>NC_045697.1:85782045-87122315 GCF_009834535.1 Camelus ferus | reverse complement strand
TTCCTCCCCACTACAATCAGGAAAAAAGTAAAAATTTAAGCTTGCTGGGAGGCAGGGCAGAGTACTGGAGCCAACTGTACAATATTCTACTTCAAATCAATGCAGGTGCCTTTTTGTGAGTTTTTTCTTCACCTGTAAAGCACTCCAAATAGTTCCTAGTATACGATAAGCACTAAATAAATATTACCCAATATTATTATTAGCACAGTATAATTCAAATCTCTTCCCTATTTCAGTGCCTTACTCCATGCCATATTATCCACTTTCCAAAGAGCTATGGTACTTTAATAGCATTTTCATTTTCCCAAATGTTATAGAGCTCATTAAAGCACTTTGCAAAGGAAATCTTATATTTCCAACTCATAATATGAACTAAGACACAAAATCTTATTCAGAACATCCATAATTTAAATGAGCATACAGAAAAAAAAGAAGTAAATAGCAGGCTTACTTATTTTCCTGGTCCCAAAGAAACATAAATGGGACAGGGAAGAGGAGAAAATAGTGGTTGTAAACAGACGATTTTATAAGCATGAAAAATTTCTCTTTCCGAAAGCACAAACATTTCTAAAGCTAAGCAAATAGTATGTCTATGCTCTATTTACAATGCGCAGGTTGCAACCCTCAGTTTCATGGCTAACCTGAGTAAGTTCAAATAGTCAAAATAATTGATTTAACATGCACAGGATAGTCAGGACGAGCATGTGTCATAATTCACGGCTCAATTTGTTAAACATCTTAAGTTTGGAAATTAAAATCCTGATAAGAAGAAACAGTCTTCTTAGGCATTGTCATTTCTGGACTAGTTATATTGAGTTTGATCTGAATATTATAACAGAAAGCAGATAATAACTTTGAAAAAAATGAAAGCAATGAATATTCTACAGCCCAAAATTATTTCAAAAATTCCTAGTTGTTGGATTTTCTTATTTTTCCATGTTTTCCTATATTTTCTATTTCTTTATCAATGTATAAAATTGTTTTAAGTATCTTGGGAATTTTATACTTTAGCTCTCTACCAACAGCTGTTTTTTTAATTTCTAGAAATTGTGTTCAGTTCAAATAGCTGAAGAACAAAAATGTATGTATGGAGCTTTTATTTGTTTTAGCTTTCAGGTAATAGTAATCTAATTAGATACAACAATCACTTTCTAGGTAATGCTGGTCCATCACACAATTATGGGGGAAAAACCCCAACTGAAAATAAAATATCATTCTATGAGATTCTAATGGTTATTAAAACCAAACTACAGGACTTAGTGCAACTAAAGTGTAACTAAAACTCTCTATTTTGGACCATTAACATTATATTTGCTATTCAGTCTTATCTTTGTTTTCTGAAATATCAACTAACTCAGCCAAAAATTCTTCGTATGTAAAGGAAACTTCACAGAACTTATTTGTACTTTATCTGAATGAGTTACTGAGGAAGAGCTCACAATATGAAGACTATCAGAATAAATGATATATAGAGGCTGCAAGTTATCAGCATCTCTAATACATTTGCAAATTCCTACTGAGTCAAATTGTCTGCAAAAACAGGTTATGTCTACCAAGTGCCTTGTCTGGTTTCTTATAAATTATATTTCAAAAGCACTTTATGAGAACTCTGCTACATATTCCACCTCCCATCTGGCTCATATTTAACGTTTCCCATCCTGTTCCTTTTTAGGCTCCAAAACCAGATGTCTCTGGTGTCACATAAATGTGGCAGATCACCCTACTTCAGCAAACTTCTCTGGCTTCTTTCTCTTCTCTTGCGGTCAAGGTGAACTTGAGTTGTTTGTAACCTCTTGCTCCATCTCACTTCCAAAGTAATAAAAGGTTCTCAAGTACTTCAACTCATAAAACAACAAGACTGGTAGGTATTTACAGGATATTGAATGGGTAGGGTGGAGAGCAGGCCAGGCTACCTCCGAATGTTTCCTATTGACAGTTATATTCTCATCTGATTAGGCAGCTCTATCCAGTAAAGAAGAGAGCAGCAATGCCTCTTACCAAATTTAGTTCTGAGACTTAGACGGTGCCTTCTGCCATCACTGCAATAACATCAGCAAAACTTTTATATCCAATGTGTTCGTAAGTGTATAAGCAGGAAGTTACACAGAAAGCACACAAATTAACATTCTCCAACATGAAGTACTTGTAATACATATTCCTTAAAAAATCTCTAAACAATTGTAGGGGGGAAAAATCATACTTGTAAACAGTTCTGATATATATATATCTGATATATATATATCTACATATATATATATAGATATACACTATATATATTAGAAATGATATTATAAATAATCCCCTTTATTGACTGAGATTCAGAAACAAAGCTATTAATACTAATTTTTATTCTATTGGAACCAATGATATTTTAGAAAACATGATTTAATTCACAGAATATTAAAATCTGTATGATGACATTTTATTATAATTGGGTTCTAGTGTATCAAAAATTATGCTTGAGCTTTATTTACAGTTTTAACCATATATTAATAACAACCCAAATTTTGATAAGCAGTGCAGGGGGCTTTCTCTGGATAGTGAACTATAAAAATTAACTCAAATACCCCAAATGGATATCAGTCTTTAAAAAAATATTGTATATGAAAATACTATAAAGTAATGACATGAAAGAATGGGTATAAGAGGAAAAAAAACTACATGAATTGAAAAATGTTTTATTTTAGGACAAATGTATTAATAAATAAAATTTGTATAAGAAATGCTATTTCTTCTAAACTGTAATTGCTAGTATTTAATAGCAGTCCTATTATATATTTCTTACCTGCCCCTTTCAACTGCTAAGGCATCAAGCTCATCAAAGAAAATAATGGAAGGAGCCACTGCTCTCGCTTTTCGGAAGATCTGGTGGAAAGAGAGCCATGTTAGCTAAAGATCAGCAAATTCCAGGAAACCTTGTAGTTGGTTTTAGTTTGAAAACTGCATTTAAAACCAGATCTATTATGTACAAGTCTACCAGCACAATCACTTTGTATACAACCTATAACAGATGTATACACAATTCATAATGGATGTAAATGTATCTTCTTCCATGGTGCTTACTTGCAAACAGAGACAAGACACCAACACATATTCAAAGAGGTGTGTAGGAGACAATCTGATTAGGTAATTAGATAATCTCCATTAAAATCCCACTGATACCACTTAGTAGCTATGTGACTTTCAGTGGCTAACTTCTCTAAAATTCAATTTCTACATCTATAAAATGGAGATTATGATCAAAGCCTGTCTCAGAAGTTTATTTTAAGAACTGAATTAAAAAAGAATGCAAAGCACTTAGCATAATGCCTGGATCATAGTAACAGCTCAGTGAATGACAGTTATTATCTACCATTAACACATTGTTAAAAGAAAAATCATAAATGTGTAAAATCAGCCAAAATTTAGCATATAAAAACCCAAAAGCCACACACCTTGCTCATTTCTCTAAAGACTACATGGGAAAAATAGCCAAAACTTTTAAGAGCATAGGTCGGTTAAACCAGAAGTCATTCAGACTATCAGCATCAAAGAATAGCCAGACAACCATGGGGCAATCTGGAAATGGCCTAGAAAAAGTCAGCAAAGGAAGAAAGAAATCCAAACGGTACTACCTATAACCTAGGCCCCCATTTTCTGGTCACAAGTATCATGACCATAAAATTACACAACAGTTACCAAAACATTAGCATTAAAAAACATCACCTTTTTCATATTTCATCAATGATGGTGCTTTCATCACCAGTTAATGTTTTATATGATCATCATCATCTAAATGTCAAAGGCAAAAAAGGCCAAAAAGTAACTTAATTTTTTTCTCAGATGTAAAAAGAAAAATTCTAATCTCTAATACTCCTGATGGGTACCTGGATATTTTACAAATGAAGACCATCCATTCCATTGGTACTTATGTGTTCTTGTCCTTGCTTAGCTTCAGTGAGAACACAGGGTGTCTGTGTGAGGCAGGCCAATCTCTACTTAAGAAACCCAAGACTTGTGGTCAAACTGCTATAGTGACCCTACTCCAGTGCCTTGATTCTGCATGAATTTCCTGGTTTTGTAGCTTCTGCAATATAGAGTGGCCAATAGGCCAATCAGGCACTGGCTTTAAAACTTGAGAGAGGGGAGGGGGATTAATTTTCTAAATCACCAAAGGTAAAATAAATAAGGAGAGTATAGTAAAATTTTCATATACTAAGCTTATTTGATTTAAAGAACCACCTAGTGTTAAAGTACTTAAATCTCACTCTGAGATCATGTGTTCTTTGTTAAGTATAGACATAGCCTTTTTTTAAAAGAAGGAAAAGGAAATGTTGATAGCTGTTTAAAAAGATACTTGGTAAAACTGAAGGCTGCTAATAGTAAGATGTTGAAAAACAAAACCAAACTATTGTAGATGCCCAAAATTACATTTTAAAATAATATTTGCCTAAAAAAATATGCCACTAGAATTTGGATTTAGAAATTTCAAAACTTGTAACCCTAAACAAAATAAAAACCATACAGGACAGAAGTGAGGTTCTCCTATGCAGAGTTCACTTTAAGGCATAATCTTACCTCTCTAACTGCTCTTTCAGATTCACCAACATATTTATTCATTAATTCAGGCCCCTGCATGAAAAGGAAACAATTGTTCAGTGTATTTATAAATCCAATCATATATGTCTTCTGATAAAAGGGAAAATAAATACATAAAAGAAAGAGAGAGAAAATGAAAGAAAGAAAATAAATCTGCTTTTAATTAATTTAGTTACTTTAGCATGCTTATTTTCACTAGGTGTTATTTACGCCTCAAAATTTAGAGCCATTCTACAAAAACTACACATCAATACAATGGTTGTGACTAAACATAACAATTTAATATCTTGTTCATAATCTGCCTACCCATCCATCCATATATCAGGCAAGGTGCTGGGCATCGAAGACAGAATAGTATAATACTAGATGAATAGCTTTCTCTGGCAAGATGCAAGACCTCAGGACTATTCTTTTTATGACTCCATGATAATCCCTGAAAATGGAATGGGAATCATGTAATCCATGACGTTATCTTACAGTCCCTGAGTATTTCCAATATAAATGCTGCTCTCAAGCACTCGGCTCTCACTTGGCCATGTAGACACTGATTCCATGGATCTGCAGAGCCAAAGAAGCTCTTCTCAGCCACTATCCCAGCCAGTGAAGACAACTTGCATAGACAAAATCTTAGGACCACCAAAACTGCTAACCCTCAGTCACAGTATCACACTGTGACAATGACAATGACCCCTGTCACCCTCCAAAGTGTCTTCACTCAGCCTCTGTCTCAACGTCCCTTCAGATATCTGCCACTCAGGACTTCATCTAGTTGATGAGAAATCTCTTTTCCTTTCTTGTGTTCAGGTATTTTAGAAGGGGTACCAAGGATGAAAGGTGTGGACCTCTAGTAATAAAATTCTATCATTTCTTACTAGCTGGCTATCAACAAAAGAATCCCCATAAAAGTGGCTGGACTCCCAGTGATTTGCTGCTTACCACTGATTCAAAGATGTCCTTTTTTTTGGATATTTAACATTTCTGAATTTAAAGATTTTTCTTTCTTAAGTATCTAAAATCTCATATATTGTAAAAAGTAGTAGGCTTTCATTTTTACTGCACACCTATTTGCTTTCTCATGATACAGTCATCATATCACAGGAAGTTATGAGATTAAAAAATAATAATAATAACTCCTACCTGATAACCACAAATATTCCCTTCAGATACTGGTATAAAGCTCGTCCTACAAATGCCAGATGTCCTTCTCAGCTATGGGAGATTTCTCTTCTTGTTCTTTCCAGCATGGGGCTTCTAATGACACCCTTCCCTACACTCCAAACCCAATAGACATGTATGTACATGCTTCTTTTTCTGCATACATGTACATGCACGTGTGTACATACACAAACTTATTTTGAACAAGATTCATGTTGTATCCCATGCAAATGATGGGTTCAGACAATTTAGGGAATGTAACTAGACAATGGCTTGAGTATTTCCTAAACAACTTATGCAAATTAAATAAAAATGTGACTGACTGAAACACAAGAGCAATCCGTAGCAGAATGTCAACTAATGCCACAAACTGGTATAAGTGATAACTAGCTTCAGTTAAGACGCCACATTACAAAGATAATTAACACATGGGATGACAAGTACTAGCTCAGAGGCATGCATAGGTGCTACTAAAACACAAAAAAGGAGCTACTTAGGAGTCAAGGATGCTCCTAGAGAAAGTAACATTTCAGGTGAGTCCGTAGTTGATTTACTCTGCAGCCTCAAAAATATGAAATACATCAAGACCCTGAAAGAAATCAGAAAGGTCTCCGATGAGCTGAAATATATGTTACTATATGCACTTTAACTGTAGAAGAGCTCTTAGGACTTTACTCAGAGTTCACTGACTTTTCAGTTATACACAAGACTAATAAACTTGAGTTTGAATGAATCAAAGAATTTAGAAAAGGTGAACCTAAAAGCAGTAATACCCCAGTAGTATATGTAATACCCAGAGCTTGGCTTCTAAACTCTCCATCCAAAGGTAAGTAAATTGCTTTAAGAATTTTACATTATACATAAAGTGGTACAGTAATATTTGAAGATAGACTGTAAATCGTATGTACTATAAACCCTAGACCAAGTATCTTTTTAAAAGGATAATCAAGATGTTGAGCTATCAAGAAAACAGGAGAGATAAACTAGAATACTAAAACATACTCAACTAATCCAAAAGAAAGTAGGAAAAGTGGGGGGTGGGGATAAAAAGAACAGATGAAACAAACAAAACTTATAGCATAAAGGCAATCTACAGATTTAATGTGACCCCTATCAAATTAACCAGGACATTTTTTACAAAACTGGAACAAATGATCCTAAGATTTATATGCAATCACAAAAGACCCTGAATTGTCAAAGAAATATTGAAGAAAAAGAACAAAGCTGGAAGAATAACCTTCCCAGACTTCAGACAATATTACAGAGCTATAGTAATCAAAACAGCATGGTACTGGCATAAAAACAGACATACAGATCAATGGAATAGAATAGAGAGCCAAGAAATAAATCCACAGACCTATGGTCAATTAATCTTCGACAAAGGAGGCAAGAATATACAATGGAGAAAAGACAGTCTCTTCAACAAGTGGTGTTGGGAAAGCTGGATAGCAGCATATAAATCAATGAAGTTAGGACACTCCCTCACTCCATACATAAAAATAAACTCAAAATGGCTTAAAGATTTAAATATAAGACAAGACACAATAAATCTCCTAGAAGAAAACATAGGCAAAATATTCTGACATAAACCTTAGCAACATTCCCTTAGAGCAGTCTATCCAGGCAATGGAAATAAGAGCAAATATAAACAAGTGGGACCTAATAAACTCATAAGCTTTTGCACAGCAAATGAAACCATAAGAAAAACAAAACAACAACCAACAGAATGGGAGAAACTACTTGCAAATGATGTGACTGACAAAGACTTAATTTCCAGAATATATAAACAGCTCATACAACTTAATAGCAAAAAATCAAACAACCCAATCCAAAAATGGGCACAAGACTAAACAAGCATTTCTCTAATAAAGACATACAAATGGCCAATAGACATATGAAAAAATGCTCAATATCACTAATTATCAGAGAAATAAAAATCAAAACTACAATGAGCTATCACCTCACACCAGTCAGAAGGGCCATCATCCAAAAGTCCAAGAATGATAAATACTGGAGAGGGTGTGGAGAAAAGGGAACCCTCCTAAACTGTTGGTGGGAATGTAGTCTGGTGTAGCCATTATGGAAAACAGTAGGGAGATTTCTCAAAAAACTAAAAATTGACTTACCCTATGATCCAGCAATCCCACTTCTATATCCAGAGGGAACTCTAAGTCGAAAAGATATATGCACCCCAATGTTCCTGTAAACACTATTTACAATAGCCAATACATGGAAGCAACCTAAATGTCCACTGATAGATGACTGGATAAAGAAGTTGTGGTATATTTATACAATGGACTACTACTCTGCCATAAAAAGAATAAAATAATGCCATTTGCAGCAACATGGATGGACATAGAGATCATCATTCTAAGCAAAGTAAGCCAGAAAGAGAAAGACAAATACCATACGATATCACTCACATGTGGTATCTAAAAAAAAAAATTGTGGGGGAGACACTATGAACTCATCTACAAAACAGAAACAGACTTGCAGACTTAGTAAACTATCTAAGGGGAAAGAGGATGCGAGTGGAAAAAATTGGAAGTTTGAGATTTACAAATGTTAGCCTCTCTATATAAAAATAGATTTAAAAATTGTTTCTTTGGTATAGCACAGGGAACTATGTTCAATATCTTGTAATAACCTTTAATGGAAAAAAAAGAAAATGAATATATGTATGTATATGCACGACTGAGATACTGTGCTGTACATCAGAGAAAGACACGTTGTAATTGACTGTATTTCAATTAAAAAAAAAGAAAAAAAAAGAAATTGATGGCCAGGACAAAAAATTATGGCATAAAAGTTACAGACATGCCTGATGAAAGGCAAACAATCTTCTAATTTTTTTTATACTACTTCCACGATGAGTGAGTCAAAAGCACACAGATATGGTAGTACGGTAACAAGTAAGTAGATCAGAGCATGTGAGGAACAGGGTAGAACAGTCAAGGTAAGAGTGAAAAAAGGATAGGAAGAATATCTCAAAGTCTAGTCTGACAAAAATCCAGTTGCTCCAAAGATACTGACATTCATCATATTCAATTAAGATGAGTTATCTGATAGCATCAACACAGAAATACGTAAGTAAGGAGAGGGTCAGTTTTATCTTTCTGCCTGATTTTCTGATTAACCCGAGACAATGCATTAGTAAATTTTATATAACATTAATAAGATTAATTCTAATGCTCCCCACTCCCCCAAAATATTCTTCTTATTATGTTTTCCTCTTTTCTTTAAAAATAATCTTTCCAAATTATTTCTGAGTAATAATTACACATCTAATAAAAATTAATATTTGTGGCTAATAGGGGGTAAATGCATGAGAAGCATAATTATGGCATATTATAAAATATCATCTAACATTTAAAGATACTTCTACATCTGACTGAAATCTACCAACAACCAGGGAATACATAAACTATCTGTAAGCAAACAAAGTTAGTAAGAAAACTTGCTTGGGATAGTGCTTTGGAGGACTAACATTATTTACAATTAGTATATCAATTGTTCGTGCATTGGTACTTAAACTGTCTGTAAGCAATCATGCTTACACAATAGAATGGTTTTTAAGCTTAATTTCCCAAAGATACTACAGAGAAGTCTCATCACTCTAATCTCATCACTGGTGATTTGATTATCTTAATTTCTTAAATAATACAGCCTCAGATGGCATTAATGTGAATATAGACAAACAATGAAACACTAGTTATGCTGAGACACAATGTTCTCATTTTAAAGTATATTGAGGAAATAGTAACAACTTAATACCAAATCAATTTTACAAGTTTGTTTTTAGACACAGGTTAGACTGTATAACAGGAACACAAAATTGACACTCTTAGCTATCAGTGAGATATATAAACCTGAAGGCATTTTCCAAGTATTGTGGGACTGCAGAAGATAAAATGTGAAGGGCCAAACAGTAAATATTTTATGCACTGTAGGCCACAGACAGCCTGTATCACATATTATTCACTTTCTTTCAAACATCCTATTAAAAATATAAAGTTCATTCTTAACCAGAGGGCTAGGTTAAAATAAACTGCAGGCTGGCTTTGGCCCAAAAGCTATAGTCTGCTGACCCTTGATCTAGAATAATCTCACACAATTTGAAACAGTTCATTTTTATTGAATGAGATCAAAAGTCACCAAAAATATCAATGACATGATTACTAAGTGAAAAACCTGGACTGCAAAATATTTTTTAAAATTGATCAAAATATTAAGGGAAAAAATCAATGGCACTTAAAAAACCAATTTCAAAACATCTAGTCATGTTTAAGTTATTCATGCCCAATGACAAACTTCTACCTCTAGGTATATATATATCCTAGAGAAACTCTTGTACATACACACAAGGGGACGTACAAAAATATTACTGACGCATTCTTTACAACAACAAAAAAACTAAACTTGGAAAAATCTAAAAATTCATTAATATAAAATGGGTAAATAAATTATAGTGTTCTCATAAAATGGAGTACTATACATCAAGTGCAAATGAAGGGCTGGGGTAACAAAGACAGTTTGGAAGCAGGTAGACAAGAAAGAAAGCTATTATAGAGCCAAAACCCACTGCCTTATATACTTCTAGAGAGTTCTTAATGTTTTGACAAATGTTTAAAGGTCATGGAATAGTTACAATTTTCCCATTGATTATTAAGATCATTTTGTATGGTTTCACCTTGCATGAACATTTTTAGAGTCCTGCACTACAGTGCAAAACAAGGTCTGCCCCACTCATATTATATAAATTACACTTTTACTCCAAGGGGGCTATGAACAAAGACTTAAGAAAGTAAACAACAAAATAATCAGGGCTCATTAAATAAATCAAGCTTTCGACAATCAGGAGAATAAGTTTTTGTTGGAGTGGGGAGAGTGAGGAAGGGATAAGAAAATTTTATGCATAATTTTATTCAGTTTAGAGTGACTAATAGACAAGTGTGACCTGAAAATAATCAGAAAGGAAACTGTTAGTGTACCAGTTAATTTTATTGTAATTATTATCATGCAAACTCTGTATTACTGTTATTATTCTTATTGCAACTCTCCATAAAAGTCAAGGGCGTGACATGAAATAGTAATCTATTGAAGACAGTCATTTAAATAGGCAATATATTCAATGTATATACACTGCCTTCTCATTATCTGGCTTAACTGAAAGGAAGCAGTTAGAGAATCTGGAGAAATGATTACAGTTCTCCATAGAGCTGACTCTAAAAAAGAAGACAACCTGAATATTAATTTTGGAAAGTACAAGGTTATGATCATTTCATGATCTGAGAATACAATATCAATATCGTGCTACTGATAACAGAAAGGTTAATATGTTTTAAATAACCGATGTATAGGCAAACAGACAGTATTTTGCTGAAAATGTGAAAATGTGGCCTAAAGCCTCAACCAGTGAAGGGCCATTCTACTACCACGTAGAGGTGGGCTACAGAAAACCTGTGGATAAGAAACAATGCTTTCTCTCCAGAAACAAAATAAACAAACAAAAAAATCAAATCGATTTCAAAATCTAACCTAAGAATTTAGCATTGTGAAGAAAATCTGGGTTAGACTAATTCAAGTCAATATTACTTCTAAGTCATAGCAGTAATCAAAAGTTCTGTAAGGTCTCCAGGGAACAAGTGGTTTTGTACAGAACTACAGCTGAGGAATCCTACCTAGATGACTGGCCTAAAAATGCAACCCCAGTAGCTGAACCGACACAGTACATGAAGCCAAAATTCTATATGAAGTCAAGGCAATACCATCACCAAAGAAAGTTATTCTGAGTTTGAAGTTCAAATTGCTCCCGACCAAAAAAATCACTATATTCTGATACAACCAGCTGCAAAAGATTAAGTTCAGTTTAAAGATATATACTACATTTTATTCTAACACTAACAAAAAACTTAAGGGATCATAAGCTATGCTGCTATACTTTTTTGTTCTATTTGAGGTTAAATATACATCCAATTATGAAAAACAGAAGCAGAAATTAGCATCAGCTAAGGAAATCTTGCTAAATGCTTGACAGGTACTATCCCCTTTATTGCTTATAACAGTCCTCCGAGGTGAATACTATCATTACAGTAACTCTAGATGAAAAAAAATGAAGTTTAAAAAAAAGAAGTTAAGTAATTTGCAAAGACACAGATTAGTAAATGGTAGAACTGGGAGTCAAGTCTCTTAACCATTACACCTGACAATTAGAGGAAATGTCCCAAATGTTCAGCCACCAGCAGGCAAAAGAATAAGCAACAGACTAGAATATAAGCATTATGTGAGCAACTTGTAGGATGTTATTAGTGGAAGGGCTTTAGAAGCCATTTACTTTAACCTACCTCACTTAAAAGCTGAGGAAAACAAAGCACAAAGTGAAATGCCGAAAGTCCTAGAAAAGTTAAATGGCAGAAATGATGCTAAGAATGCAGGATTTGGGTTTCTGGGATACTATGCTTTCAAAAAACTATGATGCCTTCTGTTTTCTCCAAGTTCAAAAAAAAAAAGTTTAAAAAAGGGAAATGTCCCCTTAAGAATATACACGGAACCAACAATTCAAATTCAAATGTATTTGTGGGAACAGATCAAGTGGAAGGGAAAGTCTAACTCTGAATAAATAGCTGCTAGCATGGGTTAATTTAAAAATAAGAATTTTCGATACCCATTATAAATAACAGACCATTAATATTGAACTATAAGGGTTAGGTACACATAGTATGGTCTATGGGTCCCACATTTGCTCATAACTTACTTAACTCTTTAAAAATACATAAATCCCTAGAATAGACAAGGCTGATGAAACTAGATAAGGTTATTTTCTTCCAATTTTACTTACCAAATAACTATGTTATGCTAGTTCTGCCACATTTCACCTTTATTGATAACGGTGACCAAGAAAAACTATCAAAAGTAAGCTGAATGCCATGAATTGGCTTCTCTAGGGGTACTGTTATTTTTAATGTTTCCATGCCAAGATTTCATGAGTTCAAGTTTATAAAACAACAAAAACAACATAGATACATGTAAAAATTTGTCCAACTGTTCTAATAATCTAGTAAAAACTAAAGCTGACTTATCTGTTACTGTATTTCAGTATTTTACACTACACCAGTCACAAATTCACGTATAATATGTATAACTCATGCTCTTGCAGTTCTGCCTCTTTAATCACTACTGGTTTTTTCCAATCTTCCCCAGAGCTTTTTAAATGTGTCTGACACCTGCCTGTTGCTTTTGGCTATTATAATTCAAATCAAGTTTTTATAAGTTCCAAAATGTCTAGGGAAGGCAAGTTAACCCAAGTGTTAACTATGGTTAAATGTTATGGAATATGCTCATAAAAACCCAAACTCACATGAGATAGAATTACATATGTGCAATGTGAGTAAAGGATCTTGAAAATTAATAAAAAGTACAGCATCAGCACATAGAGAAGGCCATTTTGAGAGAGCACTTCAAAGAGTCTGAAACAGGCATTAAGTGCTAGGCAAGAAATGCCATGGGCAAGTAAACCCTAAAAAGTGAGAGGGGCTGGCAGGGAAGGAAACAGAATTCAAGCTGTTTTCTCAGAAAGTATAATGCAAACCTCCCCCACAATTCATTCATTCAGGAAAAGAAAATGACACATTTCTTCAGAACTTACACTGTGGGGACCATGCTGACTATGAGGAAGCCAACTGTAACGTGTACACGTGTACATGCCCTCATATTAAGTGAAGAGAATCTCTGATATTATTACTGACCACTCCTGTTACTCTCAATCTCCTTTACTGACTACTGTGCAGCATTTTAAACACGAAGTCTCAACTACCATGTTTTCATCTCTAGAAATGACCATTCTCTTGAGCTACAAACCCATATTCAACATATTATGGACACATCTGCCGTATCTTCCAAAGGCATTTCAAACTCCACATAACTAAATCCCAATTACTTCCTTTTCACATGCTAACTCTTCCTAGAGTTAGGGTATTTCCACCTGCCAGTCATCAAAAGTAAACATTTTATTCATCTTTGATTTCTCCCTTTCTTTCTCATTTCTCACATAAAATTAACCATCAAGATTATAAATGCTACCCATTTCATTACATCCCTTGTTTGGTCAAATGTCTCTCTCACTAAATTATGAGTCGGTAGATAGCAAGGAACCTATCTAATGTATCTTTGTTTACTATGTACAGTGCCTCGGGTGTAGAAGGTGCTTAATACATATTTGAATCCTTGTTGCAATAGTAAAACATTTACAAATATATTTAAAGTGCTACAGAAATGAAATTGTAATATTTATTTCAACTCCAGTTAAACTTCATTCAAAAGAGATTTCAAAGAAGGAAAAAACAACTGATCTCTCTCAGCTGGAATCCATGAATAAAAATTTAAGCCAACCCAACAACAGAATGTTCTATTATTAAGTAAACTTCTTAGAAGTCTAAAAGCATTGTTCTCTTTCTAAATTTCTCTAGGTCTTCCTGGATTCCAAATGCTAAACATTTTATTATTTGTTATGTATATTGTTATTTTTTACTTTTACCCAAAAATACAAAAAAGTATTTTATAGAATACTTTTATGTCAAGATATCATTTTTATATAGCAGTTTTATCTGACAGAAGCCCAACTCAAAAATATTAACATACAGTTTTAACATATGATGTGCAATTTTAACATGTCAGTTTATATTGTGCACAAATAATGCCAAATTTAAGTAAATCCAATCTAACTTCTATATAACTTGTGATACTGACAATGGCACAGTAAGTATTCTATTTGTCCTAAGAATAATAGATCGCTATTAGTTATTACCTAATAGCCATTCAAACAGTGATAAAACTAAGTTTTTATCTTTACTTAATACTGATGCTAATAACCATCAACTTAAGAGTATGGGGCACATAGGACAGCACTATTTGAAAAAGTAAAGGGATTTTTTTAAGCTGAAAAAAAAAAAAACTCTAAGGGAAATTAAACAGAAACTCAAAAAGTTTCAGGCTATAGATGACCCCACATGGCAATAAATCTATAGAAGGAGAATAAAAAGTTAGGGTTCACAAAAGACATGAAAACTGGACATAGGTCCTGGTGAGACTCTAAATTAGAAGCTGTACCCAAGGTGAAAGAAAAAAAATAACCAAAACACTGAAAGAAAGTATTCTTTATAATGTTGGGGTCTGGGTCTGGGGCCAGAACCAACATATACCTTTATAGCCTTCAACTGAGAACTGCAGAGAAACAGGGAAGCTCAGGGCAGTCCTAAACCCAATTTCTCTAGCCAACTTTGTCCCAGGGCTTTTCTCAGTAACTTTCCACTATCATCATGAACAGCAGGATGATAAATAGGAAAGAAGGTCTTCCTCCGAAGCCCTCACCAAAGGAACTGACAATTCCCCCATGATTCTTCTCCTTCCCTGCATCCAGTCATCCCGTATAGTGCAGTAACTCTGAGCTGATCTTTTTTAACTTCAGTTACATTCACTGAATCGCTATCTTTTTTAACTTCAGTTACATTCACTGAATCTGGACATAATATGCCCCCGTCTGTGATATCATCCTTAAAACTCTTATATAATTAGTAGACTTGTTTTCTTCTTGGTGAAGTTGAAGGTTTACAGAAGAAATGAGCATAGAGTACAAATACATCCCCATATACCCACCCCTACCCCCAATACATACTCAGTTTCCCCTATTCTTATCATATTTTAATATGGTACATTTGTTACAATTAATAAACCAATATTAATATACTATTATTAACCAAAGTCCACAGTTTTTTCAGATTTCTTAGTTTTTACCTAATGACCTTTTCCTGTTCCAGGATCTTATCCAGGAAACCATAACAGTATACTTAGCCTGTCTCACTGGGCTCCTCTTGACTGTGACTGTTTCTCAGATTGCCCTTATTTTTGATGACCTTGACAGCTTCAGGAGTACTGGTCAAGGTATTTTACTCCAATTTGGGTTTCCCTGATGATTTCACATACTTCGCCATGGATTATGAGTGTGTGGGAGGAAGACCCCGGAAATAAAGTGCCATTCTCATCACGTCATACAAGGGTACACACAGTACACACTAACAACAGGACTGATCACTGATGATGTTAACCTTGATGACCTCGCTGAGGTAGTGTCTGTCAGGTTTCTCCACTACAAAGAAACCCTGCCCCTCCCTCCTTTCTGCATTGCACCCTGTGGAATGCAGCCTACACTTAGGGAGTTAAGTAGTTATGCTCTCCAACACTTTATCACTTACGTTTTTAATATAATATAATCCTTTAAAATATAATCCTCTCAAAAAGCCTATACAGATGAAAAAACTAAGTCTTAGAGAACTTGTTTAGAGTTACAGAGCTAAAAAGTGCTATTATTAGAAATCAAACCAAAGCTATCTGATTCCTAGCTTAGTGCTTTATTCATTGTAACATACTCAATCTCAAGGGCACAAATTATATACTAATAGGTAAACTTCAAGCTCCACAGTATTCAACCACTAGTCTTTTTCCATGCACTTCCATTTAATACGTCAGGTTCCTGTTTCTTTGACAGTGATTACCCTTTCTTATTCTCTCAACCAACTTCCAACCAACAGCCACGCTATTTTTCTGTTTTCTTTGTCGTAGAGAAACAAAATTATTTTTAAACTAGGTTCCAGAAACATCTTTCCGCTTCTCTGAACCTGCCTGAACTACCTTCTCCAGTAACTTGGTGTAATTAATGAAAAAAGCACTAGATACTAAATTTACTTGGGGTGAGGGGGAGGGAAATAGAAGACCGTATAATACAGTAGTTCAGTGCTCAGACTCTGGAGTTAAAAAGTCCTGAGATCAAATTTCAGTTTTACCACTATCACTTGGACTTGGAAAAGTCACCTCACCTTCTTAAATATCATTAACTTATCTGTAATCCTAGAAACTAATCTTTAAGCATTCAGTATATAAAAAAAGTATCGATGCAGTTTTCCATGCAATATTTGAAAAATGAAAGCTCTATGATTTACAGACTAGCCTATATAATTTTTTAAAAGCTTAAAGATGAACGTGGAACTTACCAAGTTCAGATTATTTTGTACTTTTGATAACAGAACAGTAGAGGATCTAATTAAATGAACAATAGTAATTACTTTGACTTGTACACTGCTTTGAATACACGTTTTTCCTGAATACAGGATGTATTTTGCTTTGTTCGGTTTTTGTTTTGTTTTTTGGCTGTATTTTATACAATTCCTCTCTGAGACAAGTATTAGAAGAAAATTTCCCCCTAAATCAAAGATATACTAAGCTCATACATTCTTATACTCACCAATACAGCTAATAAAGGACTTGCTGAAAATCCCTGTCAGAGGTCTAACCACCCTTCTTCCAGAATCAGTAACACTTCTTCATAAAGTAAAGCAGCCCAGCTATACAAGGGTAATTAATCTATTGTAGCACACCAGACAAAAAACAAGAGAGAAGCAGAGAGGAAATTTCAACTGGAAAATATTTTGACGTAATTGACCCAGATGACAAACTAAACTTAAGCATATGTCAAGTGCTACAGTCTGCACAAAAACACATACAGATGCCAAAGGATATTAAGAGGCCACACAAGCCAAGGAGAAGTCTTAACTCTGAGTAGAATATAAATCTTGTAATCACTGTTTAGAAAAGATGCACAGGGGAAGCTAAAGGGTTCTTTCATAAACTCAGGGAAAGAAATGTTTAAAGTTTTAAAATTCTTTATCTTGTGAATTAAAGGTAATTACCATTGCAAAAAGTGTTAGGGAGTTTCTCTTTTCAGTACATCCAAAATGTTTGTGTTTCCCAACAGGCTAGAAAATTAAAAATTACAGTGTCTATTTTTATTTCTGATCACTTTCCCAATGTGTAAGACACTGTTTCAAAAAATTCAAATCCAATTATAACACTTAACTCCTTCAGACAACAAACATCTACGTTGGAAACAAAAGACAACTTTTTCTTCGTAGGAAGATAAAAATAGAAAGAATACAATGTGAATTCCTAACTTCTCTGACTTGATTTCCTCCTACATAAGCTACTATGATATATGACATAGCTACTTTAGCTCTTCTCATAAGCATTAATCAATCCAAGATAAAAGCACCAATGAAAATGCAGAGAAAATTACTTTTTCACATTCCCAATTTTTTTTCATAATTTTTAAACATATAGAAGAGTTAAAAGAATGGTAAAATGAACACCCATTGTTCATTAAATATACCCTCCACCCAGATTCAAAAATTGGATAATACTGTCAAACAACACTAAATTGTATACTGAATAAAAATCTATATTAAATAAAAATTTGTAAGTAGGATATGTAATCATCTCTCAGCAAGTATGAACTCAATTTATTAAGAGAATTTCTTAACATCTCTTATCTTTTGTGTGTGTGACGTAAAATAATTAAAAACTTAATGAAAAGGCGCATGTAAGTTAATAATACATGGTTGGTTATTTTACATGAAGAGTGTCCAAGATAAACCTTTCAAAGAATCTTTTTATCATTTTCTCACCATGAAAAAAGACAAAAGTGAAACTGTAAAGTTATGAAAGGTTTCATATTCCGAAGTGGTAATAAATATATTTTTAAGTAATCCTAAGAAAGTTCAGAAAGCAGTCATGGTAGCACCTGGAACTGTTTTCTTGGATCACAAAAGAGTGAGATACTAATATGCAAGAAAACATAACTGTCTTGGTTTAGTAAAAGTGATTAGTACAATTAAAAAATGTAGAAACCAAAGAAGACTGGTTTCGAATACACATGGGTATAAAAATTATTGATACTCAAGAAACTAAAGAAAGCAGTCTTCTACTGTGCACCATGATTTGGTGATTACATGCACTAATTAATTATTTCTCATCTCCCTATATTATATTGCCAGCAACCTCAAATAGAAATCAACTACACTTTAAGATGCATTTTCATGTTCTCCTAAGGGTAGGAAACGGAGAATGGATGGTAGCGGAGCTGGAAGAGAGAGTAGCAATTAAACAATTTAACCCCCCACCTTTATAGCTAGAAAATTCAGTCTACTCTCATTGGCCAAAGCCTTTGCAATCATTGTTTTAGAGCATCCAGGTGGCCCATACAGAAGAACTCCTTTAGGTGGCTGAATACCCATGTGGGTGAAAGACTCTGGATGCTTCAAGGGCCATTCCACAGCCTGTTTCAATTTCAGTTTGATATTTTCCAGGCCTCCTATATCTGACCAGGTTACCTGCAAAACAAATAAATAATAAAAAAAAAAATTTTTTTAACGTGCAAGAAGGGAAACAGAACCATTTAAGAAACAATAATATCCTAAAACAATTTCAACAATATCAAGAAATAAATTTATGAGTTTATCAAACGTGAGCTGCATAGAAATGCTACAGAAAAACAAAATGTTTCTCTTTGCAGGTCTTGTATAAGTAACTTTAAATGACTGAACACACTGTTAAGTCTATATTCTACTCTAGATGACATTAAAAATTAGTTTTCATATATCTGCAAATGGCTTGAATGAGTGATCCAAGGTTTCATTTATATATATAATTTTTATATTTCTTCCTTTACCAAAATTACTTCCAAATATAGTTCTGTGGATCCTTATGGATATAATCTTTTCTGCCCTTGGTATATTAATGAATTATCCTCAAAATTCTGTTCCCCACAAAATGCTCCCAAAACAAGATAGCTCTTTACATAGTATTTACTTAATATATATTATGAACTATGTATCAGATAATGTAAACAGGAAACAGATGAGACATAAATCCAGACTTCAAAGAATTTAACAACTACCAGTAACGTGCACATAAATAACCATAGTACAATGGAAAGGATATTAACCACAATAAGAAAGAAAAAGAAAAAGCCTTTGGGAGTTCCCAGGCAGAAAAGATTACTCCCAGCTGGAAGGCAAATCTGAAAGCCAACTCTTGGAGCATGGATAAGATCCAGAAATGGGAAAACAAGGAAATGATCAGGTAAAGGCCAAAAAATTACGAAAGCTTAGAAGGAAGTATAAAGAGGATGAGAGAAAAAAGGCTTAAGAGAAGGGGAAAAAAAAGACAAGCAAGTAGAAGCCATATTAGTGGAGGACCCTGAAGACTAGATGAAGTTCAATAATCTATTCCTAAGAAGTCTTTGTAGTTTTCTCATCTAGAAAGAGATACGGTCTTATCTGTGTTTCAGGAAGAATCCTCTGACCGAAAAAAAAAAAAAATCACATATCACAAATGGAGTTCTATAAAGAGGATAGGACTGATATTTTAGATTTTGGAGATACCTACATATAAACAATAAAAGCCATGAGATCAATTAAAATTGCCAACCATGAGAAGAGAGATATGGATGAAAGACAAGTCTCACTGGGCACTATCTACATTTAAGAGCAAAAAGGAAAGAGGAAGAAAAGTCAGAAAGCAAGTAATCTACCAACCCCAAAAAGAGAGGGGTTTTATTTGTTATTAACAGAGAGATTACTTTCTTCCAAATGAACTTGAATGGATTTGTGGGGCATTTTGTTGTTTTTTGTTTTTGTTCACAGAAGCAGAATACTATACTATTAACCACAAACCTGAGATCAGATTTAATTTTTTTTCCTAAATTGCTTTCTTGGGATTTAAGAAGACATGACCATTTAGGTCTCTTAACACATAATATCAGTCTGTTATCCCAACCACTTCATCTATTTTAATGGCATGAGGGTTACACACATAAGTTTCTCTGGTGCATCATCAGCCTTCAGTTTCATTTCACTTTTTTTTTTTCTGATTTCTTTCCTTTTTTTTTTTTTAATTGAGGTATAGTTGATTTATAATGCTGTGTTACTTTCTGGTGTACAGCAGTGAGTCATTCATATATATATATTCTTTTTCATTACAGGTTATTACAAGGTATTTAATACAGTTCTGTGTGCTATACAGTAGAACCTTCTTGTTTATCCATTTATGTAGAAAATAGTAGTTTATATCTGCTAATCTCAAACTCCTTATTTGTCCCTCACTCTCTCTTCCCTTTTGGTAACCATAAATTTGTTTTCTGAGTGAGTTTCTGTCTTGTAAGTAAGTTCATTTGCCTCATTTTTTTAGATTCCACATACAAGCAATTTAGGTGGTATCTAGTTTTCTCCAACTTGCTTCACTTAGTATGATAATCTCTAGGTTCATCAGTGTTGCTGCAGTGGCATTATTTCATTTTTTTATGACTGATTACTATGCCATTGCATATATATATACCACATCTTTATCCATTCATTTGTTGATGGATATTTACGTTGTTTCCATGTCTTGGCTATTGTAAATTATGCTGCTGTGAACACTGGGTTGCATGTGTCTTTTTGAATTAGAGTTTTCTCCAGATATATGCCCAAGAGTGGAATTGCTGGATCATATGGTAACTCAAGTTTTCTAAGGAATTTCCAAACTGTGTTTCATACTGGCTGCACCAAATTACAGTCTCTCCAACAGTGTAGGAAGGTTCCCTTTTCTTCACACCCTCTCCAGCATTAATTGTTTGTGAACTTTTTAATGATGGCCATTCTGACCACTATGAGGTGATACCTCATTGCAGTTTTGATTTGCATTTCTACGATAATTAGCAATATTGAGCATCTTTTCATGTGCCTATTGGACATCTGTATGTCTTCTCTGGAGAAATGTCACTTTAGGTCTTCAACACATTTTTTGATTGGGTTGTTTGTTTTCTGTTATTGAGTTGTATGAGCTCTTTGTATATTCTGTATATTGTAATTCTGTTTGAAATTAAGCCCCTGTCAGTCACATCATTTGTAAATATTTTCTCCCATTCTGTAGGTTTCTCTTTATTTTGTTGATGGTTTCCTTCCTCACACAAGCTGTGCAAAAGCTTTTAATTTTAATTAGATCCTGTTTATTTTTACTTTTACTTTTATTTCCTTAGGAGACAGAACTTTTAAGAAAACACTGTTATGATTTATTTCAAAGAAATGTTGTGTCTATGTTCTTTTCTAGGAGATTTATGGTGTCCTCTCTTATGTTAAAGTCTTTAAGCCATTGCGTTTATTTTTGTGTATAGTGTGAAGGTGTGTTCTAACTTCACTGATTTACATGTGGCTGTCCAGCTTTCCCAACAGCACTTGCTGAAAAGACTGTATATTGTATTGTCTATTGTATATTCTTGCCTCATTTGTCAAAGATTAATTGACCATAGGTGGGTGAGTTTATTTCTGGGTTCTCTATTCTGTTCCATTGATCCATATGTCTGTTTTTATGCCAGTACCATGCTGTTTTAATTACTGTAGCTTTGTAGTATTGTCTGAAGTCTGGGATGATTATGCTTCTAGCTTTGTTCTCTTTCCTAAGTACTGCTTTGGCAATTCGGGGTCCTTTGTGATTCCATATAAATGCTATTTATGACAAGCCCACAGCCAATATACTATTCAATGGTGAAAAGCTGAAAACCATCCCACTAAAATCTAGAATAAGACAAGGATGGCCACTCTCACCATTTCTATTCAGTATAGTTCTGGAAATCCTAGCCATAGCTATCAGGCAAGAAAAAGAAATAAAACAGATTCAAACTGGAAAAGAAGAGGTAAAACTGTCACTATATGTTGATGACATGATACTATATATAGAAAACCGCAAACTACTAGAGCTGATAAAAGAATTTGGCAAGGTAGCAGGATACAAGATTAATATATGGAAATCAGTTGCGTTTCTTTACTCCAACAATGAAGTATCAGAAAAGTAAAGTAAAACAAACAAACAAACAAAAAAACAGAATCCCTTTTAAAATTGCATCAAAAAAATAAAATTCTTAGGAATAAACCTGACCAAGGAGGTAAAAGACTTAAAAGCTGAAGGAGTATAAAACATTGATAAAGAAAATTAAAGATTATTTTAAAAAATGAAAACATATCCCCATGCTCTTGGATTGGAAGAACTAATACTATTAAAACAGCCATACAACCCAAAGCAATCTACAGATTTAATGCGACCCCCATCAAATTACCCATGACATTTTTCTCAGAAAGAAAACAAATAATCCTAAATGATTTTTGATTTTACCAATTAATAAAATTAAAGTTAAATTTGAGATCAGTGTACATAAGCTTACGGCCCTAAAAACATCCAGCTATCATCAGCAGGATCAAACTGACTGTTTTCCAACGAAGGCGACTGTTATTTGTATAAGCCGGCCTGCTACAGGCGGAAGTGCAGCAGGGCTGTCACACCCTGATGGGTAGTTCCTGCTTGTGCTCTCTGGTGTTTCTGACCTTTTCTTTATACTTTTCTTTTTTTTTTTTTAATTTAATTTTGAAAATCTTCAAACATTGTTAAAAAATCAGTACTATAAATGTGTGTGTGTGTGTGTGTGTGTGTGTGTGTACTTTGCCAATTTCCACCAATTTTAATATTTGCCACATCTGCTTTAATGCATGCTTTTACTTTCTCTCTCTACACACTCACACATCCAAATAGTACACACAAAACCACCCATACTTGATCAATTTAAAAATTTTCTGTTTAACCTGTTAAAAGTAGAATGCAGATACCATGATGCTTCTGAATACCTTAACATACATTGCATAAAAATAAACATTCCGGAAAGGAAGTTTCAAGGATGGTAGTCAACAACTATCAAAAACTAAACAGATCAGAAAGTAGAGATATTTAAGAAGAAACAGTCAGATGTGGCAACAAGGTTACTGAATAGAGTAGGTTATTTAAATTAGCAGTTTTTGGTTTTGACTTTTAACAGTGGAATATATATATACATACACACAACACACACACACCCATGCATACATACACATATGCATACAAACATTTGGAGAGGAATATTATCTATATATTATATACAATGTATAAAAGCCATATTTATAAATAATTAATAAATACAAAAGTCAGAGAAGCAACTCCTTAAACTTATAAGAACTAAAAAGGTACCATATTATTGTTACACTGCTGCACGACACCCATTCAGTTGTTACTATACAATTATTATACCTATACAATGAGAACAGCACACTCTGTGAAGCATGTTCCATGAGGAACAGAGATTCCAATGCCTTGGAGTATGTTGACTTGCACCTTGAATACAGTAGCACCATAGCAGAATATTTACTTAAGCTAATTTACAAGAGCGCACACATATAGATAAAAGTTTCTTGAAGATGAGTGCAGAATTATATGCTTCCTGACTCAACATCATTTAAAACAAAATTCAATTATGTCTATAAGTGGCTAAGAGGATGTTTTTCTCAGATTTGTATGAAAATAAATAAACGTGGCAACCTGATACAACCTGATAATCTTCAATATGATAAAATTTAGTATTTAATACAGTTGAGTGTGTTTGGTTTTTAATCAGTCTTTCTTAAAGTCTTTTAAGCACCTCCATGAAACACACATGGAAATCACCAAAATAAAAGATAAGGAAATCTGCATCATAAAAAATGAATGATCTCTTTTGTTAGGATCAGGGATTAGTAGCAAACAGTGTCAGCTGGACCAGGAACAGAGAAGGCTTGTTCCTCAGGAGAAATTAATATGCTCTTACCAGAAAGCTCAACATTCACTGGACAAGTGACAGGCCAAAACACTGATGCCACTGCATGGACTAGCAGTCTATATTGAGGAGTAAGTCCAATGACCTGAAGGCTGTTGAGAACGAGCAAAAAAGTGAACCAATCCTGCCCCCTTCCTATCTCCTGACATTTGGAGCTTTTGCTTCATCTGCTGTCTCTCTGTATCCCTACCTTTATTAAACTGTTCACCATATTCTTTCCTTAGTCTACAAATATTCTGTTTCTCCCTATCCTTCAGAACAACCTTACTTTGACATTCTTTCCATCTCGTTATATCTTCCTTCTCACCACTAAACTTCTTGAAAGACAGTTAATACCCCTTTACTCCTACTGAATTTATATTTTCCACTTTACATTTTAGTTAAGTATTTATCTTCCCAAGCGGTGACAGGAAAGAAGAGTAAAACTACAAAGATAAAAAGCTTAAGACTGTCAGGAAGGCAGGGAATTAAGGGAATTATGTCAGAAGGTCTCCAGTTGCTCAGGAAACTATGAGGCAAAGTCATCTGCAGAAGCATCAATCTAATAAATAGTGACTAAATGCCTATTTCATACTATGATGGTTCCTGAAGACAAAACAGTTCCTGTTCATACTAAGTTTCTGACCTGATGGAATATTTCCTTAAAAAGACATACTTCTACAATTATACAATTACTATATAGCCTGGTATATGCTAAAATGGTAGTCACAGAGTTTAAACAAATGGTCAAAAAAAGCTTTTCAGAAGTGACAGATAAGGTGGGATGTGATGAACATAAAGAAATTAGACAGCTGAAAGTAACAGCAAATTTCATGAAGACGGGAGAGAAAGCATTACATTAGGAGGACTAAAAGTAATTCGGTATGGCTAGAATTTAAAGAGCCAGGAGAGGAGTAGAAACAAAGAAGGTTAGTTAGCAACAGAGGGAGGAGCTATCAGACCTTGAAGACTCATAAAACATAAAGAAATTTAGACTTCATCCTGAGACTGATAGAGAGCAGTTTAATCAGGGAAATAACATGATCAGGTTTCTGAAAGACCACTGTGGTTACACGGTACAGGGGGGATTAAAATCGGGGGTGGGTGGGGACGAGAGGCTTCTACAGTAATTCCCATAAGAGAGTGTGGTTATCTGAACTGAAGTAGCAGCAATGGGACTACAGGGAAGAAAAAAAGATAAAAACTGTATTAAACTATATTAAATAAGGCTAATCAATGAGTCTGGATAATCAGATTTAGAGAAGAGATGATAAAAATAAATAAACCTGGAATGAAATCAAGGGTAACAAGATTCAGACTTGGGCAACTGTGTAATTGAAAGTTACGTTAAAAGAGAAAAAAGAGTATGTTTGGAAATTAAGGAATTGGTTTCCAATTACTGTAGTGTGGTTGGAATTTACAAGGGAAATAAATTCAATAAACTTTGAGAAATGTCTTCTATGTGCTCAACTAGACTCTGAGACTGTAAGGGCACAGAGATGAGTAAGATAATGTCCTCAAAATTTGTATCTAGAAAGAGGAACAACTAAAGTATCCTAGAAGACACTGTCTTTATCTAAAGACATAAAATATCTATCTTCACACAAGCTGATACAACTAGTGAAAAAAAAATAGGTTAACAATTCTTAAATATGTGAGATGGTGTGGACAGAGATTTGGAAAGTGCTGCATATATGAACGACTTAATGTCAAGGTGTTAGAATATGAAAGTATTAACAGCAATTCCCATGTCATGTTTATGAGGACAGTTGTTACACAGTAAGTACAGCCAGTAAGAAATTATAAGGTCAATACTAAAGATTACCTGTTTTCCTAGCATCTAAAAGTAATGATTTTTAATTTTGGTGTAGTACCTTCTAGTCTCTTAAATCCATGTGTGTGTGTTTTCACTGAGATCATAACGTATACACAATTTTATATTCTGCTTTTTGATAACTTCATGTATCTTTTGATTTTCCAGTTACTGTGTCATTTTGGGCAATTTACTTCATCTTTCTAAGCTTCTTTCTCATCTGTAATATGGGAACAAAGAAACCTAAGCCCTCAGGATTATTGTGAGAATCAAACAGCACAGCATTTATTACATTAATTGTATTTTGCTGGCACATGGTAACTAATAAATACTAGGTACTATTTTATTTAATGTCTGAAAGATGATTACAATGAATAGTTATATTCTGAAGGACTAGTGACAAAAGATAAAGGGAATCAAGCTATTACATTTGTAGTTTCATGAACAATATTACCATAAATTTTTTATTTCTTCTTTTTGCATAATCACGTTTCTTAAACTAAGGGCAAACAAGTTTTGCGGTTTAATTTAGCACCTGAATGCCAAATAAATAATGAGTCTTTCTATAGCTAAGATACCAATTAAAAAATAAATATAAATTGGCTTAAAAATACTATTGCATAGAAGAGTCTTAAAGCATGGAAAGTCATGGGAAAATCAGTCTGTAAGAGAAGAACAAACACCAGCATGAAATCATAAAATCCTAGAACTAGAATATGAATTCAAAAACTAGCTGGGTTACTATCGTACTTTCAGTCAGTATTTTATCTTTTGACTCCTCTCATCTTTCAACAAATACTATTTATGCTCTTTAAAATGGTTTTTAATTAAATAACTCTCTTTTTAATAAGTTATACTATTACTGCCAGAAAATCATCCCTACAATCTAACCCAAATCATTCGTGATAATAGTTGGGGTCTTTCTTATTTTGTCCTGATGAAAATAGTGAACAGCTGCTCACATATGGCTTTATAACTTTTTGAATAAATTATAAAGTTAGAAGTGAAGGAACAGCTGTCAAACAAGCACAGACAGAGCAGTGAGATAAACTTCCCAAGGGAAATGTCCCCCGCAAGTATCTTACAGTACTTTCTAGACAAGCATCCAACAAGTCACAAGTCCAAAAAAAAAAAAAAACCAAAAAACAAAAACTCAAACTCACACCCATAGAAGGCAAAAGACCTGATGATCAGGTTAAAACAAAATAAAACAAAAAACCTTTATAGGCAAGTTCCAAGAGGATAAAATAAAAATTAATGAACTGGGAGAATTACTTCAAGAAGAATTCAGTAGCTCTATCGGGGCTGACAGTGTCTTTATGCATCTGTGAGTCAAGATCCTCTTGTTCGGTAGGTGCCAAGTTTTACACTGCCAGAGACAAAAATTCTTTTGAAAGTGTTATTTTTATAGAAAATACTGCAACAAAGAGTGCCTTTCATTTTGTTCTTCCATGCTAACAAGTCCCAACATAAAGACAAGAAGCCAGGCACTAGCAAGTGGGTTGGCACCTGTTCCAAATTCTCCGCTGGACCATATACCAGCTTCTTAACAATTCAAGTGTTTAAAATACATTTATTTTGACAAGAAATCATAAACATATCAAATTACTACAGATACTACATAACTCATAAAGAAATAAGTTGAGAAAACCAACCTCCATGATCTAAAAGAAAAAAAAATACATTTCCAGATGCTTCTTTAATGGAGACAAAACAAAATTAGGAAGCAGTGTGTGTTCAAAATGTGTTCTTAGGTCTAAGTAAAAATAAGTGAAAGCCATTAACTTCCTATGGTGTAAAGACAAAATATTTTCCCCCATGCTTTAAAAAAACATTCTATCAAGATTTCTTAAAAAGCAAGCCAAAGTTCCAGTTTCACTGTGGTACTATAAACCATTTACAGCCTCTCTCTCTCTCCTCCATTGTATAAAAATAAAAACTTAAGAAAAAATACAAAACCCAGCTACATGAGGACTCAAGTAAAGGAAAGCAGGAGCGTGAGGCAGGTAAAAATATGGAGAACAGCCCTGCACAGGGTGGTGAAAGGGGCTCAGTATGTAGTTTTTTCTTCCTTCTCTTTTCTCTCTTGACTTAACTTTCCCCTCTTCCTGTTTCACTTCCACTTTGCATAAGCTTGCTAAGTTGAAAATATCTAACAGTTATACAGGAAAAAGCACAGGATGCTAAAAAAGGAGATGAGAAAGAATACAACAAACTCTACACCAAAACTCTGCACTAATTACAAATTGCCACTAATCTGAGTGAATTTTGTTGTTCTTTAGTAAATCACATTTAAGAATCTCACTGAAACATATTATAAAGGATATGGGAGCCAGCTGCTCCTATAATCCCCAATTAATAAGGAAAAATAAGGGAAAACATTAAGGTAAAGAAGGAAGTAACAACAGAGTAGAGGAAAAAATCCCAGATATCCTAAAAAAAAGAAAAATACAATTAAAGGGCAAATATTTTAACCAAATTTCAAACTGTATAGATTTCAAAATCAGCTTAATGATTATAGTAAAACCTGAATTCAATTTCTAAAATATCATTTACATTACAATCACATTTTAATAAGTTTACTATGAACTGTCCTCAGAGAGCTGGCTATGTATGAAATAAAATCTTATAAATACAATAATACTATCTAAATAAGCCTCCCTTAGATCAAAAAAACTTTATGCCTTAATTCAACTTAAAAATGGTTAACCATTTCCAAAACGGGCTTTTAAAGACTATTTACTTTTGTCGGGTGAACAAATCCAGGAAAAATCTCATTAAAAAATGGAAACTCTAAACAAGAAAAAAAACAACCAAAAAACAATAGCAGCAATAATTTAATAAAGAAATAAAAACTCGTATCATGAACTGATATAAAGTCTTACCTAGAAAATCCTTCATTTCATTAAAATATTTTATATTTTCCCTAATTTACCAAATTCCTTGAATAATTTAACTGTGTTCAGCATAAAATGCTTTGAACATCTAAGAAAACTTAGTAACCCCTGCCATTATTATTATGGCATGGTAGAACTGGGAAAAGATAAAGGAATATGGATAAGAGAAATGAAAAATATAGGAATAAAGGAAAGAAGGACTTCTACTGATTGGGTCACAAGCCCAGGTACTAAAGAAGTGTACGTTCACAAGTTTCTCAAGCAAATTTTAAATCAACCATATGTAATATATGACCAAATGCCCCAAAACTAAAAGAAACCAAATAAAAGGCCCAGAAAAAAATGTTTCAAATTGTAAAAAATTTTAAATGAATTTTGTTCAATTATTCTTCTTTGGGAATTTGTGATATGAATAATAATAAAATGGAAGAGGTTTTCTGTTATATATGTATGTATCACCAGGACCTTCCTAATATAGTGCCTGTACGTTAAAGACATTCAACGTTTGGTGTAGGAACAAATTAATGGGCAGATGCGTATTTCTCTTATATTATCTTAAAATAAAGTAGCAGAAGGGGTAGAAATGGCGGGGAGACAGGTGGTAGGAGGTGAGATGAGAAAAATAAGAGAGTCAGGGAATTAGTAATAAACCAACATGTGTGGTCAGAACTAGTAAAAAATGTTGCCAACATGTAAAAGTGTACAAGGGCTATACATACACTTTGTAAGACATTTCCTAGCCCAGATCTGTCCAAATAGTTCGGTCATAAATTCAAACCATTTCTCCTGATCCCCTTTGATGGTTGGTTGACAATAAAAATGTTTGCATATATGGAGAGAAAAATCTGCTGCTGCTAAGACTGGCTAAAGCGATGCTCCAAATTCTTGTTAAACAGGAGGCAAAGAGAAGAGGCCCCTCTGTCAGAAGTCTGAGCAAATTCACCTAAGCAAATTTCTGAAGGAGCCCTGACTATGTCCTGAGATACAGACCTGAAAGGAAGTTCCTACATGGGGAAGAATAACCAATGCTGGCCATAGAGCCAAGATAATGGGGAAAGAGGAATGCTACTGATGTTTTGGTTTGAGGGCAACAGATATAAGGAGAAAGCCCTCATAAAGGATAAAAGAGATATAAGAAAACAACCTTTACAGCACAGTCTTATTATCAATATTCAATTCAGAAAAGGAATGAAAGATTTGACCTTTAACACTTACTCAAAGCTGGTCTCTGAATGCTAAATGTGCTACATGTAATAGCTAGGGGTAAGAATGTTAGTGGGACCGGACCAACTTGAGAATCAGGCCCGAAAGACGCCACAAGAAAATTCTGGAGGAAGTTGCCTAGAGAAAGTAGACAGTTATCCTACGCATATACTGAGTTCAATGAGACAGGTCAAGCAAGTCTCAGAGAACTGACCAAGCCTCAGTGGTAGATTGTTGAGCAGAAATTAACTATCCTATGGCAAAAGTTGTCTGACTGTGTCACCTTTTATAATTTCTGATAAGACCTCCTGTGTTGCAGGTGTCACCAAAAGAATGACTCCTATAGGTATACTAGTACAGGTTTTAATATCAAATATCCACTTACTTCCTCGTTTTATTCACTCATTCACTCATTTATATTCATCTCACTGCAAAAAGCTGTTAGGTTCTGAGCGCTTAGCCAGGCCCTAGGAATACAGGTAGAGTATACAGAATGAGATAAAAGAATGAACAAGACTGACATGGTCTCCATATCATGGAGCTTACAGTCTGGAAGGAGAGGCAGACATTAAACAAGTACATTAATAAATGTTTAAAGACTAGACAAAAAATCGTATGGGATGTTTCAAAGAGCACATAATGGACTGGAGGGTCCTAGAAGGTCAAGTACAGCTTTCTAGAAGATCTGATATCTAAGCAGGGACATGAAAGGTGAATAGGAAAGATGAGTCTAAAGAGAATGAATGACACTAAACCATTTGCAGCCCCTAATATTGGCTTTTAGCTCATTTTGGGAAAGGAAGAGATGCATATGAGAATAATGGCAGGGTCATACTGAGGGACTTGACTAGTTTTCATTCCAGATTCCAATCTGGTAAAGCAGACCCATTTTAGCTTCCCTCATCTATGTGTTGACCAGTTACTATCATACTTCCTGGCTTCTTTTCCCTGCTGTCTCTAGAAAAGTCCGATGTTGTACACATTAGAGATCTTGACACTACTGAAAGGAGGAGGGTTGTATATTAGATAAACATGGAAAAGAAGAGCCATTGAGAACAAAGTCTGTATGTAACAGTACATCAACCGAAATTCTAGTTAAGGACTCATGAGGAGCTGGAGGACTTTTATATTAGATAATTTCTTTTATACCTTTGTTAAACTATGATAAGAATGGCATTTCACTTCTTTGGTCTTCCTCCTAAAATCCCACAAAACCAGGCTAACCATATAAAGACATCAGCCAAACTCAAATTGAGAGGCAATTTACAAAAGACCTAGCCAGTATGCCTCAAAACTGTCAAGGCCATCAAAAACAAGAAAAGGACAGAAACATTGTCACAGTCCAGAGAAGCGTACGAATACATGACAACTAAATGTAATGTGATGGCTTAGGATCCTGAAATAGACAAGGGACACTGGTGGAACTAATGAAATCCAGATAAAGTACAGAGTTTAGTAAATATATAGATAATGTTCAAGACAGGTTTAATCAGAAATTATAGGGGTATTTTGGTTGTATTTTTTTCACAGTCTGTACAATTTATATAAGAGATAGGGATCCAGCCTGGGCCCCGGCATCCCCTACAAATATAGAGTTCTCTCTCTCCAAAATATAGGTAACTTAGCCCCCTATAGCAGCAGGGATTGGGGGATACAAGGAGGAAGGTTAAGATCCACTCTCTGGGGAAGCAGAGGGCAGGGCAGGGAGAGGGCTTGAATGCACCATCTGCACTGCGAAGGGAGGGATGAGAGGGGGCTACAGGTGTGGGCCAGAGGCTGGAGTCACTCTGGTGTCCCCAGAGTGACTAGACACAGAGTGATTAACAGCTAATTAGACACTTCAGAGGGGAAAAAAGGATAATGAACTGGTAGGAAGAGCAACAGAGACTCCTCAAAATAAAACAAAGGGAGAAAGAATGCAGAATAATTTTAAAAATGAACACAGCATCAATGAGCTTTGGAACAATCTCAAGCAGACAAAGGTACATGTGAATTTTTAGCCTCCAGTGAGGGCGGGAAGCAAGAAACAGACTAAATATTTAAATACATAATGGTCAAAATTTTTTTTCAAATTTGATTAAAACTATAGACATACATATTTAAGAAAATCAATGAACCAGCACAAGATGCATGAAGAAAACGACCACAGTGTACAATTAAATTGCTGAAAACCAGTGATAAAGAGAAAATCTTAAAAGCAACCAGAGGGAAAAATATATATTACATACAGAAAACAAAGAAAATGGAGACAGAAGATTTTTTTTTTTCAAAAATAATGCAAAAAGGAAGAGAATGAAGCAAAATCATTAAAGAACTGGGCGGGGAGAGGGCAGTCACTATCAATCTAAATTCTTTATCCAATAAAAATATCTTTCTAAAGCAAAAATAAAATAATGACTCTTTTGAGACATGCAAAAACTTGAAGAATTCATGACCAGCACACCTGCAATACAGGAAATGTTAAAGTAAGCCTTTCAGGAAGAAGGAAAATGATACCAGATGGAAACCTGAATCTACACAAAAGACTAAAGAGAGCTGGAAATGGTAACTACTTTGTGTAAATATAAAGATCTTTTTTTATTATTAGTTAAATCTCTTCAAAAGGAAATACCGTTTAGAGCAAAAATGATGACAGTGTGCTCTGGGGTTTAAAACATATGTAAAAGTAAAATGTATGACAATAGTACAAAAGCCAGGAAGGAGCCAATGGAAGGATACTGTTTTAAGGTTCTTACACCATAAATGTGATATATTTCCACTTGAAGGCAGACTATGTTAAGTTAAAGATGTCTCATGGGAAATTAAAAAAAATATTTTGAACTAAATAGAAATAAAAATACAACACAGCAAACATGTGAATGCAGCTAAAGCAATGCTTAATGATTGTCTACGGCATTGAACACAGACCTAGAAAAGAGAAAAATACATCACTAACTACAGTTCCCACCTTAAACTAAAGGAAGAAGAGCAAATGAAGCCTAATGTAAATAGCAGGAAGGAAATAATAAAGATGACAGCAGAAATCAGTGAAATCAAAACCAGAAAAACAAAATGCTCATAATTTGAAATGATCAAAATATCAAATATAAAACCGACATCAAGGCAGATTGATCATGAAAAAAAGAATATACCAAGAAACCAGTATCAGAAATGAAAGATAAAACATCACTACTCATCCTGCAGACAGTAAAAACATAATAAGCAAGACTATGAACTGTATGTACACATATCAAAAAATGAAGGTTAAATGGCTTAATTCCTTAAAAGATACAAACTACCAAAACTCACTCAAGAAAAAAATGGATAACCTGAATAGTCTGAGATTTACTAAAAAATTAAATTTAACTTAAGCCTACCAAATAATGACAATTTCAGGCCCAGATGGTTTCAATGAAGAACATTTAACGGAGAAATAGTACTAATTCTACACAATTTCTTCTAACAAATAAATGAAGAGAGAACACTTCCCAACTCGTTCTGTAACGCCAACATTATCCTAATCCCAAAACCAGACAAAAACATTACAGGAAAATTACAGGCCAATCTCTCTCATGAACACGTAAAAATTCTCAACAAAATATCAGCAAATAGAATCCAGCAATATATAAAAAGGATACTATATCACAGCCAAGTGGAGTTCATCCAGGAATACAAGACCAATTAACACTTAAAAAAAATCAATGTAATTCACCATATAGGCAGACTAAGAAAAACCACATGATCATTTTAATAGATGCAAGAAAAGCATTCAACAGAATTCAACAGCCATCCATGATTAAAAAAAAAAAAAAAAACACCTCAGCAAACTAGGAATAGAAAGAAACATAATTTAATAAAGGACATCTTCAATACCTAATAGTGAGGGAGGGAACAAAGAGTGTTGAATGGGTACAGAGTTTCTGTTTGAGAAGAGGAAACAGTTCTGAAAATGACTGGTGATGACTGCATAGCAATATGAATATACTTAATGCCAACAAATTATACACTTAAGAATGGTTAAAACAGTGAATTTTATGTTATACATATTTACCATAGTTAAAAAAAAAAAATCTTTCCCCAGATATGGTTCTTATGACTCTAAGCTATAGCTAGAGTTTCTACAGTCCTATGGTTACACACAAAAGAGCAGGGTTCCAACCTGTGGAGGAAAAAAAATATATTAACCAAGGACCTAAATGTACAAGCTGAAACTGTAAGCTCTAAAAGAAAAGTTAAGGTAAATCCTCCTGACCTTCGATTTGACTATAGTTTCTCAAATGTGACACAAAAAATACATATAAGAAAAGAAAAAATAGATACACCAGACTTCCTCAAAATTAAAAACTTCTATGCTCCAAAGACACTATCAAGAAAGTGAAAATAGGCAGCTCACTGAGTGGAGGACAATATTTGCAAATCATATATATTTGACCATCAGGAAGGAAATCATCAACAAAATGAAAAGACAACTTACAGACTGTGAGAAAATATTTGCAAACAACGCAACTGACAAGGGCTTAATATCCAGAATATACAAACAGCTCATACAACTCAATAACAAAAAACACCCCAATGAAAAAATAAGCAGAAGACTTAAATAGACATTTCTCCAAAGAAGATATACAGATGACCAATTGGCACATGAAAAAGTGCTCAATATTGCTAATTATCAGAGAACTGCAAGTCAAAACTACAATGAGGTATCATCTCACACCAGTCAGAATGGCCATCATTAAAAAGTTCACAAATGATAAACGCTGGAGAGGGCGTGGAGAAAAGGGAACTCTCCTACATTGTTGGTGGGACTGTAATTTGGTGCAGTCCCTATGGAAAATAGTACGGAGATTCCCTAAAAAACTAGAGTTACCATATGATCCAGCAGTCCCACTTCTGGGCATATATCTGGAGAAAGCTCTAATTCAAAAAGATACATGCACCCCAGTGTCCAGAGCAGCACTATTTACAATAGCCAAGACATGGAAACAACCTAAACGTCCACCACAGATGACTGGATAAAAAAGATGTGGTGTATATATATATATATATATGTATGTATACATACACACACACACAGACACACACACACACACACACAATGGAATACTACTCAGCCAAAAAAGAATGAAATAATGCCATCTGCAGCAACATGGATGGACCTAGAGATTATCATATTAAGTAAAGTAAGTCAGACAGAGAAAGACAAATATCATATGATATCACTTTTATGTGGAATCTAAAAAAAAGATACAAATAAACTTATTTACAAAATAGAAACAGACTCACAGGCATAGAAAACAAATTTATGGTTACCAAAGGGGAAAAGGGGGAGGGAGAGATAAATCAAAGAGTTTAAGATTAGCAGATACAAATTGCTATATATAAAGCAGATAAACAACAAGGTCCTAATGTGTAGCACAGAGAACTACATTCAATATCTTCTAATAACCTATAATGAAAAAAGAATATGAAAAATATATTTAGGTATAACTGAACCACTATGCTATAAACCAGAAAGCAACACAACATTGTAAATCCACTATACTTCGATAAAAAATTTCTAAAAAAGAGTATGCAATCATTGCATATCTGTGTAAGATGAAGTAAAGGTAGTACCACAAAAGAACTGCATTAACCCTACCGATGATTTATTTACTGTAAATGAAATTCTGTGCTTTTAGCAAACACTCATCAAGTATTTGTAGGCATACCTCAGAGATATTGTGGGTTCCATTCAAGCTCACTTCATTAAAGAGAACAGTACAATAAAATGAGGCCTGAATCTTTTGGTTTCCCAGAGCATATGAAAGTTATGTTTATACTATATTGTAGTCCAGTAAGTATGCAATAGCATAATGTCTAAAAAAAACACATACCTTAATTTAAAAATACTTTTTTGCTAAAAATGCTAATCATCATCTGAGCCCTCAGCAAGTCATAATCTTTTGCTGGTGGAGAGTCTTGTCTTGATCTTGATGCCTGCTGAGTCATCAGGGCAGCGGTTGCTTACGATTGGGGTGGCTGTGGCAATTTCTTAAAATAAGACAACAATGAAGTTTGCCACATCAATTGATTCTTCCTTTCATGAACAATTTCTCTGCAGTATGTAATGTTTCAAAGCATTTTACCCACTGTAGAATTTCTTTCTAAGCTGGAGTCAATCTTCTTAAACCCTACCGCTGCTTTATCAACTAAGTTTATTTCATATTCTTAAACCTTTGTTGCCATTATCAACAATCTTCACAGAATCTTTACCAGTATATTTCATCACAAGAAATCACTTTCTTTGCTCATCCATAGGAAGCAATTTCTCATCCACTCAAGTTTTCTCATGAGATTGCAGCAATTCAGTCACATCTTCAGGTTCCACTTCTAGTTCTCTTGCTATTTCTACCACATTTTCAGTTACTTCCTCCACCTAAGTCTTGAACCCCTCAAAGTCACCCATAAGGGTTGGAATCAGCTTATTCCAAACTCCTATGAATGCTGGTATTTTAACCTCTTCTCATGAACGTTCTTAATGGCATGTAGAATGCTGAATCCTTCTCAGAAGGTTTTCAATTAATTTTGTCCAGATCCATCAGAAGAATTACAAAATATACTTCTTATTTAAGACTTGAAAGTCAAAATGATGCCTTGGTCCATGGGCTACAGAATGGATATTGTGTTAGCAGGCATGAAAACACTGATTTTGTACATCTCCATCAGAACGTTTGGGTAATCAGGTGCATTGTCAATGAGCCGTAATATTCTGAAAGGAATCTTTTTTTTTTCCTGAGCATTAGGTCCCAATAGTGTGCATAAACTATTCAGCAAACCCTGTTGTAGACAGACGTGTTGTGATCTGGGCTTTGTTTTTCCAATTATAGAGCACAAGCAGAGTAGATTCAGCGTATTTCTCAAGGACCCTAGGATTTTTGGAAAGGTAAATGAGCACTGGCTTTAATGTTAAGTCACCAGCTGCATTAGCCCGTGACAAGAGTCAGCCTATCCTTTGAAGCTTTCAAGCCAGGTAGTGACTTCTCCTCTCTAGCTATGAAACTCCTATATGGCATCTTCTTCCAGTATAAGACTGTTTCATCTACAATGATAATCTGTTGGTTAGTGTAGCCACCTTCATTCGTTATCTTAGCTAGATCTCCTAGATAACTTGCTGCAGCTTCTGTATCAGCACTTGCTGCTTTACCTTGCACTTCAATGTTATGGAGACAGGTTCTTTCCTTAAACATCATTAACAAACCTCAGCTAGCTTCAAACTTTTCTTCTGCAACTCCCTCACCACTCTCACCTTTCACAGAATTGAAGAGAGTTTGGGATTTGCTATGGCTTAGGCTTTGGCTTCAAGGAATGTTCTAGCTGGTTTGATTTTCTATGCAGACCACTAAAACTTTCTCCATGTCAGCAGTAAGGCTGTTTTACTTTCTTACTCATGTGTCCACTGGAGTAGCAGTTTTAATTTCCTTCTAGAACTTTTCCTTTGAAGTCACAATTTGACTGGCATAAAAGACCTAGCTCTTGGCCTGTCTTGGCTTTCTACATGCCTTCTTCACTAAGCTTAATCATTTCTAGCTTTTGACTGACAGTGAGAGATGTAACTCTGTCTTTCACTTGAATACTCAGAGGCCATTGCAGTGTTATTCATTGGCCTAATTTCAATATTGTTGTGTCTCAGAGAACAGAGAGACCCAAGAAGAGGAAGCGAAGTGGGTAAACAGCTGGTCAGTGGAGCAGCCAGAACATACAATAATTATCAGTTAAGTTCATCATCTTATATGGGCACAGTTTGTGGTGCCCTAAAACAATTATAATAGTAACATCAAAGATCATTGATCACAGATTACCATAACAAATATAATAATGAAAAAGTCTGAAATATTGCAGTAATTACCAAAATGTAACAGAGACACAAACTGAGAAAATGTTGTTAGAAAAATGGCTCTGAAAGACTTGCTTGTTGCATGGTTGCCACAAAATTTCAATTTGTGAAAAACATCTGTAAAGCACAATAAAGGGAAGCACACCAAAATGAGTTGTGCTTGTACTGAGTACTGCTCATCTATACACACGCGTGGACAACCTTAACTTTATTTACAGATTTAAAAGAAGACATTCATCAGAAACTGCATTATGAGTTTTCTATTTATAATCTGAAAGAAAGAGTGTTCAAATTCATCAAAGTTAACCAGGATCAGGACTGAGTACAGAAATTGGTGATCCTTCCACTAACTTTTGTATCTTCTCATTTCTCCTCCTGAAGCCTGAGAAAAGTAAGGGGTAAAAAGAAAACTGGAATGAAAGAGTTAAACTTCGACAATATTTAATAAGGTTAAAACTACAATCTTGATTTTGGCACAGAGTATTTCCTGGTTAAAAGTAATCTACTTTCCCAAATGTGCTTTCCTGTTCAATTGTTATTACTTAAAACTATAAAAATGCACAAGAGAAGTTGGCAGGGAAGACTAGGATCTTGGGAGTGATAGAAGACACTCTTCTGTCTAGACAACAAGAAGCAAAATCAAAAGAAACTGAATTCAAAAGCCCTGCCAAGAGCCAATATGGAATTAATAGAATTTCCACAGGTTGTACTATCTATTCCAAAAAAAGTGATCTGTTATTTAGTAAAGTATCACAGAAACCCTCAACCCTTTGAGTCTGTAAGAACAAAGAAAACATAGAATATAGTACTATTTTAAAAAATTAGAAACTCAAATTCCTTCAAATTATCCTGAAGCTACATGAAAAGTGAAATGTAACTGTGGTCAATTAAACTATTTAACTCAAATCTCTGCACCAATAAAGTAATGCTAATGAGCGCATCCTAAGAAATTCAACTGGCTCATTACATTCTGATGTTCCAATCTCACCTGAAAAAGTGCCAAATAAAAATACATCACCAAATTTTGAATATGTAACTAGTGAAACAGACAGCCTTGTAATTATTCATATAATTAAGTGGTTTACTACTTTTTAAAATGAGAGTAAATGAAAAATGTTCATTTAACTAATGACACTTGGTAGACAATCTGATCACAACTACCTCTACATCTAACCAGGATCCAAGCTTACAGGTTCGGGACTATATAGTCCTGAAGCTTTGGTTGCAGTTCACTTTACAACAGTAGGTTCATATGAAAGTAGAGTTCTATTTTTTTTTTATTGGCTTTTAGCTTATTTTAAACCAATGGTCCAAATTCTGAAAACTGCAGTCCAAAGGTAATATCAAAAATATACATATTTGGATTATTTCCAAACAGTAAGGGACAACCTAAAACTACATAAATTGAAGTTGGGAAAGTGGCATGCGGTGGGGAGGAAGCTAAGATACATAAATGAATTACATAAACTTGATGCCAATAAACTTGTATATATTTGGTTAAGAATGTCATGTATCAGTGATGTTATGATGTATAAAAAATGACTTATTGCAAAGATAATATATAAGTATAAATATTAAAAACACTATTTTTCTTTGTTTACCTTAATAAAAGGAGGATTTTTTAATAGTAGGTCAAAGAAGCAACATATTCCACAAAAAATATAAAGAATTACTGTATACCCCTCCAGAGTAGGCAGGTCAGCACTATTATAGGCATCTGTATTCCAAAATTGTTAAAATTCACTGAAGAAATCAGTTGCTTTATAAAACATGAAAAATCTGAAGAAAGTTACATAAGGGTAGTAACAGCTTATATTGGACTTTGGTACAGAAGGAAGATAACCTTTTTCAAGTATTTCTCAAATATCTGGAATTGAGCATCAATTATTTTTTCCATGAAAATTATAGTTATTCACTTATTTATTCATCAAATATTGACTGGACATCTAGTATGTGCTAATCCTATGCTAAGTACTAAAGATAAAAACAAAAAGAACCTCTGCTCTTATGGAACTTAAAATGCATTAGAAAATCATTCAGCTATACCCTTTTATCTAAAAATTTAACATTTTTATAGGGAGAAGATATGTAACTGATAGTTTCTTTCCATTTTCTTTTTAAAATCTCTTCATCTAAAACTTATCTAAGAAATAAGTATTACTATAAAAAATATTATTCCAAGAAATAAAGAAAATTTTGGTCAAGAAAATAAACTAGTGGAAAGTAAAAATTAGAGAAAAGGACTAAAGTGAAAATAAAATGAGATTTTGCTTAAGCTCTTGGTGATTTTACATTTTCATCACATGCTTATAAATTAGAAAAATCTTTCTGGGGAAAAAAAATTTGATGATACTTGTCACAAGATTTAAAAATCACATATTTTAGTCTAGTAATTCCACTCCTACGAATCATAAATGCAAAGATCTGGACAAAAATAAGTTTATAATCATACAAGAGAAAAACAGAAAATACCCTATGTATTTGAGAATGGAAGAAGGATAAAACAATTACAGTTTATCCACATATAGTCTATTATGCTACTATTAACAAGATGTTTGCCAAAAATTTTAGAGTAAGACGTTTACCATATAACTTTTAGTGAAAAAAGCAGAGTATAAAACTATACATACCCTAAGTGTCACTATATGCCGATGACATGTTACTATATACAGAAAACCCTAAAAGGTCCACACAAAAACTACTAGAGCTGATCAAAGAATTCAGCAAGGTAGCAGGTTACAAGATTAACGTTCAAAAATCAGTTGCATTTCTTTACACTAACGATGAATCAACAGAAAAAGAAAGTAAAGAAACAATCCCCTTTAAAATAGCACCCAAAGTAATAAAATACCTAGGAATAAATCTAACCAAGGAGGTGAAAGAATTATACACAGAAAACTATAAACCACTGATGAAGGAAATTAAAGAAGACTTTAAAAAATGGAAAGATATTCCATGCTCTTGGATTGGAAGAATCAATATTGTTAAAATGGTCACACTGTCCAAGACAATCTATTTATTTAATGCAATCCCTATCAAATTACTCAGGACATACTTCACAGAACTAGAACAAATCATAATTAAATTTATATGGAACCATCAAAGACCTAGAATTGCCAAAGCATTACTGAAGAGAAAGAAAGAGTCTGGAGGAATAACTCTCCCAGACTTCAGACAATACTATAGAGCTACAGTCATCAAGACAGCATGGTATTGGTACAAAAACAGACATATGGACCAATGGAACAGAACAGAGAGCGCAGAAATGAACCCACAAACTTTTGGTCAACTAATCTTCGACAAAGGAGGCAAGAATATACAATGGAATAAAGACAGTCTCTTCAGCAAATGGTGTTGGGAAAACTGGACAGCAGCATGTAAAACAATGAAGCTAGAACACTCCCTTACACCATACACAAAAATAAACTCAAAATGGATCAAAGACTTAAACATAAGACAAGATACAATAAACCTCCTAGAGGAAAATATAGGCAAAACATTATCTGACATACATCTCAAAAATGTTCTCCTAGAACAGTCTACTCAAGCAATAGAAATAAAAGCAAGAATAAACAAATGGGACCTAATGAAACTTACAAGCTTCTGCACAGCAAAGGAAACCATAAGTAAAACAAAAAGACAACTTATGGAATGGGAAAAAATTTTTGCAAATGAAACCAACAAAGGCTTGATCTCCAGAATATATAAGCAGTTCATATGACTTAAGAAAAAAATAACCCAATCCAAAAATGGGCAGAAGACCTAAACAAGCAATTCTCCAAGGAAGACATACAAATGATCAATAGGCACATGAAAAAATGCTCCATATTACTAATTATCAGAGAAATGCAAATCAAAACTATGATGAGGTATCACCTCACACCAGTCACAACAGCCATCATTCAAAAGTCCACAAATGACAAATGCTGGAGAGGCTGTGGAGAAAAGGGAACCCTCCTACACTGCTGGTGGGAATGCAGTTTGTTGCAGCCATTGGGGAAAACAGTATGGAGATTCCTCAAAAGACTAGAAATAGACTTACCATATGACCCAGGAATCCCGCTCCTGGGCATATATCCAGAAGGAACCCTACTTCAAAATGACACCTGCACACCAGTGTTCATAGCAGCATTATTTACAATAGCCAAGACATGGAAACAGCCTAAATGTCCAACAACAGACGACTGGGTAAAGAAGATGTGGTACATTTATACGATGGAATACTACTCAGCCATAAAAACTGACAACATAACACCATTTGCAGCAACATGGATCCTCCTGGAGAATGTCATTCTAAGTGAAGTAAGCCAGAAAGAGAAAGAAAAATACCATATGAGATCGCTCATATGTGGAATCTAAAAAAACAAACAAACAAAAAAACAAACAAAAGCATAAATACAAAACAGAAATAGACTCACAGACATAAAATACAAACTTGTGGTTGCCAAGGGGGTGGAGGGTGGGAAGAGATAGACTGCGATTTCAAAATTGTAGAATAGATAAACAAGATTACACTGTATAGCACAGGGAAATATATACAAGATCTTATGGTAGCTCACAGAGAAAAAAATGTGACAATGAATATATATATGTTCACATATAACTGAAAATTTGTGCTCTACACTGGAATTTGACACAACATTGTAAAATGAGTATAAATCAATAAAAAAGTTTAAAAAAAATTATATATACCTTAAGATTAATAATATTAAAATACCTACATGCACAAAAAATTTTATAAAATTCTAAAAAAGCTATTAGAACTATAACAAAATATTAAAAGTTACCTCTGGGTGAAAAACTGAAATTTCACAATGCTTATTAGCATATTCAAAGATTCTAAGGATTCCTAGAGTAAAGAAATACATCTGTCTTTCATCACCAATTAACTGTAAAATACATTTGACTTTTAATATATCATTTGGTATAATCACCAATTCAGAAAAGTCCAAAAAAAGGAAACATTACATTTAAGTAAGTGGCTAACACTTGTGGTCTCCTGAAATTAATAATGCGTTATATTATAATTGGCAACATTCCCATCTTAAGACATTTCTTTCAAACTTAAATTAGGCAAGTGTGATTTAGAAGGTTTAATTTCACACACCAAAACCTTCTCTCAAAAGATGCTGAATGCTCAATTTACTATTAAAAATGTTTGCAATTAACTAGCTACTTGGAACAGGTTTTCTATAGCAAAATAAATATCAAATCTTTTGCAGAAATAATTTGGAGATATTTTTGTAGATATAATGGCTAGAAGAGTGATGTTTAGGGGAATCTAATTACAGAAATGTTGACTTCTCAGGAATATTTTTACAATCTGAAGTGAGCATGAAAAGCAATGTAAGAAAGTACTCTGACCAGGGCTAATCACTCTGGACCTCATGAGTAACATCACAGTGCACCATGGCCGCAGGCCAAATAATAAAGTGCCAAATGGAAAATGGCACAAGTCCATGAATTGTAAATACTGTATCAAAAGAAAATAAAGGAAAAAAATCTTTCATTAAAGCAAAAATGCAGTTGCAGTCCTGGTTCCTGTGATGAATAAATCAGCTCACGATTCCAAGAGTGATCAGCCATTGTTTAAACACATTCTCCATTGGTAGTAACTTTAAGTTTAAAAGCTTACTGTATGTTTCTTCAGTTCCTAAGCTTTTAAAATAACTAAAAATGTTATTGGATGGTGTAGTTAGTTTATAGCCCTATCCCCCAAAATTTTTACATGTAACATTTGATGATTAGGCATCTACCTGACCCATTAAATTACGTAATGGCACCAAATGAAGTACACATAAATCCTGCAAAAAAAGTATTCATACCAGTCAATGTGCCCAAACTTAAGACCACAAGTTCCACAGACATGAAAAGTTTCTACTAACCCAACATCAATCATTCTCTATTCTAACTCCGTTTGTCAAATTATTCATACGAAATTATCGTGTTCTGCTATAGAGCTTCTAAAAAACCCCAAAGTCAAACTTTTAGTAGTAAGTTAGAAAATGTTTCAAAAAGGATTCAACATCACATTAAGCAGCCTAAACCGGCAGCTAGTCCTTGGAGATGTTCTTATTTCCAGCGTATTGTTTCTCAGCCTACATTCACAAAAGAAATGTGTTCTACAAGAAGCTAACAAGTGTCTGCTTCACTTAGCTTTTGCTAATTACTCACAAATTTAGCTGCTCACAACAACAGACATTTATTATCTCTGACAATTCCAAGGGTTAACTAGGTGGTTTCCTCTGATATAGGCAAACTTCGACTGGGATGGGGTGGTCTAGCATGGCATCCCATGTCTGACAATTTGTGATGGATCTCAACTAGGCAGGCTCATCTCTGCTCCACACAGTCCCTCATCTTCAGGAAGTTAGTACAGATTTCTTAACAAAGCAAGGTCAAAGATCAACAAGAGAAGGCAAGCACTAAGCACTTTCAAGCCTGCTTGCATTATGACTACCAATGCCCTATTGGCCAAAGCAAGTTACATGGCCAAGTGCAGATTCAAGGGTGGAATACTTGACTCTGAGTCTTTTATAGTAGGAGCTACAACACTGCAGCGCAAAGTGACAAACACAGTGATAGGAAGAATCCGTGGTCATTTTTTGCAGTCTACCACACTGCAAAATACAGAAACTCTCTGCTCTATGGTGAAATAAATTTAAATAACAGCTCTCTTTTGATACTTCATAATATCTATTAGCATATTATATATAGTGCAGGACACACTGCCAATGCTTGTTTCAATGTTCATTTTCTAAATACATTAATATATTCAAAGGCCTATTTTTGTTCCTGAATATCAGGCCCACGTGGGTCATAAGTGATATAATAGGTAGTCCATGCATTAAAAAGTAGCTTTTGTTGCCCCTGTCGTGATTTGACTGAGAACTTTGCAAAGACAGTCAATGATGTAGTGTACGTAAAAGAACCCCAGGAAATACCAGGCATCATTAGTAGAAAATATCATAACTAGAAGTTTTTTTGTTCTAAAATTAGTCTTGTTGACATTTTCTTGTAAAACTAAACATGGAATTAGTATTAAATCTAGTAACTGCACTCATAGGCATTTGTTCCAAAAGAGGAAAAATTTATACTCACATGATACCTGTACATAAATGTTCACAGCAGCTTTATTCATATTAGCCCCAAATTGAAACAGCCCAGATGTCCTTCAACATGTGAATACATACCATGGAGTATTACTCAGCAACAGAAAAGAACAAACTATTAATGCATAATGATTTGAATGACTCTCCAGGGAATTACACTAAATTAACAACAACAACAAACTAATCCCAGTTAGTTGCATACTGTATAATTCCATTTATATAACATTTCTGAAATGACAGAATTTAAGAAATGAGACAGGAACAAGGTGGGTATAGTTAAGAGCAAAGCAAGAGATCACTGTGCCGATGGAACTCCTCTGTATCTTGATACCGATGATGGATACACAAGCCTTTACTTGTAATAAAACTGCACAGAACTAAATACAGACACACACACATACATACACACACAGATGAGTACAAGTAATACTGGGAAAATCTGAATAAGATTGGTGATTCTATCAGAATGAGTATCCTGCTTGTGATATTGTACAAGAGTTTTGCAAATGTTACCTTTGTGGGAAATTGGGTAAAGGACACACAGGATCTCCCTAAAGTACTTCTTGCAACTGTACTGAATCTACAATTATCTCCATAAAAATTTCAATTAAAAATTTTTTTCTTAAGTTTAGCTTAGGAAGGTAGTTTCCCTGGACTTTCAGTTTCTTTCAGAGTTTAATTCAAACAGTATGGCTAGTATGAGGGTACAAATACTTACATTTGGGACATCAATTGCTACCTCCCTCATGGCACTGGGCCTGATGTCATTCATCCCCTGCAAAAAATCTTTCAGAGTAACCTTCACCAATCCAGCCACCTTGCTGTCAGGGAGGTTAGGCTGTTTCCTCAAGACTCTCCGCAAGGCATAGAGACCTACAAAAAGAAAAGTAAAACAAGCTTTATCTTCTACCTCACAAATACAGACTGAAACATTACTGATAAAAATAATAACAAAAAGTCCAAACCTAATTCATGTTGTAGCATTTAAAATTTTGTGTGCTTTTGTGTGTAGGTGTGGGGGTTTGTGTGGATAGCAGTAAGAAGGTAGAGAGGTAGATGAAAATAATATAGGGGATGAAGGCAAAAATCCAAATGCTTAGTTTTGACGGTGAAAATATGACAAACTGATGTGAAACATGGAAAGACAGGTATTTACAAATGTGAAATAAAACTTATAAAAGAACATCCACAAAAAAGACCATAACGCTTTATCAAAATAATTTAGGGAATTTCTCTGAAAAGAGCAAAATATTAAAATAAGAACATTTCTTTTGCCTCATACCTTTTGTTAACAAACCAAAGTTAAATTTTGTAAGGTAATGGCAGAACATCTTGAAGGAAATACTTAGCCTGCAGTTGGAAATGTGGTTTTGGAACTCAAGAGAGAATCAAACTTCAGAGTTATGCACATACACACAAGAGCTTACATTATAGACATTGAAGAGACCTGTACAAGGGAAGCTAGGGAGGGATGAGGGATGGAAGAATGAAGGCTGAAGACTCAATCTTAGGAAACCTTATTATCTGAGGAGCTTAAGAATAAACAATGGTTTAAAAAAAGAGAGAATTAATAGGCAGAGATAGAGAAGTAGAATCAGAACAGCAAAATACAAAGACAAAAAGATGGCCAATCAAGTCAAATTTAGAAAGATCCAAAACAAATGAAAAGAGGTAACGCTGATCTAGGAAGTTAAAGATACTAGGTTCTTTGTCTTTGCTATTTGCTTGGAGTTTAAACACTGACAGGAGTGAATGTCCAACCCCCTCCACCCACACCTAAATTACCAGATTTGGAGCCTATTGATCTGTGACAAAGACCTCCAGTCTAGAGGGCAGCAAAGTCCCTATGTGCTCTTTGCCTTAGGGTCTTTTTCAGTGAAGTGCTATACTTGTGTTCTAGTGCACAATGAAGTCCCATTTGAAGAATTTTAGCCTCAGAGACTTAGAAATCCAGCCTGAATATGTGAACTTGCCCTGGGACAACAGCTAGTTCCATCACTTTTAACATCTTTTGTCTAAAATGTTATGCCTCAATGAATTTTTACTAAATGAAAATGATAACATAATTGCCATTTTACTTGCTTTCATTTGTTTGAACTTTGAAACAGAAGCACTGATGCAAGGAATGCAGGTATAAATTCCCCCAAACAGAGAGGGTTGCATATCTTTGACTACTAAGAAAAAACAGTGAATAGTAGAACGACACTCAGAAAATAGATCCATAGTGATCTTTCCCAAGGAAAACTATCAGTGTAAGTCTAATATTCACAGAGGTATTTGAGATAGCAGGCTAACTGGAAAAAAAGCTACAAAAGAGGAAGTTGAGGATATGTGTAAAAACATCACTATTTTCTTGGGAAATTTTCTTAGGCTTTTCTCTACAATCTAAAATCTTTATAAGTCACTTATATAAGTCTATCTTACAAATGCCCATTTGGTTTTTTGCCTTCCAAAAATGTTGAAAGATAATTCTTCAGGCCATTCATGTTTCTGCTTATCTTTCCAGCACAAGCACTAACTGACTCTGTTACAAACCATCTTTTCAAGGATGTTTGTACACAGGAAGATAGAGGAAGACAGAGTGTCTCCTGCCAAAGCAAAGGGCAAACATGCTTACTGCCCATTACAGCATACCCTCCCTATGCTGAGAGTTCTCCCCCTGTAATGCTGTAAATACTGAGACTCTTAGAGTGGAGCAAATGCTGCTGCTCTGGCTATTTCTGTTGCTAAAGTAATAGTCTGTCCTTTAACTCTGACCCAGGAATACTGCATCTTCTGCAAGCACTTGTGAAACTTGATAGCTTACAAGTTGGGTAAAAATCTCAAGCCCTTCACAGCTCTTGACATGAAAATAAAGATTTTAAATTAGACTGTTTCGCTGCCCAACACACCTTTTAGTTAATTAGTACCAGAGTATAAAAAACTAAATAAATAAAGTTTCAGAAATAAGGCACTGTGCCTTAAACAGTACCTTGGTGGCCTGAAAGAATTTAAACAGTTCTCAAAAACTCTTTACATAAATGGAAGTAATCAAAAGACCAAAGGAACTACTTCATGTTTCAAATCTGGCAATTTTGTCAATATTTCTAAGTTTGACCAGATAGCTTACTCTTATTGGTACCTATACACTAAAAACTGAAACAAAGGAAGTGGTGTAATAATTTTCCCACCATATTTACATCATGAGGCATAAAATTTGGCAATAAAGGAGACCAATTATTTTCATTTGAGAAAGGGGTTTGGAAAGGGCAGGCAATATATGGTTTTAAAAAGTATACATAATACTATAATATAAACGTATATTTATAAAACAGCATAACCTCTACAAGTTCAAATACAAACTACTGAACTTAAAGCTGGGCAAAAACTCCACATCTATGAGGATAGCAAGAAAACAGCAGTAATTCCCAGAGGAAACAGAAAAGGAAAAAGAATTAAGAAGCCTAGAGTTTCCAAAAGTTAAGAAATACTAGGGGGGGTGTAGCAAGGATGGCAGAGTAGGAACACCCTGAGCTTACCTCCTCCTACAAGCATACCAAAATTACAACTGTTTGCAAAGCAACTATCTATGAGAACAACTTGAAAATTAGCAGAAAAGATTTCCACAACTAAAGATATTAAAAGGGAATTATGAAACTATGAGACAGTAGGAGGGACAGAGATGCAACATAGTCAAGACCCGTACACCTACGTGGGTGACCTACAAATGGGAGGACAGATGTGTCCCATGCAGCCTACACAGCAGGCATGCCCTAAAATATACAGCTCTAGTGACCAGAGGGGAGTGTGCTACCAGGCACCAAAGAACGTCTCCTACATGAGGCCTCTTCTCCAAAACTGGCAAACATAACCAACCTACTTAATACGCAGAAAAAAAGAGCAAATTTGGGAAAATGAGGAGACAGAGGAGTACGTTCCAAATAAAGGAACAAGACAAAATACCAGGAGAAATAAACCAAGGGGAGATAAGAAATCTTCCCAATAAAGAGGTCAAGGTAATAATCATAAAGATGCTCAATAAACTCAGGAATAGAATGGATGAACAGAGTAAAAATTTTAACAAAGAGAAAATATACTGAAGAACCAAATAGAACTAAAAAATGAAATAACTAGTAATATCCAAAATATACAAATAGCTCATACAAGTTAACACTGAGAAAAACAAACAAGCAGGTTAAAAAATGGGCAGCAGATTTGAATATACATTTTTCCAAAGAAGACATAAAGACAGCCAACAGGCATATGAAAAGGTGCTCAACATCACTAACTATTAGAGAAATGCAAGTCAAAACCACAATGAGGTGTTACCTCACATTTGTCAGAATGGCTATCATCAAAAAGTCTATAAATAACAAATGTTGGTCAGGGTGTGGAGAAAAGAGAACCCTCATACTCTGCTGGTGGGGATGTAAATTTGTGCAGCCAGTGGAAAACAGTATGCAGGTTCCTTAAAACACTAAAAACAACTTTCATATGATCCAGCAATTCCACTCCTGAGTATATACCCAGAAAAAAATGAAAACACTAATCCAAAAGGATACATGCACTCTAATGTTCACAGTAGCACTATTTATGACAGCTAAGACATGGAAACAATTCAAGTGCCCATCAAGAGAAGACTGGATTAAGAAGACATGGGGTGTGTGTATATACATACACACACAATGGAATATACTTAACTATAAAAAAGAACAAAACACTGCCATCTGCAGCAACATGGATGTACCTAGAAAATATTATGCTTGGTGAAGCAAATCAGACAGAGAAAGACAAATACTATATCACTTATATGTAGAAACTAAAAAATAATACAAATGAATGTATATACAAAACAGAAAGAGATTCAGGAATAGAAAACAAACTTGTGATTACTAAAGGGGATAGGGAGGTAGGGTGGGACAAACCAGGGGTATGGGATTAACAGATACAAACTTCTATATATAAAACAGATGAGCAACAGTGATTTACTATATAGCACAAGGAATTATACACATTATCCTGCAATAACCTATAACAGGATATAACCTGCAAAAAACACTGAATCACTATGCTATACACCTGAAATTAACACAATATTGTAAATAACTATACTTCAACTAAAAAAAAAAAGAATACAATAAGTAAAAGATTTGCGAGAAGCAATCAACAGTAGATTGCTACACAATACTAAAAAATTGATCAGCAAACTGGAAGACAGAGTAGTGAAATCACTCAAGCTAAACAGAAATAAAGTAAAAAGAATTGAATAAGGGTAGTTTTAAAAGACCTATGAGACAACAACAGGCATACTAATATTCACATGACAGGGGTCTCAAAAGAAGAGAGAAAGAAGCAGAGAACTTATTTCAATAAATAATAGCTAAAAACTTCACTAACCTAGGAAAGGAAAGAGACATCCACGTCAAGGAAGCACAAAGAGTTCCAAACAAGATGAACCCAAAGAGGACCACACCAAGACACATTATAATGGAAAAGGCAAAAATTAAAGAATCTTAAAAGCAGCAAGAAAATAGCAACTAGTTATGAACAATGGAAGTTCCATAAAATTATAGGCTGACTTTTCAGTAGAAAATTTGCAGGCCAGAAAAGGGAGTGGCATGATATATTCAAAGAGATGAAAGGGAACATACAACCAAGAATACTCTACTCAAGATGGCTATCATTCAGATATGAAGAAAGATAAAGAAGTTTACAGATAAGCAAAAGCTAAGAGTTCAGCATCACTAAACTGGCTTTACAAGAAAGGTTAAAAGAATTTCTCTAAGCAAAAAGACCTCAGTTAGAAACATAAAAATTATGAAAGGAAAAATCTCAACAGTAAAGACAAATAAAAAGTAAAGGGAATAGATGAGTCACTAATAATGCTAGTAGGAAAGGTAAAAGACAAAAGTATTAAAATCATCTATATCCACAGTAAGTAGTTAAGGGATACACAAAACAAAAATAGGTAAAATACGATGTCAAAAACATTAAATGTGGGGATGTGAGCAAAAACGTATGGTTTTTAGAATATATAAGAAATACACAAGAAAATCATAAGAGATCATCAACTTAAAATAATCACATATATAAATCAGTTGCCATATATAAACCTCATGATAACTACAAATCAAAAAACTGTAATAGATACACACCAAAAAGCAAATGAAAAGAAAAAGGAATTCAAGCATAACACTAAAGATACTCATCAAATCTCCAGGAAAGAGAGCAAAAAGAAGAAAGGAACAAAAAAGACCTAAAAACAAACAAACAAACCCAGAAAGCAATAAATAAAACAGCAACAAGTGTATACCTATCAATAATTAATTTAAATTTAAAAGGACTAAATATGCCAATTAAAAAACACAGAGTGGCTAAATGAATAATACTAAAAAAAAAAACAAAACAAAAAACCCTACATAGCCTGCCCTACAAGAGACTCACTTCAGATCTAAGACACACAGACTGAAAGTGAGTAGATGGAAAAAAATATTTCATGTAACTGGAAATGAAAAGAAAGCTGAGGTAGCACTGCTTAGACAAAAAAAGACTTTAAAATAAAAACTGCAAAAAGAGAAAAGGGGAGATATTACATAATGATAAAAGGATCAATCCAACAAAAAGATGACTAATAATTGTAAATGTATATGCATCCAATATATGAGAACCTAAATACATAAAGTAAATATTAGCAAGCATAAATAAAGAAATTGATAGTAACACAGTAACAGCAGGGGATTTTAACAGCCACTTACATCAAACAGACAGATCATCTAAACAGAAAATCAGTAAGGAAACACTTCCTTAAATGAGACACTAAAGCAGCTGGACTTGTGTGTGTAAATACATATATACACATACAGTATTTCATTCCCAAACCGCAGAATACACATTCTTTTCAAGTACACACGGAACATTCCCAGAACAGATAACATGCTAGGTCACAAAACAAGTTTCAATAAATTTAAGGTTGAAATCATACTCTAGCATCTTTTCCTACCACAATGCTATGAGGCTAGAAATTAACTACAAGAAAAAAATGGAAGGAAAAAAAAAAAAAAAACCCCACAGTGGCTAAATAATATGCAACTAAAAGGGTTACGGAAGAAATTGAAAATGAAGTTTAAAAAAAAAACCCTGAAGATAAATGGCAATAAAAATAAAGTGATCAAAAATCTATGGGACACAGCAAAACAGTTAAAGAGGGAAGTTTACAGCAACATGAGCCTACCTCAGGAAAGAAAAAAAAATCTCAAATAAATAAGCTAAACTTACACCTAAAAGAACTAGAAAAAGGATGAATAAAACCCAAATAAAACCCAAAGAAATCACAAGATCAGAGCAGAAATAAATGAAATAACTAAAAAAAAAAAAAAACAGGAAAGATCAATAAAACGAAGAGCTTCTTCTCTGAAAAGATAAACAAAATTGACAAAGCTTTACCCAGACTCATCAGGAAAAAAAGACAGAGGGCCAAAATTGATAAAATCAGAAACAAAAGAGAAGCTACAACCAACACTAAGAAATACAAAGATTCATTAGAGATTATAAGAGATTATACCTCAATAAAAAAAGGAACAACCTAGAAGAAATGGATAAATTCCTAGAAACATACAATTTCCCAAGACTGATTAAGAAAGAAACAGAAAATCTGAACAGACTGGTAATTAATCATTTAGTACTAAAACTGAATCAGTAATCAAAAAACTCCCAAAAATCAAAAGTCTGGGACAAGATGGCTTCACAGGGGAAATCTATAAAACATTTAAGGAAGAGTTAACACTTATCCTTCTCAAACTATTCCAAACAACTGAAAAGGAAGGAACACTTCCAAACTCACTCTACAAGGCCAACATTACCCTGGTACCAAAAGCAAACAAAGACATTATAAAAAAAGAAAATTTTAAGACAATATCCCTGATGAACATAGAAGCAAAAGTCCTCAACAAAATACTGCCAAATTGACTCCAACAATACATTAAAAGAATCATACACCATGATCAATTTGGATTTATCCCAGGGATGCAAGGAATTTTCAGTATCTGCAAATCAATCAATGTGATACACCACATTAACAAACTGAAGAATAAAAACCATGATCATCTCAATAGATGCAGAAAAAGCTTTGGACAAAACTCAACATCCACGTATGATAAAAACTCTCAACAAGATGGGTAGAGAGGGAACATACCTCAACATAATAAAGGCCATGTATGATAAACCTACAGCCAGCATCATTCTTAATGGTGAAAAGTTGAAAGCATTTACTCTAAGAACAGGAACAGGACAAAGATGCCCACTCTCACGACTTTTATTCAACATAATATTGGAAGTTCTAGCCATGGTAATCAGACAAGAAAAAGAAAGAAACAGAATCAAAATTGGAAAGGAAGAAGTAAAACTGTCACTGTGCATGGCTTGACACTCTATATACAAAATCCTAAAGATGCTACCAAAACACTAATAGAACTAGTAAATGAATTCAGTAAAGTTGGAAAATATGAAATTAATAAACAGGTATCTGTTGTGTTTCTATACACTAGTAACAAATTATCAGAACGAGAAATTAAGAAAACAATTCCATTTACAATTGCATCAAAAAGAATAAAATACCTAGTAATACACCTAATCAGGAAGTAAAAGACATGTACTCGGAAAACTATGACATTGATGAAAAAACTGAAGATGACACAAACAAATGGAAAGCTATACTATTCCATGTTCATGGATTGGAAGAATTAATAGTGTTAAAGTGAAAAGGCTAACAGAGTTAAATCTCTGGCAAGACAATCACAGATATGTGTGAAAAGATACATATTACCAATATCAGGAGTATAAAAGGAGACATCATTACAGAACCTACAGACCATTGCAAGGATAATGAGGATACTAAGAATAACCTTAACCCAAATAATTCAAAAATTTAGCTGAAATAAACAAACTTGGAGGGGAAAAAAAAGGCTTACCAAAACTAACACATAAACAAAAAAAGCACATAATTAAATATTCCAATAGCTATTAAATAAATTAATTCTGTAATTAAAATCTTTCCCACAAAGAAAATTTCAGGCATAGCTAGCTTTACTGGTAAATGTTACAAAGTATTTAAGGATGAATATAACACTAAGCTTACAAAAACTCTTGCAGAGAAAAAAGAGGCCAGAATAATTCCCAACTTCATTCATGAGGCCAGAAATAACCCTGTTCCTCAAATCCTAAAAGGACATTACAAGAAAAGAAAATTATAGTCTGATCTCTCTCATAAACGTAACTGCAAATATCCTAAACAACAGCAAAAATACCAATATATAAAGGATTATACATCGTGAAAAGATGGCTATGTTCCAGGAATGTAAAGTTGGTTTAACATTTGAAAAATCAATCATCATCATTCTCCACATTAATAGAATAAAGAAAAGGAATAATATTATCCCATAGACATAGAAAAGGAATGTCATAAAAATTATCATTAATTATAAAATCAAACTAGGAATAAATGGAAATTTCATTACTCTATCATATTAGCTACAAGAAAAGAGAGCAAATATAACTCATAGTAGTAAAATATTAGAAATTTTCTGCCTAGGATCAAGAATGAGGTAAGTATAACTACTGTTATCACTTCTATTAAATCTATGTTAAAGATTTAACCACTGCAGTAAGGCAAGAAAAAGAAATAATAAGTGCAGGGGTTAAAAGGAATGAAATGAAATTTTCATTATTGCAGACTGCATACACCGAAAACTGTAACATGGGTTCATACATAAAAAACTTCAATCTATACACACGATATTAAAATTGGTAAGTGAATTTAGCAAGGTAGTCATAAAGCCAGTACACAAAAGTTTATTTTTCCTAGATACAAACAAAAACAATCATGAAGTGAAATTTTAAAAGATTCCATTTATAACTGCATTCAAAAGAACTTAAATACCTTAGAATAAATCTACTGAACATTATATAAGACTTCTTCACATAAAACTATAAAACTTTGAGAGAAATTAAAGACTTAAAATAAATGAAGGGATCTACCATGTTCATAAATTGCAAATGTTAACTTTCTTATTCTCTCCAAATTGATCAAGAGATTTAATAATTTCAACCTAAATCCATTTTGAGGGGAGGGAGCAAGCTGATTTTTAATGTTCTAAGCAACTGCAAAGGGCCAAGAGTAGTTAAGAAAAACTTGATGAAGAAGAAAAAAGAAGGTGCACTTACATACCAGAAGTTAAGTCTTTTAATAAGGCTGAAGTGATTAAAGACATTTCAATAGTATGGTGGCACAAGGACAAAGAGATCAGTGAAATAGAACCGGATATTAAACCCAAACACTTTGATTTATGACAAAGTAACGCTGCAGAACAAGAATGGTCATTTCACCAGCTAGTGCTGGTACAACTAATTATCTACATGGAAAAAAGTAAATTAATTATAGATGGTAATATAAAAGGAGAGCTCATAAAGCATCTTCAGAATCAAAGAAGATAATGTAAAATAAAATATTCATAACAGTGGAATTGACAGACTTCTTAAACAGGATATAAAAACCACTTTCCACAAAGAAAAACAATGATAAACTGGATTCATTGTATTTATATATGTTATAATAAATATCTGTAGTTACAAACTTCTATTCCTCAAAAGAGACTATAAAGAGTTATTATTCTTTTAAAGCAACACAGTAGAAAAATTGAATAGATATTGAACAGGTATGTCACAAAGGAAGATATCCAAATGGACAATACATATATAAAAAGGTACTCAACTCAGCCATCAGAGAAATAAAACCACAGTGAAATACTGTTAAAAACCCACCAAATGTTGACAAGATTGAGGAGAAACTGAAATTTCCACACATTACTGGTGGAAGAGTTAACTGACACAATCATTACAGAAAACTTATGGCAGTATTTACTATCAAGGACATACACATATGCTACAACCCAATAATTTCACTCCCAGATATAAAGCAAACAGAAATATGTACTTTTATGCACCATGGCCAAACTAATCTATGGTGTTAGAAGCCATAAGAGTAGCTGCCTTTTAGGCTGAGGTGTGGAGTCTTGGCCAGGAAAGAATCTGATGGAGGTTCCAGGGCACTAGAAATGCTTTATATCCTGATCTGAGTGGTGATTACATGAGTGTACTCATTCTGGAAAATTCATGGATCTTAATAGTTTTACACTTTTCTACAAGTTATATTTCAGAAAGAAGTTTACTAAAAAATAGAATACAAAAAAAGTGAAGTAAAAGGGAAAAAACTATAAACAAAGCCACTATAAACAAAGGAGAACAAAACTAGAGGAGAAACAAAAGCATTCCTTATGTGAATTAATCCGACAGTATTTTTAAAAAACAGTTCTTAGTGAGAGAATCACTACTCCATACCTGTATTACTTACTTGCCAATTCAATACAATTCATATTAAAGCAAAGTAAATATTAAAATATTGTTTCATGAAATCACTGAGAAGATGCATTCATTGACTACAAGCTACTCTTTCACAGGTACTCTTCAATTCTATTCATTCATTCAAAATACTCACTGAGAACCTCTTACGCATAATTTATTCAACAACATCTTGAGCTCTTACATGTTAGAGTACACAAGAACAAGAAGGCAGATAAACCTCTCATAGTGCTAACAGTCTAACAGAGAAGACTCATAACAATGAATAATTATTATAAACTATGCCAAGTATTATGACATGGAAAGAACAAAGTGGCACAAACACACAAGTCAGGGACATCTAACTCAGTTCAGTAGGATTAGTGACAGTTTAGAGTTACATAACCTTCACAGAAATCATTTAGTATATTCCTTTATTTCACAAATTAAGAGAGACTAAAATGTGTGTCTAAGCTCAAGCAGTTAGATTTGAAGAGTGAGTTGATGTCAAACTGCTAACATGGGAACTGAAGCCAAAGAGGCAGTGGAGTATTTGCGACAGAGGGAAGACCATACATAAAGGTCTAGGGACAAGAATGAACGTAATACTTCATTTTAGAGACTATGAAGCCCTGGAGGACAATAAAAGACAAAAATCTCTGTCCTTGAAGAGTTCACTTTTAGAAAAATGAAAGAACATGTTTTAAATAAATCTAAATCCAACTCTATTCATTTGTTTGTAGATAGATGGAGAAGATGAAGTATGGCAGATTGTCAGAAAGTGAAGAAAATAGGGATGACTACAGATTTGTAAAAGCCATATAAACGTAAAAGCGATCCTGGAAATCCCCGCCATAGACCAAAGACCTGCAGAATCTTTTCCAATATGAGGTTCCATGATTCTAGACTTATATAGAGGTACACTATGTTATACAAATGCTATTCTTGAAAATAATGTACAGAATTTATATGAATTAAATGTGAAATGTATATCAGAGTTCAAAAAAATTAAAGATCTCTGGAGCTACCATATTAATGCAACGAATCCTCCATGGTCCTATACCTGCCACTAGCTTAGGTGTTCCTTTATATAAAACCTACCTCCTCTTGCCATCAGTTATCTCATTTATTAATTGGAAAGATTTAAATATGTTTGCTTTAAATTATTTTTTCAGCTTTAAAATTCTATGATGCTAAGCTTAAATTATTAGACATCAGCATTCCTAATGAAGCCACACTAGAATCCATGCTAAGAAACCAAATTTTTAAAAATACATGTATTTATAAAAAACCAGAAGTAAGCAATTAATTAGAGGAGGAAATAGAGACATGTACATCATCAAGGAATATAGCTCAGGGCAAACAATCTATGGCACTTCCTTTCCTTACTAAATTTAAGATTTAAAGTTAATTTTTAAAATGTAAGCAAAAACAGAAGCAATGCTTCAATGTTCTTAAGAAACACAACTCTGAAATAAAAAACAGGTGCAGCTAATTAAATGTCATTTTGTTTTCATTACTTTATGTTCTAATGCTCTCAAAAGTTTTGAGATGGAAAACAAGACACAGTGAAGAGAAAAGGCAAAATGCCCCAGGCAAGCCTAATCCAACACATTCTTTCCAGTATATGACATGTTCTCCTCAAGCCACTCATCACTATCCAGATATAATCAGTTCTGGACAAGAGCAATTACTCTGAATTCATGCTCTTCCCAACCATCTGCTCCAGATTCAATCAACAGACATCTTGCCCCACACATATGGAAGCTTACAATTTCATACTCAATGCCTACTAAATTATGTTATTTTTTGAGACTGCAATTAAGTTCCATTATTAGAAACTAAACCTAAATTGATCACAGGGGTAATAATACTTTTTAGGATTTCTATCTACTCTACAGATACTTAATTATATAAAGAAGTAACATGAAACATGGGCATCTTGATCTCAGAATTGAATTATAAAAGTTACGCATGAAATTTCTGAATAGCATACTCAGGCATATGAAGAATGAAAGCAACTATAACAAAATCTAAGTCTTCCTTTTTAAAATATACTTTACTCAAAGTATCAGAACTCCAGAAAATGTTTTATCTGGAGTCTTTAATCTCTCTCAGCTCAGTATGAAATACAGACAAGGTGATAAGTATCACTTGATATATCTGGAACTGAGAGTTCCATTTCTCATTGCTTATTCATAGAAAAGAAATTAAACAGGATACCCTCAATTTGTGCTTTATTTATACTACACATGATTGGTTTAACTTAAACTGATTGCAGAAGCCAGGTCTCTTCTGAACGCCCGATCAACTTTAAAAGTTGCTTGGAAGGCACCTGGTCTCAAGATCTGATTCTTGGGCCAAGACTTCACTAACTACTTGAGTTTGGACAGAGCACGTTGTCTGTCCCCATCTGCGAAATAAAGGAATATACTAAATGATTTCTGATAGAGTCTTCTACTTCTATGACATCAGAATTAATACACTTCACCAGCCCCAGGTTTCAAGAGACTTTCCTAAAATATAGCTTTTATTTTCAATTTTTTAATGTCAAATTATTTACTTACCTAACTTACCAACTGTACTAAAATGCTGAGTTTAAGAAAGGGGGGGGGGATTTAGTTGTTTAGAGCACAATTCTTATGCCAACAGAGGTTGAAGATCTATAGCTTGGTGGACAAGAGCAAGGCCCACGTAAGAGGAGAGGAACCAAGAAAATAATGAAGGAACACAGTCTGATCTGGTTTTGACCTGAGGAGGGCAAGGATCGGGATGCACAGATGCGGCAAAGGGGGAGAGCAGCCAACCATATTTATTTCTTTTTTTGGAAGGTACCAAAACTCTAAATAACACTCCATTAAAACTGAAAAAGTAATTCATAATCACTATCTCTGTTCCCTCAATTTTCAATCACCCCTCAATTTACTGCAATCTAGCAACTAGCCACAGGACCCCACTAGAACTACTCTCTTCCAAGGGCCCCATGACCTCCCAGGTAAGAAACTAAGCACTTGATGTCACTGTGGTCTCTATGTTGTTGATCCTGGCTCCACTATTTATTTCTTGGGTGATCTTGGTAAAGCTCCATAACCTCTCGGGTGATCTTGGTAAAGCTTCATAACCTCTCTGACCTAAGTTTTTGCACCTATAAAATGAAGATAACCATATAAGGGAGTAAGAAATCATTAATATGTGCTAAGGGACTTCAAACAACGGTTGACACATTGTAAGTACTCAATCAGAGATAATTATTAATGCACTATTTCTAATTACTTTCTCTTTGAAAACTTCCCTCACTTGAGTCACCATTTTTGGGGGTTCTCCTCCCATCTCTCTAATCACTCCTCAGTCTCCTATACCAGACCTTTTCTAACAACTCAACCTTTGAATGGTGATGGTCCCCAGGCACCTGGTCTCAAGACCTGATTCTCATTAGTACACTAAAACCTCCCTGACCATTCAAATACAATACAATGTATTTTAACTACCTGTTACACTGCTATACTTCCCTGTGCATCTTTAGCTTTAACAGGAGAGAGGCCAAATCTCTCTTATTCACTGAGAAGCCCCAGCACCCAGTGCAGTACCTGGCTCAAATGAATAAATGAATGAACTTTACTCATTCTAAGTGATTTCACTCATTTCAATGGCTTCAGTCACCATCTAACTGATGACAAACTGCTAATTCATATCTCTAACCAAGATCTCCTCATCTCCAAAACCTGCAATTCAAAGTCCTGCAGCTTAAACAGTGTAAAGAATAAACAGGGGCAGGAGGTGGAGGATAGAGTGGGCAGGAAGAAGACATTCCAATAGTCCAGAAAAGAGCAATGAAAATAGTTTAAATTAAAAAAAAAAAATTTAAAGCTCAAACTCAATAAATTTTGAAAATAGAGCTGACAGCATTTGATAGAGTAAAGAAGAAAGGAATTGAGTTATCTCTTCAATTGACTTTCATTTAGATAGACTGATTTTATTTTTGTGATTGTTTTAATTAGAAGAAAACCTTTCCTCAAGTTTTCTACGTTTATAGCCTTGGCAAGGCAACTCAGAAAATTTTCCACTAGTGAAGTAAATGGTATATATCACTTAGAGCTTAAACAGAATCAAAACTACCACCTGTTTTTCTGAAACAAACCATTCAGCTCTAGTCATTCCAAATGAACAACAAAAGTAATATTAAGATTCCCACTTAACTGACAAAAAAAAAATTCCACCTCTTATATAATATCCATAATATTTAACCAGTAGGAAAAATCCCACTATCACAAATATAACCATCACTGTATTTCAGAATTACAAAACAGAGGGGAAAGTTCATTGTTTTACAAGATATTATATTGCATAATTACTGCTTACTTAACCAACTACAATAATGAGTAAAGATATGATCTCTTATAAAATGCATTAATTAGAGCAGCAACCATGATACCTACATCAATTTAATGTTGTTGCTCTACTGCAGGCCTACAGTAGACTCTCATGTGGGATGAGGTGCACAGGGGAGGGAAGAGACTGTGACTTTGATAATGTGTAACATGAGGGCTCTCACACTCAGCAAGAAAATCTGTCAGGAAGGCACTCCCAAATCAAGTCTGTACCTATCTTTGTCTGTATATTTCTACTGATGGGCAAGACTTTCACTGCTCCAGATTCAGGGAAAATCACTGCCTTAGAAAGCTAAAGGGTTCTGCCAGATTTCCCTGATAGCCTTGGACAGAACTAGGATAATCAGGAATACTTCATAAAATCAAGAATCCTGCCAAAATCAAAATAAGCTTCTACCAGGGAACTACATAAATACACACAAAATACGAATTTGTTTTCAAAAAGAGACAGTGTCACTTATCAAGGGCCTGTATAAACCTTGAACACTGTTGCCAGACTTTACTTTTAAACCTCCTAAGAACTCTTCAAAAAATGTTATCCCTATTTAGCAGTTAGGGAAACAGTTCAAGAGGTTAAATGACTTGCCCAATGACTCTTAGCTGATAAGGGGCAGTGTTAGCATTTGTGACCTAGAGCTTTCAACTGAACCCCACTATTTCATTGGACTTTATTTGAAAATACTGAATTTTTATAGAATCAGTATTTTAATTCTAAGTTAGAAAACAACACTGGCAGAATCAATAAAGAAAATAGTGGAAAATGTTAGAAAGAGACCCTTTCTTAAGAGCTGGACTGTACGTAGTAGATCCTCCATAAATTCCTGTTAAAATAAGCAAATGAAGGGTGGGAGGGAGGCCTCACAGCTATAAATATCTCAGAACCCTGGTACAAGACAAACAAAGTTTTCCATTTCAAAAAAAAAGTTATGTAATAGTAATTAGATTCAGTATTTTTACCATACCTAATGTAAGTGCAATAATGACAAAATCATTGTTTAAATAAGAGTTTTAATTCTTCCTGTTCTGTGATGCTATCTTACCAAGGCCCAAGTATTTGGTATGAACATGTTGAAATGATGTGTAATCAACAAGGATGCTAAAGATAAATTCTTAGAGATGTGAAGCAAATACTTCCTTCCACTGTAAACAAAATGACTGAGTCCACTTCTTGAAGAAATCAAGCTCTATTTATATTCACTCTCCTGAAATGGCACAGGCAGCCTTAGAAGGATAAGTTTATAATAAATCCCTGCATTTGGAAAACACTGTTGCTAAGCATCTTCTAACATTCAGCAGAGTTGATATAATTCATGTCTCTGCTACATAATTAACATTTCATGTTTTCTAAAAAAGTGTGGTATGCTTATCTATGTTGTTAATTTAAAACATTATAAATTTTGAGGGAATTAATAAAAGGCTATGCAACTAATTAATTAGAAAGGCAGCCTAATCCCAGGAGAGATACAAACACAGACATTAAATGTCAGGATGTGTCAGAGTTGAGCTTATAAACAGCTTGTCTGCTTGAGATAAAACATTTCAAAATGCAGCTGCTCTGCTTAAAAAGGTGAGCTACAAAACATTAGGCTTTTGGACAAGTCATGACTTATCAAACCACACTCTAGCTCAAAAATTAATTTATAACATAAATTAATAAAAGAAAACATAACATTTGAAAATCAGTTTCACACCCAACCCTCAACATTAAAGATTGTATCTGTTCAGATAATAAGAGATCCAAGTGTTGAAAGCAACACTACTGCAGTATTTCCAACTTTCTTATTAATTATGGAGACAAAGTTTAAAATATGGAAAATATTTAGTAACACTGCAATAAAAGATTAGAAGAGTTGGGAGTAAGCACACTGCAAAAGATGCACTATCACTCTTACAAACTCTGTAATAGCCTATAAACTTTCTGCCCTCTGGAAAAGAATGCAGAAAACATATATGCCACAGGGATTTTGCTCATTAGATTACTATCCTATAAACAATAACTTTAGATTACTAAACTGATCAGTAACATAGTTCACTTAGGTTTTATGAAATCCTGGATCACTTCAGTGTATGCTGTTACTACACATCTGTGCATCACTTTTTGTTAAAAAGGGCAGAGCTTCCCCGATTAGAAGGCAGTCCTGGAAGAAGGAAAACCATCAGACAGCCAACACACAAAGAGCTCAGAGACTATATAGGCCTACAAATAATAAGCAAATAAATGTTCTAGGAAAAACACACATCTACATTCTTCCTTGTATTCTTAAATTGTTATTTCTTAACTCTTCCCTTAATTGTGGCTTTTCCATCTGTCAGAATTGTCATTTTAAAGTTTTATTCAGAACCATAAGACATACCTGCAAGACATTCATTTTCTCCTAGAGTGGGAGAGTTAAATGATATAGGAGTTCAGACTAGTACACATAAAAACTCAAGGAAGAAATTCAACACTATCAGTCAGAGAATTTACACTACCTAAAGTTAAAACAGTCATTTAAAATCAGTTACAGAGAATCTTCAGAAATTGGAGAGCTAGATGGCCTAGATCAGTGGCTCTCATAGCGCAGCCCTTGGACCAGCAGCATTGCTATCACCCGTAATTTGACAGAAATGCAAATTCTTGGACCCCACCCTGATCTAATAAACCAGCAGGATGAGGCCCAGAACTGTGTTTTAACAAGTTCTGCAAGTGATTCTCACACAGATTTAACACAGGAGAACCACTGACCTAAATCAGTGATACAAATAACTGTTCACAGGGAAGTGCGAGACTGGCTACTTCAAAATCACTTGAAAAACATCATAAGTACTTGAAACCAATTCCCCACCTCCCTTATTCAATTAAGTATGGGGAGGGAGTGTGTATGCGCGTAGGTTCCCAGGTGAACCTGATACATCATACGGTTTAAGAACCAATACCTATGTCAGTGGCTCTCAAAGTCCTAGACCAAGCGGTGTCAGCATTAGATCAGCTGGGAACACGTTAGGAATGCACAAGAACCAGCCCAGACTTACTGAACCAGAAACTTTGAGACTAGGGCACACCCAGCCATTGAGTTTACTAAGTTCTCCAGGTGGTTCAGACACATGACAAAGTCTGAAAACTTCAACTCTGAGTGATCTGTTGGGAACTGGGAACATGTGAAATGAATCTGAATTCTGCTGTGAAGAATAAATAATAAGAGAAGAATTAACCTGCATACTCAGGAATACATCTCCTGGAGCTGCAGTCTCTCACTGTCCTGACAAATTTGGAAGTCAAGGTGCCTTATTTCCCAAATATGCCAGCGGAATTCTCAAGCTTCAATGCAGCCCACTTAAATGCAGCAATACTGGTAAACAATGAAAATGCCTCCTAAAAAGCACTGGTTTGAAGCAAGATGTGGTTCAAGTCCCCAGTTAGAACCATAGCTAAGACATCTGGCCAATGGGAAGCCAAAAACAGACTGGAAATGTTCAAGAAAAGAGCAGCAGTTATTTAAGGCATCACAGAACACTTACACCTCGCTACCTATATACAGGAGTTGTTTCCTCAGCATCACGCAGGGATTTCGAAAGGCAACAGAGGACAGGAGGAGATGAATCTCACCAGGGACCAGGGTTTAAAGACAAAACCAAACTCCAAGGTTAACAAATATTTTTATTACTCTAGCGAGGGGAGTGGAGTGGTAATTATGTCTCATTATGTCTCCCAGTTTCCACATACATTTCTCAGATCAAATACTTACTAAGCAAATATTTTGTACTAGAAATCATTAATATTGCCTCCACGTATTAAGATTTTACCATGACTCTTTTTGTTAAAACAATGATTCTAACTCTGTGTGTAATTCTAAGTCACAATATATTAATTGGGACTGCGTCTACTTGCCCAAGGACATTTACCATATTAAAAAAAAAAGGTGGGGCAGCATCAGTTTCAACAGTCTTAGGCAGTCATTTTAAATGACTGAGAACCATTCAATGTACCCTCTAACAATTCCTCTAAATTCAGTTAGGAGGCAACATTAAATGTTAAATTCTTTTTATTTAGAACTAGGAGTACGTAGTTCAAATTTATAGTACAGCTGAGTTTTCCCTTCCCCTGCTCAATGCACACGTCGGGTATGCTCTTGGATGTTCACTAAGTTGGATACACTTATGCCCATTCTACAGCACTTGGAGCATAATTCTACAATTTTAATTCTCACAGAGTTTTAAAGTTGTTTTATCTTTCTTTCTGAATTACACTATTAACCAAATGTATAATTTACTCAAGTCCTTAGAAACTATAAAACTGCTCCAATGAGAAAATGCAGTTAACTTCACAATCAGCATTAGTCTGCTTTGTAGCATTATTTCTAAGAAAACTGTGGGAGAAAACCCTGACCAACTACCTAAGTTTAAATCATTCAAACAAGTACAAAAGAGAAGACGATGAAAGGTAGAAAGGCCAGATGTATGTAAGTAGCTAATGAGGCCAGGGCAGGTTTTGTGAGTAACTTGGGAACTTCCTTGTTATTTTCCCTTTTTCTAGTCCTTCCTAGCCTTCCTAGCCTTCCTAGCCTTCCTAGCCTTCCTTGCCTTCCTTGCCTTCCTGCCTTCCTTCTTTCCTCCCTCCTTTTCTTTCTTTTTTTCCATTTCTTTCTTTCTTCTCCCTTGTATCCAGGGAATGTCATATTTACAATGGTTCTTAGATATCATATACCAGAACCCCCTTCAATTTACAAATGGAGAAAACTAAGGTTCATATAAAGCAAAGAACTTGCCCAAGATCACAAGCCTTATTTTAAAGGCAGGTCTGTTCAACTCTCAAAATCCATTTTCTACTATGCCCCCCTGCCTCTTTGGAAAAATCCCCTGCAAAAAATTCTAGCACACTGTTTATAAGCTTTATTCTGCTATATAAAGTTAGAAAACAACACTACATAATACAACATACACTAGTATTTAAGACAAGTATACACAAAACCACGTATTTTCCCTACTGGACACTTTAATTCTAAGACTAATCTTTTTAAAAATTACCTTCTCATAATCTGATTCATTACTAGATTAGGGGAGACAGAAGATCAATGCAATACCTGATAATCTGAAATTAAGTTACATTAACAGCAGTTAATATTTATTTACTGCTTGTATGCACCAAGTATATCCTTTTTAAAATGTATATATATCTTCACATAAAAAGTCTTCTCCACTTAACCTTCTGATCCTTTCACAACTTTTTCAATTAAATATAACAAAGTAAATGGGAGAATTTCTTAAATTTTCTTGCCATTTTCCTGAAGTTCTTTAGGGTACTACAGTGCCTATGAAAAGTAGATGGTCCTATTTATACCTAGTATATGAGTTATATTATCACTTTTCTCCTGAAAGTCTTAGGACACCACTTTATTTCTGGATTATAATTACCTGTGAAAAGATACAGCTATTTTCTACTCTAAAAATTGATCCTACCCTGAGTTTCACAGACTGAAATTAAACCAAAAAGCCTTACACCACCCTGATAAAAATCTATTTTATGATTTAATTTTGGTTAAGAGCATGGATTTGGAGTAAGATGATCCTGAGTTTAAATTCTAGTTCTGCCACATATTAGCTTTGAGACCTCTTTTGAGTCTATCTGATATTTTTATCACAGTGTTGGTGTGACAATTAGATGAAAGAATGTTTTCCTTTTCCCACCTTCTCATGCCCTCATTTTAACTGTACAATTCCTGCTTTTTCTTTAAGATTCTTCTTAGATGTCACTTTTTCTATATAACCAGTCTCCTTTCTTCAGAGGAGATAACTACATTTTCCATAGTTTTATGAGCATGTATCTCACTGTATAAGTAGTTGTTTACAAATCTTTCCTTCATCAGACTGTGTTTCTAGACAGCAAGAATCCTAGAGCCTTCTAGAATGCATGAAATGTATTAGAAAGTCAAAAACTGTCTGATAAAGGATGCTGAAGAATGAATCCTTGCCTAGATGAGCAAGTCCAAAGCAATGCCTAAATGGTAATCCAGACTCTTCACTGTTACCTAATGGAATGAAGGAAGCAAAGTTATCCACTGATACTTCTGCTTCTTGATAGCTAGGGAATTCATTTCCATGATCAAACACACCATTTCTTGTGAAGCATAAAAAAACTAGACAGAAAGGGACTTTGTCCTAGACCGCAGTGCACCAGGATGTTTGCATCTGCTTTGTGGGCTACAAAACCAATAGTCTCCCCCAGCTGTAAGTCCTCTAAAATAGAAACTGATAGTAACCAAACAGAATGAAATAAAATTGATTTTCTCCACAAAGAATAAAGTATTCAAAGGCCCATAAATATGTCTTCTAACTTTCCTTTTCCTATCTGTTCTAACTTCTCAAACCTCTTTTCCTGCACACACTGGGTCAGATTAGAAAGATCAAAGGACTAATGAAAAGAGTCTTCAGAGCCTACTAAATAAGACTGACTATGAAACAATGCTTTGGAGATAAAAGTTACTATATTTCTGTACTAAAGCTCTTTAAAAAACCCTAAATTTCCAACTCAAGAATTCGATTTCTTCCATTACCTACAAGGGTTAAACTTTCTCTAAAGCACCTTATGAAGATACTGGCTAGGTCACAAACTGGAACAGAATGCCACAACTGAAAAAAAAAGCTCCTCCAAAATATAAAAAGACTTAGAAACACATGCCCATATAAGAAAACAAAATAAATATAAGGAACATAAGGTAACTAACAAACTTGAGATGCTATGAGGCATGCGCAGTCTTTAGAGGAAAGAAGCCTTTTTCTAGAAATATTCTCAGAACAACAACAAAAAAGATTATCAGATATTTTTCAAAAAATTCTTACTTGCCTAATCAAACACTTTAGTTGGTTATAAAAACTGCCCTGATTTGATCACACTCTTCATGGTTGAAATTACCCTGAAAAACTGCAAAAATGTTAAAGTCTTACGGGCTTCAAAGTAACTATAGTTATGCCACGGTGAAGTTCTTAAAGTCAGAGTCAAATGATTAATAACAACACTTAAACATTTTCAGACTTAACACTGTCACATATTCTGAGGCAAAGAATTCTTAGGTTTCACTAAGTACTTTTACAGCACCGTAACAAATATAGAGCTGCTCCTCAAGGAAAATCTTCATTCTCTTGCAGGCACTTCTCCCAAATTTCCATAGCACAGTATCAACAAATATTGTCATCATCAATATTGTCATTAATGTATCCAGTTACATTGTATGTGCACACTTAAGAAAGTCTGAAAAGATATACACTACAATACTGTTCATTTTTAGGAGGTAGGATTAAGAGGGATTTTTATTTCTTTTTTATAGTTTTCTGAATTATCTAATTTTTTTTCCAAACAATAATTTTATGATTAGAAAAATTAGCTATTTCCATTAGGAAATAAGTGAGATATAAACTATCAGTTTGTAAACAAACCAGAGTTAAGTCCATCAGTACAGACTCACTATAGCAAATCGCTCTCACCTGCTTCATTACACAAGGCTTTCAAATCCGCTCCAACGTATCCATGAGCACTATCTGCCAGCTGTAGCAGCTCAGCTTCAGTGAGCAAATGGGGTACCTTGCGAAGCAGTTTCTGGAGGATATCTAGCCGGTCTTGAGCATTCGGAACTCCAATCTCAATCTCTTTATCAAATCGTCCAGGTCTTCGGAGTGCAGCATCCAAAGCATGAGGGCGATTTGTGGCCCCAAGAACCAACACCTGTCCTTCACTTCCTTCCTAACAAAATCAGATAAAAATAAATTATATATTCTTCTAAAAGTAAATTTAAAAATAAGCGCTAGCAATATAGACAAGGATGGATCTAACTATCCAGGCTGCTAAGTCCTATCCCTTATTTCCCAAATTTCATTATTCATCCCACATTGCCCAACTCTAACTGCTCCATCACCTAGAAAATTTTCCAATACTTACCTCTCCATCTATTGTAAATGATGTCTCTTTCACTTCTAGCATCTTAACTACACTATTCTCACAAATAATAACAAATGATACTCTATCCTATATAGCTGTTTTAATTTAATTGTTTTAAGGTGTCCTTTTCCCTACTTAAAAGCAAACAGAACAAGGCTCTACTACACAACTGTCTAAGAAATCTTCCTCACTTATAGACTGTTTATTTTGGTAAATTTTTAAATTCCTGAAAATCTTCACAACAATATAACCAACACCTAAGTATCAGACATCCTTGAACACACATGGATTTTTTACTCTCTGAGAATAAAATTTGGAACAACAAACTATAAAGAACTATGATCATGATCAGCCACCTGAAGAAATTATCCAACATTCTATGCAGATGACTCAAGCATAATCTCACAGAGACAAGCTTAACTTGAATGTGATTTGAAGAAAGAAAACACAAACCTAATCAATTATACTAGATGTGCCAACAGAAAAAGGTGGATTACAATAAATGTACGAATTATTTCAAAGACAAAATACAGACCCTTTAAATATTTTCAGACTAAAACTTCATTGTCACATGCTTCCAGTCCTGCCCAGAGTGAAGAACATTAGTTCACAGCAGGCTATCCCGGTGGCACAGAAAGAGGCAGCAATGATATGGTAATTTAGATCCTCCAACACAGAGCCTTCCATCTGATTTCCTACTCATCAAAAACCTATTTATATAATGCCACTCTCCACATCTATTTGTCTTCATAAACTATTTGGTCAGCTAAATAATTGTATTTCTTATTGTAAATGGACAAACTGGTGTCCCAGTTTAATCAGTCTCTTGAGTGTTGCCACCGTGGGTCATCCTCAGAGCTCCACTACCTCCAACATACTAACAACACTGAATTCTCTAACTTGACAAGCTGAGAACCAAACCTGGGACATGCTGATCACTCCTAGGTACTCCCCAAGACTGAGAACCACATGGTCATTCAGCTTCCCCCAGGTAACAACCCTTCTCTCGTGTTACTATTAAAACTGTGACACAGGTTAGCAAACAACAGAGACAATACGAAACCTTCATGTTATTCTCACATGTTTGGTTTCTACCAATAGACAGTAAATCCAAAAATTTCTAAATGTCCACTTTTTTAATGGGCAAAAGAAGGAATTTAGGATGCCATGATTTCTAAAAAAATTTTTGGTTCTAACTTGTATTATGATTCTAAAAAATGAGTTATTTACAATCTTGCATGAGAAGTGTATTCTTCTAGTAAATGGCTATCAGGGGTCTGAGAAGAGTTTTCTTCATCCCTCTTCCCTACCAGTCCCATGGCTCTCCCTTTCATAATCAGCACTTAGTTTTTATTAATATAAGATAGTATGCACTATCAGAGAATCTCATAACATGAGGAAATTCTTTTAAAATGTTGTACAAACACATTTCCATCATTCTCACTTCCTATCCTTTCACTTGCCAAACTTAAAACCCCAAAAGAATCAATTTTTAAGAGTATTAAGACTTACTCATGAAATTTCTTAGTAAAATCCCCTAAAATTCAACTGCTAAATTTTCCTCACTAAATTTTTGCTACAGGTTTTTAGGTTAATATCATTTATTACAAAAGAAATCTCTCATTGTATATAATTTTATATGCTACAAAAACAGGCTAGGTTACATTGTCCTGTCGCTAAGAAATCACTGAAGAAAATTATTTTATGGGTCTTTCCTCTAGTTTGTGCAGTTAACATTTTTCCCTTGCCCTAGAGAACCCCCAAACTCAGGCATACTTAATAGTTTTTTCTACTTCATACATTTAAGAATCTAGCACCTCCTACAGGAATCAATACTGATGCTATACTTACTGAACCAATACCATCCATCAGTGTTAAGAGTGAAGCTACAACTCTTTTTTCCACTTCATTCTGAGCCCCTTCTCTTTTGGGGCAAAGTGCATCCAGTTCATCAATAAAAATAATTGATGGGTGCCTAAAAATAAACAAGTAAAATGAATTCAATATACATGTAATTTTTAAATTTGATACAATGCATTTCAATTAAAAAATTGAACATGAGTCATTTTAATTTTTAGTTGAAATGCAACAGATCAAATTTAGGATTTAGTTAATAATATTAAAGACAAAAGCAATAGGATGTTAAACTGAAAAATCTTAGATTAATTTTAGCCCATATTATTAACTCACCAATATTACACTCTAGATCTGCCCTCAATTAACAGCAGAGTACTGAGAACAGTCTATTGCTCATGAGATGAGAGTCCATTACCAGACAGAACCTGCCCACTAATGCCCACTAAACTGCTATGCCTGGATCAATTCACAAGCCAAGACCAGAGATGCTAGTCCTTGGAGCCAGTTTAAAGTCCAAGGGATAGAAAGTAGAAATGCTCTTTTCCTTAATTGACTGAAAAAAAAAAAAAAAACCTCTCAAGATGATCAATTCTCCCATAAAAAGATGAAAATTCTCTCGTAAGAGGAAACCTCAACTGCCAGGAACATAACAATAGCAACAGTGAAAACATACTACACAATGAGGTGTACCACTGGTTCTCAAATCTTCGGGATTGGGAGTAAAAACTATTATATCATCTACTATCGCCGGAAAAAAAAATTTTTAATGGAAGTTTTGATAAGAAAGCGGAAATTATAAGCTAAATACCAACACAATGAAAGAGCTATAGCCATATTATAAATAACATGACATTAGATCAAGTTACAGACCACACTCTAAAAGAACTTGCAATGTAACAATGGCAGCCCAAACTGACAATTAGTACAAATCATTTTTAAAGAGCAAAAGATTTGTCCCTTTGAAGCAGAGTGTAATAAAACAAAGTTTTAAACCTAAAGAGCAAATATAATAGTCTACTAAAAGAACTAGATATATTGGCTATATCTGAGTACTCAAAAGAAAGAAAATCATAAATTTATATGCTTAAGCAGTCATATGACTTAGTACTGTCTTAATTTTTACCTTATGTAATTCTTTAAATTGTTGAAATATAACATTACATTACTTTCAGGTATACAACATAATGATTCAACATTTGCACATACATATTGTGAAATGATCACAAGTCTAGCTCAAGGTGTCACCATACAGGCATAAAACTTTATTCTTGTAAAGAGAACTTTTAAAATCTACTCTCTTTGTAACTTTCAAATATGCAATACAGTATTATAAACTACAGTCACCATGCTGTGGATTACATCCCCATAATTTATTTTATAACTGGAAGTTTGTACCTTTTCCTACATTATGTAATTTAATTCCTTATTTATCACATTTCCAAAACAATACTAGATAGAAATAGATTAGATAGAACTTCATTAGATTTATAATCTGTATCCAGTGCTATCACTATTATTTTTGTCCTATTATTTTTGTTCATGCTTCATATAAAGTGCTACTGTTTCTACTTTGATTAAAACAGACTTGACTATTAATTCCAAATATCCAAAAATAAAGAATACCGCAGAGTGGCTTCAGCAAATATCTGACGTAACCTTGCTTCAGTCTCCCCGTAGAATCTGTAACAAATAAAATACATTTAAAGACTAACTCTTGTTGTTTTTAAAGTTCTGTCTATAGAAGTTCTGATTTTTCAGACATTTCCAGAAGACTTAAGACTACTTTCAAAAATTATTTTCCAAACTTAATTTTTATACACATTAAAAAGCCAATTTAAAATATTTCAATGGAAAGAAAAATGCCATGATATCATTTATATGTGGAATCTAAAAAAGAAAAAAGAAGATACTAATAAACTCATCTACAATACAGAAACAGACATAGTATACAATCTTTTGGCTACCAGGTGAAAAGATGTGGGAATACATTTGGGAGTTTGAGATTTGCAAATGTCAACCATTATATATAAAAATAGATTTTTAAAAATTTCTTCTGTGTAGCACAGAGAACTATATTCAATATCTTGTAATAACCTTTAATGAAAAAGAATATGAAAACAAATATATGCATATATATATGCGTGACTGGGACATTATGCTGTACACCAGAAATTGACACATTGTAACTGACTATACTTAAATAAATAAATATTTCAACATATGAAATATCCAGACAGAATGCTATGTAGCCATTTTTTAATGGTATTTAATATATCTAATAGTATTGTTTAGTCTATTAAGTTTTGCACCTACTTGCTTATAATTTCAGGGCCATTAATTACAGAAACATAGGCTCCGACTTCACTAGCGACAGCCCGGGCAATCATTGTCTTTCCAGTACCTGGAGGACCATAGAGTAACACTCCTCTAGGGGGAGGAATTCCTAGAAGAAAAAGCACCAAATGCTGGTTTCAGCATTATTAGGTTTCTTTTAAGTGCTGTCATATGACTTCAAACATAAGTTATAAATATACCTTGAATCAAAACCATAGTGTCAGACCTTCTTTTTTCCCTCCAGAATGACATAGTAACTAGCCCAAACACCGATCTCCAGCAATGACTTTTTCTCTCTGTAGACCCAACCAGGCCAGGCTGGTTACTGACAGCCTGGCTGGACACCTACACTATTTTCATGCCCCATCCCACACAGCACAGTTCAATGATCAGAAAACAAAGCCATCTAGGAGAATATAGGCACTACCAGCAAAATTCAATCCAAGGGTTCATTTTATATACATAAACATTCACGGAAAAGGAAAAAGCAGAGAAAGAGATGGTATGCGCCAAGAACATGCAGAAAAAGCCCTGAGTTTCAGAGGAAACGCTGAGCTTCCTAGGAGCTAAGTCATTCCCTGAACCACTGGCTCCAATGCAAAGAGATCTGTACACAGCTACATTTCCTGGATGAAGTTTTATCCAACCTATTTGAACATTTTTGGTTTATTTCTTTTGTTATTACAGCTAACGTAGCAAGACAAGATACTTATTCTACATCCAATGCAAATAAGTGTGGAAATGTGCAATTGGAAGAGACAAGGCTGCAATAAACTCACATTACAACCTAAAGAGACTAAGCATAGAAAGTCTCATTTAACTGGCATCTCCCAAAGCAACTCACACCTCCTACCATAACTCCTACTCAGGGAGGAAAGCAGGAAAAGAGGTGAACAGTCATTAGATAAGTGGAATGAGCCAACTGCTTTTCAGTTTGAACTGAACTCTTTTGGTTGTAATATACTGAAGAAATCATACCATAACTCTTGAAAAGTTCAGGCTGTTTTAGAGGCAATTCAATTATTTCTCTAATTTCTTTCAGCTGACTATTTAAGCCGCCTATCATGTCATAAGTTACTTTGAATTGGCTGTCCTGATTTTTTGAATTTGTATGAATTTTTGTAAAATTGATTCTTGTTGTCGAAGAAATAAAATAAAAGGTATCAGTGTTGCACTTTGCTCCCACGCTGGATGACTTCAGCGACCTCTCTTCATTGAGAGGTTGCCCATTTCCTTCTCTAGAAGACTCAAAACTGCATTTAAGACCTGTGAATTCCTCTAGTTCAAGTCCGCTACTGTTTTCAGGACTCTCTGTAACATCGGACAAAACATCACCAGCTTTATTTATCATTCTGTCATCTACTGGCTTGTAAGGAGTACTGCTTGATGCTGGGTTTCGAGGTACTTCCAGATTTAACTGGCTTAGCTGTAAAGATATATCCAGGGTACTGGTTTCTATGCTGGACGGCTCAGAGGCCATAACCTGGACATCAGTGTCAGAGTCACTCTGAGCCCTTCTCAACATTGTGCCATCTGCCCCTTTCACTTGCAACACTTGCAACTTGCATGGTCGTCCATAGAATGTACAATACAGAAAGTTGCCCGGTAACACAATCTTGCCATCTGCAAAACAATTTATTAAATGTGTATGTTAACACAATTTTTCACCCATTTACAATTTAAATAGCAATTTATTTCATCTATTAACAAAGCTATCTGAAAAGACTAAATCAAGATGGAAGTATTAATAAAATAACTGTCATGAGAAACAGAAGACCTAGTATTTGTCTACATTACAGCACTATCTGGAGACAGAATAAGGACAAGATGATTCTCTGAAATCCTCTATACTCAATATATTTAGGATTCTATAAACCATATCCACAAATAGCCAGGCATTCCAGATGCAGTAATGAACAAAACTAAAATGGCATACCAAAACCAACACTCCAAGATAACATTCCTCAAGGGCTCAAAGGTTAGAAGTCTCAGCTCTCCCACTGACTCTGTTCATTGACAAGTCATAAATTCTCTCCACTGCTCAACTGCCAGTAAATTACTCAGCAGCTTTGGGGGAGATAGGGACACACTATATCCCTATCTTAAAAGGACTTCAATTCATTGAGGAGAATATTCTCTACATTATCAAAAAAAAAAAATGTATATAAGACATCAAAGACACACTAGTTTATTTGCTATTGCCTTACTTTCCAAAATTTAGAAAACTATTTAAAATATGTATCTCACCTAGTTTTCTCAGAAGACAACTAGTCAGTTGTTCCTCATTAATATCTGCATTTTTATCACTGTAAACGGTGGGGAAAATAAAAATTAGCATTAAGTATACCAGAAAATAAAATGTAATAAAACATGTACATGCTTTATTGTAATGCAGACGAAATCAAAAGAATCATTAGTTTACAACCGGAAATGATTTGTACAATTTTGGAATGATTTATACTTCTCATATACTTCTTATAGCTGTGAAAATATTATTTGCAATTTGGTGTTGAGTGGCCTAAATGAACGTTCTTTACTCTCTTACACATACACAGACTGATATACTCAGGTGTATGTATATCTTCACTACATCTGTAAATGTATATGTACAATAAATCACAACGAAAATATATTTTTTACTATGTGTCATAACCAAAAACATTCGAAAAACACTGGCCTCCATCACTTCCTTTCTGAACCTGCTTAGCTTGGAGAAAGGCTTTTATTAATAGCTTACATCATCCTCTTTGTATAATTAATAAATTATCTTTTAGGAAAATTAAATCCTAAAGATTACATTATCTGAAGAGGTAGAAAAAAAAGGAGAATAATGGTGCAACGGAATTCTCTCTTATTCTAGAGAAAGCGCATGCCTAAGACAAGATGAAAAAGCCTCCTTCAGATTGGTAACTGTGTCTTCCAGGGAGATTGTTTGCGTACAGGAAGTAACACATCTAAAAATCATTGCACTTGTAAAGAACCATGTTCTTGGAGAGTTCCTAAACCACGTGCATTTTTCCTCCTTCTCCGTGTGTAAGCAGCCCATATCAGTGCAGGAAGCCTATGGCTGTGAGCTCTGCCAGAGATCACAGAAGGAGAATGGTTTAGCTCAGGAAAAGATGTATATTAGTAGGCCCATCTGGTCCAACTCTAAGCCTTGTTCCCACTCTATCAGTAAAAAACCAATACAGCCAAACTTCATCATCTGAGGATTCTGCATTTGCAAATTCACCTACTTGCTAAAATGTGTCTGTAACCCAAAAATTAGTATTTGCAGGCATTCCAGTCATTCATGGATGTGTGTAGAACAACCAAAAAAATGTGAGTTTCCCAGCTGAGCTTGATAAAGGTCCCTTGTTTCAACTTTTATTCAGAGGTGACCAGGGGATGGAAGCCGGAGAGGGTAGGGGACAGCACAGTATAGAGCAAAAAGTTCCATCTCTGGGACCAGCTGAAGGGGGTTTGAGTCCTAACTCTGACATCTGTTAGTGGGGTGGCTTCAGGAAAGTCACTTAATGCTTCTGAGCCACCTCTTCTCTTTTGTAAAATAAATAGAATCTACCAGAATGAGTTGTTTAAGGATTTAAGGTTATAATCTATGTGAGAGACATATTTTCATATATTTATATGTATTAAATTAATAAATACACATACACACTCCCTGGGAGCAATGGTTCAGTATGTTAATTCAGTGTTTGCGGCAACTTTACAGAACATAACTACCACAAATAATGAGAGTCAACTGTGTATTCATATAAAAGAGAGAAAAATAGATGAGAAAATTTCAAGCATCAAATGCTTAAATATACTTGTTTATAGACCTCTGAAACTACTTATATTTGAACTGTGTTTATTTATTAAACTGTGAAAAGAAGATACTTGCAAAAATGTACAAGAACAATAAAAATAACCAATTATGCTTTTAAAAAAAGAATGAGTGCAGATAAAATTATTTCCACTAGAAGGCGCTCTAACCTTACTAATAAAATTTTTCAGATGAAACTGAAGTATTTAAGCAGCAGACTAAAATTACTGATTTTTCTCATTGGAAATTAAGTTTCTTGTCTAAGTTCTGCTGCCACATTTAAAACACAAGGTTCTTTAAAATAAAAAACCAAGGTTCCATTTAAAACATACACAGTCCTTCCATAATAGGTAATCATTACACTCAAGACTGCTGCACCCTCAAGAGGTCACCCTTGTAAGATCATAAAAAATCCAGTCAACTGATTATTGCTACCTGCAGCACTAGAAGTTTGAAGATTAACCCTATTTAACCTGAGTAGTACTACTGTTTCATAAAATAATGGGCAAGTTACCACTCCTCACTGAGCCCATTTCCTCACTTGTGAAAAAGGGATAAAAATGGATACCTTGCAGAATGTTTAAGGGATCAAATAAGAAAAAGGGGAAAAGTGTATGTGTGTGCACATGTGTGTGTGTGCACTAGTACACAGCTGGTGCTCAACATACGCTTTGTTCTCTTTTCCTTTCTTTTTATTTTGTTGCTCATTAAACTGTTATTAAACGCACTGAAGACATTTTCCTGTTTTTAAAAGAAAAAAAATGCACCAAAGCTCATGCTTAGAATCTACAACAGTAGCAAAAGTAAACATTTTAAAAGCAAGATAATAACTAGAAAATGTTTTGTGATTCTTGCATATAATGTAAAATCTCCAAAATTGCTACAAACGTGATACTGAAATATCAAAAGATTCTTTCTAAAGCAAATTTTGTTATGATCTGAATATATGCAAGCTGAGTAAAAATCCTATTAAATACAGAACATCCAAGAGAATGAGCAATATACTTTAACCATACTGATAGTTTTTGGTGGGAAACCATTTAAAAATCTGATATATATAACTGTTTTATTAGACTGAACAATCAATGAGTTAGAGTATACAATCAGATACTTTGCTTGAACAGTCTTAATTAAATTAAAACTTGTTTCTTGCCTACTCACAGTGATCTGTACAACCGTAAAAAAGACGAGAAGCCCTGATTACACTGCAATTCAAGATGAAAAACATTCTTAAACATCCATCAATTGTAACTTCCTCACACCTAAAATGTCAAGGCATACTCTAATCCCAGGCCATTAGAGTCACTAGCCTGTAAATCACACGGCACTCACCCAGCTGGTGCTGTCTAATACAGGAGGCCACCAGCCACTCACCGCTTGCGGCTACTATGTGCTTAAAATGTAGATGTTTTACAAGTGTAACACACACCCAGGATTTTGAAAACTCAGTTTGAAAAACAGAATGAAAAATCTTATTAATAGTTTTTTATAGTTACGTAAGCTCAAATAAGATTTTACATATATTGGTTAAATAAAATATACTATTAAAATTACTTCTTTCTCTTTTTAAATGTAACTACTAGAATATGCAAAATGATGTATGTGATTCACATTTATGACACTCATTACATTTCTACTGAGCAACACCGATCTAGACAGTCACCAAAGAAAAGAGCCAAACCTGAGTGCCACGTCCATTTCCTCGGCCTGCAGCACAGCACCCAAAATAGGCTGGACGTGGATGGCATCACCAACCCTCACACCCACATTCTTCTGCGCCATTTCACTCAGGCCAACCTTGCCTCCAGGAAATCCTGCCACTGGCCAGGCTGTGTAGACCTGTCCAGAGCACAGGAAATAAAAATATGAGAAGATAAATATTCGGAGAATATCAGTAATTTATGAGGAAGAAAACAGCACAGTCGAGTACCTGGATCTGCGAAACACAGACCTTACCCCAAAGGAGTTGCAATCTGACACAAGTTACAAAAAAAAAACTAATTTTTATAAATATTACATCTTTCATAGAAGATTAAGAATAATCCCACAATGAAAATGGTGGAAGAGATGAAGGGTGGATTTAGAGAAAGAGACAAAGGCATTAACAAATGATAAGAGGACAATGAGAAAAAATACTGAAGGCCCGCTAACTATAAGGTAATTCAGCCTGGAGCATAAACTACATCCAGCAAACAGTGAGGTACCCAACAAAGGAGCTCCATGGGAACCTCGGTCTCATCAGACTTAAATGCTAAGGTAGAAACATGAAGATTTCTAGCTCCAAATAGTGGATTGAGTGTACGTGTTTATAGTCTTCTCTTCCGCAAGGCACAATGAAGGATTTTTTTTACAGTGTAAGCCCAGAACAATGAAAAGAATGGAGGCATGCCATCAGCAGATAAGAGATTACAAAACATTTCCAGATGACCCCCGGGATGAGAGAAGACCAACTGATGAAGCAGCAGAAGACACGGCAGAGGCAGAGAATACAGGGAAGCTTCTGGTCTTAGAGTCTTAGGGATGATGAATGGCCGCCAGGACAAACAGCTGAAAACAGGGAGGGTAATCAAATATTTACATACAAAGGAGATGATCTTCATACTCGAAATAACATTTCTGTGGAGAAATACAACTAACTAGCAAACTGGAGAAACAGGGCTGGTAGTGTGTGTGTCACCACTTTGCGGGGAAAGGTTTCGCTCTGTATCATGACACTTAGGGGCTCCAACTCCCAGGGTATTGAAGGAAGGAAAAGTGTATACAGCTGTGAAGGTCTTATAAAAGAGAGTTTTTCATTTATTACTGCTTGTGTTGAAAATAAAAATCAAAAACATCTCAAATCTTTTTAAAGTAAGGAAATATAAAGGATTCTCACCTCTTGCTTTCCGTCCAAACTGGTAAGTAACACTGGTCGACCGATACATATGTTTGCAGACTTCATGGTGTTGAGTCCAAGCTGAACAAGGGAATTCTGGAATGTCTTAGGAACTTTGTCATCTACAAGTAAGGACAACAAAAAATTATTTTCATACTATTTGGTACCTGAAGTTAAAGCATACTCTTTTGGAGTGAATAAAAATCCTCTATCCACACGACCACATGAATATACTTGCCATACCCTGGAGAAACTACTGTTCCAAGCCTCCTAATTTCATCAAACTGACTTAAAATCAAACCTTTCTGAGGGTCCACTGACAATATGAATGCTAACTGAAAAACAAGGTTTCATAGAGTGGGTATCGGTTTTCATTATTTAAAAAAAAAATCTCTAATTTCATTACAAACTGAACATACTTGCAAGGCTTTTTATACTTGTATTCTGAGCTTTTCATTCTACACATTCTAAGTTGAGTGGGCTACTAGTATTCAAAGGCTTGACCTGGGGAAACGGCACATCATCTGGCTCTCGAGGATTATGTTTCCACTCTGACCCACATGACAGCAATCAGCCATTTCTCCTTTCTGTTTCCAAGAATACATTGAGAACAGTAACACAGGTCTTATTCCTTAGGCGAACACCAACTGAAACGACCATTAGTGCTTTCAACTTTCAGCCAAAGAAGGGGCCCAGAATTCAGCCCTGTTACAAAAGCTGAAAATTAAGTGCTAATATCTGCATCCCTGCCCACCCACCCCGTCAGTCTCCACACTTGGTTAGCTGTCCCTCCTCTGATTCTTCCAGCACCCGATGCTGCCAGATACTAGCATTTATCATCATAACACTCATATATCTTACAATCTGACTTTCCTCTAAACTATATACAGCTTTGGGGCAGGAACTGGATCATATTCATCTTTCTAACTGTAACGCCTATGAGTGCATCAAATACAGCAGCTGCGTAATAAATATCTGTGAACTGAATGAATGTATGAGTACACAGTATTTATTTTTTCAGCACAAAATCCATGCAATACTTATGATGCTATCATAAACTTTATTATAAAATTTATTATAACCACATATACCATAATCACAAAGCTCTAACTAGTATTAGAGTTCTTTAGTAATCTGAAAAACAGATCTTTTGCAATTAAAAAGGAACTAAGTCAATGAAAGCAAAACCATAAGGTATGTCTGATTTACATCATTCTCTGCTACTAAAAAATAACTTCTCAACACATTTATTTTCCCCCTGTCATCAGATAAACAAATCTAGAAAAACAAAACATATCCAGGGCTAAGATTAACAGTACTGAGAATAAAATAAGCATTTTTATAACATGAGAGTCTGAAAAGAGATTCAACTTTCCTGTGAGCCCCAGGTCTCTTACACAATTTACTCTCATCAACAACAGCAGAGCGTCCTGCTTGGTAACCTATAATGCTCAGTTTCTGCCACTTCTTTCTTCCTAATGAATGAAACCTCAGTGAATTACCTTTCTCTCTTGATAATTACCTTGCAGGTGTACTCAGTCCTTGACAAGATTCTACATTTTCTTCCTCTCTTCCCTCCATCCTATCCTGCACATTCACCATGCACCAAGATGTGACAAATCAGAGACTTATCTAAATACCTTCACTTCCTATCACCAATGGAGATCATGTTTAAATTCCCATCCACTGACCTTATTTCCTAATACATTTCTATTGTACTCTCTGTTTCAGCATCCAAATCTACTCAAGCTGTCCTCCATACAACTGCCTTCACCAGTCCTCATTCCTCCAATACTTAAAAAAAAGTATCTCTACATCCACTTCCCCATTAACTGAATTCACATTTATTGAGCATCTTATGTGCCAGATTAACTGAGATAGTAATTTCAAACAGCCACCCACCCTTCATCTGTTCATTCAGCAAACACTTACCATGTGCCCACTTTATAGGAGACACTATGATAGGCATGGGGGATACAAGGTGAACAAAAGGAGACACAGTCCTTAGCCTCACAGAGTTTATAACTTAATAGGATGAGAGAGTTATTGAACAGTCACTAACTAACTGTGTAATTATAAACTAAGATTAATGCAATGCAAGAATAACTAGAAGTGTTAGGAGAGTCTCTAATGAGGGGTCTGATCTAATTTGGAAGAATCAAAGACTGCTTCTCCAAGGAATAATGTTTCAATTCAGATCTGAAGGAAGAGTAAAATTAACTAAATGAAGGGGGGAAAAGACAATTCTCAGCAAAAGAAAATGGGATGTGCAGAGATCCTTGACAGAAGAGAGCACTGTGCATCTGAAGGAAAAAGTACAGGCAGAGTGGTGGGGGCAAGAAGGAGCCATACATGGAAGGTCAAGACCACCCAGAGCAGTGGGCTGTATCAAGCTCCTGGTCTTTAATATGACAGCAACCGGAATCGAGTTAGTGGTGAAAAGCAGGGTCAAAAAGATTTTCATTTTAGAAGATCATTCTGCCTGCAGAGTGGAAAAGGAATTGGAATGAAGCAGCTGGTGCAGTAGTCCAGGTGAGGGAGGATGGTGTCTGAGATTAAGGCTGAAGCAGTGGGAACGGAGTGCAGAAGTGGAATGTGGGAAGTGTTCCGGTAGCAAACAGGACTTGGTGGTGGACTCGATAATGTGAGGTGTTATGAATGAATCTTAGGCTTCTGAATTTTACAACGGGAAAAACTGAACAGAGCTTGAGTTTGTTTTGTTGGAAGAAATACGAATTCATGAGGTCAGTCTTGAAGTACCTTTGAAAAATCCAAAAACAGAGGGATAGCACAGTGCTGTACTCAAAGTGTGGGCCACAAATTAAGAAAGCAATCCCACTAACAATTGCATCAAATATAATAAAATACCTAGGAATAAATTTAGCCAAGGGGGTGAAAAACTATAAGACTCTGATGAAAGAAATTGAAAATGACACAAATAAATGGAAAGATATCCTGTGCTTATGGAGTGGAAGAATTAATATTGTTAATATCCATACTACCCAAAGCAATTCAACTCAACCCCTATCAAAATACCAATGGCATTTTTCAAAGAACTGGAACTAATAATCCTAAAATATGTATGGAACCATAAAAGACCCCAAATAGCCAAAGCAATCTTGAGAAAGAAAAGCAAAACTGGAGGTATACTGCAAAGTTATAGTAATTAACACATTATGGTACTGGCACAGAAACAGAAAGATCGATCAAACAGAATAGAGAGCCCAGAAATAGATGCACATCTCTATGGGTTCATCAACATCAATTAATTGATGATAAAGGAGTCAAGAATATGTAATGTGGAAAAGACAGCATCTTCAATAAATGGTGTTGGGAAAACTGTACAGCTACATGCGAAAGAATCAAATTGCATCACTTCCTTACAACATGTACTGAAATAAACTTAAAATGGATTAAAGACTTAAATGTAAGATCTGAAACCATAAAACTAGAAGAAAACACAGGCAGTAAATAAACTCTTTGAAGTTGGTACTAGCAATATTTTTTTGGATCTGTCTCCTGAGGCAAGGGCAACAAAAGCAAAAATTAATAAATGAGACTACATCAAATTAAAAAGCTTTTGCACAGCAAAGGAAATCATCAACAAAATAAAAAGGCAGCACTGAATGAGAGAAGATATCTGCAAATGATATTTCTGATAAGGGGTTAATATCCAAAATATGTAAAGAACTTTTATATGTAAGTGTGTACATATTCTATACATGTGTAAAATATATATAAAATACTGGAATATTACTCAGCCATAAAAACAATGAAATATTTCCATTAGGAACAATATGAATGGATCTAGAGAGTATTACACTAAGTGAAATGTCAAAGAAAGACAAACATCATATGATTTCACTTATATGTAGAATCAAAAAACCAAAAATAAATAGAAACAAACTCATAGATACAAAGAACAAAGGGATAGTTGCCAGATGGGAGAAGGATGAGGGGGTTGGGTAAAACAGGTGAAGGGGATTAAGAGGTATAAACTTCCAGTTATAAAGTAAGTCACAGAGATGTAACGTACAGCATAAGGAACAGAGTCAATAATACTGTAAAAACTTTGTACAGTGACAGATGGTTACTAGACTTATCATGGTAACCACTTTGTAATGTATTTAAAAGTGAATCACTATGTTGTACACATGAAACTAATACAATATTGTTCATCAACTACATTTCAATTAAAAGAAAAAAAAGTGTGGTCCACGAACTATTTGTTAATGTTCACGAGGTGAGTACAAAGAATGAGAAAATGCATTTAGAAGCTTTTCACTGCCATTTGAGAGTAATTTTATACCTGTTAAATCTAAAATAGATTTCTATTTTTTAAACTTATTTTCCCAGTAATTTATTTTTACTGTACTTTACAACAGCCCTGATTTGTGACATGTCATAGATTTTACAATTTCTCTAGAGTTTGAGGAGCACTGGTCTAGAAGACAATTAAATCAAGACTTGTAAACAACATAAATTACAAATACAAATAAAAAATAATAATGGTCCAAATGGGAAACTTTGGGCATTGGATGAACTTGCATAAGAAAGAAGATTTACAGAGAGAAAAAGAGGGTTTAGGACTAAGAATTAAGGAACTTCTACATTTGACAGGTAACAGAGGGTGAGCTTGCAAAGGAAACTGATGAAGTACCATCAAAAAGAGGGAAACAAACTAAGAAAATTTGATGACATATAAAAAGATTAAATGAGATACGTTTGTGACATAATCAATCTCCTGCTCACACCCGTGTGCAATTAAGAGCAGTTATTAACTACTAGAACCTGTGTAGTAGGGAAAAGGCCACCTTTCATTCTTAAAGGCACACTGATGTCTCTTAAGAAAGAACGCATCCACATCGTTACCAAACTGGGAATTTAGTTTTTTAGTATATGTTTACTATACTCGGTAGAAATGAGTGGTTTTGCCGTTAAATATGCCGTTAATCTTAAATACAGCAACGTCGTTTCAAGTACAACTTAGAAATTCAAAGAAATTTACAAAAGAGCCAGCTGGACTTAGCCACGGAGAAGTCATTCCTGCCTAACTTCTCCAGAGCAAGCGTGGCTTGGGGTGTCTTACACACTTCTGTGCCGCTTTCACACCTCGGCCTCGCCCAACTTTTAAAAACCTCTGCACCTCTGTATAGCACGGAAATATATACAAGATCTTATAGTAGCTTACGGTGAAAAAGAATGAGACAATGAATATATGTATGTTCACGTATGACTGAAAAACTGTGCTCCACACTGGAAATTGACACAACATAGTAAACTGACTATAACTCAATAAAATAAAATTTAAAACAAACAAAACCTCTGCACCTCAAGGCAGAATCGCTAGGTTTTCGTCCCCTCAGGCTGCGCGCCCTCGGCCTCGAGTCTCCCCCTTAGAACTCTTTACCCTTTTCTAAGAAGTTGATCACCACCAGAGTTCCGGCCGCAACGGCAGGAGAAGCCTTGGACCCCGCAAGTACGGAAGCAGCGGAGGGCGAGGGCGAACCGCTCTCGGCGCTTTGGTTCTGCCGTTTTCTGTTCTTCTTGGAAGACATGATCGGAAGGCAGCCCCAAGAGAAGCAGCGGTAAAGCCGGCTCAACGTGCACGCTTCTCTGAGAGAAAAACTTCCGGGGCAGAAGGCAGCGAGGCTCCGTCCCGCGCCGTAATCCCCTGAGTGGAGCGCAATAGAAGCGGGCGAACTGAGCGTCTTCAGAATCCGCCGTCATTGATTTCTGCCATGGAAGAAGGCTTAGGTGGACAGACCGTCATCTAGATTGTAAATTCCTGAAAAACAGGACTTTTTCCAATCTCTGCCGCCCTCCTCATCCCTGAACAAACGTCTGTTGAATTAAACCGGGTGGGGGGAGGGGAGTCGTGGGAAAGTTTCTCCCCTCTTTCCTGGAGCCGGGCAAATTCCTGAGAGGAGCCAGTCGGCAAGACTCAGCCGTCTCCTCTGCCTAGCGCTGCAAAGTGGTAACCGTGGCTCAACTCTGATAAGGGTTGGGTGGTACTCTTCTAAAACTTACGGTAGCGTCCTCTGTTCCAGGGCGCACGGCGTAGGTACTTAAGAGGCTCGCGGTGCGTGGGGCCACGACGGCGGGCGTGGAGATGCAGCCGTCGCGAAGCGGGAGCTACTGGCGCGCGGTGCTGGCCCGGGCCCGCCGCGCGGTGCTCTTATCGGGACCCCGCTGGGCCTCGGACGGCTCGGGTTACGCGCAGGATCCCCTGGCCGGAGCCGGCGAGCTGCCGGGAGAGTTGGACAGATTCGGGGGCGTCTCGGTGCGCCTGGCGCGGCTGGACACGCTGGACCGCCTGGACCCCGCCGCCTTCAAGAGGGCCTTGCAGGGCAAGTGCGGCTGGACCGAGGCTCCCCGGGCTCCTGAGCCTTTCTGTTGAAGTAACCGTGGTCCTCACCCCCGAGTCGCGCCCTAAACCCGTCAACTACCGAGTCCAGAGGGAAGGGGAGAGGGCACGCGCGACCCGCACGCGTTTTGTGCCTTCGCTTTTGTGCTTTTTACTGGGAGGTCTCTGAGGTGGTTGGGTGAAATGGTGACGAGCTCAAGCTTTGGGGTCGGCAGCCCTCGTTTCTGGTACTCTTTCTAGTGTGGCCTTGGGCAAGTTGTGTAAACCAGCATTTTTCTCATCCGTAAAACCAGGTAATAGGAACTAGCGGAATTGCTAAGGGATAAGTTGTATAAGGCGTATAAAAGTGCCTAGGACGGTATCTGCTATATATTTAACGCTTAGTATATGTTTGTTAATAGCATATTATAATTTACTATCATTTACTAAGCCTTGGTTCTGCCGGGCACTTTGCAAAAGACAGAACTATCTCACTTTCTAATACAGGTGGTGGGCAGTGGGTGGGCCAGAGGTTCTGAGTGGTCGTTATTTGTACGCAAGTCGGGTCAGGAGCTGTGGCGCTGAGAACTGGAGAGTTTGCTTCTATTTAGAGACCAGCAAGCATTTTATGATTAACCAGGGAGATTGGTGAGTGGTTTCAGTCTTCAATAGGAAAACTCACTCCTCTATTTGAACCTTGAGCCCAATGATAAGAAAGTAAGCCTGGAAGGAGGAGCCTTCACTTTGAGAGCCTTTGATTTGGTGGAACAGCCTGTTTTTCAAACTGGCCTTGAGAGTCCTTATAACCAAATTCAAGGTAGAGCATGGAATTTAGCCATGGAAAGATCCTCTCACACTAACAGGAAACTTCAAATAATCTTTATCCTATGGAGCAATGTGGCAAGTGAGCATCTGTGGAAATATAATTGAGCTAGTTATTTCAATCTTTAATTATCCGTATTTCTAAGCTAATTACTTCTTCACGTTATTTTCTCTCCTACGTGTGAACAATTGCTAACTTTAGCAGTATTACCAGTAAGCGAATCAAATCAATGTTCAGCCTCTAATATGTGTATATATGTGTGGGTAGACGCGGGTATTTATTGCACACTTGTCACTTGTTAATGGATCAAACAGGTTATCAAAACACTACCTAAGTCAAGAAGGCAAAGCAGAAAGTGGGTTGGGCTTGGAATCTCCCAGGTTCTGCCACATGGTTAGCCAGGCATTAGGCAAATCACTGAAAATATTTGCCTCAGGTTGCTTATGTGAATAATGCCAGCTCTAATTACTTCACTGGATGGATGTGATCAGGCATAAATTACATGAAACTAGTTTATAAACTCTGAAATACCATATACTTTTTTTATCTTCTTAAATTATTTTGCTCTAAGTGCTAGACACTGTTTTAAGAACTTCACAAATATTGACTCATTTAATCCTCATAACAGCCTGTGAGATAGGTACTAATATTATCCTCATTTCAAAGATGATGGTACTAAGAGACAGATTAACTTCCCCTGGTTCTGGAAGCTGTTCTTACTGCACTAAAAGAGCTATTGCTAATTTTTTTGTTACTGAGTCAAACAAAACTGAATGGTATCACCAATAAAAAGAAACTGAAAAAGTCTGAGAAGAAAGTCAAATAGGAAGTCTAAATCTTTCTTTTTAAGTAATTGTACTGATGTATTAGCAATAGTTGTTATGCACCTTTATATGTGAAGTCTATTCTTTTACTGTTTCTGTAACTAATAACTAAAGTTAGATGAACAGGCAATATGTGGTTCAGCTTCACATATCTGCATAAAGAGTAGTCCTTAGGTTCACATATGGAGAGCAGGTGAAGAAAGGTCAGAGAGGTGGTGTGTGAGCTCACCTTGAGAGATGAGAGATGAGGGATGGAGGAGGAGAAAGCATTGAAGTTTATTAGAGAAAAAGAGAAAAAAAGGATTAAAAAAATGATTCTTAAACTTCAGGCATTGGAGCCAGAAATATGCCTGTAAATAAAACTAATTTGGGGTGGATGGTGTAGGAGTCAGTTTTGAACATGGGTGTGAAGTTTGACGTAGCAGCCTTCAGGAAATGTATGAGATGAGAGCAGCTGGAAAGCAGAAAACTTCAGTGTTCAATAAGGTCAGGACCGGGCAACTGTCCTTGTATAGTTGTTGGCTGAAGCAGTGGAAGTGGATGGATTCTCCAAGTCAGAGTGTAAAGATTAAAAATAGTGAACAAGTGACCGTACATTCAGAACCTCAGCTTTTTCATTTGATTGGAATGATTGGGGAAGGAGGACGTGGGAACTTTCTGGGGTGACAGAAATGTTCTGCAGTCTCGACTGTGGGTTACACAGGTATCTGCATGTGTCAGAACTCATCAAATGTTCACTTAAGATTTGTTCCTTTCACTTTATGTAATTCTGTGTTAATTTCAAAAAGATTTAATTAGAGAAAGATGGAGGTGAGAGGATCTGAGGGGGACACCATAGTCCCAAATCAAGAAGTCTGTTAAGCTAAGGCTCTGGAGTTGTCTGTCAGTGTGTTAGGCGCACTAACTTTCAGAGAGGTAGGGAACAGGGAAAGTTACTGCAGAGGCTGTAGAAGAGAAAGGAAAGGAATCTACCCATTAAATAATCAAGTCTTTCCCTCTCCACGTATACTTTACAGGATTATTGTAAAGATTAAGTGAGATGGTGGATAAAAAAAGTACTCTGAAAAGTTTTTCTAAAACTGTGAAGCATTTATTTCTTCACCTATAAATTAAGGGTGATAATACCTGCCTTTCATGTTGTGAGAACTTAGTGAAGTGTATCTAAAGTGTCTGGAATATAGTAAGGAACAGATAAATGTTAGCATCTTTTTTCCCTGGCTCAATCTTAAGTAATAAAGTAAGAGAATTTAAAGTCAAAGACAGAAAGACTATCTTCATGTTCATCGTGGTATTTATTCTAAAGAAAAATTAGAAACAATCTAAATACATAAGAGTAGGTTGGTTAAGTAGCTTATGGTATACCTATATAAGGAAAATTATGCAGTCATTAAGAATGTTCATTTAAGAATTTTAATGACATAGCAAAATATTTACAATATAATATGTAGTTTAAAAATATACTGTAAATTACTTTGTAACAGTATAATCATATGATGTCAATTCCAAAATTCATGGGAAAATATCAAAATTTTAAATTTTATCAGTGTGCTAATGTCAATTTTTAATTTCTTTATACTTTATTTTCAAAATTTTCTAGAACTACCATACATTATTTTAAAAACAAATTTATACTTTTAACCACCTTGAAATGTATAAACAAAAAATATGTGTGTATATATATAGAGAGAGAGATGTAACAGGACTCCTAAAGGAAGAGTAAATAGAAGCCCATAATGGTCATTTACAAAGGTTAAAACTACAGTTGTTGAACAGCACTGAAATGGTATTTTATTTAAATCAGTTTATTTCTTCATTGTGCAATTATTGAGCACCAATTATGTACCAAGTATTGTCAGATGATATGAATATAAAGATCATCACATTAGCCTGGTAGAAAAATCATATAAACAGGGTAGTAATTATCATAGAACATTTAAATGTAATAAAACAGTTCCCATGCTGCGGATGTATGTGAACAGGACATTTTGGGACTCCCCTCCCCCCGCCAAAGAGAGCTAACTAGTGTAACTAGTGAGGGACGTGGAGCTTAAACATGGCTTCCTGGAGAGGGGACAGCCAGAGATGAGTTTTAATTTACTCCACTCCTGTCACTGGAAAATATTTACAGGTTTATTTTTTCCTCTCCGTTTTAGCTGCAGTACAGAAATGGAGATCAGAAGGTAGAGTAGCCATATGGTTGCACATTCCCATCCTCCAAAGCCGCTTTATTGCCCCTGCCGCTTCCCTGGGCTTCTGCTTTCACCACGCAGAATCGGATGCTTCCACGCTGACCCTGTGGCTGGGAGAGGGGCCCAGCAGATTACCAGGATACGCGACACATCAAGTGGGAGTTGCAGGTCAGTTTCAAACTAATGATGATCAAAATTAACTTTTTAGAGGGTTACCCAATTTCTTACAGCTGAGTGATAGTTTATTCACGTGGAATTAATAATTTGATTAAATGATTATCATCCTTGGAACTATAGCTTAGCCTTTAATTAGATGAAGTTTGCCTTATGATTCAGCAGAGGGCAGCCTAGAGAACAAGCAAGTTTAGTGTGTGGTTTTCCAAAGGATATATTTGAACATGTTTTACCCAAGATATTTGAACTTCACTACTGACATAGTTATACTAAATTAATTCATTTCATTATGGTAAAACATATTAATACTAATTATGTGAATTAGTAAAATAAAAGATAGCATTTAAGTTGAATTTTAGGTAAAGCAAACCAGTTTTTCAGTGATTTTGAACATCTTAAAGATATCTACACTAAGTCAGTGTGCCAAACAGTTGTTTAAAATAGCATACTTTAAATACAGAATTTTGAAGTCACTGATTAGCTTCAGAAACATAGTCTTGAGAGAATACTTGCTTTAGGTTAAGACAATTCTCAAATTGTAGAGTGCATCAGAATCACCTGGAGGGCTTGTTAAACCAGATTGCTGTGCCTCGGTCCCAAAAGTTTCTAATTGAGTTGGTCTGGGGAGGGGCTCGAGAATTGTGCTTCTAATAAGTTCTCTGCTGCTGCAGCTGTTAATATGCTGGCCCTAGAATTACCCTTTGAGAAGCAAGGTGAAGAAAACTTCTAGATTTTCCAGAAAAACAAAAATAGAAAAGAACCCTTATAATTTAAAATAAATTAAAGCAGTAGTGTGTATTAATTAGTAATAATATTATTTGTCTTTATGTAATTTACAAGAGGTTTTTAAAGGTAGTTTGCATCTTAGAAGTCTTTTAAAGGTGTTGTTAAAGGATCTCTGATGTTTTCTCTGTCCATGCTCTGGCACCCCTATAGCAATTCGTAAACTTTCCATTCACCTCTACTTCAAAAGACTGCTTAATAGTTTGATGACAGCCAAGCACTTTGTTGGAAAGTCATATAGATAATTATCAATTCATTGGTACAGCCTTCCAAATAAGAGTTTCCAGCTGTTCCTACAGATTTGGTAATATATGCATAAACAGTGTCCTGTGAAGGATTTGTTTATAACTAAGTGCTGTATTATATATTATAGTTAAGATACGCTGTAGGAATTCAGAGAATGAGAGATATAGAACTTGACCAGAGTCTGTAAGACTACCTAGGATTTCAAGTCCTATTGGGGTAGAAAGATAATGTAACAAATTGTCTTGGAAAGGTACACAGTTTTTTAGGTGAAGAAATAATAGTTGACATTTGTTACAAGCAACAGAAGGCAGGTGTAGCTGGTGAAGGGAGTCAGAACATACCACCCCAAAATATGCCACTTTTGGCATGTTGATTATTTTGAGTTGGAGATCAGTTGAAAAACGGCAGATGCAGGAAGGACTCTCTGCCTGCTCCTACCTTAAAGCAGGGCATAAGTTTCTTGTTCCGTGAAGAGGAGGACATTCTTATCGCCAGAGATGGGGAGTTGACACTGAAATGAGTGTATACAAACCTTGTTAAAACAACCCTTATAAAATGAGAAGAGTTAAAGAGACAATTCTTCAGTGAAGATATACAGATGGCCAACAGACACATTTGAAAAGATGCTTAATATCACTAATTATTAGAGAAATGCAAATCAAAACTACAGTGAGGTATCATCTCACACCAGTCAGAATGGCCATCATTAAAAAAATCTATAAATAATAAATGCTGGAGAGGCTGTGGAGAAAAAGGAACCCTCCTACACTGCTGGTGGGAATGTAATTGGGTGCAGCCACTATGGAGGACAGTATGAAGTTTCCTTAAACTAAAGATAAACTTACCATATGAACCAGCAATCCCACTCCTGGGCATATATCCTGAGAAAACTACAATTCAAAAAGACAAATGCACCCCAATGTTCATACCAGCACTGTATACAATAGCCAAGACATGGAAACTGTCTTAATGTCCATTGACAGATGAGGGGAGAGGTGTGTGTGTGTATATAATGGAATATTATTCAGCCATAAAAAGAATGAAATCATTCCATTTGTAGCAACATGGATAGTCCTAGAGATTATCATACTACGTGAAGTTGAAGACAAATATATGATGTTGCTTATATGGGGAAACTAAAAAAAGAAAGAAAGAAGGAAAGAAAGAAAGAAAAAATACATGTTTTATTTACAAACCAGAAGTAGACTCGCGGACATAGAAAACAAACTGTAGTTACCAGTGGGGAAAAGGGGAAAGGGTGGGTAAATTCGGAATTTGGGATTAACAGATACACGTTACTATATGTGAAATAGGTAAACAACAAGGACCTGCTGTATAGCACAGGGAACTATATTCAGTTTCTTGTAATGAGCTGTAATGGAAAAGAATCTGAAAATGTATGTGTATATGTCTGAAACTGAATTACTTTGCTATACACATGAAACTAACATTTTAAATCAACTACACTTCACTTAAAAAATAAGAATTCAAAAAAAAAAATCCTTATGTTCTATTAGTTTCCCCCATATATTTCCTAGTCACTTTTTCACAATTTACCTCCCCTACCCCAAACACTTTTGTCATTTCTTCACAGTTTATCCTTCTTTTTCACAATGGTACATAAGCCCCAAGTCTAACCACTTTTGAGGGATTTTCACTTCTTTCTTTGACGCTCTCCACCCCCACCCCAGGCCATGTAAAAATATTAACATCAAGTAAAACTTACATACTTTTTATCCATTGATCTGTCCTCTTCTCAGTTCAACTCATAATTCCCAGACACAGAACCTAAGTGGGCAGAAGAAAAAAATCTTTCCTCTCCAGCACTTGAATGGAGTGATCTATAGCTTTATTTTTTTAATACCTTTATTGTGGTATGATTCCTGTAAGTAACCTACACATATTTCAGACGTACAATTTGATGAATTTTGATAGACATGTCTACCAATGAAACCACCATCACAATCAAGATAGCTAACATTTCCATCACTCCCCAAGAGGTGCAAATTTCGAATTCTCAATTTATCCCTTCCCCCACACCCCTGTTTAACCCCCTGGAAATCATAAAGTTTGTTCTCTAGGTCTGTGAGTCTGTTTCTGTGTTGTAGATAAGTTCATTTGTGTCCTTTTTTTCAGATTCCATATATAAGCAATATCATATGGTATTTTTCTTTCTCTTTCTGGCTTGCTTAAAATGATCTCCAGGTCTATCCATGTTGCTGCAAATGGCATTATTTTATTTTTTATAGCTGAGTAGTATCCATTGTGTGTGTGTGTATGTATATACACACATACCACATCTTCTTTATCCAGTCATCTGTCAATGAACCTTTAGGTTGTTTCCATTTTGGCTATTGTAAATAGTGCTGCTGTGAACATTGGGGTGCATGTGTCTTTTCAAATTATATTTTCCTCTAGATATATGCCCAGGAATGGCATTGCTGGATCATACTGTAAGTCTGTTTTTAGTTTTTTGAGGAATATCCATACTGTCCTCCATAGTGGCTGCACCAATTTACATTCCTACCAGCAGTGTAGGAGGGTTCCCTTTTCTCCACAGCCTCTCCAGCATTTATTATTTGTAGACTTTTTAATGATGGCCATTCTGACTGGTGTGAGGTAATATCTCATTTTAGTTTCAACTTGCATTTCTGTAACAATTAGTGATGTTGAGCATCTTTTCACAGCAATATAGCTTGCTTTCTGTTCTTGAAATACAGCAAGCTTTTATTTGCCTCAGAATCTTTAAACATACTGGTTCCTCTTTCTACAGTGTTCTTCCCCAGGGCTTTGTTTATCTGGCTCTTTAGGGCTGAGGCCTGTGCTCAGATATCTTCTCTGAAAAGCTCCCAACCTTCCTGTCTAACATGGAGTCCTCCTGCATGCCAGTCCCATCATCCTTTGTCCCTTTACTAGGCTCGGGATATCCAGTTTTTCTTACCAGCACTTATCACAATCTGAAATTATCAAGTACTTAACTTCCCCCTCGAGGGGAGCTATTTCACCTGGCTTGTTTACTTCTGTATCCTCAGGCTAAGCACAGTGTCTGGTATAAAGTAGATGCACACTAAATATTTCTTGCATGAGTGATTGGATAGATCTTCAAGTGGAAACATCAGCCCTCTGAAAAGGAAGTGGTGGTGTGGGGAAAGGCTAGTGTTGCACAGAGAGAAGAATGCCTGCTCGGATCCAGGCAGGATGTCAGCTGTAGGCACTCAGGATAATTATGAGAATAGCTGAGATAAAGACATTTAGCACAATACTTGACTAATCATAATAATATAATAGTAACCTCTTTTTAATCCCTGATCTCTTTAGATTTATTCAATTTTTATGTTGAGACCAGCAGGGGTCGCTCACATGGTGCTTTAGCAGTGCCAGTTTTGTCTGGAATAAATATTTTGTTCATGTTTGTAGTGAACTAGGGAAAAGTTCAATTTGAGTAATCACAAGTTATTAAAATTTAAGAGTAGGTTTCCTTGGCATTTCTCTGGCATTCTGTCCCTTGTAAATTCTAATTAAATTATAGTTTATATTTTTCAACAGAAGCCAACATTAATGTTAATTATATCTCACTTTGTAGTTTTCCTTCTTGCTTTGAAATATTAAAATGTGATGTTTTAATTCCAGAGAAGATTGCTCCTTTGTGTTGCACATATCTATTTCCTGCTATATTTTATCTCTACATAGCATTTATCACCTTCTCATGTTCTGTATAATTTATTTTTTGTTTACATATTTGTCACCTTCTCATACAGACACCAGAACATGAGCCCTATAAGGATAGGGAATTTTGTTCTGTCTGCACTATGTGCCTAGCAGCTAGACAAGTGCCTGACACAAAACAGGACCTCAGTGAGTGTACTGTATACAGAACCTATATGTATAATATATGGGAGTTCAAGTAATATTAAAAGTATTGATGAATAAGTGGAAAAATACCTCTCTAACAGTATCTTCTCACACTATGTAAATACAAATTATTTTTAAATTATAGCATTTAAAGGAACCTAATATAAATCTTTAAAATGTCATTTGTATTTTTGACCCAGGATTACCTGAAAAGAAAACTTACTTATTTTTGAGTCCCTAACATCTAGCAAAATGCCTAGTGTGCAGGGCAATGTACATAATGAATGAATAAGTAAAAGAAATGGACTAGACCTTAAAATATAAAATAAATAAGTATTCAAAGGTAATATGTTATAAAGTTGTGTATATACATGGTAAAGAAATTTAAGTGGCTTCAAGGATGTCTTGAATACTGAGATATCTGAGATATGGATCCCCAGGGAGCACAACCCATTTTCTATATATAGAGATTCAGGAAATAAAAATGAGAATGGAAGAGTCAATTCACTTATTCAATAAATATTTTTAAGCACTTAAAATTGTACACTAAAGGAAATGGTTAAAAAAAAGGTTAGAAAGACTAATTTATTTAACTGTACTATCAAGAATAGATGATCTAGAAAAGATGCAGATGGTTATATACAAGCTAGCATATGCTAGAACCATCACTGGTACTCAGAGTTGTAAAATGAACTAGATAACTGAACAACCAGTTTTCCTGGTGGAGAGATTTTACAAGTCTACATGGATGAGGTGGATGTTTGAACTAGGCCTGTGGAAATGGGTAGGATTTTAATGGCCACAGGTAATAGTGTGGGAGGAGTCTAAAGTGAATGAAATTCATATTTCTCAATTATTTTTCACCCCAATAGGAGCTGTATTTGATGAAAATACTAGAAAAATATTGGTTGTACAAGATCGAAATAAAGTAAGTTGCTTTGCTTTATAAATTGCTTTCTAAATATTTAGTTCTCTCTAGAGAAAAATGAAATTTTCTGTAAAAATAAAAGTAGAGATTTTGATATACTCAAAGAATTACAGAAAGATATTTTAAGTCATTTCTAAGCATTTATGGGTCATTTAGACATCTATTTAATCCAAAAAATACTTATGAAGGCCTTAAAATGTCAGAGGAGCCTCAATGTTGCTCTCTATTTGATGGCTATAGGAAAATTATAAATGGCTGTATTTAACTGGGAAGACAACCCTGTTTATCACAGACTGTTAGGGTATTCTTCATTCATTCAACATTCCTTAAGCTTCCAGTCTGAGCCATGTGCTGAGAATGAAGATTAGTAAGACAATATCCCTAATACCCTGCAGCTTACTATCCATTTTGGAAAGCAGTCATACAATACACTGTAGCAACTAACTGCCTTTAAAAACCCACAAAGACTTCTCGTTGGAGGTAATATTTAAACTGAGTGTGAAACTGAGTAGGAGCTACCAGGAAAAAAAAAAAAGGTAAAAAAACACTGAAAAAATTGAAATTGCATATATAAAGGCACAGAGCTCAGAAAGGGGCTGACATGGTATCTTAGTCTACTCAGGCTGCTATAACAAAAATACTATAGACTGGGTAGCTTAAACAATGAAACATTTATTTCTAACAGTTCTGGAAGCTGGGTAGGCCTCAAGGCATTGGTGGATTTGGTGTCTTGTGGTGTCTACTTCCTGGTTCATAGAGGTTCTCACATGGTGGAAGGGACGAGGGAACTCTCTGGGATCTCTTTTATAAGGGCACTGTTCCCATTCATAAGGAGTTCACTCTCATGACATAATCACCTCCCAAAGGCCCAATTTCATGATACCATCACATTAGGGATTAGGGTTTAAACATATGAATTGGATTGGGGAGATTGTGGAGAAGGAGCATAAACATTCAGTCCATTCTACATAGTGTGAAAATAATGATTTAAAAAAATCCATTATGGCCAGTAGTGCAGCAAGTGGTAAAATATGTTTTTATTGAAGTATAGTTGATTTATAATATTCTGTTTCAAGTGTACAGCAAAGTGATGCAGCAGTTACTTATATATTTTTCAGATTATTTTCTATTATAGGATATTACAAGATACTGAATTTAGTTCACTGTTCTATAGAGTAACTACTCGTTGCTTATCTATTTTATGTATAGTAGTTTATATCTGTTAATGCTGTACATACTCCTAATTTATCCCTACACCTTCCCTTTCCCCTTTGGAAACCATGAGTGTGTTTTCTGTATCTATGAGTCTGTTTCTGTTTTTTATATAGATTCATTTGTATAATTTTTTAGATTCCACATGTAAGAGATACATAATATTTGTCTTTTTCTGTCTGACTTCACTAATTATATTCTCCAGATCCACCCATGTTGCTGCAAATGGCAATTTCATTCTTTTATGTGGCTGAGTAATATTCCACTGTATATTTACATACTGTATCTTCTTAAGACAGTCATCTGTTGATAGACACATAGGTTGTTTCTATGTCTTGGCTGTGGTAAATAATGCTGTGATGAATGTTAAGATGCATGTATCTTTTTGAATTAGAGTTTTCATCTTTTCCAGATATATACCCAGGAGTGGGATTATGTGATAATATGGTAGCTCCATTTTTAGTTTTTTATGGAACCTCCATACTGCTTTCCATAGTGGCTGCACCAATTTACATACCCACCAACAGTGGAGGGTTCCCTTTTCACCACACCCTCTCCATCATTTGTTTGCAGACTTTTGAATGATAGCCATTCTGACCAGTGTGAAATGATACCTCATTGTGGTTTTGATTCACATTTCTCTAATAATTAGTGATGTTGAGGATCTTTTCATGTGCCTCTTGGCCATCTGTATGTCTTTTTTGGAGAAATATCTACTTAGGTCTTCTGCCCATTTTTGATTGGGTTTATTTTTTCATAATAGTTGTATGAGCTGTTTGTACATTTTGGCCATTAGCCCCTTCTTAGTCCCATTGTTTGTGGATATTTTCTCCCATTCTGCAGGTTATTTTCTCATTTTGTTTATGGTTTTCTTTGCTGTGCAAAAGCTTTTCAGTTTAATTAGATCCCATTTGTTTATTTTCGCTTTTATTTATTCTGCCTTGGGAGACTGTTCTAAGAAAATATTGTATGTCTGAGAATGTCTAGCTATATTCTCTTCTAGGTGTTTTATGTGTAAAGTCTTATATTTAGGTCTTAAACCATTTTGAGTTCATTTTTGTATATGGTGTAGGAGAGTGTTCCAATTTCATTTATTTACTGTAACTGTCCAGCTTTCCCACATCACTTGTTGAAGAGACTGTGTTTTCCTCATTGGGTATTTTTGCCTCCTTTATCATAAATTAATTGACTGTAGGTGTGTGGGTTTATTTTGGGCTCTTTGTTCTGTTGACCTATGTGTTTGTTTTTGTGCTAGTACCATTGTTTTGGTTACTGTAGGTTGTAGTGTTGTCTGAAGTCTAGAAAGGATATGCCTCCAGCTTTGATCTATTTCCTCAGGATTGCTTTGGCAATTCTGGGACTTTTGTGGTTCCATATAAATTTTAGGATTATTTTTTCTACTTCTGTGAAAAAATGTCATGGATATTTTGATAGGGACTGCATTAAATTTGTAGATTGCTTTGAGTATGGCCATTGTAACAATATTTATTCTTCCCATCCAGCAGCATGGGATATTTTTCCATTTCTTTGAATCATCTTCACTTTCCTTTATCAGTGTTTTATAGTTTTAAGGGTAAAAGTCTTTCATCTCCTTATTTAGGTTTATTCCTAGGTGTTTTATTTTTTTATGGGATTTTTAAAAACTTTCTCTACTTCATTGTTAGTGTAAAGAAGTACAACAGATTACTGTATGTTTAATCCTGTATTCCACTACCTTACAGAATTCATTTATTCTTACTAGTTTTTGTGTGGAGACTCTAGGGTTCTCTGTGTACAGTATCATGTCATCTGCAGATAATGACAGTTTTACCTCTTTCCTTTCAATCTGGATACCTTTTGTTTCTTTTTCTCTTCTGGTTATTATGGCTAGGACTTCCAGTACTATGTTGAAAGAAGTGGTAAGAGTGGGCATCCTTGTTAGTTTCTGAACCTAGCAAGAAGGCTTTCAGCTTTTTACTTTGAGTATTACATTGGGTTTGTTGTAAACGACTTTTATTATGTTGAGATATGGGCCCCTTATACTCAGTTTGGTGAGAGTTTTCATCATGAATGGATGTTGAATTTTGTGAAATGTTTTATCTGCGTCCATTGAGATGATTGTGTGGTTTTTGTCTTTTCCCTTAATATGGTGTATCACACTGATTGATTTGCATATGTTGAACTATCCTGTGATCGTGAGATGAATCCAACTTCATCGTAGTGTATGATCCTTTTTTATGTATTGTTGGATTCAGTTAGCAAATATTTTGTTGAGGATTTTTGCATCTATATTCATGAAAGATACTGACGTAATTTTCCTTTTTTGTAGTGTCTTTTTCTGGTTTTCTTACCAGGGTATGGTGGCTTCATAGAATGACTTGGGGAGTGTTATCTCCTCTTCCTTCCGTCTTTTGGAAGAGTTTGAGAAGGATAGGTATAAGTTCTTCTTTCTTTGGTAGAATTCCCCAGTAAAGCCATTGGTCCTGGATATTTGGGGTTTGTTTGTTTTTATTACAGCATCTGCTTCATTTCTAGTGATCAAATTATCTTTTTCTTCTTGACTCAGTTTTGACAGGCTTTATGTTTCTTGAAACTTGTCCATTTCTTCTGGGTTGTCCAGTATTTGGCATATCACTGTTTATACTATTCTCATGATTTTTTTTTATTTCTGTGGCATCAGTTATTTCTCTTTCATTTATTATTTTGTCTGTTTGGGTCCTCTCTCCTTTGAGCCTGGATAGAGAGAGGTTTGTTAATTTTGTTGATCCAGTTTTTGGTTTTATTGATCTTTTCCACTTTTTTACATTTATTTTTTATTTATTTCTTCTCTGGTCATTATAATTTCCTTCCTTCTGCTGACTTTGGGTTTTGTTTGTTCTTTTTCTGATTCTTTTAGGTGGTAGGGTTAGGTTGTTTGAGATTTTCTTGTTTCTTGAGGAAGACCTGTATTGCTATGAATTCCCTCTTAGAACTGCTTTTATTGCATCCTATAGATTTTGTAAGGTTGTGTTTTCATTCTTGTCTGTCTCAAGGTATTTTCTTATTTCTTTGATTTTATTGTTGACCTATTGGGTTTTTAGTGGCATGTTGTTTAGTCTCCATGTGTGCATTCTTTTCCCATTTTTTTCCCCTGTGGTTGATTTCTAGTTTCATATCATTGTGGTCAGAAAAGATGCTTGAAATAATTTCTATCCTCTTAACTTTGTGGAGGTTTGTCTTGTGACCTAGTATGTGGTCTGTCCTAGAAAATGTTCCATGCATGATTGAAAAGAATGTGTATTCTGAGTTTTTTGGATGTAGTGTCCTGTAGATATCAACTAAGTCCAACAGTTCTGTCGTGTCATTTAGGACCTCTGTTATCTTACTGATTTTCTGTCTGGAAGATCTGTCCTTGGATGTCAGTGGATTGTTAAAGTCTCCTACTATTATTGTATTCCTGTTAATTTCTCCCTTCATATCCGTTAGTATTTGTTTTATATATAAATAAAGATACTCCTATATTGGGTGCATGTATGTTAATGTGTATAATATCCTCTTCTTTTTTAACATTTTTTATTGATTTATAATCATTTTACAATGTTGTGTCAAATTCCAGTGTTCAGCACAATTTTTCAGTCATTCATGGACATATACACACTCGTCACATTTTTTTCTTGGTTATCATAACATTTTGTGTATATTTCCCTGTGCTATACAGTGTAATCTTGTTTATCTGTTCTACAATTTTGAAATCCCAGTCTATCCCTTCCCACCCTCCACCCCCCTGGCAACCACAAGTCTGTATTCTCTGTGAGTCTATTTCTGTCCTTTATTTACGCTTTGTTTTTGTTTGTTTGTTTGTTTTTTGTTTTTGTTTTTTTAGATTCCACATATGAGCGATCTCATATGGTATTTTTCTTTCTCTTTCTGGCTTACTTCACTTAGAATGACATTCTCCAGGAGCATCCATGTTGCTGCAAATGGCATTATGTTGTCGGTTTTTATGGCTGAGTAGTATTCCATTGTATAAATATACCACCTCTTCTTTATCCAGTCACCTGTTGATGGACATTTAGGCTGTTCCCATGTCTTGGCTATTGTAAATAATGCTGCTATGAACATTGGGGTGCAGGTGTCATCCTGAAGTAGATTTCCTCTGGATACAAGCCCAGGAGTGGGATTCCTGGGTCATATGGTAAGTCTATTCCTAGTCTTTTGAGGAATCTCCACACTGTTTTCCATAGTGGCTGCACCGAACTGCATTCCCACCAGCAGTGTAGGAGGGTTCCCGTTTCTCCACAGCCTCTCCAGCATTTGTCATTTGTGGATTTTTGAATGACAGCCATTCTGACTGGTGTGAGGTGATACCTCATTGTAGTTTTGATTTGCATTTCTCTGATAATTAGTGATATTGAGCATTTTTTCATGTGCTGTTTGATCATTTGTATGTCTTCCTTGGAGAATTGCTTGTTTAGGTCTTCTGCCCATTTTTGGATTGGGTTGTTTATTTTTTTCTTATTGAGTCGTATGAGCTGCTTATATATTCTGGAGATCAAGCCTTTGTCGGTTTCACTTGCAAAAATTTTCTCCCATTCCGTAGGTTTTCTTCTTGTTTTATTTCTGGTTTCCTTTGCTGTGCAGAAGCTTGTAAGTTTCATTAGGTCCCATTTGTTTATTCTTGCTTTTATTTCTTCTAGGAGAAAGTTTTTTAAATGTATGTCAGATAATGTTTTGCCTATGTTTTCCTCTAGGAGGTTTATTGTATCTTGTCTTATGTTTAAGTCTTTAATCCATTTTGAGTTGATTTTTGTATATGGTGTAAGGGAGTGTTCTAGCTTCATTGTTTTACATGCTGCTGTCCAGTTTTCCCAACACCATTTGCTGAAGAGACTGTCCTTATTCCATTGTATATTCTTGCCTCCTTTGTCGAAGATCAGTTGACCAAAAGTTTGTGGGTTCATTTCTGGGCTCTCTATTCTGTTCCATTGGTCTATATGTCTGTTTTTGTACCAATACCGTGCTGTCTTGATGACTGTAGCTCTAGAGTATTGTCTGAAGTCTGGGAGAGTTATTCCTCCAGCCTCTTACTTTTTCTTCACTAATGCTTTGGCTATTCTAGGTCTTTTGTGGTTCCATATAAATTTTATTATGATTTGTTCTAGTTCTGTGAAATATGTCCTGGGTAATTTGATAGGGATTGCATTAAATCTGTAGATTGCCTTGGGCAGTGTGACCATTTTAACAATATTGATTCTTCCAATCCAAGAGCATGGAATATCTTTCCATTTTTTTAAAGTCTTCTTTAATTTCCTTCATCAGTGGTTTATAGTTTTCTGTGTATAATTCTTTCACCTCCTTGGTTAGATTTATTCCCAGATATTTTATTACTTTGGGTGCTATTTTAAAGGGGATTGTTTCTTTACTTTCTTTTTCTGTTGATTTATCGTTAGTGTAAAGAAATGCAACTGATTTTTGAACGTTAATTTTGTAACCTGCTACCTTGCTGAATTCTTCAATCAGCTCTAGTAGCTTTTGTGTGGACCTTTTAGGGTTTTCTATATATAGTAACATGTCGTCAGCATATAATGACACTTTTACCTCTTCTTTTCCAATTTGGATCCCTGTTATTTCTTTCTCTTGCCTGACTGCTGTGGCTAGGACTTCCAGGACTATGTTGAATAGGAGTGGTGATAGTGGGCATCCTTGTCTTGTCCCAGATTTTAGTGGGAAGTTTTGAGTTTTTCACCATTGAGTACTATGCTGGCTGTAGGTTTGTCATATATAGCTTTTATTATGTTGAGATATGTTCCCTCTATACACACTTCGGCGAGTTTTTATCATAAATGGGTGTTGAATTTTATCAAATGCTTTTTCTGCATCGATTGAGATGATCATGTAGTTTTTGTCCTTTCTCTTGTTGATGTGATGTATTACACTGATTGATTTGCGTATGTTGAACCAGCCTTGTGTCCCTGGGATGAACCCCACTTGGTCATGATGTATAATCTTTTTTATGTGTTGTTGGATTCTATTTGCTAAAATTTTGGTGAGGATTTTGGCGTCTATGTTCATCAGTGATATTGGCCTATAATTCTCTTCTTTTTGTAGTGTCTTTGCCTGGTTTTGGTAGGGTGATGATGGTGGCTTCATAGAATGAGTTTGGGAGTATTCCCTCCTTTTCAATCGTCTGAAAGAGTTTGAGAAGGACTGGTATGAGTTCTTCTTTGTATGTTTTGTAGAATTCCGTGGTGAAGCCGTCCGGTCCTGGACTTTTATTTGTAGGGAGGTTTTTAATTGCTATTTCTATTTCCTTTCTAGTGATCGGATTGTTCAAGTGTTCAGATTCTTCTTGATTCAGTCTTGGTGGACAGTATGTTTCCAGAAACTTGTCCATCTCCTCTAGGTTATCCAGTTTGGTTCCATATAGTTTTTCATAACATTCTCGTATGATATTCTGAATTTCTATTTTGTTTGTTGTAATTTCTCCATTTTCCTTTCTTATTTTGCTAATTTGTGCTCTCCCTTTTTTCTTCTTTGTGAGTTTGGCCAGAGGTTTGTCGATTTTATTTACTTTTTCAAAAAACCAGCTTTTGGTTTGGTTGATTTTTTCTATGGTCTTGTTAATCTCTATTGTATTTAATTCCTCTCTGATCTTTATTATTTCCTTCCTTCTGCTGCTTTTTGGGGCTTTTTGTTCTTCTTTTTCTAATTCATTCAGGTGGTGGGTTAAATTGTTTATCTGAGATTGTTCTTTTTTGAGGAAGGCCTGTATCGCTATAAACTTCCCTCTTAGCACTGCCTTTGCTGTGTCCCATAGGTTTTGAGTGGTTGTGCTTTCATTATCATTTGTCTCAAGGTATTTTTTAATTTCAGCTTTGATTTCCTCATTGACCCATTGTTTTTTCAACAACATATTGTTTAATCTCCATGCTTTCCTTTTTTTCTCCTTTGTTTCTCTGTTGTTGATTTCCAGTTTCATGGCATTGTGGTCAGTAAAGATGCTTGAGATAATTTCTATCTTCTTAAAATTGTTGAAGTTTCTTTTTTTCCCAAGTACATGATCGATCCTGGAAAATGTTCCATGTGCACTTGAAAAGAATGTACATCCTATTTTGGGGGGGTGTAATGCTCTGAAAATATCCACCAAATCTAGTTTTTCTATTGTAGTATTTAATTTCTCTGTTGCCTTGTTTATTTTTTGTCTGGAAGATCTGTCTAGTGATGTTAATGCAGTGTTAAAATCTCCAACTATGATTGTATTCCCATCAATATCCCCCTTTATCTCTGTTAGTAATTCTTGTATGTACTTAGGTGCTCCTATATTGGGTGCATATATATTAACGAGTGTAATATCCTCATCTTGTATCACTCCTTTAATCATTATAAAATGTCCTTCTTTATCTTTCTTTATGGCCTTTGTTTTAAAGTCTATTTTGTCTGAAATCAGTACTGCAACACCTGCTTTTTTGGCTTTTCCATTTGCATGGAATATCCTTTTCCATCCTTTCACTCTCAATCTATATGTGTCCTTCTCCCTAAAGTGGGTCTCTTGTATGCAGCATATTGAAGGTTCTTGCTTTATTATCCAGTCTGCCACTCTATGTCTTTTGACTGGAGCATTTAGTCCATTAACATTTACAGTAATTAATGATAGATGTGTGTTTATTGCCATTTTGAACTTATCTTTGTGGTTGAATTGGTATATCCTCTTTGTTCCTTTCTTCTTCCTTTTGTGGTTTGGTAGTTTTCCTTTGTATTATCATGGATTTTATTTAATTTTTGTGACTCCCTTGTAAGTTTTTGGCTTGTGGTTACCCTTTTTTGTAAATCTATTAGCCCATTACTATAACTGTTTTTATTAAAGTGATAGTAACATGATCTTAAACCCATCCTACTGTTAAAAAAATTTAAAAAAGAAAGAAAAAAATATATTCTATATTTCCCTGCCTCCCTCTCCCACTCTCAGTGATTTGTATGTCTTCTTTTATAATTTCGTGTTTACTTTATCTGTAATTCATGAGTTACCACCTTTCCAGTTGTGAGTTTCTCATTTCTGTAGCATCCTGCTGCTTTTCTATTTAGAATAGCCCTTTCAATATTTCTTTTAGCATGGGTTTAGTGTTGCTAAACTCCTGCAGCTTTTTTTTGTCTGTGAAACTCTTTATGTCTCCTTCTATCCTCAAGGATAGCCTTGCTGGATAAAGGATCCTAGGCTGCATCTTTTTTTCATTCAGAGCTTTGAATGTATCTTGCCACTCCCTTCTGGCCTGTAGTGTTTGTGTAGAGAAATCAGCTGAGAGCCTTATGGGGGTTCCCTTGTAACTTACTCTTTGCTTTTCTCTTGCTGCCTTTAGAATCATTTCTTTATCCTTGACTCTGGCCATCTTGATTATGATATGTCTTGGTGTGGGTCTATTTGGGTTCTTCCTGTTTGGGACCCTCTGAGCTTCCTGTACTTCGATATCTGATTCCTTCTTTAAGTTTGGGAAGTTTTCAGTCATGATTTCTTCAAAAACCTTTTCAATCCCCTCTGATCTTTCTTCCCCTTCTGGGACCCCTATTATGCGAAGATTGGGACGCTTTATATTGTCCCATAGGTCCCTTATGCTATTTTCATTATTTTTTGTTTGCTTATCTTGTAGTTCTTCTGAATGGGTGCTTTCTATTGTCCTGTCTTCTAGATCACTAATTATTTCCTCTGCATTATCTAGTTGGCTTTGCACAGCTATTAGATCATTCCTCATCTCTGTCAATGAGTTTACCCATTCTACTTGGCTCTTCTTTATAGCTTCAATTTCATTTTCGACATATTTTATATCTCTAAACACTATCTCTTTTAATTCCTTCAGCAATTTGATCACTCCTTTTTTGAAATCTTGATCTAGTAGGCTATCAATATCTATTTCATTGATCTTTCTTTCAGGGGATTTCTCTTGTTCTTTTAATTGGGAAAGGTTTCTCTGCTTCTTCATCTTGCTCATACCTCTCTGGCACTGTGGTTTATGGAGTATCAGTTGTTTATTTTGGTCCTTAAGGATTTTATCTATCTAATGCCTATTTAGGAATAGAACTTAGGAAAAAAAGAAAAAAATAAGAGAGAGAGAGAGAATTTTAAAAGAAGGGAGAAAGAGGGTTTGAAAACAGTGTATATGAATAATAGAAGAGCAAGTTGAAGCAGAGTACCAATCGGGTTGAGACGTCCTTTTAAAACCTTTAAAAAAGGGGGGGGGGGAGATGAGTAGATGTATTTGAAACCTGTGTCTAATCAATAACAGGACATCAAAACCCAAGAGAAATAGAAATGAATTAAGAAGTAAAAATTAAGAGGGTAATAGAAAATAGAACAGGTAAAAACAGATTAAAAAAAGGGGGGGGGGGGTTTGTCGGTGTTCTCCTGGAGTCTGTGTGCTTTTAATGTGAAGTCTTTCTGTCTTCGTCCTGTTTTGGAAGCTCAGCTTGCTGTTTTCAGAGGCCCTCCGTTGGCACCCTCTTCTGTGCTGCTCCCAGCACCTGTCAGCAAGCAGATCGCGCCTCCTCCCAACACTGGGTCAGGTGCAGCTCTCCTCTGCTGTGGGCGGGCGGGTCACTGCCCCTCCCGATGCTGCAGTCAGATGTTGCAGACTGGCCAGGTAGGAGGGCGGGTCGTGCCCCCTCCCAGCACCTCGGTCACGGGCTGTGTTCCTGCCCGAAAGGCGGGGGGCCGCTCTCCCTCTACCTGCGCTGCCGGTATCTCCCCCGCTCTGTGTGGCTGCGCGCTCCGCCCTGGTCGGCGCTCCGCAGGTGGGCTCGGGGAAGACAGAGGGACAGCTTTGTCCCTGCTCCGGGCCAAAGCTCAGCTCCTTGTTTGTCTTTGTGGAGCAAGTTTTCTGAGGTACCAGGATGGAAGGATCCTATCTGCCCCGGGCTGTAGGCCAGTCTCAGTGTGGCCTTTGAGGCTGCTAAGCCCTTCGGCGTGGATGCAGGTTTTGCCCCCACCCCTGCCTGGATGCTAAGCGCCAGAGGATATGGCGGCTGTGCCTGAGCCCCGCCTCTCTTCCTCCGAAAAGTTTCCGCGGGTTTTCAGAGATGGGGGTATGCACCCTTTCCCCGAGAGCACATCAACCTTGCTGTTTTATGGAGGGCCCAGATTGTTCTGCCCTGTGCACCCACAGCCACAGCGCGCAGCCCCTTGCGTTCCCCCGGGGCTGCCTCCGTGCAGCCGCCCCCGTCCTCTACCCAGCTTGTGCAGCCTGGCCCTGCCCGCCGCTGCCAGCCGCTGCCAGCCCGCGTCTCAGGCTGGGTGTCAGGGGGGACCCTCTGTGCCCGTTTAACTTAGTTCTGTCAGTCAAGGGCTGCTCCGTATAGATCCGAGCCTCGGAGGCTCCCCCTCCGTCCCGCTGTCCTCTCAGTTGTAGAGGGGAGACCCAGCGAGCGAGCGCCAGTCCTCCTTTGCCGCTCCCTCCCCGCGGGACCCGTCCCGCTCTGCTTTGCCTTTTGTTCTTTCTTTTTTCCTTTTTTCCTACCAGATTTTTGGCGTCTTTATCTTTTGAAGAGGGCAATGTTCTGTCGGAGTTCTGCAGGTGCTCTGGTTGGCTGAGTGGGTCTGTGGATGTGGGTCTTGGTGTATTTGTGGGAGAGGGTGAGCTGCGAACGCCCTTCTACTCCGCCATCTTCTCGAGAGTCCTATAATATCCTCTTCTTGTATTAAACCTTTATCATTATATGATGTCCTTTTATGAATTTTGTTTTAAAGTCTGTTTTTGTCTGATATGAGTATTACTACCCCTACTTTCTTGTCATTTCCATTTGTATGAAATATCTTTTTCCATTCCTTCACTTTCAGTCTGGATATGTCTTTCATCTGAAGTGAGTCTCTTGTAGACAGCATATTGTAGGTTCTGGGTTTTTTGTCCATTCTGCCCCTCTTTGTATTTTGATCAGAATATTTAGTCCATTGACATTTAAAGTAATTATTGAAAGGTATCTACTTATTACCATTTTAAACCTTTTTCCAATTGTTTTTGTAGTTCTTCTTCGTTCATTTTTTGTTTGTTTTGATGTTTTCTTCTGCAGTATGCTTTGAGGTCCTTTCCTTTTTATTTTTGGGATTCTGTTGTGTTTTTAATTTGTAGCTACTCTGGTTTTCAAGTATGTTGACCCATAACTTTATCTACTTGCTTTAAACTGATATTTATACAAGTTGAAACTCAATCTAAAAGATGTACATTTTTAAACTTCCTTTCTCCACATTTTGTGATTTTGGTGTCCTGTGTTATGTCTTCATTCTTATCCTTTTGCTGTTCAAGTAGTTATAATCACTTTTACAAAATTTTTATTATTTTTTTTAATCTATATACTGGCTTATTTAAGTGATCTTCAGTTCTTTTCTATATTTGCCATTCCTATTGTGATTTTTCTCTTTCCTGTGAATTCTTGCTTGTTTTCTATGTAGAGAAGACTTTTCAGTATTCTTTTTGGGTAGATTTAGTATTGCTGAATTCTTTTAGTTTTTGCTTGTCTGAGAAATTCTTTCTCCTTCTATTCTAAGTGATGATCTTGCTTGGTGGAGTATCTTTGGTTGCAAGTTTTTTCCTTTCAGGATTTTGAATATATCATGCCATTCCCTCTGGCCTACAACATTTCTGCAGAGAAATCAGCTGATGGACTTACAGCAGTTCTCTTGCAACTGACTCTGTTTTTCTTTTGCTGCTTTTAGAATCTTCTCTATCTTTAACTTTTGCCATTTTAATTATATGTGTTGGCGTGAGTCTCCTTGGAGTAGAAGCCCAGAGGGTTGGGTTTGATTAAGCTCCATTGCCCTTGAGTGCATGCCCTGCCCCAAGGAGGTGACCACTGAAGCAAGTGAAGCCCTTGCAGTCACAGTGAACTTAGGCACTGTACATGCAGGTGTCTGCAGTTCCATCCAGAAGCAGCCCAAGATCATGTCCCTTTCTCCATTGTGTTTGTCCCAGACCTAGTGCTAGGCAGTGGTGTGGAGTAAGCTGGGTCTGGGGGCCAGAGTGTTGTGGCCGCAGAAGTTGAGGTGGCTGTCCTGCCTCCTGGGACCTGGGCAGCCTCTGTGGCAGACCTCTCCAAGGACTTGTCTGCCCCAGTTCCAGCTCCAAATTACAGCGTGGAGTGGGTGAAGCTAGAGCACTCCCTTCAGGAAACATGCTGCTGCGCACACTGACTGTGTCTATCTGGTTCCATCTGCCGCCCCTGGGTGTGCACTGACAGTAGTCTCTACGATTTGGTCCAGATCACACCTCAGGTGCCATGGTCTGTCTCTGCACAGCTAGACCAAATCTCTTCCGTGATCTCGCTCCAGGCTGTAGTGTGGAGCTAGCAGGGCCGAGGCTTTGGCCTCTTCAGATTGGGAAGTGCAGCAAGGTGGCAGCCACCAGCTGGTCTCTTTCCACCCTGATTGTTAGCAAGCCAGCACAGGCACACTTCTCACAAGTAGAGTCTAGGTGTCTCTCATTTCTATCTGACCCAGCACAGATTTTCCAGCAGGCAAGGGCACTCCCCAGGGTGAAGGTCTGTCCATGTGGACCTACTCTCCTTTACAGATGGGAGTGGTAAAATTTGATCTCAAAGCTAGATTGGGAACAGAACGTAAAGAGCCTCATATACCCAAATAAGAAGTATAGGCAACTAGAAGCAACAGAGATTTTTAAGAGTAGTACCATGATTAGAGATCAGATGTTTTCATGCTCAGGAGTGTAAGTAAAAGTGAAAGAGAATAATTATTTTGATGCTTTTGGAGACTTCAGTAAATATTGGTGGACAGAGTCAAATATTTTCCCCTATCATGTATGTTTTTAAATTTGAAACTAATACTCGTAATGGTAGCTAGAAGCAGTATCACGCACTTCTCCGAAAAACTATGTAAAAACATTCTTGTAGTTATAACTTTCAAAGTTTTAGTTAAGTCAGGGTCCCTGACTCAAAGTAAGCTTTATCTTCAACAGAATTTTTTCAAGTACCTAAAGTAGTATTATGCCTAGCCTTCTGTAAGTTTTGTATTTGAATTGAAGCACATATATACACACACACACATATATATATTTGATGGAAATGAGTGGAGAGAAGGAAGCAAGATTAAGTGGTAAAAATAGGGCCTAGTTATGAAGGGACCTGAGAGCAGGATGAGGAGGTTAGATATGACATGGCAACAGTAATTATTGAAAGAATTTGAGATGACAAACTCATGATGAAGAAGGTATGTGGAAAAGATTAAACTAATAGCAACATGCAAATTAATCTGACAAGAGTATGTTGAATGAGAGTTGGTATAAACAAAATGGACATGGGAGTTAGGCTGACCTGAGTTCTGATCCCTACACCACTTCTACCTTGACTAAGTCTCTGAGCCTCAGTTTCTTCATTCTTGAAACCAATATAATAATACCTTCCTCATAGAAAAAATACATTAGCTGTCTTTTTTAGCTACATTCATACCTAATACCCAAAATACACAAAAGTATAAAACACATAATGTGCAGCAGTGTAAAAACTCTGCTGGGTAGAATTACCTAAAGTATAATATTAATGCTTTATTTTCTTATTTGTATCAATTTATATTTATATCAGTACACAACAGAATGACGTGCATTATATTTTTTTAATATAACAAAAAGCCAAGAAAGTTACTTTTTTCTTGGTAAGAATAACATGATAAAGATGTTTATTTACAGAAATATCTAATAATTAGAATAAGGTGCAGAGTCCTATTTAACTAACTAACCTCAGCAATAGGCTTATAATACATAAACATTTCCAATGCTTACTTAAATTGTGCCATGACATTTCTCTTTTTCAGGACCTTTTTCTATATGTAACTTATAAAAGTTTTATTGAGTGTAGCTTATAAAAGTTTTATCCATTAGAATTGTGAAACAGATTTTGAAAAGATCAGTTGTGGTTGGAAAATGGGCCTTATCCTAAGGAAAATCCAGTTAGAAAAGCGAGATGAATTGGTAGAAGTTGTTGAAGCTGACTCGGAGGTCATTAATGACAAAGATGATAATGATGAACAGGAAGATGAGGATGCCCGATCTTGGGACAAGAGAGAGGTCTTGATGTTTTTTTGTGATGTTGACATATATTTCTCAGCCGAATTCCTTAACAATTAGCTGCCAGTTAAATGCTGAACCAAGTAAGAAGGGGTTTTTACCCTGTGGTGTTCAGTCTTAATGACCCTGCCATCATTTATGCCAGTAAAGATGTGCTGCCTGCCACCTGTGGAGCAGCATCTGATTCACAAAAGGGATCTGGCTTTTGGTGAGGTTTTGGCTTTGGAATGACTTATCAGTATCGATCAGATTTCCTGATTGGTGGAATTGACATGGAATTAAAATGCTTGGGTGAATAGATGTTCATCTTTATCTAAAATACTACCATGGTGATCTGATTGTGATTCAAACTCCAGTTCCTGATCTTTTCCACCTCTGGCATAAGAAACACTGTGCTGATGAGTTGAGCAGTACCCCCAGCAGTACTGCAGGTGCATCCAGTCCAACGCCATGAATGAGGCCTCTCACTGGCACCTGGGAATGCTGGTCTTCCAGGAAGAGAGGATAGACACATCTTGACAAACAGGCAAACAGGACAGATAGTGAAGCTGTAGGTTAACGTAATCACTGGCACATTAGTCTGAACCACAAACCAGCACTATTTATTTAGCCTTATTACAATTCCAGATGCAGTGCTTTTTTTCAGAGAAGACATGCTTATCTTTTGTGTTCTTTTTGACATTATTTTACTTTATCAGTTTAACTTGGTATGTTAAATGGAAGAAGCAGGTGTTATGATGCAAAGCCTCTGCTTTGTGAGAGTACTGCACTATAGAATCACTGACAAATTGAAATCTGCTATTTGTTCCAAAAGTGGTTTTGAGTTAGTCTGTACTCCGCTTCCTAGTCTGTGTATCCTGGTTGCATCTGGGTTGAGAGATAGAATGTGTTGTACCGATGGTGGGTCCAGAGCATCCTATTCCTGCAGAGATTGACAGTGTGTTACAGGTGGAGGTTGTGGACAGGGTTCTTCACCTGCTGACTGCTGCTGCTTGGCTTTTAAATGATCTTTGGTCAGTTGCTTAAATAATTCTTTTTCACTGAAGCAAAGGTAATTAATGACACATGTGAAATTTCCAACCAGTCATGTTGCTTGGCCCCCTGAATGTCTGTTTTTAAATACTTAGGTTAAAATCTTTGACTTGATTAAAAATAGTGTGTTACTACTTAATCGTCTTGTTCAGGATTAGAAGTCAAAGTTGCTGTAGACTATTTTAAACAAACAGAAGTAAACATAGAAACATCTTTAACAGAACAGTTAATTATGTTGGAGTATAGGATACTAGGGGTGTCTGGGAACATCAGATTATGTGAGCCAGGATGCTCTCAGGGCCCTCCTGAGTGGTTCAGAATTGATGAGCATAGTATGGTGTTGTGTGGTTTTTGCTTCGTATTGTTTCATTTAGCATGGATCCATATGTATTTATTATCCTTTTTTCTAGTGTGTTAATTGTACTACATCTGTATTTGCCTTATAATAAGAGGTTGAGTTGAGAGGGAGTTTCACTGACGGGAGAAAAAGCAAACAATTTAATAAAGTATACCATAAAATCACACTGATTTGAGAAAAGGGGTTAGAGTGGAAGTTTGTTAAACAGAAATCTGAATTACAGAATATTTTAAAGAAATATATTACTTACAGATAGAATGGTGTTTTAATTGAGGTGTAAATTATACTAATGAGACAAAATGAATAAGAAATTATACTCAGATAGGACTGTACTGTGTTATTTATCATGCATGGATCTTTTACCTTAGGGTCAATTGCTAGATCCAAAAATTGGAGATAGGGTGAAAGGCATGTGGAGAGGCTAAGTAATTTACCCAAAACTATGCAGATAATGTAGTAGTGGAACCAGGATTCTAATCTAGCCAGTCTAATTTCAGGGTCTGTAATCTTTAAAAAAAAAAAAAAAAAAAAACAGCCAAAACCTAAAATAACTCATTTCACATGAGTAGTAAACTCCAGTTCTCTCTGCATTCAATTCCAAGGATCAGGTAAGGATATCAAAGACATACAGCTATTTCCCTACACCCCATGAAATTGTGAGGGACACCAGATGGTCCTTAACTTATCCTGTTCTAACCTACAGAAGAAAAGTTCCTGTAATCATTATTTTATTATTCTGTCATTCAGATCTCCCTACCCTTAGGCCAAGGGGCTTGCATATAATTGAGTACCCAAGGTCTGAGAAGACTTACTTAAGATTTTGTTCAATTAAATTGGCTTTGACTGAAAGTGGGTATTATAACTGCAATATGGCAGACAGATGATATGCCCAAACATTATGGACAGACACCACACACACATACACACACACACACACACACACACAAAAGTATATACAAGTAACATAAATTGGTTAACTTTTCCTAAGGTTGAAAAAAAGATCTTATAGTATGTAAAAGTTACTTCTAAAGAGGTATTATAAAAGGTTTGATTATCTTTTAAGTGTATCCCTTTTACTGTCTTTTCCTTGCATTTAAAGATGCAGCAGTATCACCAAAATTCAGTCTTTTCTAGGCTCAAATGACAGAAGTTGTACATATAAAATTGAATTAGGAGACCTGGTTGTAAGATTGGCCCTGCCACTAACTAATTATATGATTCTGGGCAAATTTCTGAGCCTCTGGGAGCCTAGGTTTCTCTATTTATGAAAGTAAGGAGTTAGATTCAGTGAACACAAATGAAATACCACAGTACTGTAACTCTCCCATACCAGATAAAATCTGGCTTAAATCACTGTGGTATTTTGGAAGGAAAAGGGTAAACTTACGTAAGATTTTTAAATGATGCGCTTTTTCAGAAATGACTCTGTCAAATAAAAATTTTATTAAGGACTAACAGAGACTGAAAGACAGCCAGGCTAACATGATTGCTTCCACTCGGAGCAGTTTTCAGGATTGATTGATCTACCAAATAATCTATTTATGTAATTACTCAAATGGGTAATTAAAACATGGAAATTCATAGAAAACAAACCTAGGTCTGATAATGTTAAAAATTGGGTTGTCATCTGAATAAAAGAACAGAAGGCTCCTCCCTGGCAGTTAGGCTGGCCCGTCTTAACTTCAAACGTAGACAGAGTGATGTGTTTGTGTTTGTTTTTTTTTTTTTTCTATATAAAACCTGCCAAGTCAAATGATTTAAGAGGTTCAGTTTGCAGAAATCAAACTTCCAGAACAATCTGTATTATAGCAATCGAAAAGGAAAGAATGGAGTTGAGCTATATTTTTAAAAGAGGGCAATAGTCAAAACTACGTATGCTTAATTTGCCTAAACACTGTAAATGACTGAAAACTTTCATGATCCTCAGTTAATCATGATTGCATTTAATGCTTCTCTAATTTTGTTCATCTTAGTTTTAAAGAAATAATTGCTAGTGTTTTCCAGCGTGGTCAGGAAACAAAGGGAGACCCAAGACTTAATGACTAAAAAAAAAACTCCATAAGACCTATCCACAGTGGCATTGTTTCCACCATTCATCATCCTGTAACATTTACTTACAAAGATGTGAATGGAGAGTTTTCCATCCTCCCTAAACTTTAGGGTCAATTGAAGGTCATACCTTAAGCTGGGGGAACTTTTGAGTAATTAACCCTAGATAGCTTACTAAATGGTTTATTTGGTGACTCTTGGAACCTACAGCCATATCTGAAGAGGATTAAAAACCCGAGTAAAGTAGTAGCACCAGCTCTGCTCTAGCCTCCTAAAAATGTATAGCCAAACATTTGCTAACACTTGATCATTCCCCAGTCACTTGTTCTTCTGTAACAGAACACATTTCTGATCCTGGTTGATGAGGTTTTCAGTCTAAGAAAATTATTTTAATTCCATCATATTCTGCTATTTAATAGAAATAAAATCAGACAAATAATGATAATTCTGGTGACATATGCAAAAATGTCCTCATTTAATCATATTTTTGTATATATATGTTTTTTATTGAAGTATAGTCAATATACAATGCTATGTCAATTTCTGGTGTATAGCATAATGCTTCAGTCATATATGAACGTACGTATATTCATTTTCATATTCTTTTACACCAGAGGTTACAATAAGATACTGAATATCCAAGAGGGGAAGGAGGTAGGAAGGGATAAATTGGGAATTCGAAATTTGCAGATACTAATATACATAAAATACATAATCATGTTCATTATTATCTCCACTTTTCAGAACTTTGATTTAAACGGGTTCCAATAACTTATTCAGCATTACACAACTAGATATTGGCAGAATCAAAATTTAAGCCTAGAGAGGAATCTTTTCACTAAACTTAAAGCAAAGAAAACATTAAATGAATTAAAACTTGGATTTGAAGGAGTCAGTAGTTGTGTGGCAATGCCTGTATGTACATTGCATAGGATACAACACACTTGAATGGGGTTTGTTTTTAGGGAGGTAGTTCTTTTGCTTTTTTTAATATGTAGTACAGATACCACTGTCTGTTGCTGAAGTTAACAATTTTGTTCAGTTCTGGTGCCAGCAGTGATACTAAGCAGAACATATTTAGTGGCCTAAAACAGAGAGGCTAGAATAAAAATGTATGGAGAAAAAAGTATTATGGAGAAAAGGTAGATGATTAAACGAAGGGATAAAGAGTAGTTATACGTGTAGCAGCTTCTGATAAAGTATGTGTATGCAGTTTCTCACCAGATGCTGAACGTTAGTTTCCTTCCTGGCTGGAAGCTCCCCAAGAAGGGATTTTTGGCAGCTTTGTTGTTAGAAAGCTCTGCCTTTGATCAGATAAAGGGAATCTCAGAAAAGTCTTTCTGCATCTTGCTGTATCTCAGATGTCTTCAGTTTAAGGCAGTCTATACCATTCTGGTAGGTTGTGCATCCCTTCATTTGTGACTGCACATAGCTAACCAGATCTCTAATAAGGAATGCTGTTCAGCTGCTCTTGATGTCTCTGCGAAGGGGCACAACGAAGTTTATGTTGGAAATGCTAGAAAACTGCAAACTGGATTGGAGCTGTTGTGATGGGAAGGAACGCTGCTGCCAGAATGAGGCAGTATGCTGAGGCCATATAGGAACCGCAAAGCACATGGAAAGCCCACAGGAGGCAGACAGGAAGGAACTGGTCCCTTCTTCCTCTTCCAGCCTTGCATGTTGGTGGAGCCTAAAAAAGCGTCAGCTGGCAGAGCAGGAATTGGTTATTAGGGCCCCAACTCCAGTATCACTAGGCAGAGCATCAAGGGCAAGTTTGGAGCTAAGTGACAGTAACAGCATCAACTTAATAGAAACCACACATTCTCACACCTCTTTCCTGCCCCGAGGCCTGATGAAGCAGACATTCCGGGGATGCTGCTCAACAGTTTGTATGTTAAAAAGCCCTGCATGTGATTCAAGTGCACAGTTAAGTTTGAGAACCACCAAAGTAAAACATTGGGCATACAGATGCTCCATTTGCTGATTTTCGAATTTGCCAGTGATTGGTTCTTTAAGAATGAGGAAGTACTGCTTTTCAGAATCTAATCATGGTCCCCCTGTGCATCTAGGTAGTTGGGATTGGCAGAAGTTAGAGACCAGATACAAATTATTTAAGACTTTGATTTCCTTATGGATTAAACAGAAGTGATATTCCTACTTAGGGTTTTGATTATTTTAAGTTATAGAGACCTATCCAAAGAAGCAGTAAAATATGAAAGCTGAGTATTAGTGTGTAGCTCAATGTTGTAGTAAAAAATATAAAGTGAGATACTAAATCATATTTAATTTCTGTAAATATTGGTGTTAGGTGGAATTTAAGCATAAGTGATAGCTATTAACTGTAAATAGCTAATTAGCATTACTTTCAGACATCTGAGCCAGTTTTTCTCCTTAAAGTGATTCACTCCTCCCAGGCATTAGTGTCAAGCATTTCTTGTAGATGAGAGTTTAACCCTCACCATGAACAAATGCATAAACTCAAAACTAAAATAATACTTTAAACATATCCTTTATCCTTTCTGACACATATAGTCAGTCCATTCCTTTGTCTCTGCCCCATGATTTTGAGAAATAAAAGACCTAACAGTGGCTTGACCTTGTAAACTGGGTACTAAACAGATGAGTAAATGGGAGGGACCTATTCATTCACTTGCTAAACATTACTGTGTTCCTGTACACACTGTTATAGCTTCTCTTTTAAGTACTAGGTAAACATTATAGTGAACAGAGTAGTTTCTACATCTGGAGCATCTATTTAAGTAGGTAAGATACAAATAACAAATGAATAAGTAATATATAAGTGGTGGTAAATGTTACTAGGAAAAATACAGTGGTGCAAGGAGAAAGAGAATGACTGGCCTTACTGTATTATGCATTAATTTCTGTATGCCTGCACATGGCACTCAATAAATTTTTATTGAATAAACAAACTTATTAAGACACCTCTGTGGTAGCTTCTATCTCTGGTAACAGTGATAATATTATAGCTAATTAGAGTTATCTAAATACAGTGGCTCTGAATTCTGAAAAGTGAGAGTAGAAGCGTTAAAGACTAGAACAGTGAAAATAAAAGAATGAAATCTCTGGCCTCTAACAAGTTGGAGTAAAGGAAGAATGAGAAGGTCAAAAATATGAGAGAGCCAAAAGGAAGAGGTTGGCAAGTCAATAACCTTGTTCTAGTTTCTTAAGATAATTTCTAATTTGAAAGAAATTAGTAGTCTTTGAGGGGTTCTGTTTGCACAAATTCCTAGGTAGGATTTCTGCAGCCATACCCAGGGAAGATCCTGACGCTTATCATTAGGAAAACAAGGTATCTGTGGTATTGGAAAAATAGTGAGAAAAAGAATTCGAAAATGAATCATTCCTATTTCCCCATTCTAGAAATGCTAAAATAAACGAGTTTATCTTCAGGACAAGTTTTAAAAGAAGCAGTGCTACTAAACTTGAAATTGCTTTAACAGAAAATACCTTACACTATGTTAGTATGAAAAATGCGTTAAAATAGTACCCTTTGTTGATATCCAGAATGCCTACTTCTTGGACTAGCAATTCCTAACACCAAGGAAGGAAAGGTTCCACTGATGGGGCCAATTCACCCCGACAAACACACACATGAACATCAGATTTGTAATTGATAAACGTATAGGAAAAATTCATCATCACATTCACAATTCCACAATATGATGGAATTAATCTAAATATGGTTTAAAATCACACATTTTTATAACTTAAAATACCTTTTGTAGTACTTAAAAATCAGATATGCTTCAGGAACTAGATGACCTGACTAACTCAAAGCAGGGAAAGGTCATATATGAATGTTGAGTAGCACCCAGAAAGCAACGAGGCCTCAGAATGTTTGAGCAAAATATTTCTTTCAGAAGAGAGTGGAAAGTTCCTTTTTTTTAAGATTAAGGGGAAAGGATCATGGAATTTTACACTCAAAGCATAGAGATACTTTGTCTTCCTTTATTGGAAGGGAGAACAAAGATGAAAACAGATAATAAACTCAAAAAGGCTACATATTCAAAACCCCACCTTACCCCTTGCTGAGTGATTTTTCCCTTATGAAATAATATACTGGAAAGATTAGAGTAAATCACTAGCCAAGTAATAAATCTCATGCCACTCAGAAGATTCTAGATAGGGAATTCAGGCAAAAGGTAGAAAGAAGTTTGATACCAAACTAGGTTTTAATTCAATGAATTGACAAACCTCCGGGGTGTAAGACTAAGATATAGATTCTGATCGGGTTTTATATAGTATGTTCCAAGGAGACCTGAAGAAAAGATCAAAAGGTACATGAAAAAGCAGTGAACAGTTATAAAGGATTAGTGTGAAAATAGCAAATCACCTTTAAAAATTTTTTTAATTACTTTTATTAAAGTATGGTCAGTTTACAACATTGTGTCAGTTTCTGGTGTACAGCACAATGCTTCAGTCATAGAGGAACATACATATATTTGTTTTCATACTCTTTTTCACCATAAGTTACTACAAGATATTGAATATAGTTCCCTGTGCTATACAGCATAAACTTGTTTATCTATTTTATGTATATTAATATCTGCAAATCTCAAACTCCCAATTTATCCTTCCCACCTGCTTGCCCCCTTGGTAACCATAAGTTTGTTTTCAATTTCTGTGACTCTGTTTCTGTTTTGTAGATAAGGTGGTTTGGCTTTTTTTTTTTTTTTTTTTTTTTTAGATTCCACATATAAGTGCTATATGGTATTTTTCTTTCTCTTTCTGGCTTACTTAGAATGACATTCTCCAGGTCCATCCATGTTGCTGCAAATGGCATTATTTTATTTCTTATGGCTGAGTAGTATTCCATGTATATACCACAGCTTAAAGATGAAAATGGATAATAAACTCAAAAAGGCTACATATTCAAAACCCTACCTTACATGGACATTTAGGTTGTTTCCATGTCTTGGCTATTGTATATAGTTCTGCCATGAACATTGTGGTGCATGTACCTTTTTGAATTCAGGGTCCTCTGGATATATGCCCAGAAGTGGGATTGCTGGGTCATATGGTAAGTCTATTTTTAGTTTTTTGAGGAATCTCCATTGTTTTCCATAATGGCTGCACCAAACTACATTTCCACCAACAGCGTAGGAGGGTTCCCTTTTCTCCACACCCTCTCCAGCATTTTTTATTGTTCATGGGCTTTCGAATGATGGATATTCTTACTGGTGATGATACCTTATTGTAATTTTGATTTACATTTCTCTGATAATTAGCAATATTGAGCATTTTTTCATGTGCCCATTGGCCGTTTGTATGTCTTCATCAGAGAATTGCTTGTTTAGGTCTTCTGCCCATTTTTGGATTGGGTTGTTTGTTTTGCTTATTAAGTTGTATAAGCTGTTTATATATTCTGGAAATTAAGCCCTTGTCACTCTCTTCTCTACAAATATTTTCCCGTATTCCATAGGTTGTCTTTTTGTTTTGCTTATGAATTCCTTTGCTGTGCAAAAGCTTATAATTAGATTCCATTTGTTTATTTTTGTTTTTATTTCTATTGCTTGTACAGATTGCCCTGGGAGAACATTGTTGAGATTTATGTTGGGTAATGTTTTGCCTGTGTTTTCTTCTAAGAGGTATATAGTGTCTTGTCTTATGTTTATGTCTTTAAGCCATTTTGAGTTTATTTTTGTGTATGGTGTGAGAGAGTATTCTAACTTCATTGATTTACATGCAACTGTTCAGGTTTCCCAACATCATTTGCTGAATAGACTGTCTTTACTCCACTGTCTGTTCTTGGCTCATTTGTGAAAGATTAATTGACCAAAAGTCTGTTGGTTTATTTCTGGGCTCTCTGTTCTTTTTCATTGATCCATATGTCTGTTTTTTTACTGGTACCATGCTCTGTTTATTACTGTAGCTCTGTAGTATTGTTTGAAGTCTGGGAGGATTATTCCTCCAGGTTCATTCTTTTTCTTCAGTAATGCTTTGGCAATTCTGGGTCTTTTGTGATTCCTTATAAATTTTAGGATTATTTGTTCTAGTTCTGTGAAAATGTCTGGGTAATTTGATAGACATCACAGTAAATCTGTAGATTGCTTTGCATAGTATGGCCATTTAAAAATATCAATTCTTCCAACCCAAGAACACAGGATATCTTTCTATTTCTTTAAGTAATCTAAATTTCCTTAGTCAGTGTTTTGTAGTTCTCCACATATAAGTCTTTTACTTCCTTGTTCAGATTTATTCCTAAGTATTTTATTTTGGGGGATACACTTTTAAAAGGGATTGTTTCTTCACTTTCCTTTTCTGATATTTCATTGTTAGTTTAATGAAATGCCACTAATTTCTGTATGTTAATCTTGTATCCTGCTACCTTGCTGAATTCTTATATTAGCTCTAGAAATTTTTGTGTGGAGCCTTTATGGTTTTCTATATATAGTATCATGTCATCTACATATAGTGACAGTTTTACCTCTTCTGTTCCAGTTTGGATCCCTTTTATTTCTTTTCTTGTCTAAATGCTGACTAGGACTTCTAGTACTGTGTTGAATAGAAATAGTGACAGTGTGCATCCTTGCTCCAGATTTTAACAGAAAGGCATTCAGTTTTTCACCATTCAGTGTTATGCTGACTGTAAGTTTACTATAAATAGCTTTTACTGTGTTGAGATATGTTCCCTCTATACCCACTTTGGTAAGAGTTTTTATCATAAATTGGTGTTGAATTTTATTAAATGGTTTTTCTGCATCTGTTGGGATAATCATTTGATTTTTATCCTTTCTCTTGTTGATGTAGTGTATCACGTTGATTGATTTGTGTATGTTGAACCATCATTGTGTCCCTGGGATGAAACCAACTTGATATTGGTGTATGATCTTTTTTTATATGTTGTATGTTTGCTAATATTTTGTTGAGGATTTTTGCACCTATGTGCATCAATGATACTGGCCTATAGCTTTCTTTTTTTGGTAGTGTCTTTGTCTGGTTTCAGTATCAGGGTGATGGTGGCTTCATAGAATGAGTTTGGGAGTATTCCCTCCTCTTCAATCTTTTGGAAAAGTTTGAGAAGGGTTGGTATGAGCTATTCTTTGTATTTTGATAAAATTTCCCAGTGAAGCCATCTGATCCTGGGCTTTTGTTTGTAGGGAGGTTTTTTATTGCTGATTCTATTTCACTTCTAGTGATCGGTCTGTTCAAATGATCTGTTTCATTTTGATTCAGTTTTGGTGGACTGTATGTTTTTAAAAATTTGTCCATTTCTTCTAAGTTGTCCAGTTTATTGCCATATAGTTGTTCATAGTATTCTCTTATGATTTTTTGTATTTCTGTGGTGTTGCTTGTAATGTCTCCATTTTCATTTCTTATTTTGTCTGTGTGCTCTCTTTTTTTCTTGGTGAGCCTGGCCAGAGGTTTGTCAGTTTTGTTTACACTTTCAAAAAACCAGCTCTTGGTTTGATTGATTTTTTTTCTATTTTTTTTAATCTCTGTTTATTTCCTCACTGATCTTTATTATTTCTTTCCTTCTGCTGACTTTAGGTTTTGTTTGTTCTTCTTTTTCTAATTCTTTTAGGTGATAGGTTAGGTTGTTTATTTGAGATTGTTTTTCTTTTTTAAGGAGGGCCTGTATCACTATGAACTTCCCTTTAGGACTGCTTTTCCTGCATCCCATAGGTTTTGTGTGGTTCTGTTTTTATGGTCGTTTGTCTCAAGGTGTTTTTTAATTCTTTGATTTCATCGTTGACCTGTTGGTTTTTTATTAACACAATGTTTAGTCTCCACGCTGTCATTTTTTTCTCATTTGTTGTTCTGTGGTTGATTTCTAGTTTCATGCCATTGTGGTCAGAGAAGATGCTTGAAATAATTTCTATCCTCTTAAATTTTTTTAAAAATAGACTAGTCTTTTAGAGCAGTTTCAGGTTCACAACAGAATTGAGCAGAAAATACATAGAGTTCACACATAGCCCTACCTACCCACACATATATACTCCCCTACCCTCAACATCCCTCATCAGTGTGACATATTTGGTACAGCTGATGAACCAACATGGGCACATTATTATCAACCAAAGTCTATAGTTTACATTAGGGTTCACTCTTGATGTTGTACATTCTATGGGTTTTGAAAAATGGATAATGATGTGTAGCCACCACTATAGTATCATACAGAATAATTTCATTGCCCTAAATATCCCTTGCGCTCTGTCTATTCATTCCTCCCTCCCTCCTTCTCCCCAAACCCCTGGAAACCATGATCTTTTTTTTGTTTCTGTAGCTGTGCCTTTTCCAGAATGTCATTTGGCTGGAATCGTAGTTTGTAGCCTCTTGAGACTGGCTTTCGTTTAGTAATACGTCTTTTAAGTTTCTTCCATGTCTTACAAGGCTTGATAGATTTTTTTTTAACTGTACACATTTTTTTTAATTTATCTGTATGTACTATTCATTGTTTCTAAGAATGTTTAGAGCTTTAGCATTTTAAACTTACAGTTACCAAAGGAATAAAGCCAACCACAAAATAAGAATTAATTCAAAAAGATACATACACTCTGCTATTAAAAGCAACATTATTTATGGAAGCATCTTAAGTGCACATCAATAGTTGAAAAGATAATGAAGATGCAGCACATATATGTGTGTGTGTGTGTGTGTGTGTGTGTGTGTGTGTGTGTGTGTGTAATGGAATACAACTCACCCATAAAAAAGAAGGATATTTTGCCATTTGTGGCCCTTCATTTACTTTTTTTTTTCCCACTTCAAAAACCAGTATTTTATAACTGGCAGAGACATTTCCATAACATCAAAAACAACAGAATACCTAGAAATAAACTAAACCAAGGAGGTTACCTATACTCTGAAAACCGAAATATCACAAAGAAATGGAAAGATTTCTTGTACTCTTTGATTAGAAGGATCAACACTATCAAAATGGCCACACTACCCAAAGCAATCCACAGATCCAATGCAACCCTATCAGAATACTACCGACATTCCTCACAGAACTAGAACAAACACTTCCAAAATTTATAAGGAACCACAAAAGACCCCAAACAGCCAAAGCAATCTTCTGTAGGTCTCTTTTTTCCCTTCTTCTTGTTCTTTTTTCTTACGGTTTGATGATTAGAGAAGGTCCTTTAACATTTGTTGTAAAACTGGTTTGGTGGTGCTGAAATCTTTTAGCTTTTCTTTATCTGTGAAGCTTTTGATTTCTCCATCAAGTCTGAATGAGAGCTTTGCTGGTTAGAGTATTCTTGGTTGTAAGTTTCCCCCTTGCATCACTTTAAATATATCATGGCACTCTCTTCTGCCCTGTAGAGTTTGTGCTGAAAAATCAGCTGATAACCTTATGGGAGTTCCCTTATATGTTATTTGTTGCTTTTCTCTTGCTAAGTTTAATATTTTCTCCTCCTTAATTGTTGTCAATTTGATAACTATGTGCCTTGGTGTGTTCTTCTTTGGGTTGATTCTGTGTGGTACTCTCTGTGCTTCCTGGACTTGGCTGACTGTTTCCTTTCCCAAGTTGGGGAAGTTTTTAGTGATTATCTCTCCAAAAATTTTCTCAGGTCCTTTCTCTTTCTCTTCTCTGGGAACCCTATAATGCAAATATTAGAGTGCTTCATGTTGTCCCAGAGTTCTCTTAAACTATCCTCATTCCTTTTTTTAATCTTTTTTGTATTCTGAAGTAGTGATTTCCACTAATCTGTCTTCTAGTTCACTGATCCATTCTTCTGCCTCATTTAGTCTATTCTTGGTTCCTTCTAGTGTGTTTGTTATTCATTTCAGTGATTTTATTCTTAAGCTCTGGATATTCTTTATATTTTCCAGCTCTTTGCTAATAAAAATTTCGCTATGTGCATCTATACTTCTTGTGAGTTCTCTAGACATCTTGGCCATCATTACTTTAAACTCTTTCTCAGATAAGTTGCCTGTCTCCTCATCACATATTTCTTCTGGGATTTTATCTTGTGCCTTGGCCTGGTAGATATTCCTTTGCCACTTCATATCTGTCTTTCTGTATGTTTGTGGATTCCTTCCACATGCTTTGGGATTATTGTTTCCTTATTTCTATTATCTGCCCCTGGTGGATGAGGCTGGGCTAGAGGCTTATGCAGGTTTCCTGGCAGGAGGAGCCAGTGCCTTCCCACCGCTGGGTGAAGCTTGGTCCTGGACCTCTGATGGGTAGTGCTGTGTCTAGAGGCCTTGTGGCTTAGTAAGTCTGGTGATGGGTGGGGCTGTGTTCCCACCCTGTATGTTGTGTGGCCTGAGGCTTCTCTACAGGCTGTTGGGTGGGGCTGGGTCTTGGTGCTAATGATCCAATCAAGATGTCAGCCCCCAGGAAAGTTCATATAGACTAACACTCCCAGAAAGTCCAGCACCAGCTTTTGTGTCTCCTGAGTGAGCCACAGCTGTCCCCCACATCCCCAGGAGACCCTCGAAATCCAGCAGGCAGGTCTGGCCCGGTTCCTATGAAATCACTGCCTCTGCCCTTGGACCTGGTGCATGTTTCTGTGTATGCTTCCCAAGTGAATGGAGTCTTTTTTCCCCTAGTCCCGTGAGGCTCCCAGAGCCAAGCCCCCCTAGCCTTCAAAACCAGATGTCCTGGGGTCTCCTCCTCTTCCCAGTGCCAGAACCTGAGCTGGGGAGCCTGACGTGGGGCTTAGAGCTCTCACTCCTGTGGGAGGGCCTCTGTGACATAACAAATCTTCAGCTTGTGGGTTGCCCACCCAGAGGGTATGAGGCCCAGTTATATCGTGAGCATACCCCTCCTACCATTTGTGGTTCCCTCTTTATGTTGCCAGTTGCAGAAGATCTTTTTTGCTAGGTTCCAGTCTTTTTTCAGTGGTTGTTTAGCATTCAGTTGTGGTTTCATTGTAGTCATGAAGAGAGGCAAGCTCATGGTCCTACCACTCCGCCATCTTGACTGGAAATACCCCTCTATCCTCTTAAATCTGTTGAGGCTTCTTTTGTGCTTGAGTATGTGGTCTATCCTAGAGAATGTTCCGTGAGCACTTGAAAAGAATGTGTATTCTGTTTCGGGGGTATGTAATGTCCTAAAAATATCAACCAAGTCCAAGTGTTGTATTGTGTCATTAAGTATCTCTGTTGCCTTACTGATTTTCCATCTGGAAGACCTGTTCAGTGATGTTAATGGAGTGTTAAAGTCTCCTACTATTCGGTATTCCCATCAATTTCTTCCTTTATGTCTGTTAGTATTTGTTTTATATGTAGGTGCTCCTATATTGGGTGCATGTATGTTAATGAGTGTAATATCTTCATCTTGTTTTTGCTCCTTTGATCATTATATCTTGTCCTTACTCGTCTTTCTTTATGGGCTCTGTTTTAAAAGTCTTTTTTGTCTGATATGTGTATTGCTACTCCCACTTTCTTGTCATTTCCATTTGCATGAAAAAATTTTTTCCATCCTCTCACTTTCAATCTATTTGTGTCCTTCACTCTAAAGTGGGTCTATTGTAGGCAGGATATTTTGGGCTTTTGTTTTATTATCCAGTCTGCCACTCTGTCTTTTGATTGGAGCTTTTAGTCCATTGACGTTTATAGTAATTTTTGACAGATGTGTATTTATAATTATTTTGAACTTTGTTTCCCAGTTGATTTGGTATTTCTTCTTTGTTCCTTTCTTTTCCTTTTTGTTTTTCTTTTTGTGGTTTGATCATTTTCTTCTGTATTAGCTTGGTTTCTTTTTTGGTTTTTGTGACTGCATTGTGCTTTTGATTTGTGGTTACCCTGTTTTTGAAGTCTGTTAATCCATCACTATATCTTTTTGCTTTATACTGATAGTCATGTAGGCTAAAACACATCCTAAAAAGAATGAAGACAAAAAAAGAGAGAGAGAAACAGTATCTATGTTCTCTTGCTCTCCTCTCCCACCTTTTATGATTTTGATTTTTCTTTTTACATCTTCAAGTTTATTCTCTTGTAACTCATTGTGGTTATTGCATTTCCAATTATGGTTTTCTCATCTCTATAGCTTCCTGTTTCTTTTCTATTTAGAGTAGACCTTTCAGTATTTCTTTTAGTGTAGGTTTGGTTTTTGCTTGGCTGTGAAATTCTCTCTCCTCTACTCTAAAGGATAGTCTTGCTGGATAGAGTATCCTAGGTTGCAGCTTTTTCTCATTCAGGAGTTTGAGTTTATATTGCCACCCCCTTCTGCCCAGCAGTGTTTGTATAGAGAAATCAGCTGAAAGCTTTATGGGAGTTCCCTTGTAACTAACTCTTTGTTTTTCTCTTGCTGCTTTTAGAATTGTTTCTTTAACTTTGGCTATCTTAATTATAATATGTCTTAGTGTAGGTCTGTTTGAGTTCTTCTTGTTTGGGACCCTCTTTACCTCATGTACTTGGATAGCTGTTTCCTTTAGGTTTGGAAAGTTTTCAATGATTTATTCCAATACCTTTTCAATCCTGTTTTCTCTTTCTTCTCCTTTTGAGGCCCGTATTATGCGTAGGTTGGCACACTTTATATTATCCCATAGGTCCCTTGTATTGCTTTCATTGGTTTTTACTTGCTTTTCTGTCTGTTTTTCTGATTGGGTAACTTCTGTTACCCTGTCTTCTAAGTCACTTATTCGTTCCTCTGCATTATCTAGTCTACTTTTAACTGCGTTTAGCTCAGCTCTTACCTCAGCAGTCGAGTTTTCTGTTTTTAATCGGCTCTTCTTTATGGTTTAAATTTCCTTTTTAAAGTATTCTGTCTCTATTCGTAGTCTTAGATTTTTCATTCTTTTAACTGAGAGTAGTTCCTCTGCTTCTTCATTTCGCTTACATTTCTCTGGCTCTATGGATTTAGGAGTATCAGTTATCTACTGTGGTGTTGAAGGGCTGTTTTTGTTTGTTTTTATTTAAAGTAGGAGCATTCCTGTGTAGACTGTGTGCGTCTAATAGTTTTGTTGCAGTGGCTGTTCTTACTATGGATGGTTGCCACATCTTCCATGAGTGCTGGCTGTTCCTTTGATTGGGAGTGTGGTTGGTGGTGTGGTGATCAGAGCCTGCCCTGATTGTTGTTGTTGAGCCTGGCCTCCTTTTTTGTTCTCTGGTTGTCATAGCCTTGACAGGGGCCTTGTCTGCCTCCCCTGTTGCTGGAATAGAGGCTTCTAGATCCATTTCTGAGCTGTGGTGTGTAGTAGGCAGGATTGGAGCGCTTCAGCTGGGAGGAAGAGTAGGCAGGAGGTGTCCACTAGGAAGTGCCATCTGTGGTTGTCTGTCATTTGTTATGTGGGCTTACACAGTACTCTTTGTTGACACTGCCTTTGTCCCTGCCTTACGCCTGCTCTGGTGTTCTGAGCCCCAGGAACCACCAGTGCTGATCCACCAATGTCAGGCGCTCAGACCTGCTGTTGTAGCAAGAATGCAGTCACACACCTAAATCTGTGGTTTGCCACAGGGTCAGCACAGACCCCAGCCATGCCCCACATGGTATGGTCCACCAGCCCATTGTAAATACCCGTACTCGCCCCTGCCATGCTTCAGAACTCCACTCACTGCATATTGGTCCCAGAGGCTCGGGTCCACAAAGGGTCCAGAGTGAGCAAATCCACCCTCTCTGCCTGGGGCTATAAACAAATTTCAGTTCCGTCTGCGAAGTTACAGGGCCTCTGGGTAAGGATTCAGTTTTCAGCCCTCCCTCCGTGCAGCAGTGATGGCTATGACCAAGCCCCACCTCCCTTCTCACGAGAACACACCAACAATGGCACCAAGCAGAGAAAGCTGCCATGGCGTGGCTGTGTTGCACCCCTCCCCGACATACAAACTATTAGTGGTGCTTTTTTATGGGGGCCCAAGGCTATTCTGTTCCACACACAACCCCAGCCAGAGCTCACACCACCCTCCAGTCCCCTAAGGCTGCCTGTGTGCAGTGGGCTCCTCACCAATCTCCAGCAGCCAGTTCCAGCTCATCCCTGCCGGCTCGCGTCTAAGCCAGGGATTGCAAGGAGCCTCTGTGTCAGTTTCCTTAGCTCTGTCTTCCAAGTGGCTGCCACTTTCTCCTATGAGCTTCTGAAGCTCCACTTCTGTCCCTGCTGACCTCCCAGCTGGAAAGGGGGCATCCCAACATGAGGGTACCTTTCTTTCTATGCTGCTCCCTCCCTGCAGGACTAGTTCTGCACTGATTTTTTTTTCCTTCATTACCAGATTTTGTGAGAATCCTGTATTTCGAAGAGAGAGACACTCTGCCAGGGTTCAGTAGGTGTTCTGTGTGATTCAGTGGGTTTGTAGGTGTAATTCTTGGTGTGAGTCTCTGTACTCTGCCATCTTGGCTCAGACTCTTAAAAGATGGTTAGAATCAAGTTGCCTGGATTTTATTTTTTTTTTAAGCTACCCAGTCTGTTTTGTTTTGTTTTTTTTTTAATTATTGCTACACAACCCATGACATTTTGGGGTTTTTTGAAGTTTTGTTTTCATTTTTCAGTTTTATTAACTAAAATCGATACAATTTGACTGAACAGATACAATTTATTGCATGTAAATACATAATATAATGTACTACATATATTTAATTTACATAAATGTATCGTTCATTACTTCTAAGAATAGTTTAGAGCTTTAGCTATTTAAACTTAGTTATCAAAGGAATAAAGCCAACCACAAAATAAGAACAGAATGCAGTCATCCAATCATAAAGGACAGTCAAATGTGCTTACACATATTCAAGAAATCAGTCATCCATGTTATAAATGATAAGTAGTTCATTGGTGTCTTTTTTTTTCTAGAGTCCACATATAAGTAATACATGGCATTTTTCTTTCTCTTTGTGGCTTCACTTCGAATAATGATCTCCAGGTACATCCATTTTGCTGCAGATGGCATTATTTTATTCTTTTTATGGTTGAGTAGCATTCCATTGTATATATATATATATACCACTTCTTTATCCAGTCATCTGTTGATGGACATTTGGGTTTTTTCCATGTCTTGGCTATTGTTACTAATGCTGTTATGAACACTGGGGTGCATGTGTCTTTTTGAATCAAGGTTCCCTCTGGATATATGCCCAAAAGTGGGATTGCTGGATCATTGGTAAGTCTATTTAGTGTTTTAAGGAACCGTCATACTGTCCTCCGTAGAGGCTGCACCAATTTACATCCCCACGAACAGTGTAGGAAGGTTACCTTTTCTCCACATCCTCTCCAGCATTTATCATTTGTGGACTTTTTAATGATGGCCATTCTAACTGGTGTGAGATGATACCTCACTGTAGTTTTGATTTGCATTGCTCTAACAATTAATGATGTTGAGCATCCTTTCATGTGCTTGTTGGTCATCTGGATGTCTTCTTTGGAGAACTGTCTATTTAGGTCTTCTGCCCACTTTTTCATTGAGTTGCTTGTGTTTTTTCGATATTAAGCTGTATGAGTTGTTTTTATATTTTGGAAATTAGTCCATTGTCGGTTGCATCATTTGCACATATTTTCTCCCATTCTGTAGGTTATCTTTTCATTTTGTTGATGGTATCCTTAGCTGTGCAAAAGCTTTTAAAAAGTTTAATTAATCCCATTTATTTTTACTTTTATTTCCATTACTCTAGGAGCTGGTTTGAAAAAATATATACTGCTGTGTGATTTATGTGAGTGTTCTGCCTACATTTTCTCTAGAGAGTTTTATACTATGTGGTCTTACATTTAGGTCTTTAATCCATTTTGAGTTTATTTTTGTATATGGTGTTAGAGAATGTCTTAATTTCAGTCTTTTACAAGTAGCTGTCCAGTTTTCCTAGCACTACTAATTGAAGAGTCTGTCTTTTCCCCATTGTATATTCTTGCCTCCTTTGTCGTAGATTAATTGACCATAAATACATGAGTTTATTTCTGGACTTTCTATCCTGTTCCATTGATCTATGTGTCTGGGTTTGTGCCAGTACCATACTGTTTTGATTATTTTAGCTATGTAGTATAGTCTGAAGTCAGGGAGAATGATTCCCCCATCTCCCTTCTTCTTTCTCAAGATTGTTTTGGCTATTTGGGGACTTTTGTGTTTCCATACAAATTTAACATTTTTTTGCTTCAGCTCTGTGAAAAATGTTGGTAATTTGATAGTGATTCCATTGAATCTGTATATTGCCTTGGGTAGTATGGCCATTTTAACAATATTGATCCTTCAAATCCAAGAACACCATTTATCTTTCCATTTGTTTACATCATCTTCAATTTCTTTCATCAGTGTCTTACAGTTTTTGGAGTACAGGTCTTTTGCCTCCTTGGGTAGGTTTATTCCTAGGTATTTAATTCTTTATGGTGCAATGGTAAATGGTATTGTTTCCTTAATTTCTTTTTCTGCTATTTCATTGTTAATGTATAGAAATGCAATGGATTTCTGTGTATTTTGTGTCCTGCAACTTTACCAAATGAGTTCTAGTAGTTTTCTGGTCACTTCCTTAAGGTTTTCTATGTATAGTACCGTGTTATCTGCAAACAGTGACAGTTGTACTTCTTTGTTTCGAATTTGGACTTTTCTTTTTCTTCTCTGATTTCTGTGGCTAGGACTTCCAAAACTATGTTGAATAAAACTGGCAAGAGTGGGTATCGTTGTCTTGTTCCTGATCTTAGAGGAAATGCTTTCAGGTTTTTCCCATTAAGTATGATGTTAGCTGTGGGTTTGTCATATATGGCCTTTATAATGTTGGGGTATGTTCCCACCTTCTGGAGAGTTTTTATCATAAATGGATGTTGAATTCCATCAAGAGCTTTTTCTGCATCTATTGAGATAATCGTATGGTTTTTATTCTAAAATTTGTTAATGTGGTGTATCACATTGATTTGCAGATACTGAAAATTCCCTGCATCCTTGGGATAAATCCCACTTGATGATGGTATATGGTCCTTTTAATCCATTGTTGGAGTCAATTTACTAGTATTTTGTTGACGATTTTTGCATCTATATACATAAGTGATATTGGCCTGTAATTTTCTTTTTTTGTGGTATCTTTGTCTGGTTTTGGTATCAGGGTGATGCTGGCCTCATAGAAGGTGTTTGGAACTGTTCCTTCCTCTGTAATTCTTGGAAATAGTGTCAGGATAGGTGTTAGCTCTCTTAAATGTTTGGTAGAATTCACCTGTGAAGCCATCTGTTCCTGGACTTCGGTTTGTTGGGAGTTTTTTACTGATTCAATTTTAATACTGGTAATTGGTCTATTCATATTGCCTATTTCTTCCTGGTTCAGTCTTGGTAAATTGTACATTTCTAGGAAATTATCCATTTCTTCTAGGTTATCCTTTTTGTTGGCGTATAGTTGCTCATAGTAGCCTCTTAGGATCCCTTGTATTTCTGTGGTGTCGGTTGTAACTTCTTTTTCATCTTTGACAAATTTGGGCCCTCTCCCTTTATTTCTTGATGAGTCTGACTAAAGGGTTATCAAAATTTTTTTTTCAGAGAATCAGCTTTTTGTTTCATTGATCTTTTCTATTTTTTCAGTCTCTGTTTCATTTATTTCTGCTCTAATCTTTGATTTTTTTCTTCTACTAATTTTGGATTTTGTTGTTCTTTCTCTAGCTGTTCTAGGTGTAAGGTTAGGTTGTTTACTTGAGATTTTTCTTGTTTCCTCAGGTAGGCTTGTATCGATAAGAACTTCCCTCCTAGAACTGCTTTTGCTGTGTCCCAAAGGTTTTGAATCGTTGTTTTCATTTTCATTTATCTCAAACTATCAGATTGCCTCTATTTTAATCCCTAGTTTACTACACACTAGTTGTATCACTCCAGGCAAGTCATTAAATCCTTTTATGTCCTTAATTTCATCACTTCTAAAATGGGAACAATAATAGTTTCTCATAGGATTACTGTAAAGTTTAAATGTGTATAATTTTAAAACATCTAGAATGGTGTCTGGAATAGTATTCAGTATACATTACCTAGTATTTATTAGTATTACTTATTATATTGGTAAATCCAGTTAATGAGTATCTTTAATACAAAAAAAGTGAGAAGACATACTCATCCCTCCACTGATACATCATATCTATAACATTAACCAGGTTTTTCAAATCAAATAACTTAGGCCCCTCTATCTACCATTTAGAACTAACCATAAGCTCAAGCTTTTGGCGGGAGGAAGCTTTTTTAAAATAAGCTTTTTAAAGCTAAGTGGTGCCATTAAATATCACAGTTTACCAGCATAAAAAATATACTTAATCTTCCCATACCTAAGATTTATAATTGAATAATCAAAATTTGTCTGAGCTGTTTTCAATCCTTGTATCTAGCATTTTTCCCCTTCTAATAAGTTTATATCTCCAAATTTAATAATTACCAATTATTTATAATCAAGTCTAGGTAAAGATTTTTAAAATTTCTTGAGGGGGAGTAATTAGGTTTACTTACTTATTTTTAGAGGAGGTATTGGGGATTGAACCCAGGACTTTGTGTATGCTAAGCATGTGCTCTACCACTTGAGCTATACGCTCTCAACTAAAGATTTTTAGAAGTTGATTTTTATTGATCTGGGGAAACAGTTGTTTGCCCCATTATAACATTTCTTTTGTTAGAATTTATAGTAGTGAAGTTTAATATCCTAACAGACAAAAAGACTGCATAGTTTCTGTAGAAACATAACTTCTGAAAGTTTCAAAATGAAACCCCCAAAACAGAGAGATATACTTAGATGTTTCTACAATAACAAAATAAAACATAATATGCTTTATAAATTAATCTCAAGTCTGAGCCAGACACGGAAGGGTGGAAAGCCTCAATTCTGTACCCACATAATCAACAGTCTGTGGAAACTCTGGGAACCATGCCACTGGTGTCCAAGCTGGCATAGTTGGGAAATGACACATTCTTTAAGAAGCTGTTGTCCAGGAAATGAGTAGGTCAGAAAGCACACCAGTAAAAGGTCCATAAACTTGTTTTATGAATGAAGTGTATGAGGTATACTGGCTCCATGCTGCAGCACCTCCATGAGCATATCATAATTTCTCATTCATTCTTCAGTTTTTAGCATGGTGATGGATTGAAAGAACTCTAACATGAAAAAATGTCAGCCATAAGAATATCATCCCATGCCATTTCATAATTATTTTAAATCAATTTTTCCCATATTTATCTCCATTCTGAGATCAGATCTTCCCACCTGCCCCTCCCCACCAAAAGAAAGAAATAGAATACAAAAGCCCTACAAATTTAACCAATTTTATTCACACTTCCCATGAAAAGCAGTTACATTTTTACATAGTCATTAACACAGAACAAAAGAAATCTTAAGATTAATATATCTGATTAGACACACAATACAGAAAATAAATGTGAAAATTTAAAATAGCATACTTTAGTGATTAAATTTATACTGTATTGTCTACTTATTTATAGCAGCATCAGTAGGATTTCTCTATTTTTTAATAAACTAGCAGCAAAACTTTTTAAACTACACAAATTCAGTAGATGTTTCCCTCCACTGTTTCACTCATACAGAATTTATCACATTAACCAAACCAAACCACTTCTACTTCCTGAAGAAAAAGGTGGGAAAAGATTTCACAAGTCACTAGTTTCCCCAAAAAAGAAAGAAAGGGAGGAGTAAGAAAGAAAGCTGCAAAAAATTTGCATACAATTACCAAAAAATAAATTCTCAACCACCTTAACCAATTATGGGTAGATTTTGTGGCATCGCCTTGTGTGTGTATTGGTGAATAAAAGCTATGTTAACCTTTCTGATTTTATACTGCAGTTGAAAAATATGTGGAAATTTCCAGGAGGCCTGTCAGAGCCTGGAGAAGATATCGGTATGTATCTTACCTATCTTTAATTGGCTTGAAAATGTTGAGGAAATTCATATATACTTTTTTGGAGCTAAAAAAAGTATTTTAACTTTTCTAATTGTTTCAGATCAAGAAAATTTCGGTGAAGTTATTTCAAGGCTGATATAAAATTAGCAGCAAAACTTGTAATGATCTTATTCCATTAGTATAAATAATACCATTAGGAGCATTACACCTATTTTTCTGCTTAGAACTGCTTCTAGATTAGTTTCAAAATGAGAAGCTCCGGATATACTTCAGTCAAGTGTAGCATTAAGGGTTATTTTGAATATGACTAAAATTGTTGGAATCAAACTGAGAAAACAAATTTTTGGCCACTTTATCACATGAAGATGAATAGTAACATTTTGAACTGTGAAATAAGTATTATTTATAAAATCAGTGATAGAGCAGTGGTGACATAAATCTTCCCTTTATGAAACTTTTATCTATTTATTTTGGATAGTCAGGAAGCATAGTAAACATAGTAAAACAGTAAAATGTCTCATAAGAAAGTCTCAAATGAGAGGTAACTTCCTAAAACAACTTCCTGAGCTCAATATTTAAGACAGAAATATGAAATTAATAATTGTCACTGATTTTACAGGAAATAGGGGAAAGAACAGAAACTTCTTTCCTACCTATTCCTTAAACCATTGGGTCAAATGCAGTCCCATCATAATAAATCATTCAGAGAAATAATACTGATGTCTCCTATTCTCTTTAGCCATCATTTACTTGAAGGCAATTTCCTAAATTATTTTAAGTATATACATACTTGACTTTTTTTAATGTTCCACGGATTAAAATGCCCTGTACACTGTATAGAGCCAATTCCTAACAACCTACAGGTAAATCTCCTACATTCAGATACATCTAGCAAATTGTGGTTTTTAGGTACTTGCCTTTTGCTTAGATTCTGCTAGGTCTTCTTTTGAAATAAAAGAGGATTTTGTAGTGATGCAGTGCTGAAAGAGAAGGCCATTCATTCTAGAACATCGGATTATTTCACACTGTCCTGATGTGATATGAGAGCGTGTGAACTAGTTACGGTTTCCTTCCTTACTCAGTCCATATTGGGCAGACAGCAGCCTACAGAGCTCCGTATAGCTTTGTCTTCTGAGTCTTCTCAAATGGATTTACTTTTTTCATTTAAGTTTTATGGATCTTCTGAATTTCAGATATATTTAAATTTAAATGAAGAAACACATTTCCAAGCCAAATATGTATAATTAAGAATTCACTACTTTTTTAAAAAGTATTTGTAGTTGTCACAACAACAGATATATTCAGGGAGCGCATACAAATGCCTCAACCATGTAGAATTAAGAAAAAAAGCAGCAACTGGCATTCACCATACTGCCTAGAAGTAGTAAAAATTGAAGCCTTGCCTTAGAACTGATAAAACCCTGAAAGTAGCTAGAAGTGATAACTGACAGCAGATGTCTGTCTGAAAGACTGTCTAGATGAAGGCATTTCTGTTTTGTAACATAGTACAGTAATGGATGATTTGGCTTCATCATTAATCATCATTAAGAATAAGAATTATTTATTTTCCTTAAAACCTGTTTTTAGGAAAGTGGGTAATATACTTCAGGAATACTGCCATCACAAATGTGCAAACATTCCTATTGGCTCTTAAGTAGTAAACACTGGTTAACTGAGAAGCACATTTGTTTGGAATCCTTCATTCTTTGATAACACATAAATGAAACACTATTGTCCATAGTGTTTAAAAAAAAACATTAATTAAGAGGGCATATACCAATAGAATGCAATCCTCAGGCTTTAATATAATATACCCTAAGAGTACAAAGTTACAAAGTTAAAAATGGAGTAGCTGCCTTCCTGACAGGAAGAGAATCCTGCATAGCAAAAGGGCTATAAAGCAGTGAGGTCTGATCAAAGATGATCAGTGTACCAGATTCAGAGGGAAACACCAGGAAAACCCACATTCTGCACAGTTTTTTCCTATTATATTTTATTTCAACCTAATCCTATTAAATATTACAAAATAGAAATAACAAATATAAACTCCATTTAAACACACTATGATGTATTTAAACATCTTTCAACCACCAAAAATAAAAACAAAACTCTTGGTTTTTCTTACGTTTTTCAAACCTATGAAATAGTAAATGTTATTTCAGTTTAGCTTACAGTACATTAAAAAAATAATGGTACAAGAGAATAGAGCACTGTAACTAGGTAATAAGTTTAAATTCATGGTAAAATCCTTGGAGAAGAGATTTCAATCTTGAGATGGAAAGGTTTCCTCTAGATACAAAAGCATTACTTTGCCTATTCACTTGTTAGTCTAGTCAGTGATACCATGATTCAAATTAAACTGATCAAACTACCCAGGCAGTGCTGATTTTGAATCAGCTGCTGTGATCACTGCTGAGCAGGACAGATTGGCTCACTAGCCCCATCCTGTGCTTCCATAACACACAGACTAGACTCAGGAACTAAATGCCAAACGCTTGATTAGTGGTACTAAGAGTTAAACAAGACCCCCATGGTCAACTTTTCAAAGCTGTTAAAGAATAAAACATTCAAACAATTTTTCAATCTTCAACAAACTTAGTAACAAACATGTATACCACTGAAAATAATTTTTTCCTATTAAGGCAATTTTTTTTCTTAACATTTATGTTTATAGTTTAAAAATGTAATTTCTAACCATGTTTAATCTATAGCAAATCTCAGTTATAAGGGGAGTCAGCACATAGTTTAAAAAAAGACATTTGTCTGCATTTTTAAACTCTTTACTCTTCCTGTGTATATTTCCAGAGCTGTTTCTTGATGGGTGTAAACAAGAGCATATCCAGGGAATTGGTAAGATAGTCTATTTCAGAGCACACAGGAATTGAGACATTTTCCCCTCACTTTATCTTCCTTGCCTATTTACCAGCAGGACTACTCAAAAGGCAAATATAATTTGCAATTTGACAGACAAGAAAATGGAGGCATTAAAGGGTATTTGAACAAAAATTAATTATGCATGTGGCAATAGTGAAACTTCCCAACAAATAGGCAAGGAAGGCTTTTTTAAGGACTTCTCATAAACACTCTGGGAGACAGTGACAAAGCATCAGAGTTAGAGAAGTCCCATGGAGGAGGTTCATCTGGATATTTAAAAAAAGCACTACAAAAATATGTTAATGGCAGTAAAAATACTGCCCCAGAAATTTGCATATTATTTAAAAAATCAACCATGTAAAATGTGAAGACCCTTGTATTATAAAATTCTATAAATTGCAGGTTTTTAAAAACTTTTGATGAGATAAAGGACTGTGGCATTTTGAGTACTGGAGGAAAGAATCCAAGTTCTTTGGAATCTCAAAACACAAAATGCCAAAAGTTACCATGGTGGGACTCCACTGACAGGATAAGCAGAAGAGCATGACCAAATGGTTATAAAGGAATCTCCTCTGACTTCAGAAGCTTCTTAGCACTGTACATCTAAGAAAATACTTTGGTATCTCATGATGTCCAGAAGACAGAGTTGTATCAAAAACTACTTTCCTGGGGTAAAGTTTTGCTTTTGAACCTTTAATAATCTATCTGAAAATCTTGGATGATTAAATTTCTGAAAATGTGACCCTACCTTTTTCTTTTTTTTCTTTAGGAGATACAGCAGTTCGAGAAGTTTTTGAAGAGACTGGTATAAAATCAGAATTCAGGTCCCTCCTAAGTATTCGGCAACAACACACCAATCCCGGAGCTTTTGGGAAGTCAGACATGTATTTCATCTGCCGCTTACAGCCATATTCATTCACCATAAATTTTTGCCAGCAAGAATGCTTAAGGTGTGAGTGGATGGATCTCAGTGACCTGGTCAAGACTGAAAACACAACTCCCATCACCAGCAGAGTTGCTAGGCTGCTGCTGTACGGGTACAGAGAAGGGTTTGACAAGATAGATCTGACCATGGAAGAACTTCCAGCAGTTTACACAGGCTTGTTCTATAAACTCTATCACAAGGAACTGCCAGACAATTACAAAACTGTGACAGGAATGTGTTAAATTCATATTTATAAGTAGTGGACATTTGGATTAAATATCTCACTTTAATTTTCTAATGTCTATGATTTCCATGAAGAAAACTTGTGTGTGCACATTTTAAAAGCCTCTTTTCAAATGAAGCAAACGTTATCAGAAAGATTGTAGCTCTAAGTAAGCTTCACTGGATAAAGGCAAATGCTATATAAAAAATGGAAATCTATATATTTTCCAGGAATTTTTTTTAACTAAGGCAATGATTAAATATTTTACTATTAGATAAAAGGTTATCTGGCCAGTTATCCAAACTGAGCAGGTAGCTGTACACATTTTTCTTCTTTCATTAACAAATTTCTAAAATATACCTCTTCTTTCATGTGAAATGATCAGATGCTGCCATTAAGATCAGCTCTTAGCAGACATTGGAAGAAAAAGTATAGCTTTCTGCCCAGGTCCTGTTTTGGGTCCAAGTTTGTACTGCCCAGTTCGTTTCAGTGCCACATACCAACTGGAGTATTTCCTTGACCTGTAAGTATTGTAGTTATTAGATTCCAATCGTTCAAAAAAGAAACACTCGTCTGTAACACATTTCTGAAAAATAAAGGAAAAATCAGTAGTTATTATTCTTTTCATAATAAATATTTGATGACAATACACAGTGCTTTGGGTTTAGCAGACAATCAAACTAAAGTGAGACAGGCCAAAATCTGACACGACCTAATTCTGCAGGAAGAGCAGGATGGGAGCACAGCATGTCAGCAGGACAACTTCAAGCACACCTCTCCAGAGGAGCAGTCCAAGGACCATTCTTCGCCCCACAGGTCAGGTGTAGTATAGGAACCACAGCAGTTCAGACTTGAAACATCCCATGTATGTAGATTTTAGTGTCCCCACAAAGAGGTATATACATCCAGTAACAAGCAGCACGCTCCATTGAGGGAAACCCAAAGCAGTAGCTTCTGCTTAGGTATTTACGGCCCATACAACCCCTCTCAGTCTAGTGAAACACTCCTGGAACTACAACCCAGGGGTAACCTTCCCATAAAGAAAGGTTTTATTCGTACGTTGCTCACAGAAACAATTCCTTAAATTTGAACAAATGTTTCTAGTGACTAACTAATGTTGGTTCTAAGGCATAAAAAGAATATTGTAGAGAAAATAGCTAATGTATATAATGCTGAAAATTGTACTGGAACATTATAATATGGTTAGCATTCTCAAAATCAGTAGATAATGAATAAGTAATGTAGACCCCATTGGTTTCTGGCAGTCTTTCTTGTGGGAAGGGAAACTACCCTGCCATTTTACGTCAACTATGTAGCAGAGGGGGAAAAACAGCTAGCTTTACAAGTAGTTAGACCTGGAAATACTATTACAAGTAATGGAGTCCAAAATAGGCTGCCACATTATTTCAGGTAAATGTTCAAAAGTCAGTTTCACAAGGGGGCACGTGATACTTAACCTCTGGCACGGGAGTAGTCAACAAACGACCATGCTTTAAGGAAAGAGAGGAAATATTTTTTTATGTTACAATTAGATGAGAATGATCAACTCATAGAATACCATATATATTTACACATCTCTCCACATGTAAATATAACGTGTACATAGATATAACATGAATCTATGGTTTTGTATTAATGAGCATATCAGATTCCAACTAATTCCTATATATTCAAGTCTAAGAAGCCAGGTTTGGGGAAGTCCACATTCAAGACTGGAATATCTTCCCAGATTTTGGTTCTAAGATAAACTAAACAATGGCACAAAGTGTGAGAAAAACACCAGTAAGCAAAACAATGAAAAGAGATGGCATAATAACCAAAATGTTTTAAAAGTAAAGGACTGAGAAGGAAACATAATACTTAATAAAAGATACCTATGACAGACCCACAGCCAACATAGGGAAAAGTTGAAAAGAAAGCTTTCCCACTAAAATCTAGAACAAGACAAGGATGCGCACTCACCCCTTCTATTCAACATAGTATTTGAAGCACTAGCTACAGCAATCAGAAAAAAGGGATCAAAATTGGAAGGGAAGAGGTAGAATGTCACTATATGCAGACAACATGATACTATATATAGAAAACCCTGAAGACTCCACAAAAATGACTAGAGCTTACAAACAAATTCAGCAAGGTAGCAGGTTACAAGATGAACGTACAGAAATCTGTTGCATTTCTTTACACTAATAATGAAATATCAAAAAAAAATTTTTAAACCACTTTAAAAATTGCATTAAAAAAAACTTAGGAATAAACCTGACCAAGGAGGTGAAAGACTTATACACTGAGAACTCTAAAACACTAATAAGGAAATTAAAGATGATTTAAAGAAATGGAAAGGTATCCCATGCTCTTGGATCAGAAGAATTAATACTGTTAGAATTGGGCATACTACCAAAAGCAATCTACAGATTTAATGTGCTCCCTATCAAACTACCCAGGACATTTTCCGCAGAAATAGAACAAATAATTATAAAATTTATATGGCATCACAAAAGACCCAGAATTGCCAAAGCAACACTGAAGAAAAAGAACAAAGCTGGAGGCATAATTCTCACAGAATTAAATCAATACTACAGAGCTACAGTAATTAAAACAGTGTGGTATTGGCACAAAAAAAGACATGGACCAATGGAACAGAATAGAGAGCCCAAGAATAAACCCACACACCTACAATCAATTGGTCTTTGACAAAAGAGGGAAGAATACACAATGGAGAAAAGAGTCTCTGACTAGTGGTGCTGGGAAAGCTGGATAGCCTCATGTAATCAATGAAGCTAGAGCACTCCCTCACACTATATACAAAAATAACTCAAAATGGCTTAAAGACTAAGTATAAGACAGGACACCGTAAGTCTGGAAGAAAACATAGGCAAAACATTTTCTGACATAATCAGCAATGTTTTTCTAGGTCAGTCTACTGAGGCAAAAATAAACCAATGGGACCTAATCAAACTTACAAAGAAAAGGAAACCATCAACAAAACAAAAAGACAACCTTGAATATAGGAGAAAATATTTGCAAATGATGCAACTGACAAGGGCTTGATTTCCAGAATATATAAACAGCTTACACAACTCAGTAACAAACAAACAAAAAAAAAAAAATCAAAAAATGAGCAGAAGACCTAAACAGACATTTCTCCAAAGAAGACATATAGATGGCCAATAGGCACATTAAAAGATGCTTAATATTGCTAATTATCAGAGAAATGCAAATCAAAACTACAATAAAGTATCATCTTACACAGGTCAGAACAGCTATCATTTAAAAGTCTACAAACAAGAAATGCTGGAGAGGATGTGGAGAAAAGGGAACCCTCCTACACTGCTGTTGGGACTATAATTTAGTGCAGCCACTATACCAAACAGTATGGAGATTCCTTAAAAAAATTAGTTACCATATGATCCAGCAGTCCCACTCCTAGGCATATATCCAGAGGAAACTAATTCAAAAAGATACATGCACTCCAGTGTCCATAGCAACACTATTTACAATAGCCAAGACATGGAAGCAACCTAAATGTCCATCGACAAATGAATGGATAAAGAAGCTGTGGTATATTTATACAACAGAATACTACTCAGCCATAAAAAAGAATAAAATAATGCGATTTGCAGCAATGTGGATGGACCTAGAGGTAATAGAAAGTGCAGTAAGTCAGAGAAAGACAAATATTACATGATATCACTTACATGTGGCATCTAACAAAAATTAGACAAATGAACTTATTTACAAAACAAAGTGACACAGACAGAAAACAAATTTACAGTTATCAAAAGGGAAGGGAGGGAGGAAGAAATAAATGAGTTTGGGATTAGCAGATACAAACCACTATATACAGAATAAACAACAAGGTCCTACTGTATAGCATAGGGAACTACATTCAGTATCTTGTAAAAACCTATCATGAAGAAGAATATATATATAAATAACTGAGTCACTATGCTGTACACCAGAAACTAAAATAAAATTATAAATCAAGTATACTTCAATTTAAAAAAAGGTTCCATTTAAAAAAAAAAAGTAAAGGACTGAGAAAGACCTAAAAGTAAGTAACATGTATCTCAGTCTAGATCTAAAGTAAGGATGTGGTGTTAGCTCCTGTAATCTGCTTCTAGAGTTAAGAATCTTACTGGGTATTTACTTGGCTTTAATATTTCGACCACTGTTAACTGCACTTTTAAAAATTGAAACACCAACTTATCTAATTTGCTCATTTTTTTACAACTTACTAAGAAAGCAACTTAAGACTTTCTGATACAAATAAATCACAGGTAGCCTTACAAAGAAGCATAAAGACCCAGCTATACGATACACAGGACTGTCCTGTGGTGTTCAAAGAGATCCAGATGTGATAACAATGGAACACTTATTCCTAGAGTAATGTGTATATTCCATAGCCAATACTTCCACTCTACCTTTGGTGAAATTACTGTGCTGCTTGTGTTAACTGAAGTCAACCTGTTACTTTATCTTATCATTTTTCAGTGCAATCAATAAAAATCTTCCTTTTTCCCTATTCCAAGTTTCAGATCAGGAGTAGAAGAGTAAAAAGGAAAAGTCATGTCATCATAAAGATAACATGAAAGGGCAGCATTGAGCTTCAGGGGCTAATTCCCCAGAAGCAGACCTAAACCACATCATTCAGTCATCCTCAGGACATTGATATGCTCATTTCTGAGTGTTCAGTCAGACTTCAGAGTGCCCCCCCTCCCCTTGCTAGCTGGCACTCCCTATGATGCTCGGCCAACTGGGATATGTAATATGCTAATAATATTTGCCTTCTCAGCCAGTTGCTAATATTTTAGAGAAAAGAAACAGTACCAGGGACTAAATGGATAATACATCATGGAACCCACAATTTTTTTTTTTTTTTTACAGAGGTTACTTGTACCTTTATACAGAGGGAAGAGAAGGGAACTGTGCATCTGTGCTGAATGCTAAGACATGTAAGTTACTAAACAGCTGTTATGCACTTGAAAACAAATTGCATTATTTTTTTAATGAGTAATAGAACCAAAATTCAGCCTCAATAAAAGCAGGCATTTAATAGCCCCATTGTAAGGACAATTCCCAATTCCCTCCATTCTGAGTTTACAAGTCATCTTCACCAGATGTGATCTCAGTGTTCCTGTTAAAAATTGATGCAATGTAATTTTATATTTATAAAGATATTTACAGAGCTTTTTTCTTATTCTCAATATTTAACAGCTCGCCATTTCAAACTTGAGAAAAGGGGCTCTTCAGAGGAATGACGTCACAGAGGAAGTGGATATGTAGCTTCTAAAGGTTTTTAGTGTGCCTTGCCTTCCAGGCCCTATTCTGTATAGGCCCAGGAGCTGGGAAATCCCATAATTCAAAGTTACTGAGTGCTTTCATGCACATCATTGTATTTAAATACAACAATCCTGTGACATAATTATCATATACTCATTAACAAATGTGGAATCTAAAACTCAAGGCTCTTAGTAACTTATTTCAGATTGTGGACACCCTTTGCCCATGTATCTGACACCTTTTCATCAAATTAAATTTTTTTTTTAATTTAAGGATAATTTTGGGATACAGAAAGCACACAGTTCAAGTAATGCATTTATTCATTTAACATATTTTTTCTTCTAGGCACTGGGATACATCAGTGAACAAAACTGAACAAGGATTCCTGCCTTTGTGCCACTCAGATTCTTACTGGGGGAGAAACACAATAAACAATAAGCATAACTAAGTAAATTATATGTGAAAATATAATAAATCCTATGGGAAAAAGTAAAATTGAGTAGGATAAGAGGGATTGGGAAGGTGGGGGTACAGATTAGGCTGCAATGTTAAATAGCACAGCCACAACAGGCTCCACTGGGACAGCGACATTTGAGCCCAAACTTGAAGGAGGTCCCAGGATCAGAGCAGAGTATTCCAAGCAGAGCAGGGAAAGCCAGGGTGAAAACCCCACAACAGGATCACGTCTAGAGTGTGCGAAGGGCAGCGAGACGGCCAGTGTGCGTGAGCAGAAGGTATGAAGGGAAAGGGGTAGGAAATGAGGTCAGACAGGTCAGGAGACAGATTTGTAAGCAACTGTACATATTTTGGCTCCCATCCTGAGAAAATGAAAAGCCATTATAGGTGTTTGAACAGAAAAGTGGCATGATCCAACATTTTTCCAAGGATTACTCTGGCTGTCAAGATTACTCTGGGCCAAAAGCAGATATAGAGACACCCGTTAGAGGCTTGCTCAGTAACCCAGGCAGAGTGGAGACTGCAACCCCAGTGGCAGCAGCAGAGATGGTAAAAAGCTGTCTGCTTCTGGATATATTTGAAGGTAGAGTCAACGAAGTTTCCTTATAGATCGATGCACGGTGAGAAAGAAACAGAGGAATCAAGGATGGCACTTAAATCTATGTTCTAAATGATAGACTTGCTGAGATGGGGAAGGGAAGGCTATGAGAGGGAACAGGTATAAGGAAAGATTAGGAATTCACGTTTGGACATGCTGAGTTTGAGATGAACATTAGATGTCTTACTGGAGGTATTTACTGAGCACATACTATGCAACAGACCTATCACTTAAGCTTCTTTCCTTCTCACTAATGCTAATAAACTACAGAATTGGAACTTGAAAAGTACTAATTTATTTGGAATGCTAGAAAGTGTGTTAAGTTCCAATAAGCCATTATTCTCCATCCTAAAAGGTATGGAATCTAAAAAATGAATGTAGATGTCACCTGTATGAGAGTAACATAAATCTGTCACGTGCCAGCGGGGGGCCCTACCTCAAGGCTTCCCTGAAGGCTGTCCACATGAACCAGCTCAGCTCCGGGTCCAATAGCCTTTTGTTGACACTGATAACAATTATGCTAATGATTTTAAAGATGATGCTGGGAGTTGAACCTACCCTTGTAGGGGTGTCTGAATAGGGAAGAATTAAATAGAATTTGAAAAAGCATAATCAGCACTTTAAATACTTCGATTTGTATTTTGTCTAGATATTTAATTTACCTTGAAATTTCAAAAAGAAAGTAAATTAATGTGAGATATTTATACATATTGAAAAACATCCTAGGAGATGGTAGGAACCAGGTTTCTCACTACTGGAGTGGGAAGAAACAGAAAAGCCAGAGGGGAAGGCTAAAATGGTTCGTGTGATACTGGTAGATTAGGACTGAATACATAGTATATACTCATTTTTAGCTTAATACAGATATTTGAATATAGAAATATTTATAGATATACCCAGGTTAGTATATGCCTGTATTCCTTGCTCTATCAGGTAAAACAGGGCCTGGACACAAACACACCTCAGTAGCAACAAACACACCCAGATCTTGCTTTCTAATACCATTTCCAACAGAAGGAACTAAGGCTTCTTAGAGAAATGGCTTATTCTAGGCTGGAGTAGGGAATATACAAAATAAGCCTGGAGCATCTTATGGTCCATGAAGTAAAGAAGTGCTCAAAAAAAACCCACACTGATTGGGGTATGTTTTTAAAGAGTACAGGAGCCAACTGAAAAAGCTCCCAGTAGCCAAAGCTGAAACAGTGTGAACAACAAAATAACACACTGTTAGATTATAATCCAAAGTATAAAACATCCATGAGTATATACAGATACTCATGACTCAATAAATAAATGGAGATTAGACAAATTTCTCACACAAAAGAATTCCAAATAATTAATGGAGATACTCCCTCCTCAAGGAGGAGCATAATTCCACCCCCACCCACCCCACACACACAATCTCTTAAATATGGACTGTGTATAGTGACTTGCTTCCAAAGAATACAGTATGGAAAGGTGAGGCTGGGAGCAGCTTTGCAGCTGGGGAGACAAACACTACCTCAGCCAGATAATCAAGGCTATTGCTGTCGGTAGTAAGCACGTTCCCCTACATGATGTGATGCAAACAGTACTTAACTTCCGTGACCTCCCTCCCAAACAATCACAACCCCTGTCTAATCACAAGAACACCAGGCAAATCCAAATTGAAGGACACTAAAAAGGACCTGACCAGCACTCCTCAAACTGTCAAAGTAATCAAAAAAAAAGTAAAGTCTAGGAGACAGAATGACTGAATGTAGGATCCTGAATGGATTCCTGGAACAGAAAAAGGACACTAGGTAAAAACTAAGGAAATATGAATAAAGTATGAACTTTAGCTAATGATGATGTATCAGTATTGCTTCATTAGCTGTAACAAGTGTACCGTATTAAAGTAACATGCTGATAATAGGAGACACTGGGTGTGGAATATGTAGAAACTCTCCATAGAATCTTCACAACTTTTCTGTAAACCTAAAACTATTCTAAAATCAAGATTTATTTTTTAAAAACCCTGACCTTAGGGCTACAAGTATGACCACACGAAAAGAATCCCTCAAGTAACTGAATTTAGTAACCCTAGTTATACTAAGAAGAATAAAAGCATCTCATTTATTTTTATGCTCTACAACATGCAAATACAGATCATTTATTTATATATACATATCAATTTTATTCCACCAGACTATAAATGCCATGTGGGTGGAGATTTTCCTCTATTGTTTTCCTCCTCTTCTATTGCTGTACCAGAGCCTGGCACATAGTAAGTGATCAGCAACTATTTACTAAATTAAAGAATAAATGAAACTGTTTCAGATAGGCTACAATAAAAACACCACTCAATGGCCCTGCAACATCTAAATAAGAACTAGAGAACTAAGACCAAGGAAAATCCAGACTAAGAACTGAAATAGAGAACACAGCCTAACTTTATGCACTATTTAGTCTCTGAGGAAACTAAGCCCGATGGCCCACTGCAAGAGTTTGACTCTCCTGACGACATCTGTGAGGATCTCTGATGAGCCAGGAGGCCTGGGCTCCACTCTTGCCTTGATCCCTAACTTATATCTTTGAGCAAGTCGCCTAACCTCTCTGAGCCTTCCTTTTCTCATCTGTAAAACAAGATGGGATTAGATGATCTTTAAGATCCCTCCCAATCTTTAACAATTTTTAAAACTTTAAGACAATCTTTAAGCCATGGCATAAGAAAAGAAATAAGAAACTCAAGTAAATTCTCCTCCCCGCCCCCACCTCCTTTCCTTATGCACTGGCCTCACAATTCTCATCAACTGCTATAAATATTAGATTTGACCCTCCTGACCATTCCCCCCATGTTCTGTTTTTTGGACTGTTTATTCCTTTACAGTAGTTTGATTTTGCAGTTTTGGCTTATGAGGGAGTTTGCTCAACATGAATCCAAAAATGCTTTTGCTTACACCACTTCTGGGAATTAAAAACAGACATGATATAAGTATCAGTGCTGACTATTTCAGAACAAAATAAGACACAAATTGTGAAAAGTTAAAAGTAAATTTTATCTTCATATTGTAATATAAATAGGTTGCTGTAATATATAAGATTAGTATCTAAAGGAAGCAATGATTCTTATTAAGCACTAATCTTTGCATTTAATATTTTATCTTTTAAAATGATATACATTCCTCTTTAATTACTGCATTTTTCTGAAAAATTTGATCAGTATATATTGCCAGTCTGGATAAGTGAACCCTCAAAAACCTGTTTTCCCTACTTTTCTATGTGTAGAAGTTTCATTTCATAAGGTGCCTTAACTGAGAAAGTTATTTGATAAGTAAGAATTTTACATTTACAGTAATTAAATGTATCCTCAGAGAACATAAACAATTTTTGCATGTATTTTATGGGTCAACACAAATCACACATTCTAATACTGAGGTATTTTGCTCAGTTTATCACAATCTTTTGCATAACATAGAAAACAATGTGCAATTTTGTAGCAGATGAAGACAGGTAAATATTTTCATACCAATGCTAACACTGAGGTTCTTTGGTGATTTCAGCTTCAAACTACAGTTAACCTCACTATATGCAATTTTTGAACACTGAAGAAATCACAAGTCCTAATATTTGTTCTGGGCTTCTGTTGCTCATAGCAACAAAATTTATCTTGCTGTGGAATGGAATAAGGAGTCTGTTGTGTATTAAAGTACTCAGCTTCGGCCTCCAAATTTAGGTTTTGGCAGATAAACATAGTTACTTTTTGAACTTTGTATTTTTCTAACTTCGAAGAGGGGGAAAGACCCTTAAGAAATGTTTCAAACATTTCTCACATAAGTGAGAAATCCTTAGCCTGAATGCATTCATGCTATTAATATGTAAAGGTGTTGGAGGGAAAAAATGGTACAGAACTTAGACTTTGTTAATACTCAAGTGGTAGTAATCAACCTAACGTGACTCTTAGAAACCAAAACATGTTACATATCCAGAGCACTATTCTTTCTGAGGGGAGACTGTGATGTTTCACCAGTGCAGGAATCGCACACAGGGCAAAACGCACAAGAACCCAGGGATGTGCCGTAGCTCAGCAGTCTGCAGTGGGGCCCCGCAGAAGAAGAGTGGGAAGAGTTATGCCTTTGGCAAGTGCAAGTTCATAAACCCAAGTTTCTCCAAGTAAATGGGACATCTGCCTGCCCAAATGATGGCTACTGGTCATGACACTGGACTTACACCCAAAGTTACTATGGATTGTTTTGTTTTTCTTTTCTATATGCCAGTTGTCTCTTCCTGAGTGAGGTCCCTGCTGACATCCCCAGCTATGGTGTCTTTCACCATCAGTGATTCATCTCAACCCATTTAATGCTGGCACAGGTGACACTAATAGCCAAGGGTCAAGACTTTTAATTTCTTGCCTGAAAGTTGCTGTTTTTGACAGCTCAGCACCTATGGATCTGACTCAGAGAGAAATACGCCACAACTGAACCACAAACAACCACCTCCTTGGTTCTGGGGTAAAGATACTTACTTTTACACCTGAAACTAGACACAGCCCACCCAGACTAATCTGAAAGAGGATAGCTGCTGAAAAGGCAAGGCAGCAAGTCACACAAATTGAATGGGAAGACTAGAGATTAACTCGTGAACTTGGCAGGAACAGATCCCATGACGGGAGCTGGAACAGCTGGATCTTGGCTGGTGCCATTCCTCAAAGGAAACTGATAAATCCTGAATTTTCCATTTATGTGTAACAGCTGTGTCTTTGTCCCTACAGAGAGTTTGTGATAAATTTCTAAGTGTTGCTAAATTAACTCTTACTACATCAGCTTGAAGGAAATCTTGTATCAGAAGAACTAACACACATCCCAGGGATAGAAATATATTTAAGACTAAACTAAGTAAAATGCTGTGACCTTAATCTTGTGAAGGGTTCTACTTAGCTAAGAAAGAAACTAGAAAACAGTTTATTTTAGAGCACTTTATGCTTCTGATAGTACAGAATCAAGAGTTTGGGAAGCTTAATGCCTGTTTACCAGAAGAGGTCAGAATTCTCGGAATTCTAACGTGTAGAGAAATCTGTAAGAATGAGAAGACCGTTCAGTTTTCAGGTCAGTTGTCTTAAATTATCTCCTCTGTTATGGACCCCAGTAGTTTCAGGGGTGCACTTTAGAGTAGCTTCTGTTTTCATCACTTTTGACAATTAGGAAGCTTTTTGTTGTTCTCAAGATAAATGACCCCTCCAATGACCACCTTGCAGGGCCACTGTGATTACTTGGTTACTGGATCTTCTCATCTCAGTAAGTAGAAAACCACAAGGTAACAATTTCAAGTCACTCACTAAACCAGATTAAGACAGACACAGCAAAGTCTAGAGCTTTAAAACCATTCTGACTAGTGTCAATGTGACTAGTCTTGCCCACAGTTATGACAGAAGCAAACGCTGTATGCATTCTCCTTGCTTTTCTCCGCCACCTTTACTGACAGTTGCCAAATCAACACTACTGTAGAAGACATCATGATTCCCACTGTATGTGTTATGTCACATCTTGAGGTGAGAAGAGTAGGGTTAAACCCCTCTTCTTCTCTCTACAAGATCAAGGTCATCCAAAATTACCCACTATTTCACTGTTCTGGAAATATTTAAAATGCCACTTCAATAGATTCCCCAAGTATGGCATCACCCCTTGAGTTGACAACAGACTGGTAGGAAAGAAAGACAAGAACAGTGGAAGAAGTCAAAGTCCCAAGGAGTCAGTCCTTTACAGCTTTATTTTTTTGCCTAGGAAACCTCAGCCATTCCTTCCCCTGATTTAACTGCTACCTGTACGCCAATGACACCCAGATCAACATACCCGCACAGACCCCTCCAGGCTGCAGACCCATAATCCCAGTGGTGTAGTGAGCGTCTTCACCTCAATTTCTCTTGGGCAACTCAAACTAGAGAAGACTAAATCTGAACCTGTATTACTTTTTCTCAGAACTTGCTTTCCTCCTCTTCCCCGTTTCTCATCCAAAATAGAAACCTACATGTCAGCTTTGACTTCTCCCCCTCCTCAGTCTGATCAGCCTCAGTGCCAGACTTTACTCCATCCCCTCCGTTCTGTTATTGCCAGGTTCTCATTATCACTTGCTTGGTGTCTTACAGGGCCTTCTAACTGGTCTGTGTCCACCAGTCCTGGCCCCCTCAAATCCATCCTCTACGCTACTGCCAGAGAGATCTTTCTCTAATTCAAATCTGATTGTGTCTCTTCTTAAATCTCTTCACGGCTTCCCACTGCTGACAGCAGTATGGTGTAGAAGGCACATATCATAATACTTCTTGCCTTTCCTAGATTACTGTGCATGTCTGCAAGATATAGAAGGAACACACCAAACCCCTTACACATTATTACAAATACTTACTTACACTTCTGCCTCCTGGACTGTCACTCATTAAAGGCACAGGCAATTCTGTATTCAGTTTGATAACCCTGATGCCTAGCATAGATACCATCTAGTACACTGTATACTCAAAAGATATCCGCTATTCTTGAAGAGGGTTCCAAGATTTATTCAACTTCAAAAAGGAGGAGAGAGAGAGCACCACCACACCCAGATTTATTTATCCTGCAAAACTCACACGCATATAATATCAATATAAATATACCTTGTCAGATAATCCGTCAGATGGTTGAATATTCCTTTTCTCTGAAGTCTGTTTTAGTCCCTTCAGAAATCCAAAGGTCTTCACTCAGAAAAAATTTCCAAAAACTATCTGTATAGCACAAAACACCACAACTGCCCAGTACTGCTACATCACTTCCGTGGGGAAGGTTACAGAGTGCTTATAACTGGCTACTGGTATTGGAATTATGACTGTGGTTTGTGTATATTTGTGTGTATGTATGTGTGTGTGTGTATGTATGTATATATACACATACATACACACACCCTCTTAGGTACATGTCTTATCTACTCCCCCAAAGAGACAGAAGTGGATCTGTGTCCTGTTTACCACTCTACTCCCTATATCATTCCCCACAGTGTCTGCTCAACAGACATACAATCCCAGTTATAATAATGAGGCATTAATTAATAAGAGTACTGGCCAGGAGCTAGGATCCCAACTGCTGTGATTAAGAGGTGAAAAAAGAAAAGTCCTTGTCCTTAATGAGCTTATATATAAATGAGAAGTAATATGAGGAGGAAGTAACAATTTTGGCACTTGACATAAATTAAGTTACTCCTCACAAAAACTGTAAGATAGGATCATTACTGTCTCTACTCTGTAGGTGAGGGAACTAACGCAGAATAATTTGCCCTAGAACACACGCCTCGTAAGTGGCAGAGCAAGCATCTGTACCTAGGTTGGGAGCCCGCGTTCTCAATTAGTAGTCTATACTGCAAGTGGTTTTGTTATGTCAAATTTGAAAGAAGCAGCTTAAAAACTGAACATTTTTATATTTCCATCCCAATGATCTTCAGACAACTGCAAAATATAAGGAGGTTTTTTTTTTTTAAACTGTTATTTCATAGCTTTGCAGAGAAGGCAGTAAAGTGCACTGAATTAGAGTTCGTGCTCTGCAGTCCAGACCGCCTGGCGTGCCACCCAGGCTCTGCCTCATATGAGCTGTGTTTTCTTGGTTACTTTATTACTTCCTCAGAATTTCAGTTTTTGCATCTGTGAAATAAGGAGTATAATACTCTCTATTTTATAGGGTGAATGTGAAGATTAAATGATGTAAAACCTGTAAAATCCTTAATAAAGACTTAATGAATACCAATACTAGTAAATTCACAGCAATAAAAGCCAACAAAGAAAAAAAACTACAAAAACAGAAAGCATTATCACAAAAGATCCAGAACTGCCAAAGAAATCCTGAAGGAAAAAAAAAGAAAGCTGGAGGTATAATCCTCCAGAATGTAAACAATTCTACAGAACTACAGTAATCAAAACAGCCTGGTATTGGCAAAAAAAAAAAAAAAAAAAACAGATATATGGATTAATGGAACAGAATAGAGAGCCCAGAAATAAACCTGCACACCTATGATCAATTAGTCTTCAACAAAAGAGGCAAAAATAACACAATGGAGAAAAGATAGTCTTTTCAGCAAGTGGTGTGGGAAAAGCTTGACAGCCTCATGTTAATCAATGAAGTTACACTCCCTCACACTATATACAAAAATAAGCTCAAAAGATTTAACATAAGCCAGGACACCATAAAACTCCTAGAAGAACACAGGAAAAACATTCTGTGACACAAATCATAGCAATGTTTTCTTAGGTCAGCCTACCAAGACAATAGAAGTTTTAAAAAAAATCTAATCAAACTGAAAAGCTTTTGCACAGCAAAGGAAACCGTCAACAAAATGAAAAGACACAGAATAGGAGAAGATATTTGCAAATGAAGCAACTGACAAAAGCTTAGTTTCCAAAATATACAAACAGCTTATACAACTCAATAATAAAAAAACAACCCAATCAAAAAAAGGGGCAGAAGACCTAAATAGACATTTCTCCAAAGAAGACATCCAGATGGCCAACAGGCACATGAAATGATGCTCAACATCACTAATTATTAGAGAAATACAAATCAAAACCACAATATGGTATCGCTCACGTTGGTCAGAATGGCTATCATCAAAAAAAATCTACAAATAAATGCTGGAGAGGATGTGGAGAAAAGGGAACCCTCCTATACTGTTGGTGGAAATGTAAATTGGTGCAGCCACTGTGTTCCTTAAAAAACTAAAAACAGAGTTACCATATCCAGCAATCCCATTCCTGGGTATTTATCGGGAGGAAACCCTAGTTCAAAAAGATTCATGCACCCCAATGTTCATAGCAACAGTATTTACAATAGCCAAGACATGAAAGCAACCTAAATGTCCATTAACAAATGAATGGATAAAGATGTGTTGCGCGCGCGCGCACACACACACACACACACACACACACACACACACAATGGAGTACTACATAGCAGTAAAAAAGTGAAATAATGCCACTTGCAGCAACATATATTTTCCCAGATATTATCACACCAAATGAAGTAAGTCAGAGAAAGACAAACATCATATGATATCACTTATGTATGGAATCTAAAATATGATACAATGAACTTATTTACAAAACAGAAACAGACTCACATAGAAAAAAAACTCTTGGTTACCAAAGGGGAAACAGAGAGGGGGATAAATCAGGAGTTTGGGATTAGGAGATACACACTACAGTATGTAAAACAGATTAACAACAAAGTCCTACTGTATAGCACAGGGAACTACATTCAACATCTTGTAATAACCTATAATGAAAAACACTATTCATATATGTATAACTGAATCACTTTGCTGTATACCAGAAAATAACACAACGTTGTAAATCAACTATACTTCAATTAAAAAAAAATACAGAAAGCATTACTTACAGAAGCCAGTAATCTTCCATCTTCCTTCATAGCAAGGTAACGGTTTGCACACACTCCTTTGATAGACACGACCCCTCTCTCCTCTGCTTGAAGTTGTAGTTTGACTATAAGTAATGGGAAAAAAATTACCTTTGTAGCATCATGGAAAAAAGAGCTATGTACACATTTATATAGTATATAGGGTACAGACAAGAGACACTTGGGCAATCAACAGATCTACCCTAGAGACCTGGTAGGGGCGGGCAGGGGACAAGAGCCAGATGTCAATTAAACTCTCTTAGAGAGGAGAGGCAGGTCCACTAGAGCATGACCCCTTGACTCCATACTCATGCCAATGTTAGAGAGCAAAGAAGAGGGACAGGTGAAGATTTTTTCCTTTAATACATTTGGCAGTTAACTACTTAAACTTTTTTAAGTTTTAGAGTACATAAACCACCTGTGAGGATTTCCACACTACTGCCTAAGTTTAAACCCTTTAAAAGTTATTTTTAACCAGTTCTTTAAAAATAAAATATAACTGCTAACTATTATCTTTTAGTTTGTATTTCCTTGAGTTTCTGTGCATCTTATTTTTAGCTTCCCCTTCAATACAATACCAGTGCATATCCTTGTTTTTGGAGGGGCTGTGATGTATAGATTTTTTTAAATAAGTATCTAGTGGAAAAACAAAATACTTATACTTAATTTGCTTATACTGTGTGATGAAAGATTTTCAGAACGTAAAATCCTGAAGAGAATGACCTGTGTTACACTACATTATCAATATTAAGCAGATTGTAGGGAAACAAAAAATTGATATGACATGATTATGACAATAATGCCATATGGACAAATAATCACCTAATTAATTAAATTAAAGTTTAAAATTTGTTTTGCTCTTCAGAGGCAGCATTCTCCTTCCCAAAACAGCATTCCCCAAAATGTATTTTGGCTAACAGAGATGACTTTAAAAACAGATTCTGGGGCCAAATAAATTTAGGAAGTTCTTGGTGAAGTCAAGTTAACTCTTTATCGTCAAACTTCTCAGAACTCTGCTTCTCATAACCTGCACTGTACATCACCGTAAGAGGATCAGGTATACAGTGTTTATAAAATGTGCTTGGTCTCAGAACAAGTTTTTCATAGGCCATCCTATAGTATTATTGAGAGCAACAGAAAAAATTATTATTAACTTTGTTAGATATAATTATGTCATAGTAATTATGCTTTAAGTTTTTCCTATCAGGCCAAGTAAAAAACAAGACATTTAGCCTTAAAATATTCCAGCAACCAATTAATAATGTTTTTATAAAGTGGGCAAGATAAACAAGATTGATTAACCTATGTCAATATTTATTAGAAGCATAGGAGTTCATTATTCTATTCTCACTACTTTGAGTGTTTGAGAATTTATAAATTTTTTTAAAAAGACATTCGTTGTACATTTAATGTCTGATTTTCCTCTATGTACCTGCCAACCCAGGTAAAATTCTACAGTTTTTTGAATCTTAAAAGATATACAAAGTTAAAGGAGTATAATCAAGACTTGTAAACTAAACAGAGAGAGGCATAAAGTCTTTTCAACATTACGGGAAAACGTAGAAATCAGCTTTATTTTTAAAAAAATACAATCAAAATCCCTTTAATGACTATGATTAAATCCTTTTATGTGGCTCTAAAGTGGTCTAGATAAGTCATATTAATTATGAATACATCTGCATCTCTTTTTAACTCATAAAGTTTATAAATAAGCCAAGACGGCATAATCAATCACTATACTTTATTTGGTGTTTTATCAATAAACTTACCCAAATTCTGCCCACCATCTTGTAAATGTGTATTACTGGTCACAAGGCAGATTATTAATATTAATCTGTGGCCAATACCAGTGACTCAATACCCAGCGTGAATGTCATTGTTCATTTATTCATTGATTTTTGACAGATTTCTTGGCTACTCCAAATTAGGATATTGTCATTCAATAAGCCACTAAAAAAAGCATTAATTGTAGATGCTTGAAAAGTACTTCCATTGCTATATAATCATAAAAATATAAACTTTAAAAATAGCCAGAGCCTAAAACAAGAAGGTAGATAAGCCACAAAATCATAGATTTTCTTAAAAAAAAAAAAAAAAAAAAACCAATTCTGAGATGCAAAGAGACCTAAACGAACTAAATTCCACACACAGATGATTCCATCCCAAAAAAGAGATGACCTGCTGCTTTCATCTCTGACAGGTGGAAGACCAAATCTGCTCAAAAGGAGAGTTTGGAGAAACCAGCTGAACTTTTAAAAACCTTTAATAGCTGCCAATGTGAGGAGTTAGAATTCGGTGGAGCCCTAATCAAAGAGCAGCTCCAAGCCACCTGCCAGTTCTCTCCTACAGAGCTTGCACCTAGTGCACAACCAAGATACCAGGGGCAGGGACAGAACAGAAGAACTGAGAGAGCCTCCTGAAGCACCTAAGGCCTTTCCCGCAAAGCAATAGTCCACCGAAGGCTGGGAGCAGGAAGGAGCTGACAGAGAGCCCTCTGAGGTGCACTGAGCCTTTACCAAATGCAAAGCAGGACGAAGGGAGAGCTTCCAAGACAGGGAAAGCACAGGGTAGAGTTCAAGAGCAAGATGAACTCCAGACCTACCCAGACAGTTAACAGCTGGGCTCTAAGGCAAACAGGGATACAAAAAAACTACTCAATTTAAAAGAAGGCAGGAAAGGAGGGAACAGAAGGACAAAGAACAGATAGGGGAATTAGAAAACAAATGCTGAAGTGGCAGATTAACACGTTGATTGGGTAACGGCAGTGTTTCCCCGGGGCACCGAGTCCACAGTGAGCCATCAACATGTTAAACCCAAACGTATCACTAACTACACTAAATGGAAATGAACTAAACACTCCCGTTTAAAGGAAAAAAATTGTCAACAATATAAAGAGACAAAACCCAATTGTACTGTTTATAAGAAAACACTTTAAATACAAAGATACAGCCACACTGAAAGTAAAAATGTGGAAAAAATACAAGATGCACACCCTAATTATAAGAATGCTAGTCTAGGGAGGAGGGTATAGCTCAAGTGGTAGAATGCATGCTTAGCATACACAAGGTCCTGGGTTCAATCCCCAGTACCTCCTCTAAAAAATAAATAAGTAAACCTAACTACCTCCCCCTGCAAAAAAACAAAACAAACAAACGAAGAATGCTGCTCTAACACATTACCGTATATAAAATAAGCAACAAGGATCTACTGCATAGCACAGGGAACTGTTTTCAATTTCTTGTAGTAACATATAATGGGAAAGAATCTGAAAAGAAAAAATATACTTGCATGTGTATATATATAACTGAATCACCTTGCTGTACACTTGAAACTAACATTGTAAATCAACTATACTTCAATACAAAATAAAAAGTATTAAAAAAAGACTGGTGATCTAGCTATATTAATATTTGCTGATTGGACTTCAAGGTAAGTTCTATAACTAGAGATGAATAGGGTTATTTCATAAGAGGGTCAGATATATCAAGAAGATATTATAAACACATAGCACTAAATAGAACTTTAAAACATCAGAAGCAAAATTAACAAAAGAAATCAATAAGAATATGGACAACGAATCTATGTTCACGTGTAACTGAAAAATTGCAGTCTACACTGGAATTTGACACAATATTGTAAAATGACTGTAACTCAATAAAAAAAGTTAAAAAAAGAATATGGAACATATGAATATTATCGACCAACTTGATCTTTTTTTTTTTCCCCCCGAGTCAGGTAGGTTTTATTTACCTGGGACTTTACTCTCCTCTTAACATCATAGTCATTTGAAAATGATATTAAAAAAAAATTAACTGCCAGCATGGTGAGCCATTCTATCCTATTTTCAGCCTAGTGGACTTGAATTATTCAAATCAATTAACTCCAGTTGAGAAATTATTTTTCCAAAGTCATCATGATGTTAAGTGATATCAAGGGCTCTTGTCCTGAATCGTTGGTGCCCCTAGTATATTTGTTCTTTTTTTAATTCTCAGATATAATTCACAGAAAATACAATTCACTTAAAGCGTATACACAATTCAATGGCTTTCAGTTTATTCACAGAGTTGTGCAATCATCACCATGATGAATTTTTTTTTATGATGTTTCCATAGCCTTTAGTACTCACATCCCATGTCCTGATAGATCACCGTTCCCAGTCCTAGGCTACTACTAATCCACTTCCTGTCTCTATAGATTTACGTGTTCTGGATATTTCATATAAATGGGATCATATACTATGTGGTCTTTTGTGACTGATTTTCTTTTAGCATGTTTTCAAGGTTCATCTATATAACAGCCATTTATCAGTACTTCACTCCTTTTTATTGCCAAGTAACAGTCCACTAAACAGACCATATTTGATCTACCACCCATCTATCAGTTGATAGCCATTTTGTTTATTACGAATGTTTAGCTATTGGGAATAATACTTCTATAAACATTCATGTACAAGATCTTTTGTAGACATGTTTTCATTTCTCTTGCATATAAACCAAGAAGTTAAATTACTGAGTCATATGATAACTCTATGTTTAATCATTTGAAGAATTATCAGACTGTTTTCCAAAGCAACCATTTTACATTTCCACTAGGAATTGAGCATTCCAATTTCTCCATATCCAGGCCACAGTCATTATAATCTTTTTTTTTAAATTTTTTAACTATAGCCATATTAATTGGGTGTGAAGTGATACCTCATAGTTCTGATTTGTATTTTTCTGGTGGGTAATGATGACCAGCATTTTTTCATGTGCTTAATGACTATTTGTATGTCTTTAGAAAAACATCTATTCAGATCCTTGGCTCATTTTTAAATTAAGTTGCCTTTTGATCATTGAGTTGTGAGAATTCCTTATATGTTCTAGAGACAAATCCCTAATCAGATACCTGATTTGCAAATATTTTCTCCCATCCTGTGGGTTGTCTTTTCACCTTCTTGATGTTGCCCTTTGAAGCATAAACATTTTTAATTTTCATGAAATTCAATTTATCAATTTTGCTTTGGTTATTTATGCTTTTGATGTCATGTCTGAGAAACTACTGCCTAATCCAAGGTCATACACCCACTCTTTTCTCTCAAGAGTTTTAGTTTTACCTTGTCCATTTAGGTTTGATCCATTCTGAGTTAATTTTTATATGAATTCTTTTGCACGTGAATATGCCTAAACTGACACTACATCCAACAACATCTAAAGAATAGACATTCTTTTCAGAGAATACTCCCAAGAATAAATCATAAGCAGGCCAAAAAACAAGTCTCAATACATGTATTAAAACAAGTCTTAATATAGAGTACTATATTAGAAATTAGTAACAATAAGATATCTAGAAAATCCCCCAAATATTAGGAGATTAAGTAATACATTTCTAAAAAAAACACAGATAAAAGGAATCACAAGGGAGATTAGAAAATACTTTTAATCATATAATGAAAATTCCACATGCTTAAAAGAAAAAATATAGCTTTAAGTGTTTATATTAGAAAAGCAAAAAAAAAAAAAATTATGAAAATCTAAGCTTCTACCTTAAGTACTAAAAAGGGAAGAGCAAATTAAGCCTAAGGTTAATAGCAGAGGGAATAGTTACTACATAACAATTATACACTTGACTATATACAGATTAGTAGAAAATAATCCTCAAAAGTTAACAGGTATTTTCAGAGTGATTCAACAAAAATAGTTCTACTTTCATGTTTTTTGATACTTAAATTTTTTTCTTGGTTGAACATGTTGCTTCTATCATAAGAACATGACAATGTTAGCATTGCAGAATTTTTAGGCAATCTAGAATAAAATACCAAGTGTATGCCATATTAAACATGACTATGAATATAATCGCATTCATGAGTTTCAAGAGGGAAAGTAAATTTCTCAATTAAAAGAGATGTAAGAAGCATATCAATCAAAAGCAGTGTGTGAACTTGAATCCTGATGCAAGCAAGCCAACTTTAAAAATTATTGTAAGGCCATAGGGAAAATTTTTAACAGTAACTGGATGTCTCATGTGTCTAAGGGAATTTTTTACATTTTTAGGCATGGAATTATAATTATTTTTTAAAGGATCTTTTATAGATACGTATCAATCATTTATATATCTAATAGGTACTAATACATACATATCATCCATGTAATAATTTATATAATCTTTTTTTTAATTATTTGATGAAATGGCATGATGCCTAGGATATACTTCAAAGCAATCCAGTAGTAGGGAGGGGGAAAGAGCTAAGGCAGGTATAGATGAAACAAGATTGGTCATGTGATGACTACTGAAGCTGGGTGATGGGTACATGGGGTTCATTAAACTGGTCCTTCTATATTTTGTATGTATTTGAAACTTCCCTTAATAAAAAGTTTTTTGGGTTTTGAAAGAACAAAAAAGTAACCAAGGCAGTTCATTGAGCAATTACTGTTAAATCTGGGTAGCAGTTTATTGAAGCACAGTGTCTTAGACAATTCAGGTTGCTATAACAAAAATACCACAGACTGGGAGACTTACATGACAAACATTTCTCACAGTTCTTAGAGTCTAAAGACTCCAAGATCAAGGTGGTGTTAGATTCAATGTCTGGTGAGAGCTCTTTTTCTGGTTCACAAACAGCTGTCTCCCCTCAGTGTCCTCACATGCCAAAAGGGGTTAGGGAGCTCTGTGGGGAACTGATCCCATTCATGAGGGCTCTACCTTCATGACCTAATCACCTCCCCACAGCCCCATCGCCTAAGACCATTACATTGAGGGTTAGGATTTCTGCATATTAATTTGGGGTGGGTGAGGCACAAACATTCAGTCCATAACAGGTATAAAACCTGTGTTAATGTCCCAGAGTGAGTCCCTGAGATATTTGTGGATTCTACACAATGTGAAACCTTAGCCAATATTCAAGGACATTGGACAGTCCAGGCCAGTGGAATTAAATTTGGTTACCTTCAGCCTTTTAGTTGTCACTGTTTCATGTCAGACTGGCTTCATGGGGAGGAAAGATACAACAATCATACTTGAGATTTAGAAGACTCTTAATAAGCAAAGCCACTGGATCTTAAAATATAGTAAAGGCATAAGCCAAAGACATAGTCCATTTGCTGGCAGAGGGGGCAGTGGGAATGGGGGAGAGGGAAGAGGGTCTTCTTGAAAGGAGCAGCTTTAAATATCAGGTACTTCAAGGCCGGGAAGGAAAGGGATTATACTACATTTCCATGTAAAGAACACAATGTAAAATTTTCCATACTTTTCAGGAAACGAAACAACATAATAACCAGACAAGCTAGCAAAAATTCATTCTGAAAAATGGAGGATGACTTTATCATCGACTCTTCTGAACCATATTATTCTTGCCACCTAAAAGGAAGCTTGCCACCTAAAAAGTGCTTAATGACTATGAAATAGAAAATTAATTTTTGTAGTATAAGTAAGTACCTACTCCCTTGCACACACACTGAGCTAGACTCCAGAACTACAATCTACCTTCTGTGGTCATTTCCTTGTTCCCTTTCTCCTCGGTCTAGGCCAAGAATCCTCTCCTCTATATTTTCATGTTAATCTGCTTTCTCTACTCAGGACAATTCTGTACCATACCTGTCTGTCCCTCCTTTATTGTGAGCCTCCTGAGGGCGGGAACTGCACCTTATCCATCCCTATAACCCATGCACTAGCACAAAGCCAGGCCCGTAGAAGGATCCTGTGAGTGTTTGGTGGACTGAAAGCATCTCATGCAAGAGAAGAAAACAGGTAAAGGAACCACTGCAGCAATGTCCTCGGTGTCACACTGAAGTATTATACGGGTGCTATGAGACAACAGAAAATGATCTCTTTTATTGGGTGGAAAATCCGAGAACCTTTCTAGGAGGGATGAGGTTCGAGCTGAGTTTTGAAGGATAAATAGGAGATAATCTCATGAATAAGGTAAAGGGTGGGGAGACTAGAAGGAATGATATTCCAGGTAGAATGTCATTCCAGGACTGAGACATGAAACAGCCACACTTGTTCTAAACAGTCATGTCCAAGACAGGTAAAGGAACCAGCAAAATCCAGACTGAGAAATTCCAATGGTCAAATAATCCAATTTCCTCAGCAATCAGTTATTAAGGAGAAAACAGGACCGAAGGAGGACCAGAGGCTAAAAAAAAAGCTTAAAACTCACATATTTTTCAAAAAGCAAAACTAAGGCAGAATATTTAAGGATGTCTGTCAGTGTGATGAAACTATAAACAAATGCAAAGAGGTGGTATAAATAAAAATCTGTACTTTTATTGGGGAGGCAAGGGACTGTGATTGGAACAGGGGACACAGAGAGGGTTCCAGGGTGGCTGGCAATGTTCTGTCTTCTGATCTGAGTGACAATTACAAGAATATTCACCTAGTAACAATCCATTAAAGTATAAATTTGTTTCATGTGGTTTTCTGTATCTATGTTACATTTTACATTTTGAAGGTTTTTAAATTTTTTTTTTTTAAATCTACACTGAAAGACCTTTCTAAATTGGATCTTGGACACTGATGCAGCCCAGGTCATTTCAGTAAGCTGGAGACCACCCACTACATTCAGTTCTGGGAGGCACAGAAGTCAACAATTTTGATTAACATAGACTTCTGATGGCTTACTAATGTTTATATTAAATCCAAGTAAGAAGTAAACTTGGAAAAATAAACTGTGTTATCCAAGCTTAAGACTCAATTCTTTTTCCTCTGTTGTAGCATAAAAACAAAAGCTATAAACTATAAAATTGAAGAATCTCATCATTAGGCAAGATCTTACTGGTCAACTGGCCCCATCATTATACAATCACGTCTTAATCCCACCTACAGCATCCCCGAGAAACAGCTGTCTGTTACTTGAAAATCTTTAGCAAATGAGAATTTACAATCTTTCTAAAATGATTTAGATATGTAAACAAATGAACAGAAACTCTGATCACAGTAAGTAAACCACTCAAATGTTCAAGGGCTCAGAATATTACCATTTGACACATTTAGTTACGCAGTATAACCAAAAAGCCAAATTATTATTTCAGTGTGACCACCATTGCTCAAAATATTTTGCAACTCCTTTTTTGGAATTCCCTCCAGAATCCGCATCACTTTCTTTTATATATATATAAATACAGATGGACTTTTGACATTTAATATTGGTGATGCTTGCTAAGATTTAAGAGCTCCAATATGCATCATTTTCTCTTGAATAGGATCAAGGATGACAAACCTTAAAATCGTAAATACCAGTCTGTTAGAACTCTGAAGGACTTCAGGGATCATCCAGGGCCCTGTCCTAGTTTATAAATACGGAAGCTGACATTTAGAGAAGTTTGTCCCTGGTGAAAGAATATGGTTTTTGGAAACAGACAAGTTGGTGTTTCCAAGAACGGTGAATACATTTATTCATTCATTCAATAAACATTTGTTAGTAACAGCTATGTGCCAGGTTCTGTTCTAAGCAATAGGAAGCACAAAGGGAAATATAACATCAGTCTTCGACTTTGAAGAACGCACAGCATCGCCAAGAAGAGGGTGGTACCCAGATGAACAACTAAATGAGCTCAATACTGAAAATGCCATGAGAGAAATGCACACAAGCTACCTGAGAGCACTCAGAAGGTACACCTAACCCAGCCTGGGAGCTGAAAGGTTTCCTGGAAGCAGTGACAACTGAATGGATACCAAAGGAATTAGCAGGAATTAATAACGAAGAGAGAGAGTAGGAACAACAACAAAAAGCACACTTACATAACCTGCAAAGGAGAAAGGGAGAGAAAGCATGGCACAGCCAAGGCAGGTCAGGTACTTGGGTGTGGCCAGCACAGAGTGAGGGTGTTGAGTGTGCTGTGCAAGAGGGCATCACAGGACAAGATGAGGAGAGGCTAGGGGCTCTGAATACCATGGTAAGGAGTTTGATAGTATTAAGATGAAAGAATGAGAGCTTTGAATGAAATAGTTGGGATGGAGAGAAGTGATAAATGTGTGACAAATGAAGGAAACAGAATTAACGAAAGTAAATATGAAGGGAATGAAGGAAATGGAGGTAAGAAGGACGGAGGGAAGAAAGGAAGGAAGGAAGGTTTCCTTCTGAGCCACAGGTTTCTCTGTCTTGGATAACTGGGTGACTGCTGAGATGAGAAGTACAGGAGGAGGGTGAGGTTGGCAAGACAAGGCAATCAGATATGTGCCCTTAAGACATATTGAACGTGCGGAAAATCCAGACAGAGATATCCAGAAGACAGTCAGCTATACAAATCTGGAGCTCAAAAAAAACCTATGCTAGAAATAAAGATTTAGTAATTGCAGCAAACAGTGGCTACCTTGGGCAAATAGATTGCCCTCAGCCCACAGAGGAAGATATTAAAATGGTTGAGATGCTCCAGAACAGTGTGTAGCAGACGTAAATTAAACAGCAAGGGACAGAACCCTGGGAAGCACCAATACTTATGGGAGGAGTAGAGGGTGTAGAGCAAGTAGAGCCTGGAAAAGAGTGGTCAGGCCAAGCCAGCGCAAGCAGCGGTGTGCTACAGACACACTACACACACACACACAGAGATTTGGAAACTAAGGAACAGAACTGCTACTATTTGCAGATGATACAATTTTCTGCATTAAAAATCAAGAGACTAAATGCAACGTAATATTCTGGACTGGATCCTGGAATAGAAAAACGGTGTTAGTGGAAAAAGCGGTGAAATCCAAATGAAGTCTGTAGTTTAGTTAACAGTAATGTACCAGTATCAGTTTTTTTTTAAGTTTTGACCAAAGTGCCACAGTTATGTAAGATGTTAACCTTAGGGAAAGCTGGGTAAAGGATATAAGGGGCCTCTGTAAAATCTTTGCAACTCTTCTATAAATCTACAATTATTCTTAAATGAAAAGGTTTTTTAAAGTCAAAATAAAATGCAAATGAACTATTGGAAATACTTCAGTAAGGTTGCTTCATACAAGATTATATAAAAACTAATTGAGTTTCTGTAATCCACAACAAGCTGTTAGAATATACAATTACTTTCAAAAAGATAACATTTGAGATAATAACTAAATGTACATAGGACTTATATGGAGAAAACTATAAAATCTGATTGAAAGTCATTTGGAAAAGACTTCATGGGGGAGCTATATATGCTTACAAACGGGAAGACTGAATATAGTTAAGATGTAACTTCTCGCCTCAAATAATCTATAAATATAATAAACCCACAAGACAATGGTCAGAAGTAGAAAACCAAGGAAGAGTAAAAACCAAATGAAGACAGAATCTCAAGTGGGACCTTCTAATGTTAAATGGTACAAAGGAGGTCAGGTAATATAAGACTGAAAAGTAACCTTGGATTTAACCAGAGTAAGAATTTGGGAACAGTGAATGCAAACAACTTCCTAAAGAGGTTTGACTGAAATAAACCACAGAAATTAGATTGTAGTGCTCAGAAAAAATAACATGATGTCAAACGCATAGATTCTGGGGTCAGACGGAATTGGACTCAAAAAATCAGGTTTCACCACTTACTGGCTGAGTTTACCGCTCCACCTGCACAATGGAAAATAATTGCTATTGCACAAGGCTGTCATGAAAATTAGATATTAGATCTCTCTCCCAATGTAAACGTTTTAGCATACAATAATCAAAGATGTTGGCCTCCTACTCTGCCTTCTTTTCTAATGCTTTGTTTTGAGATTTAAGGAATTATATGCATTGTTAGGAAACCTTGTACTTAACCAAGGACATGAGGATATCTAGGAAAGGGCAAGTATGACCTACAAAATGTGGCTCAGGCATCTTTCAAAACATATGTCATTTATGCTGTATATAACATCTTACCATAGTGAGGCTGATTCTTTACCTCTAGCAAATAAAGTTATGGTTTCACTATTCTTAAGGGAATGTAAACGGTACTTACTGCAAAGAAGACACAGACCTTATACAACTTGTCAATCTATTATCTTGTGTTTACACTCCACAAAATGGTATCCGTTGCCTTTTATGTGTGAGGAACTATTCTAGGAGCTAGAAATACAATGGTAAGAAAGAACAAAGTCTCTGCCCTCACAGAGCTCATGTTCTAGTGGCAACTGCATGGTATTTCTTTAGTTGGGCCACCATTAATGTTATTTCTCATTTAAGTAATCTAAAGCCGAAGCACAGGGAAACTTTTAACTTAGAACATGCAAATAATTGGAAAGCAGCTATCAAACACTATTTCAAGGTTCACTCTATGGGTCCACAAACAACAAGTACTCATACTCCAGACATCCTCATCTCAGAGCACAGCACACATTTTAACTTCTTACTTATTCATTCACAAAAAACATTTTAATTTAAAACTTAGTGCTAGAGTGTGTTAGCTTTCAAATAAAGTCATGTTTTTGAGTCAAAAAGTAACTGAGTCAGGTTTAGTAGTCTCCTTGGAACCAAAATTCATGAGTAACTGATACCTACCTTCCAAGACATAACCCACTGGTTTCTTTTCTTCTATCAGGAATCATTTAATTTAAAATTATGTTGAAGACCTGCATAATGCTACGTAACAAAAGAAACGCATTTGCTGAAAATGAAAAACTTTAAATCTCCATATGGAATACTGGAGGTAATAAGCAGATCCATAACAAAGAGCAGATAAATAAACCTAAATTTATTTATCTATTCCTTCCTTCCTTGGGTGAACAAAACACAAATTTGGCTAACAAGCTTTGCACAGCCCTCTCATTAAACTTTCCTTTTTCAGTATGTCCTTTTGCATATCATCCCAGAACCCCCAAACCACATATTCCATTCTCTTCACAACTCAACTGGCTGGTTAAAGTTTATAGATAAGAACATTAGACACACAGATAGCTCATTAAAATTCTTAGCAACTCCTCAGTTTGCAAAGAAGGTTAAAATTGGACATAATATGAAAAAAAGAAAAAGAGGAAAGAAGGAAGGGAAGGACTGAGAAATCCATGAATTCCTTCATTACTACTCAATCAGGACGTGGATTTATGAGTCCATTAAATCTTTCTGTGTACCAATTCTTATATTCACAAAGTGGCAATTGTTTTTATTAGGGTGAAGGAGAATTAATAAAATGGCCGCACTCAGGCTAACAGACTGCTTACTGTTATGCTTGCCCTTAAAATGGTCAACTAACCTGATAACCAGTTGCTACTCACAGCTCCAGGCCCACTGTTAAAAGTAGAGCTATTAATTTTACTGTTTCTACTTTATTCCAGTAATCGAAAGTAATAATCATGCTTGGTCTCTGAGTCAATCTCCAGGGAGAAGGTCACCGGACTGTAACCTTACAAAATAGCCTGAATTACCAAAAAGGCCATGCCTTGGGCTCTTAGAAGCTAAAGAGATTGAAAGAGCGACAACCACTAGCCTCCACAGAATTGGTCACCTGGAGACACCATGACGCCACTCTGAGTCTTATGAGAAGAAAATGATTCTGTTGAGCGTTATCGATACTTTATTGTTTAAGCGATGACTATATAATCACCCTGCCCCAGCCCCAAGATGTGCTCACAGTTTTGAAGGCACTAGCCTGCTGTGAGTCCCCTTTGGCTGGCAAAGCAATAAAGCTGTCTCCTTTCTTCTAAGCTCCAAGACCCTGTCTCTGAGTTTCAATTCGCATCATCAGGGACAGGGGCCGATCTTTCGGCAACGATGGGACTTAGGACTATCAATGATGACAAAATATTTAAAACAGTTTAAATAAAAGTAAGTGTAATAAAATATGTCTGAAATACTAAATTTGTTGTCATTTACATCTAAGCCGGATTATTTAATTTTTGCAATAAAAAAACTGAAAATGTACAGCTGATTTATGCCAAAGACAGAACTGTTACAAGCACTTCCAATCCATAAAAACCTGCAAAAATCAATTTCCTCCAATAGCTCCTCTACTGGATCTCATACTTCATGTCCTAAAGTGCAAGTGTTTGAGCTGCTGAGCCACAGATAAGGGTAAGTGTAACACATGCCTGAACAGCTGTAGACATTAGGTGATTCCAGATTCCTCTAATAACACAGAAGCTTGTATAAGAATGGCGATGGCTTTTACTCTACCATGGCATCACATAATGAAGTCAGATTGATAGCAAAAAAGAAGAAAAGACTATGTGGCACCTTGCATTCCAGAAGCTCCAAGTGCGACACAAGGTTAAAACAGAGCTGTGCAGCATCTTTGAAGATAATTTCAAAGATGGAAAGAGAGAAATGCTGGAGAGGATGTGGAGAAAAGGGAACCCTTCTACAGTGTTGGTGGGAATGTAGTTTGGTGCAGTCGTTATGGAAAACAGTATGGAGATTCCTCAAAAAACTAAAAATAAACTTACCATATGATCCAGCAATCCCACCCTAGGCATATATCCAGAGGGAAACTTAATTCAAAAAGATACATGCACCCTAATGTTCATAGCAGCTCTATATACAATAGCCAAGACATGGAAACAACCATCAACAGATAACTGGATAAAAAATACCATATGATATCACTTATATGTGGAATCTGAAAAAAAAAAAAGCCAAACGAACTTATTTGCAAAAGAGAAACAGACTCTTAGGCATAGAGAACAAACTTGTGGTTACCAGGGTCGGGTGGGGAATAAATTGGGAGTTAGAGATTTGCAGATACTGATATATATAGAAGAGAGAAACAAGTTCATGCCCTATAGCACAGAGAACTATCTTCAATATCTTGTAGTAACTTATGGTGAAAAAGAATATGAAAATGAATATATGTATGTTCATGTATGACTGAAGCATTATGTTGTACACCAGAAATTGACATAACATTGTAAACTGACTATACTTCAATAAAAAATATATATATATATATATACAAAAAAAAAAAAGAGTTCAAAGTTGTAACACGCATCAGTAAATAGTCACAACAGGTGAAGAAAACATGTTCCCGCACCTTCTCTACAGCTGCCAGGGGCCCCGACAGTTTCTGACTATTCTAGTGGCAGGGAGAGGCCAGAAAAGCTTGCCACCCAGGGCATTTCTAGGCCTGCCTTGCAGAGGTAGTGTAATTCAGGCAGGAAAATTCCGTCAGGCCTTGGCAGGGCATTTTCTGGCAAGCATAGCTGCAGCATTGACAGCTCAGTAATCTAGACTTTAAGACCCCCCGCTGTCTCCTGGCACAGCAACCGGAGCAACACTGAGAGCATGCATGGATAAATACCAGCTTCCACAACACAAGTCAACAGCTCTACACAAATGTTAAAGGGGCCTTTTTTTTCCAGAGGTCAACTGTTGGAGAAATGTTTCTAAAAATAACTTGGCCACAAAACTATGGAAATGGAGAATACATTGGCAGTTGCCAGAGGTAGGGTTGGGGGGTGGTGAGCGTGGGCATAAAAAGGGCAACCTGAGGAATCCTTGCGATGATGAAGGTGTTCGGTGTCTTGGCTGTGTCGACGTCAATACCCTGGTGTGATATTATACTTTGGAGCTGCAAGATGTTACAATTGGGGAAAACCGGGCAGAGGGGACATGGAATCTCTGTATTATTTCCTATGATTGCATGTGTATCTATAATTACCCTCAAAATTTAGAAAAAATTTTAAAATGTCAGCCAACTAGTTCAAAATCTCACCTAGTTTAAGAATTAACATTTGAAACATGTACTTTAAGGTACAAAGAATTATTTGAGAGAAAAAAATGCCAAGCAATGTAAAGAACCCTCTAGATTTTACTGTTACTGTAACTTCAGTTTCCACGGTAGAACAAAAGTGGATGAAACTGAAAACCCACAGTTGGAAGAGCCCAGAGACCAAATAATTAAGTCTCTAATGTATGTAGGTTTCTTTAATTCTACAACTTGTGGTTGACTCACTGTGAGCTTGGTCTTACCAAAGCACATGGAATAAAACACAACACAATACAGTATAAAAATCTGACGCAAAGTTTCAGTTAATATTATATTTTAATGATTTAACTCTAATAATCATGGGGAAAATATGAAATGATTCTAAGAGGAATCATTATTTGAAAATTCTTGTTTTTGATGGCTTACCCTACTTACCAGGTTCTCAATTATTCAGAGGCTCATTACATGGTCTGTGGGCTACTCTGCCCCCATGGGTTCTCAATTTCTTCCATTCTCTACTCATGGCCTCTGAATACTTTCACTAGAGGTGCAGACAGTGGGCAGAGGAAAGAAGAATGAAGCTCAAATATCAATTTTGCTATCTGTTTGTTGCCAAATTAAAAAGATTTTTCATTAGTAAAAGAATGCTAAGAATTGCTCTGGTGACCCTGGAACATGTGGTCCCTTCACATTCCTTTATATTTCCTGTAACGTTTACTGAGTGAACGGGAAGCTCGTCTGCTCCTGGGGCAGACGTCTGTGCTACTTAGGAGAGACCGTCTCCCAGCAGAGGCCTCCGAAGCTGCAGGTGCAAGCACCAGGTTTCAGAGAGGCCGCTGCTGACTGATGAGACCGACGGCAGACGGGCCTCGAAGGAAGTCAGTAGCCTAATTCAGGCCAAACTGTTGAAAGGCAGACCTTCAGTCATGCTTGGCTCCTGCTCCAAGCTGAGAAACATTTCCACTGAAAAACAACCCGTGACGTTTCTAAATTTTAGTTCTACGACACAAATCAATTCTTGAAAAATCCTTATCAGCCCTTTGGGTTTGTCTCAGAGTAAACGGAGTTCAGCATTTAAGGAACTCTAAAAATACTTGTACTCAAAGCGGGGCGGCAAACTCGAAGGCCTACAGGGACGATGTGAGTAACCTACAGGAGAGAGCAGCTTAGCAGTAAGACCAGGAGGAGCAGGCATAGTGAGGACCGCGATAAGCCACAGGGGACAGACCCCCAGCTGGTGGGGCAGCCATGACTCAGCCCCAGCTGAGTGCTCACACATGCAGTTTGGAGTTTGGCTTGTGGGTCACCAAGTTGAGATCCCTGTTTCAAAGGGCTATTAACCTGGCCAGAGCACCCTAAAATCACAAGCAACTCAGAGAAAAATTGACAGCAAAAATATAAACTGCCTCAAGAAAGTATTTTTAAAATCAAGCCAATGAACCCAAGAGATAAAGCATCTCCTGACTATAGCCTTTTCTTGGCGATTCCTTCAACCTTTTAGAGTGGCTTCTTGGACGATTTCAGAGAGCCTGAGCTCTCTCTCAAAGCTAAGTGCCCCTGGAGATAATGCAACCAGCTTGGCTGGTCATGCACCTCCCCTAGGGGCGCATGCAAATTAGCTGTTTGTGTTCCTGGCACTTCTTTCTGGATTGGAGAGTTCACATTCATCTACAAAAATCACACAACTCAGGCAGCTCCAGCACAGAAAACAGAGCAGTAAGTGTGTGCCTGGGGAGGGAGGAGCTTCAGGGGAAAGGCAAGTAGGGGCACAGGGTGGAGAAGGGAAGCTGCCCAGAGACTTCCAGTTATTTAACTCCACTCTCCGACACAGTCATTCTATTTGACTGGTAAAATCATTAGGAAAACACCTCTTAAAGCAGGCTGAAGACAAGAGAGTTTTATGTGACCCTCATGAAAATAGCCCGGCGGCACGTCTCTCGATCAATGACGAGCATTACCGCGGCCTGCTCTGTGGAAACCCCTGCCGGCAGCCAAGAGCTCAAGGCCTATTTCCAACACTTCTGCGGGGCCCTCCCAAGGAAAACGCCCCCCTGCACCCCTCACATGACACCGCTTGGTGGCCTGAGTAGGAAGCTGGAAACGGCGCCTTGGCCTGAAAGTCTCCACAAAGCAGCAGGGCCCCTTCTTTGGCTGTGCTAAGAAGTTAAAGGAATAAAACAGGGTCACAGGAAAAGAGCACGGCTCCACCCCCAAGAATGCAGCCGCCCTGAAGTCCAAGTTAATAAAGTTAAGTGGACTACTCTCGAGTTCTTTAAAATAGGGTATTTGAAGCTGTGGTTAAAAGTTGGTGGAGCAGGGGAGATCCTTCAAAAACATTCTCCATTTCCTTACACAGTATCTTGATAACTGAGGTGAAACACTATCACTGGTTTCACAAAACTGCGATGCCTCTGGAATGAAAGTGAGCAATACTGAAGTAATGTCAAGGGCTAACTGAATATGCTTGGTAAACTTCCTTAGGTTAATGGCTTTCTGTGTTTATCACTTTAAAGTGTTTTTTTCCTCATATGAACAAGAAGCTATTCTTTCAATGTCCTATTTTTAAAATTGTATGTGATCCAAGAGGCTTACAGATCTAAAAAAGAAAAATCAGAATGGCTTTCTCTTCCCATGTTCCTAACACGTGGTATACGCTCTGTCTACAGAAGAACCAGGGCTCCCATCACGCAGTGTAACTCACTAAGCTCACTCCCCCAGCTCCCATCGGCATCCAGGGCACAGACACTGAGTGCTCAACTGATGTCTGCTTTTAATGCTGAAGGTAATTCATGAAACTGCCTTCCGCATCTCTCTCCATTTACTATATGAGAACACACCTTTTTATTAGACTTCATTGATGTTGTCAATTTTAGTTTACAAAAAGTATGACATAACTAAGTCTTGTTCATATTCTTCATCAAACAAATACTTATGAGGCACTCAGTGTGCACCAAGCACAGCATTAGATCACACGCTAGCACCACCGGCAACAATAAAAACAGACTACGTGGATGTAAACCAAACCAAGACAGGAGTAGTGCAATTAACAAGACAGTTCAAGATTTTTAAAAATTAAGGAATTTCATCAAAAGGGATCTAATGTCCAACCCCCTGAAATATCTGATTACCCCCTTAGCCTTCTACCTAATTCTCAAAAACAAAAACAGTAACAATACAATCCTTTCCACTTTAATCTTCAGGATTTTTGCTCTGCCGCGACATGACCTCCTCCATTCCCCTCGGTGTTCCAAGATACTTACAATGTAGATGAACTTAAATTCTTTCATTAAGGACCTTCCCTCCTCACTCTCTTGATTCTAAAGGGTGGAAGATATACAATAGTGAAAGAAGAGTTGCATAAGTGGAGTAAGGTCGGATAAATAAGGGCCTTGGAAAAACAAACAGGTTTAATGCAATAGGCTAGATTTAATGTACTAACAACCAAATACCCTGCAGGTTCTTGGAAAGAAAGGCATTGAACTGAAAGCAATGTTTAAAGAAAATCTAACTGAAAGGTTATTGCAGCTGTCATGTGTAAGATAATACAAATGTGGACTTTGATGGTGGCAGTGAGGGTGGAGAGCAAAGGAGTAAATGCCAGGGTTTCATGAAGTCTGGCTTTTGGTAAAAAATAAAAATAAGAAGGGGGGGAAGTTGTGTTTAGGTTTTTCAACTTGGAAATATGACAACTGATGGAATAATCTGGGGGGAAAACTGATCAAATGAGGATACCCAGTTTATGATCCAGCTCCAGCTCCAGGTTCTTGAACAAGAACAATGAACTGCTTATTTGATTGGAAGTGAAGTTGGTTAGGTTCAAGCTAACAGAGTGACAGCCAAGTGAAGATGTTTTCCAGACAGCAGGGATTTGGAAACTGGATGTAGTGGACTTATTTTGGTAGCTCCAATGAACCACACCTCTTGATAGTCATACCTTGTGTAATCCCTCCCATATTGACTCTAGTCGTGGGCCACGCTGACTGAATCTGGTCAATGGGACATTAGCAAGCATGATGTAAACGGTGCTTACCCACTGGAGCTTGCTCTTGCGATCCAGCCACTATGTAAAGAAGCCCAAGCTAGTCTCATGGAGAGACCACGTGGAGAAAGAGACCCTTAGGTTTCCAGCTACCTTGCCAAGGCGCCAGACACCTAAGTAAAGCCATTCTCGGTATTCCTCTTTCTGCCACCACTGGACTGCAGCTACATGAGAAATCCCAAACCATGTTAGCAGAGGGACCATCCAGCTGAACTACTGACAGTCCACAGAATCATGAGAAATAACAATATGGTAATTTTAGGCCATTACATTTTGAGATGTTTGTTATACAGCAATAGATAAGTGAAGTGCTGGAGGACAGAAGAGGTACAAGTCTGTAAAATATAGATTTAGGAATAATAAACAACAGCTAACATCCATTCAGGGCTTACTACCTGACGTATTAACACTCACAACAATATTAATATTAATTAACATTAATATTGCCCCCACTTAGCAGATGAGGAAACTGGTAGTTAAAGAAATTAAGTAACCTACCCAAGATCGTGTAACTAGAAAGGCACAGCTGAGACAGAAAGCCAGGTCTCCGCAGTACCCGCACAGACGTGCAAGACGAAGCCCTGAGAGCCAGCTCACAGAGGAGCGAGAATACAAGGGAAAGGGGAATGACGGTAGGGCTGGGGCCAGAAGAACAACTTGATCACAGTTTTGCATTCTTCTCTAACTTCAGGAGTAGCTGTTGAGAGCATTCTAGGTGAGGAATGAGTCGATCCCAGCCCCTGTGTAGAAAGCCAGGTCCGGCTTGTCATTTACCTGTGCACCCAACCCCAACCACAGCGGTGTCCCCTCTTGGCGTCGCATGTCTTCTACTTTAGGGTCGTTACTGTCTGCCTGTCTCCAGGGACAGGCCCAACACGAAGTGCCCTCTTTTCTGGGCTCACCCTCTTTTCCTTTGGCCATGCCTATTTGGGATGACATTATCAGCCCTTCTTCAAACTGATTCTTTCAACCTCCAGGAGAAACTGGGTCAAAAATCCTCAGAACTTGGCCCCTAGAAATCAATCATCTAGTGCAGACTTTTCAGTTAAAGACAAGGAAGCAGAGTCCCAAGTTGGGTGACGGCTTTTCCCAAGATCACCTCACGACCCAGGGTCAAAAGTCAACAGTCCTCTCTCTGGGTGCCGAGCGGCACTGCCCTGAGAAGCATTGCACGCTATCATTTGCTATCATTTCCTCAGTGTCGTTCTTCAAGGAATAGCTAGTTGAAAGAATGCTAAAACTTCTTTGTTCCAAGCAATTAATTAGTTGTGCGAGGATGGGTGGGAGGGGTGGGAAGCACAGGAAGGAAGGAAAATACCAAGAAGGGGATTTATCTTCCCAAAGAAGGTATTTTTATGCTGTCTTCTTATGCCTTATAGTAAAAGACAAAGAGTTAATTGCTATAGTTTATAAAGTTAAAAAATTACCAGGGGAAAGGGGGTGGGAAGGGATAAATTTAGGAGTTTGAGATTTGCAAATGTTAACCACTACATATAAAAACAGATTTTAAAAATTTCTTCTGTACAGCACAGGGAACTATACTCAATATCTTATAATAACCTTTAATGAAAAAGAATATGAAAATGAATATATGTATGTGCATGACTGGGACATTATGCTGTATATCAGAAATTGACACATTATAACTGACTATACCTCAATTTAAAAAATAAATTCACAAAAGTACAAATAGCAAAGCAAGTAGCATTTGCTCTAGTATTCACACTTCTATCCCAAAAAACGAGCCTTAAAGCATAATTACTGAATGTATTTCCTTTCCCTGTGCCAAGAAAAATCATCATTTTTGTTTTCTTTTGCTCCCTTCTCCTGTGCAGATTTGGAACCACTCTCTGAAGAGAACGCCAAGAGCCCCATACAACTAATTACTCAGAGTTTTGAATATGAAAGTCTGTCTCAGCCTAAATCTCTTGCGTACTCCTGGGTGTGTGTTTGTTTTTCCCTCTTCCTTCCTTTCCCTCTTTACTTTCTACCTCCCTTACTCTGTCTGCTCTCCTGATTTAATTTATTCTTTCTGCTTCCTCCACAAGATAAATTTGGCTATGTGAAAGAGGTAAAAAAAAAAAAAAAAATCAGATATCCATGAAGGCGTCCACCATTGTCTCTGCACTATTTTTGGAGGAAAAAGGAAAGGCTTTAGGCACAGAAAGTGATTCTGTTCAAGATGCTCTGAACTGAAACCTCTTATCTCAGGCATGGAAGGGAGTTGCCCTCCCGAGTAAACTGTTCCAAGACCAGAAACAAATATATCTCACTCTTCTCAGCCCATACCTTTTACTGTCGTAATGATCTATCCCCCTACAAAGAATTTCTAAAGTATTCTACTTTCTACAGCTACAGGAATGGTGATTTTCACAAAAAGAAAATATTATTCAGGATCTAGGCATAGTCTTCCATAGTCTGGGCAACACAAGGGATTAAACTCCTGATCTGCATTTTTTCAGATCGACAGAAAGAACGTTTAAACCAGGAGGGTGCTTTATAGATCACCTATTCCAACACCGATGTTTTTAAAAATAGAAAACAGTCGCCTTTACCAAAAGATGTTTTCCTTACCCTACCCAGACCTTTCCCCCTTGCAACACTCAAATCGTGAGGGCTGCTTGCAACACCACTGGGACTCCAGCACACTGGGGTCCAGCCAAGTCTTCCAAACAGCCATGTTCAACTGGGATCTGGTCTCTCCCCTCTTAGTGTACGAAGCCATTTCCCGGCTTCCTGCAGCAGCATCTACAACGTTAATTTTGTGTCACCATACTAAAGTCTTTCCTTCTTCAAGGTCCATCCTCTCTCTTCCTCTTTGCCAGTGCTACCCACTGACTGGTCACTGTCACTCACTGAAGACCTTGGAACTTGGTACCTCACGTCTCTTGCCATCATCTCGAAAGACTTCACTGTTCTTGGAGAAGACCCACCAACAATGTAGCCTCAAGATCCTTGGCTGATCAAATCCAGCAACCGGCATTCACTATCCTCATGGCCCTGCCATCATTCGAGAGCTGCTTCACCCCGAACTCTGAGTGGTACAGGCTCATTTCCTCTGGCTGGTTTTTCAGCCTCAATGGCTTAACTGATCTTTACTCCACCATGTACCTACCCCTCCTCAGCCTCTTGGGCTTCCCTTCCTTGTCACTCTAAAGTCTGTGGGGCATCATGCAACTCTCCTGCTTTTTCTTTCTAGCACTTCTTAAAGCCAAGCCCCAATTTTTGGATCAACATGGCCATCTGGCTTCTCCACTCCTGCCCTTGCACTGTTGGAAATGTACGTGGAGGGGACCCAACCATCCAGAGTGGTGTTATTAGGAATGTGGGGTCTCCAGCCCTTGAGTGGGCCCTCAGCACATGGTTAGCCACCATGGGCATGTCACAGGGCTCTCCTCTCCTGTTCTCCACAGCAGCCACCAAACTCACACCTTGCCCCACAGGCCTGGCCTGCAGCCACACCTCTCCCTCTCGAAGACAACCTTGCCTCCTAAGAAAAAACTGACGAGCACAAAGTCCCTCAATGTTCCCTACCTAAAACAGATTCACTCATTCTGTCGGCCAAGCAAAGCTCATCATTCAGTCTTTTTTTTTTTTTTTAACAGCAACTCAAGCCACCAAAGAGGGTTTGTCATTTTGTGCCATTCTGCTACAAAATCAGCACACTGACATCTCTGTGTATCCAGTGATACTGTATGGCATGGCCTTCTAGCTTCCCAATGGGGAGGTATCTTGCTCCTGAGGACATAGACAAAGAGACCTAGTCAAGGAGAACAACCGGTCCAGGGTGCAGGTAAGGGAGATCGGTGGTACATGGAAACACTCCCCTGCACCTGGCCCAGCACCTAATCGCACCTCCTCACGTTCCCTGCTCTCTCCCAGCAGTGCCAGTGATACATTCTGAAAAGCAGAAAGTCATCTGGGAACCACCACCTTCCCTTCCTTCTCTTCAGTCTCGGACAACCTACAGCAGAAGTGCCTCTAGTTATGCTGATGTCCCTGCTTCTAACCAGTGCTAATTTTCCTCTACAAGAGAAGAGGATGATGCTAAAACAGAAGCAACAGACATTTCCAAGCTCAGACTAGAATGTGACTTAAAAAAAAAAAAACTAGCACCTGTTTCACCCAATTGGACTGCAGGCTCAACTCCCCTCTGCTGTCAGGTCCTCGGGAACAGGCATCTGAGGCCAGTTCACTTCTGTGATGGGGGAGGAGCAGGGGAGCCTTCGGAGCAGATGGGAGCTGACAGGGACCAGGGACAGCAGTAATCCTACCCATGACCACAGGCAACAGCAGCCCAAAACTTCTCCACAAGTATTACTGTCATCTTGCTGGGAATCCTTTTTTGTTTGTTTGTTTAATTTAATAATATCTCTTTTTCTGGAATAGGATCATCATCCTTGTTTCCAGAAATCCTAGAGAAGCAAAACTAACCCACACACGTCAGAGGAAGGAAAAGAGAACCAGAAGAGCTAATGAAAAACAGTTCGGAGGTTCCTCAGAAAATTAAAAATAAAACTACTGTATGATCCAATTCCACTTGTGGGTATTTATTCAAAGAAAACAAAATCACTAGCCCAAGAAAGAAAATCTGCACCCATGTTCACTGCAGCGCTATTTACAATACCCAAGACATGGAAACAACTGAAGTGCCCATCATTGATGGATGAAAAGATAAAGAAAATGTAAAATGCACACGCACACACACAACATAGGAAAATTATTCGCCATAAAAAAAAAGGAGAAAGTCCTGCCATTTGTGACAACATGGATGGCCCTTAAGGGCATTATGCTAAGTGAAATAAGTCAGACAGACAAAGATATATACTGCATGATATCATTTATATGTAGAATAATAAAAAAAAAAAAAAAACACCTCATAGATACAGAGAACAGATTGATTGCCAGAAGAAGGGGCTGGGGAGGTGGACAGAATGGGTAAAGGTGGTCTAAATGTACAAACTTCCAATTACAAGACAAATAAGTCCTGGGATGTAACACACAGCATGGAGATTACAGTTAACAATGCTGTGTTGTGTAACTGAAAGTTGCTAGGAGGGCAGATCTTAGAAGTTCTCATTCTAAGGAAAAAAATCTAACTATGTGAGATGACAGGTGTTGACTAAACTTACTGTGGTGATCATTTCACAATATATGCATACATCAAATCATATTGTACAACTAAAACTAGTACAATGCTGTATGTCAATTATATCTCAATTTAAAGGAGGAGAAGGAGGGGGAGATGGGGAAGGGAGAGGAAGGGAGGAGCGGGCAGAGAAAGCTGCTAGCTTCCATGCCCCCAGGCAAGCACCAGTCATGGAAGGAGGCGCCTCCCTGGGGCCTCAGTGGTGAGCTGGGGACCAAAGCAAAACTAAACGATCTCAGTGTTAATAAGAGGCCAGTCTAGTGTCTCTACCAGGAACAGTCTGCCCCACATCCTTGGGACATCACTGTGAATAAAGTGGTCCTATCCAAGCCAGGACTGAGCACACAGGCCAGTCTAGGATTTATGCCAACAAGGGCCCTGTGATTGTTAATTTCATGTGTCAACTTGGCTGGGCCACAGTGCCCAGATATTTGGTCAAACATTATTCCGGATGTTTCCATTGGAGTGATTTTGAATGAGATTTATATTAAACAGACAGACTCTGAGTAAAGCAAATTGTCCTCCACAATGTGGGTGGCCTCATTCAATCACTTGAAGGCCTGGGTAGAACAAGACTGACCTCCCCAGAGTAAGAAGGAATTCTGCCAGCAGATGACCTTTCGAACTTGAACCACAGCATCAGCATCGGTTCTCTGGGTCTCCATCCTGACAGGTTGTCAGCTTCCAAAATTACATGAACCACTTTCTTAAAATAAATCTCTCCTTCCCCCTGCCCCTCTCCTCCTCCCCACTCTTTCTCAGATATAGCTCTTAATAGTTCTGTTTCTCTGGAGAACCCTGACTAATGCAGTCCTCTTAAAAACTGGCTTGCTAGATCATCGGGAGATAAGCATCTGCTGAGTCACTGCCCTAGGCAGCATCTTCACACAGCAGGGCGAGCCTCTGTAATGAGACTCCAAAGTCAGGTTGACCTGCCGTGAGCACTGCTGCCCCCGTGCATCAAACCCGGTCCACAGGGTCAGTCCAAACTGCACCAGCACTGCTCTCCTCCTATCCCTACTGCTTCCATTAAGTTTAACCCATCCCTCTGTGACCCCATCCAGTCCCTTCACATCTTTCCCAAGTCACTGTTCCACCAGCATAGTTTTCTAAAGAACAGTTATAATCCTCTCACCTTAGAATAGTAAAATATATTTGCAGAATAGATTTAGATTTAGATTTATGATGTGCTTTGACTTAGTGAATTAGAAATAATGTCCTACTTTCAAGTACTAATTAAGCATCATTTTCCAAAGCAGAGTAAAGCAGTTATATTGATAATGACCAAGGCCACGCATCTCTGATTGGGACTTAAGTGGAAGCAAGCCAAGGGGATGGAGTGCGTGAGAAGTGGGTTCCTTCTAACGAGCTGGCACAGGCCTGAGAGCTGCTCATCAGCAATCAGTCCACTAGTGTGCTGCATCCCCCTGTAAGACTGATGACCAAAGACCCCACCCACAGCTCCACCCTCCCAAGACAGGAACCGATGGTTACTTCTCCTCTCTCTGTTCCTTCATATTCACACACCCCAGAAAATAGTACCTTCCAAGGAAAATTAGTTGATTGCAAAACATCTATGTAAATAACAAAATGAACCCTCCTGCTTTATGGGGCTATTAGCCACATAGCTGTTAAAAGTTGGGTAGAGGGCCTAGTAAATAGTGTAACTTTGTTTATAACAAGAACCTAAAGCATCACTTTTTGGTGGTAATAAGGTAACAGTCAGCTGCCTGGCAAGCACATACTTGCCTCCTAACACCCCATTCAGCAGTCACTCCTGTTGGAAGCCCTTTCTGACTTTCCTATTAGAATCGACTGTCTTCCTTCATATGACCTCACTCTTCCCACAGGACACAACACAAGCAAAGCAGCCGTGACATTTCAGGGCCCTTACTGACTTACACCTCTTTCTTGTCCTGCCAGACAGTACACATCTTAAGGAGCAGGAGCCTTTTTTAAATTAAAGTATGGTTGATCTACAATACTGTGTTACTTTCAGGTGTTAGGGGCCTATCTTACTTGACTTTTAATCCCTAGCACCCAACACTATATATGATGACATAGCAGCCACTCTGTGGTTAAAATAACAAATCAATAAGTACACTGTTTTTTATTGTGGTATAACTTATCTGGTCCCAAATAATATTTAACATGAGTTACAAATATATTGACAATATACCAAGACAAAAAAAAATTTTTAAATGGCTTTTAAATGAGGCAAATAGAAAAGAAGAGTTGAAAACTGGTGAAGCCAGGACTGAGATTATTATACTTGCTAGAAGGAGATCATGTATTTGGCTTTCTAGAAGCCAGGAGCAATAACAGGTTTTCCAGAGTCCATTAAACTGGGTTAAAACAAACTGGCCACTAAGAAGAAGCGTAACTAGTTCTGACATAGTTACCAGAGAGAAATTTCTCTCAAGAGACCTCAGAGTGGGCACTACATACAAGAGCAGCCTTAAATACTTCTTAGAATTAACTGAGAGATGAGTTTCACAGAGATGTTACTCTCAAAAATCACTCACCATAAACTACAGGCTCACCCCAACACATTCAAATTGGTTCTCCCACTGATGGTCTGGTTAATTAGAAGATATACTTCAATTATCAGTGGCAATGTCCTTAATATATTTTGGGACATGGACAAGTTTCTGAGAATCTGAAAAAAGGTTATGTATCCTCTTAGAAAAACACCCTGACACAATATTTTGCATATATTTTCAAGGAATTATGGAAACCTGAAGCTTTTCCGTGAACCACCCAGGTTAAAGTCCCCAACCTGGAGGAAAGATGTACTGTATATCCTTGAGTGGGGCTCCAGTAAATACTATTTCCCACAGCAGGACTTATAAAAGGTTCTGCTCTCTCGCCTACATACAGAGCAAAACCATGTGCTTTAACAGTCAGCCAGGGTGAGCATTAGGCTCTCTGGAGGAAAACAGAGGTGCCTGATGGGAATACCCACCCACTTCTGCAGGTCATATCACAGGCAAAGCCAAGATTCTCCAGAATTCTACAACATAAAAGCTCTACTGTTCCACATCATTCACACGGTTAAAAATAAGTCTGGAAAATACTCAAAAGACGTCTAACCAAACAGATATGCCAACTAGTTTTTTTTTTTTCCCTTAATCTCATTGAAACACTCAAACAGTATCTACTTTTTGAGTAACGTAACTTCCTGCAATGGCTTCCAAGAAAAATTAGTTGAGCTGTAAAACATACATGTAAATCACTAAATGAATTCTCCTGCTGTATGAAGATGTTAGCTATGCTGCTGTTTAAAGTCAGGTGGAGGGTCTAGCAAAAGATTATAACTTCGAATTATTATTAGAATTGAAAGCTTTACTTTTGGGTGGTAATTAGATAATAGAGTCAGTTATCTATTAAGAAAACTTCTGTATCACCAATTTTATTTATCTTTAATTTTTTACCTTTTAGAGGGAGAGCATACTTCCAGTTCATCAAAGGTGATTCTGTTCTTGGGCCCTGGCCTAAGAAGCCCAAACATGGAAAACTCTAGACTCTCTCCCAGAGAAAACGTGCTCCTTCTGAAGAAGGTTGTTATGGGGAATCTGGTCAGATGTTTCACTGAAATCAACATATTAAGCCCATGTATGTTACCACTCTTCCATTACATTATTATGATATTTACTACTTTCTCTGTTATTTTCTTTATTCAGTATCCTCAGGCCTCTTGGAATTTTTCTTTAAAGGGCCTACATCCAGCTTACTACCTACTACAGTTTTGAGAAAATATCTTCATCCCACTTTTTGATATCTAAGACAACCACCCACCTGCTGGTCACTTTCCTATTCTCTGTAATTCTCATTGACTTTGAACAGTGCCTACATCTCTAAGCAATGTGTGTACCAGTGGACTGGACTCTTTCAAGCCCATAATGTTCTTCTGAAGAGAGGAAAAATAAGATCAAAGCTGCTCTTCTGAAAGATTACTCTGCCAAAGAACAATATCCAGTTGATTACAGGGTGTTATGGGCTGAATTGTATCCCCACCCACTCATTCATATGCTGAAGCCCTAAGTCCCAGCACCTCAGACAATGACTGTATGTGGAGGCAGGGCCTCTGATGAGGTGATTAAGTTAAAATGACACCATCAGGGTGGGCCCTAACCCAATCTGAATGGTGTCCTTACAAGAAGAGGAAATCTGTATGTGTGCAGAGAGATGACCATGTGAAAAGGCAGCAAGGCGGTGTTCGTCTGCCAGGAAAGGAAAGGACTCAGAAAGACCAAACCTGCTGACACCTTAACCTTGGACTTCCAGCCCTCCAAACTATGAGAAAATAAATGTCTGTTTATTTTGTTACAGCAGCCCTGGCAAACTCATACAGATGGGATCGGTTAGAAGGAAGTTCCAACAGTCAGGGACAGAACAAGAACAGCTGCAGCAACAATGCAGAGACAGCGTGAGTGTAACAGGCACAGCAGAACTAAAATGCATCCTGCTTGAGAAGTGGACGTGAGGACTGAGGAACATGAAGGGTAGAAATTTACTCCAAGAGGTGGGCCTGGCTGGCAAGAAATTTTATAAATTGAAAATACAGAGGAGTCAAAAAAGGGGGAAAGTCAAGGAAAGGAGTTTCATTTTAGACACATTTCTAGATGTCTAGCTAAGCTCTTTCTTCATCTCTCTTTTTCTATCTCAGTCTTAATTTCCTCACATACTAGACAGTCAATTATTTGTTGACTGACAATTTCACTTGGTGAAGAAGATTAAATAAAACAGGTCCAAGGACATCTGATTTTTTTCTTTTGGTATTTTTTTTTTAATCTTATACTAAATGTCCTTAAATAGTGAGCCTATTTCAAATTTCCCCGAAAGGACCTAACTATACTTTTTAAACGTTTTTAGTTATTCCCTTTGCATTTTCTGAATGCCCTAGTTATTCTGCATTTTAATTTTTCAGACCTTGTCTTTAAGGTTCAATCCACTCTTACATAGTTTTTATTCTTAATTATATCCTATTATCTCTATTTTAATTTTTAAATTAAATATGCCACTTAAAAATCTTTGAGTTCTTCAGAAAGCAACCCCTCAATATTAATGGATTGTTTCATACTAAATCATGACAGAAATATTTTCTAAACAAAAAAGAATGCAATAAAGGAGTGGGAGAAAAGATGGCAGAGATCTTAACTCTGCTAGACATAGTAAAGTTTACAGGAAGAGTTTTGTTTTTTTTTTTAACATTTTTTAATTGAGTTATAGTCATTTTATAATGTGTCAAATTTCAGTGTAGAGCACAATTTTTCAGTTATACATGAACATACATATATTCATTGTCACATTTTTTTTCACTGTGAGCTACCACAAGATCTTGTATATATTTTCCTATTTTTTAAACTATTTCTGTTCAAATTTCTGCTACCCTGTCCATCTGGAATTCTGCCCATGAGCCTGTATTCTAAACACTAAGTCTGGAAGGCACACTAATTACTTGTCACAAACAAAGAGATCATGTTTTGAAAAACCAATAACAAAAACTCCTCCCTTACCTGTAAAATGAGGATAATGATACTTTTTTCATAAGATAGTAAGAAGATTAAATATACTGTTTGTAAAGCTGACAGAGCCTGTTCTCAAGAACAGCATTCATTCACTCATTCAAAAAACACTCAGTAAATAAGGTCCTAGGAATACAGAGGGGAAGGCCAAACAACTGGCCCCTCCTCTACAAAGGTTCAGGGACTTTGCCGAGTTGCCATGGCAGTCTCCCTAGGTGTCTGGTGAGGGCTGGAGAGACCCCAAGACCTCTTCATGGCTTTAATACCCTCTCTCCAAAACAACTGTGTCTCACTTTTCCCACCCTGTAACCAATGAAGGTACTGCTGTAACTCATTTTTTAATCCAACATCTGTTACATGTCTTCTTCATATATTAGTGTCCTCTACTAAACCAGTTAGCAAGAATGCCTTCCCAATTTTACTTGCATTATATTAATGGAATATAATATAAATTGTTCAGTTGTAAATATTATGCAAGATATTCTAAAACTAACAAACATACTCAAAATAGAATATTTATCTTCTCACATAATTGTTTTGACAAATGCCTTGCCTCAAAGACAGGAAAGTAAGGTTAATCAATCTTACATTTAAAGATTAAAGATTAAATTTGACTTAGAAAAAAAGGCTCTCCAAATTTTTGTTTCCAGTGAGACAAAAAGAAAAGAGGGCCAACTATGCAGAATGCAGGATTACATCATCTCAGATTCAGAATTTCCAAGATGAAAGGGACTTTCTTCTCGAGTCCCCATCCAGTTCAAGTAGTCATCCAGCCAGTGAATAAATGACACTTCCCCCATACACACACACACACACGCAATCTTCAAATGAGCCAAAGCTACAAATAGCTATGAAGAGAAAGGTCAAATGACATGAAAGAATTTTTTTAAAAAGCTAGGCAAGAAAAGAAAATTAATAGAAAAGTGAAAATATATCAAGAAGACATGTGACAGATATAAAAGATACGTATTAGGCAGTAGATTAACTTCATTTCTAATTCAAAACAAAGACTTTTCATCAAGTGTTATATTCCAAAAACTAATTTTTTAAATGAAGGTATTGTATGACTGTTACTCCTTTCCTATTTATGTTACGACCACCTACAAACCTATGAATTGTTTTCTATTTCCAAAATGATTCAGCTTAGAAAGGAGTAGAATGAGACTGGTCATTCAGCAATCTCTCCCACCCACCCTTGCAGACATCACATCACAAACACTATGACTCACTTTGTCATACAATTTCTATCCTTTTGAGAGTTTTCAGATTGTTGTGACGAATACTGGCTCATAAATCTGAATGAATATTAGGATGAAACTATTTGTGCCATTTCCTTACAGCCAAAAGGGCTACTAACAGTGGTACCAGACAGTTCTTAACCCTAATTTATAAAATGATTCACTGGTTTTAGACTTGAGAGAGAGATTTAAGGATTAAAATGTCTGATTCAAGTATGAATTCTCAGATCTACATTATTTAATTATAGAATTATAAAAAGTTCTGGAATTGGCTAGAAATACTGACATGTTATTCAACAGCTAAAAAGAAGACCTTCCACAGTAAAAAGTCATCATAACAAATGATTATGTTTTACCCTTTATTGCTTCCTTTGAATAATATGAAAGGTGTCTGCAGAAGGAACCACAGTGATGCTACATTCAGTTTATCCATTTTACACCCTTCCTACTGAAGTATTTACGCTTTTTTTTTTTGAGAGTTCTAGCTCATTTGACAATGTGAACTGAACCTCTTCATGGGCCTCAGCCTGGCCATTCATTTAGCAGGAGCCAAGGGGACCCCAGGGTAAGTCCAGTCTCAGGACTCAGTAGAAAAGAGATTAAAGAATGATTAAGTAATGTTGTTTAATTTTTTTTTTTAAATCCTTGCCAACTAGGAATTTCCAATAAAATTGAAGGACATGAAGTTAAAACACACCAAGCTATTAGAGAGAATTCTGAGATAGTATGCAGGAAAAACAGTACCAGATATTATGAAAGAAATGGGGCTTGACATATGCCCAGGACTGGGATCAGGTAAGAGGGTTGAGAGGACCTTCCTGTTCAGGGAAAGGCAGCCAATTAAAGGCTAAGAGAAGAAGGAGGATGTGAGAAGACAGAAAGGAAGTTAGAAGACTTGGCTTAATGTGCTGGGTACATGCTGAACTTAACACACATTCTTTGAATGGACACTGTGGGAGGACAGAACATCTGACCCAGTCCTTGCCTATAAGGAGCTCACAGTCCCAGCACAGGAGACAAATATGTACAAAATTAATTACAACAAAAATCATTAAGTTCTGCAGAAGAATATGTAGCAAGTACTATGGGGAAAACAGAGGTAGAAAGACTAAATTCTCCCTGGGTAAGGTAGAAGAAAGTTTTGCAAAGGGGAAGACTGTTGAGCCTGCTCTTAAAATATTTTTCCAGATAAAGATGGGAGTGGGAAGAGGGTGTGAGAGAGGAATTAATAAGAAAAAGAAGGATTTTCCAAAAACAAGGATCACATGAGGAAAGGCCAATCGTTGTAATAGTGATGGTTCTGTCGGATTAGAGACTGTAACCAAAGCACAGAACTCTGGCAGCATCAGGGGAGCGTGGATGGTAAAGAGCGAGAAGATTGAGGTAGCTCACATTTAAGAGGGAAAGTCAGAGACAGTCTGATCATAGATAAGTAAAGGACAGGGGAAATCTAGAGGGAGGGCAAAGAAAAGTCACTGAGGCAGGGAAGGCACCAAGGTGCCTAGCTTTGGAGACTAAAGAATAATTTCACTACAAACAAATTTGTAGGAAGAATGCTAGTTTGGGGAAATGATGCTCCGTTTCACACAGGCTGAGTTGTGGCTGTGGCGGTGTATCTGTCCTTCCAGCAGCAGGAAACACGGAACTAACACACAGATGGGAAATCAGAGATGGAGACAATACACGATCTGCTGAAGGAACAGGAGTACACAGCTAGAAGGGGAAAGGGCCAAAAACAGAGCCTTAGGGAATACGAAAGCAAAAGTTCAAAAGAAGGAGAACCCAGAGGAAAAGACAATTGGGTGAGATGAAAGGAAACAAGGTTGATATGGTGTCACAGAAGCCAAGGAATTCTCAGGAAGACAGAGGCAGACAGTGGTATCAAATGTCAGAAGCAAGATGACAAATTGGGTAAGTCCACGTGATGGAACTGGAAGAATGCTGAGGCCCAGAATGATTCAAGTAGAATACTGGGAGCAAAATCCAGAGTTAAAAAGAGAAAAGGGGATGAAGTAGAAGAGGAGAGTACAGGATGCTATGCTCTTGGCCCAAAAGAATGAACAACTAATGCACAGCAAACCTGAGGAATTTTATATCACACACTACATGATAAAAATCATAGGTGCTTTTAAAACAAAATAGAATTTGTAGTGAGAGTTTTAAACTAATTATCCTATGAAATGATTCACCTTTCTATAGATTACCCTAAAAAATGCTAATAGCTAACTTCTAAGATTCCAAAATATTTTCCAAATACAATTTTGTTACATATAATCATCTTCATTAAAAGGCTGATAAGATCTCATAAAACTGGTAAGACCAAAAAGACACCTGCACCCCAATATTCATAGCAGCACTATTTACAATAGCCAAGACATGGAAGCAACCTAAATGTCCATCAACAGATGACTGGATGAAGTTATGGTATATTTATACAATAGAATACTATTCAGCCATAAAAAGGAATAAAATAATGCCATCTGCAGCAACATGGATGGACCTGGAGATCGTCATTCTAAGTGAAGCCAGAAAGAGAAAAAAAATACTATAGGATATCACTTATATGTGGAATCTAAAAAAAAAAAAAAAAAGACAATTGAACTTATTTACAAAACAGAAACAGACTCACAGACATAGAAAACAAGCTTATGGTTACCGGGGTGGGGGGGGGGGGGAAGGAAGGATAAAATTGAGAGTTTGGGATTAGCAGATACTAACTGCTATATATAAAACAGATAAACAACAAGGTCCTACTATACAGTACAGGGAACTATATTCACTATCTTGCAATAGCCTATAATGAAAAAGAATATGAAAAGGAATATATATATATAGATAACTGAATCACTATGCTGTACATCAGAAATCAGCAAAACATTGTAAACTGACTATGCTTCAATGGAAAAAAAAAAGTCTGACCAAGTGTCTAAATGTATGTTACTGCACCAAGAGAACTATAAACCTCAACCAGGCTTTATACAGCGTGTGGCCCATGAGGAGGAGCTGTCCCATGGGAAGGTCCATATAGAATGTTTTCACCATCAGCTGATATTTAGTGAAAATTCCTTGAGTGAAACCTACAAGCCTTTCATAATGTTTATGTATATGGAGAAGTCATAGTTTCTACTTTAAGGTGTATCTTTTCGAAGTGCCTAAATCATGAACAGAGAATAAGCAACTCACAGAATCTAGCAATATCATTCTTATACAAATTTCCCTAAAAAGAATAAAATAAATTTGAAAAAAAATTTTCCCCCAGAATATCTTGCAAATCTGTGTACCTTACACTTCAGAATTCCACAGGATCATTCAATTTAGAGGGTAAGTTAATATGAGGAGATAAACAGCCCTTTGACAAAACAAATGCAAACATATACACTACTGATATTTGTAAATGAATAAGTAAGCATTAAAGATACACTAGTCAACTCATAAATCGCCCTATGCAGGTAGTGACAGAGGACAGCTGAGACAAGAAATGAATTAAACACTGAGTATCGGCTATCTGCTGCCTCCAGGCCCTCCAAATCTCTTCAAAATAAGAATATTCCAAAGGAATTTAGAATGGGACTAGTCTGGCTTCTAAGAACTACAGTCTACGGCTCCATGGGTGAGGTTCTCCGGCAGTCAGCACTTCTCTTTAGTCTTCTCCTGAATTTCTACGGCTATAAACAACCTGACTGAGACAGAGGATGCAACAGCTAACCCCCAACCACAGAGACAACAAGGAAACACTGAAAATCCTGGTGCCACAACTGCAGTTCCCAGGGATCCAACCAAAATTCTACATTGATAATCGTTATTCTGAATTATTTTGCAAACAACCAAGCATTAAATATTTATTTAGCACTGACAACACACAAGTATAAAACCAGATCCCTGATTTCAGAGTGCAGAAAATGACAAGTTCAAAAACAAAGTACTCTTGTTCAGCTAGAACATGATAATGAGGTTAAGGTTTGTGTCCCGACATGCCGATTTGCCTTGCTCTGATTCCCAGTCATAGACTCATGCCCCAGGCAGCCTTCTTACAGATGTGTTACAGGACAGAGGGGCCCAAGCAGGGTGTTTCGAAAATCGAACTGGAATTGGAAAAACAAGCAAAGGCTATGGCACATGTCTAGTTACTATCCTGTTGTGCAGGCATCTTGTGGTTTGAAAATAACGATTTTAATAACATGAGACCTTAAATCACCCTCTTCCATATTGCTGACAGTGATTTCTGAGAATCAACATGTAGATGAACAAAGTCAATTTTATATTTATAATATACAAAGGATGGTTCTTGTTTTATGACATCTATAACAATTTATTTTCAAATTAAACTTAAAACTCATGGCCATGCACTTAAAATAGTATAAGTCAGAATGAGAATACTTAGAACCTGCTGGTTACACCATTGTCAAAGTCTAATTACACGATGGCCATTTTATAAACACAACGAAAGCCTTCAGGCCATGTCACAAGAGGCTATTGCCTTTTCCAGGCTGAAGTCACTTGGCATCAAACTCATCTTTAAAGGCTCCTAAGGTGTGGTAATATCTATGAGTCATGAACTGTTCTTTCATTGCTGTACCAATTACATGATTTCCACAATTAAATGAGTTATTAGATTCTTACTTCATTTGTTTACTGCACACAAATAGCACTACAGTAAATAGCATGCTTATTAAGGCAAACTGGGGGGATCCACTTGCCAGGTATTACCCAAAAAAATGTGGGAGAAGAGAATCTGGTATCATTTAATCAATAGTTCTGTTTACATAAAAGAGAAGGAATGGTGGTTTGCTCCAATACCCCGGAGTACAACCGGAGGCAACCTGGGAACTCGTAAGAAATCCTCAGAGAAGCTGGCTATGTCAATACTCTGAAACGGAGGTAGCCTAAAAGGGGACCCCAGAACGCATTCTCCGGCTGAAAGGAAGAGAGCCAGGAGGCTGCGGGAGGGCAGGGATAGACGGCACGGAGTCAGGTGGCAAGAACCCGCAGATGCACTCAGGCAATCAGTTACTTTTCTGAACCACAATGTCCTCTTCTACAAAATGAGACTGGTGAACTAAAGGGTCTGAAGCCTCCGTTTGAGCTTCACAAGTTCACGGGGGCTGCAGGGAATATGTGCCGTGGCACAGGGCACGGCGTCAGACAGCCCGGGATCCCATCTCTGTCCCACGTGGGAGTGGGCAGGTCCCTGGGTCTCTTCAAGGCTCAGTGTCCTCCGAAGCCTGGACGCAGAGAGTGTGGCAAGCAGGCAGTCACCTCCTGGGAGAAGCCCAAGGGTAGATCCAGCACTTCTAACTACCTTCACTTTTTCCAAAATAAGAGCATCTGGAATAAATTTAATGCTAAAATGTACACGAGCACATACTTTTCCCTTACCATCTGCCACCACATGTTGTGCATGCTACTTGGGATAAAATGCTCTCTCTTCTGTATGTTTTTACATGGTTCACTACTTCACAGTATACACTTAACGTTACACATTCCATGGACCTTGGGACCCTTCTTGTCAAAATATGCAGGATGCCAAAGAGTAGGTGGGTGTGCAGCACACACGCTGGAGAAGCAGAGATTCTGTTTTTATCTTGCTTTCTTATCAAGACTCTCATTTCAAATGAAGGCTATTCCAGGATTATGAGAAAAGTGCAGGAAAACGGGCCTTTTCAGGTGAAAACAACTCAAGACAGAACACAAGTAAACAGCACAGCAAAACACTGAGAAGCTGAAAACGCTGGTGTTCAGTCACCTTACCCCTCTCATTTCTGCCACTGTCCTCTCTGCCCCACACCGCCCTGCCCTGTGTCCTCTTCAGAACCTGAGTCAGATCCCGGCATCTCACCTTCACCCCACATTTACGCCAGTTTTCAAAGCTTCCCCCCCTCAACTCCAGTCCCTCTGCTCAGCTTTTGGGGAAGCAACTGCACTCACAATTTAATTCACACTTCCTTTCAGAGGTACACTCCTCCCTGGGTATGCAGAGGGGATTGATTCCAGCATCCCCAGCAGATATCAGCATCCGCAGAGGCTCAAGCTCCTCATGGAAAATGGCGTAGCCCAGTCTGCCCCTCGTATCCGCAGATGGGGAACCCGTGGATACCGAAGACAGACTGTATCTGCATTTTAGAAACATCCGGAAAGTGTTAATGCCAAAGGAACAGATCTCCAATGATGGATTTGCAGGTCATTTGGGAAAAACAGTTTGAGGAATGGGGTCTTGGGTTTTTCAAAGATTCAAACAGGTTTAGATATATGAGCCTTAATTCAATAAGACATGGTAGCAAACATTAACTCTACTTTTATTTCTCCATGTTTGCTTATCAGTTTTGTTTTGAGGGCTGGAGGGGATGTGGTTGAGAGGGTATTGTTATGTCCATACTCATTTTTTTCTTACGTATTTCCCATTAGTCTCCCCCTGGTTTGGTCAACTAGCAATATACCTTAGAAATGCCAGAAAAAAAAAAACCCTGTACTTAAACTTATGTTCAGGTTGGGCTACACAAAAATGGTCTAAATTTATCAGTTTTAGATTAATATTCTTGTCTGTCTATTGCCTGGTAAAGGTGATTTGAAAAAAAATCAGTGCTCTCCACAAATCTGGATGAGCATTCTACTCTGCACTTTTAACACCTTGTCATTAGCTAGCTATCAAGTTGGCAGGGTTTTTGAACCTTGGTACTATTAAGATTTAGGGTCAGAACATTTTTTGCTAAGGGGCTAGGGAGGTGTGCACTACAGGATATTTAACAGCATCCCTAGCCTCTACTTACTAAATGCCAGTGGCAGCCTTCCAGATATAGGACAACCAAAAATGTCTCCAGGCATTGCCAGATGTTCCCGGGGTAGGAGCAATATCAACCCTATTTGAGTACCACTGAGTTAAAATAAGATTGCAAAAATAACAGCACAACCCAGAATTGGGAATAAAAAGTTAACAGTCGTATTTACAAGCATGGTAGTGTGGTAAGCACTTCAGAATTACCCTCACTTGCTAGCCCCTACACAGTTTTGCTCTAAAGAAAAAAATTGCAACCAATAAAATGCTTGGAAAAAAAAAATGAGTACTATGGGAAGCTGCAATAGGAACCTAATCTGGAGGATAGTTCTTCTGTCTTCTAGTCATACAACATGCTCCTTTTTGTGCTACTAGAAAAGAGCAAAACAAATTGGGACATATATGCACCTTGCCCTGATCAGCCGGGCCAGCCTGGCAGACAACTGCAGAACAAACTCCAAACACAAAAGCAATTTCAAGAAACCTATTTAAGTTACCAAAATAGAGAAAGAGCACTAACCCTTGAGCCCATTTCCTCATCATGAAAGTGTGGATAATATTTACCTTGCATCAGGTTTGAGGATCAAATGAGAATTTATATAAAAAGTGAGCAGAAGACTCAATTTACTAGTCTACACCTTTGTTTTCTTGAAAAAATAATCTTTGGTTATAGGATTAACACTGGCCTAAGTCATTAGTTCTCAAACTTTAGGGGTGCATTAGAGTCACCTGGAAGGTTTGTTATAACACATTGGGCCATAAGCGTCTTTCCAGTTTTACTGAATAATGTAAGGGGTTGATAAGTTTTTTTAATTATGGCAGGCCCGAAAAAAAATGACAGACCTGCATCTTTTGCTTGCTGCTATTTTGGAATCAATAAAAACTCAATTCTTATAAAAGCACATTTCCCATTCCTGAATTTTGTCAATTCAGGTTTGACTGCAGAGCTTCCTCCTCTTCCTACCCCCTCACCCCAGCGTGAAGGACACACCATTAGCATCATTAGGTTAAAGATCAACTCCTGTGGGTCTTTTCTTGGGCAAAGGATCAGGTTAGGATCAGGTTTGCCACCTGAAACCCATAAAGGAAGGACTCGCAAAACAAACAGCTTTTAAAACATGTTTTACCTACACTTACAGGATGACAGTTAAAATATATCAGATCTCTTTCTCTCACTTCAAAATCATCAGTGTTTTTAATCAGCCCATTTTATACCTTTTTCTTCCTCTTTTTTCTAGACCAGTGGGTCTCAAAGTGTGGTCCACGATGAGCATCACCTGGCAACTTGTTAGAAATGCAAATTTATCAGGCCCCACTCCAGATCTCAGGAATCAGAAACTCTGGGAGATGACTCAGCAGTGTGTTGTAACAAACCTTCCAGGTGATTCTAATGCACCCCTTAAGTTTGAGAACTAATGACTTAGGCCAGTGTTAATTCTATAACCACAGATTATTTTTAAAGAAAACAAAAGTGTAGACTAGTAAATTGAGCCCTTTGCTCACTTCTTATATAAGTTCTCACTTGATCCTCAAACCTGATGCAAGGTAGACATTATCCCCACTTTCGTGATAACGAAATGGGCTCAAAGGGTTAAGTGTCACTCAAGGTCCCATAGCTAATAACTCTGCACGTGAAAGATTAAAGGTTTTGCAGTTCTCACTATTGAAACAAAGGTCTATAGCACCTTATTAATAAGGTCCATATTTTTTGCACTTTCTGCTTTCGGAAATTCAGGGGAAAAATAGAAATGGGTGGGGGAGGACAGTGTGCCTGCTGCCTCGGAGCCTACAGAATTAGAATTTAAGGGCAAGACTCTGGAAAGGTATTTTTTCCAATAAGGAAAGTTTAATTAGGCTTCGGTCCCTCCTGGCTTTGTCGGCGGGACTGCGCGCATCCCACAGACGAAGGGTCTCAACTTCGGGCTGGGGGCGCGGGCGGCACCTGGGCGAGCAGCTCACCTCTGCTCCGAGGCCGGGCATCCCCGACACGACAGGTTGCGCGCAGGGAGCCGGCCGGCAAGGCCCAGGCGCTCTGCGGCTCCAGACCCAGGGGGCTGGTTTACCAGGGGAAACTGGCACACTCCAAAGCCTGGGGGAGCGTCTACCCGCCACCGCAGCTCGGGGGAGGCCGGTGCGAGTGGTGAACCTGAAACCGCCGAGGGCCGCGCGGAGAGAAACCACAAGTCCCACTGGGGTCAGAGTGAAAAGAAGGAAGGAGCGCGGAGGCTGGAAGGCAGAGGCAGGGGAGAGAACCGCAGGAATTTAAAACGGCACAGGGGAGGAAGAGCAGGCTAGCACTCACTGTGAGGGTCGCTCTTCTCCCGGACCCCGTCCACTCGGCCGTCGGGGTGGATGCGCAGGAAGAAGCCCCCGTTTTTGCAGTACAACCGCTTGGGGTCCTTGAAGTGGCCGGGCGGGAAGGCGCCGCTGCCGCCGTCCTCTGGCAGGGCGGGCAGCGTGGTGATGCTCCCGGCTGCCATGGCCCCACCAGGGCCCTGCCGGGATTCCCGAGCCCCTGGAGCTGAGCGGGGAGCCGCCGCCCCCCGGCCCCGGCCTCCAACGCGCTCCGAGGCGCGGCCCCGGCCCCGGCCCCCCAGCCTCCCACCCCGCGGCACGCGGCCGCGCCCGCGGGCCCCCAGCCTCGCGCTGTTCCGCTGCTTCCCTCTCCGCCGGCCCTAGAGCTCGGTGAGCCCAGCGCCTGGGAGCTGGGGGTTAGGGCTGGGTGTCTCCGCGGCCGCTGCTCTCGGAAGGGCCGCCTACCCAAGCTGCAGAGCCCAGGATGTGGTTGCAACTGCGGGTACCGCGTCCGCTGGTCTGGCACCCGCCGGGCCGCGGCGTCACATCTACATCTCCACCCCCAACGCCCACCAGCCCTCCCACGCCCCCGGCCCTCCTCCCTCCCAGCGCGCCGCCCCCTACTCGCCCTGGGTATTCTGGGGCCGGCCTCTGGGTCGGGAGCTTTGGCCGCAGCACGCAAGCGCGCGACATCAGTGCCGGGGTGGGGAGCCCGAACACCGCCGGGGGCGAAGGAGGTGCGGGGCCGCGGCGGGAGGCCACGGCCAAGGCCTCCGCAGCTGTAGGGGATCGACCCCGCCGATTCCCCAGAAGTCGCCCCAGTCCAACCCCGCGGCACGCAAACTACATTTAGTATTTACTCCACATTGCGGAGCCTCTGCTGTGCAACCAGCCGTGACTCAACTTTTAAAAGTTTAAATGCAATTTTCCCCCATTCTTTTTCCCTGCCAGCGTCTCTACTCAGAGAAACTACTTCCACCCCCAAGAAGTAGAGAAATCGGAACCGAGGAAGGACTGTGTGTCAGAACAGGTTTTGAACATCTCTAATCAACAAAATACGAAGGGTACGCAGGCACAAACTGTTAAAATTGACGGCAGAGGCTGAAGTAGTTTACCAACATAAAGAAAAAGGCCAGAGGAGGGGAGTGGATTGGGTTGCTCTAAGGAAAAGATTTTTCTTCTACTAACCTAACTGGAATTAGGCAACGTGTAAAGATGAAGATGGATCTCAAATCCTTATCCTAACAGAAGCATGTTAATGTCTCATCCTAACTAAACAGGCATTTCTTGGAGGGAGGGTAGTTTTTTTGTTTGTTTGTTTTGTTTTGTTTTGTTTTTTCCTGAAAATCCCCAACTACAAAATTGAAGTTAATTGCACTTTGCTAGTTTTCAGTAGAATTTAAGCAGGTGCTACAGATTAGCAAAATATCTGTCTATAAAACTTTGTATACTGAACGCCCACTATGTGCAAAGCATTTCAGTAAGTGCAGTGGGAGATGCCCAATCAGCGGGATCTTCTGGCACAGTGAGAGTGATACACAGGGGCCATGGGCAACACAAATACCAGTAGAAAGTGTTAAGGCCATAGAAGAGTAAAATCAAGTGTGGTGAAATTTCAGACAAGAAGTAATTCAGCTGGAGGGTAGGCAGGGCTTTGGGAAAGCTTCTAGGAAGAGGTGAGAATACAGAATTTCCTCTATTTAAGAACATTTGGTTTCGAAAAATTATCCATGAGTGCATTTGTCTCCAAGATGGGTTTAACTCTGGATGTATTCCTAGGATGTTAAATAGGTGTACGAAGCTATTCTTTGGAGCTTTAAAACCAGGTATACTCTTCTCTGGGTTGTTGTATGATCTCTGACATCTCTCTCCAAAATGGACAGGGTTTATCTGATTGAATATCTGTTAAGACAAACAGCTCCCTTCCAGACGATCTCTGCAGGATCCTAGGGATTGCTTAAAGCTTTCGTAGCACGTGCCAGGTTGCCACTTACTTTGAAATCAAGTTAGATTTGAATAAGCCTTGAACTCTGTATCACAGAAACCGGAGTATTCCAAGAGCAAAGGGATAAAATCTAAGTGAAAATATTTTTTAACAGTAGCATCCGGAAACTTGGGGAACAGCTACAAGCAGTTAAGTAATTTGGATGCTAATGGACTACAGGTCTTGTGGAATAGGTACTGCATCCCAAGTACAATAAACATGTGTTTCCTAGTTCCTTGCAAAACCAGGAGAGGAGATATCACAGGAAATGGTTAATTCAGGTCTGGAAATCTAGGTCTCCAAGACAAATAGTGTTAATTCCAAGAAGACCATTAAGCATGTTGTCTTAAGTTCCTACAAAGACTCTTCTCAGCGCACACTTATACCCACACAGAGACAGATAAACTATTCTTAGATGCAATCAAATCTGCTCTCAGCTGAACCATGAGCAATCAAAATACTTACAGTCTCAATTTACCCAACTATAAGGATGAATATAAAAATAATTTTGACAAATAACTAGAACCAATGATGAATACAAAACTCATTATTTTAAAAAACCATTAGGTTCCAGTGATAACTATTTAGACACTACAAACCAAAGAGGAATTTCCCTCATAATACCAAGACTTTGGAATTAATAAGAATTGTTCAGAATCTAAATGATGAAAAGTACAAAGACTTAATGAGAGCTTAAAAAAAAAAAACCTCAAGTGTTCCTGGATGGAAACATACAGTAAAATAACAATATGAAATTCCTCTGATCACATTTTAAAAATTTAAATAATACTAGTTTAAATTTTAGCACAATTTTTAAAAACTATATGACAATATTGTAAAATTTATTTGAATAAACAAACATGAGAATAGCAAATACTTTTTTTAGTTGTAGGGGGAAAAAAGAAAACACTTTTAAATGGACAAAAATGGTTACTAAATATCTTCCACAGAAATTACGCATTGTCTAGATTATCTGATTCTGTGGGGGTCTCCGTACTTTTCTCTTTGAGCAACTTTACAACTCTTGCAAGATGTAGATAACTGTCATAGACTGAATTGTGTGTCCCCCCACAAATTCCTATGTTGAAGCTCTAACTTGCAATGTGACTGTATTTGGAGATATGGCCTTTATAAGGAGGTAATAAAGGTTAAATGAGGTCATAAGAGTGGGGTCTTATAATGGAGGTTCTAGCAAGGGCAATTAGGCAAGAAATAAAATAAAAGAATCCAGATTACAAAGAAGAAATCTATCTGTATTTGCAGATGACACAATCTTACATATAGAAAACCCTAGAGAACACACACACACACACACACACACACACACAACTATCAGAGCTAATAAATGAGTTCAATAAAGTTGCAGGATATAAGATCAATATATTAAAAATCAGTTGTATTTCTTTACACTAGCAAAGAACAATCCAAAAATGAAATTAAGAAAACAATTCCATTTACAATAGCATCAAAATGAATAAAGTATTTAGGAATAAATTAACCAGAGAAGTTCAAAACCTGTATACTGAAAACTATAATACATTGTTTGGAAAAAGTTAAGATATAAATAAATGGAAAGATATCTGTATTCATGATTAGAAGACTCAATATTGTTAAGATGGTAATATGTAAATTGATCTACAGATTCATTGCATTCTCTGTCAAAATTCCAACCTCCTTTTTTGAAGAACTTGACAAGTGGACTCTAAAATTGATATGGACAGGCAAAGGACCCAGACTAGCCAAAAAAGTCTTGAATAAGAACAGAGATGGAAGACTTGATTTCAAAACTTTCAACAAAGCTACAATGTACAGGACAGTCTGGTACTGGATTAAGGATAGACATATAGTCAAAAAATAAACTGACATTTATGATCAACTGATTTTCAACACAGGTGCTAAGAGCATTCAATGGGGGAAGAACAGTCTTTCCAACAAATCACGCTGGACAACTGGATATTCACAAGAAAAAGAATAAATTTGGATCCCTGCCCATATATATATTAAAAAATTAACTCAGTGTAGATAATAGACTTAAATGTAAGAGCTAAAACTATGAAACTCTTAGAAAAAACATAAGTGTTAATCTTTGTGACTTTGGATTAGATTATGGTTCTTAGATATGGCACTAAAGACAAAAGGAACAGAAGGGAACAGATACATTATACTTTATCCAAATTAAAAACTTTTGTGTATCAAATCACACTGTCAAGAAAATGAAAGGTACCTAGAGAATGGGAGAAAATATTTGCAAATTACATATATGATGAGAGTCTAGTCTCCTAAATATATAAAGAACTGCTACAACTCAACAGTAAAAAGATAACCCAACTTAAAAGTCAGCGAAGTATTTGGTGACTAGACATTTCTCCAAAGAAGCTATAAAAATAGCCAATAAATACATGAAAAGATGTTCAATATAATTAGTCGTTAGGAAAATGTAAGTCAAAACCACAATGAGATATCACTTCACACATACTAAGATAGCTATAATTTAAAAAAACAGAAAATAACAAGGGTAATCAAAGGTATGGAATAACTGGAACGTCCATACGTTGCTGGTGGGAACATGAAGTACAGCCAATACAGAAAACAGCCAGGCAGTTCCTCAAAAAATTAGAGGAACATAGAGTCACCACATGACCCAGAAATTCCATTCATACACATATATACAGGTGAAATGAAAACACAGGTTCATACAAAAACATGTCAGTGAATATTCATAGCAGTATTATTCATAATATCCCCAAAGTGGAAAAATTCTACCAAATGTCTATCTCTAACAAAGGTCTAACTCTAACAAACGTCTATCAACTGATGAATGGATAAAAAAAAATGTGATATATCCATACGATGGAATATTATTTGGCAATAAAAAATGGCATACTGATACGTGGATGAAACTTGAAATAGTATGCTAGGTCAGAAAGGCCAGCTTTTGCATGACTTCATTTGTACAAAATGTTCAGAATGGACAAATCCATAGAAATACAAAGCAGATGAGTGGTTGCCAAGGGCTGGAAGAAGAGGGGACTGGGGAGTGACTGCTAGTGGGTATAGGGGATTCTTGGAGTGATGAAAAAGTTCTGGAATTAGATAGTGGTGATGGTTGCACAACTTTCTGAATATACTAAAAAAGTCTGAATTGTACACTTGAAAATGGTGCATTTTATGGTATGTGAATTAAATCTCAGAAAAAATAAATTCATGCTGAAATAAAAATGAAAATTTTCTCCTCTAAAGTTGAGAGAAAAAAAGAAATGCCATTACCCAGGGGTGTCAAGGACCAGGTAAACTGGAGACTTAATGAACTGCCAGACGGAAGCTAAATTATTATAGCATTTTGGAAAGGCAACTTCGTGTGAGCATCAAGTCCTTAAATTTTTGAAATTACGTATCATTTGAGCCAACAGTTTTGGTGCAAGAAATTTAAAGAGAAAAATCGAGGATGTATACACTTAACAAACTTGCGGTTCATTACAACATTGATTATAATGAGAAAAAATAAGGGATCATCTAAATAATTAAAGTTGAACAAATTAACTTGAATAAATCATGTTGTATTCATACAAACCAGTGTGTTCCATGCAGCCGCACAGTTTTGTGGGAGAATGCATAACATGGAGAAATGTTTGCAATATATTGTTAATTGAAAGAAGTCATTTACAGAACTATAGAATAATACTCCATTTGTTAAATATACTCCCAAACACATTAGAATGAGAAATATTAAAATGTTAGTACTGATTACTTTGGATTGTCAAATTATTTTTATTTTATAAATAACCCCTGGCTACTCACTAATACATAAAACTTATTCGCTAAAACTATATCTTGTTTATTTGTTTCCTTATTTATCATCAGGCCCCTCACTCCAATATAATACAAAGTTCCTTAAAGGAGAGATCTTTTTTGCACTAAACATTGCTGTGTCCTCGGGCCTCGTAGCACTAAGAAGAATCTGAACAAATATATTTTTTAAAATGAACACGTGCACTAATTTTGTTTTAGAAAGTTGTTTTTGAAACCAAAACTCCTCATCTACGTTATGTATGGGTGTGGTCAATGACTGTGGAACTCTAAATGTTTACTGTTTTTTAATGAAAACATACTAAGCCCATTTCCTTATGAAAGCCCACTAAAATACACAAATTACTGACTTCTAAAGCCTAGTATATCCCTATGATCCAGCAATCCCACTCCTGGGCATATATCCAGAGGAAACTCTAATTCGAAATATTCACAGCAGCACCATTTACAGTAGCCAAGACATGGAAACAACCTAAATCCACTGACAGATGACTGGATAAAGAAGTTGTGATACATATATATACAATGGAATACTGATCAGCCATAAAAAAAGAATGAAATAATGCCATCTGCGGCAACATGGATGGACCTGGAGATCATCATACTAGGTGAAGTAAGACAGAAAGAGAAAGAATAATACCATACAATATCACTTATATGCAGAATCTTAAAAAAAAAAAAAAAGACACAAACTTATTTACAAAACAGAAACAGACTCACAGACATAGAAAACAAACTTGTGGTTACCAAGGTGGGAAGTGGGTGGGAAGGGATAAATTGGGAGTTTGGAATTTGCAGATACTAACTACTATATATAAAATAGATAAACAACAAAGTCCTACTGTATAGCATGGGGAACTATATTCAATACCTTGTAATGGCCTATAATGAAAAAGAATATGAAAAGGAATATATACCTGTATAAATGTATCACTAGGCTGTACATCAGAAATTAACACAATATTGTAAATTGACTATACTTCAATTTAGAAAAATAATCTAATCAGTTCCTAGAACAAGAACAAGAAAAGACTTGTTCTTTCACCTTTTAAAGAGGGGAATGCCAGAAGTAATTAACTTTATTCATATGTTCTTTCTTTCTTTCTTTATTATTGAAGTATAGTCAGTTTATAATGTGTAATTAGCTCAACACTATAGTAAGAGTTAGGTAGGAAGAGCTATTGAATCAGAGGAGCTCAGCCTTCCTTATATTAATTTCATTCAAATAAATTGTTGTTAATAACAATGCATTTCAAAGATGGCCTCTTACAGAAAGGCCCTGTTATTCTTTATCTTCTGTGCGGTCTGCTCAGATTAGAGAGATTCGAATCGCATTGTCCATCTGTTCTTATTTGGCATGAGTTTAAAGGGGCATCCTGACCCTCAATTCAAGGTACTTTTTTTTAACATGCAAAACATAGTAGGAAAAAAAGCGGGGTGGGGGGGGACCTGAATTTACCTCTGGGACAGACTGCTCCTTGGTTTGGGGAAAGCTATATGAACAAACACTTCGATTACATAAATTTAACGCAAGTACTCACCACCAGTGCTGCTCTAAACCAAGTCAAAAGATAAATGACAATCTGGGAGTTTATGCAGTGTCTATGACAGCAAAGGTAATCTAAAGAATAAAGAGTCTTTTTAAATATCAGTGAGAAAAAGACCCATGGGCAAAGGAACATGAACAAGTGGTTTCTAGTAAAAGAAACATAAATAAAATATATGGATAAATACAAAACACATAAACAAAGAAATCTTCTAAAATATAAAACTTCTGAGTGAAAGAAATGCAAATTAAACCTAGAATCAGGTACATTGTTCTATTTCTCAGTCAAAAAGTTTAAGATACAGCATTAGAGAGTAGGAGGAAACAGTACTCTCATTGCTGATGGGAGATCAAGTCAGCACTAGCATTCAGATTCGAAATAAGTGTCTTTTAAGTGAGCAATTATTTTCTAGGAATTCATCCTACAGACATATTCACATATATGCACAAAGATGGCTGAACTTATATACTTCAGCTTTGCTTATGGTTGCAAAAGACTGGAAACAAACAGTACAATGGTTATCAGTACAGGCTTATAAAAGAAATTATATAGGGTCATTCATTTAATATTTTTTGGCAGCCTATAATCACCAGATGCAATTTTATAATAAAGTATTTCAGTTTTTTTAAATGAAGTCAATCTATATGTCTGACTATGGAATGATCTCAAAATACAGTGAAAAAGTGGAAAACAAGTGAAAAGTGGAAGCATACTGCATTGTGTTTAGCATGCTTCTATTTTCATGAAAGGAAAACATGCATACACCTGCCATATACGTGCTTTTTTACAGACAGACTGTTTCAGGAATGTCTGCCCCTGGGGACTGGAATCCGCAGTCAAGGAAGACTTCTCATTGTACTGTTGTCGTACTACTTGATTTTTTTAACCATACGCATGTACTACTTTTTCTTTCTTCGGTAACTTACTTGAAAATATACGTACTGAGAAAAATATAGTAATTTAAGATGAAATTCCTCAATTAAAAAATAGAGAAGAATAATATATCCATACGACCTAACTATTCCCTGACTGACGTACATCTAGGTTGTACACAGGTCTTGGTCATTACAAACAGTGCTGTAGTAAACAGCTTTGTACTTGTCTCCATGTGCATAAAGTTTTTCTCCAGAGTTGTTGCCTAGGGATGGATTTGCCGAGCTCCTGCATTTTCAATTTTAAAAGACTGTACGGAGTTGTAGTTTGACCAATAGTGCTCACACCTTCATAGAGGTACCATTCTTGCCAAAATTTTAGCATCATAAAGCTGGGGATTCTAATTAGTTGTACAGATGGTGAAATTACTTCCTATAAATTGAAAAGATTAAGATAAAATTAGTAATAATGTAGACACAAGTAAAGTTCTACTTCTAATTTTAAAAAACGAATAAATTGAGTAAGTATAGCATGGCAGAATCTGGCTTGGAAAAAAGTGACACAAAAAAAGATCACATGAAAGTTAAAAATTCAGTGGCCTAATCCGAGGCCTCTAATCCCCATATAAATCTATACCTCTAATTGTCCATGCTCTGAAAATAAAGATCATTTTGTTGGGTATACTGAAAAACATAAATAAAAGATCACATGGTTAGTAGAAACCAATAGAGTAAATAATTGCCCAAAAAGCTACCATAACTGGGCTTCATCAATAGATGTTTAGTGAGCAGATGGTAAAACAGTACAATTCCTTTGAACTCTGAACAGATCACACATGAAACATTCATATCTTAAGGACACATTGACAAGACAGTTTTCAAGACTGGGCAACACTGGTTACCATAATCGTGTGTTGTGGTAATCATGCAAATTCCCATTTTTCATCAGTTTCTTTTATGCAAAGACTGAATAAAAGTTCATTATAGCAAGAAGTTACAGAAACACTCTTCCCTTAGGTCTCCAAAGAGAGTATCCACTTATTATGGACTCTTTCCCTGTTAGCCTTTCTAGAGACAGAAGAATGGACCACCACAGGGTTCTTCCATCTCTACAGTTCTAAGATTCTTTATCTTTCCTTGGAAATACCTCTATTTTCCCAGAAATGTTCCCAGACATTAGTAACTTTACCCTGACCACATATGGTCAAAAGCAATGTGTACCAAATTTAGAAATATTTTAAACTCCAGCCCACCAAAACTAGCTGATTATAGCCAGTGTTTATTTGTGTTCAGAGAAGAGGACTGAATATTTTTCTTCTTTCATCACTGAAGGACCATCAGCTTTGTCTGTAGTCCAAGTTTACTATACCTTCAGCCAAAACTATGACTTTCTTTGTAACTCTTCAGCCAATGACCTCAAGCCTGACCTACAGCAATCATGCCCCGGGGATGAAAAAGGTCATTTAAACACCTCAGCCCATAGTCATCAGGAGAATACAAAATTTCATCTCAAGTGTTCTTAATGGTTAAGGTCTTCTCTACAAAAGTAATACAGAAAGAATGAATAGTGATTGAAAAAAAAAAAAAAGCTGGAACCACAGTTAAGTAGAACTTTGAAAATTTCAAATGTTTTCTCAATATTCCTTCTATGACAGGAAAATGCATTAAATTAATATAAACTGTCCAAAACAATATGCTGTCTAAAAAGCTAACTTTTTGACCAGTAGTTTACTAATAGGAATAATGACATAGTAAAGATTCTATTTAAAAACCATTGCAATTCAAATAGGCTGAGATAAAGTTAATGTTTTCACTACCCTTGTAAAAGGCTAGACCAGTTAGGAAAAACATTATAAAGACAACTATTTTAAAACTTTAGCATTTTATATATATGTACAACAGCAAAAGACTACTAATTTCCAGTTTTTCCTGTTTATTATGGAGCATCTGGACATCTTGCTATCTTGCATGTCTATTTTGAAAAACAATTTGAGGTGACTTGCCTATTAAAAGACAGAAGAGCTTAACATGATAGAAATGAGCAGCACATGTCACTTAAAAGGCAGAATTAATTGTACCAGGAGCTGGATCTTTACATTAATTGATCACTGAACTTAGCTCTAATCTTCCTGGCAGACAAGGCAATAAGGGAAATAAGATGTGTTCTAAAATGTGGGCTGTTTGATAAAAGCTCACTGAAGAGTAAACTTTCCTGGCATCAATTCTCTCGGAAGCTTGTCAAGTGGCTCTTTATAAGAGAAGCAGTGAGTAACATAAGGGCCAATATCTTGAACTGTAATTTTGCCAAAGATTAAGAAAATGTTCTTTAGATTGCCTTAGGAAAGCTGAGTTCAACATTCAATTATAACTATGTGAAAGCATTTCTGTAAGGGACTTAAAAAATATATTTCAGGAACATTATATTCTGTTGATCTAATTTAAGACAGGAACAGATTTTAGATACTTTAAAAGAGTGGTTGATTACTATACCCTTAGATCTTCTCTCTAAAATGTCAGTTATCCCTTGCCCAGTTATATACTTTTAATCATTATTATTATTTCTTACAACTATAAAATGTTCATGAAGATAAGCACAAAGAAGAAAGTACTTCTGTAATATCCCCAGTCAGCAATTATCATTGGTAACATTTTCTGATATATCCTTCATAGATGATGGATAAGGATAGAGATATATAGATAGATGTTTTTGCTTTGTTTAGTTTTTACCAAATTGGGTCACACTGGACATACTTTTATAACATTATTTTCCATTAGCCAGTATATTATGAACATTACTACGTGTCATTAAGTATTTTTCTATGACTTTATTCTTAATGCCATCATATTACTCCATTGCATAGATACACCATAATTTATTTAATCCACTGCCTGTGGACATTTAGGTAGTTCTCACTGTTTAAATTATATCTCACTGTATAATTCTAATTACTTTCTTAGGACTAATTCTTTGCCCTTAGGTCCTTTTGATTTCCTTTTCACTTGTAAGTATTTGTGTAATGTCTATTCACTCACTGATGGAATGTATTTCCAGCCCTTGATATAGAAGACACTCAATAAATACTTTTGAATAAATAAATGAATGTTTTAAGACTTTAGGGTACATTTTATCAAGTTCATTTGAAAAAGTTGTGTCAATTTATACTTTTCCTGAAAGTGTGGTGAGAGTCCCTCTTTTTCCACATTCACTTTGGGTGTCCTCTTGGGCATCTTGGGAATCACTTTGCTGTGCAAAAAAGGTCAGTTTATGATTGGTTTAATTTCTATTTTTTCAGTTTTTCCTAAGTTGGGAAGTGCTCATAAACAGTCATTTCAATGTTATCTAGAAAGTGCCTAAAATGCCAAAGCTCAAAACAAGATTCTCTGGTCTAAGCTTCTGGATTCACAGATAACAACTTCAGGCTATAAACATTCAGAATTCTGATTTTTAGTATGGAAAGGAAAGATTTTCATCTCTGGATAGAGGTGGACCATAGGGGTTCCTATGAGATGGACATTTAGGGGGACAGGAAAATCCAGCCAGGTACCCATACATTTTAATGGTTCTGCTTATCACGCTTTCCATACAAAATGTATTTTTAAAGGAACAAAGTGTAAAATATACATCGACCATTTTTATTGGTCAATTATTATAAGTGCTTAATTTAAATTTATTTTTCTTCTTAATGTGTTTATTTCTCTCCCCCACTTCCTGATCCACTTAGAATAAATCCCACTGTGCTATCATATCCAGCTCACTGGTATTAAGTGCTGTGAATGACATCAGTGTGTAGGCTGCAAAAAATATCTAACTTCTGAGAGGAGTTAGTCACGCAATTTGTGTGGCCCTATCTTCCCTTAAAGTCATCACATTAAGAAAAAAAAAAAACTATTATCACTCATTCTGAGCAAAATTATACGAATTTCTTCATTTTTCAGTTACTGAGGGGTGTCAATTCTCTTGAGAGTCTACAATCTAATTCACACCCACAAATCACAGGTCATGGCTTCTGAGGGGTGATGACATCAGCGCCTAGGGTCAGGCCATTCTGATGTTTCCAGAAGATGTTCTTGTATGATGGTAAAACATTCAACAAGTAAATGTAAGCTGATACTTCAAGACAGCTGCTTGCAAGTATAATTTCAACATCATTGTTCACACAATGTAAAATGAAAAGGGAGGATACTAGCAATTTAGAGAACTGAAACTGAACTCTGTAAGAGTCAAAGAAAAAAGAAAGACCATGTATTCAAGGCATTGATATTATATAGTTGAGATAGGATGTGTCAGTAAAACCTGTTACTACCCAAACCTCAAATAGACCCCGTCTTCTCAGGAAATTCTAGCATATTGCCTTGGTCCCTTAACTCTTTCCACCTCTGAGACCATTTTCGCACTTCTTTTATCTTAAACTTCCAACAACCCTCACTCTCAGTTGGCACCTCATTTTGCTTCTTATTTTGCTGAAGGTAATGGAATCAGTCAGAATAGACTCTCCTCAGCTTCCCACCATCAGACAGACAACCAGCTTACATCTGCTCCCACACACCTTACGTGGCCCCTGCCCTGCCCCCTGCTCACCCCACCTGAGCGCTGGGTCACATTTCCTCTCCCTTGCTGAAGGGCTTTTCTCCAGCAGCAGCTTTGCTCCTTTCTAGTAGATCATTCCCATCAGCAGAAAAATATGTAGCTGTTTTCCTATCTTCAAAAAAGCCCCTCCCTTCCCTTGGCCCCACAGCCCTTTCCAGGTACCACCCCATTTTCTGCTTTCCTCTACAGCAGAATTCCTCAAGGGTTGTCTAATTGTTGTCTCTACTACTTCCACCCATTTGTTTCTCTGTTTTAAGCCTTTGCTTTCATTTACTTCTTATGCCGTTGTATGACAACAAAAGTAATGAATACAAAAAAGACATCACCCACAGTCCACTAGCCTAAGACATTGGTTCCTCTTGTTTTATTTGTGCTCCCTTCTTATGTTTGCTCACTGGTGTCTGCCCTTTTTTGCACTGTTGCAATCAGAGACTAGGAATATTTTTCTATGCTACTCTCCTTGCTTAACATTTTAATTTCCTCTCTTGCTCCATAATTCAAAGAACTCGTATTTTAAGAATTAAATTTCATCTAGTTGATATGTGTATAATTCATTTCACCATCCACTGTTTTCCTCAAAGCCTAAAACTCACTTTCCGCCTTCCCCAAATCTCTTATACAGATGAAGGAGAGGGGGTTATGGGCAGGTGTGCCCATTAGTAAGTCCTGCAGGGATATTCTGGCAGCTTGACCACCTGATAGTTCTCTTATGGGAGAACATTTAGTCTCCCCCTCTCCCCAGCTTTGGGTCTAGCACAAAGTCCACAACTTCTGGGTAACAGGAAAAGTCCTATCCATAGTCGGTTACAGTCATGTACCTTTCCTTTCTTCAAAGTTTTCTTTAGGTGCAGTTCTTGTAAACAGTATGTGGGGCAGGTATCTTGTTTACTTGCTTCTCTGGATCCACTGCTCACCCTCCTGACCCTGCAAAGTGGCTGCCCTCTATGGACCACACCACCTTCTCTTGCTCTCTGGCTAAATCTAGAGGAGACTGAAGTCAGTTCTTGGCTTCTTTCCTGTGATGTCACGTCTGTGACTTTCAGCTGAAGGTGCCCTACTCCTCATGATTCTTTCTTTCCAGGTTTTGGTAACCGTGTCCTCCCCTTGTCCCTTTGGGCTTAGGAGTGGCAACAGCCCTGCTGGTGTTCACCCAGTGGAACACTATGCCTTGTGGTTCTTGCACTCCCCACTCACACCTTCCTAAGTAAACCTCAAATTATCCCATTTCGAACATGTCATCTTACTGAGGCACTGCCTGATACTGGCTCTAATTGAATCTGATTTTCAAATTCAGGCTGCGAGTTTTTGCCTTTTGATAGGAGAATTTCACATTAGTAGTGAAAATGTATACACTTTAATTTTATTTCTTCCATGTTATTGTACACTTTTATACATTATTTTCCCTTCTCTCTTTTCCTTACTCTTACTAGATTGTTTTTCTCTTTTCCTCCTCTATTCACAAATTGGAATTTCTACTATGCATCTCCATTCTGCTACTCCTAACTTTCCTAACTTTAATAGTCATATTTCTATTTCTATGGAAAATTAAACAATGTCCTCCAACTTATTCATTCCTTACCAGACACATATTTTTCAATTTTACTAATAGTTGTCTTCCTAGCTGTCATAATCAAATCCTCCACTGATAGACCAAAAAGTAAGTAACAGCTTTGCCGTCCTTCAACGCTTCTGCACTCCTTCCACTAAATGACACCTTCAGAACGTTTAACTGCCATCTCCTCCCTTTTGCCCAAATCTTGAGTTTGTATAAGATAACTATAGAATTTCAAACCCAGACAATTATCTGAAAAACAATTAGTTTTCCCTCACAGAATCTCTCTCCTCTTTCAAAATTCTTAAGACTATAATCTCCAGTTAACTGTCATCATCCATTTAGATTTAATTGTTAATGTTATGAGACTCATTGTTCATCAGTGTTTCTTGAACTTTTCATCTTCCCCATCATGAAACTTGATTTTCATGTGGTTAGAGGATTTTCTCAGAAAGGTACGTGGGTACCATATTTTCAGAGCCCTCGTAACATGCCAAAGCGTCTTTACTTTGCTCTCATGTGTGGATGAGAACTTCCCTTGATAGAGGGCTATTACCAGTGGTCTGTAAATGTAAATGCAAATTGTCTGATTCAAGGTTTCAGACAAGAAGTCTATCACTAGTCTAGTTATCTTTCCTTCATCAGTTGTCTTTGAAAGTTCTGATCTTTGTTTAGAAGCTTGTAAGATTTTCTACTATGATGCCAAATGGTGATTTCTTAAATCCATCATTCCTTCCACATTTATTAGTGAGCATTATGTATACAGAATTGTATACTGTAAGGAAAAGCTTTTCCTTTTCATTCATTCATTCATTCACTTATGTATATTAGTATAAACTCATTGATGCTTATTTTATTCAGTAGGCAATATTTGTTTCTATCATTGTTTACTGATGATCAAATTATCCCAGATTTGGCTAGTGGGAGCCCCTTCCAGCTGGCTTTCACGCTTTTTTGACATTTTCCCATCATTCTTTGAACACTTCTTTACTTTCTGGCACATACATGAAAATGTTCTAGGCTTATCTTAGACTTTTCCAGCCCCAGCCCTGGAATCAAGCATTTCTTCAAAGAGCTCTGGTTTTTGTTGTTGTTGTTGTCTGTTTTTCTTTTGTTATTTTTTGCAGAGAATGGTATTGAGAAAGATCTGAACAGTAGGTGTGGTCAATGTTACTGCAATGACATTTCCTCGGTTATAAAATGGGATTCTGTCTTACAAGGTTGTTGTGAGGATTAAATGAGTTAGTATATATAAAGTGCATATAATAAGCACTCAGTAAATGTTAATATGATTATCAACTATAAATAATTCAGAGATGACTTACTGATAATAAATTATCAAATTAAAAGACCAAAAAGTGAAAACACTCTGAATATTTATAAACAGACAAAAATACTTTAAAAAGAAGTTTGCAAATGTTTCTTTGACCCAAATATCTGAAACCAAGAGGAATGATGTGGCCGAAACTTAGTTTACTCTGGTAAGTCTCTGGAACACCCTGGAGAGTTGTACATTTTACTTACGTTACTAGGCCTGTTTTCAACTGTGCTAAAGGAGGTAGGGAACTAGGGAAGCAAAACTCGGACCCACTGTCTAGAGAATCCTTTAAAAGGTTAAATGTAGCCTATGCCTTAGGAGATACTTCTGCTTGAATAATGGAGAAAAATAATCCTAAGGGAACAGAAGGTCCCATATGCTTAATCTTGTTTCTGCAAAGTGCTTGCTCCACCAATGGAGGAGAAGGAACCGGAAGAATGAGTGAAGGAATGAGCGTGAAAAGGGCAGCCAATGAGAAGACGACAAGAAGCCACAAAGAGGACCAGATAAAAGGACCCAGCTGAGACCCCAAGAGCGGGAGTTCTTACATCAAGCCACCTGGGCTTACAGCGCCCTGCTCCAGCGCCCTTCTACCTTCTCCCTTGGTGGTAAATAAAGCAGCTTTCATTCTGTCCCTCTGCCTCAGCTGTGACTTTGTTAGAGCAGGGAGACAGCTAGATATGAGCAGAGAAAGGGGGACACAGACCAAATGGCAGGAATTGGGCAGAAAGGAGGGGCACAGGCCAAATGCAGGAAACCACACATCATGTAAGCAGCAGGGATCTTTGGGCAGAGAAAGAAAAGCAGGAACCTTGGGGCTGATGAGGGATCATGCCTTTTGGGATGACAAGTGGCCTGGAGAAGAACAAAGAAAGGTCAGAAAAGGCAGGAATTTCTAGTGTCCGAATGTAACCTTTTGCTCATTATGCCCTCATTTCAATAAAATTAGCCTTGCAGATCAGAAGTACCCATCATGCACCGACGCCATGACACTTCCGATCCAGACTGAATAAGGACAAAAATCCCTCCTCCCTTCGGGAAGGTGGAATTGGGATGATAATCAGGGAATATGACCCCAAACCCTTCCCTCCCCAGTGAATATTCCGTCCATCCATTTTTACACCCTATGTAGCTAACTTGCTAAAGAAACTCAGGGCAGCCACTCACCTGAGCCTGCCCGCTCTCCCCTGAGAGTGTACTATCCATCCTTTAATAAATTTTCACTTTACCTTTTTTAACCTCTAAGTCTTGTCTCTGAATTCTTTCTGGGACGGGACAAGAACCTGGAACACCAGTTGCATCTATCGGCAACAACTTCTTCCCAGCCTGCAGGCAAGAACCCCCTTTTGTGGGATCCCCAGTCTAAGGGGAGTCTCCCATCCGCTATCAATGCCATTGTTGAAGAGGGGAAATTTTACTCCTACCTTGCCGGGTTCTTTTGACAGGTCTAATAACTAAATTGACACAAGACAGATTAACAGGAGAAAATCAAATTAAATTTTGTATGCATGGAGCTCTCATAGATATGGAACCTAAAGAAATGACCAAAGCAGACTGCTTTTATACTTTTTAGACAAAAAAATAAATTTGTAAATTTGTGAAGAACTGACAAGACACAGAAGTTTGGGCTCAGAGTAGTAAAGTAGCAAAGTAACCAGCCTTCCAAGTGCCGACTTCACTGTCTCTGGTGCTAAGAAGGCCCGCGACCTCCCAGTGCAGGGAGGGCACCTTTCACGCGGGGATTTATTTCCTACTTTCAGGGAGACAAGAGAGGGTCAGAGTGTCCTTGCATCGGCTGTTTCTTAGGTAACTAAAGTTATTCAAAATAATCCAAATGCCGCTTTTGCCCTGACCTGAACACTACTAATTCCAGTTTTAAAACCCAGAACAGCATTCCCTCTTCTTCTGTGTTTCCTACAATGCAGAAAATGAGTATTTTCCTCTTACTGGCTCCTTATTACTCTATCTAGCTCTCAGACATATTCTGAACCAAAATCTAATGTCTTAAATTCTTCTCTAGGAGTAGACATTTGGGATGTCTGTGGGTGTATCTGGATGGAGGCCAAATATTCCTCGTTGCCTATTTTAAATATCTTGTGCAAATTTAAAGTCATTTCTCTTCCTATTCTTTCCCGTTGTATTCTCTTCTCCAGGGCCCAGATCCTACAAGTCTGGACATGCCCTTCGAAGGGCAGCCCCAGGCCAGGGGAAGAGATCCAGGGATTCCCCCACCGAGCCTGAAACTGAAACCTCTGAAAACGCATCTTGATTTCTTTCCACATTTCTTTCCCATTTGCCTTTCTGGCACACTGCCTCTTCTTTAGCAAACTTCTTATCCTTCCAGTGCCTCCAAGCCGGGCCACATGTTTCCGTGACTCTGGTGTGGGGGTTGGTTCCCCCACGGCTGTGGCAAGGTTATGCCCTCTCTTCTGAAACCCTCTTGGTTTCAAAGGCTCTATTATTGAGTCGGAGGCATTCATGGCCTCGGGCAGGATTAGCATTATTAAGGCAGGAACGCAAAAACAAAGAAACAATTCTTGTTCAGCTTTTGTGTTTCAAGAACAGACTTTTGAAACCCAGGGCTGAAACAATGGTTGTGAAAGAAAAAAAAAAAATCAGGGCTTTTTGAGGGAGAAAGGGATTTTTTTTTTAGTTCCAAAAGGGAAGCTTAAAGTCTCAATAGAAAAATCCCCCAGTGAAGTTTAACAGAATAAATACCTCATAAAGAAAGTAGATGAAGAACCTAGCTGGCCACACACTAAAGGAGTGTTGCCCCAGCGGCGGGGAGGAGAGCGGCTCCGAGGTCGTGGCTGCCTGAGGGTCAGATAAGGCGCATGTCCCGCTTCCTCACGGGTTGAAACCCTGGAGGGTAGCTGAAGAGAATCTACTGAAAAGTTTTCACAGTGCCAAGACTTGGGAGCCTCCTGTCCTGAGACATAGCTCCGGGATGGCTCTGAGCCTCATAAGACCCGCACAGAGCCTGGTGCAGCCTCACTTGCCCATTCAGCCAGGAAGGTTCAGAGTGCAGTCAGCGCTTACCGGCTCTGGGAGAGACGAGAGGGTTCTGCGAGAGAAAAACAGAAGGGCTGGAGCACTCTCAAGGCTGGGGTGCCAGGGACTATAGCACTGGCTACGTCTGGGGTCAGATGCGTTCTCAGTTAGGTCTCAGTTGATGATGGCCGCCTGAGGACCAAATGCGGTGGCATATCTGTGTGCTATTGGTGTCACTGAGTGCTGATAAATGGAGACCGCTGGATGACAGATGGTGAAGACCAAGTATCCTGGGCACTGGCCCAAGTGCCTGGACACCTTGGAAGCTCCCTCCGGTATACCATGTTGGTCCCACCCCATCCCCTTTATTTGCCGATGACACCACCCTCAGTTGTTATGAATGTTGGCTGTGAATCCACCCTTCTCCAGAGAATTGCCCTCACCAGGGAACTGCTCAAAACTACCTGGGAACCAACGACTGACTGACAAAGACTTGTCCCTCTTGCCTAGGGATGGAACCGAGCAAGTGAGCTCACTGTACGCTGTGACACAGAACAACCAAATACTGAAACAATGGTCCTTAGCAGACAGAAAAGGCTTGACTGCAGTGTAGTCAAGCAAGGAGAAAGGAGGCAAAGCTCAGATCTGTCTCCCCCATCTGGAGCTCAGTCAAGCTTTTAAGAGTTAGGGGAGGGTGGGTTGGTATGCGGAAGCACTGGTAGGGCAGGTTTCGATTTCCTCTATCCTCTTATGTTCAGTGACAGATGCCTGTGAATTAAACTGACAACAGACAGATTAACAGGAGAAAAGGCATACAAGTTTATTAATTTTTAATTTTACATGCATGGGAGTGTCACAGAAAGAACTGAATACACACAAAAAAGATACGATTTGAGAGCTTATATACCATGTTACTCAGGTCTGAGAAGGGGCACAGGGGCACTTCTGGAGAACAAATAACTCCTTAGAAGAGGGGGCAGAAAAAGCTTACGGCAACACAAATGACTTATTCAAAAGATAAATGAGGCCTTAGAAGAAAAGATGGGAGATATGATGGTTTGTGACAATGTCTGCCTGGGTGTGGTGTTAACTCCTTGACTTCTTTTTATAAAACGATTAGAGTTGCTCCTGGGGAGGGGATTTATGACAATTGAGTTCTTTGGGGAGGCTCTGCTTTTAGGCAGACAAGGGATTTGAGAAACTCAAATGCCTTTAGCTCAAAATAATTCTTATGCCAAAAGGTAAAAACTAAGTTTAATTATGGAAAAATGTAGACTGTTTCATTTCTTCACACCAGAGGTTATGGCCTATGATGCATGGGACCTGCTGGACCTGGAAGGCCCTGACTTTTCATCCTCACCTCTCAGAACCCTCTCATCCTTCACAGTCCAGATCAGCTTCCTCTTCCTCCCAGCATCCATTTTACTGGCACTGTTTTTAGTGTCAAATGAAAATACAAAGACCAGGGGAGCTGGCAAAAAAAAAAAAAAAACAAAACACAAAAAAACCCCAAAAAACAAAAAACAAACTGAGTGTACTCCGTGCCAGGTGAGGAAGAGCTGTGTCACTCAAGACATGACCTCAGCAGGTCTCTATGAGCAGGAATTTAGGATAAGAGCCAGATACAGGGCATGATGGAGGACATTCACCAAATGAAGCCAGAGTTTGGGTTCCAGTCTCCAGTTGGCTCACAAGGCAGGGTGTAAACTCTTCCTTCCAGCTGGTCATCACACTGGATGGGAGGGTCGGGGGGCCAGTTCTCAGAGCTCTCCCAGCGATCACAGCTCACAGAGAGGTCCAGGACGGAGTGCAGAGGGCTGTCTCGCCTGCACAGGGTTGCGTGCTAGCCAGACCAGTTGGACAAAATGTTTCCTTTCATCATAGTCAGTAGTGCTCATGATTGCCTTCTTCACCAAACTGGAGGCTTGTCAGGATGAGCCCCAGCTTCTCACACAATTTTGCGTCCCCATACAGAGCTTAGCACAGTGGTCTGTTCACAGTAAGCTTCGTCAGAGCTGTTCAGCTGTTTCTTGCATGACACAGACTCAACAGTGGCGGCCACGCAGCTCCAGCAGGTCACTGTGAATCGAGGCCTCTGTTCTCTTCGACCAGAGGAAGGCTCACTTGGCTTTTCCTATTAGCTAATGAACCCTGAAGAAATGATCAGTGTTACACTGCCCAAAACACAGAGTCTGGCCCAAGGAGTAACTTCCAGTGCAGTGAAAAAAGGGGACGATAGCAACCAGACCTGGAGATGCAGAGCAAGGCAAGGGCCCCCAGTACTGCAGGGCAAGGACGGACGCTCTCGCTGCCTCCCCATCACTAGTTTGGCATCACTGGCTCCTGATCCCTAGGGAGGCTGAGGTCATTAGCTGTCACTGACTATTGCAATGGGCAGGAATTTTAGGAATTTTAGCAATGGCAGCAGTGGGGAATGCGTGGGTAACTGACCTTTTATGAAATCTCTCTAGATACTGGTGAACTGACAGACATGAGCACAAACTGGCCAGCAAGCTATTGGTTAGCTCTTCAGATCATCAATATACATTTTAGCCCTTTGGGATAGAAATCTTTTTAAAATATATAAAACACTTTCTGCCCTTCTTAAAGAAAGTATGCCAAACATATCTAGTTGTCTTTTTTCTCTTTAATGGCGGTACTGGGGATCGAACCCAGGACCTCGTGCGTGCTAAGCATGCGCTCTACCACTGAGATATACCCTTCTCCCAGTTTTTTTTTTTAGTTGCTCAAGACCACCATTATCTGGGCAGACTGAACACTAGATTGGCCTGTGGTGTGCTATTATTTGCACGTGTGGTTTTTGTTTGCATCTATGTTTGTCTGCTTTTTAAGCTTCCCTTTCAGGCTCCTCTTGTACTCATATGTCAGCCACTGCTTTGTACAGTTCCCAGAGTACTCACTTGTAACAAGCCTCTCTCTGTTTGGCTTTAAATCTCCTGAGAATCGGGGCATGAAATGACTGTTAAAATCCAGAACAAGGATTGCCAAGAGTTGGCATGAGAGCCCCTCTTCCCTACCTGCATCCAATCAATCACAACCCATCAATCACTAAAACCCTGGATGTGGTCTTAGAATCTTTCACCAAAGATGCTCCCACCAATTGATAGGATTGGCTGAAACCTATCTGCCTGGTACCAGCATGGTGGTACCAGTCAGGTTCTGCAAGAGATAAATGGCAATAGATGAACAGTAAGGTCCTACTGTGTAGCATAGGGAACTATATTCAATATCTTGTAGTAACCTATAATGAAAAAGAATATGAAAAGGAATATATGCATGTATATATATGACTGAAACATTATGCTGTACACCAGAAATTGACACAATGTTGTAAACTGACTATACTTCAATTAAAATAAATACGAAAAAGAATATATATATGTACAAATGAATCGCTATGCTGTACACCAGAAATTATCACAACATTGTAAATCGACTATACTTCAATAATAAAAAAAAGAAAGAAATGGTACCTCAAACTGAATTATTTGAAGAGAGTTTAATACTCTCTTTACAGAAGTCTAAGTAGGGTTTAAAGAAGCAGTACCCTAGAGTTAGTGGGAGTCGTTACAACCTCTAGGTCTTAGGAGCAAGCAGAGGGCACAGTTACGAGGATCTAGATCTAACTGCTGCCAAGAGCTGTGGTCTGGGTGGGAGGCTGGAGCTAACTTACAAAGACCCTGCGGGGAGGGAGGCATGAGAATAAATTCCTGATCTCATTTTCCTCCTATATTCCCGTGTCCTTCTGGTGCTTCCTATTGGGTAAACCCAGCTGAAATCCAGGAGGCATGGTAGGTCCCTGTGATGAGTTCATACAGATCCCCCCTCCCAGGACACAGAGCTGGATGGGGATGGGTGGAGAAGGGACATAGAAGGCACCAGAGAATCTCTAGCACAGAGGGGAAATGAACTTCCTAGGGTACTGGAGAACTGGAGGCAGAGCTATTATTTGGGGATACCTCGGCACCAACTATACACTGACGTCTCCTGCTGATACTGAGAATGGTTCAAGGACCAGGTAAGCCTCCCATTAAATGGGATGACATATGGTGTTAGTGCAAGTTCTAGAATGGAGATTGCATGCCTAGTAAAAAAGGACAGGATTTTAGCCAGAATTATGTTTCCAGGCAGAAAAACCCTACACTGTATGGATAGTGTCAGTTTATCTTCTTGTCCCTGTCCCACCTCTGCCCCCAGGGACCCTGGGTCAAGGAAAGCCATGCTGAAATAGGCAACATCTGCTCCTGCTCTGTGGCCTCCTAATGTCCTATGAGATTTTGTATCCTTAGCTAATTAAATGGGAATTTAATTTCATTTTTTATCATATATATGTGAGTGTGGTTTGCTACTGTCAGACTAGAGCCCTGGAGAAACATTTGTCCATCTCTGACCTAAAGGAGAGTAAGATTGATTCAGTTTTGCAAAGGAGTTTTCTTTTATGAACCCATGAACTTAACTGAAAAAGTATAATGACATTGATTGAAGCTATTGAGACCATTTTTGCTTCTTGGTGCTGGGTTGTATTCTGGATAGGGGAGGTCACTGGATCACTAGGTTCCAGACAGCTGAAGTGCTAGAGGATTCCTTCCCAGAGCTCCCTGCACGTGAATCCCCTTTTCTACTGGCTCAGTCCCCCGGGCCTACAGCAGACTTGGGGGTCCCATTTCCTAAAATGCTTTTTCCCATCTTTTTTCTCTTCTTTCCTTCACCACTGAACCTCTTCAAAGACTCGTCTCTACCTGTGACCACCTGGTGCCCCACTGCCCTCTCCACTCCTGAAACCACTATTAGTTTAAATATCCCCTCCCTTGCTTTGCTGAAAAGTGGAGACCAGTCATTGTCTTCCACTTAGACTGTTCGGGGCCTTCCTTCTTTGTCGTAGGGTGATACTGGCGTTACTTCATCTTGTAGGGTTCTTGTCTTTGGACCCTCCTTTCTGATCCTCTTCCTTTTTTCCTGGTGGCTGCTTCTCTGCTTCCATGATTATTGCCTTTTCCTGTTTCTGTTCCCCAAACAGAGGTATTTCCCCAGTTCCTTTCCCCAGCTCCTCCACCAAGAACTCCTCCTCTCTCTTTCATTTTAGAACTCTCTCCATACTTTTCCTCAACAAACAGCCATTCCCTTTGCATTAATTACCACTGCTTTGAGTGTGACTCCTAGATTTATCAACTTAGCCTGTATCCGGGTGCATAGCTGTCTCATTCCCATTTACTGGGTGGCTCTATCTACCTATGTGAGCGGCCAGCACAAACTGAACTTGCAAAGTCAAACTCATTACATTCTCCTGCAAATGAATACCTCCTGATGATTTATTTTCCAGCTCTCTGGCTCAGTACACTAGATGACGTGTGCGTCCTTGCCTCTAGTTGGCTCTAATTGCTCCCAGGGCTGAGCTTCAGGCTCCCTTGGACTTTGGGAACTCTTTCTGCCTGAGCTAGTTCAATTTAACCTCCTGTTACCTGGCCATAACCAGGAGTAACAGACATCTTAACTCCCAAGCTCTTTGATTGCCAAGTCCTAAAGATTCTGAACTATCTCTTGTCCATTTCCACTCTCTCCTCTGTTTTTCTGGACAGTGCAAATACCTGCTAATCAATCTCTGTAGCAACAGTCTAATCTACGATCTCATTTAAAAATCATTTTTCTTTGGTCACACTGCCCAAGGCAATCTACAGATTTAATGCAATCTCTATCAAATTACCCAGGACATATTTCACAGAACTAGAACAAATCATAATAAAATTTATATGGAACCATCAAAGACCTAGAATTGCCAAAGCATTACTGAAGAGAAAGAAAGAGGCTGGAGGAATAACTCTCCCAGACTTCAGACAATACTATAGAGCTACAGTCATCAAGACAGCATGGTATTGGTACCAAAACAGACATATAGACCAATGGAATAGAATCGAGAGCCCAGAAATGAACCCACAAACTTTTGGTCAATTCATCTTCGACAAAGGAGGCAAGAATAGACAATGGAATAAAGACAGTCTCTTCAGAAAATGGTGTTGGGAAAATTGGACAGCAGCATGTAAAACAATGAAGCTAGAACACTCCCTTACACCATACACAAAAATAAACTCAAAATGGATCAAAGACTTAAACATAAGACAAGATACAATAAACCTCCTAGAGGAAAACATAGGCAAAACATTATCTGACATACATCTCAAAAATTTTCTCCTAGAAGAAATAAAAGCAAGAATAAACAAATGGGATCTAATGAAAAATGAAGCTTCTGCACAGCAAAGGAAACCATAAGTAAAACAAAAAGACAACCTATGGAATGGGAAAAAATTTTTGCAAATGAAACCAACAAAGGCTTGATCTCCAGAATATACAAGCAGCTCATATGACTCAATAAGAAAAAAATAGACAACCCAATCCAAAGATGGGCAGAAGACCTAAACAAGCACTTCTCCAAGGAAGATGTACAAATGATCAATAGACACATGAAAAAATGCTCAATATCATTAATTATCAGAGAAATGCAAATCAAAACTACAATGAAGTATCACCTCACACCAGTCAGAATGGCCATCATTCAAAAATCCACAAATGACAAATGCTGGAGAGGCTGTGGAGAAAAGGAAACCCTCCACTGCTGGTGGGAATGCAGTTTGGTGCAGCCACTGTGGAAAACAGTATGGAGATTCCTCAAAAGACTAGGAGTAGACTTACCATATGACCGAGGAATCCCGCTCCTGGGCATATATCCAGAAGGAACCCTACTTCAGGATGACACCTGCACACCAATGTTCATAGCAGCATTATTTACAATAGCCAAGACATGGAAACAGCCTAAATGTCCATCAACAGATGACTGGATAAAGAAGAGGTGGTATATTTATACAATGGAATACTACTCAGCCATAAAAACTGACAACATAATGCCATTTGCAGCAACATGGATGTTCCTGGAGAATATCATTCTAAGTGAAGTAAGCCAGAAAGAGAAAGAAAAATACCATATGAGATCACTCATATGTGGAATTTAAAAAGAAAAAAAAAGCATAAATACAAAACAGAAATATACTTACAGACATAGAATACAAACTTGTGGTTGCCAAGGGGGCAGGGGATGGGAAGAGATAGACTGGGATTTCAAAATTATAGAATAGATAAACAAGTATAGCACAGGGAAATATATACAAGATCTTATCGTAGCACACAGAGAAAAAAATGTGACAATGAATATATATATGTTCACATATAACTGAAAATTTGTGCTCTACACTGGAATTTGACACATTGTAAAATGATTATAAATCAATAAAAAAACACTTTCATAACAAAACAAACAAACAAAAAATCATTTCTCTTAACTGCTACTTCACGTCATGCTCTTCCTCCAGAACCTCTAAGAGATTGGCACCATTTTCTGAATAAAGGACAGTTTTCTACACGTGGTTTTACTTATCTTCTCAGGCTCCTACCCACCCCGCCACCCCCTGCCCCACCAGCTACTTGCCAATTTTTACACTGCAGCCAAATAGAATGACTTGGTCATAATCCTACTACACAGAGCTGCTCTTTGTGTCACTGCTCATGCTGCTGGTTTCCATCAGACCTCTCAGCTTTTCTGCCATCATTTCTATAAAAATCCCACCATCCTAGTGCAAAACCTGCACTAAGCGACATTTATGACATAAGACTTTCAGATTTCCCCAAGCAAAATTACATCTCTTAAACCATCAAATGCCTCATTTACTCTTAATTGCTTGTGTGCATAATTTATTTCTTCCACTAGACTGTAAGTACCTAGAGGCACCAGGGTCTTACTTAACTTGTGATGACATAGCTACTACTATGCTATGCTACAACACAGAGAGCATTCAAAACAAATCTTTTAAAGATCATTGAATTAAGAAATAATGTTCTCTGGTAGATTGGGAACAAAGAAGTTGAATGTACGTGCTTGTGTGTGTGCATATGTGTGCATGCGTTGGGAGAGAGAGACACACAGGCAGAGGAAGAGACAGAGAGAAAAAGACATTTGAAGAACAGAATTAACGTCCACACTACAAGTGAATTCAAGATGCACACAAGTTGGCCAGTGATGCCAATTTTGCCTTGTATGGCTATTTCTCTTTGTCACTATGGAGAAACTGATTTAATGGTTTTTTTTTTACCCTAGTTCATATTCTATATAATTCTTCTCTAAGTTTCTATGTGTTCTATTTTTACAAAGTACTATAATTTAAAAATTCAATTTCTAACTTTAAAAGATAATCTAAAGCATACTTTTTTGCTTATTATATAAGGTTCTTAACAATGTAAATATAATACAGGCAAATTGTGCTTTTAGTCAAAATCAACAAAAAGTTTCAAACCATGTTTCCTATTAGCTTAGCTATGCATACTCAATTTAAAACAGCAAGTAATGACTAGAAATGCAGGAGTTTTATATAAGATATGCAATACTTGCTTTTTCAAAGGATCTTTCCATTTCTCCTCTGTAACATATTTCAGGATAAACTGATGTTTTAAATGAGAATTAAAATGAGAAAGCATTAGTATTCTGGAAAATTTTTAAGATTATTAAAAATAATTGTCCACAAAATAAAGTCTTTTCCTTAAAATATATAGATAGTATGTTTTCCTTTTTATTCAAATAGTGAGAGTGATTTTTTTCAAGAGGAAAAACTGCATAACAAAAATATTAAGCAGGTCATCATGAGTTACCAAGAGAAATTTTGACTGTCAAAATATACAACATCCATATGGGAACATGTCTGCATGTTTCATTGAATTGAGGTGTGCCTTTTGGAAGTCTTTATCAAATTTTCTACTTAAGTGCCTACCTCTTTAGTACCTACACAAGGCAGGCAGTCAGGAAAAGAGCAAGAAACCAGAAAAAATTGGAATCATCTGGAAGATGAGCTTTCTGATGACCACAATTCCAATCTTAAGAATACTCATTCCCAATGGTTTAGAAGAACAGCAAGCTATAATAAAAAAGCGGTTTAACAGCATCTGAGCCATTATATGGTGTCTATACTTGGACTTGAAGGGGAACAAAACTTTCCCCCTACTCCTTATGGGCTCCAGCTGGGCCAGAGTATTATGCTGACACAAAACAAACTAACAGGAGGAAAGCATTACCTAAACATGGGAGCCTTCACAGGAAAACAGAGACCCAAAGAAGGGGCTGGGCCCAAGTGTTTACAACCTAGGGTGAACTGAGAGAGAGCATTGTGGGAAATAACTAAAATACATGGAGAGACCAAAGGAAGATAAAAGTTATTTTAACAAGTTCTGTTTGTACAGGGTTCTCTTGGCCTCCATTCCCCGACTCTGGTGACAAAAGATGTTCCTTTCCTCCCGGCACAGGGAGGGCATCTTTCACATGGGAGTTTTATCTCCTGCTTTCAGAAAGAAAAGGGGAGGTCAGAGCTCCTTTCTTGCATCTACTATTTTTCAAGCACTTTTAGCTAGAAATAACCCTCATGCCCAATGTCATATTTTGGGGAGGCATATACTGCCGCTCTTCAGCCTCAGTGTGGATTTTGAGGGGTTTTTAAAGGTGAAGAGAGTAAAACGATCAAGCTTTAGAGAAAGGGAACTATATGGGAAAGCATATGGTAAAGAACCTTCGTCACATGTAGAACACTCTTTTATTGGCATTGGCTCTTCCATGCTGATCTCCTCCAGATGAGCAAAACTGAGAGAGAGAAACCAAGGACCAATAATTAACAGGGAAGTTGGGCTGTTTTATGCACATGCCTGTGTTCTGGTTAGTATTCACTGACCTGAGAGTCCTTCATAATGATCCGTTTCAGAGAATGAACTGTAGCCAATCCTCAAATCCTTTATTTATTTATTTTTAATTTGCAAGGCATTCTGGTTTTTTGTTTTTTGTTTTTTTTTAAAGAACGGGTTTCTTTCTTTCCTTCTTATTTTTCCTGGGGCAAATAATAAAAAAATAAGTTGCAATGCCACAGTAAACACTACAGTAATAGTCAGGGGAAGCAGCGGAGGAGTAAACCAGATCTCTCATCTGACAGAAAACATTATTTGATAAACCAGAAAAGAAAAAAAAGCATGCAGATGACTGGAAGTGGATTGCATTTCAGGTTTCGGCTTTTCCGTCCTGCATGTTTAATATACAGAATGTGTGCTTGCTGTACTACTGGTCTAAGCAGAACCCCCTAGAAACAGGACACAGGTCAAACACAGATCATACTTCCTGTGCCTGTAGCCATCTGACAATTTGTTCTTGATTTCTTTGCCTTCCTTTGCACACACTCTGTTTCCTGGAGGACATCTTTGTTTATAAACACTAAGAGAAGAAATAATTTATCATGAGCCCTGATTTCTTTCCCCTAAATGACTTTTGTAACAACCTGAATTACCTTGAAGAGTAAGATGAGACTTCTGAGGGATGCACACCAGGCCATGGAATTTTCCTTCCACGGCATTTTTGATGACAATGACAACAGCCGAAGTAGCTGGTTAACCAGCTGAGAAGAAAAACTACTTTTTAGAAAATAACTTCTTTAGATTGTGTTTTCTAATCTTTTTTTTTTTAACATACCACTCTCGATCTGAAGTAAAAATTTGCAATGTAGAGCATTTTTGTTAGTTTTACTGAAAGGTAAAACCAAAAATGTTTAACATTTTCAACCTAATGATGTTGACTTTCATTTGTATGATTCTTTGTGTATTTTAAAACATGTTCACATACAGTGTCTTTCTGAGTTTTCCAACGATCCTATTTACTAAAAAGAGTTTCAGACATGAAACTCAGAAGAAATAACCTGTTTATCCTTGTAATTGGGAAACAAGAAAAAAATTAGCAGGGCAATAGTATATCTAATAAAATGTTCATTTGATAATAGCTTTTTTTATTGGGGGGTAGGTAATTCATTTTACTTATTTACTTACTTATTTAATGCAGGTACTGGGGATTAAACCCAGTAACTCGTGCATGCTGGGCATCCTACTGGCATTTATCATTGTTACAGATATTGTTAAATTGCTTCCCACAAAATTTGCATGGTATTATAATTATTAATTTAATTTAGGGTGTAAAATCTTCCCAGTTTATTACCTGAAAACTGTAGCTTAGATGTCTTCTTCTAGTATAGATTTTTCATATGTCTTCTGCATGTTATGTCCTATTCTTTTCTTTAAAAAAAATTTTATTCAGCTTCTTTTCTTCGCTCAAACTGTGTTTTTCCCTTCCAGTTTTTTTTTTTTTAATTTTTTTTCTTTTTGGGGGGGAGGTAATCAGGCTTATTTATTTATTTATTTTAATGGAGGTACTGGGGATTGAACCCAGGACCTCATGCCTGCTAAGCAGGCACTCTACCACTGAGTTGCACCCTCCCCACTTCCCTTCCAGTTTCATTAATACAACTGACATACAGCACTGTGTGAGTTTAAGGTGTGCAGCCTAAAGATGTGACTTATACAAACATGAAGTGATCATCACAGTAAGTGTGGTGAACATCCATCATCCCATAGATACAACATTAAAGAAATAGAAACTGGAAGTTTGTACTTTTTGACCATCTTCATTCAATTCCTTTCCCTCTCCTCACTCCTCTTACAAGAAGTAGTCAGAAATCTGATCTCCTTTTCTGTGAATTTGTGGGTTTTTTTTTTGAAGTATAATTGACCTACAATACTATGTTAGTTCCTGGTACACAACACAGTGATTTGATATTTCTGTACATTTTGAAATGATCGTAAGCCTGGTCATCATCTCTCACCACACAAAGATATTATTTACTGCTTATATTCCCCACACTGTACATTTCATACCCGTGATTCAATTATTTTGTGACTGGAAGTTTGTACCTCAATCTTCCTCACCTATTTCTCTTCTTTCCCCAATCCCCTCCCTTCTGACAACCACTTGTTTGTTTTCTGTATCTATACCTCTGTTTCTGTCGTTATGTTTGTTCATTTGTTTTACTTTTTTGGCTCCACATATAAGTGATATCATACAGTATTTGTATTTCTCTGACTTATTTCACTTAGCATAATACCCTCTAAGTCCATCCATGTTGTTGCAAATGGCAATATATCATTCTTTTTTATGGCTGAGTAGTATTCCTGTGTGTGTGTGTGTGTGTGTGTGTGTGTGTGTGTGTGTGTGTGTGTACACCACATCTTCTTTATCCATTAATCTATAGATGGGCACTTGGGTTGTTTCTGTATCTTGGCTATCATAAACAATGCTACAATAAACACATGAGTGTATTTATCTTTTCGATTAGTGTTTTTGTTTTCTTAGGATGAATACCCAGGACTGGAACTGCTGGATCATGTGGTAGTTCTATTTTTAGTTTTTTGAGGAATCTCCATTGTGTTTTCCACAGTGGCTTCACCGATTTACATTCCCACCAACAGTGCACGAGGGTTCCCTTTTCTCCATATCCTCACCAACTCCTGTTATTTGTTGTCTTTTTGATAATAGCCATTCTGACAAGTGTGAGGTGATATCTCATTATGGGTTTGATTTGCATTTCTATGATGATTAGTGATGTTGAGCATCTTTTCATGTACCTGTTGGCCATCTGTATTTCCTCTTTGGAAAAACTGTCTATTCCAGTCCTCTGCCCATTTTTTAATTGGGTTGTTTATTTTTTTGATGTTGAGTTGTATAAGTTCTTTGTATATTTTGGATATTAAACCTTTGTTGGTTATATCGTTTGCAAATATCTTCTTCCATTCAGTAGGCAGCCTTTTCATTTTGTTAATAGTTTCCTTCACTGTGCAAAAACTTTTTAGTTTGATGTAGTCTAATTTATTTTAACTCATTCCCCTTGCCTGAGGAAACAGATCCAAAAAATATAGCCAAGACCTATGTCAAAGAGTGTACTGCTTATCTTTTCTTCCAGGAGTTTCATGGCTTTACGCCTCATATGTAAGTCTTTAATCCATTTCAGCATATTTTTGCATATGGTATAAGAAAGTAGTCCAGGTTGATTCTTTTGCATGAAGCTGTCAAGTTTTCCTAATACCATTTATTAAAGAGGCTATCTTTCCCCATCGTCTATTCTTGCCTCCTTTGTCATAGATTAATTGCCCATATAAATGTGGGTTCATTTTTGGGCTCTTTATTCTGTTCCATTGATTTTTGTGTCTGTTTTTGTGAATGGCTGTTCTTTCAAATAATAGAATTAGCTCCGAATTGGTGGGGAAATTTTTCCTTGATTCCTTGCTCTATTTAGGAGAGGATGATTTCCTTCCTTCTGGCCAAGAGTTTGACAGTTCTTTGTTTTTCCCTTTAGCTGTGGGCAAAACAGCTGTCTTCCTTCTCTTTGTTAGACTGCATCAAACTCGATGCGAGCATCAAACTCGATGCGTGCATCAAACTCGATGCGTGCATCAAGGCAAGGGTGTATCAGACTCAGTGGAGAGGACCCTGGAGCTCTGGTCTCTTCCCCCTGCAGGAGATCCTGGGGAAATAGTGTCTTTGCTAGTAAGATTATCAATCCTGACCAATCTGGGCTCATCACTTTCACCCAGTCCACAAAACAGGAGAGCAAAGTGAAATTTTAGTGGCCCAACTTAGGTCAAAAACGAGCTGTTGTGCTAGAGAGATTTCCTTATTGGACTTCCTAGCCTCCCCAACCCCTATCCTACCAAACGATTTGACAGTTTCAATTTCTTATCTATCCTTTAATAAAATTTACTTCAATCTTTGCTGAAGCTTTCAGTTATTGCATTCTAAGTGTTCTTGGCAAGAAGTGGAAGTTTATTATGATCCAAACAGTACAAATTTAATCAGTTAAATATTAGTTAATCAGGAAAAGAAAATTTCCCCATCCAATACTAGGCCTGCTTATCTATTAGGTAATTTGATTACAAATGTCTTAAAAGTAACAGATGAATTTAGCACGTTTTGTTCCAAAATGATATGAGGTCAACTATTAGGATCCCACTCTTATTTTATTGACTTTTATTTATATCCAATGTATTCCATTATTATCCATAATAATAGTAAAATAATAATAAAAATGGAAAACACATACAGCACATATGTGCCAAACACATACGTGCCAAGCACTTCTAAGGATTTAATGTGTATCCAAGCACGACACATAATGGCTAAATATCTCACTTAAAGCCTGGCAGACAGTGGCTATACTATGCATAAGGCTCTGTGCTCCAGCAGAGATGCTTTGCAAATCTGCATCAGAGCTTCTTACTGGCCATAATGAAAAAATGATCAATTACACTACAGTAACTATAAGATAAAAATAAGCCAATTTATCAGAAGTATGGAAAATTCTTGTTTCTGTGAGCCAAGAGAAAATTCTTCCATGGTTATTCAAAAAAATGGAATGTGTAGATCACACCAATGTCAACCCTAACTAACAATTAGGTCCATAAACTTTTTTCCTTATAACTTTCTGCAGTGTAGGCTGAGAGCTTAACACCCAAGCTTAAGTTAAGAAAAAGCAATTTTGTAAGAGGCCAATATACAATGCCGTACGTAGAAACTTTTCTGTAAACTGTCTTGCTCAAGGTATAAAATTTAGCCTATTTTGAGAGATGGTTAATCCATTAGGAAGTCCTCTACAAATATGATTTTCCAAACTGAGATTTTGTAATCATGAGGTGTCACAGAATTCACAGGTATACTCTGTTAGGTAACTAACAGGCAGACATCCCATATAACTATTTGAGGATAGAATCATACGCTTCAACAGTCAGCCAGCCAAGGGACTTTTTTTTCTAAATCATATTGACAAAGTATGAGAAGCCTAACTGGGGTACATGCTTCTTTAAGGAGGCAGGATTACGGAGTGTCTGCCAACACATCAAGGTTCTACAGTTACTTTTATGGTAAGTTGTATTATTGGCTTTAACTCTTCATCCCATATTGTAACTTAGAGCTTACTCTGTGACTTAGTAGTTCCTTCTACTAAAGGTGTAGTTGGCTATTCCATTGGCTTGGGCAGAAGTGATAGGAGGCCAACTCTGAACCTAGACCTTAAGAAATCCTGCATATTTTTCTTGTTCTCTTGCAACTATGCTACCACCATGAGATGGACTTAATTTGCGTAGTTGCTGCCCTTTTAGTCTGAGACTTGGAATAAACATGCACTGAGAAGAGCTGTTCTAACCCATGGGTAGACTTGCAGCATGAGGCAGAGCCAGGTGCTACAGGCAGAGCCAGAACGGCCCTAGCCACTTCACAGAGCCATGAGCACATAAATGCTTTTGTTAAATACCACTGGGATGTTTTTGCAGTTACACAGCAACAGCTGGCTATTGCAATAGTACTAGGTCAGTTTCCAACATATGAACAAACAGAAAATGGAGTTCTAAATTTTTACTTCATAGAATGTGGCAATGATAATTTTAGCTTGGAAAAATTTTAAGGCAAATGTATCAAGCACCCACTTTAACCATAAAAACATACTAAGAAAGTACTAATAGAATGTCTATCTGTCATTAAACAATGCAAATTCTTGGTAAAGCCTTAAATAATAGTAGCAATTTTTTTATAAGTAAAGGTAAGCCAGTTATTACACTAGGCACAGTATATTAATTATCTCATTTTACTTTCATCAGTTATGCAGGATAGATGGTAGAAATGTAAACTCTTGTCAGCGAATGTTAGCCCACCAATGATTACTTAAAAGAATTAATTTGAAAATTCTCTTTAAATAACAAAATCTTTGGCTGGTGTTCTCCATTCTATTGTTAACCAAAGATGCTTGGAATCAAACTGGCATAACTCTGAGGTTTGGAAACCACACTTGTCAGGTCAGTTTGCCTAGCAAAATAAGACTTAGTACCTCTACTTCCTCTTGCAAATATTTTCTGGGCCTATGATAATTTTTAATAGATTCCTTAATTTTCTATCCTCCTAGCTTGTCAGTGTTACAGTGATTTTATTGCAGTGACCAGACGTGAAGATGTTTAATCAGTTCACATTCTTACTTACGCAAATGAAAAGTCATCATATCTTGTTTGGATTTCAATGAAACTATTCACTTGAAGGCACTTAGTCTAGACTTTCTGCATTGTTGAAACTCTCTTTTTGTAATGCATCCTAGAGGAGTCTATTCCCCACCCCTTGAATCTGTGCTGTTCTCATCACTTTCTTTGACCAAAAGAATGTGGTAGAAGTGAAGCTGTGTGACTTTCAAGCTAGATCTTAAGCTTCTGCCTTGGTCCTCTGAGAACACTGCCCTGAGACTGACACACAGGCAGCCAGTCTAGCTTACTGTGGATGAGAGGCTACCAGAAAACCAAGTAACCCTACCGATGGCCAGCACCAACTACCAGATACATGCCTGAGGCCCTCTTCTAGCCCTTCTAGCCCAGCTGACCTCCAGCTGTGTGCCCAGACAAAGCCAGCAGAGAAGCACTGAACCAATGCACAGAACCAAGAGAAATAGTAAACGGTTGTTGGTTTAAGCCACTAAGTTTTGGAGCGGTTTATGACAAAGCTCATACTTTTTCTTCTTATTCCTGGTAGCATAGTGGAAAATATTACATAATTTGGAAAAAGGTAGTGAAGTAAGGAGAATAGGCAATCAATAAGTTCTATGAAGATGGATCACATAGCTTTACTTAACAAACAGAAGGGGGCAAATGAAGAAAGCATCATTGCAGATTAGAAGAGATGAGTGACTTTGCAGATTGAGGAGGTAAGCAGAGAGTTGTAGGCGGATGGCTCTGCCATGGTACCCTGGTGACCGTGCACATATCCAGATGGGGCCAGGTTTGGACTGCAGCCTGTCCCAAGTCTGGCAGGTCCTCCTAGCAACATTGCCGGAACATGAGAGCATGGAGGTTTGCAGGAGCTGCTACCAGGACACTTCTCACCCGCTTCCCCGCCTGTCAGGGAGACTGATGTGAGACAGGTTCTCATTGCCTTTCAGGGTCTGAAGAGGTCAGCCTCGCTCCCATGAGACAAAGTGCAAGCTATAACACCTCTGGTTGCAATCTATAAGTCCCTGCTTGGCAAGAGTACACTGCAGCTTGCTTTGCAATCTCCTGGCTCTTTTGTTTCAGTGTCATCGTTTTTGGTCTGTGGAACAAGGACCACGAGCAACTGGCATTTTGGCTCATCTTCTTTTGGTTGTTGATGTAAGTAATAAACCATCTAAAGCTAAAAAGGGCTCATTTTGTCTTTACTGGTCAAATGTGGTAGGTCTCGGCTGTGGCCTTGCCTGCTGTGTGCTCGGCACAGGTCAGCAGTGAAATCAAAAGAACTTGTCACAAAGAATTTAAAAAAAATTTCAAAACTGTGTTTCTGTAGTTGAGGTGAGATAAAGAGTTGATACATTTTCTTAAGTCTGAGTAAGTAGATTACATTTTCCCTCTTTCATCTCCTTCAAAACGTACAGGACATAATACGACAGCTATAGTAGAGGAAAATAAAAATAGTAACGACAAAATTAAATAGGAATTGTTTTACCAGTTTAGGTTTAGGTGATTTCTTGATTGATTTATATGAGTTCTTTATGTAGTAAAGACTATTTTGTCATATTTGTTGAATATCAGTTTTCCCAATTCATTTACTTTGGGGGCTTTCTGATATCCAGGTTTCTACATTTTTATATAGCCAAATTCGTAAATTTTTTCATTCAGCACCTCCTTTCATCTTTTCTAATTTAAAAAGTTCTTCCCACTGCAAAGTCTTGATAAATATCTCCTTTTATTTTCTATGACAAAAAAATTAATTCTTCAGTTCTTCCAAGAATTTGTTTCAATAGACAGTACAAGGTCAGACTCAACATTTTTTTCCTAACTAGCTAATGAATGTTCTCAGCATCATTTATTTTGTAAACCTTAACTTCTCCAATGAATCTTTGTTAAGTTTTAAAATTTATTATCAAATTTACATGCAGTACAATTCATTCTTTTACTGTACAGTTTGACAAATGCATAAAATTATGTAATCATGCTTCGTCATCCAAAAAAAAAAAGTTTCCTTGTGCTACCCATTGGTGGTCAAACTCTCCCTCCACTTCTTAACAACAGCTTTAATGAGATATAATTTACATACCATGCAACTCACCACATAAAGTAAGTAACTCAGTGGTTTATACTACACTTAAAAGAGTTGTGTAATAATCACTACAATTAATTAATTATCTTGAGTTTTTAGTATTTTTTGGTACAAATATGTAATTTACAAATCATTTTTCCAAGTCTGTGACTTGTTTTCATTCTCTTAACAAAGCTTTCAGAACAAAAGCTTTTAAGTGTGAAAGTCCAATTTATTAGTTTTTAAAGTTGGTGTCATATTTAAGAATTCTTAGCATAACCCAAGGACACAAAGATTTCTATGTTTTCTTCCAAAGGTTTTATAGTTTTATGTTCTACATTTAGGTCTATTATCCATTTTAAGTTAATTTCTATATAAGATGTGAAGTATAGATCAAGGTTCATTTTTTTGGAATATGAATATCACATTTCTGTTGATCTTAAATGCCTCATCATATTAGAGTTTTGTAATATAATAGGGTCTATTGCTAAGCCATTTTTCTTCACCATTGATCTGTCTGATAATTTATCTATTTGATAATCTAATTCCAGTATCATATTGTTTTAATTACTGTAAATTTAGAAATTTAATATATACATATATATATCATAAGGTAAATCTCTGCTTCCCACCCTATCCCAAGTTTCATCTTCAGTAATGAACACATGGAAACATTTCAATTATTTGTCATCCAAGCCCCTAACCAACCTTTACAAGTTCATTTGTACCATCAGTAAATGTATCTCAATAAATGAAAAACCTATGCTTTGAAAAGATAGCCAGGGATGGCACAGATGAAAAGGTACAGCAAATATGTGAAACATTAACTCATATGTCAGTGAAAATGTAGACAGATACTTGGTGTAAATTGTTTCAAGTGGTTGAAATATTTAAGACAAAATTCATGAGTTCTCTTTTTTTGGGTCATTGTTAACTCTCCACAAAGGAAAAAAAAAGTCAGAAAAATAAATCAGTAATAATGGGAATTTAATTTCTCAACTATGTAAATATTTTTCCATATAAACAAAATTTAGGTGAAACATATTTTCTCTACAAAAGAACTTGATTCTCAGAAGTGCATAAATACACTTTTGATATTAAAGTCTTTGGGGAAACACATAGAATTTAGGGAAACTTACAGTGAAAATTCCTACTCCAGAAGTGTTTATACAAATTAGCTTGTTTTCTTCTTTCATTCTTCTCACTATCTGAATATGAATAGAGTCCTTAAAAGATAAACGAGTGGGCATTAGAAGGAGTAAGAAGAAAAGCAAAGAACTGATTTTAAATAAAATAACAGAGGTTCTGAGTAACCAAAAAGTACCTGTGAACACATCCTGAGTTCAAAACCTCAGCAAGGATTCTGCCCACTCTGGGCACACGGAGTGCTCCTCAGCCCCAAGCAAATAGCAAACTAAACGAGCCCGTTTTCACAAGAGGCTATTAGAGTATGTGGAATGTTAGCATGAAAGTGGTCTAGCCAAACTCGTTTCTACGTGACACAGACATCATTCATTCTTCCACAGTTGGAGTTTTAAGTGTGTGCAGGCCAATATGAGGATGGGGCAGTCATCCATGAATGAAAACAGAACAATTTAACTGACGTCCATTCACTGAGTGCCAACCACAAGCCAGGCGTTACCATTATCCCATGCGTCACCTTTAGTCCAGCTTTCTCTACTTTAATCCATTTCTCTGCTTAAAATTATTCCAAGGCTGCCCAGTACTTCAGAAACGAAACATAAATGCCTGTACCTGGGGCATACAGCACCCCCGGGTTCCTCTCTGCCAGTCTTCCTTCCTATCTTAGATCCCCAGCCCCAGACAGACTTGCTGGCTCCCAAAGCTACCCTGACTTTGATGCCTTTGCATGTGCTGCTGCCTCTTTCTATCCCTGCCCTTCCCATCTCCAAGAGAGTAAATGTTCCTTCCTTACAGATCCATAGCATCATCTGCATGTGACTATGGCAGCACTGATTTCCTGTGTAATTACTTCCTCCCTCATCTTTGTGATTCTAGGGCTTAGCACAGAATAACACTCAAAAAAATGTACAGGGAATGAATAGTGAACATGAAGATACATGTTGGAATAGTGTGAGCTGAGGCAGTGGAAATATTTGTTATAGTGAAGATGAGAATAATTCTTCAAAGAAAGAATGTACTTTAAAAAATGGCATAGATTGTAATTTTTTAAAAGCCAATGATATAGATGACTATGAATGCAAACTCTCCCATGCATGGTTCACAGGAGTCCAGAGACTGGTTCTTATTTGTGAGGGTAAAAGCAAGGTGTGGACTTGTGAATAAAAGGAGCAAGGTTCACAGGGCTTTGTATCAGGCTATGAGAGGGGAAAGCCAGAGGACTAAAGTAAGCTTCAATATTCATGATTCGTCTAAGGCCTTAGTGCTCTAGTTGTTCCCCGATACAGGCTTAGAAAGAAGTGCTTAACATGGCTCTAAAATTTTATCCTGGTTAAAACAGGGCTAAAGCTTCTGGGACCATAATGACGCACAGGACTTTGTTTGGAAGAGTGAAATGAGACTGGTGTGCTATGAGTCAATGGGAATCTAGGAATGACTTAAGGGGACAAGGAAGGAGGAGGGGGAAAAGGAAGAACCCCAACATTATGGGAATAATATTGGACTTGGAGTTATAAGATCTGAAGTAAAATGTGCTTATCCTTTTTCAAAAGTAGCATAGGCTAGTCATAACTTCTCCATGCTTGCTTCCACATCTGAAAGGAGTTAGCAAAGTGCCTCTGAGGCTTTCCAGTTATTATGGTGGACTGGACCAATAATGGTGATCTACTTGTTCCACAAAGTTTTCAAACAGCCTTGAATATAAGAAAGGGAACTATCCAAACAGTGAAATAAAGATAAAAAAGGAAGCTAAGATGTAGAGAGGGAGTGAGAGCTAAAAACACTCACAAGGGCATTAGAACAAGATGTACAACTAAAGGACTGGGGATTTCTAATAACAGGAGGAAGAAGTTATGTATGGCCCCACGCATGTTAGGTGCTGGACGGAGGTTCCTTCGTAAACCGAGGGGTCTGAAAGGCTCAGGAATGATCTTTCAGCCATAAAATGGGGCCCAGAAACCCCAGACATCTATTCAGGGATAAGTATGGAAGAAAGCCAATTGCATATTAAGGATATTTGCTTGTTTGTCAAAGGATTATGTATCAGTCAAATTTTATTAACTTAAATTTGCACATTAAAAGTTAAGAGTAACCACTCAAAAGAATAGAAATAATATGTTAACCTTCCTCTTGTCTAGTAGATAATAGACAATAAAGAATAGCAGTAACCGTAAAGAAGAAAGCAAGAATACTGTTAAAATGACCATACTACCCAAGGCAATCTATAGATTCAGTGCAACCCCTATCAAATTACTGAGAGCATTTTTCACAGAACTGGAACAAAAAATTTTAAAATTTGTATGGAAACATAAAAGACCTCAAACAGCCAAAAAGTCTTAAGAAAGAGGAAGAGAACTGGAGAAATTACTCTCTCTGACTTCAGACTATACTACAAAGCTATAGTAATGTTGTGGTACTGGCATAAAAACAGATACACAGATCAATAGAACAGAATAGAGAGCCCAAAAGTAAATGCACATTTATGGTCAATTAGCCTATGATAAAAGAGTTAAGAATATACAATGGAGAAAAGCAGTCTCTTCAATAAGTGGTGCTTGGAAAACTGGACAGCTACATTCCAAAGAATAAAATTAGAATATGATATACAAAAATAAATTCAAAATGAATTAAAGACCTGAATGTAAGACTGAACACTATAAAACTCCTGGAGGAAAATATAGGCAGAACACTCTTTGCATAAATTGTCAAAGATCTGTCTCCTAAAGCAAAGGAAATAAAAGACAAAATAAACAAATGGGACCTAATTAAACTTAAAAGCTTTTTCACAGCAGATGAAACCATCAACAAAACAAAAAGATGACCTACTGAATGGGAGAAAACATTTGCAAATGATATGACCAATAAGGGATTAATATCAAAAAAATATATAAACAGCTTATCCAACTCAACATCAAAAAAAACAACCCCATTGAAAAATGGGCAGTAGACCTGAATAATCATTTTTCCAAATAAAACATACAGATGGCCAACAGACACATGAAAAGACACTCAACATCGTTACTCATCAGAGAAATGCAAATCAAAATCACAATGAGGTATCACCTCACACCTGTCAGGATGGCTATCATCAAAAAGACCACAAATAACAAATGTTGGCAAGGATGTAAACCCGTTTACACTGTTGGTGAGAATGCAAATTGGAGCAACCACTATGGAAAACAGTATGGAGGTTTCTCAAAAAACTAACAATAGAACTACCATATGATCCAGCAATTCCACTCTTGGATATTCACCCAAAAAAACCCCAAAACAGTAATTCCAAAAGATACACACACCCCAATGTTCATAGCAACATTATTTACAATCACTGAGATATGGAAGCAACCTAAGTGTCCACCGACAGATGAATGGATAAAGATGTGGTATATATATCTAGTGGAATACTACTCAGCCATAAGAATGAAATTTTGCCCTTTGCAACAACATGGATGGATGTGGAGGGTATTATGCTAAGTGAAATAACTCAGACAGAGAAAGGCAAATAGTATATAATAATCACTTGAATGTAGAGTCTAAAAAATAAAACTAACTAGTGAAAATAACAAAAAAGAAGCAGATACACTAATATAGAGAAAAAAACTAGTGGTTACAAGTGGGAAGAGGGGAAGGAGGAGGGTCAAGATAGGAGTAGGGGATTAAGAGGAACAAACTACTATGTATAAAATAAAGAAGCTACAAGGATGTATAGTACAACACAGGGAATAGAGCCAATATTTTATAATAAATGTAAATGGAATATAACCTTTAGAAATTGTGACTCACTATGTTGTCTACCTGAAATTTACATAATATTGTACATCAATTGTACCTCAATAAAAAAAAGGAGGGGAGAAGAAAACAAGAAGTAAAGAAAATGCATGGTGAATAAACACAGAAAAGATAGTGAATGTAAGTTCAAATATATTACTGATCACAATAATAGTAAATATATTGAACTTCTTAGTATTATTAATGACAATATACTAATACTCTGCTCATGAAGTTGTAAGATTTAAATGAAATTAAGTTCTATGTAAATTTTTATTGTAGTTACAATACAAAATGTTGTTCTTTCTCAATCCAAGTTTGGGTTTTATCAATGAGCTTTAAGATTAACTGCAAAACAATTTCCAAAGCATTTAGAAAGCTCAGTACTCAGCTTTGCATAACTGCCTCTCATGTAACGATTTCTTCTTTTCTCAGCAGACCAAGAATGGCAGCCTCCTGACAAAATGAAGCACCCATGTCATCGAAGGTTTTTGGCCTTGTTAACTACTCACCATCTGTTTAGTGTTACTGGACTTAAGTTGGAAAAGAAGAAGGAAAAAGACAAATTTGGCTTCCAATTTACTTTGTCCTTTGTTCCACCTCTTTAAGAGTTCCACTTCAATCTGTTTTACAATGTAAACATCATGTTAAAAATACAAAGCAAAACTATGAGTCCAACAAAATTTCCACAGTTGTTAAATAACATTTGGGGTGATAATACTATAAAAAAAAATTTTGATAACGCTTTTGAAATACAGCGTTTTAGAGCCTAAGAGGACGAGAGAAACTGTCTATCCCAGGGAGTTTCTGGTGCTGTTCTAAAGAGCCACAGGACCCCGCAGGGCTTTGGGGGAACAACAGGGAGTTTGAGGGGAGACTTTGAGCAGGAGAGGGCCCAGGGGCCTTCCCATAGCTTCTCCAATCTGTTCGGGCTTCAACTGGGCTTCTGTTGTAAGAGTTCACTTGAAAAGAAAATGTAGAATAGATAAACAAGATTGTACTGTGTAGCACAGGGAAATATATACAGGATCTTGTGGTGGCTCACAGCAAAAGAGAATGTGATAATGAATGTATGTATGTTCATGTATAACTGAAAAATTGTGCTCTACACTGGAATTTGACACAACATTATAAAATGACTATAACTCAATTTAAAAAAAGGTTAAAAAAAAAAGAGCGCCATATTCTTTGCTCAACAGATGATGAAACTGAGGTTCAGAGAAGGTAAGTAACTTGCTCACTGTTGACAAATCAAATGAAAAACCAGGGACTAGAAATCAGCCTTCTTCTCTAATACTGTCTCTGCATTAGAGACATGATTTTGTTCTTTCTCCTAACAAAGGAAACTCAGGCACTGTATTATGTGTTGGGACTAAAAATATAAATTGTAGTCTCAGCCTTCAGGGGCCTTTGAGTCTATGGGATCAGCCAGGAAAAAGTTTTAGAGGGATGGAGCCTTCAAGAATTTTTAACACAGTCCAAAGAACCAGGAAGATAAGAACAAAATAACCAAAGGAGATTTTTAAAAAAGGAAACAGGCTCATACTTTTAGTGCAGGTGAAATTTCACCTTTATTGATAACTGCCGTTAAGTGACTTTACATTCCTACCAACAGCATAATATAGATCGTTGAAGAAATTTACATCTCCATAGAACTTTAAGAAGAAAATAAATAATTTCTGCTTATCTGGACTAGACTAATGGGCTCCAAACTGTTCTAATCCCATGTTTGGGGGTCCCCAGGACCACAGTCACTTCTGACAACAACTGCAAGTTCAGGTAGTCCCCACGACCTCTCTCAGGTTTGATGATTCACTAGAAGAACTTGTAGATCTCACTGAAAGCTGTTATACTCACAGTTATGAGTTATTACAGAGAAAGGGTACAAATTAAAAAGAGCTAAGGGAAGAGGCATATAGGGCAGAATCTAGGAGGGAACCATGGATAGAACTTCCAATTGTCCTCTCCTGGTAGAGTCAAAAACGGCACTAACTTCTGACGATGGGTGACATTACACTGGAGTACTGCCAACTAGGAAGTTCACCTGAGCCTTGGTGTCCAGAGTTTTACTGGGGCTTGGCCATGCCTTTAGCGTCCAGACCCTTTGGAGGTCAAGCGGATACTACTTGACTGAAAGTCCTTACCATAAGTCACATTGTTAAACTATCCAGTGTAGCCTGAGGTCCCCAGGTAAACACAGACACTCTTATCAGACAGGACATTCCAAAGGCTCAGAGATCATCTCCTGGGAGCTGAGGGAAAAGGCCAGGCCTCTCTTTAGATGAGGAGAATTCTTTACCTTTCTAAATTTATAAATTATACACAAGTTCTATAGGTAAGTACATAATGAGCATCATGAAATACATAAAAGTTGAATTTGTTAAGGGAATACATAAAAATTAAATACTAGATCTGGAATAGGGAAGCCTAAGTCTCATCCCACTCTGCCATGATGAACATCTCTGTGCCTCAGTTATCTTGTCAGTAAAATGGGAACAATCAACATGGTGTTCAATATCTGTCAGCTGTTATTATCCAATGGGTATCTAAAAAAGGAAATAGAATATGAGAATGTGAATGGATGGATCTTTTCTTGGAGTAGTTACATTTGGAAAATTCAGTAAGGTGGAGGAAAAACAATATATGAAAAACCAACAGTAACAAAGAAGAATGTTTTGCTCTGAGGAAGTTCAAGTTGTGCTAATATATATAATAATGTATTAAATGGTGCTGAAATAGTTAGCTTGAACATCTGGTACCAAAAAGGAGCTAAATGATTAACAAAAAGTTTTAAAGAAATTAAACAGGAGGAAAAAAAAAGCCACAATGGTTCAGTGTGCCCACATGTTAAAATATTGAAAAGAAGACACAAATTAAATTTTAAAAAATTGTGGAAGAAAACAGAATTGTGGAAGAAAAATGGCTTTATTGGCAACTAACTATATGGATTTCTCTGGGCCTCAGTTTCTTTATCTATCAATGAAGAGATCAGAGGAGGAAAGAATCTGTATAATTCCTTCCAGCTAGAAAGTTATCTATGGCTACCACAGGGATTTGGTCCTCAATAAAGGGAAATATTTATATGTATATATATATATTTAAATAGATGTTTTATATATATCTGGTTAGTAGCTAAGAAACAAGATGTACTCTTCTTTCCGTGATTTTATTTTCCTTAAGTGAAAACAAATAACAGCATTAATAAAGAGTTGACATAGGATTTGTCAATCAATGAAGAAACAATCAGAAAAATTAAGGGTTAGGAAAAAATTCTCATTATCTCTGAATCTGGCTAATATTATGAGTGTTTACAATATGGTGATGTCCTCAGGGAGATTAGACCAACTAAGAACAAAGCAAATTTAAAATGATGTTTGTTTTCTTGTAAAATAAATAAAGCGTTAGATGTAGGAAGATGAAGGCACAGTCTACAAGTAGCTAATAGAATAAGGAGTTCTGGAAATTTTTGAGCAGATTTCAAAGGAAGTAGATTGCATGTAAACAGAGCTTATGAAATCCAGTGGCAATGCTAAACTGACTCAATTCTAAAGATGTAACCCTGGAGCCAGGCGAGTCAGTGTTGAACCATACGGTTTTAGCCCATAAACATTATTGCAAAAAGAAGTGAACATTTTCCAGAACCTCACAATACTGTAGTCATTTCTGGAAACTAAAAGTCTTAGAAGTATGAGTAGCACTAAAGAAATACAAAAAGAGGTATAAAACTCTGGAGGATACGAAAAAAGAATGTGGAAAACAACCAAATTCATAGAGCCTGGAAAAGCAATAAGCAAAATAGAAAGGAAGGAGAGTCTAGGCTTGTCAGCATACCAATAGCAATTAAAAAAAAATTATTTGCCACAATACAAATGGAAGAAAATTAAACTGAACGTGGGGAATTTCAGTTTGATAACTGGTGAAACAGATTACAAGGTTTGCTGTAACTAAAAATGTATCCTGTTATAGGAGTTCAAATTTCCCAGAATAAAAAGTAAACATAGCGGGGTAAGTTATAGCACAAGTGGTAGCATGCATGCTTAGCACACAGGAGGTCCTGGGTTCAATCCCCAGTACCTCTGTTAAAATAAATAAATAAACAAACCTAATTAACTCCCCCCCTCCTCCAAAAGTAAATATAAACCAAAGGTAGACTCAAAGAACTGGATTGTTTCAAAATATTATCTAGCCAGTTAATACAAGATGCCACCCCCAAATAGAACTGATTTTACAGCAAGGCCGATTTTCAGAGAGTTCTGAGGACAGAGATTCTATAGCATCTTTGGTAAACAATTCTAATATTAAATGACCTCTGCTGTCAAATGTTATCTTTCTGTCCCATCAGCCTTGCTTTTCTCATAGGCTGAGATAGATTCTCAGTCTTCCCTGCATTCTCCAGTGGAGGAACCTGAATATCTTTTAAACATCTCTTGACAACTCAGTTTTCCCAAACCACATATCATAAATACACAGCACAAAAATGAACGATCACAAAGTGAATTCTCCCCGGTAATCACCACCCACGTCATGAAATAAGAACCCTGCCAGCACTCCAGGCCACTCCTTCTCCTCCTTGCCTGTCACACTACTCCTTCTGCCTCCCCCAAAGATAACCATTGACCTGACTTCTAATGCTTTCATTTAGACATGCCTGTTTTTGAAATTTACAGAAATGGCTAAACCCTCTACTCTCTCTTTGTTAGTCTATTTATAAATTGAGATACAAGTCACACAACATAAAATTCACCACTTTAAAGTGTACACTTCAGTGTTTGCTTTTGTTTTTGCTTTTTACTATATTCTTTACTTTGTGGAACTGTCACTACCATCTAATTCCACAGCGTTTCCACCACCACCGCCCCTGCCCCATCCTGGCCCCCTCGGCCCCCTGCCACACACCCTGTTCCTGTTAGTTGTCTTTTGTTCAGTGTTCTGCTTGTGAGATCCATATACTTACTGTGTTAAGTAGCCAGTACCTTTTTGAATAGAGCCTAGGGGAGTGAAGCACAGGTTTTTCTAATTAATTTTGGTTCCATACACAAGACTAGTGGTTTCAACCCGGCTGCACACTAGTATCAACCAGGGAGAGTTAAAAATCAGATGTGTAGGCCCATCCCAAACAAACAAATGACCATCTGAGGGTACAGAAAGGGTAGGCTGGGGCATTAGTAGTTTCAAAATTTTTCCAGATGATTCTGTCGTGTAGCCAGGGTTAAGAACTACTACAAACAACTAATTAGAAGTTTTAACCTGACTAGAAGTAGGCTCTAGTTAAAAAGACACAATCCCCTGGGCCTGAGGCATACTGAATTAGAATCTTGAGAGAGTAGGGTCTGGAAATCTGCATTTTGACAAGTGGCCCATGTGCTTCTTACAAGACAGTTTCAGAAATGCTGCAGGAAACCAATAATTATTTCTAAGAAAATAAATGACTTCATTAACAGAGGTTTCTACTGCTTTAAATAAGAAAACACAAATGCTAGTTTAAAACATTTTTAATGCATTAAAAAGAAACTGTGTTAATGTATAATTTAGTTAGAGGGATGAGAAGAAAATGTACTACATTGGCCTCATGTCTTTTGTTTTCATACTAGTCCAAAATGGAAACCTATTGGGAAGTAGCCTTTTCCACCTCCCACTCTGAGGTTAACACCGGAAAACAGGTCTACTTTTTTTAGACATCAAACCAGTCTCAATGTTGTCAACAGACTGAAACTGCCAATTTGCTTCTCATTGGTAGTGAACAGTATACAAAGAATCTTCTTCACATCACCAGACAAACACATTGGGAAATTTTTTAAAAGTTAAAATTTTTAATTTTTTAAATGTTTTAAAATGTTTTACACGTTTTAAATTTAAAAATACATTTTAAAAATGCAATTGCCAAGAAAAATGGCAGACAGAATGGAAAAGGAAAAACAATTTTCAGAAAAGGAAAAGAATCCTCAAAATAATATGAATAGACTTCATTACATATTGTAGTGTAATAGTAACAACTTTACAGATTGGTAAGTAAAAACATTTTGTTAGAAACTAGAGTTTGCGTCGTGCCCTTGGAATATGTTCCTATCACTGTTGGAGACAGCTCATATACCCCCGGGACAAGGACAGTGGTTTGTCTAGTACTTTCTACATCCTCAGCTCTTAATAATGTACCATTCTCTTTACTGAAGGGTACCTTTCGTTACTGATGGTGTTAACGTTGTCCGAATGTACTAATATATTTTTTAAATAAAAATTTAATTTTAGGATAGTTTAGACGTACAGAAAAATTGTGAAAAGAGCCCAGAGAATTCCCATATAGCCTGCATCTAGTTTCTCTTATAATTAACATCCTATTTTAGGATGGTACATTTATCACAATTAATAAGCCAGTATTGATACATAATTATTCATTAGAGTCCAAATTTCATTCTCATTTCCTGAACTTTTACCAATGTCCTCTTTCTGTTCCAGGACCCCGGCCAGGACCACACATTACTTTCGGTCCTCATGTCTCCTTGGGCTCCTCTATGCCTATTTCTCAGACTTTTCTTGTTTTGTCACAACCTAGATAGTTCTGAGCAGTGCTGGTCAGAAATTTTTTAGACTGTCACACACTAACAAACTTTTGAAGGTATCTAATTTATTCCTATATTCAACTAATGCATTAAAAAATCTGACTTACAGCAATATTAAAAGGAAGAAAATCTCTGGGAGATGGTTCAAACTATTAGAATCAACTCAAATAGACTTGAATAAATTGGTCTTAGTGTATTGAAAGATATAATACAAGACAGAATAATTATGACTAGTAGTTAGAATTGAAATTATTTACATTCTTCAGGTTTCCAATCATTGTTACTATTTTCACATAGCTATAAAGTTAATATTATCTTGAGTTCTGTTTTTAATTTATCACTATTTATAAACTTGTTTATGTGTTGAAGTAAAAGTAGTCCACTATTCATTCCATCATATTAACATATTTGTCTAAATATTCTCCATTGTGGAATATTTGGCTTGTTTCCATTTTTCATAATACTACTATTAACATTTTTGTAGGAGAACAATTTAAAGTTAAGCCAATTTGCATTCTCTCCAGCAATGTATATAAATGCACACTTTCCCACACGCTCCCCAACACTGAGTTTTATCTTTCATACATTTTCTACTCTAACTAGTATGCAAAATGTTGCTTTAAAGTGGCTCTGCTGTGTACGGCACTGTAGGAGCAAGCTGTGCATTTACTACGTGTAACTCATTTCCCCCTTTTTAAGTGGAATTTAAATGCCAACCTAATAGGTGAAATTAGATGGAGGAAATTTTATTTACTAATACGCCTTTTAGGGAAAACTGTCCTTTTTGGCAAATGGGAGTTTGTAGTTGAGGATAACTATAGGAAGAACTCTTCTTGAAACTAGGGATGATTTTATTGAAGGAAGAGGAGGGCAGATGAGAGAGGAAAAGCAGGAAAGGAGGGTGTAATGAGGAAACAGCGAGAGGCCAGCACTCCACATTCTGAACTGGCCTCCCTGTAACTTCCTCAGATCTTTAATAAAATACTTTAAAAATCCATAAAGAGCTTAATATGAATGAGGGGATTAGCTGTAGACACTAAGACTGGAGAAGATAAGGGTGGTGAGAGGAAAAGAAAGACAGGGAGAAGTAGATGGGGGTGTGTGTGTGTGTGTGTGTGTGTGTGTGTGTGTGTGTGTGTGTTTGGGGGGCACAATAAAATTCTCAGAGGGCTTTCTGATATCAGAGTTACTAGATTTAAGTTAGGGGGACCCCAACTGCTGCCCGGATATATATTCATACATTTAAAACAGTGAGCTTTTCATGGTATGTAACATTGAGCTCTTGTCACTTGAAAATGTTTTTATTCTTGTAGTATAGAAAAATGTATGTTGTGTTTAAAACTTTCTTCTCTTTTTTTAATAGCCACTAATTTATCTCCCATATATTTACATATACTACCATATATTTTATATGTAAAACATTACATTTTTTATTATAAAATACATACATATAAAATAGTACATTTATATATATATATTTACATATACTATTCTAGCTTCTTTGGGTTTTATATTTTACATTATGATTCCTTGCAGATTTATTTTTTATATTCTACTTTTGAACCCATTATAACCTACTGATATGGCTGCACTGACAATAGATCTAAATTCTTTTCTTATCATTGAAAAAAGTTATCTCTCTCTATTGTATTACTCCTGGTTTGTAATAAAATAAGTCATTATAATGGTCTGAATGTATAATTGGCCAATTTTTGAAGCCCCAATGTTTTAACCATCATGTACTAAAATTTTTTTCTGATCAATTTTAAAGTCTGTCCTTATTATCATCTTTTAAGGAGCAATTTTGGACATTTTGACCCCTTTTCAAATAAGTTTCACCATCATTCAAAATTGGTCAGAGATTTAAATTTGTAACAAGAATCATAACATGGAGAGCTGGAAAGTATAACAGGGATGAGCTCATTCAACTTTGTGATTTAGACTTGAAATCACAGAGGCTAGAGAACTTGAATCACCTTCCCAAGTCACAGCTAGTTGACAGCGGAGCTGGGACTCTGACTGTTCTCCACTGACCATCTCAAAACATATAATAATTAAAAGCAACTGCCTTTTATTTTTACTGTCCTTTTACTTTAAATCTCCTTACCTTTATATTTATGCTAACTCACACTGAAATAATCTCACCTTTCTTTTTGTGGACTTTAAACAGGCAGGTCAAAGATTTAAAAGAGCATAAGAGTGGAAGTTTGCCACCTACAGGTCAAAAGAAAGAAGAAATCTTTTAGGTTTTTCAGAGTAAAGATCTGATGACCCTTAAGAAGAAAACTGTGTTTTAAAACACTTCTTTGGGAGAGTAGCTCTCAATCGAGCACAGTCATTCTCATCACTGTTAGGACAAGTTTCTACCATGTATTTTTTTTTTCAGTAGTGTATGGTGCTACAGTGGCAAAAACAAATGATAGAACACTGAACAGGATGAACGCACAGTCAGAAAGGCATGAAAATGTTTCATAGCAACTGAGAACATGGTGTCTCTTTTTCTGTTGGTATTTCATCCTCACCGCTAAGAAATACCTGAGTGGACAACGAAAACCCTATAATGAGGTTGGGACAACTGGATAACCATTTAGAAAACTTTCCTTTAGAGTCTTATATCATCTACAAAAATAAATTCCAGAGGCATTAAATATTTAAATGTAAACGATGAATAAGACCTTAAAATTACTGGAAGTCTATACCGGTGATTATAACATAATCTTGGCATTGGGAAGACCTTTCTAAACATAACACCCGAGGAAGAAAATCAAAAGAAAATATATAGGTATCTTACAAACATTAAATAATACAAAGAAAAAAAATCACTGTTCTTTCTTCCTCACTAATAATCAAAGAAGGGTTAACTACGATGAGATTGCATCTTCACCCAAATTAGTTAAACAAAATTTTAATAAGAATACTCATATTGACAATTGCTGTGAATTGACACTTTCATTTATAGAGCCTTTTAGAAGAACAATTCGGCAAAAATATGTAAGAAAAGCTAAAAAGTCCACCTACCTATTGATCCAATGTCCATCATTAAGAATTATTCAAATGATACAACCATAGAGAGTAAAGATTCAGCTATAAATACACTTTTTATAGCCTTGTTTATAATAGCACCCAAGCTGGAACTGAACCAAATGTCTGCTAGGATATGTGTTAAATAAATTATAGTAGGTTATTGAGCTGGAATAATATGATGCCATTGAAATTACTGAACTCTATTTAATGATACTGGAGGAAGTTTTTTAATAGAACACTTCAGAGAAGTAGGTTATATGGCAGTGTGTTTCATATGATTCCACTTAGAAATTATAAGGAACATATCTCTCTGTCCCCACACAGAGGGGCCTGGGAAAACCATGCCCCAAATATTAATAATGGTTACCTTGGTGTGTTAGGGGAAAAGAGACCAAGGGTTTCTTCTAAAAATGTTCCGAAAGAATAATGGAAAGAATCATTAACATATTTAAAAAAAAAACAAACAAAAAAAAACCAGGATGGAAGTGTGAATAGGGGAAGAGGAAAAGACAAGCCATGGTTAAAGATAAAAAGAAAGGGGCTGGCTCTGAGGAGAGAGATAAAAGTATTTAGGAAGAATAGAGGTGCCAGAACATGCAATAAAATTGGTCAAGGATACAGTCAGATGCAAAATAAGGGCTTGTACGACATGATGGAAGAGCCTGGAAGTGAGACCACAAGCAACACAGGCAAACTGGCAGGCCTGCTGCTTTGTACACCATGGACTGTGTTACCCGAGGAGTCAACCTAAAAGGGTTAATAAATTCTCTAGTCTGAATAAAGACCCACACTGTCTTAAAAAGCTCCAGGAAAAAATATTGCTATGTGGTGACAGGCGAAAACTCATTCAAAGTAACAAAAAAACTAGATTTTTTAGAATGGCTCATTGAAAAGTATTTCAAAATGTTTGAGGGAATGTCACTAAAATATATTACATTTTTGCAAAGTCTCAATGTTTTTACCTACAGAAGAAGATAGAGCTAACCAAAATTCATCTGCTTTTCACCCTTTAGTGAATATTTCCTCCTAGGTCACTTTCTACTCCATCAAAACAGACCACATGTTATTTGCGTCACCATTAGCTCCTAGATAGATGGTCTTCAAACTTCTCTGATCATATGACTCAATATATGCACATTTACTTATCTAAAATAATATATTTATATCCTACCAAACTAATATATGTAAATTATGTAACATAGAGGAAAAAATTAAAATTACAGAAAACAAGAACGAATAGAAATAGAAATTCTAATATATTCCTCTTGCACCCCAACGGACCTTCCTGTCTCTGCGTCTGCCCCTCTGCAGAGACCACTGGCTGCCATTAGGGTCTCTTGAGTCCTGCTGCCAGACTGTACCTCTGTCTACACTGCTGTGTACTTTGGGCAAGACACTGAGCCTCTGTGCCTCAGTTTATATGCAAAATGAAGATAATGACAGAGCCTGCCTCACAGAACTACCGTGAAGATTAGGTAAGCCAGTGCCTGTGGAATGCTCCCCAACACGCTTGGCACGAAGAAGTGCTCTTCAAGGGTAGCTGTGATCTGTGATCAACACTTTGCCAGGAGCAATCTTTCTTTAGATTAATGCTGAGTTAAAGTGGATGATATGTAGTATTTTAATCATTCCAGGTGTTTCATATAAAATAATGCATGAAGATTTGTCATCTTTCCTTATTCTTCTTTGTTGCTGTGCCCTTTTCCCATATTATCTTCCCCAGCCTGGAGTTAAGTGCATGATTTTAATATTTTTGCAAAATTGCAACTGTGTCTTTCCCCTATATACCTGGGCTCACAGTTTTCCCAGGGAAGGTTAGCAATTACTTTGTATTAAAAAGACCTCTTCATATTCTATTTAAGTTATAGTCATGCTGATCAATCCTGGCTGCATGTAATAATTCTATGTGGAGCCTTAAAAATCCGGATACCCAGGCCCCAGCTCTAGGGCTTCTGATTTAATATGTCTAAAAGCTCCCCAGGTGATACTAAAGTGCAGCCAGGGATTGAGAACTACCGAACCTTTATGTAAGTGGTTCTCAGACCTGACTGTACATTCCAGTCACATGGGGAGCCCCTGAAAATACCAACACCCGATTCCCCTGAACCTGGAGATACAAAATGATCAGACAAGGTTTCTACCACTGAGGCGCCTACAGTCAGCCTACAGGGGGAGAGAGACAGGGAAACAGGTGACTGCAGCAGAGTGTGATACAGGCTGTTTCCATGGATTGGTTGCTGAGAAAGCATACTGGACCAGAAGGAGGAATATGGTCAAGAAAGATGCTAAGAGAGCCTGAATTTCTACTTTTCCCTCTGAACTCAAAATTAATCGGGATTTTACTAGATTGGTGTTCAAATAGCTGGCATAGCAAGGATGCATATATTTTTAAAAAATATACATTACAAAACGATCAATACAATGTACTTCTTTTAAAATTTAGTTTAGATTATATCATATTCATATTTGTATTTTATCTCAAATTACTTGTCTAGTTCAAATAAACCTCATCTTATACAAAACAAACAAAAAATACCAATGCCTGGCATCCTGACCTCAGACCAGTTAAATAACTCTCTGTGGATATGGTCAGGCCATTATAGTTCTTAAAAACTCCCCAGGTGATTCTTACATGAAGGCAAAGTTGAGAACTACTGCTCTAAATAAACAAAATACTAAGGCAAAGTAGGTGGCAATCGTAGTGAGAACTTGACAGCAAGGTTTGTAACAGACACATGCGTACTCCAAAGGAGGCTGGCTGAGAAGCAGTGGGGTTTACAGTCATCTGTTGCTCACTCCTGAGCCTCCTTAGCTTGGGCTTGACTTTGCTCTCTTAGACAAGCAAACCCATGTGGGAGAGAGCAGCCCCGCTACTCTTACCAAGTGGTCCACAGGACTCTAGGAATTCTTTAACAGGGAAAACACTACACCAAACCTACTATTCTAATTATTTGTCTGATTTTCTTCAAGTGCCTGGGTTCTTATCTCCAGCCTGAGAAGTGGAACACATCCTGCCTAGTCCTCTCCTTTCCTGTTGCTCTTATCTCCAGAGTAGGCACACTGACCCTTTTTGTTCATGGGACATTATTTCCAATCACCATAAAGAGGGCCAGAGAGGGAGGGGCACAGAGGAGAATCGCTAAAATTGTAAAGCTAGGAAAGGAACAGAAATCTCATAAAATTGTTTTATAACAATGTTTCAAGTGCCTGACTTACTTCCCTGGATATTTACATGCAATAAATATGTGCGGAGTTAGATTATCATAATGCATATTTAATTTAAACCTCAAAGTCACTTTAAGAATACATTTTACAGATAAGGAAACATTAAAACAGGTTAGGTGACTTGCCCAAGGTCACACAGGGGGAAAGTCAGAATTTGAACAAAGGTCTCCTAGTTTTCAGTCCAATGCTTATGTGACAAGCACATCTTGGAAGCTGATAGATACTTCTTGTCATCATTCTTTTATCTTGAAAGAGAGAAAGAACATTTAGTTGGTCCATGGGAGACTATAATCTGTTACTCCTAAAACCTGAAGATAAGGTGAAGCTCTAGGGGTTAAACAAGTATTATGAGGTGGGTGATTGTGGTTATTAGATGTCACTCTAGGGAAGATGTTTCCTAAATCAAAGCAATAAGTTATCACTCAAAGGGGCCACAGGGTGCTGCCTCCAGAAGGCAAGTGCGAAATATGATTGAGCATAAAAAAAAAAAAAGTAGTGTCTAATTAATTATGTTAACATCTGAATAAAGAGCATGACAACAAAAGAAATGAGCGAAGAGCTCAGCGTCCTGGTTAGTGGTGAGCCCCTGCATTGCTCCTGAAGAGAGGGTATCTGGCTAGCCTGCTCTCAGAGGAGAAACTTGGCTTGGATTCCAGTCTTCCCAGAGACTTTCATACACAGGAGAAACAAATTCTTGGCTCAGCTCATATGAGTATTCTGTTTTTCTCTAGTAGCTATGATACAAATATAAATATGAAATTAGCAGCTTGGTTTACACAACTGTCTGTGTGCTTGGTTAGTATGAGTTGGTTACCTTGATGATGATCACCTCCTCTTATCCGGACAAAAGTCTGTGGGCCTGTGAAGCTATGATCATGGAAACTCTGCCAATGAGTGAATGCAAGGCACTGCCACCCTGAGAGATCCTGGATCCCTCTGATCCACCATTGCTCTCCCCTCACTAAACAGAGGCTTTCAGAGTAGACCAATGGCATGAACTAGGGAGCCAAGAACTGCCCCTAAACTTAAATGAGAAATTAATGGCTTTGAATGGTTCCAGAGGGTGACTCTCATGTTAGACTGGTCCCTGCTTTACAGGGAAAAAGTCATCCTTTGTGAAGTTTGGTCATTTAAATTATCTTAAAAGGAAAAATGGTACAATGCAGATCTCTGCTCTCTGTTAAGGAAATTTAGAAAAGTTTGTGACAGATGAGATTGCTTTACTGGGTCCCTGGAAATGACTTTTACATTCTTTACTGTGCTTTCCATGGAGTCAGTTTGCTGCTAGGTTACTGTGTGAGTCCACTTATATAAGCATTTTTTTTCAATAAATATATACTACACTGCTACATGATCTGAGGTTGGTTGAATCCTCAGATGTGGAAACTTGGATACAGAAGGCTGACTGCAAAGTTATACTTGGATTTTTGACTCTGAGGGGTTGGGGGTGTGGTCAGTGCCCCATAACCCACATGTTGCTCAAGGGTCAACTGTGATTTAGGCCAGTTCTTTTCTGAGCTGTGTCAGTTGTCATTTCCGAACCTGTTGTTAGCTATCTAATTTCTGAGATTGATATTTCTATTGAGTGCTGTTTTCAAAAACTTCAAACTAAATGGGGTTTTTTTAGCTCATTTAGAAATACTAATTTTCATCTGCTTTGTGGCTACATTTTTTTCCGCTGGTGTGCTCTCATTGTCCATTCAAATATTACTTAATCCTTTTTAACCTTTTCTCCTGTACTAAGGTCACTTGAGGTTAAATGGCATTTCTTTTTTTCTCCCATGTTCAAATTACATGGGTTTCTGTGAAGCCCATCACAGGAAGGGGTTCTTGTGAAGGACGTGGGGACTGGCCAGAGCCAATCTCCCAGCTTCATGACTCATGGTCTCTCTCCTGGTACTGAAATTATGTTAATGTTCAGTTAATTCAGTTAATGGACTGAAAATATAGCCTTTCTGTGTAGCCCTTCTCTGAATGTCAAAGCTAGGTCTGGTTGGAAAGATTTTCTTCCTCCAGCTCTGTATTTCCAAGCCTTCAAGGTTACATTTATTTTCCTCTGAGTCTCCCGGCCACCCAGCCTAGTACAAAATGACATCGTTTAACCATTCCCAACGTAACTCTTCCCTCTCCCTTATTCCAAGTGTTCCTGCCCTGCTCTATTTGACTTGCTTCCAACGTTCTCCCCCCTCAGAGTGTGGCTCAGTCCTCCTGGAAGGAAACATTGAAACCAAGTCCCCCTAAAGCTGGGTTCCCTTACTGAGTTTGTGATTAATCTCTTTCCCAAAACTTTATTCCCATTCTTGTCCCCTCTGATCTCAATCCTGTGTGAACTGAACACTAATCAACCAGAGTCAGATGATGAAAATTGCTTTTGTTGATAACATCATTAAGGTACAAAACACAACACCACTATTAATGCGCAAACTCAGCTTGTTTCTCCAGGGTAAGATGAGTTAACAGAGCCCCAAGCCATGGAGCACCTGGCCAGAGAATCTTAAACTAGAGACATCCTGAATCCTGAAACTACAGTTAAGAAATGTCACAAGATGATGATTAACCCCAGCCTCTCTGTTCTACTCCTTTAAAAACCCCTAACTCAAAGACCAGGCTGGAGTGGATCTGCGGCTGGCCTCACTGCCTTGCTTGGCGCCCTGCAATAAATCCTTACTTTGCTGAAAACTCTCGCTGCCAAAGTTTAGCTTTCTGTGCTGCAGGCACACAAGCAAGCCCTCTGCTTGGTTGCAGCATGTGCTGAATGTATCTGACATACTTCAGAGCTTAGATCACCGCAGCACTAGTCAATTCTACATCAAACACTGTAAAACAATTAATACAGAAACCTCAATTAGATAGAGTTGGGAGACCAGAACAGGGAGCTCTCACACCCTGCAGGGATAGCAGAGCCAACAGGAAGACAGGACTCGGCCAGTGAAAAGCCATGGACTCTTTGTTTACTACAATCCTCCCAACCTTTTCCTGTGAAAGTCCCCTCTTTCCCCTGCCACATGGGGACTTGCACGTCGCTCATCGTGGTTGCAGACCCAGAATTTCAATTCTCTGCTGATCCCAAATAAAGCTATCTTTGCTGGAGAAATATCTGACAGTCCATTTATTTCAGGTCAACAACACAAACACAGAGTTGGGATTGTTTTGCTTTTTGTTGTAGTTTTGCACTCACCCAGAACGCGATGCCCGCGGGCTAGTTCCAAGAACTGCTTATACTTTATCCATTCATATTTCCTTTCCTTTTGGAAGTAATTGTTAGCAATTTGGAGGACTGTCAGTAACCCCTTCATTCTTGCTGCTTCCCACTTCTTTCTGCTGATCCTGCAACTGTCCAGATTCATATTCTGGAGTATGTAGGAATTCCACGGCTGAAATTTCTTAAAGATTATTATTTGAAGAACTAATTAAACCCTGGTTCAGGAGGAGTCATTTATCTTTGGGAAAACGGGCTATACGTAGGTATAGAATAACTGCAAACCTCTCAGTGTTCTATAATATGCAAGAGGCAGATGGTCTCACAAACATATCAACACTGCTCTGGTCTTTCAAGAAATGTCTACACCTGGTTGTAGACAGGGTTTCTTGGAAAAGCCATTTACTCAGATGAATCAAGTTTATTCAACGGGTTGTTCTCAATTTAAAGGACAGAACAGTTACTTGAGTAATTAAAATTTAAAGATATTTCTTATGATTATAAGAACTAGAAAAGTAGCTGATAAACCACATGATAGTACAAAGCTTTTTGAAAATCTGGAAACAAAACCATCTGTATTAGAGTGAGACTTCTAGTTTCAAAGGAAAATATTTATTACAAGATTTACTCAGTACTTAGTACAAATACATGCAAATACCAACTTCACAAAAAAATCTATTATATAAAGTGAGTTGAACACCCATGTTAATTATCAGTGGTACTCATAATCTTCATAATATTTTAACAAAAACTGAGTGTTAATACTATACAATGGGAGAATAAAAGAATACTCAAGTAAAATAATACACTTTATTTTTAAAAAGTTTAACACTCAACATTGTTATTATTCTAACTTGAACAAACATGGTATGTATAATTGGAATGATCATCTGTGCAGTTATCATGTGATCACATATAAGACAAATGCCAAACCAAAAATGGTATTTTTACCCAACATGAGGCTAATCAAATTCCATTTTCCAATACATTTAAATGAGTCATGTAAATAAACCAGGCATTCTCTTTTCTTGTTTTGTTGTTACCTTATTGAAAAAAAATTCATAAAACAATGAATGCTTAGAAATAGACTTTGGAAGCAGATAAAATTTTAGTTCAAATTAAAGCTCTACTATCTACTATCTGCGAGAACTTGGGCAAGTTTCTTAACCTTATTAAGATCATGTTCTTATCCATAAGATGAAGAAAACAGATGTTGCAAAGATTGAGATTATATATGTAGTACGGGCTGCACTGTGTCCCCCACCTCCAATTCATACGCTGAAGTCCTAAACCCCCGCATCTCAAAATGTGACTAAATTTGGAGATAGGGTCTTTAAAGAGGTAACTAAGTTAAAATGAGGTCATTAGAGTGGGCTTTAATCCAGTATGACTGGAGTCCTTACAAGGAGAGGAAATTTGGGCATAGACAGGTACAGAAGGAAGATGTGAAGACAGGGAGAAGACAGCCATCTACAAGTCAAGGCGACAGGCCTCAGAAGAAATCAACCCTGCCAACTCCTTGATCTCAGACCTCTAGCCTCCAGAATTGTGAGAAAATACATTTCTGTTGTTTAGGCCGCCCAGTATGTGGTACTTTGTTGTGGCGACCCTGGCAAATTAATACAATATGTAAAGAATTTAGAAGGAACATGGTAGGTCATCAGTAATTTAATTACTACTATTATTTTCTCTGAGCTCTTTAATATTCAACTTCAAAAACTACACACATAAATTCAGGCCTTATAACGCTCAATTTATTGAACGCTGGGACTTTGTTGGGACAGGCAGTCTGCCATGGGCTCTAAGCATCCCTGCATGTTCTTGCTGGGTGCTGAGTTCTCTCTTTCCAGGCCACTTCTCAAGGCTGTGTTTGCAGTGAGCAACCTTGAATAATGATGTAATCTCTCTCCACACAAACAGGCTTACTTGTGCTCACTAGAAAAGTTGTGAATTGCCTGAGCTCAGTGCTCCTCTTCTGAAACACAAACTACCGTGTGTGCAGGCATTCATCTTGGGCTCTTTATGTCACTCTTGTGGGACCTGAGAGCCCAGGGAACCAACATAAACCAACATGAAGCTCTGGTTACTTTTATAAAAGCCCAGGAGTCTTGAGCCTTCTGTCAGCATCTCATGAAATTTTGAGAGGCTAATTTGTTAGCTTGTAAACAGGGCAAAACCCCAGACCCTGCATAGTTATTGCCAGTTCTGACTTGAGAGAGTCATGATTCTCCCGGAAAAGATGAGGGCCCCAGTGGCTGGGTTAAGAGATTGGACTCCCTGGGCTCCGATAGTGACTGCTTTCACTCAAGTAGTGGGGAAGGGGGAGGGGACTGGGAGCCCCTGCTGTCCCACCTGCAAATGACGCCTGGAGAATAAGTCCTGAGAGGTGAGATTAGAACAAGCCACCCAAATGATGCCTTGGTTGTTGCTCACTCACCTCAGGTGGGAGGAGGAGGAATGTGAACAGGGCAACAAGGCAGTAGCCCCAGGGCACTGGCTGAGAAGAAACTGGCTGTGGCTGCCAAGTCAGGGGTCCCCAAAGCTGCAAGAAATGCTGTCAGCAATGAGGAGATAAAACTTTGAGGACAGTGAAAATACAAGTTTGTTGAGCGCATGTCGGGCAGCCAATCAAAACCAAAAGTGACCACAAAGCACTGCTCACGGGCACGGAGCCACTGTCCCCCTCTACACTTCCCCAGACCTCCCTCACCCTCCACCCTGACCTCAGCTGCTGCGGAAAAAGCCAAGTCTGATGGGGCACTCAGGGGAGGAAGTGACTCAACTTTTAAAGCTCTGTCAGAGACAGGGGCCCGAGTGACCATTCTACCAGTCCCATGGCGGAAGCGGGCCCTGGGCACAGGGTGGCCAAAGGCACCCAGGACTGCAGGGCACTGAGGAGGCGCAGCGGCACGCGGAGGGCAGAAAGCAAGCTCCCTGGAGCCAGGGTGCTCTGCAGACACTGGGAAGAGCACAGGGGAGAAGCTGGCGCCGACACTGAAATGAAGAGCCAAAAAAGATGAAAAGAGCCTCCTTGTCTGCCGCCCTCGCTCTCTGCTCCTTCCTGAGCTACCAGCCAGGGAGACATCATCTCTCAGCAGCTGTTAGAGCCCCTAATGTGAAAGTGTCAAACTTCTTGGTCCATGTTCCCACAGAGGGGGAAAGTGACTAAAGTCAACTGATAGGACTGGAGAAAATCCTGCAGGAGAGACAAAGTGGGACCCTGTGGGTGGGGCCTTTGGCCCAATTCAATGTACTACTCTTATGAAAACACGTAATTGGTATCAAGGTGTTTATACACTTAAACTTAAATGTTCATAAAGTGCCAGAGGAGATTCTTCCACTCAGGGTATTGCTACAAGTAGAAAAAATGAGACAAACTTCCTGCCATCCACCACCATGCCCAAACCCATCCTAATCCACAGACAGGCTGGGATTTAGTGTGAGTGCCTCTATGCTCCGATGCCTCAAATGTTCACTACATAGATGATACGGAGGTGTCCTGGTGGCTGACAAGTTAGAAGCCTGTTTCGGTGGTCCTGACTGTGGCCACTATCTACTTGACTGTGGTGTTATCTACCTCTACCATGAGGAGTGACTGATAAACCCAGACAAAATTCAGAACGTTGAGTGCCAAGTACAGTTCCTTGAGACCATCTGGACAGATTCACAGCACTCAATCCCTCTGGGAGCCAAACAAAGGTGGTCTCCTCACCCACCCACCACCACAAAGAAGGCTCAAACCTTATTAAGGCTCCTATTCAGTACTGGAGACAGTGTAAGATGCCATCAACGGCAGCTCCCAGATATGAACACGTACAAACACAGGTGCCAGAACAATCTTGTCTCAATCTGACTGATCAGACACTTCTCTTAATATGAGTGGCCTTGGATTTTCCCATGCATGGCAATTGCAGCTGCAACTACTGGGCGACACTACTTATGTGACTGAATCAAATTTGTATAATGGTGATTCAAATCAGGTTTAACAACAAATGCTGAAATACAGTGACGTGGGACTGTTATGTTATGTGCTTGTCTGTGGGGAAAACGGGCCACGAATGTCTCTCCATTAGGGATGAGAGGTGCTTTCTGGTCCCTCTGTTGCCTCCTATAATTGTTGGCAATGACACCAAAGATCAGCAAGTTAACCAAAACTCCCTTGCATGGTTCATAACAGATAACAATTTGGTCTTAGACAACATTCTGGCTAATAAAAACTTACTGGTCCTTCCTTGGAATTTACAACTGACTAAATTCAAGATCCTGGGGGACTTGACAGAGGTCAGTACTACAGACTGGCTTCATCTTGCTGCTCAGCATCTGTTGACAGTAGCCTTAATTTAATTGCTATATGAGACCAACTGAGTGGCTTTGGTATTGACCAAGCAACCTGTTTGCCAGATTAATTAGAGTAGCCAACAGAGAGGCATACTCACATGAAAATTCAAGTCTCACCAAGAATGTGTCAGATTGAGGAGTGAACTGTTGGAAGAGGCTGTCCATTGTGGGCTGTGTGACACTGCATACTCTCTCCATGCGCCATGACCTGTCTTTACCCAGCTCATGTCTCAGGCTTGTGTTTACACTGAGCAACCCGGAGGCATGAGGTAACAATTACCCTTGGACAAAGAACAGGATTGTTTCTGCTTATTATATACAAGCAGAGGCTGTCCCAGGCTCAGTGTCCCACTTCTGTAACACAACACACGGCATGTACAGGCTTCCATCACTGGCCCTTTGTGTTGCTCTTGTGGGACTCAGAGAAATGTGGAAATTGACACAAACCAATACGAAGCTCTGGCTACTGCTTTTGCTGTGAATAATAAAAGTCCTTTGTCTCTGATCCAAGTATCTCATGTATTCTGTAGCATTCTATGCAACAGTAACAGGCTAACTTGTTATGTTATAAATAGAGTGGAATTTTAGACCCTACACAGTTATTGACAGACATCAAATATTTTCTTCCTGCAAATAGCTGGCATTTTAGGCACTATAACTTGGCTACTAGAAAGTTTATTATTAGCATGTTATATTACCAAAGATTATTTTCCAAACACTTAGCCAATAATACTATAAAAATAAAAAGCCCTCTGAGTCTTGTGATTTTATCTGTGTGCGTCCAAGTCCAGTAATAATTTCACTGTCTGTCTGAAGTACTAACAATACTAAATCCAAAGCTCGGCGCCATGCCTCAATCTTTGGTGTAACAATGTCATAAACGCTTGGAATCTGTTCCAGTTTATTTGAAATGCCTGAATTAAAAATTCCACTCTTTCGTTTACTATATTCATTCAAGATGTAAGATGAAGGAGAGCCAGAGTCTGCAGCATTTTGTAGATGATGCTGAATGAATGTGTTGGCTTCAAATTCTGATGAGTAACTGGCAGTGTTACACAGGAGAGTTGAAAGGTATCTGTGCCATCCATCGGCCAGGCATTTAAGCACAGTCGGTCTGTATAGCGCCAGGGATGAGGCCAGCCAAGAGGAAGTATTATGAAACCATCCTGAAGAGTCTTGGTTTCCTTTGTGCAGAGATTGCTCCGCGAGAATTTGAAGATGGCTAAGGCACAAAAATTCAACTGCGCCACCTCCAAGGAGGACCTTTTGCTCTTTTAGAGCATAATGCAGACGATAGGCACAAGCCCAGAACCTGTCTTCTTTGGTCTGCATCTGGGCAGTGACTGGGCTAGTGAGCACTACTGTAACCAAGTTCATTCCTTCTGTCTTTAACAAGATTGCCATTCTGCTGGTCCCATCTACAGCATCGAAGGGAATGCTTCTCCAGAAGGTCACACAGACCCCACTGCCCACACAGTTTTCATTCACTTGTGTGATGTAGGCCACCTGTACCGCTCCTGAAGCCTCTGCAAAAGCTTGCATCACACTGCCATTCACTGACCCAACGACCAACCGCTTACTGTGTGTGCATTTTTCAATCAGGCATTCAGATACATTTCCTTGTGACAGAACGAGGTTCACATTGAACTTGATTAATACCTGTAACACATGATTTGTCCACAGTTCTTCTGAGCTGTCTGGTTCAACCTTCATGCTTTCTGATACTGTTTTAATATTTGCAGGCTTGTTAAATCCCAGGTGGCGATAATTCTCTGTGAGGTCACCCTCAACGAGAACTACCCGGATAGGCTGCTTCTGCAATTCCTCGATCAGAGCAGTCCTAGATATTGACACAACAGTGACATATCCTGGACAGACACAAGACAAAGTTTCCGGTAAACCTGGTAGGCAGCAAGTGAAGATTCCTGATATGTCAAACAGAAACGGCACTGCACGGCCGCCCTGTTGCACACCTGCGTTCTGATACTGCAGCCGCACTGCTTCATCTACTAATTTCATGCTGCTGTCATCTCCATGACTCAAACCCACCTCCAACTCTAACAAGTCATTACATCTGTAAGTCTTGAGTGTGGCTGCACTATGTTGCTCTAGAAATCCATCCCGTTTGCTTATCCGTTGGTTATTATCTGCTCTGCTAAAATGCCTACTGTGGGTTAGTACTGACCTTCTGCAGTGGGTGTCTGCAAGAAGACTGTTTCCCAGAGTTTGAGGAGTCTGTGATGTGTTTTTATCTGCTTCAACCTTAGCCTGAGGCCCAAAGAGTTTAGGTGATTTAACTGGTCTCCCAGGAAGACTGTATATGACCAATGACTGTGAGGCAACATCTTTGAGATCATGCTTTTTCTGCATTAAACCAGTATCTGAAGGGATTTGTAGAAAAGGGTACAAACTGACATTAAGTGTTTCAAGTCCAGAAAATGTCTTTGTGTTGTCGATACAGTCAAATACATTCTGGATTGGTACTTGCAGGGAAACTATCTCTTCAATGCATGAATTTAAGCCTTCTGACATTACAGACACTATTAATGAAATAGGGACACCCAAATGAAGACATTCTTCCGCAGCACTGCTCCACGCACCAACAAGACACAAAAGTGTACTGGTTCCAGTTCTGTATGTGTTATTTTGTGCTTGAACTGCTTCATTGAGAAGCTGTCCCACAGCACTGGTTAAATCCAGACTTTCAAGAAGCCTTACTGTTGAACTGATCAACACACTTTCATGACACTCTTCATCGATTACAAATTTGGATGATTTTACTGGGCCGAGGAAAGTCCTTCCAGTTTCTGCAAATGATGAAAGTTGTTGAAGTCCCACATGCCTTCTTTTGTTTATGACCCTGCAAGCCATCACCATGAATCAACATCTGCAAACAAAATTAAAACTTGGAACTTTATTCAGTGTAATTCATGGTTATAAAAGAGGCTTATGCAAGAAAAAGAAGATAATGTCTCTGACTTTGACGAATTTCCAGCATATGCAGTTTCCATTAAATATGGTCAGTGCAATGGCAGTATTATAATGATATTAATGACAAAAGTATGGGTGTGTGGAGGAGGAACATGTCATCCCACAGGGGAAGTGCTCCATGCAAGCAACAGGCAGTGTTTCCAGAAGAACACAACTACTTAAAATGAGTCTTGAAGAATAATGTGAAAGAATCAGCAAGTTGAAGGAGGTGGTACTACACGCACATATATGTGGAAGAAACAGCGTATTGGGGTAATAAGGGCAATTTAGTGTCACAGGAATGTAAATAATAATTATTCTTTATAAAGTAGGGAACAGTAGGGGATGAAGCATTAGAAGGGGAAAGGCAGGGCTCATGAAGGGCATCACGCACCGTGTCAAACCTCATCCTATCATGGGAACCACGGAGTTTTTTAAGTAAGGGAGAGGAAGAAACGGCTTGCTGCGGTGTCTGAAGGCATGGCCTCTGAATCTAGAAGTCTGGATTTGAACTTGTCTCCACTGTGTACTAGTTGTGTAGCTTTTAACTTCACTGCCCTGTTTCTACATCTGAAAATTGAAGATAATATTGGAATCTACTTCACAGGGTATTATGAGGAATAAATGAATACAGTGCATAGAACAGTGCCTGGCACACAGTTAGTGCTATATGAGCACTTATCGTCATAAATTTATAATATAAAAAATATTAAATAATTTTAATGTTATTATTACTAGTAGAAGTGTTTTGGATGTATTACCACCCTGGTAACAGTGTGGAGAACTGACTGGATAAGCGCCAGACCAGAGGCAGAGATGCACAGTCACCTAGACGAGGATGTGGAAGGTGGACGGAGAGGAGAGGATAGATCTGGTTACTGGTTAGAATATAAAGGGGGGAAAAGGTCTATTTAAAAAGAAGTTCAAGAGCAATTGGACTTTTTCCACACAATATCTTAGACTTCACATTTAAAACTAAAAGGAAGAAATTACAAGAGAAAGACTTGAGCTCAATAAAAATAACTCTTTAACAAAGTACACACTAACTGAGAAGCTGTCTACAATAGAATGACCTGTCTTGTGAGGTATGAGCTCTTAAAGCACTAGAGCTAAAACTGTAGATAATACAAGCTTCTCTTCCAATGCTAAGACTTTACTATTCTTCAAGTATATTTTTTATCACAATCTTTTAAATCCAAAATATCAAAAAGCAAACAACTCTTAGAGTTTTGCCTTTCCTCTAATCCTGGCCACAGCATTGGTAAATTTGGTTCTCTAACACCTAGAAGCATCCCTGAAGCTGCGGAGCACGGCAGCTGGAGACACGGCGTGGGGACTGCAGGAACCCACAGCACAGCCACTGCTCAACAGCAGCTTCCCACAGGCTTTCAAGGACTAGAAGAGCCAGGATGGCCTAGGAACATACATAACAAGTTGTCTGAACTCAGCTTCAAAACCTCTTTTGCGAAATTTTCAATTTCGTGAAATAAAAATAAAACTCTCGATACACTCAGACATATCCCTGGATAGCATCAAAATATACTCTAGACTCCAACAATCTGGAGACCCACCAGGTCTTGCAGTCTCTAGCCTTACCAAACTTTCACTGTCCTTCACCCCGTATTATCAATTCTCTACTTAACTCAGCTTAAACTCCCATTACAATCTCTCTCTTGCACGTACACCCTCAAAACCCTTCTCTCTCTTTTGGTTCATCTTACCTTGCAAAGCCACTAATCTTGATGAAATCCAACTCTGTCCACTCCATGCTTACACTGAGGCAGCTGAAAACAAACAGAGAAACACACACAACCATGCTGATTGGTATCATTTTAAGTTCATGACTCCTAACCTCAAGTGGTCCTTAATACTGCCTGGCAATCTATTTTCCTAGTCCATTTGTCTTTTTTTTTTAATGGCTACTGGGTTCTATTTTTTCAAGTTTTGTCTACTCCTGAATACAAAGGATATTCTATATTTCATTTTTCAGATGATTTGAGCCTTTTTTTTAAAAAAATTGAGGTAAAATTCATTACCATAAACATGACCATTTTAAAGTATACAATTCAGTGGCACTTGGTACATTCACAATGTTGTAAAACCACTACCTTTATCTTGTTCCAAAACATTCCCATCAGCCCAAGAGAAAACCCTGTAGCCGTTAAGCAGTCTCTCCCTGTCCTCCTCCCCACCAGCCCCTGGCAACACCAACTACTTTCTGTCTCTATGGATTTACCCACTCTGGGTATTTCATATAAATGGAATCACATGTGATTCTTTTGTATCTGGTTTCTTTCACTTAGCATTCATGTTTTCGAGGTTCATCCACATTGTATTATGTGTCAGTATTTCATTCCTTTTTATGTCTGTATGTATGTGGGTGTCACTCTGTTTATCCATTTATCCGTTGATGGAAATTTGGATTGTTTCTATTTCTGGACTACTGTGAACAGTGCTACTAAGAACATTTGTGTACAAGTGTTTGAGTACCTGTTTTCAATTCTTTGGGGTACACACCCAGGAGTGGTCACATGGTAATTCTGCATTTAAGTTTCTGTAGAACTGTCAAACTTTTCTGTAGCAGCTGAACCATAAACTACCAGCAGTGTCAAAGGCTTTCATTTCTCCACACCCTTGCTGTATTAGTTTCCTAGGGCTGCTGTGCCAAATTACCACAAATGCAGTGGCTTACAACAATACATATTTATTATCTCATGGTTTTGGAGTCTAGAAGTCTGAAATCAAGGTATCTGCAGGGCCATGTTCCTTTTGAAGGCTCTAAGGAGGACTCCTTCCTTGCCTCTTCCAGGCTCTGCTGGCTCCAGGAGGTCCTTGGCATAGCTCGAATCTCTGCCTCCCTTTCACATGGCTTTCTTAAAAGGATACCAATCACAGGATTTAGGGCCCACCCTAATCTGGTATGACCTCATCTTAACTAATTATATCTACAAATACCTCTTTCCAAATAAAATCACTGAGATTTGGGGTGGACATGAATATTGCAGGGAGGGATACTATTCAACCCAGTATGCTCACCAACACTTACCTTCCATTTTTTTTGTTTTCTTTTTGTTTTATAATAATAGATACTCTAGTGGCTGTAAAGTGGTATTTCATTGTGGTTTTGATTTCAAAAGATGTTGAGCATCTTTTCATGTGCTTATTGGCCATCTCTATTTCTTCTTTGGAGAAATATCTATTCAGATCTCTTGCCATTTAAAAATTGGGTTGTTTGTCTTTTTGCTGATGAATTGTTAAGCGTTTTTAATATATTCTAGATACTAGAACCTTATCAAAACATGATTTGCAAGTATTTTCTTTTATTTTGTAGGCTGTTATTTTCTACTTTTTCGATAATGTACTTTGCTGTATACATTTTTTAAATTTTAATGAAGTCTAATTTGTCTATTTTTTTCTTTGGTTGCTCATGCTTTTGGTGTTTTATCTAAGAATCCATTGCCAAATCCGAAGTTATTAAGATTTAATCCAACGTTTTCCTCAGTTTTACAATTTTATTTCTTATATATTAATTGATACATTTTATGTTGATTTTAGATATCAAATTGTCCCAGCACCATTCAGTGAAGAGATTATGCTTTTCCCCATTGAGTGGTCTTGGCACCTTTGTCAAAAATCAATTGGCAATAGATGTATGGGTTTATTTCTGGACTCTCAATTCTATTTCATTGGTCTTCATGTCCATCCTTAAGCCAGGACCACACTGTTTTGATTACTGTCACTAAGTTTTGAAGTCAGGAAGTGTGAGTCCTCCAATTTTGTTCTTTTTGTTTTAGCTATAACAATAATGTTTATAATTCACCTTAGGCTGATTTTTGTAAATGGTGCAAACTGGGGTTGTTTTGTCTCTCATGGATATCCAGTTGCTCAAGAACAGTTTGTTGAAAAGATTAAGTCTGAAAGACAAGACTGGCATTTTGCTCTTGTTTTTCATTTCTAACATGTTTTGGGAGCTTACTAAGTATGAGGCAGTTTGCACACATTGTGTAATGTAGTCCTCACAGCAACAATATGATTAAACTATTATACTATAATTAACACATTTATATCATTATACTGTAATTTATACTGTAAATTATACTATTTTAATGATGTAGAAAATGAAGAATAATTAAGTAACATATAAAATCTCATGGCTAGTAAGTAAAAGAACTAAAACACACGTTTATCTAATGCCAAAGTCCCACGCCATTAACTACTATACAATAGTGCCTTCTGGCTGCCTCTCTACCCAGCATGACAGTAATTCACCCTCCTGTAGAATCTTCCACTGCCTTTCCCATTTCCAAGCCTTTCTGCCTTCTTTCAAGCTTTGTTCATACCCTTAATATGCACATGCCCTTTTTTTTTCTTCAGGTGTCAGAGTCTCTGTTTATGGTTTCCTTTCTATACTATGTTTAAATCACAAGATATCACTGTTTGTGTGGAAAAGTCATAGAGAATTCAGAGCAAAAGGAAAAAGTCTTGGGCTTTTCAAACTTAGTCTGTTTTTATGTGAAAAAATGTTTCCCTGAGAAGGCATGAAGTTTTTTAAACAAAACTAATCTACAAGCAAAAAGTCACGTACAGCTGCTTATCACAATTACAGAGCTGTATCCAAGAGATCTGTTTCAGCCTTTGAAGTATCTATTTCAAGTTTCAGCAGTAATTAAAGAAACAAAACAAAACAGCGTTAGCATACTAAGTTTAGAAGAGCTCCTAAATTATTTTTGAAGAGATTACAATTTGATATAATTAACATAAAATAAAAACTCAAATAACAATCTCTCATCTTCTAAGAGGATGAGTATAAAAAGGTAAAGATGGTGAAGGGGGTGGCGAAATAGATACTTTCAAAGATTAAAAGTAAGTCTGGTGGCTTTTCTTGGCATTGAACAGACACAGTCTGATTTCTGTTCTGCTGCACATCTGCGCCAGTGTTTCCCATAAACAGCCCTCCGTTTCATTACTGGGACCCCTAACAACTGTACTTCCCAGCTTATTATTTCTCTAACCTCCTAAGTGTGTAAGAGAAGGGCAGAGTCAGACAACTTCACTCAGATTCTGACATCAGAAGGAGCTTTCTTTCCTAAGATCACGTCTGGTCTTATCTAAGGTACTTGGTTTAGAATACTAAGACATGCATTGCTTTTCAGGAATTGCATTTCTCAATGGTTAATATTTTCTGACATGTGCAGTGAGCTACAAAACCAACAGTCTGCCTATCTCCAGTCCATTCCCAGTAAGTCTTAATCATATCACTCCACTGCCTAAAAACCTCCAACTTGGAAAATAAAGTTCTCACTCTTTTGTCACAGGTGTTCCTTTTAAAAATTAACTCAAATCCTTTCACTCCTCTGCTCAAAATTTTGCAAAACTGAAGGAGAATTAATAAAATGGCCGCACTTAGGCTAACTGCTTATGTTTATGCTTGCCCTTAAAACGGTCAACTAACCTGACTAACCAGTTGCTACTCACAGCTCCAGGCCCACTGTTAAAATAAAGCTATTAATTTTACTGTTTCTATTTTATTCCAGTAATCGAAAGTAATAATCATGCTTGGTCTCTGAGTCCTTCTCCAGGGAGAAAGTCAAGGGACTGTAACCTTACAAAATAGCCTGAATTACCAAGAAGACCATGCTTTGGGTCTTGTAAGCTAAAGAGATTGAAAGACCAACCTCTACTGGTCACCTGGAGACACCATGACACCACTCTGAGTCTTATGAGAAGAAAATGATTCTGTTGAGTGTTATCGATACTTTATTGTTTAAGGTACGGCTATATAATCACCCTGCCCCAGCCCCAAGATGGGTTCACAGTTTTGAAGGCACTAGCCTGCTGTGAGTCCCCTTTGGCTGGCAAAGCAATAAAGCTGTCTCCTTTCTTCTAAGCTCCAAGACCCTGTCTCTGAGTTTCAACTTGGCTTGTCAGGGACAGGGGCTGATCTTTCGGCAACAAATTCTTCCCATTTTACTCGAGGGAAAGCCCTAGTAATCTGTACTCTGCCCTCTTATCTCTTTCTGTCTCCTACTAGTCTCTCCCTGGACCACTCTTCTCTGGCCTCCTTTCTGTTCCTGGGACAAGCAAAGCGTGCTTCCTACCTCAGTGTTTCTGTTCTACCTCTTCCTCTTTCTGGGATGCTCTTCCGCAAGAAATCTATGGTCTCACCACCTTTAAATATTTATGCAAATTTCCCCTTTTCAACGAGGGCACCCTGAGCCTCCTATGTAACACTGCAAACTCCTCTTTTTCCCAGTACATTCTAGGTTCCCTTTATCTGCTCTAATTTCTTTTTTCCATAACATTATCACCCTATAAAATAGTACATAGTTTACTTATTTACTGTTTATTGACTATGTCCCACTGTTGGAATGTAATTCCCAGGAGGGCAGTTTTAGTCACTGAGGTATCCCATATACTGAGAATATTGTCTGACACATTATTAGGCAAACAATCAATATTTGACAAGTGAATGAATGAATGGTTTTCACCACATTTGTTATCTTAAATTTAAGTACAGAACTGAAACAAGATTAAACCAATGCCACTGTCAGTATTCTTCCAGTATAAACTTAACTTTCAACCACCTTTGGGTGGACATGATTTCTATTTGGCACTGCCTTAGCTGAGGCCCTTTAATTGCTTCCAAAATGGTTCCTCCTTCCTATGGTTGTCAAAATTATCTTTGAAAAGCACAAACCTAATCAGATCCACTGCCTAAAAACATCTACTTAACTTAGAAATAAAGTCTTTTAATTTTTTAATTTTTGATTTAAGTATAGTTGATTCACAATGTTCTGCTAGTTTCAGGTGTACAGCAAAGTGATTTAGTTACACATATATTTATCTTCATATTCTTTTCCATTATGGTTTATTACAGGATATTGAATATAGTACCCTGTACCATACAGTAGGACCTTGTTGTTTATCTATTTTATATATAGGAGTTTTTAATATGCTAATCCCAAACTCCTAATTTATCCCTCCACCGCCCACCTCTTTCCCCTTTGGTAACCATAAATTTGTTTTCTATGTCTGTGAGTCTGTCTTGTTTTGTAAATAAGTTCATTTGTATCATATTTTAAATTGCACATATAAGTGATATCATATGGTCTTTCCCTGTCTGACTTACTTCACTTAGCATGATAGGAAATAAAGTCTTTATTCCTAGCTTGATATAGGTGTCCCATAATCTGACCTCAATCTAATTTATAAGACTCATCTTCCACCTCTCCTTAAGAACCCTCTGATCTTGCCACACTACAACGTACATTTATTTTCATTTTTGCACATGCTATACTCTGATTGAATATCCTATCCTTTCTTCATCTTAGCAAATGATATTTTTCATGACCCAAGGCAAATGCCACACTTTTGATACAGCCTCCTCTGATGCCAGGGAGAAGTAGTGCCTCCTTCCTGGGCTCCCAAAGTACTTTCTACACATATCTACTAAAGCACGTAGCACCCTGAACTAAAAACACCATACTTCTGTCTGTGCCCATCTCCCCATTACTCTGTAGGTTCCCTGTTTTCATTCATCTTTATATTCTACATTCAGCTCCTTTCAAACCTACCCAGTAGTTGGCATAGTACATGACATGTAGAAAGCATTAAATAAATTCAGTGGATTTAAGAGTGCTAATGGGTTTAAGATTTTTCTAGATTAGTATTATTAATGTCATAGTACAATTAGATTAGTAACAGCTATTTTTCAAGACTGAGTACTTCCAACCTAAGACCTAGAAATTGCAATTTGAACCTATAATTAAAAAATCATTTTCACTAGACGTTAATATCCCAAATACAAGAGCGTAAGTCATAGAGTGATGCAAAAGCAGATTAACACACTATTCAGCTTTTTAATTGCCACGAGATCAAACTCGATCCAGGAGAGCCTAAAAATTAGAATTGTTTCTATATATTTGGTCATTATTCACTTCTGGTGTCAGAAATCCCTTTAATATTAGCAGTAAAGATGAAGTATATGTCCTTAAAACTAATCAAGAGCAACTTTCTCACTGAGTGAATGGCCTAAAAAATCAATATACTATAATTAAGTGACTGGACATTTTACTTAATTCACAAAGTGTCTTGAGTTTGAATCATTTTAATTTCCACTGGGGTAACTTTACACAGAAAAAACACTTGTAATATAAGAACAACCTATTTTCCAGAATTCTATTGAGTTTTTTTTTTTTTTTTTTAATCAATGATTACAAGGCTTGGGTGTCTGCCTGGGGTAGAATGTGAACAAGTCAGGACAATGGTTTTGGAAAATGTGTCACGTTTCTTTTACTAAAGTGTGAAAAGTGATTTGGGACACTACTTCAAAAATGTAGTTTGCATTTTTCCTGCCCTTCCTTCAAGGGGATAAAGGGAAAAGACTAGGCAAAAGTTAATCTTCTTCCTGAAACCACTTTTGGAGAATCCAGTACGGTTTTTAGAAAACAAAGTATTTACTCAAAGAGAAGGCACTGCCGGAGGCATTAAAAAGTGCTGATGTATAAGCAATTAAGCGTTGGAAGTTTTAACAGACTCCTTCGTTCCTACCACCTCAGTCCTTCTCCCTCACCCTTTTGCTGGCTGGTCCCTGACCAGGTTTAGGACACCACAACACAGGTAAAAACTCCTTCCTTTGCAGGGAGGCTTCAAGTGCATCCCAAGACCCGTCCTGCTCCATGCCCACTTCCTTCCGACCACACCGCCGCACTATGCCCCTCCTATAAAGAAATGTTGCCTACCACGCCACAATCCCTGCTAACCAAGGAGGAGGTAAGTGGCTAAAGGCCAAGCTCCAGGCACTGTGAAGACAGGGATGTCTAGCGGCGCAAGAAAAGGGCAGTCCCCTCCGCCTCTGTTAATCCTGGACGGTAAACCGAAGCTAGACCAATTCAGCAGGCCCACCAGGCCCTAGAGTCTCATCGTTTCCTCAGGCCCCAAGAGGTCAGAAAAGCAAACAAGGGTTCCCCACGTCTCCATCAAAGACTTCTCTGTCGGTGGAAGCACCTCGGTACTAACCTCGCTCTTTTCTCCATCCTTCCGGGAGGGTCCGGTCCCCGGCTCACACCGCCAGGCCAGGTTCCCGCTGGCACTAGGATGCCCAAGCACCCAGGCGAAGACCCCCACTTCCCGGCCCGCACTTTGCGCAAGTGCAAAACGGGGCGAGCTGGATGGGCGGGTAGGCTGGTCGCTAAGAAACCAGGCGGAAACTTCCGCCTATTGGTAGGCGGGGAAAGGCGGAGAGTTACGCTATTGGTAGAGACTAGAGAGAATGGGGGGGCGGGCCTCAAGCGTCTTCTTTTCTGACCATTGGGTAGAAGGGCCGTCAATCAGTGGGTGACTGGAGCTGCACGGGAAGGCGAGAGAGTCCTTAGCAACGGCTATTGCCGTGAAGTGTTGAGTAGCGAGCTGGGCGGTTGAAGCCGGGAGGTCCCGGCTGACGGCGCCGGTTGGGGACATGGTGAGTGCGAAGCTGCACTTCTGGCTGGAGCTAGGGCTGAAGTTTCTCCCCGGAGCAGGAAAGGAATTTTGTTTAGTTTATGAAATGTATTATTCGCCCCTTTCCATGATCCTCGACTGTCAATAATAACCCCTCCTCTCGTCGCCAAATAGAAGCGCATCTTCCGTGACTCTAGGGACAGAAAGGCGGTTCTCCAGCCCCCTTTTTCCCTCTCCAACCCTATTAACAGCTGATACCAGTTTACGATAGATTCTGTGTCGGAAACGGAAACCCTTCTTCAGCCAGGTTTGAATTAAGTACAGAGAATAAGATGCTTTAAAACTGTTGGGGCCTCTAGGAAAGATCCAGAACTCTGAAAAACTGGCCAGGGGAGGGAGCTACGAGCTCTGCCACTGGAACTGTCGAGGACCACACCAGTGTACTGAGGTCTAGGGATCAAGAATCTGCTGCCACCACAACCAACTCTTAATATATGTGAAGCTGGTGTCCACATACACAGGAACGTGGTGGAGTCTCTGCCACCAGTGCTTCTTAACCCAAAGCTGGAGACAAGATACTGAAATGAGCTGCAGAAGAACCCCAGGAGTAACTCTGTGACCTTGCTTGTCAGCAGAAAAATGGCAAATATTAGGAAGATGCCCTCCATCTTCCCTGGATACTGATCATTGGTCCAACATTTATTCTTAGCTAGATGCCCAGAGTAATGCCTCTCCAGGAAATTTTTTTTATTTCTCAGTCTCTGCAAGAGACTTGAGAGACGGTGGAAAAGGGTATTATGTCCCGATCAACCATATCTCACTAAACAAATTTTACTATGAGGTATACAGGCGTAGATGAAAGTAAATATGCCTTAAACACTGCTTTTCAGATAAACCAAGTAAGGCCAATTGTTTTCTGACATAACATCTACTGTTCTAGCATATCTTCCTTTGCCTCTTCTCCCTCTCAAAAAGAACTAATTTGAAGGAAAAACCTAAGTGGTAAAAAAGAACCAGGCTTTCCACCAGGATATCAACTGAAAGCACAAATGTTAGCAAAAGGAAAGGGGGGAATTCTTGAGGTTTACTATATGATAGGGAATGAGATACTTGAATATGTTTATTTATTACATTTAATTAGTTCAATTCTTCCAGTTGTGGCACCTTTTTCAGTTACCCAGTTTATCTTTCACCCACATGTTTATTTATTACAGGCATCCAGCTACCGCACAATTTCAGACCAATGGAAGAAAAGAGCAGCAAAAATTGAATTGAATGAAACCCAAAAGCAAGAAATTAAAGAGGCCTTTGATTTATTTGATGTTGATGGGTCTGGAACCATAGATGTGAAAGAATTGAAGGTTCTGAAATTACTTCTAAGACATTTAAAAAAACATATCGTTGATTCGTGATAATCTTTAAATCTTTATCAGTAGCCTTCTGAAAGCTTGATATAATGTCTCTTTAGTGCAGACACCTATGCCTTTAGTGTATATGCCTGGTTTGCACTAACAGAATAATATCTCATTAAGCATTTTTTTCTTGTTTTATGAATGAGTTAGGCTAAAGCTCAGCAAGAGACATGACATCCTGTGGCACAGCAGGATTGGAACCTAAGCCTGCTGACTCTACTTTCTATGTTTAAGCCTAGTCCATAGTAAAAAAGAGAGACTCTAGTAATTAACAGGTAATTTAAAAGCTAGGAGTGAGATTGTGGCATAGCATAACTTATTGGCTTTCTATTTCAGATTGCAATGCAGGCCTTAGGATTTGAACCAAAGAAAGAAGAAATTAAAAAAATGATAGCTGAAATCGACAAAGAAGGAGTTGGCACCATTAGTTTTGAAGATTTTTTTGCCATAATGAGTGTAAAAATGGTATAGTAGTGATTTTGTTTTTCAGTGAAATATAAGCAATAGCCTTCCATGTTTTGGGGCTGGAGCAATTGGAAGTTCCATAGAAGAAGAACTGGAACTAGGTCTTTAAAGATGGATGGGATTTATATAGATAGAAATAACAAAATTCAAGATGTTTTCAGGGTAGTAATGAAGACTGATCAGTGTGGAGAAGAGGTTTTCTGTTAGGAAATAATAAGGATATACGGCTGGATAGAGAGAATGGGGCCAGCATTTTGAAGCCTCGAAATCAGCACGCAATCTATTGAGTGCCTGTTTTGCCAGGCACTATCCTAGGAAGCACTGAATGGGCAAACTCCGTGTTGTCTTGGAGCTTGCATTTTTGGTAAGGTATCTCAAATACTGGGGTTAATAAGAGATAACATTCTCTTTATCACCCTGTGGCTCTTCCATTTCAGTAAACCCTGAGTTTCAGTACCTTGAGGGTGGATGTGAATGCACTCGAAGAATTGTTAAAAATCAGAGCAGTAAATAAAATCAGAGCTCAGCTACCTGGTATATTGCTGCTCTAGACCTCAAAGATCTATACATCCAGCCCAAATGAATAAATAAAAGACTAATGACATTTAATTGTTTCTATTTTTAAAGAGTGAAAAAGATGACAAAGAAGAAATACTGAAGGCTTTCAAATTATTTGATGATGATGACACTGGAAGCATATCACTAAACAATATCAAGAGGGTTGCTAAGGAACTGGGGGAAAATTTAACAGATGATGAACTTCAGGTAAATTTTACTTAATTTTATAATTTACATATATAATTATAGCTTATATACAGTTATAATTTACATATAATTTATAGTTGTATTCTTACTTTAGTTGTACTCAAAAACACACTTAAAATAAAATTTGATTTTGAGTATGTGAGTATTCATTTATATCATTATTCCTTTTTAATAGATTTCACATATCATAATTACATTTTGTTTTACAGGAAATGCTTGATGAAGCTGATCATGATGGGGATGGAGAAATAAATGAGGAAGAATTTTTGAGAATGATGAAAAAGACCACTCTTTATTAATACCGTGTTTTGTTCCTTCTGGAAAGTTGCTAACAAATTTTGTGTTTGTTCTAGTTCCATAATATTTGAATGTACTCATTTTCAGTTTTTAGTTTATATGCACAAACTGGTCTCTTAATGTCTAATCTATGTGAGAAATTACATATTTCTACCAATATGTTGTTAAATATATAGCATCAAGAAACAAAGGAAATGTAACGACTTTCTTGAACCATGAATCCAAGAACAGTATTAATTTCAACTGCCTTTTTTAGAGCTCTAGGGTCCAAAAACTTAGATTTTTTTTTTTTTACTTAAGGAAATTGGCCCCACATCAAATGAATCTGGCAAGAAAGCAAGCCATTACTTTCCCTATTGTTTTCCTTTTGTGCAACTTTAAAAACTGATGAATATTTGCTTTTTAACAAATTATTCAGATATGTAAAGTATTAAAACTGTTTGGCAACTACATTATTTGCTAATTTTCTTCTTATAAAAAATTCAAAGCAGCACTTTTATCACCCAGATTTCTCTATAAGTTTGACCCTGGAAGTTAGTATTTCTTTAATACCTATGTCCTAGGATAGGCGTGAGGCATCTTACATATGTTAACTCAGTTACTGCATTACAACTTGGAAGCTGGTAGTATCAGCTCCATCTTACTACATATGAGAAAACTAAAGTTCAGAGAACTTAAATTTAAAAATTTCTCAGTTACCCATCGATGATAAATAAAAATGGATTCTAGTGTTGTACTGTTAGTCTCGTTATGCTGTTTCCCTGAGGATAAAAACTCTGAGGAAAATTGTGTATTTTCTAACTCATGTAATTCTATGATCCTCTTGTAATTTAACTTTCTTTGTTTTTTATAAAAGAACAAACTTAGAAAAGCAGTCTCCTGCATGCATTCTTTTGACCCCCATGGGGCCGCATAAGAATGGGCCTTGGTTCTGGAACACTTCTTCACTAAGAGATAGCACCCTTACAGCTTGTGCTGGACTTGCCACCTTGTCTGAATATTTCTCCCTGTTTCAGACTCAATATGTACCTCTTTGTTCTCCTTAAGTACATGGGTCATACGGCACCTGGCTAACCCCACTCACTGCTATGTCTGTACCCTTTGGGGAGAGATCGGGGTCCTGCTGCACAAGAAGGGTGTGTGCAGGCCAATTGCTCTGTGTTGGTTTCTGACAGGGACTCGTTAGCCATAGGAAACTGATGCTCACTACTGAAGCTGATATTGCTCTGTCTCTTCTCTATGTGAGTAAAGCATCATTCCAGCCAGTTTAACTGCATTGCCTTTTCCTTAGCAACTCTGATATCACAATGCAGTGAGCAGATGTGCTCAGACTTCTGCTCCTGATAATAGACAACTGATGCCACTTGCTGAACACAAACTCTTCCTAAAATCAAGTAATGGTCTTTGGAGCAAGAATGGCTTATAGAAAATGTAACTTTACTTGCCCCATCTGATGATTTTTTAGCTCAACTGAAATGAAGACACGTTTTTTGTTTTGTCAACACAAGAGAGATTTTTTTGTTGTTTGAAACTAGATTGGCATACGCTCAGGAATGTCTGTAAGTGTCTCACAGTATTTTTGATTCCCAATTATTTAGCATTTCCTCCTAGACTAAAGCAAAATATCCCTACTAAACAGGCTTCACATGTGAAAGCTGTAGCCTTTAAGTTGTTAAAAGATTTATATTTTATGTGGGTAATACACTTAAAAATACATGTGAACAAATTCAAAGAGTTCTAAATAAGTCTCCTTACAATTCAAACCCCACTTCTCCTCATAGACAATTATTTTTAACAGTTTCTTGTGAATCATTGCAGACAATGCTTATATATATGCACACAGATATGGAATAGATTTTTTCCACAAGTGATAGCACACTACATACATTGTATATATTAATTTTTCACATAATGTATTTTAGAAATAGCTCCAGAGCAATACGAATAAAATGACTCATTCTAGTGGCTATATAACACCCCACTGTGTTGATTATATTTTACTTAAGTTTTCTATTGGTAGACATTTTCTAATCTTTTCCTTAATATCCTTATGCATATGTCTCTGTACAGATAAATTTGTAGAATTAATTCTTATAAGTGAAATATAATTTTAATTTAAACACTTTTAATTTTGATAGGTTTTTCTTCTAAAAATATTTTTGCCTGAGTATATTCTTAATAGTATATGAAAATACCTATTTTTTGATAAAATATTACCAAACTTTTTGATTTCTGCTAATCTAACAAGTTGCGAGTCATATCTCATTGTAGTATTAATGTTCACTTCTCTTATAAGAGGCATTGAGTGTCTTTTCACATTTAAGATCTATTTTTTCCCTTCTGTGTATTGTCTATCCATGTCATGTGCCTATTTTTCTGTTGGGTTTTTAAAACATATTGACTTGTAGAAGCTCTTTATACACAAAGGTACTTTCAATTAAGTATACATTTTAACAGGCATTAGGTTTACTGTGATTTCAGCCTAAATAGTTTTAAATTTTCATTGATTTATTATTTGACCAATGGGTCATTAATTAATGTGTGTTCTTTATCATCCAAACATAGGAGGAGTTTTTAAAAGCTGCTCTTTGATAATGATTTATAACTGAATTGCGTTGTTGTCAGAGAATATCATCTGTATAATAACAATTACTTGAAAATTGTTGGAAACTTCTGCGTTTTAAACATGTCCACAACTTCTTTGACATCCCTCTCACCAACAGGAAGAGACTTAGTTTCCCTCCCTTTTAATACGGGTTGTCCCTAGTGACTTGCTTCTAACCAACAGAATGTAATGGAACCGACACTGCATGACTTCTGAAGACAGACGAGAAAAGGTGATATAGCTGCTGTCTGGCCCTCTTTCTGAGCATCCAACCCAGCCACATGCCATGTCAGGCAGCCTCATGGAACAATCACATGCAGGCACTCTCGCATAGCCTCATGGAGGTTCCAACCAATAGCATCAGCTAAGCAGACAGGTAAGCCTTCAGACAGTTCCAGTGTCCAGCCTTTGAGCCTTCCTAGCTGATGCTGAGTAAAGGCAGGATGTCCTCATTGAGCCCTGTCTAAACTGCAGATTTGTAAGCTAAATAAATGCTGTGACTGTTTTAAACCGGTAAATTTTGTGGGTAGCTTGTTAAGTAACAATAGAACACAACATGCATCCTAGGTTTATTACAGTTTACCTCTGATTGGTACTTTTACCAATTCCCCAAATAGATGAATTTTACAACAGTTTAATTCCATTCATCTCTCTCATTTATCGTGCTGTTATCATATATTTTACTTCTCTGTATATTCAAACCCTTAGAAGATTTTATTATTATTATTAGTCTTTTATGAAACAGTCTATATTGATTTAAATGACTCACTACCTTTCTGGTGCTTTTCATTCCTTTATGCAAGCCAGTGGTTCCATCTGGGATCATTTTCTTCAGCCTAAATAACTCTAGTATTCGTGTGGGAAAGATCTACTGGTGAGAAACTCAGCTTTTGTTTGTCTGAAAAGGCCTTAATTTTTGCCTTCTTTTTTTGAACAGTATTTTTACTGTGGACAGAATTCTAGGTGAGAAGGTAGGAAGGTCTTTTTGTTCTTGTAGCATTTTAATGCCATTCCATTATGTTCTGATTTCCATAATTTCTGTTGAAATTATAGTTATTTTTGTTGTTCAGAAAAGCAAGTGAAGGAATACTCAAGGGAAGTAATAGATCTGGAGAAATGAAACCAAAGAAAAAGATATATTTTTTAAACAAAGGAACAGATTTAAGTCTTTGTAGATTCAACAGAAGAGAGTCATGATATGGCCCAGAGTAGGCAGTCAAGACAAGCAGGTAACTTGGAAGATCAGAGACTAATTCAAGTGATAAAAATTATTACCGAATATTTCATATGTGAGAATTTCCCACTCAGTAATTTTCCCTTGTGTTCTTGGTGATGGTTCATTTCAAACAGAAAATTTTAAGTGCAAGTTTAAGTATCTGTTAAATGAACAAAAGAAGGAAGTAAGACACTAACGTTAAGAGCTTGTATGACTTCAGCTTACCCATGCAATCAGAGGGCTGGTCACACGTGACGGCGCACGGTGGTCGCTCCACTAGAGGGCGTTGAGGTCTTGTCTCAGTTTAGTGAGTGCCGGTGTGGTTTGGTTTATGCTTGTTCCGATAGTTTGACCTAAATTAGAAGGATTTAAAGAAAGCTCAAAGTTAAAGACGTAATTTATCTAGCACAATTTGGGGAAAATATTTATAGAAATTGTGTTATTCTTTAACCCACTTCCTTGGTAACTAATTAGTTAGGTTAATGAAAATTCAACAGTTTAGCTTAAAACCAAATCTGACATTGTTCAAAATGTAAGCCATGGAATTGTCAGGGGAAAATATATTATTTGAAGGTGTTTTTTTAAAAGACTTTTTTTCCCCTCCAACCCTATTTTGAAGATGTTTGACATTTTCCTCCTACTATATGAGGTAAGAATTTAATTATTTCATGCAAAAATGACTAAAATGGGACTCAATAAACTGTTGACAGTGGTCACTTCTGAGAGAGGAGAGTGTGATTTGGGAGAGGGTGAAGATATTTGTTTTTTATACACCATATCTATGTATTGTTTGAATTTTTATGAACATAAATTTTATAATTTAAATAAAAAGAAGTAAAAAAATTCAATTGCATTTAAAACTAGGTTAGGAAGCTATTATAAAAATGAATTAGAAATATAAGTCCAAGTTTATACAACCTGCCTAAGTATTTATAAATACAGTGTCCACATAATATTAATAAGCATTCTACAATATGACATCAAAAGGGAAGGGTGTTACACCATACACTTTAGCCATTGTTACACCATTACACTCTCTTAGGTTGTGTAATGAATAGTCACATATAGGCTCTGAAATCTTCAAAAATAAAACATTTAATTTTTTCTAGCTCCAGTTTAATTGAGTTTTTTTCTTCACACTTAACAAAAGAATTAACACAGTTTTATAACACTCAATTTGGGAAAAAGTGGCATTCAAAAGAACTAACTATATAAACAAAGAAACAATCAAAATAAATCATGTTCTGGAATAAGGTCCTTTAATTTTAAGCTGTTGGAAAAATACATAGGTGCACTTATTCCATTATTTCTGTCTTTATTAGAAATATGTAAGTACCTTTTACTTCTCTTAGAAATATATCGTGGATAAATCAAATATCAAACCATATAAAATTATGAAATAAAACCTGTAAATGAGAGTAGCAACCCCATACTGTCACTGACTAGTCGCCCTTGCACTATGGCGCCCTGAGGAGTGTTGAATCATGGGACGGAAGAAGGACCACAGTTGTCATGTTTTCACTGGTGACCCAATCAAAAGGGCACTCTTCCTGCCCAATGGACTAAGTCAGAACATCCTTTCCATCAATTCAGCAGGGGAATGTCACAGAGGCATCCGGCCAGAGGGCACAGAGCACACACACGCACGTTGAAAGGAGAGAAAGTTTCAGGAATATTAATTATCAAGATAGAATTTAAACTAAATTTTGAACAATCAGGAGGCTAAACTATGTGTGTGTGTGTGTGTGTGTTTTCCAGAAATAGAAATAAGGCTCTGATGATGGAAGCAATGGAAGCAACAGATGACAATATTGTAGGACACACTTCGGAGAGTCAGAAAAATCCCGATAATGAAGAAGACAGTAATCTGATTTGAGCAAGAGTAGAGACCATTTTCTTACCTACGACTGGCTAGGCTTGTGGTGTGTGTGCGTGTGCGTGTGCGTGTGCGCTCACACCAGCCACTGTGTATGAATAATACTGCCTTTCCCCACAACTGTGTATTTTTGGTAAATATGTAGTATGAAACTATGAATAAGTTGCATATTTAGTCATTATTTCTCAAAATAAGTTCAGTCCTCCTTCAAGTCCTTTTTATTTACTTATTTATGTTTCATGAAGTGTAGGTTGAAGAATACCATCAAGTGTCTGAAATGGGTTGACACTACCTAATTAATGTAGCCAAAATTCTTTGCCCTAATTATGTAAAACATAATAAAGAGGATCTGCTAAACAATTCTTTTTTTAAAATCTGGATATGTGAGGTGCTGCAGAAACAAAACTTGTTCTTGATGTCCCTGAATATTTTCTACTTATTGTTTCAGTATTATATTGTGGAATCCTTCATGTCATCTATTTTTTCAAAATTCAATTATTTAGATTAATTTGGAAATTCAGTTCAAATGACTACTAGTTCTCATGTTGTAAGTCTATGTTGAGCAGTACTAAATATCTATCTTGCAAAGAATTTAAATGTCCTAATTAAAATCTTGTAGCCAGTATTAATTATAATCAGTAAAATCTCCATTTTAAAGCTTCTGCCAACTTTTAAATAGTTTCAGAAAATTTCTAGATCAGTAGTCTTGCTTCCTTGCATCCTTTTTTTCAAAACTAGAAAATCTAAATGCTCCTAAGTAGAGCAGATGCCTGTGAGTAAGTAAAATAGGTAACATGACGACCGTGACGTATGATTTGGGGAATAGGAAAGATGCAGAATGTTGTAATGTGCTTTTCCACATTGGACATGATTTGGATTATTTCTGGCTTATGATAAAGTTGGAATCATTGTCTCTATAGCATATAATTAACAGACATACAGAGTGCGTTGTGGAAAAAGACAACTAATTTCTAATCCTCAAGTCACCGTTTAATTAGATTGGATACTTTGGCCATGTCACGAACTTCTCTGGGTTTTCTATTGCAGCCTATATAAAAGGTGGATAAGGAAATTATCTGTCTGAAAAGTACTACTGGACTGCTGGAAACCCATATGATAAGGGAAAACATTTTATTTGTGAAATACGTAAAACCTATAGAAAATTAATTAATTGGTACCATGCAGTTACAGCCCAGATTTAAAAGATGGAGAACAATCTGCTGACATTGGCACAGATCTCATTTCATATCAAAAAAATAAAACATTACAGATATAGCACAAGCCACACCCTTGCCTCCAGGATCATTTTTCTCTCTCTTCTCAGAAGTAGTTGGTGTGTATCATTTCCAGGCATATGTTTGTGCTTTTACCATAAAAGTATGTACCCCTAAAATTATAAAATATTGTTTTGGGTACTTCAAATATTACATGATAGCATGTATAAATATCCTTTGACAGCTTGATTTTTCACTTGACATTATATTGTGGAGATTTATTTACATTGACATATGTTAACATTGTTCTTTCATTTCAACTGCTCTATAGAATTCTGTTATGTAAACAGTTTATCTCTCTATAGGAAGTCTGATTGTTTCCATATTTTTACTATTAGGCATAACACTATAATGAACATCCTGACTTACATTTCTTTCATGAATATGCGTAAGAACTTTTCTAGGATAGCCACTGTCTTCATCAGCTTCAGCTGCCATAATAAAATACCATAGACTGGTGGTTTAAACAACAAAAAATCATTTTTTTCACAGTTCTAGAGGCTGGAAGTCCAACATCAGAGTGTCAGCATGGTTGGATTCTGGTGAAAACTCTTTTCCTGGATTGTAGATGGTCACCTTCTAGCTATGTTCTCACAAGGCAGAGGGGAGAGAGAGTTCTCATCATACCAGTTTAGGGCCCCATCCTTATGATCTCATTTAAACTTAATTACATACTAAGGGTCCTATCTCCAGATACAGTCTTATGTGGGTTAAGGCTTCAACATCTGCATTTTAGGACATAATTCAGTCCAGTCCTAGTGGTGGGCTATGTGAAATCTGTATCTTCAACTTTTCTAGGTATTTCCAAATTAATTTCCAAAGTGGTTGTAATAATTTACAGATGCTCCAGCAAGTATACAGAAGAAGGGGTATTTTTAACTAGAAGAACTAAACAATCCCAAATGGAAGATAGAGGGTATGATCTTTTCAAAATGCAACTTCTTTTTGCTTGTCCATCAATATCTGAGAAGTCTTCTTCCAAGTAGCTGTCTAAGTATTGGCTTCTGCCAATCAGTTCTTTTGCTTGTAGCCATAGTACTACATAGAGTGGTCTGTTCTCTTTAATCCTAATATAAAAACCATTGACCGTACTCAATCCAATAGAGCTTCATTAGAGGCCAGTGATGTGGAGTAGAACAACTCAATGGATTCAAAGTGATGGCTAGTGCTTTCCCAGAGAAGCCAGGTCTGGTTTGCTGGGGACAAGTGGAACAAAGAGTTTCAAGTCCATTGCCATATAGCCCCCCTCAAGCTCCCAATCATCTCTGGTTCCAGCTGTGAAAAGCCAGTGTTCTCTGACATCCACAGCGCCATCTGTTTTTGCAAATAGGATATTTAATTTTCCTTAAAAATGGCTTAAACAGCATTTGAACCCCTCCCTCTCATTCACTTTGTCACTGCCTCTCTCCTAACTTAGCATCTTGCTCTCTCATTTCTTCAGCATCCAGGAGCTCTATTTTCCTTTTGTTAATGCGATTCCTTCTCACGCAAGCCCAAGGAAGTTTTATTTGCCCCCCAAGGTACTCGTCTGTGAATTAAGAAGAGGCTGATGAGAGAAAGAGATGGTTTCTTACGTTTCAATTGTGTAGACAGTCTATGAATCAAAAGGGATTTTTCAGAGTGAGTTAAGCAATCTATTTTCCTTCCCGTATGTGTCACCATTTTTCTGGAAACTCTTAGTTATCAGGTAAAACTTGACTTCAGGAGGTTCTCTGACAGCTTAATCATGTCCTACGCTGGATCCCACAGTGAAGCCAGAAAGCTGAAAGTGTTTGCCGCTCTCATTTCCACGGCAACTGTCTGAAGGCCAAATATAGGATCGCATTTCACTGTAGGTCCCAGCAGAAGAAGGAACTGTGTGGTAAGGAAAACCCCTTTTAGTCAGAAATTTTTCTTTAGGAGGTCAAGACCTTTGAAAAATTAATGGAAAAGTACCAAACCATACCTTTACATACATATTTTTAATGCTGCATTGGTCTTAACTAGGGAATTTTACACTTGTGTGTCATAATGAATCCATTTCCCCTTTGCTGTCCCTCGCTCCCCCTTTCCATGTCTGTCAGTCTATCCGTTCCTTATTCTTTCCACTGTAATGCAGTGCCTCTCTAACCCAGCAGGAACCGGAAAAATATTTTTAAATGAATACATGTGACTAGTTATGAATAATCTCATACATACAGGTGGCTCTCTGAGCAGTAAGCGAAGAAATACCCGTCCAATGATCGCTATGCAGATTCCCTGCACTATCTAGGGAACGAGGAAGTTCTCTGAGCAAGAGTCAACATGGGGCAGTTGAACAGTTCTCCAGTCCCTCCTGCCTTAGAGCTTTATTATTTCATCTCAAAGATTGAATTTTTAGAGCATTCCTCTCAAATTCAAATAAGATCTTTCTTTGGATGAGCTACCATTAACTTTGGCATGAAACATCAAGAAATCATTAAAATGCCTCCCTTTTGGAAGGAAGGAGAGACTGTGTCCATGCCATACTGTTGGGCAGCACACATAATCCACATGGGAAGGCTTGGGTTTAAGGTTGTTGCCACCTTCAAAGGAAAGACTGAACATTTCTGTGTATCAGGCTGTTTGACTTCTGACGGCCACAATCTTAATTTCTACTCCCTAGGAGCGGTTCTATATAAAAAGGATCTTGGAATTTTATTTATATATTTATACATGTGTATTCTACATAAATAATATATATATTTATTACATATAATATGGCAAATAAGCATCTTTTTTTATAGTTAGAAATTAAATAGAGACACACATGTGATCATTATTAGGACACTTCTTTTGAAAGCACTGAGTAACCTGTTAAAATCCATGTCATTCATCAACTCCTTTATCAGAGTCAAAGAGAGACAGGGAAGTAAGGCAGTTATCCAGCCAGCATGAAACTCTTCATACTATTACAACACAGTTGTCTCTTTGATCTATGTTTTTAGCTCCCATTTATTATTTCTTTGTGCTCATTTGCCAAGTTTCTTTACAGTTAGCTTTCCATATCTGTAGGATCTGTATCCACGGATTCAGCCATGTATTAAAAATATTGTGGGGAAAAAAATTCCAGAAAGTTTAATAAAGCAAAACTTGAATTTACCTCACCTGGCAAATATTTACACAGCATTTACATTGCATCGTAAGTGACCCAATGATGATTTAAAGTCTATAGGAGGATATACATAGGTTACATGCAAACACTACTAACGCCATTTTCTATAAGGGACTTGAGCACCTGCAGACTTTGGTATCCAAGGTGGGTCCTGGAACCAATCCTCTGGGATACTGAGGGATGACTGACTGTATTTCATTTCTCACAATTTATGATAATTTTTTAGAAACACTGAGTAAACTTTAACATTGTTAAGAAACAAGTCCTGGAAGGGAGCTCCTACAAAAGTGGACCAAAAAGATAAAAACCTGTTTATGGTGTAGCAAAATTTCTCCCCAAGTTGTCCTCAATCAAGCTGTTAACATGAAGAGCCACCTTCTTAAGTGCTCAAACACTAAAAAGGAATTGTACATATATAATTGCTATATTACACTCTTGTTGATTAGTATATATATATTAGTGTATGTATATATGTGCATACAGACACACTTATGAAACCAATCATTTGTATCTACAGTTTCTTGGTTTCATTTTGCTTCCTTGGCTGCATGGATATTTTTGTTCTTGGACCCCAAAGTGCAGAGTGTTTTACTTTTGTTTATTAATACTGTTGACAGTAATAACAATGTCTTAGTTTAATATTGAAATTCTTATTAGTGGATGGTTTCTTTATATGTGTAATATGACATCTCAAATTATATCAGCAGTAAGAGAGATTTTACTATGACCTGTAAACTACTACAGTTTTGCTATGATTTCTAAAAGGAACAGGTGAAATTTGAGAGGTGTTAGGGCTAGATGGCCTGCCCACCTCCTCCAAAGCTTAGGACGACATACATCTCAGAAGAGTGTGTGCTGGTGCCCATGTTCTTCGGGGGATGTCTGACCCTGGGATCCCACCTTCCTTCTTGGCCTCCCGACAACTGGTGGCTCATGACATTGGAGTGTGTGGGGAGTGGCTAAAAGCAGTGCCAGGTTCTAGGAGCATCCCCATTTCTGTAATTCAAAGAGAGGAGTATTTTGATCTCTTTTAAAGAGAATCCAGTCACTCCTGTGACTGTGGGAGGTGCGTAGAGGTATATGGCCCCTGGGCACGTGGAGCCAGGGTCAAACTCTGCAGGGGCTTTCTTTCCCTTGCTTGTCCCTGCTTCTCTCAGAATGTCCATGCTCTCCCACACACTGCAGATGAGCTGCTTCCACACAGGAGCAGTCAGCCACCCACTGCACCAAAGCCTCCCACAGAGAAGGGCCAGGATCTGTGCGGCTCACCTGGCTGCTGGCAGGGGCTTCCATTGGCCCAGCTTGGGGCCAGAGGACAGTAGGGATGGGTAGTAATCCTGAGCCACTCAAGAGTGTGTAAGAACATGACATTCCCAAGAGGGTTTTTAAAATGCTTTGGGAGGTACTCAGTTGCTTCACAAGATGGCCTCACTTAGTCTTTAAGCCCTTTTGAGTTATCTAGGGGTGAGGTCTCACAATGTCTGTAACCAGTATTTGGGCTCTATGTAAAACATGATACATAGATTCAAACTCATTTTTTAAAATACCAGCTATATTTTAAAAAATATCAGCTACATCCCAGGGCTGGAAAATCTCATAGTTTAAAAAATCTTAATAAATTTTTATAGTTCTATGATTATCAGTAATATGTTTTACTGTCTATAAAACTTATAGGGAAAATTATCAAATGAGAACTTACATGATCTTTTTTTTTTTTTTTTAGCATAGGAGGCTCTTAAGAGACACAGACAATGGAAAGAAATGGCTGTCAACAAATTTAAGAAGAAAATTCTAGTAATAAACAGAATGAACAAATGTCTATACTAAATAGTTTGATTTGTTAAAAATATGAAATTTAAAAATTAATAAAGTTTTAACTGAATAAAAGACTTAATGTTAGTTAATACAGTGATCTTATTGAAGGCAGAGTTTGTACTAGAATGAGTTTGTATCAGTTGAAGCTAAGGATAGGGAGCAGTTAAATCTCTGAGCTCTGAACTGAGCAGAATAAATTAAGGCATTTTTATGCAATTTTTAAAGAAATGCAACACACAGACACTTTTAAGTACCTCTCTTGGTTTCTCTAAAATCAACTTCTATGTCCCTCTTCTAACAAAACATGAGTACTACTCCTGCAGGAAAGAACCTGAGAGACTTCCAAAAGACGAGTCATTGTGAAATGGAAGGGTCTCCCCTTCAAGACACAAAAGGAAGTTGCATTCAACATGCACCGAGGCTTCCTCAGTCAGGGAAGAGGAAGAATTCCCCAACAGGAATAATGAACAGAAGAAGCTGGGTCTTAGGAGTTCTATATGCCAGCTCCCCTGGTCTGGTTCCCCCAGCTCTCTGACTGATGATGTATCTAGCAAGGATCACCAGCCAAATGAGAGAAATTGAGCACTTACTTATTAATCTGCACAAGGATTTTTTTTTTTTTTAATTCCCTGGTTAAAGGATTTTGGATACTCTGTGATGGGAACTCATCCAGGCCTGAAACTAAAGTGGGATTTCCTGTTGCCTTTGCTAACATGACACGTGGGAACTGTAGGTTCAGGTATGTCTGGGAGGGAGGGAGGGAGAGAGAGAGACTGCAGAGCAGACTTCACATCCATGAAGGCAAACAGTTGTGCTGGAGGAGACCAAGCTGAGGGACAGTGGTGGGTCTTCACTGCTTTTCGGTATTGTGATCCTGCCCGCCTGGGAAAGGAGGCCCAGTGAACGGTAGGCTTTAACCATCCAGCCACTCGTCTTTCTTTGGAAAGAGCACACAAGGAGAAGGGGTGAGGCACGTAAAGAGCACAGGAGACCTGAGCAGAGGGTGAAACCCGTTCTCCCTTGTGCCCTGGGCATTACTGGTATCATTCAGTTATACTGTGCGGTTAAATGGGCTTTTAAAAACCAATTTTTTATTGAAATATAGTTGATGTACAATATTAGGAAGTTTCAGGTGTACATATATAGTGATTCGACATTTAAATGAATGACGAAATGATCACTAGGATGAGTCTAGTAACCATCTGTCCCCATACTGTTATTATGGTGTGGTTGACCATTTTGTGTGGTATATCCCCGTGACTTATTTATTTTATAATTGTAAGTTTGTACCTCTTAGTACCTTCACCTATTTTGTCCACACCCCCTACCCTTCTCCCCTCTGGCAACCACCCGTTGGTTCTATCTGTGTCTTACTTACCATAAATGGGCTTTTGTACATTTGCCCAGAAACACTGTGATATTGTTTCTGTAGGAAAAGGTGCTCTGAATTCTAAATAAGTGACTCGAAGTTCTGGACTGCAACACAGCAAGCAGCTTTAGCTGCTTTCCGAATGAACTGTGTGTGCTGTACAAAATGATGTGTAGGAGGCGGCTCTGTCAGCAGTGACTGGGCAGCCCTCTAGAGTTCTACAGGAGAGCCTATGTACATTTTTCGCTTAGACTATGCCAGGAAATACATATATTTCAGGGCAAAATATAAATCAGAATTAATTCAGTAACATTAAGCTAGCAAATACAGTCCAAGGGAAAATTATTCGAGAAATAATAGCATTTTTTCCTGGTTTAAATTCTACCACATCTTCACTGTATTAGAAAAATGACAGTATCACTTAGCTTTTAGTGCATTATAAACCTCACCCCTAAATTCAGTGGCTTAAAACAAAAACTATATGACTCACATGTCTGTGAGAGGCAATGTTTAAGGCCTCTTAAGGACTGGGCTCACATTATCATTTCCCTTCCATTCTGTTGCCCAAGGCAAGTCACATGGCTAAACTCAAAGTCAAGGGGAGGGGAAATCTATTCTGCTCCCTTAGTGGGAAGAATTGCAAGGTCGTGGCAAAAGACACGGACACAGGAAGGGGCAGCGACTTGGAGGCAGTGATGCAGGCTACCACAATGATCACTGATGCAATGAACTAAATTAGATATAGACACTGCTCCTTCAAGAGTCAGGTGTCTGTGAATATATGGGGGTTACGGATCAGGGAGAGGGGAGAGTAAGCTTTTGAGCGGCATGTCTTACAAAGGCACAATGCCTAAACCTGCCATTTAAAGATTCAAGATGCCCTGAATCTAAGAGTATTTTGAAGCATTTGATCCATTGGTCCTGCAGAGGAGCTGGGGGCCTCTTTCTTCATCTCAGAGCTGTGACAAATAAGCCCGCCGGGAACTTTCTCATCAAGTCGGGTTAATGGGAGGTGGATGTCTGGTAGAGGCAGGAACACCTGAGGGGTTAGTCACCATGGGAAATATGTACATTGTCTTACCAGCTTTGAGGAGTCCCGGTTACTTGGGGGAAGTCTTAAGAAGGGCCCTGAGGTGCTAGAAATATGCCTCTGGCTCATTATCCTTATCAGGGTTACAAAGAGGAAAAAATGATGAAGTAATTGGTTTGGTGACTATTCTTAACTTTTGTTGGAGGGGGTTGTATAAATATAAAAGTTTTATATTTTCCTGTAACTCCCCTGGCAGTTGTACTAAATGAGCCCATCCCTCAACCTTTTCCTCCAGTATTGGCTTCTTTAACAATACATTGGCCATTTAAAAATTTTTTTTCTGCCTATTTTGGTTACTAGAACCGTCTAATTCTGGCATTTACGATTTAGTCCTGTTCTCAAACTTGATTCAAAGTTCACCTCCTCCTTCCTCAGCTCAGGCTCAATCCGCCTGAAGGGACCATGAGTGGCTCTGTACCCATACCCTCCTCCTGCTTCCAGCTGTGTTTCAAGTGGGGGAAGTGGGAGAGGGGAGGAGGGGCAGAGTGGCAGACTACTTCTTGGTTGACCACGACTACACTTCTGTTCAGTGTCTACAGAGCTGATGAGGAGGCCCCAACATCCTTCCCAGACGGCAGGCATGTTGGCATGGGGAGAGGGAGCTGATTCCAGTGCAGCAGCCCCTTTAGGCACTGGCCATCTGTTCTAGGTGACCCCTAGTTGTGGCATTTACCCTGTGATGCATGCCCCTCTTTGCCAGCATCCTCCTTCCCAACACACACACACACACACACACACACACACCCACACACCCACACACTCATACACACTGCCTACATTGCCCAGAACCATAGCCCCAGTCCTCACCTTTCAGCAAACTGTTAGGTCAGTAGGCACACACGGGATCCATCTTCTAATGCAAACCGACAGATCACAGGCAGAGTGGTCCTTGGATGTCACCATGCCCTTTCTCTCTAAATCACTTTGCCCCTCTTCACGTCACCTAGGAAACAAGCAACATGTCTGCTCTTGAACCAAATCTCATCATAGGGATAAAAATGTTGGTTCCCTCTTCTCGTAGGCACCCAATCTTTAGAAGAAATTCTTTCATTCCCCTTTCCCTTAGCTTTGGAAGGGGAATACTACACCTCTTTCCCTCTCAGTCCTCTTGGTGGGGTGGGTAGGGAGCAGAGGTAGGAGGTACACAGGATGGGTGGTCGGAGCAATTCTGCTACTTGAAGCTCCAGCTGAACGTGGCCGGCTCCAGGTGCTGGCAGCTCTCTGATTTTAAAGTATAGACATAGTCACTGATTTTTGCCTTTAGTCTGGAATCCTCATTGCAGTTCAAGGACAACAGGAAGTCTTACTATATGTCCTATTAGCTTTGGAATCAGGCAGAACTTGTTTCAAAAGCTGGGCTATTTATTATGGGGTCTCATATTCTTCATCTGTAAAATGGTGTTACTAGAAACTACTTCTTAGGGTTCTTGTGACCATAAAATGAATGAATGAATGACATTTGGCTCACACATAAAAGGAGTTCATGAATATTAGTTACCTCTTTGCATCGTCTCATCCTCCATGTCAACCTCCTGCATCTTCCTTGCAACCACCTCTTTGCGTGTGTATATCTGTGTAGACCAATACAAATGTCTGTCTCTGTGTGTATCAAACCTAGGCCTTTGATGTTTTGGCTCTTGAATCCATGTGATGTTAAGGGTGCAGAAAAATATACTTGGGATGTAGATTTTTAACATTCAGTGGTAATAGTCCTAAGTTCTTATATGATTCATCAAGTCATAAGCTGCGAGGGTATCAAGTATGGACTTCAACTTCCTGCAGCACATTTGTGTAGGTGTATTATTACCAGAAATCCTCCATAACGTTCCCCAGTCATTTCAGTCTCTGTTTCTACAGAAATGACTGGGATGAAAGAAAAGAAAGACTGAAACAAAGAAATGTGATTGTTTTTATGTTTTACCATCAAGAATATCGTTTTAGTTCAAATGAGATCATTCAAATGAGAATAAACAAATTTAAATAAGAAAGAAGTTTTGATGCTGATTTCTAAACTGAATGGGGTTTTACCTGATAAAATCTACAAAGCAGAATATTTATCCTCAGAAAAGATCAGCTTCACAAAGTCATTAGTCATTCTTTCACACCTTCAAATATACTAGATTTTTAAACAATTCAGTAAGTTAAGAGGTTTTTAGGATACCTGGGCTCTTTGTTTAGAAAAAGGAAAGGTAGTTCCATTATTCACTCAACAAATATTTGTTAAGTTACAAAGTTAAAGAGTCTCTGTCCCTCTTCTCCATTGCTTTAAAATTTAAAACTTAGTCTAGTGCAGGAGAAATGAAGTAAATTAAAAAAAATCACACTTTAGTATCTTCCTATTCTCTCACCTAACACTAACACTCCATCACCAGCTCCACCAATTTTTGATACCCTCAACACCACAATGACCACCACCACCACAAAGCAATCTTAAAGTGACCTGCTGTATCTGCCCTGCAGGAAGGTCTACAAGAATGAGAGAAATCTTGATTCATTGCTTCTCAAAGTTTCTGCAAAATCTATACAATATCGCCCTGACTTATACTAACCAAGTTAGGAGGGTATGCTATAGGTAGCATTTGGGAAAGACAGTGGACAAATATACCAGAATACTTGTGCTCAGGTTCTGCTCTCATTTACAAATGCACTCTGTCACACACACACACTCACCTAAAAGTAACTGAGAGGCAGAATTTGCATTTGATTTTATTTTTAGACAGAGAATGCATGAGGATGCATGATAGCTATGGCTGAGTCTAACACACATGACCACCAGAGTGCTGACATAATAACAAAAAAGAATCCATGAGTTTTATTCACACACATAGATAATGGCCAAGGAATCAGAGTGATGGGATGTTGGAATCGAAGGGTCTCAGAAGTCACTAGTCCCAATCTCTCAATTAGGTAAGAAAACTTAGGTCTTTGTGCTGGGAAAATTTTGAAAGACGTTTAAAGAGGAAAAAAAAAAAAATTGCTGGGTGCCCTATTTAGCACACCCTTCCAGGCTGTCTGGTTCTGTAGGGGTCTGAGACCAGTCTATGAGCTGTTTTATAACTCAGTAAGTCTTAGAAAACTTACAGTAATGCAAATGATTCTTGTCCATAGAAACGCAAATTAATATTTTCCCGCAGAATACAACAGATTATGGCCCTGTGGATACTGACCCGTCTTATGTCAGTTTGCAAATTCAGTTCAGCATTCCTAATGACCCATATACTGGATGTATTATCTTACTGGTTCCCTCATTAATGAACGTTAATAAAATCCCACCTCCCATGTTAGTTCCCCATTTAGCACATCAAGGGACAGACTCGGCCAGACAGACCCTAGAGATTTAGTTTCTGGAGGTCTAGACATGAAGGGGAAGGCAGCAGGCTTGCTCCTTCTCTCCCCAGACGACAGTGGGGAAAGAAGGGAGGCAGAGGCAACGGCCAGGCAACGGTCAGACGCGGGGCCCACTGCCGGTTACAGACAAATAAACAAATAAATAAAGATCTGGGTCTGTTTTAAGTGTGGTTTCCTGAACCCAGCCCAGGCCTACTGAATCAGTCTGTAAAGGTGAGCCTCATGCACACTCAGGTTTGCAAATGACTGTTCCAGACTCACAAAATACTTTGAGACTATTTAACAGGGAGGGGCTACATGAATTAAATGAGGCAAGGAGAAAAAGCCCTATGACTCTGATCTAGTTCAAATTTTCACAGCGAACATCCCATACATAACTATACCCTAGGTCTTCGGTGTTACGGCTTCAAATGTGGGTATAGTTTTGGCAGGATTATCTTCTATTTCATTTCCAGAAACTACCAGAGAGTGTTTTTATATGGTTCTCCAAGCCCTGTAAAGTTTTTACCTTTGATACTGTTTCTTTTTGTTTTTCCCTTAGGTGGGGGAGGGTGTGTGTGTTAGGTTTATTTACTTATTTATTTTAATGGAGGCACTGGGGATTAAACTCAGCACCTGGTGTGCTAAGCATGTGCTGTACCACTGAGCTATACCCCCCCAACACTATTTCTAATGGTAGCTGCAGGACGCCCCACCAGCCCCTGCTTCAGTAGGGAAGAATTAAAGTCAGGATCCTTCTCTACTGGGAATCTGTTCATTTTTATGATTAACAAAGAAAAATTGTTATTCTTTGAGGTTTTTTTTTTGTTTGTTTGTTTCTTTAATGATTCAGAACTTAAACACAGAACACTAGTTCTAAGAGAGGAGAGGCCCCAAATTCATCTACCCTGTAGAAGCCAAACAAACTCTTCTATAACAGAAAATATATTATCCTTACAGAAACGTGCAGGGAGGCAAACTGTGCCAGGGCTCAGGGCCACCCCGAGCACTGGGGGCCTAACAGACCCATAGCGCAGAGCACGTTGAATGAGCCTCCAGTATTAACGGGTCTAAAAACATCAGCGTAACTAAGTTGATTAGATTACAGGAGACTTGGTCATCAGCGTGATTCAAAACGTTCCTGCCTCTCATGTCTGAGTATGTGCATCTAGACTAGTTCAAATATTGAGAAACCAAAATAGATTCTATACAGTGTTAAAAACAAAACAAAACAAAACAAAACCTTAACCGTCTCATGAAGGGAAAGGAGGAACTGTTGAAAAGTACTGAAATACAGCTTCTACAAAACTGCGTTTGTGCTTAAGGCAACCCGGGTGCTTCCACTACGTCCTACTTAGCAATAACTGAATTTTATATGTGCCTGTGTTAGAGCAGACAGATAGCTAGATATGAGCAGAGAAAGGGGGACACAGACCAAATGGCAGGAATTGGGCAGAAAGGAGGGGCACAGGCCAAATGCAGGAAACCACACATCATGTAAGCAGCAGGGATCCCTGGGCAGAGAAAGAAAAGCTGGAATCTTTGGGCTGATAAGGGGCCACACCTTTTGGCCTGGAGACCAATAAAGAAAGGTCAGAAAAGGCAGAAATTTCCAGTGTCCAAATGTAACCTTTTGCTCATTATGCCCTCATTTCAATAAAATTAGCCTTGCAGATCAGAAGTACCCATCATGCACCGACACCATGACACTTCCGATCCAGACTAAATAAGGACAAAAATCCCTCCTCCCTTCGAGAAGGTGGAGTTGGGATGATAATCAGGGAATACGACCCCAAACCCTTCCCTCCCCAGTGAATATTCCGCCCATTCATTTTTACACCCTATGTAGCTAACTTGCTAAAGAAACTCAGGGCAGCTGCTCACCTGAGCCTGCCCGCTCTCCCCTGAGAGTGTACTATCCATCCTTTAATAAATCCTCACTTTACCTTTTTGACCTCTAAGTCTTGTCTCTGAATTCTTTCTGGGACGAGACAAGAACCTGGAACACCGGTTGCATCTGTCGGCGACACCTGGTGCTTTTCACTGAAGGGGCTGAAAAGAAAAATAAGTCATGGCCCTCAAGGAGCCTTCACTTTAGTTTAACAGTAATATTGCCGAGCTTGTGGAACTATAGAACACACTCTTCCCAGTAGCATCAGATGTTAAAATTCCACAAATAAAATACACCGTTGTTCTGGTTAAAGCAACATTTAAAGCTACATGTATTGAAGGACTGAGGTTAAGTCTCAACACTGTAAATTGAGCACCTCTTAGATTTCATGGTACAAGACTGACTTTTAGCTGTAGCTCATGATAAAGTCCTCCAATGACTCCTCTTGAGTGAACCAAACTTGACCCAAGAATAGACTCTAGACAGTGAAAGCACTTTTTTCTTTTGAGTGAAGGTAGATTTATTCAGAGAGATACATTGAAAGGCAAGAGAAAGGCCACGAGGTGTGGGGGTTGGGTGCTCAGATTAGAAGTAAGTACACATTCCATAGACAGAATTTGGGCCATCTCCGAAGGGAGAGGGGTGGCCGAGAGGCATCGTGTTGCTGGTTTTTATGGGCTTGGTGGTTTCATATGCTAATAAGTGGAAGGACCAGTCTAAGGGGAAGCGGCTGGGGTTCCCAGGAAGTTGGCCTTTTCCCACTCTTACACCTTCTGTGGCTAGCCTTGGGACTGCCATGGTGCCTGTGGGCATGTTATTCACCATGTTAATACTACAATGGGCATATAATGAAGCTCAGGATCTACTAGAAGTTATATCTCTCATCATCCTGAGCCTCAAGGCCTACTGGGGGTTGAATCTTCCACCACTTTGATGTTAATTGCTGTGGCACTCCTTGAGTGGCTGTGCCCTGCCCTCTTCCTGTCTCACTCCCCCCTCAGAGATTTTACTCCCATAATCTTATGGGGTTGCAGGGGGGGCGAAGGTCCGTCATCTGAAACTGCTTCCAGGCTGAGTAGGGGCGTTGACCCTGCCTATCAGGGAGTAAAACTCTCTGAATGCCTAATCTAGGGGCCCCAGGGGTAGGACAGTCTTTTGTTTTTGCATGCAAGGGCTGAGGGTGTGGGCTGGAATCCTCACATAGCCATCATCTAATGTGGGGCTGCTGTAACCCACTGTTTTCATTGACTTTTGATGAATTTTCTTAAAGATGAAGCACCTTTGTACCAGCAGTCTGACAGTCTGTAATGACAAAAAGACTTAAAAGGCATGGTTAAACATTTGTAATCACCACTACACGGTATCATTTGTTTTTCATAAACAGGTACCTGAGGTCTAATATTGCCTCGCAAGTTGTAGGTCTCTCCTGGCTCCTGTTGGGGCTTATAAATTACAGGTTTTATTCTGGACAGATGTACCCAACTAGCAATTCCCTGTAGCTTAACGGCAGTTGGGGTGCTCAGTAGTACCTGACATGGTCCCTTCCATTTTGGCTGCAGCTGGTCTTCAGGGGATCCCTCCTTCCAAGTTTTTAGTAAGACAAAGTCCCCTGATTGGACAGGGACTTCAGCCTTTTCCTCTGTGGGAAAGGGCAACATTTTGTTTCCATATTCTTGGAGAGCCTTTTGAACTTGACTTAAGCTAACAGTGTGGGAAACTAATCTATGAGTCTCCTCATCAAACCGGAAATCTGAAGTTAAAAAGGGTCTCTCATACATCATTTTAAATGGGCTAAGTTTTAAAATTCCCTTAGAGGCCGTCCTTATTCTTAGAAGGGCTATTGACAGGAGGGGGACCCAGGTTTCTGAAGTCTCCTGACGTAGCTTAGCAAGTGTTCTCTTTAGAACATGATTTGCTTTTTCCACCTTGCCTGAGGATTCGGGCCTCCAGAAAGAGTGGAGGCAATAGTTAATACCCAGAGAGCAGGAAACCTGTTAAATCACCTTGGCAGTGAAGGAGGGTCCATTATCACTCTGTAAGCTTTTTGGTAGCCCAAATCTTGGGATTATTTCTTTCAGCAGAAATTTTGACACTTCTATTGCTTTTTTCCATTCTGGTGGGGAACGCTTCTACCCATCCTGTAAAGGCGTCTATGAATACCAACAGGTATTTCCATCCCTTACAAGGGGGCATCTGAGTAAAGTCTATTTGCCAATCTTCCCCTTTATAAGTTCCCCGATGTTATGTGGGCCAGAGTAGAGGTGGAGGGATAGGGTAACTCCCTGGGTCATTGCGGGCACAAAGTTCACATGCCCTAGTGACTTCCTCAACCGTTTGGGACAGCCCCTTGCCTAGGAACACTTGAGAGATTAGTCTGAGCATGGAGTCCCGCCCTAGGTGGGTGGGCTCATGGAGATGCTTATTTCCCATTGTTTGTCCCCAGGAATGGGGAGCTTATTATCTTTTGTCAGCCACCCCTAGAGATTCTTCTCTAGCCCCCTATGTTTAGCCCATCAGCCCGCTTCAGGTGTAGAGGACGGCGCTGTTGGGAGAGGCTGGTCCTCAGGTAGGAGAACTGCAGCTTGTAAGGCCGGCTGTTCTCTGGCTGCAGCTTTGGCAGCCTTGTCTGCGAGGGCGTCCCCCTGTACAAGGGAAGACTCGCCCTTTTGGTGACCCCTGCAGTGCATGACTGCAACCTATTCTGGAAGCTGGACTGCTTCTAGGAAGTTTAGAATTTTTGCCTGGAGTTTACTGAGTAAATCCCTTCCCAACAAGGGGATGGGGCACTCAGGCATGAGCAAAAACTGATGGCAAAGGTAAAATTTTTTAGCAGGCAGCTAAGGGGGGCTGTAAATCGCTTGGTTTGGGGCTTTCTGTCAATCCCTGTTACTACACAGGATTGGGAGGACAAGGGTCCAGGGAAATCAGTCAGCAGAGTAGGCGGCTCCTGTATCTAATAAGAAAACTTTTCTATCTGCCATGTCAAGGGTTATCTGAGACTCCTCCAGAGAAAGGACCAGGTATCCTGTGGGAGCCATGGAGGGTCCCGGGCCCCGTTGGTCTTCAGTTACCTCAGCCATCATTGGTTTGGGAGTCCCAAGCCCCCCTCGGGACTGGGGGCAGTCCCGCTTCCAGTGGCCTTTTTGTTTGCATATTGGGCGGGGTTCCCATGGACCTTTTTCAAACATAGGGCATTTGTTCTTCCAGTGGCCCTCCTGGCCGCACTTAAAACAGGTCCCATTTTGGCAAGACAGTGGCTCTGACCCAGGCAACCTGGATCCTGTCCTCGCCATGGGTCTTCTTGAAGGAGGGTAACCCTGAGGTGGCGCAGGGTTTAGGGCAGCCGCTAGGAATTGTGCCTTTTGCTGTTGTCCCTGGATCCTTCTTGCCTCTTCAACCCTGTCTCTATTGTTAAATACCCCAAACACCAGATCCACAAGCTGATTCATGGGGGTCTGGGGTCCCAGAGCTGCCTTTTGTAATTTTCTCCTGATGTCTGGGGCCAACTGAGTGATAAAATGGGTATTTACCAGGACTTCCCCCCCAGTGGTTTCGGGGTTAATATTAGTATACTTTTTAAAGGCCTCCACTAAGTGGCCCTGGAAAAGGGCTGGATTCTCTTTTCCCCGTGTTACTTCCCTGACTTTGTCATAGTTGATGGGCTTAACAACACATTTTTTTCATCCCCTCTATGAGGCAAGTTACCATATGGTTTCTGCATTCAAGCTCTCTACCTCCCTATTGGTAGTTCCAGTGGGGGTCTTGGTCAGGGACTGCATCCCCCCCCCAGTAAGGTAGATTATGTGTCCATGGTTGCCAGTCCATCAGCATATGCCCAGGCTGCACCGAGGATCTGGCTTTTTTCCTCAAAAGTGCAGCAGGTTGAAAGGAGGACCTGTAAGTCCCTCCAGGTAAGCTCATAGGCCATTTTAGCCTGACAAATTCCTCCATGAACCTACTGGGGTCCTCGAAGAAATGTCCAAATTTCTCCTTACAAGTAGCTAAATCAGCCATAGGAAAGGAGACATGAACTCTGATTGTTCCCCCATCACCGGCTGGCACTTCCCTTAAGGGGCAGAGTTTGGTAGTAGGAGGTTGGTAGGTGGCCCCACCTGGAGCAGGACTTTCCTCCAGTGAGGGAGATGACGGGGAAGACTGTTCCCCTTCAGAGTTGGGGGAAATAGGAACTTCTGGCTGTGGACCTTGGGGAGCTGGACTCATAAGGGGGTCATCTAGAATACTGAGCTCCTGTGGGAGGAGATGCTTAGAGGGGATGCGGGCCAGGAATATCCGGCAGGAGTTCCTTAGACCTGGGTTTTGTATAGGGTCAGGAACATTTGGACATATGGGATTTCCCCCCATTTACCTCCTCTTTTACAAAATAGGCCTAGCTGTAAGATGGTATTGTAATTTAATGATCCATTCTTTGGCCAGACCTCTTGGTCTCCTAGTTTGCATCAGGGCCATGCAGTATTACAAAGGAAAATTAATTTCTTTTTCTTTAAACTATCCTTTTAAAACTTTTTCCAGTTAATTAATATGCATCCTACTGGGGGGTCCTTTGGGATACTTGTAGTTGTCCCCATTTTGGTTAGGATGTCCTATCTGTGAGCCTGAGGTGGCTCCCTTGGACTAGTTAAGGAAAGGAACAAAGGCCAGAGGGAGAAAAGGTGACTAGAGTCCCAGAGTCTAAATCCTTTAGAGGGAAGGAGGAGACTTAGGTCCTGAGTCAACTAAGCAAATTACGTTTTGTGAAAGAGAAACAAATAGCATCGAAAGGTGGAAATCTAGAACAAAAAAGGAATGCTATAGCCACAATGCCTCTTAGACCAGAGATCCGAAGGTCCATTAAGGGAGTATCTGCCTGTGGCTCCCACTCAGGGGCACCATAACCTGTGACTTGTGGAGAGCACTCGCCGGCAACTCTCACTCAGGGGTGCTTAAACCCATGACCCCACCAAAGGGTGCTAAAACCTGCGACCCCATGAAGGGGTGAGAAAACCTGCAACCCCACCGAGGGGTGCAAAAACCTGCGACCCCACCGAGGGGTGCGAAAACCTGTGACCCGTGAACAGAGCACTCGCCGGTAACTCTCGTTCAGGGGTGCAAAACCCACGATCTGCAAAGGGAGTGCCTGCCCTGACTCCTGTCTACGGATGCAATGAGGCTCTATGCCCCTAGGGCATTTGGGGAGGGCCGGGCCACAAATTTTTAAAGGGAAACTCCTGGAATCCCCTAATTTGGGCTCCCTTTTGCAGTTCCGGCATCCTGGAACCAGACCAATGCCCTGTAGAGAGGTGGAATTGGGCACAAAGAGCCATGGAGGGAAAGCTCACCCAATCAGGTTGCCAATTACTTGCCACGTGGTCTTAATGTCCGAGTGGTCACCTTCGTGGATCTTCTTGAGTCCGAAGAGATAGATCGCTAGAGGAGAGAATGAGAAAAGACTGAGGGGAGAAAACTTGGGCTCGGTGGGCTCCTTCACGGCTAGTGAGCTGGTCTCTGCCAGATCCTACAGGCAGCGTCAGCCGCCACCTAAGGGCTACTTGAATCTGCAAGGCGTGAGAGAAACCCCCTGCCACCCTCCGAAGAGAAGGGAGCCATAACCCAATAGGCGGATCGAGATTATGCCCTCTGAGCCCTGCTTCTTTATGTAAATGCCCCACACGTTGGGCGCCAGAGATATGATGCAGGAAAACAGATGTGGGGCATGAGGAGGGCTGTGTCCCAGGTCTCGGTTGAGCCCCTGGGATGTGCCCTGCCAAGTGTTGGTCCTTGGCTACATGCAGGAAAGAATTCAACAGCCAGCCACAGTTGAGTGAAGGTAGATTTATTCAGAGAGATACATTGAAAGGCAAGAGAAAGTCCACGAGGTGTGGGGGTTGGGTGCTCAGATTAGAAGTAGGTACACATTCCATAGACAGAATGCGGACCATCTCCAAAGGGAGAGGGGCAGCCAAAAGCACTTTTTATAGAAACGAATGAATATAAGACCAATATAAGCTCTTGATGTCAGAGTTAGCAGAATTCAGTATATACATCCCCTACAATGTCTGTCGATGTCTTAATCACTTAAGCAATGACTTAACATAGGCTTTGGAAGCATAACCCCCAACCCCTCTTTGCTCCTAGGGTTCAAGTGGCATATTGCTGTTCTGAAAGACCTCTCTGAACAAAGTACAGAGTTAAATATTGATCAGAACAAAGCTGAGGGAAATGGAGATCTTAGTTGTTCAAATGGCAGCAAAGCTAGCCAAGTTGTATTGTTACAGAAGTCTGCCAGATTTATACTGGGGGCCTCCATTGTGTAATAATACAATGGAAATCAACTCTCCTTGAAATGTGTTAATAAAAAAAGGACACACTGGGGAACAGAGGATTAAACAAAATTCAAAATATTGTTTTGCTGCAGGTCTTTTAAAAGTCTTTATATGCCAATATCTTCTAGAAGTGCAAGAGGTAAGATATTCTCCAGATATATTTGACTACGGTATCAGTTAAGATTAAATTCATCTAAGAGTGACAGAAAAAATATAAAATGTCAGTGTCTTAATGTCTTAAACTAGATAAGTGTTTATTTATTTCTTAAGTAAAATTCCAGAGATAGTCCAGAGATGCTTTGGCTCTTTAGGGTATCATGACTTAGGCTTCCATTGTTAAGACCACCTTATGGTCCCACATGGCTGCTCCAGCTCCAATCCATACATCCATATTCCATCTAGCAGGAAAGAGAAATGGAAAAGAGAAGAGAAACCCTTCTCTCTTTACAGACACTTCCTAGAGGTTGCAACGTGACTTTAGATTACATCCTACTGATTAGAACTTCATTCCATGACCACACCTACCTGAAAAAGAGGACTAAAAATGTAGTCTTTATTCTATGTAGCCATGTGTCTGGTTAAAAATTCTATTCTTATAGAAGAGAAGGGGACCATGAACAGTCTCTGCCACAGTCATGAAACTCTTTCATGGAGCACTTCACAAAATAAAGGTGTGGAAATGTTGATGTAAATTGATTACTCTTCATAGTATTTTCTTAACTGCTAACAGTCAATGTCCAAGGCAATCCCCTGGAAGAGCCTGAGAACCAGGACTGGCAAGCTAATTTACCAAGGCATTCTTACAGGAACAAGAACCATGAAAGGAAGAATTAATGTTATTTCATTTGCATCTAGCAATTGCAATAATTCACTTGAAAGCATTCCTCAAGCACTGAGAAGCCATCTCTTTGAAATGTAATTGCCAAGAAAGAAAGAACCCTTACCTCCCAGCTTCTATAAGGAAATGGGAGCCTAATTAGAGTAGACCCCTTGCTCCAAATTACAAAATGACCTCTTTTCATACAGATGATGAGATCTCTGTTTTTCCTTTGGATAAACCCAATTAGTTAATGCAGATGGTCGCCCCAATTACCAGATGTATTTAGGATGAACTTTGTATGATAAATGGTGCTGTCAAGTCCTCTTATTTGAGGACGAGTTACTGTTTATCTTGAGAACATGTATGGAATGGGTTGTATCTGCTTGGCTATGTAAAAGGGGGAGATTTCCTTCTATTTTTTTGCATCTCTCAGTGACACACATCACATTCTGGTTTAATGCTTACTCAGTAATAAGCATTAAATTGTTCTCTTTCTCCTCTAACTTTGTGGAGAATTTTTCTTGGTTGGCAGAAGATTTTTAAAGTTTATATTTTCATAACACTGTCCTCAAACTCATTTATATCATATTACTTAGTATATTCTCTGTTACAAGTAACAGACTGTTGTAATTTGATACTGAACTGCCTAATTGGAGCTTTTTCTTGGTGTGGCTCAAAGAAAGATTCAATTAAAGGGCTCCACACTCAGGCAAAATGGTCAGAGCTGAATCAAAATTGATCAGGAAAGAACAAAATAGATGAAGGAAAGAGAAGGTCCAGAAAAAAGTGGGGTAGACAAATAGGGCAAGAAAAATCCTTTAAATAGAAAAGTATATATTTAACATATTCAGCAATTTGTTAGAACAAAATATCCTTCTGATAGGAAAACTAAACTCAAATAAAAATGGAAAACAGAAAAGTACCATGACCAAATCCCATATAAAGATTGGTGTTTTCAATAAAAAGTTCTACTTGAGAATTTTCACCTCTTGTGAGAGTGAATCAAATTGTCATTTTTGCCATCTTAAAATTTCATGAGGAGGAAAAATTCAAAATCTGGATAAATTACTTTTAATGTTAACATAATAAAGAATATAAAGAGAAAGGGCAAACTTTTAGCTAGACTAATGAAGAAAAAAAGAGGAAAAACAAATAAAATCATAAATGAAGGAGGAGACATTACAAATGATATTACAGAAATGCACAGGATCATGAGAGACTATTGTGAGTGACTATAGACCAACAAACTGGATAAGCTAGAAGAAATGGATAAATTCCTAGAAACATACAACCCACCAAGACTGAATCTGGAAGAAATAGAAACTCTTAACAGACCAATAATGAATGAGATTGAATCAATAATCAGAAACATTCCAACAAAGAAAAGCCCAAGACTACATGGCTTCAATAGTGAATTCTGCCAAATATTTGAAGAATTAACCCAGTCCTTCTCAAACTCTTCCAAAAAATTGAAGAGGAGGAAACACTTTCAGTCTTCATTCCATGAAGCCAGCATTACCCTGATACCAAAATCAGATAAGGACACTACAAGAAAACTATAGAACAATAGCCCTGATAAATGCAAAAATTCTCAAAAAAATATTAGCAAACTGAGTCCTACAACACATTAAAAGGATCATATACCATAACCAAATGGAATTTATCTCTGGGATGCAAGAATGGTTCAACATAATGCAAACCAATAAATGTTATACACCACATTAATAGAATGAAAGATAAAAACATACAATCACCTCAATATATGCAGAAAAACACAATACCCTTTCATGAGAAAAACCCTCAACAAATTGGGTATAGAAGGAACATACTTCAACACAATAAAGGCCATATATGACAAATCCACAGCTAACAACATGCTCAGTGGTGAAAGACTGAAAGCTTTTCCTCTAAGATGAGACACAAGACCAGGATGCATGTTCTCACCACTCCCATTCAAAATAGTACTGGAAGTCCTATCTAGAATAATTAGGCAAGGCATAGAAATAAAAGGCATCCAATTTGGAAAGGGAGCAGTAAAATTGTCATTATCTGTAAATGATATGATCTTATGTAGAAAATCCTAAAGACTTAACCAAAAAAAAAAACAAAAAACAAAAAACAAAAAAACTGCTGAATCTAATAAATAAATGCAGTAAAGTTTCAGAATACAAAATCAAAACACAGAAATCAGTTGTGTTTCTACACATTAACAATGAAGTATCTGAAAAAGAAATAAAACATTCACAATAGTATCAAAAACAATAAAATACTTAGGAGTAAGTTTAACCAAAGAAATTAAAGATCTCTACAATGAAAACAAGACTTGATGAAATAAATTGAAGACACAAATGGAAAGATATCTCATGTTCATGGATAATAATTAATATTTTTTAAATGTCCACACTATATAAAACCATCTATAGATTCAATGCAATCCCTATTAAAAATCCAATAACATGTTTTACAGCAATAGCAAAAACAATCCTAAAACTTGTATGGAACCACAACAGACCCTGAATAGCCAAAGCAATCCTGAGAAAGGGGAAAGAATAGTCTCTTCAATATGTGGTGTTTGGAAAATTGGATAACCACAAGCAGAAAAATTAAACTGGACCCTTATCTTACATCATTCACAAAAATTAATTTGAAATGGATTAAAGGCTTAAACATAAGAGCTGATAATGTAAAACTCCTAGAAAAAAAACATAGGGAAGAAGTTCTTTGACACTGGTTTTGGCAATGATTTTTTGGACATGATATGACACCAAAACCTCAAGCAACAAAAGCAAAAATCAACAAGTGGAACTATGTCAAACTAAAAATCTTTTGCACTGAGAAAGAAACAATGAACAAAATGAAAAGGCAACCTATGGAATTGGAGAAAATATTTGCAAATCATATATTGGATAAGGGGTTGATGCTGAAAATATGTAAAGAACTCATATAACTTAACAGCAACAACAACAAATAAACTGATTAAAAATGGGCAGAGGAACTAAATGGACATTTTCCCAAATAAGACATACAGATGGCAAACAGACATGAAAAAATGTTCAATATCACTAATTATCAAAGAAATGCAAATCAAAACCACAATAAGATATCACCTCACACCTGTTAGAACGGCTATCATCAAGAAGACAAGAGATAAGTGTTGGTGAGGATGTGGAGGAAAGGGAACCCTTGTGCACTGCTGATGGGAATGCAAATTGGCTCGGCCACTATGAAAAACAGCGTGGAGTTTCCTCAAAAAAATTAGAAATACAACTAGCATATGATCCAGCCATTTCACTTCTGGGTATATATTCAAAGAAAATGAAAATAGAATGTTGAAAAGACATTGTAGCATTATTCACAATAGCCAAGATATAGAAACGACCTAAGTGTTTCTCACACAATGGAATATTATTCAGCCATGAGAAAGAAGGAAATCCTGCCATTTATCACAACACGGATGGACTTGAGGGTATTATGCTAAGTGAAATAAGCTAAAGACAAGTATTGTATGGTATCACTTATTTGTGGAATCTAAAAAAGCAGAATTTGTAGAAACAGAATAGAATAGTGGTTACCAGGGGCTGGGGGAGGTGGGTGAACTGGGAAGATGTTGTTAAAAGGGTACAAGCTTACAACTAGAAGATGAATAAGATCTGGAGAGCTAATGCACAGCATAGCGACCACAGTCCACTGTACTGTACTATATACTTCAACATTGCTGAGAGACTCGGCTTAAATGTTCTCACTGCAAAAAAATGATAATTATGTGACTTGATAGAGGCATTAGCTTAAGCTATGGTGCTAATCATATTGCAACATATAAATGAATCAAATCAACACACTACACCATAAACTTTCAAAGTGTTATATGTAAATTGTACCTCAGTAAAACAATATTGTGGGTCATCCATTTGCAGTGGACACAGTGGGAGGTCTTCCTGCTGGCCCTGTCTGGGTCACACAGTAGCTGCAGCCATCTGCAGCTCCACTGAGGCTGGAGGGTCTGAGATGAGCTCTCTTGGACAGCTGGTGGTTGGCTTTGGCCGTGGGTCGGGCCTTCCTCTCACGTGTGTTCTCTCATAGTTAGGAAGTCCAGTCTGGGTTTCTCTACGCAGCAGCAGCAGCACCCCAGGGGCTAGTGCAGATGCTGCAAGGCCACTGGAGCTGAGAGGTTCAGCAGCCAAACCCATCACTTGCACTGCACTCTGTTGGTAAGAGGAAATCTTGAGGCCAGCCCAGATTGAAGGGATGGGGAAATAATTCTACCTCTTGGTAGGAGAAGTGGCTAAGTCACACAGTAAAGGGCCTGGGGAGGGAGGAATTACTGTGATCACTTTTGAAAACAATCTTCCTCAAAGTCCACCTCCTCTCCTGGGACAAGGGGCAGAGAGAGGCCCCAGAGGAAGGGGCCCTCTGACACTGGAAGGAAACAGTCCAAGTGAGAGAGAAGTGTCTGTTCTTCTCACTCAGCCCACAAACTTTAATACTTTAAAACAAAGGGTTCCTATCAACCTATGGTTAGCAAGTTCAGACATCTGCAGAAAGTAATAGTACCTCTAATATTATTTTCTGCTTATCTTTTAACCTTTAAAAACACAATCAGTAAATACATTGAGTGATTGATTCTAAATTTTTAGATTACGTATATATTTTTTGTTAAGCCTTGGCAGCATTATTAGAGAAAGTGTAATTAAACTTTTTTTCCTATTATTATTATTATTTTTTTTAATTGAGGTATAGTCAGCCTATAATGTTGTGTCAACTTCTGGTATACAGCACAATTCTTCAGTCATACATGATTATACATATATTCATTTTCATATTCTTCTTCACCATAAGCTACTACAAGATACTGAATATACTTCTCTGTGCTATACAGAATAAACTTGCTTATCTATTTTGTATATACCAGTCAGTATCTGCAAATCCCAAACTCCCAGTTTATCCCTTCCCTCTCCCCTCCCCATTGGCAATCACAAGTCTGTATTCTATGTCTGTGAGTCTGTTTCTGTTTTACATATAAGTTCATTTGTCTTTTTTTCTTTTAGAGTCCACATATGAGTGATATCATATGGTATTTTTCTTTATCTTTCTGGCTTACTTCACTTAGAATGCCATTGTCGAGGGCTATCCATGTTGCTGCAAATGGTTTTATTTTATTGTTTTTTATGGCTGAGTAGTATTCCATTGTATAAATATACCACAGCTTCTTTATCCAGTCATACGTTGATGGACATTTAGGTTGTTTCCATGTCTTGGCTATCGTAAATAGTGCTGCTATGAACACTGGGGTGCATGTGTCTTTTTCAATTAAGGTACCCTCTGGATATATGCCCAGGAGTGGGATTACTGGGTCATATGGTAAGTCTATTTTTAGTCTTTTGACGAATCTCCATACTGTTTTCCACAATGGCTGCACCAAAATGCATTCCTACCAACAGTGTAGGAGAGTTCCCTTTTCTCCACAGCGTCTCCAGCATTTGTCATTTGTGGACTTTTTAATGATGGCCATTCTGACTGGTGTGAGGTGATACCTCATCGTAGTTTTGATTTGCATTTCTCTGATAGTTAGTGATACTGAGAATTTTTTTCATGTGCCTATTGGTCACTCATATGTCTTCACTGGAGAATTGCTTGTTTAGGTCTTCTGCCCATTTTTGGATTGGGTTATTTGTTTTTTTCTTATTAAGTCATATAAGCTGTTTATATATTCTGGAAATCAAGCCCTTGACAGTTTCATCTTTTGCAAATATTTTCTCCCATTCCATAGGTTGTCAGTTTGTTTTGCTTATGGTTTCCTTTGCTGTGCAAAAACTTGTAAGTTTAATTAGATCCCATTTGTTTATTTTTGCTATTATTTCTATTGCTTGGGTAGACTGCCTTAGGAGAACATTGCTGAGATGTATGTGAGATATTGTTTTGCCTATGTTTTCTTCTAGGAGATTTATAGTGTCTTGTCTTACATTTAAGTCATTAAGCCATTATTTTTGTATATGGTGTGAGGGAGTATTCTAACTTCATTGATTTACATGCTGCTGTCCCGTTTTCCCAACACCATTTACTGAAGAGGCTGTCTTTATTCCATGTAATTAAACTTTAAACATATTTTTCTCTTGGTGTAAAGAAGAAAGTCAATTAATATACTGGGCTGTGATGTGAGATTTCTGCACCACAAAGTTTATTATTAAACATTGGCATATTTAAGGAATGTTTCAAACTCAGTTTTTCTCTTCAGGGCTTTACAAATTGGACCGATTTGTCTATATTTAAATGGTTTAAATGGTGGTATCATACCTACCATGGGAGGGGGGGAGACGAATATTTCTAACCATGATTCATTTTGCCTCTGCAGCCACTGAGCCAATTGGCTTCTTTTAATAAGGAAGGCGGCTAAGCCATCACAACCCCGTGGATTTGGGGGCTGATGAGTAAAAGGAACACAAGGCCTGTGTCATCGGCTGTGGTTAATAGGACCCGGGAGACAGGGCAAGTGCAGACAGTGTTGGTGAGGACAGAACCCAGGCCCTCTGCGGCTGCCCAGAAGTTTGCTCAACCACTGCTCCAAACTCTTCCCTTTGGGAAAGTCCAACATTCATGGAGCAAAACCCAATCAGGAGTTGAAATGAGGGTGTTTTGAATGGCCAGGACTTGGTTCCCCGGATTCTTGGTGTCAAGGCGTGGCTGTTGTGTGATCTGGTCACACTGAGGAGAGATGGCCCAATGGTGTCAGCCCCCTCTGTTTGTTCTCACCTTCTCATTCTGAATCAGAGCAAACTGCAAGGTGGAAAAACAGAGCCCAAGACGGGAAATGGAAAAGCTGGTTGCCTCACACCTCTTTTGCCCTCCCCTTGCTGGGGCTTTCCTAGCACGGAGCTCCAGCCCAGCTAGCAGGGAACCAGAGGGAAAGAGAGGTGCCTGAAGAGAGCTGCTGGTATCCGGGGCACTGTTCACAGGCAGGAATGGCCCAGAAAGGCTAACCCCACCTACAGTGTCTCTTCCTTTTCATTTATGGTAACAATGTGCAATGAATCTCTGTCTCTCTCTGTTCTTTCCTCCCTTCCTCCTTCTTCTTTCTTTCCCCCTCTGCTGCTTCTTTCCTTTAAAATTCCTCATTACTATTCACTGTTGAATTTAGTGGGAACAATCATGATGGAATGTGACACGCAGCCACACAGCTCAGAGACATTCAAGCCATTTTAACCCTGAAAGCTGTCAGAAGTGTGACTTAGACTATCTTCTAAAGGATGGGAGAGAATTCTGAATTTTGCATGTCTTTTATTCTGGGTATGCATGTGTGTACATACACACTATATTATTGGAAACACTTTTTTTCCCTGAGTCTTGAAGAATGATAGCAAGATTTGGTCTTCAGAAAAATAAGTATTTTGATATAGTATCATTTGCATGTTTTATCTTTAGTAAAGACATCTAATATTCAGTCTGTCTTGTAAAAATGTGTAGCACAGTGGCAAATGTTTGTTTTTTATTTATAATATGATCTTCAGTCAATGGGAGATTATAGTAACTGCTCTTGACTTACTAAACAGTTTCCTCCTGGGTGGAAGTTTTTGTAGCACATGTGTATCTAAATAGTACTAGAGGGAAACCCAGCCCCAAGATAAGAAGTTGAGGGAAGGCTGAGCCTTCATTCGTCATGGAGGATATTTCCACTTGACTAGATCACTCTGATACATGAACATACTCTGAGGAACTGACAATTGGCCAGGCTGGTATATAGCGAAGCAGCAAGATGGCAAAGTAATGGTTTTAGGGTTTTGTGTTCACTTCAGTTATTTTCTAATAAAATTTTAGAAGCAGATAGTACAAAGTCACCAAAATCCTTATCTTCCTACATCAGGCAAAGTATCTCACACCCTTGAGTATCTGGCCTGGGGTATCTCTAATCGTAGCCCACTCTGTAGCCAGCAGAGGTACTGGTCCTAACTTTTCTTTATTAATCATGCTAATGCATTCGTAAGTCCACTTTTAAAAATTACAGAATATTTCAGTCATACAGAAAAGTAACAGATATGTCTAGAGCTCCTTTTATAAACTTCCTGGATCTCACTTCCCAGCGCTTCTTCCAGAGGTAACCAATGGAAGTTGCTCTATATCTTTCCATTCCACATTTTGATATTTTGTTTTCAGTCATCTCTCTCTCTCACACACACACACACACACACACAGCACTGATTTGTAAGTTTTTAAATGTTACAAGTGATAGTATACCAAACTTAGTGTTCTGCAACTTGCTCTTTCTAAATTCAATATTGTATTGCTGGGATTTATCCACCTCGACAAACTAAAATATCTAGTTCATTCTTTGTAATGGCTAAATTGAATTCCACTGTATGAATATACCATTGGTTATTTTCTCTATTCTAAGGGACCTCTTTATATGATTTATTTAAGTGCTATAAGGACACTCTTTATATGATTATGTATATTAACCCTATTTCTTGTTGGGAGGTGCGTGCTAGTTACACATTTTCTTATTTTAAGAAGGGGAATGTTAGTTCCTCATGTCTTCTTATTTTAATTATTTCAATTTTTACAAAAGTATGAACTTTTAAAAATAAAATTAAATCTGTTGGCTGTTTCCTCTGTGATTTCTTCTGTTGCTTCAAAGCATACAGTGTATTCACCTCTCCAAAGAAAAAGTATTCTTTCATATTTCTTGTACTTTTTCTGGGATTTTTCTTTCTCTTTTTTTTTAGTTTCTTTAGTTACAGTTAAAACGGGGGGGGGGGGATATGGTGGGAACACCCCAATATAATAATCAGTTGTCCCAGGAGGGTTTATTAAATTCTATTTTCCTTTGATATAACTTCTTTATCACATATTCCTATGTATGATAAGATTTATTTCCAGGCTTTATAGTCTATCTAATTGATATGTTTGGTGTTACCTCAGTAGTTGAATCCTATTTAACTGTGGTTGTTTTAAAATATATTTTCAGAGCTGGCAACCTCCCTTGCTCCTCTTTCTCAAAATATTTTTGGTATTCCTACTCATTTATATTTATCAATTTTATTAAAGTTTCATAGAGTTTCAAGGAAAAAAAATAAGAGTGCTAATGAATGTCTCCTCTCAGATGGGTTCTATTTCTACTCCTGGCAGGTGGTAAAGCCAGGACTTGAACCCATTCGTCTTCTCCCAGACCCAGAACCTCATAGTGCATTTGTACCTTGATGTCAAATCAAGTTGTGGAGGGAATTCTATTTAACATATACTTGAAGTTGATAGATTTTTAATGCAAGTATGTTGAAATATTTCATGTTTGAGAGGTAGATTACAATGTTTATTAAATATAACACATTCTACTGTTATTGTATTGAATACATCACTTGCTTCAAAATCTCCAGTGATTCCCTGTTGACCCATACCTAAGTGATCCATAGAGGAAATCCATTAAAATGAGGAAAACGTAAATGCACCCTACCGTCTTAAATGTGCCATGAAACATGGACAGCCACATGTGATGTGCAGCCTGGGCCTCACTTTGTGCAGGGGTCCTCTGGTGGAGTTCAGAGGTGCCTCCTGACCCACGCCACACGCAGCTGCCTCGGCTTACGATTGGAAGTTGCAGTTTCTTTAAAGTAGAACAAGACCTGAAAGACACCTCTGAAGTAGCCTAAGCCCAGAATCCTTCTGGAGTTTTACACATTTTCTCTAATTTTTAAAATAACTTCCTCCCTCACAGCTAACATCCATTATTTGAGGTGCTCACCTTGATCAGTTCTTCCCCAAGCATTCTACTTAACTGGCATAGAAGTGATCTCCCCATTAGTACCCCTCACATTCATATTTCATCCGGTTACGCAGCATTTAATGAAATTATGTAATTCCAGTTACTAATAAAGAAGGCACAAACAGACTTAGGAGCAAAGGAAACTAATTCCTGGTAAGCCCTGAACTCAGATGGTGGAAGCAGAGGTGCAGGAGCCGTGGAGAGAGGTAACTATCTCCCAAGTTCAGGTGCAGGAGGCACCAGTGTACAATTTTTATAGGGGGCATGAGATGCATTGATTATCTAGGGAGCTGACTGGCTGGACCTCCGTTAAGAGAGCTTCCGCTGTTCTGATTCCTCAGCCTGCCCTCGTGGTCCTCAGACTCGCCTTCCCTTCCCCTCTCCTCCTGTTCCCTGCATGGGACCATCGATGAAGACTGCACTCACTCCTTTCCTTCCAGAAGCACCAACACTCCCTTGTGTTACAAGATACTTTGTCTAAATTCTCCCTGTCTTGCTTCAAGGTATCCCTGCTGACAACTTCACTGTGTCATAACAAACCCCTGGACACACCAAACAGAGCATTTCTTGAGAACAGAGAAAATACAGCTCTTAGGTAAAAATCCCTGATGGCTGGCTCACATTGCCAGGCTAGTTCTGCATACTGAATCTGCATAAGGATGCACATGATGACATTTATAACTTGGAGGGGGAGCTGAGAGTGTTAGCAGCATCTACTTGGGGACCCTATTCTCTGTTCTCCCTCTCTTCTCCTTCCTGCATGGTGAGCAACAAGTTCTTGATATAAACATTTTATTCTGTATTTCTACAGACTCCCTGTGTTCTAATACCCTCAGGGCTTGCTTGCTTCTGCCCTTTGCCAATGCTATCTTTCTACCTGGAATGTCCTTCTCACTAGCATGTGTTCCTGTTGAAAACCTGCCCATCCTTCACTCTCCAGAGAGAACAAGCAACCAGCATATACCAGAATATACAACATAAATTCACATATACACCACTGATTTTCCAAAGGATCCACAAACAGCTTGAAAAAAATTCAAAATAAATGTTAAACAAGACAAAGGAAAGAAAAAAAATTGTGGGGGGAAATACATGTGTTCAAGTATTTGGGTTGACCTCCTGCCTCAGCAGAGGTCTTAATTTGATTCTTGGCTTTTCTTAATTTAAAAGGCAAAGGGACCATATCATTTTTTTTAACCTGATACAAGAAAGTAAGCTTGTTTCCCTTCAAAGACGAATTCATTCCTGATACAAAATTTAAACCATGTGTAACAACGTGTTATCGCTTTTAGTAAGTGGGCACAGAAGAGGAGACTTCAGAGACAGGGCTCGGCTGCTTTGCTGAGATAGATTCATAGACCCTTGTCAGAAATCCCTGGAAGTCTTTTCATATTCTATCCAGGCTCTTAGACATCACTACCATTCTCTGAGAACTTCTTGATGGATCACCTTCTGCCAGCACTGCCCGGCACTTCAGAGACTTGGGGCATCACTGAAACTGAATTCACATCATGTGGGATCGAGGCGGCTCTGACTTTTAACAGCTGACCTTGTCGAGTTGCTTAACCTCTCTGCTTTTCATTTTCTCTTCTATATGATGGTACAATAATTGGAAAAATACAACAGGTACCTATCACAGCACCGGACACTTAGGTGGCAATGCAAGGTACTGTTATTACTCTTACTTATTTTCTTTAAAAATAGCCAACAAACAAACAGACAAAACAATAACAACAACGACTTTTCCTGACCCCTGGCTTCTTTTCCCCTGATTTTAAAATGCACAGGTCTCCTCAGTCTTGGAAAAACCGTGGTTTGACTATAAGGTGCCTTCAATCTACCATTTTATTTCCTACCTGCTTTTTAATGCCGTTTCCTTACCATCTGCTATCTCATTAACACGTCAAAATTTGGCTCTCCAGCAACCTTACCTTCACTGTACTGAAACTTCAAGATCCCCAGTGATTCAGTGTCTCTCTTCCTAATGCTTGGCAGTTTTAAGAGATGTTGGGATTTCCCCTCCCTTGACACACACTGCTTTTCTGTCCCACTCCTCTATTTTTCATTCAATTTCTCCCACCTCAATTCTGTCTAGCAGTGGTTACTGCCAGGGAGTTGCGCTTAGATCTCTGCTTTACATAACCTCTACTCTCACTGAGTAATTTGATCAACAAATATTTGTATGTAGATGCCTCCCAGATGTTTCCCTCCAAGCCAGATTGTCCCCTAGATTTCAGCTGTGAAACTGCTTAACCTCCATTTAAATGTCTAACAGGCATCTCAGACTCAATGTACTGAATGAAGCTCACCATCTTCCCCAAATATACTCTCTGTGTGCAAGTTTCAAACCTCCAAATCATCTTGGATTCCTCCTTATCTCCCCACATCAAATCAGACGTGAAGACCTGTCAGTTTTCCTTTCTCATGTAACTCAGTGTGTCGATTCCTCTTCACTCCTGCCAGCACCGCCACTATCGCTTACCACTGCGTTCTTGGATTGTTATGCTCTTCTCAACTCTAGTTTTCTTCGATCTCAGTCCAGTCTGCCCGCTGCTACCAAGTTATTATTCATTAAAAAAAGCTTCTCTCATCAAATATTAGAAAACTGCTCATCTCAAAAACACACGACTCCCTAAATTTCATAGAATAGACAAACTACTTTGATATTGTAGAGTTAGAGTTTCTAAAATTGGACTTAATTTGTCAATTTAGACTTATCTACAACTAATTCTTGACATTAATAATTATAATAAAATATCCTACTCATAATGCCTAAAACCCCACGATGTTTTTAGACTCCAGCATCTACTCCCTGTCTTTCCCTGCCTCCCTCACTTAAAAAAAAAAAAGACAAGCCAACCTCATGATTTCCTTCAGGCACATCAACTCTTACCTCAGTATCAATCCATTTGTTTGCCAAGGTTCCATGTCCAACTCCAGGAGTATAGCATGTGAACCAAACTTGGACAATCAGTCCACCAACTCCACCTTGGCCATAATAACGGTTCCAGGGTTGAGTATATGACCCATGTGACCTGTGTATGTTCAAGTAGGATGAATCCTAGGACTCAAAAGGATGTTCCTGAGAAAAGTCAGGATAGGATTAACTAGGCTGCAATAACAAGTATCAAATCCCAATGGCTCAACCCCATATGTTTTATTTCTTGCTCATGGCACAGTCTGGTATGGGGTGGGAAGCTCACCTTCAGGGCTCTCCTCCAAGTGGTGACTCAGTGGTCTAGTATCTTGCACACTGCCATTTTAAGCAAGTGATGGCAAGCGAAAAAGGGGTAGAAACATAGTTGTGGATGTTAAGTGGCCAGGTTTTGTTTATTTTTACTGGGCAAAAGCCCAGTCAAGTGGCTCCATCCAAGTTCTGAGAGGTAGGAAATATAATCCTTCCATGTCCTGGGAAGAGGAAAATGAAACAAGACTCGATAAATACATAGGATTCTTTCTGCCACATAAGGGAGGGTATAGGAAAAAAGTAAAATTGTAGAGTCATTTAAAGTTGCATAAAAAATCAGGATTAATATTTTATTTCCATATAAAGAATTAATATAAGATTTTCCAGAGTGTACAAGACACCCAGAAAGAGTCACAGACCTGCCTTTGCCCACTCAGAGGACCCAGTGTTTCAGCTCCTAGGTATGTAAAACTCTGAGATGGAATGCTGGTCCATTTTCTTACTTTTTCCTTTCACACATACTCAGCAATTTGTCTAGAAAAGGGAGAGGCCAAAGAGGGAAGTACAGAGGAGAAAGGGGAGAATGAGAATGAAAAAGAGCAGGGAGAGAGAGGAGAGGAGGAGTTGAGGGAGGAAGAGAGGAGAGGAGGAGAGAGAAGAAGGAGGCAGTAGTGTTAAGACCCATGGCATTTGTATTTGGAGTTTTTAGTTATGTATTATCTAAAAACTCAGAGAACCCATTTGCAGCAACCTGGATGGATCTGGAGATGGTCATTCTAAGTGAAGTCAGTCAGTAAAAGAAAGAAAAATACCACATGATATCACTCACATGTGGAATCTTAAAAAAGAAAAAAAAAGAAGACATTAATGAACTTATCTACAAAACAGAAACAGACTCACAGACATGGTAAACAAACTTATGGTTACAGGGTGAGGGGGGAAGGAGGTGGAAAGGGATAAACCGGAAGTTGGAGATTTGCAAATGTTAAATACTATATTTAAAATAGATAAAAACCAGATTTCTTCTGTATAGCACAAGGAACTATATTCAATATCTTGTAGTAACCTATAATGAAAAAGAATATGGAAATGAATATATGTATGTATATGTATGATTGAAGCATTATGCTGTTGTAACTGACTATACTTATAAAAAAAGGAAAAAATATTGGACTTCTACACACGCATGCACACACACACACACCTCATAGAGCACTTCCTTAATTCTGAGTTTCTTGCAAATAAACTATGGCTTCACATGCGTGCAGAAATGGCTGGTCCTGCTTATATGTGAAATTATAGAAAATAATAGAAATAGAAAATATAGAATAATAGAAAATATTTTCCCTTTTGAGAATATTTTTCTCTTTTGAATCTTTTTTGAGAGGCATCTATTTGCCTAACAGATGTGTGGAATGTTCCAGCAGGAATGTAAAAAGAACAGTTTATAATATCTAATATGGGATCTAGATCGAAGACAATAACAGAAGCCAGGCTTTATTAAAAGAAATAGAGCTTTCTAAGTTCATTTAGCGCTCAGATAATAGTTTCTCCTGTAGGCAGCGAGAACAGCTTCCTCTGTGCTATCTAGGTCACGAATCTTGCTGCCCTAGGGATTCAGAAGGATGTTTATCCACATGTTAAACAACACAGTGTCTTCTCTGTGCTGTATCATTTGAAATGTTAGGAATTTAGCAAATAAACACAAGAGGCAGTCTTGTTTAGAACATCCATACAGTGGTGTGCCAATAAATGTTTAATAGTGAGCTCTCTGGAGAAAAAGGCTCTGCTTTGTAGTACTTGCTAACTGCACGCTGCAAGTACCCTCACCATGGTTGATTTCATGTTACTCACATGATATCACCAAATGCAGAGCTGGGAAGGGATGTACACAGTTGTCAACTCTCTTGAACTGGTTACAGTACACTAATGACTACATATGAGATAAAACTGTGTGTGTGTGTGTGTGTGTGTGTGTCTGTGTGTGTGAGAGAGAGAGGGAGAGAGGGAGGGAGAGAGGGAGAGGGGGGTGGGGGGGAGAGAGAGAGAGAGAGAGAGAGAGACATAGACAGAGACAGAGACAGAGACAGAGAAAGAGAGAGGAAGAAAGAGAAGAGGTAGGGGGGTCTGGGTGAAGTAGATGTGAGTTATTGATAATGTTTTAGTTTCTGGGTTGGGTGCCGGTATAATGATGTTCATTATTTAATCATATTATTTAATCAATAAATGAGCAGCTAAAAATAAAAGAGGGACATGCAGGAAACCAGTGAAGATAATGTATTATGAATCCCAAATTCTGATTAATCCAATTTTGTGTGCCTAAAGACCATAAAAGAAAAGTGAGATGTGACATAGAGAATGTCAAAAAGATCAAAATGTCACTCTTTCAGCTGGAGAATTGGTGGGGAGGAGAAGACACAGCAGCTGGGGGCAGAGATGGGCATGTGGTGGGTAGGCAGGTCTTTGCACCTCCTTTAAAAGCCTAACCTGGTGGATGCCCTAGAAACATTCAAGTAGGTGTGAGAAAGCTCAGGGACCTCCGGGCACAAGACTCACCTCAGCTGAACCAGAGAGACCCCCCCCCCATCACTACTGGGCGATGGTATTTCAGGGAAGAGTGTGGGAAGGATGGAGACAGATGGGCTCAGCAGGGCTCACAGTGCCCCACAGATCACTCAGAATTTAGGGGACTATAGGCGTTTCCAAAATATCCTGATGGGAAACCACAGAGGTGCTGAAAATGCTGGTAGATAGGCTAAGCCCAGGGCCAAGCAGCTGCCCTAAGTCACGATTTTGACTCAGAAGAATGGGGGTGGGAATCACAGTCTTCAGCGTGTGGGCCAGCACTCTAACCCTCAAAACCAGATGAGCCAGTTGCACGTTAGTGGCCACCAGTGCAGGAAGCACAAACCCTAGCTATTTCTCTCTGGAGACTAGTGAGGGCAGAGAGGGCAGTGCTGGGAACCACATGTCCTTCCTCCCAGTCTCCACCCTGCTGAGAGAGTACTAAGCCCCACCCTGTCCCCACCTGCAGAGATGCAGCCAGAGGGAGAGGAACCCGGAGACCCTGAGCACTTTAAAGGGCTGAAGAGAAAGGGATGTTGACTCTGTTACCAGGCTTAGCTTTGTGGGCCCAGGGCTTGCATTAATACTCTACTGTTGCTGTCTTGAAATTCTTAATTTTTGAACACGGGGGACTGCATTTTCATTTTGCCCTGAGCCCTACAAATTATGTGGCCACTTCTTCTCATTACAATGTACTAAGATTACTTAGAGACCAAAGTAATGTTTAGGATTTTTCTTCTTATTATGTAGAGGGTCTGGTCATGAAGAAATTGAGATGATTTATGGAGTTACAAAGAAATATTTTCTCAGCTGAATCTGAGTGTAGTGGGAGCAATGTCACCTTGTCACAAGTACACAAAGGTGTTACTGCCCATGAACAACTCATCCCACTCTTGGATCTCAGGCTCTTCATCTGCCTTGGTTCCTGACCTCCATCCCTCTTCCAGAGCAGCACCGCACCTGTGTATTCACTCCCTGCAACTCTCTGTGACGTCCCAGAATTTACACTGATTCTCCAGCCACCACCGTCTTACACACATGCCTCTCCCAATGCCCTGCAGGTATGCAACCCGCTCTTGCCCTGGGACTTCTAATCATTCAGCTTCAGTCATCAGTTCACTCTGACACCAGCCTGGCTTCCATGGTCAGCTGACCTCAACCCACACTAGACTGCCAGGTCTCAATACCCATAGTTGACTAGGAGACAAACCTGCCTTGTGCTTCTGACTCATTAAAAATAATTTTTTTTTTTTATTGGTTGCTGGAAGACTGGGAGCTTCTTGAGAAGAGAGGTCCTATTTTATCCATCTTTGTATTCCTAACACACAGCATTGTGGCCATTGCAGAGCAGAAGCTCAAAAATGGCTTGTGAAATCGAACTAAACGATCTTTTCTCAAGCCTTCAGTCCTAACCTCTTGCATTTACCATCATCAGGTAACCGCCCCCCGCCCCCCCCTTCTAACTTTAGGGAGGAAATCAAAGATGGTGAAACCCAGCAGGACCCTTTGAGACCCTCTTGGTTACATGAGCCCACCCCCACTGCAGTGTCCTTCATCTCTTGAAGCAAAAGGCTTTGCTTCAGGCCTCCTCTGAGTCTCAAAAGGCTGGCTCAAGAGTTAATAATCAGGAAAATTCGAACATGCAGAAACAAAGAACAGCTGTTGGGCTGGTAAACTAGTAACAATTCAAACAGTAAATCAGCCATGTAGCAGAGTCATAGGACTTTAGTTCCTCCCTGAAGGACACAGATAACAATGTCTGACACACATTCCTAAGTTGTTTTTATGGAAACCAGACTTCCACCCGATGGAAACTGCTGACGACAACTACACAGACCCCAGACCGACTGGGACTAGAAGACTGATGATGCTGACGCCTGAAACATCATCCTGTTACCTCACCACCAACCAGGTAGAAGAATGTCTACGAGCTGATCAGGCACCCTGCAACCCTCACCCCTACTGTTGCCTTTAAAAATCCTTCATTGAAAGCCATCTGGGAGTTCAGGTCTTTTGAGCACTAGCTTCTTGTTCTTCTTGTTTGGTGCCTGCAAGAAACACTGTACTTTCCTTCACCACAACGCAGTGTCAGTAGATTGGCTTCGTTGCGTGTCAGGCAAGCAGACCCAAGGTCGGTTAGGTAACAATGGGACAAGATACACACACCTCCACCCTCCTCCTCTCACACTCTAGGAGTGGGGCTTTCCCAGAACTCGCTCCTTGCCCTCTGTTCATTCCTTCTCACCAGCCCCTACCCATCAAGTCTCTTTCTCTACTTATCACAACATAATTGTAACAAGTCTCATCTCAGTGGAGTTTCCAAGACCCTTCAAAATGTGTTCCTTATCCAACTTCATTTCTTGCCACTGTCTAGTCTGGTCAGGCCACTTTCCCACAAACCCTCAACACCCCCACAAGCCCTTGGCCCAGGATGCCTTTTTCCTCCTCCAACTCCACCTTCCACACCCCTTTCTTCACAGTTCCAGCACAATGCCAGTCCTGATGAAGAAGAATTTAGATGAACTTTTTACATTACAGCAGGCATCTCTTTCCTAAATTTCACTACACCTTCTTAGTCCTAATTTTTTAAAGCATTTAAGGGACAATTAAGTAAAAAAAAAAAAAAAAGAAAAGAGAAAAGAAAAATTTCAGTATCCTCTTTTTTCTATGTCCTCTGAATCCTTCTCTCAATTCTTGCTCTCCACCACTCAAAGATACACACACACAGTAGCAGTTTCCTCAGATGAAAGCCCCCAGGAAGGAAGGGATTACTTAGGACTGAGGGGAGTCGGGACCCACAACTTCTGCTTTCCCCAGCTCTGACTCAACTGCTGTTCTTACTTCTATACAACAAAATGGGGAAGAGAATAAGGGATGAGTCACTAGAAGCTAAAAGAAAGCAACTGAAGAACTGGAATTCTTAAGACATTCTGGAAGAGCGATTCTAGCAACCCCACAAACTTATACCACTGTTCATAGTGACGAGTAGGGAAGGAACTGTCAAATCTTTAGAGCTTGGAGAAAAGAATTTTACCAGCTTTGCTAGAAATAAAAATTGCTATGTGTGACATCACAAAACAGAGTTAAGGCAATGGCTTCTCTTCTGAATTTCCATAAATGTAGGGAACCAGGTTTCAGTTTGTAAAAAATACAAAAATTTCTGGCTAAGCCAGGGAGAGAAGAGTTGCATCTGACAGTTTATTAAGGGACCAATCTACTTATTCTGATGAGGCTGAAAAGAGGACATGGGCCAGTGATCTCTCTGCAAGGAGTATCTGTGACAGTTAATTTTATGTGTCCACTTGGCTAGGCCATAATACCCAGAGATTTGGTCAAACATTATTCTAGATATTTCTATGAAAGTATTTTTTAGATGACGTTAACCTTTAAGTCAGCAGACTTTGAGTAAAGCAGATTACCCTCCATGATGTGGGTGAGCCTCACATAAGCAATTGAAGACTTAGACAGAAGAAAACTAACCTCGCCTGAAGACGAGGGAATTCTGCCAGCATATCACCTTCAGACTTAAGCTGCAGCATCAGCTCTTCTCCATGACTGTAGTCTGGCCACCCACCCTGTAACTTTTGCACTTGCCAGCCTCTACCATTATTCCTTAAAATAAATCTCTCTCACAGATACATAGACAGAACTCCTGTTGGTTCAGTTTCTCTGGAGAACCCTGACAATACAGTATCCTACATAAGCTTGGAAACCTCCCTGAAGGGTGAATTCATAACATCTCAATGCTGACTCTTCTCTTATTCTACCTTCAGAGGGAAGGCCATTTGCCTACCTTTATCTCCCTTGAAGGAAAATTATAGGCACTATCTATAGACAAGGAGGAAAAACAAATAAGGCCAAACATAAAGTTCATTTTGATAGATATTAATTTTGTGATTAAGTATTATACTTTGTGATAGATATTAAATATGTGATTTCTTTGAGCTAATTTTAATACTCAAAGAAATGAACAAAAGAAAAAGGAGGAGGAGGTAAGAAAGGAGGAAGGGGGAGAGAAGAAGAAAGTGAACAAGAATGAGAAGAAGGAGAAAAAGAAAGAGAAATGAAATTATTCAAATGAACCATGGATCTTTTTTTAAAAACCTCTAAAACTAAACTCAGCATCCGTCCTGGATGAATCAATCGATTGGCCAAGCCCTTTTCTAGTAAGATGATATTTAGTTGTAAGAAAAGCAACCACAAAGGGTTTTTTTTTTTTCCTTCTCTCTCTTTTTAAAACATTTTTAAAATTTGTGATTCGTACATTGTCTATTTCAAAGTCTCATTTAAACTGTCTTTAGTGAATCATCCCTGTGGCATATTTTCTTAGTAATGGTAGTGAATCACTCTTTTAAAATGTTTTAAGTACTTAATGTTCCTTAGCAGTCAACACTTGATAAATTTGCTAAAAGTTACTATATGTGAATGATACTAAATATCATTATAAGATCATCATTTTTCACAGAATTGAATAAGTATTTAAATGAGATATGGATGGATACTGTCTTATTTCTGACATTCCTGAAAATATATTAACTGTTGACAAGATCAGGAAGCAGACTAGCATAGTCCTAAACTCGAAGTCACCATCCCTAGATCCAGGAGTGCCTGGATCATCTTAAGCAAAGCTATTTTTTATCTCTGAATCTGTCATTACCTTATCTATAATATCTGAATGTTACTATGAGCATTATATGAGAGATTATTTTATGTGAGAGTGCTTGGTGCAGAGAGAGATCATTTATGCAGTGCAGTTTAGGAAAATGTGGAATTGATAAAGTTATACGTGGTAAAAATGCGTGGTAGGAATTGGTGAGAGACTCAAGAGGACATGCAAGGGTCTTTCCCGGGAACCCTGGGCTAAGACCAAGTAACTAAGTTGAAGAATGAAATGACCCCTCTTGGCTAACAAGGAAGGCTCTAATTGGACCAGCATGGTTTCCCTGAATCCCAGGCCTGGGGAGAGGTGTGGGAAGTGTGGCCTTACAGTGTGGCTGAACAGAATGAGAAGTCACCACTGGACAAGGCCATGTGGCCTGGGTGGGGAAGGTCCATATTCTCTATGATGGCAGGTGGCAACAGTGATGGCTTCAGGTGAGGGGGCTTCTGGCCTTCAGAACCAAACATCCAGAAAGTTTGCTTTTAGGGGAGTCCCAGACATTTCAGGAATGTTCCCTTGTAAAGGATAGTCCTTGAAATCAAGAAACCCACGTGTGGGTAAAATACACACTTCTCTGAATTGTTGGAAGGATAATGTACTTAAAGGACTTAGCACACAGCTTGGTACATAGCAGGTCTTCACTAGATGATAGCTATCATTATGTTTACTGTCACCACTGTTATCATCACTAAATGGGAGAAGGAGGTAAAGGAAATTTAAGCCCGTGGCAAAGGAGGGCCCTCTGTGGATTACTCCTGACTCATTCTAGAAAGGATTAAAAACACTTGGTTTTCTCTGGGTGAGCAGAACATGGCAGGGAGCGGGGAACTAATCACTCCCAAATCAGTCTGTGTTCACCCAGCCAGAGAGCCCGGGGACGGCACGGTGCTCATGAAAATGAGCAGATGATTATGTTAGAGCATTTAATCCACATATGTTTATTCATTAATTTGTTTTAAGTAAAAACACCAGGAAGGGGAACTAAAATCCTCTTCAAATCCAATCACCGAGCTTAGCACTTTACCTGCTTTGACTGACTTGATACTCATAACAATCTTTGTATCCTTACTCCCATTTGACATACGAGAAGACGCAGGTGCAGAGAGCTTAAGCAACTTCCCAGCTGGTACTGAAACTGGGATTGAATTCCAGGGCAGTCGTCCTCCAAATCCCCGAATTTCCCTCCACACCATCTCACAATGATTGCAGAGGCTCCTTTCTGTGCCCTCTCCTCCTTGACAGTGTTATTTCCTAAGCATTCCTGTCTAGAAGCAATTTTTATTCTACGTGGTGCTTTGCAGTAAAACTGTCCTCTTAGGAGCAGTGACCTGAATTTCTGAAGTGGTTTCCTCGTGGGTGTTGTTTACTGTCTGAGAGTAGCTTGTTGTTTCTGAGTGCTGGGGAACACAGTGATGGCACATCATTAAGCACCCTGCACTTTCTTTGGCCACAAACCACTTGTACCACTAAACTAAAGAAGAAACAAAAGGAAATCAAGTATACACTAATGATACAAGTGTTAAATGCCCCAAATCAGAATTGCTTGGTTTAGCCACTGGTAGATTCCCTTCTAAAACAAGTGCTCTCCCTTCGCTGTTTCCCTTACAGACATCACATCTCGTACACTCACTAACATTAAGCATATTTCCTCTGCTTTAAATTAGATTTTTTCCCTTCATTTAAAATAATGTATCTAACCTTAATATATTTAAATACATGCTGTGGTGCTGATAATTTCTCCAAGTCTGTGTGCTGTAAAAACAGAACTAAGCAGAAAAAAGTAGATTCTAGTTCAATTGGCAAGATTTTTATCATTTTCAAAAATGAAGAAAGTTAAATTTGGATCTTTATCTTATTGTTTTTCATTAATTCTTGTTTCAACCTTACATTGGAAAGAATGTGTCCTTTAAGCATTCTGTCACTTGAAATATATTCATCTTTAATTAGAAATATTTCCAGTTAGCTAAAATTAGGTCATATCAAATTTTCCAAAATATTACATTTAAAATTTTGGTTGACATCCCCCTAACATCTATGTACAAAATGAAGAATAATCTTTATCATAAATTTCAGTAGTTTTTATTCAGAAATAAAAACTCCCACATTAACTATAGTTACCAGTGCTTCCTTTATATGTTTATAAAATAATTACTTCTTGAGAGAAAGAAATGTTCCAGGCAATCACCCACTCCATTCTGTGGTGGTTAGGAGTTTTAGTATTTCACAAGTAAAAACATCACTTTTTCTTATGGTTACAAAACCTGGATTTTTGAGCACGAAGGCTCAAAGCAGCAGAGTACTGCTGGTAAAAGGTGAGATGCTAGAAACCATTCTGTCGCCTTTCATTTCAGTGACTTCCTACCACTTTTGTTCACTGATGTGTGTGCTTTAGGGGTCCGCCTTCATAACTTTCCACTTGCGTGGAATTCCAGCTGTTTAATCAAACTGAAACAAATTGTAGTCTTAAGATCCTCGTACCTTTGAAGATTTCCTTCCTGATATACTATCTTGTTAACCCATTGCATCATTCAGAAGAATAAATACCCCAGCTCAGCACACAGGAAATGTAACAACAACAAAAAAGGAAATAGAGAATATTAAGATATATACATGTATGTATCACACACACACATAAAATACATGGTCTACGTAACAGAAAAGTAAAAAATTTCTTGAACATATATAATGATATTTGCCAAGTGTATTTAAAAGGATAAACCCTGCTAATTAAATTTGGAATTTTTTTCTCCTCATTTTTCAGAGAAGGCAATAAATAATGAAACAATCTGACATTTGTGGTAGGGTTGTGTAGCAGAAAGAAAGATGTAGCAGTATTCCAAATTCACTTGTGGCAGACTTACATGAGCAAAGAAAAGGTAGCCTCTTCATTTCTCTATGGCTGATTTCATCCTCTTTATGAGTTCCCTTCCTGCTGGATAGAGGAGACATTTAGACACATCAACAAATTTAGACTGAAATAGTACTGTTAATGGACGATTTAAACAGTACTATTTCAGTCTAAATTTCAATCTATTCAAATATGATATAATACTATGAATCAGAGCTGGTTTCTTCTGGGTGATTCAGTCCTTCAGTAAATGCTCAGACTTTCAGAATTCTCCTCTCCCTTTTGGGTAGCAGCTGGGTGTGTGAAGGGTTTTGCATTGCTCTCTGTGGCATCCCTGGCCACGTGCTGGCTGGTGTCCCCTGAGCTCTGGCTGCCTGGCTTCTGTCCCGGGCACGCTGCTGGTGGCTGCTCCTGACATCAGAGGCTGGTGTGACTAGTCTTTGTTCTCGCAGCTTGGCCGGAGACCAAGGTTCCTCTCTGGTGACTTGTACCCTGAAGGTTGACTGCATCCTGGCTTCAGAGCCACCTCGCTCTTGCCTGGGGATTTCTGCCAAGTTGGACAGCCAACAGCATCCACTTCCTTCTGCAGCCCTCCTCCTGCCAGCAGGAGCACCTGAACTGTCTGCCTTGTCTGAGCGCCAAGTGCAGCCCAAGAGGGTCAGCTCAGACTCTGAGTAAGCACGTGGTAGCCCGACATGCACTGCAGGCCGGTCCCTCCACCTTCACAATAGGGGTAGAGCTGCTCAGCTAGTGGACTGGGGCTTTGTCCAAGGAGAGGAAGCCAGGACTCAGTCCCTTACCAGTGGCCTCTCTTCTCCCCCCATCTCCATTCCTGGCTTCTTTCCACACTCCTCCACCAGCCTTCTAATCCTCCTCCCTGACACCAAAGCTCAAGATCAAGTCACCAGGTCAGGTTCTTCCTATGTTAATAGGACAAATAGGAGTTTAGAAAAATTGTTTTATTTTTCAATGAAATCAGGTTTTACTGTCTCCACCAAAAAAAAAAAAAAATCCTATTTTGTTTTTCAGAAGGCAAACAGTGCATCATTTTCTTTGTGCTCCTGCCACAAAAAGTTCCAGTACACCCCCACCGCCCCTCTGCCTCCCCTTCTCTGCAGGTCCTAAACAGGAAAGCTCAGTAATACATTCTCAAAATCTGTTCTCTTTGCTCCATGTGCAAAAGGCAATAGAATTTCAAGGGTCTCTCGAGTTAATAAATCAATAAAAGAGTCACATTTTGTTCTGAAAGTTAGCAAGCTTTGCTAACTTTGGAGAGATCTTTATTTATGGTCATGGACTCTAGCATTTACATGGCTGCAGTTAAGAGAATACTTTTGAAAATTTGACATCTGATGGCATTGTTGTTTTTCACCCGATTTTATAGGATTGTTTCCTCTTTCATTTCTTGTTTGAGCACCCTAAAATAGCTTAATGACCCTCTCCATATTAACAAAATATGAGTTAGAGTCCTTATAATCAAAAAGGCTTCAAAATAACTTGACATCCCACACTATATTTGGGAGATGACCTCAGACTTTATCAGTGAAATAAGATTTTGAATTCATTCTTTTGAACTTAAGGCTTTAGGTAAGTACCTAAGACTGTACATAATTCCCTTGTTGAAAATAAAACTGTCAAAACAAAACTCATTTGATTATCTATAAACGCTTCAACTCAGGTATTTTTAAAAGAATTCCATGAAGTCCCTTAAATAATATGTACTATTTTGTAGCTACATTTTTATGGGAGAAAAATCATGGCTGTCATCAAACAGCTCATCAAACTGGTAATTTTAATTCCCAAACAGGTTTAGAATATCTTCTGTGCTTTATGCTTACCAATATTGAGTGGCCAATCAATTATTTGAGAGAAATTGAATATAAATGACAAATTGTATTTTGCAATGAAATAAGTAGGTTAAGAAGGGTTCTTTTATGAATAAGTTATTAATTTGTTAAAGGTAAATAACTGTAGTTATATAAATTTTCTTTACAAAAGATGTAAAATCAAATGAACAGACCTCCATCTTCCCTAGCCCTTTCTTGATGATGGGACCAAGTGCAAACTTCTTAGCAAAATGCCATTTACAGTGTGACCTTGCCCAGCCTTTTCAAATTTTCTTCTGTCATTTTACCCTTACTCTGTATTTTAGCCAAGCCCAATTACTCACTTACCTCTGAATCTCTCATGCATTTTCAAGCCTCTCTGTTCAAAACCTCCTGTCTGGCAAACTCCTACCTACCCTTCAGTGTCTCCTCTGTCCCTTTACATAGTCAGTCACTGTCATAGCACTGTACACGTCTCTCTGCTGTAACAGTTAACATACTGCATTGCAATTGTTATTTCCATGTCCTTACCCACTATTAACAGAGACTGTCTTGATGGCTGGGATAGTATCATATCCATTCCATATCCACGCACTGAGCACAGTGCCTGGCAGAGAGGAGAGACTCAATAAACGGTGGCTGAATTAATAATTACATAAGAGGACTCAAGAGAGTCAATAAAGGACTCTGGCAGAGGACAGTAGGAGTTGGCTCAGCCTTCGGACAAGGAGAAGTGAAGTCACCACATTCTCATGAAACAATCTAGAATGATACTCGTTGTCCCAGCAAAGATCTTCATACGTCAACTGGGAATAGGGGCGAGTTATGGCAGCTCAGGTTTCATGCCAGAGTGGGGCACCCTTCAGCAAGGAGGCCAGATAACATTAGGGCTCCTGGAGACCTTCTCTCCCAGCCTCTGCTTCCTTAACCTGTGCTACTGTGCCTCTGCTTTCTTTTCTTCCTGCTCCCACTGCATCACAGCCCTTTCCATCAAACACACTTGCACATCCCTCTTCAAAAATAGGCTAGTGACGAGGACTAGGACCTAGATGATTCCAGTCAAGTTGGGTAGTTCTGAGTCCTCTTTGACAGGCCAGTATTATGGACGTGCACATGGGAGCTCACAGTTTGCAAAGCATTGTCACATAGTCACATATATCATCTCATTTGATCTTAACTTGGGCCCAGTTATCTCAGGTTAGTAGATATGGAAAAAGCCATAGCAACTTCAGTCATCTGGGTGTGAGCCCAGCCTGGAACAAGGACTTTTAACTCTGTTTGCACTTTGGAACTTATGTTGGAAAACAGGGTAAAGATAGATAGTGGTGTCCTTAGTATAACCTGGTATTTATAGAAATGTTTCTGTTGTTCTAACAGTAATAAATAGACAGTAAAAATTTATATATATATATATGTAAAGGTTATAAAGTGAAATACAAATGTATCCTTCTCTGCTTCCCAAGATCCCCATTCCTACTCCCCCAAGGCAACCACCATGAAAAATTTCTTGTGAATCCTTCCAAAAATGTCTTCAATGTGTATGTGTGCATACATATACATACTGTGTGTTATATAAAAATATTATATATTTTTAAGTGTCACAACTAGAAATATGCATTATATAAAAATATACATGTATGCACAAATTATGACCATTAGAATATAAAATATGTAACATAAAATCATGCCTACATTTGTATGTGCATATATACATAAAATAATTATATATAAAATCCAACCTACATGTGTGATTTGTGTGTATTTATATATAAAAATACACATATATGCGCACACACACATACGAATACATGCAAATAGACATAGAGTCAGCCATGGACCTAGCACTGAATGTTAAGGGACATTAGGTTGGTGACATTGTTACAATTTCTGACAGTATGCCAAATTTAATGAAGTGCATCAAGCAGCAGTTTTTTGTTGGAAGGGAAGATAGCCGTTTGTGTAAGACCAGATGTCCCGCTGGGCCCAGGCTGGTACGGCCAGAATCTTCTTCTCTAGGAAGTTTGCTCTGCAGATCCCCTTACTTAGTGACTCTCGGAAGTTGCTTTGCTGTGATGGTAACTGCTTGTGACCACCTGAACTCCAAGACTGATCTCTGGTTGCTTGGAAGCACATTCATCCAAGTGTTCAGGTGGTGTCTAGAGTGGTCCTGGACTGTTCGTTGACTCCACCTGGCCTCCCTCCTGTGACTGGAGGGTAAAGACCAGGTGTCAGTCATCTTTGTTGCCCCAGGGCAGACCCCCCACCTCGATGAGCATTTGTCAAACAGAACTGTAGCTGTAACTGTCACTTAACACAGTATCTCATCTGCAAAGTCTCCACAGAGCCCCGTGGAGAGGCAGGTGCCCTTTCTTACTGAGCATCCTCTCTTCTAGACACCATTTGGAAGTAGATCATTTATCTTGAGTGCTTCTAGCTTCCTCTTCTATTCTCATACCGCTTTCAAACTAGGAAACTAAAGCAAGCCATGTTGTGTGATTTCTGTGCTTGGCAGCTGGGGTCATTTGGGGGCAGGAGAGCAATTGTTTTATGTTCCGAAATACTCATGCAGAGTTCAAGTAATCTTTGTTCTACTAGGGAAGAAACCGTCTCTTAGGAAGCAGGCAATGGAAAGAGAGAATAAAACAACAGGAGGAGAACAACAACAACAACAACAAAATGGAAAGAAAGATTAAAGCCCAGGAACTTCAACACTATAAACTCAGACACACACCTTCTCTAATGGTACAGTCACTGGACTTGGAAGCAGTGAGTTTGGCTGGAACACATCACCTGGAAACCTGGAGTCAGTCTCAGCTCTGTCAGGGAGTCTCAGGGGTTAACTGGAAAAGAGGCGTTGACCTAGACACAGCAGTGGCATTGCGGCTCTGATGAACTGCCCAGTGGAGGAACTGTTACGCTTATCCTGTGTACAGGGAGAGAGCAGAAGTTACAGGGATGCGGATTTTGACCCAATTGGACGAAGAATTTTCTAATATAGTTTTTTACCCCCCACGGAATGGACTACTTTGTAAGGTGATAAATTCTTTGGTACTGGAGAAATTTGCACCATCCTGGACAGAAGGACGTATTAGGTGGTTTCCAAGTTCCCTAACATCTCTTAAGAATATGCTGCTGTGACTCGTTGACCCCGAAGGCAGCAGTGTCCAGGCGAACTTCCTGCAGTGATGGGAATGGGCCATATCTGGGCTGTCCAAAATGGTGGTCACCTGCCACATGTGCCTATGAGCATTTGAAATGTGGCTGTATGACAAAGAAACAGAAATTTTAGTTTAATTTAATTCTAGTTAATTCCTATTTAAAAAACCGTATGTGGCTCATGGCTTACCCAATGAGCCCAGCTCTAAAATCCCATGATAGCTTTCCAGCTCATCGTTGTCTGTCACATTCTCATCACATACTCTGTCTGGACACTGTATACAGAACATGATCTTACTGAAGAAATTACTTTCTGAGAAAGAAGTAGAATCCCTTTTACAAGTGGAAGTGGATAAAGAATAACAGTAGACAGCAAATAAACTATTGCTAAACTGGAAAGTGCACTCAGCCAGAGAATCTACTGCACAGTCACAATAAAAACACTGGTGTTTCTAAGAAGTGTAAAGGTGTGAACACCCCCCTGTTGTGGGGGTGGGAGGCAAGTAGCTCTGAGCTCAGTCTCCCACCATCGTGCTGCTGCTCTGAACGGAGGTTCCTTCCCACAGAATGCGTTCAACGGGCTGCTAGTCTTTTTCCTATACACTTGAAGAATGATAGAGATTTGGAACAATGTGGTAAAGTAACCTTAGGCTTCATGCCACTTCACCAGAAAGAGGAAGTTGCTTGAATTAGAATTTATCATTTCAAATCAGGAAGCGGCTTCGGAGATTATATAATCTCGCTTCTGTGTTTTACAGAGAAGACAACCAAAACCCGAAGCCCAGAGAAGCCTTGTGACTTGCCAAGGTCACGTGGTTCTTTAATAGTAGAATATTTTATTTGTGTAAGAAAATTAATATGTAAATAACAAATAGTTACCCGTCTAAAATGGAACCTTTTTCTTAAAAACAAAAAACTGCTTCCCAAGAGCTTGTTTGAGCTGAAGGAGAGTCCAGGGCATCACCAACAGCTTTCCCATGGGATGCTTCAGTCGTCTCGTGTGTCCCGAGAGTGTGACAGAGGCCTTTATTGGAAACCTGGTTGGGGGACTGGACTGAGCTCGAACTTGGACTCCTCCCCAGACTTGGTCCAGAGTAAAGTTGCAATGTGCTCAGGGGCTGCTCTGGGGCCATGTTCTCTCCAAACAAAGCCCTGCCACAGTTCCCAGGAAGAAATTCTTCCCCCTCTTGGTTCATCAAACATCTGTGTAGGTCTGTCCCCCAGAGAAGGGCAAAATCTAAATAAATAAGTTCTGTTTTCAATTTGTCTTCCTGAAAACCAAACTTCACCCACATGAAACTAGCTAGCATGCCTCAGATGCTGAAGGCTTCTAGGTACTTTCTGAGTTTGCTCTGACTCATGTCTCACCTACATATTTATCCTCGATTAAAAGTAAAATAAAATAAAATAAAGCAGAGAAATGAGGGCTTCCTTTCAATGTAAACTATTTGATTCTTCCCACATCCTCATCTTTTCTCCATTACCACATAAAACCCTTTTTCCTTGAAATAGGTATGAAATTCAGATAACTGACATATTTGTAAGATTATTTACAGAGCACTTAGACATTGGAAGTTGAGCAGTTTAACTGAAAGGGTACAGTCACATCACGCACTATGTCACAGCCAAGCGATGATCTAATGAGACTGCTTTTCGTAATGACTAGCAGATTTTCATGTCATCTAGCCATACAAAAGCCATAACTGGCTTTCTGCTGGGATCCTTTGGATTAAATATGACCACCTAAATCTGACAGCCTATTACTAAGGTTTTCTTTCCCCTCCTATCAAACTACAATTTCAGGGCACCCCCCAGCCTCACTCCAACACGGTCCCCCTTTTCAGCCAGCCTCTCATCCTGACCATGCTCCCTCCCCCAGATTCTGTTTATGGTCCTCTTCATGGCTTCCTTCCATAGACAGCATCCCATACCTCATTGCCTCCTTTCAGGACCATCACCTCCTCCAAGAATAGGCTTTAAGGGACTTCTCTTTTAGAAACCTTCCCATGTAAATCCATCCAACACTTGTGCCCTATCACTTGTCTGCTCTGAGAGTCACTGCATGCTTTGTTTTATTTTGCATTATCTCTGTGCACAAAGCTATAAACCTTAAGAACTGGAGAGATGGGAGTGAGAGCAGGCTACATAGACACTAGCTGGCTTTACCCCCATTCTTCCCCAGACAAGGACTGGGGTTAAGATTGCCTGGGGGATCTGTCCAAGACACACAGCATTAGAAGCAACTCTCCAAGCCCACTGCTCATTCATCACATCATGACTTTTAGTTCCAGATCTGTGTCATATTAAACACTGAGAAAAATATAGTATTACATAATACACAAAGAAAGATTTATAACTGCATTAGTGATGCTTACATTTCTATTAACTAAAAATTATGGCCATGGCAGACACTGCTGGACCATGTTTCCCAGTCTTTCCAGCAGTGAGATGCAGCCATGAGATTGTGTTCTGACCAATGCGATGGGTGTAGAAGTAATGCATGCAGCTCTAGGCTTGGCCCATAGAAACCTCCCTGCTTACCTCTGTGCCCTCTCCTCTTGCTCTGCTGGTGGGTACTGGAGACCTTGGAGGCCAGAGTTGAAGATGGTGGAGTCGTAAGATGGAAGGAGTTTGGTCCTGGATTACCACTTGGAGGAGAGCTGTCTGGTGGTCTGGAGTGCCCACTTTGAACTGTGATGTGAGCAAGAACTATGACATTGACAAGTGACTGTGTTAAGCCTCTTGGATTTTGGCTAGCATTTACCCAAACTCATACACATTTGTTACCTAATTCTTAGAGCATCCCTATGAACTAGATATGATCCGCATTTCACAAATGGAAAACCAAGAATGAAAGTGGTTTACACTTCTCACATGAAACACAGCTGAGATTTGAGCCCAGGTCTATCTGCTTCCACATGCCTTGCTTTTTTTGAATACAGAGGTTCCTATGATGAAGTTTCAACTTAGGAACTTTCTTAGAAATGAATCATTTTGTGCATCAACTCTGCTAATCACCAACAGATGGCAGTAGCGGCTGCCTACAGACTGAGTTCATGAACAAATGGATTTAGGAATAACATAAAATAAAATATAAACTGTATGTGCATAGAGGAATTTCTGAATGCTGCCTTTTCTCTGGTGAGGGATAATTGTACCTTCTTGAGAATTATCACTGCAAGTTATTTAAACTCATTCACCTTATTCTCTCCTCTGAAAAAGAAATTGGCCTAGAATCGTTTGATAATCCATCTGTTCCCTTCAGATTCTGACAGTCCATTGTGCACACATGAGCAATTACAAAGAGCTGACCCTGTAAACAAATGTTAAGTGTACAACTGACACTGGACTGCCGTTCCCTCTCTAGGGGAGACAGGCTGGGCAGAGAATTATGTTCTGTGATTACTCTCACCAATGGGTAAACAAGGCTACAACTACTGCCAAATTCAAACTGTATTTATTTATGTAATTGTATAATTAAAATAATATTGGGAAAAAGAAATCACACATATAGACATTCAAAACCAAGCAAGGCATGTGAAGGACATGTTATAAAAAATGAGGCAGTAGAGCAGAATGGTTGACAAAATAAGCTTTGGATCATGACAGTCCTGGGGTTAAAGCCCTTCTCCGCCACTCACTTGTAGTGTGGCCACAGGTAGGTCTGCCAGCCCTCCAGAGCCTCAGTTTCCCTATCTACAGAAAGGAGAGAGGGTAATACATTGACACCATAGAGCTTTGTGAGTATTAATACCTCTCATATTATAATATATAATGATTCAATTATCATAATATTCAATTACTCAATTATAATATATCATACATCATATTATTAATAATCTCATATGGGGATGGGTTGGGGAAGATGATGAGGAAGATGTCCATGAGATTACATGAAAATGCTTTCAACTGACAATAAAATTATAAATAACAATTATATGTTAATTATTTTCTCTCACTTAGCATTTTAACCCAAGATATTTTCTGGTGTCTGTGCAGCTCGACTTCCATCATACCTTCCTCAAGACAGAAGTCACATCATTCTCTTTTTACTGTCCAGCATGCTTGGTCCATGGGCACAGGAAGGGTGTAAGTCAGTTTGCGTTTCTTGAGTAGGGAAATTATAATGCTCTCCTCACTCTATCTCTAAGCATTCAACTTCAGATGTCCACAGAGCAGTTTTTATAGCACCACAGTTGGCCATAAAGAAGAGGAAAGAATGTCTGGTGGGACGCCTACCATGTGCTATAGAACCATAGACTACAGAACTGTCCTGAACACAAGGGCAGCCACTCACCACATGTGGCTACTTAAATTCAGGTTAATGAAAAGTAAATGCAGTTAAAAACACAATTCCTCACACCAGCCTCACTTCAAATGCCCAGCAGCCACACGTGGTAAATGGCAACCCTACTGAACAGTGCCGATACAGAATATTTCCATCAGTGAAGAGAGTTCTACTGGATAGTGCAGCTCTGGAATACTACAGGAAGTGCCTGAAAGCTGAATACAGAGAAATTTGAGAGTCAAGGCCTTTGGGCCGTTACATTAGTCAGGACATAATCAAGATGGGAGGTAGAAATTACATAGTGAGATGGTGCAAATGGAAAAAGTCATAAAGGAAGAACAGTCAGTATTCAAGGACCATTTGGACTTGGGGAGAAAGAAAAAGGGAAGTGAGGTTGGCAGTCATTAAGATGACCCCCTCTCCACAGTGATCCTTACCTCCTGGTTCATGACTTGGTGGGTCGCTCTCACATTGGAACTGACCTGTGTGACCAGCAGGATGTGAAGTGATGGTGTGTGACTTCCAAGGTTAGGCCATAGAAGGCAGTGCAGCTTCCTGCTCTCTGGGTTTGCCCGCTCTGTGGGAGGCCAGGCACCATGTCTGTCCAGAAGGTCCTGTAGGGAGGGCTACATGGGGATGAACCCGTGAGACATAGTGCGTGCTTGTTGTTCTCTTTAGCCACTAAGTCTTGGGGTGATTTACTATGTAGCAATAGATACCTAACAGAGGAGGCATCAGATTACCTTGTGATTTTAAGCTTAGGTGATGGTGGAGCTAATTATCCATTTTCCTTCCTTTCAAAATATAATCCGTATAAGAAAGCTGTTTTGTGCTACAATCTTATATGGAATTCTATTCAAAGAAAACTGTCTGGAAATCGAAAAGTAGATAAATACTATTTAATCTTTTATAACCATCTCTCCTGAATATGCTGGAGGGGGATTACTTTCAAAATATATACTTAGCTAAATTTCTTTAAAATTTCATTTCCCCATCTTATCCTCAATATTGTCTTGGTACCAAATTAGCTCCAAGATTAATATCCCAGATTTCTCAAAAAATGATACTATAAGCTCAAGCCAAGTAAGCTTTTGCCACTCTCTTCTTTGATCAGTTTTATTATGTGGATCTGTATTAACCTCTGTCTTTTCAGCTTTCCCATCTTCTCATTATTTGCATTCTGTACAAGGAAAGGGAACCAAGAATCACCCTGAAAGCAGGGAATCCTCTTTTAGAGGGGAAGAGTGGGGAAGAGAGAGCGAGAGTGTCCATGCTGCAACTACATATAAGCAAACACGAATTTCCTGCAAAAGAAAAGAAGAAAATTCCCTGCAATTATTTTTTCATGTATATATGTTCAGCAAAGAAACCAGCCTTGGGAGGCAGCCTGGTTCAGGTGAGTCCGTTCACTGTGCGACACTGAGGATGTCGGATGGCATTTCTCTGTCTGTTTCCTCGTTTGCAAAATGAGATCTACTTGCTAGTTTGTGAAAGGATTAAAGGAACTAAAGCACACAAAGCAGCTCACGTGGTGCCGGCCACGGTGGAAGCGTTCAATAGCCATTAAAGTCTCAGAGATCTAAATAATGGGAAATTTATTACACAAAAGGTAACTGATTTCAGACGCTAGTATTTGAGTGTCCCTCCTAGAACATGCTTTGTTTGCCTCTTTTGATATTTTGAGACAGCGTCTTCTATCATTGTTAGAACCACAGAGAGTCTGTGATGTTGGTGTGGTATTGGACGACATCCATCACCTCTGGACACAAAAGCCATAAGCACTTCACTTCTGATTTAGATCATGTCATATGTGACACACAACTTCTATAACCAACTCTTTCTTACCTTTCTGCACACTTGTTTCTAATTCTGAACAGTTGACCCTTGAATAATTGAGGGTTAGGGGTGCCAACCCTCTGCCCAGTGGAAAATCTGTATAACTTTACAGTAGGTCCTCCATATCCAGGGTACCACATCCATGGGTTCAGCTGACCATGGAGTGTGTAGTACTGTAGTACGTATTTATTGAAAAAAAATCCACCTATAAGTAATCCACACAGTTCAAACCTGTGTTGCTGTTCAAGGGTCAACTGTACTTGTAATAAAGCCCATTATACTCCAACTGTTGAGTCTCAGTATCTACTGTGAGCATTCAGTTCCACTCTATAACTATTGTTTAATCGAAAATTCTCATCACCTTTTATTCTTTTTTTTTAAATTGAAGCACGACTATTTTTTGAGAGCCCTTACTATGTGCCACAATTCTAGGCACTTTGGGTACATCAGTGTACAAAAAGTCAAAGATATCTGCTCTGTGGAGCTTCCATTCTAGTGGGAGGATACAGAAAATAAATAATAAACATCATATAAAAAAATTATACAGGATATTAGAAAGTGATAATTATAATGGAAAAAAGAAAAAGTAGAGTAAGATGGATCAGAAATGAGGCAGCAGGTGGAAGTTTGCTGTTGAGTAAGGCTGTCAGTGTAGCCTCTTAGAGAAGGTAAGATTTGCATAAAATCTTGAAGAAGTGAGTGAGTTGGCCAAATATTCCAAGCAAAGGGAACAGTTAGTGCAAAGGCCCTGTGGAGGGAGTGTGCCTGCATAGTCAAGGGGCAGCAAGGAGGCCCGTGGACTTGGAGGAGAGTGAGAGTCAGAAATATAATGGGTGAAGATCAGGTAGGGTATTTTTGGCCATTGCAAGGACCTTAGCTCTTACCCTGAGGGAAAACCAAACCACTAGAGAATTTGAGCAGAGAAGTGACATAATCTGACATATTTTAACAGCATCCCTTTGGCTGCTGAGTGTTGTGAATGACTGTAGGAGACGGTGAAAGCAAGGATCCCATGTAGGAGGCTATTGTAACACTCCAGTAGAGATGATGAGAGCTTGGGCAGGATGTTAACAGTAGAGTGGTGAAAAGTGGTCAGATAATACAAAGATGTTACCTTTCTCAACAATATTTCTTCCTTTTTTTTTTTACAGATAGAAATGTTACTTATTTATTTATTTTTTCAATGGAGGTACTGGGGATTGAACCCAGGACCTCGTCCACGCTAAGCATAGGACTCTACCACTGAGCTATACCCTCCCCCTACAATAGTATTTCAGTTCAATTCATGCATCAACAAAATGCTTTAAAAAGTCTTCTGAGGTTAATAGATACAAGTATACTCTGTTCTCCAGTTTTGTAGCTTCTTCTAGATTTAAAAAAAAAATTCTCAGGAAAAAAACAGCTGACAAAACAACTTTTTGATACTCTAGGAACAAAGTATTCATTATCTTGCACATTTAGAAAATGCTCCTACAGTATAAAGTCACTCCTATCCAACTGGAAAAAACTTTTAAGCACACAGTGACTGTGAGTTATTCCTCAAATCTTCAGTTCTGGATCAGAGAATAAACCAAATGCAGAGCTGCATGTCGGTCAAAGCTCCCCCCTTCCCACCATAAAAGCCTGTAACTGCCATAGACAGTGTGATTAATGAGCAGTAGGAGAAAACTAGGGAGGCCATCACGATATGCCTTGGAAACAAATCCTGAAAATAAACTTCACATTTCAAACTAGATTAGCTATTTCTTCTGAGTAATTTTCTCTACCTTCAAGAAGAGGAATAAAAGGACAGTGAGAATTTCCTTCTGTTGCAGCTCCATTCCCCAATACGCATAATCAGATTTAGTCTCCTTAAGGTCATAGAACCACCTTGCTATGCAAATCTTCTCTCTTAGAATTGCTGAGACTGTATATGATAGGCATATAGAAAGAAAAATAAAAATATACAAATGGATAATACAAAAGTTATATTAATATAGATCTAGGATAAACACTTTTGGTCATTATTTCTGGAGCTAGCGATGATCTATCCAAAGACAAATTCACCTAGAGATGACTCTCTTTTTGCATAGCCAGTGCAGTAAGGCAGATGAATCTGTGACCTGGAGATGGATACCTTATGAAAATAGTCCTGTGTTGGGAGTAAGAGCTTCCCTAGATTGCTGGGTTCTCTAGATTAATCCAATGCTTCTTCCATTCTGTTTAGAGCGTTAGGGAAGTCCTTCAAAAGCTTTAGATACGTGTCTTTAGCTGCTTTCTGGACATTCCTCATATACATCCACCTAGTTCCTCTTCCAAGCCAGAGACCTGGAAACCTTCCATCACTTCCTTCCCTTACTCCTTATATCAGTCAGGGTTCCATGGGAGATGCAGAACCACGATGGGCATTAAGGACTAAGGAATTCATTACAGGAATCAGACCTCACACAATTATGGGAGATAGTAGGGAAGTAAAGGCCTGAAAGTAAACTGTACATTTCAATTTGTATTAGCTATTTCCAGAGGGAAACACTAACCAGCTGCTGGAGTGGAACTATGAGTCTGATGTTAAAGTTTAAGGAAGGTTGTTGGCTCTTTCTGGCAACACCTCTATGAATCCCAGTGAGCCATACAGTGTCAGCCTTGGGTCAGTCACTTTTGACCATGAGGTCTGGCAGTCAGGAAGGAAGGCTGGACATATTTGGGGAAGACTGAGGGAAAACTAGAATCACAAGGATAAACCAGAACCTACAAGGAAATGCTGGAACCCATGTCTGTCTCTCCTGCATCTAACTCTGATGAGCAGCAGGAAAAGCTGGGACCATAAGTCTGAGCTGTTCATGTGCCCAGCCTGGCACTCGGAGAAGCCGGAGGGGATGGGTGGGAAGCAGCTGTGGGCCAGCTGCTGCCCAGGTGAGCCAGAAGGTCAGTGACAACATGATGGCTGCTGTTTCACTTCCACCGTCCAGACCACACCTGTGTGGCCACCCCTGACCCAGAACTATACAGAGATGGAAAGTCTGGGAAATGTAATTCCAGCTAAGCTAAAGTGACAGAGTACAAAGTCAACATGTATCTTACATATCAATCAATTTTAATTCTTCCAGAGTTCTTAAACATGTCCTTTCTTTTCCTTCTCCAATCCCACTGCTCTAGCTCAGACCCAAAACAAAGACACAATGTAGTTTATCTTTTGGGGTTTGGGCTCCTGTAGCTGTAGAATCGGTGCCCAGCACAAGTGCCTCTCTGAGCCAGACAAGTACGATAAATGCATGAAGAGGCCGAAGTTGGGATGGATGAGGAGTGGTGGGGACTGCGGCAAACTGGGGAGACACCCCTGTCGAAGGAGCATAGGAGTGAATCAGCCCCAGCCAGCGATTGCCTGGCTGGAATGCAGACCCAATGTTATATAAAAGAAGTTGTGGGATCTCTTAGCTTTAAATGTCAGCTCAATAATCTTGTCAAAGATAACATGGCCCCAACAGTATTTTTAAGATGCTGTGTGCGCTAAATGGAACGCTGACCAGAGGCACCTAAGGACAGCTGATGTGCAGCCTCTTTGGATTCATGTATGTCAACACAGGCTTCCCGAAAAGTTGGTCCAAATACTACAGAGGAGGGTAGAGTGTCACTGGTCAACCTGTGGTTGGTTTGGCTGCTTTGGACTCCAAGAGGCCTGAGGACCCACAGGCTACTACTGTTGAGATTCTGACAAATGCCTACAACCAAGGCATCTGGACAGAAATGGACGTGAAAGGAGCATGCGTGAGCAACTGCGTGGGTGACTGTGAGAATGTAAGTCAATGGCTGACGTGTGGGGGTGTGAGTCAAGTGTGCACGTGAGGTCCATGCAGAGCCTATGAGCCAAAAGAGAAAAGGGAGGAGGATGCCCGTCAATGGTGGGAGGAAGGGAGAGAGGGAGAGAGAAGGGAGAAGCCACACACACTTTCACCCAGTGCAGTTGCAGATGGTTTTATCTGCCCCTGTTTGTTTTCCCCTAATATGTGCAGGGATGAGTAGGTGTTAACACCCATCAGGCCGGAGATGGGCAGTTACACGGCCAAGGAATTCAGGAATTTCTTCTGGCTACTGCTGTCACCAGAATCTTTCTTTCCTAACAAGTTATAAATTGTTTCCTACTATCTTTGTGCCAACTGCTTAGAAATGCCATGTCTTAAATACTGTATGATATCACTTACATGTGGAATCTAAAAAAATACAACAAACAAGTGAATATAACAGAAAGAAGCAGACTCACAATACAAGAACAAACTAGTGATGACCAGCGGGGAGCAGAGGAGGGGCAACATGGGGGTGGGGGAGTGGGAGGTACAAACTACTGGGTGTAAGACAGGCTCAAGGATGTATCAGACAACACAGGGAATTAGCCAATTTTTTTTTTTGTAATAACTGTAACTGGAAAGTAACCTTTAAATATTGTATAAAATTTTATCAACTAAAAAAAAAAAAAAAGAAATGTCATGTCTTGGTTTGGGCATCTCATTCAGAATCCCAACTGAATAGATAAGGATGGCTAAATAAATAAAGATGATGGCTATAATGAAAGTGCACGATTCCAAGACATTCCTGCTTCCCCTTTCAAAGGATTAAGGCCTGTGGTGAAGGAACCAGGACCATAGAGTTAATGCTGGCAAGCATTTGAATACTCGAGTAAATTCACAAAATCAAGTGCACTGGTGGCTGGCCCTGCCGCAGTAGGGGAGAGGGAAGAGCCTGCCCACAGCAGCCAAAGCACAATGGAGGCCACCCTGGTCCCTGAGAGGGCTTCTGCCTCCAGGGCTCCCCAACTTCGTGACCCCATTCTTAACCCATCTTGTTCTTTTAGGTCAGAAGAGGTTGAACGCATATTATGAAACTTCTTTTTTCCACTTTGTGAGAAAAAAATTATACAATTTGAGGTGATGCTCTTATGGTGGATGTGCAGTTTTCATATCATAAAACGCAGGTGCTAAGTGAGCCTGGTGTGTGCAATACTCCTACGCAGAAACCAGCAGTGAGAGAGCCCCAAAGTCGGTTACCCGGGTACATTTCGCATTTTTAGAGGGCAAGAAGGGAGGACGGAGAGGATCCTGGATGCACAGGGTAGTAGGCTAACCTCATGGGGGTTTCAAAGCCCTGCTGATGTTTCAGAAAAGACACCATCATTCTACTTAGTATGCTATTGCTCTTCCAAAATTCTAACAAATTCTCTTTCCCCAATTCCCATTTCCATTTCCAAGGAAAAAGATTTTTAAAAAATCAATTAAGTTTTCTCATCCAAAAAATGAGGAGCTTAGACCTAATCTTTTTTTGTTTTTAAGAACTAATCTTCTTGAGTAAGGAATATTTTCCAGGATGTGATGAAAACTATGGACCATTCTCCATAACAGTGCATATGCCTTACAAAGACTCAGTCCTTTTCATATTCTTCCCCAGGGCAGTGGTTCTCAGCTTGCCAGTGCACGAGAGTCACCTGCAGAACTTAAAAAACACAGATGCCTGAGCCCCACCCCACACCAAGGCTTCTTCAAGTGACTCTGCTGTACAGCAAGGGCTGAGGATTAGAGTCCTGGGGCACTAATTGAACACAACAAGAAAAAAAGTTTAGGAGGAAGGAAAACCAAGAAGGAAGAAAAAGCCTCTAAAATACCAAACTGGCAGGGTAAACTATAGAAGGTACAAGAGCTGAAGAGAAAAGAAGACAAGATGGCAAAGGACTTGCTCCTCATTGCTCATTCCAGATTCTTCTTGCTTCCTCCGCCCTAAAAACAAAACACCTGTTTTGAATTGCAGGCCCTAAGGCCCATCACACTAGCTAGTCTCCCAGTTTCAGTCTTTACACTCCCCCAGACCAAGGCCCCTTTCTCTCATTCTTTGAAATTTTATTTCTTAGTTAACTGTTACTCACTTCCTCCAACATGGCTCCTGACAATTCTTGGTGATTTAAATGTTTACAGAGATACTCATTCTAACATTCTGAAAAGTCAGTTCCTTGACCTTATTCATTTCAAAGATGTTGCCCACACCATCGCTCTGCCACTCACTTCTACAGTCATATCCTGCCAGTGGAACGAAGAAGGACTCTGTGTGGCCTTCGGGGTGGGTATGAACGCCTTTCCATGTCCTCTGTTTCTTGTCTGTAGGACAAAGGCTTCAGCCTCATAGACCTTCCCTGAGTTCCAAAGGGCAGATTCCAACAGTTACTAATTAGGGAAGGGAGGAAATGCAGAAACAAAGGAGAAGCAGTCAAGAAACAATTATGCAGCAATGAAGCAGGGTCGTGGTTCCTCCTCAAGGGATATACGTAACAGTTTATCTCTTAGCTCTTCTCCAGGAACTAAGGACCCCACCCAGGTGATGGTAACTTTAGGCTGAGCACAAGCACGTGGACCCCAGACTGGTTGGAACCAGAAGGCTGATGATTGAGATTCCTGGGACACCACCTTGTTACCTCACCATCAACCAATCAGAGGGAAGTCACACTCCCTGCCAGCCTCCCCCCCAGTTTTGCCTGTAAAAACTCTTCCCCTCAAATCATTGGGGAGTTTAGGCTGTTTGAGCATAAGCTGCCTGTTCTCCTTGCTTGGCCCTGCAATAAACTTTCTCTGCTCCAAACTCTGACATTTGGGTTTGTTTAGCCTCTCTGTGTGTCGGGCACACAAACTTGGATTTGACAGCACTAGACCTTGTCATTATCAATCATTTCAATCCCTTTCTAAACTCAATTCTAAGTGTCCCACCCTCTGACCACTACCTGCTATCTTTCCAGCTTATCCTCGCTAGTGCCTCAACTCCGACAATCCTTCACTCCACCACTGACAACTTATTGCTCCTAATAACCTTGGATTGTCCTTTACTCCATCCTTATGTCATCACTTCCCTCCTTATTCATTATTTTCATCACCTTTCTTACTTCATTGCCTTCACATGCCAAAAGTACAATCATGGTTAAATCCACCTCTTCATCTACTCTGTGCTCACCACATAGCTGAGCTTGGCTGGAGAAAAATCTTCCTCCATGCCAACTGGTCTTGCCAAAAATAATGACTATCAACCTCAAATGGGCCATAGGGCTGCCTGATAATCTCACTAAACTCCCCAGTCCATTCACTACCTCCACTCCTGTATGATTATCACACATCTTTTCTTCTGGTGCCTCATTCCCCTTCTGCATTCTCAACTAACGATCTTGCTTCCATTTTCTCTGAGAGAGAAAGAGAATCAGAAGAGAACTTCCCGCTCTTGTCACCATATCTACTACCCACCTCCCTGCATCTGTGCCCATACACTCAGCTTCCCTCCTGTTGTGCTGGAAGACAGTTTACTCCCATTTAAAGGGAAGTCCTCCACACGTGCACCAGATCCCACCTTCACTCGCTCACTCAAGGACACCGCCACAGCCATTCTCCCCTTTCTTTATTACCGTCAATGTTCTCATTTCAAATGAATCATTTATATTAGCATAAAAACAGGCTATTATTTTTCCCATCTTAAAAATAGCTTTGACTGCTCACCCCTCTCCACCTACTGCTTCATTTCTCTGCTCCTCTTTACAGCAAAACTCTTTGAAATAACTATCTCTTCCTACGGACTCTATTTTCTTTCCTCCCATTCTCTCTTAAACCCACTTTTATCTGAGTTTTTGTCCTCACCAATGAACTGAAATAGCCCTTTTCAAGTTCACCAATGACTTCCACATTGCTATGTCCAGGTCAGTTTGCAGTCTACATCTTCCTTCATCCATCAGCATGTCAGTGGGTTCATCACTCTTTATTTCACTTGGTTTCTAACCTCTTGGGTTTTCTTCCTTATCAATGTCCATTCCATCTCAGTTTCCTTCGTGATTGCTCCTAATTACCCCAAACTCTAAACTTTTGCAATGTTTCAACTTTGTGACTTAGTTCTCATACCTCCTCCTTTTTTCATTTACACTAACCCCCTTGGTGATCTCAACCAGCTTCTCAGTTTTAAACACTATATGCATGCTGATCACTCCAGATTTATGTTTCTAGCTCTGAACTCTCTCCCAGACTTATCTTCACTGGCTATTCCCTCTGCCTGACATGTTCTTCCAGCAGATATTCACATGGCTCACTTCCTCATACATAGGGCCCTCTTTGTGCACATGATGAAAAGAGCTCCTACTCCCAGTCCCTATCTTCCTCTGCTTTTTCTCTCCTAAGTAATTCTGTGTTTGACATATCTTACATTTTGTTATTATCCATTCATTATCTGTCTCTACCCACCAGAATACAATCTCTATAGAGGCTGGATTCTTGGTCTGTCTGCCTGGCACAAACTGTGTATTCAATAAATATTTGTTGACTGACTAAATGATCCAAAATTCTAGATTCTGAGAATCAGTGGGAGAAAACACAGCAATTACCTCTTGCCTGCTAGATCAGCAGCAAAGAGACCTTTAAGGGTACTTTATAGACTCTCCCCCTTTGCCTCTGAGTGGTGGCAGCTGAAGTTAGCCCACTGTGACCCAGGAACTTGATGGAGAGCCTGGGTCGGGGAGGCTTGCTCTGTTCAGCTGCACCCCTCAGGAAGGATGCTCCACATCTGTGCTGGGGATGTACCTTTACAAGTTAGACCAGAGTCCCTAGAATGGATCCCGTACAATTCATCTCACTTGATGCTCTATGAGGAAGAGTCTCCATGGTCACATGCACACACCTGGAAAGTCACAGATGCAACAGCATATTAAATGGTCAGAAAAATCCTGCAATAAAGGAGCCTGGTTTAATGTTTTTCCCATGCATATTTAATCACAGAACACTTTTGTCCACAGCTCCTTACTATTTACTTGAAATACATTTTTAGAAACTCCAAATTAGAGTAGAATGAAGTCCACTAGAGGCAAGTATGTAAAGCAGAACCCCCAGGGACAACTCTCCACTTCATGCATTCAGCCAACCCATTTCAGCTATTTTTGTGAGAAAATACTAAGGTTTGAGTACTTAAGAAAAGCAAGAAAAAAGGAACAAGGGAAAAAAGTCCAGGGAGTTGCAGTCATTTAAGTTGAACATAGTAAGCATTGGAGTAGTGGTCAAAAGAGAAACACCGATCAGGCTGCACTGTTAGAAGGATCACTTCTAAAAGCTGGAGTTTGGGGGTCTGTTATTAGAATTAGGTTACCACTTGGGCTCATTGTGGTTGGTGCAGTGAGATAGGTGATGGTAAATCACATCACTTGGTGATGACTTCTCATTTAAAGGCAATCTCTTGTTTCAATGAATATTAAAGATAAACTTGGAAGGAAAACAGGAGTCTTAATTTGACACGTGCATCCCGAAGAGCCTGTGGAGAGAGGGAAGGACTTGGCTACTCTCTGCCGAGGTGAGGAAGGATGAGTGTATTGACTGTGTACACTTATGTATGAAACCCTCGTGTGTTTTTCCACACTTGTGCTGGGAGCCTCCTCTTGTTCCTCCACACAGCACCTCCTGAGTCACTTCCTAGCCGCCTGTCGTTATAGCACGTGTGTACTGGGTGAGGGTGGGGGAGGACAAGGTGTAGGGCCTGGGAACTGTCCCACTTTACCGTACCTGGGGCAGAACTGTCACTACATTTAAAAGCAGAAGTGGCAAAGAGCCACGAGGTCTAGAGAAAAACAGGGAACAAAATGAAGGTCTTGTCGGAAACTAGGTCCTACAGGAAAATATTAAACCAGTTTAGTTAACAAGTTAGAGAAGAGCAGACCACAGGGTGTCTTCAAATATGTGGAAATTTCTTTAAGGATGTGAGCCATTGTGTTGCTGTGTCAGAATTTGGAGACATAAACTAAATTAGAAGGACCTAGAGATGATCAAACTGAGTGAAGTAAGTCAGATAGAGAAAGACAAACATCATAGGATACACTTATAAGTGAAATCTAAAAAATGACACAAATGAACTTATTTACAAAACAGAAATAGACTCACAGACATAGAAAACAAACTGATGGTTACCAGCTGGGAAAGGCGCAGAGGAAGGATAAATTAGGAGTTTGGGACTAGCAGATACAAACTACTATATGTGAAAGAGATAAAAACAAAGACCTACTGGATAGCATGGGAACTATATTCAATTTCTCATAATAACCTATAATAGAAAAGAATCTGAAAAAATTCATTTATATATATGTATAACTGAATCCCTTTGCTGTACACCTGAAACTAACACTGTACATCAACTACACCTCAATAAAAATAAATAAATAAATAAATAAATAAATAAATAACAAGGTCCCACTGTATAGCACAGGGAACTACATTCAATATCTTGTAATAGTCTATAATGGAAAATAATATGAAAAATAATATATATATATAAAACTGAATCATTATACTGTACACCAGAAACTAACATAACATTGTAAATCAACTATACTTCAATTAAAAACAAAAAGAACAGAGTCTTTGATATAGAGATTCTTTGATGAGCATGGATTGAAGAAACTTTCCCCACTCTTGGTCCAAATCACTGAAAGCTGAACAAAACCCAAACTCTTTTTGTGAGGCTTCATCTAGATGAGCTTCCACATCTAGGCCTGCCTTTCATGTACTGCAAAGTGGTGCCCAGGAAGGGGCTGACGTCTAGCACGCACTCACTCTCCCCATCAAGCCTGTGCCCAGGCATAGGGCTTCAACCTCTGAGAGAAAGAGACACTTTTGAAAATAATCCTTTTGCACACAGAGGGAAATGTTTTGTTTGTTTGTTTGTTTTTCATTTCCACGAAAGTGCCATACTTGTTAGGAAGGCCCTGCTAAAACATTTGCAAGTTGTGCCCAATAAAACACAGCTAAAGACCATCTCAGTTTTTCACACGTTAAAAATAGAGCAGAAAGTATGACTAGCTGCTGCTCACTAAATACTTGTTGAATGAATTTTAAGTGAACAAAGATGCCCTCATTATACACAGACACACAGGGACCAAAGTGCACGGGACATGCAAATTTGTAACTGAAGACTGAATCCATGGCACTGAATCATTCATGAGAAATGATTGATATAATCTAATTTTGCACATTCTTAAAAAAAAAAAACAGTATATGCACTTATTTCCTGAGACGTCATAAGCGAGGCTTTCATGAAATTCACACTCAAAGAAAGTTTTGAGCCATATTTATTCATCTGAATTTATTCCCCAGCAACCCTTCTCTTCTAGAACTAAAGAAGCCAATCATCCTTGCCAAGCTAGGTGGCTTGCGTTACAAATTTTAATGTTTCACCAGAAACTGAGGCAAGCCGGCTCCCCTCTGCATTCTCACATCCTCCCTCACTGTGGCCCACACCTCTGCTGACTGCAGCATCTGAACTGAGTACCCAAGAAGGCCACTCTTTTCTCTCTGCCTCTAATAACCCAGTCTAACAATTGTGGTGAGTAATTTCCTTACCACTTCTGTTGTGAACGAATGCTAATAATGCTGCACAATACAGATGGAGCACGGCTACTGAAAAAGAAACTACATAAATTATTTTTGAAAGTTATCATCAAAAGAAATGCTTTTCTGTAGGAAATTTGCTTTAACTGCTCAAGGCATCTGCCTAGGTTTCTGCTCAAGTGACCACGTCTTTGTTAATTAACAAAACGCTTCTGTGTCACAAATGGAAACGGTTTATCTTATCTAGGGTACACCTGCTGGCTTTTTTTCGGTGGATGTAACTGCAGGAATGTAACTGCTGTCTGTTTTCTAGAATCTGAGTTATCTCTTTTCATGATGCTTAGGTAAAATAGACTGTGGGTGGTCTCCTCCCATTTTGTTGCCTACTAAGTTTCATTCTATTTGCAAGAATCGGGGTTGAGCTGGTGATTGGTTTCCTGCGACATCCAATTACACTTCTTGTGCATACCAGTAATCAGTTAATGAATGAATGAATTCATTCATTTAATCAATCAATCATTCATGTATTCAGGAGACAAATACTTATTAAGTGCCTTTCCGTGCCAGGCGTTGTGCTGGGCCCCGGAAAGACAGCAGTGAGCAAGACAGTTGCATGGGGTCTTCATACTCCACCGTGGCAGGAGGCAGTTATCAGAGGTTCTCCTGCCTAAAAAGGGGGGAAATTACCAAGGAATTTAACTCAATATTATCAATATGAATTCTAATGCAAAGCTTATTAAAGGAATCCCACTGGCATATTAAATAGCTGAAGTTCTTACTCCACAATTTCCCCGGTTAATTTTGTTGTAACTTCTGTATCTTACTAGTATCTTTCACTAATGTAGGTTTTGCTAACCTTTCCTGGATTCATATAAGTCCAGATTAATTTTACTGAAGCATCATAATATGATAGTAAGTCCTCGTAGTTTTAGTTACTATCAAGATCTCAAAGACAAAAACATTTTATGAGCAAAGACTATACTTCTAGCATGCTCATCATCTTAAAATCATGACATGGGTCACCAGCAGTAAATGTGCTACAGAAATTTATGGAAAGAAAACTCAGTGCAACTGAAAGACAAACCTCAAATACACATCTGTCTGATCATATTTAGTGTCATTTTCACACATAAAGGCCAGCCTGCTTTTATTTTCTCAAGTATGTGTATAACCAAGGTTTGCCTTGTGTCTTCACAGGGCAGTGACCTGATAGCATCTAGAAAAACACCAAACACACAGGCTCAATACATGTTTTCTTATGATGTAATGCTTCCTATTTATTGTCTCACATAGCAAGCCATTTTATCTTTCAGATTGGTACATTTTTATTGGTACATTTTATTTGCTGAATAACGAATTCAAGAATCCTCAACTTAGAGACAAAAAAATTCCTTGAAAGCAGTTTTGTCACATTGCCCCCTAATTTTCAGAATGCTATTTAATCTACCAGTGACTAAGCTGTAGGAAAAATCTTTCTGTGTTATTATGTAAAGGAAAATGTAGGTGGAGGGAATGAGGTCTAGTCTGTATCCATCGCATGATTTGGACTGTCAGAGACAGAGGAAAAAGGAAATCTCTGCTCTCCCCTGGTAGGGATATGAGGTTGCTCAGAATTCCACTTTTGGGGAAGTCCGCTATCAAGGTGATGTAAATTCTAAAGTAGCAAATTGACTCAGCATGTTCCTAAGCCACAGACCTCTTAGGTGACGTGTGCTAAATTCACGTCATTTGCCCGTTGGCTCTCATTAGGTGACAGGGAAACCGTGTATTTTCCCCACCTCGTGCACACACAAAGCGGAAGCACACTGAGTTCTCCTGTTGGTCTTGTTCTTATTCACGTTTCTGACAATCAGGACACTCTGCCCCGACTATAGCTATTAATTTTAATTCTCTTTGTCTTTACTCCACGGTATTCCAATGAACTTACAATAAAAAATTATAGACAATCCTTTCTCTAAATGCTTTTCCTATTTCTTGAGTAGTCAGGAAAATTGTTTTACACATTACAAATCTGTTTGGAAATCAACTGGAATTGACAAAGATCTACCCACAATATTCCCCAATGCTTACACAACTATTTAACAAATTTAACAGCAGAGGTGGCAGCCACCACTATGACAGTTTAAAACTATGATCTACAAGAAAGTGTTTCTAGCTCTTGAAAAAAAAAAAAAAAGCAGGGAACTGACATTTAATGAGTTCCTGCTATATGCAAGGAATAGTTTTAATGGACTTACATAAATTATGTCCTTTAAAAGCAAAAAACCTTCTTGTCATCTTTTTCATTATGAATGAAATGATTTTTCATTTCAGATGATTTTTACTGTGAATAATGAAGTTAGAGAGGGCAGAGTTGATAGAAAATATATAGAAATGTAGGACTCAGGTTTCTTTTTCCCAACAAATTACACATAATTTCATCTTATGGCTGTGATTCATTGCCACCTTCATTATGGCTCCCATATAAAATCATTTATTCCCAGCTCTAACAGGAAGTAGCCTGGGCCATCTTATCTCCTAGTCAATAGCAATCTTGACATTTAGTGGTAGCCATCACATCACCTCTTATAAATGCCACTTTCAGCAAGTTTCTTAAACTCTCTGTGCCTCAGTTTTCTCATCTCTAAAATGGATAACAATAGAAGTTACCTCACAAATGTGAGGGTTTGGTGGCTTATGGTACTTCACTGAATCTAAGTTGCCATTGATTATAACAGGCAGCCTGGCTTCCAAAATATTAATATACAAATGTGCTGTCCAAGAATTGATGAAATACAGTAACAACTCAAAGAATAGGTACAAGAATCAGAATAACGCCCAACATACAGTATGTGCCCAATAAATGTTAGCTGTAAATATCTGTTAGCAACCCGGGAACCACAGTGCAGAAGTGGGCTTTCCACGCCCCCTGTGGACCGTGGCATGGCTTCCTTATCCAAGACAGAACACCTGGCATAAGCAGGTGACTCTACCACCCTGGGCTCTGCAAATAGGGAACTCCATCAGTCATTTTAAAACTATTTTTTCTTTCCTAGTGGGTAATCCTTTTTTTCAAATTAAATCTTACACAGAACCCAATGTATTAATAAAGAAGATTTTCTCTGATTGAAGCAGGGGTGGAGAAGGCACAAAGTTCTGCCTACCTTCCCTCCCCTTCATCCTCAGGGCAGCCCCCACCCCCACCCCAAGGAGCCCTTTCAGAGCAGCAATATCACTTTCTTGTCACAGTTAAGATAATGAGTCTCCTAAAACTCCTATGGGTGCTTGTTAATTATTCCAAACCCGTAAAATTTCACCTTATTGAAATGTCACCTTATTCGTGGCATTTCACCAAATGCCACCTTAGTGGCATTATTCAGTGCCCAATACATGCACTGCACAGACCATACTTTAAATGTACTTTTTTCACCTTCCTCCACTTTGGTCTTCAGACTTCTTCCAATCTGTCACATGTGACTGAGACCACCCTTCCTTCTCAGCCGAGTCATCTCATGACCCTCCCTAGATGCAGTTTAATGCTCTCAGAGGACAGAACATGAAGGATGTAGCATTTTTGTTCCACACAAAGCTTTCTGCTATCAAGGACTTTAAATTCTAATGTCTTTTTCCTGAAACCCTCCTTGAGCTCTGTCTCAGAAGCCTCCACCTGATAATAAATGAAATTCAATTAACTATTATTGTGTGTTGGTTACGAGTTTATGGGAAAAATACACCTTTCAAATAGCCTTCTCTTCCTGGATTGTCCACATAAAACTTAGCAGATGAAGGAAATAAATGAAAATAAAAATTGTTCAAGGTGTTTCCTCCCTGGTGGTACCTGCTGGACTTGTGTGTGTGTGAAGGACTCAGGTTTGCTATGTGCAATGTGCAAAGTGGGAACTAAGTGGAGGTTTCCACACAGGAACATGGTTGCAGCGGTTCTGAGGACTTTGAACACCGAGAGCAATTAATGCAGGCAAGAGAGCTCTTTCTAAAATAGAGCACAATTGGCCCTTGAAGGAGCATCGACCTTCCCCAGAGTCAGAATTCCCTGTACAATTTATAGTCGGTTCCTTTCTCTACGTGGTTCTGCATCCACAGATTCAACCAACAGCAGAAAACCCACGTTGTACGACTGTAGCACCTTAGAGATGCGGAAAGTAAACATAGTCTATCTCCAAATTATCTTTTCCCCAGATACTAAGCAGATATTACCTTTTTTACAGTTTTCCTTGACTTAATTTTCGTAAATCAGGAAAAGGCAAAAACTGTTGTTTGTTTTTTGTAAAAGGATCATTGACTCATGAGAGGGAAACAAAACAAAACAAAACCCCAAAGATTAGATCGCAAAGGGCATTTAAAAAGGACTCTCTCTGCTCCCTAGAGAGGCTATATTGTTCAATTTGTTTTACTTTAAACTAACACAGTCCTCCCTCAGTATCCGCGGAGAACTTGGTTCCAGAGCCCCAGAGGAAAGCAACATCCAAGGATGCTCATGTCCCTCAGATAAAATAGTGCAGTACAACGAACAGAGTCAGCCTTCCGTATGTTTGGACTCCAAACCCACGGACACACAGGACTGACACTATTTAGAGACTAGAAAGCTCTATTTAATAAAACAAATATATATTTTGATTTCATGGTGTGAGGATTTGAACAAGAAAAAACTGGGATACAATTCTGAAAACAAATCCAGGGAGAGAAGAAAAGTGAAGAAATCTGGAGTGAATGAGCAACAAAAAAGGGGGGAACAGAGAGATCTGGATAAAAAGCCAGGAGGAGACCAAAGGAGCGAGAGGTAGGTGCTCAGAGCTCTCCTAGGTTCTGCGGTTCTTTGGGTTGTGGCCTGCTGGGGTCAGTGTCCTCCAGGATTACTGTTGACCTCTTCAGTGCCTTAATCCTTACATTTGTTAAGGTCTCCATTCTAAATGTTGACTTGAACACTAACCTCATTAAAAACTGTTCTCTGAACACAGTAGCAAGGATCAGAGCAGCGGTTCTGAGAGCTGGGTAAAAATCAAGTCAAGGGTGGGAGTTCCTCCTCAATGTCATGCCATTAAAGCTCCAGTTGGCGCACATATTACAGATGGCAGAAATAGCAGGACAACTTTTGCTAAATACGCTGACATGACCTGTGATGACTTAACTCTTGATTTCCATCTCAGCTTCTTGAGCCATCCATCTCTTAGTTTCATAAAGACTTAATTTTAGTTGGCTTTCTTCATAAGCATGTTTCTTTTGGCTTCCTCCGTACTGATTTCCCTTTCAGCGTCTATTTAAACATTTTGTAGCCAAAGATGAGTATTCTGATGTCCTCATTACCATGGGAAGGCTTGAAAAATATGGCAAATGAACAATAACTGATTAAATAGAGGTAAATAACTTAGTCACATTTTTGGCCATTAACTTGTCAAGATAGCTGATTTCCTGGTTGATTTTGTTTATGCTAGTCATGGATCCAAAGTATTGTAGGTGTTTATTCACTTTCTTCTCTTTTCTCTTGTGGCTATAAAATGCTAGAAAATTACTGTTGAATCTTACACTGGACTAGATGGTCACTGGGTAAAATAAATGAAAGACGCAACTGGATATTCCAACTGAGATTGGAAGTTGATTATTTAATTAACTCTGACAAGACATACATTTACATTCTGGTTACCACCAAGAATAATTTTGCAAAAGAACTCCTCATCTCATTCCAAATCCATGTCAGAAGCATTATCATTGCGGTTTAACCCCCCTATGGGGTCTGACGAACTGCAGAGGCTATTCTGTTATAACCCAACGGCACTGGCATTGGGGGCAGTTTCCTCTGCGAAGTGGTCAAGCTCTGCAGACAGTTGTCCTCCAGTCACTTCACGGTGTTACTTAATTTTAGTGTGCCTTGGTTTCCTCATCTGTAAGGAGTGATAATCCTAGTAACTGCATCTCACGTTGTTGCTTTAAATGAGATAATATCTGTAAAGCAGTTAACTAAATAAGTGCTTGCTTTAATAATTATTACTGTTATCTTTTTAATTGGTCCAAGGTCTTTTCCCAGAAAGAGATAACCCCACCCCCTTTATTAGCCACAGATGTGGCTCTCAGGTGTAACTGTTTTTTATTTTAAAGGCTGGTTTCAGGGCAACTTTTGAGCCCAATGAGCAAATCTCACAGAACCTGTGTTTTCCTGTTCTCCACTTTGTTAATCAGTTTGTTTACAGAGCTACCATGTACACTGGACATAGAGAATCCATATTTAAAGAGTTCAAGTAAAATAAAACATTCAGCACTAAAACTGTAGCAAATGCAACTGACAATTGATGGCTCATGCCATTTTAGGGTTCTGCAGTGCTCTGTCCCCTGAGTGTGGTATAAGTGGGATATGTATATAACAATTATATACATATCCAACTTTGTTCTAAAGAAACAGCATTCAGGGGGCCCATGAATTCACTGATGTGTGGGCCTTTGTTTATGAACTGCCTAAATCATTTTCAACCATATACGTATCATTATTTCTCAAAAAAAGTATGTAGCTAGTCTTGTGATGAGTTAAATACAAATTCATTTAAAAGCACTCTTGAATTCATAGTGACTCCTTGGTATTAGAATTCCTCAAGCAAGAGGAAGACTGAACCAGTTTCTACCATTTACTATTATGGAAGGTGAGACATTTTTGATACTTAGTAGGAGCTCATGTCATAAAACATAAGATTCTCAAATACAGTAATATAAAACAAAATCTCTGTAGGGCAAAAGACACCACAGAGAAAATAATTTAAACATGTTCAACATATTTTTAATAGAAAAAGAGCCCTTATGGGTAAGAAACAACCCAATAGGTGGGCAAAGAATATGAACAAGGCTGTTTACAGAAAAAAAAAAAGCCCCACTGATAATAAAGATATGAAAATATGCCAAACTTAACTATAGGTCAAAAAAAGGGAACCAATGATAGCGTACTACTTTTTTCTTGCCTGAGCATAATGGCAAATATTTAAAGTATTGACAATATAAAGTGTTTATGAGAACACTGAGGAAAGGAAACTATTGTTGGTGGGTGTGTAAACTGGTAGAACATGTTGGAGGGCAATGAGGCAGTTTCTACCAAATTTTTAGGATATAATGTTTCCACTTAGGAAGCAAAATGTGGGATATGAATCTAAAAGAAGTGTAGCTCACATACGCTTAAAGATACAAATGTTTAAGGATGTTCAGTGCTGCACTGTTTGCTGGAGATCAAAATTTGAAATAATCTAAATATCAGTAGAACCATGAATGAATTCTAGTGCAGCCATACAATGGAATATTAATCCAGCTCTTTAAATGAGACAGCCCTGTGATGAACACTGTATGGATTCTTGGCCCTGACGTATCATTGAGTGAAAAAGGGAAGTTGTAGAATATGTACGGTGAAATTAAATTTTTATGTAAAAAAGCACATTTTTCTATGTCTGTATCTTTATGTCTCTTTTTCTATATGTCTCCTTCTCCATATATAATTCTATCTCCTTCAATCTCTATGTATCTATATCTATACCTCTATGTTGTTTTAAGTACATGGGAAAAAAGTCTATAATGATACACTGTAAACTCTCAAGAGTGCCCCCAGGAAGTGAAAATTAGGGAAGACAAGGGAGCAATTTTATATTTTGCTTTTTACTTTATACAATTATATGTTCTTTGAATTCTTTGTTTTAATGACCCACATATACTGCTTTTGTAAATTCAAAGATCAAAGTAGTAATGTTCCAAAATGATCCTCATCCCTAGAAACAGAAATAACTGTCCACACAAGGGCTTCATTCAGCCTGGAGACTCCTCTCTCTGAGATCCTGACGCCGCCCCTTGGAGAATGTGGGAGGAGGTTCCCATGAACAAGGAACTCAGCAGACACTTTAGGAAGAGGACACAGCAAAGGCAAATGTTGTACTTCTTTATTTTCATGACCGTGGGTTAGGAGCTGTAGGGTAAGGCAGAAGATGTTTACAGCCATCCCTCGCCCTAGGGAGGGACTCAGGTACAAGCCTTGAGTCCAGAGACAACAGGATTTCTTTGACCATTGATGTTGGACAGGAGGCTAGGGAGGCGGGTGGAACTTGTCACATCTCGTGGTGTGAGGTCAGTGTAGAACCTGGTTGAACAGCACAGGTCTTCCAGTTTTTTTCTCCCTCCTTTATGCCTGATGGGTCATGGAATGATGGACATCTGATCTCTAGCCTCACTGATGGGTTGCCTGAAGATCAGCCTACAGATAAGCCACCTGTCTGAATCCTTTTGGCGTGTTGGGATGGCACATATTATAATAAGTTCTATCACTTTAAAACCCTAGAGGTCTCTCTTCCCAGAGTTTTCCATACAGGACATCTAATTCTACCCACAAGGGGCCAAAGCAAGTGGAAGCAGAAAGGGAGTATTTGACACCTAGGGGTCACGAGGAAGAGCTGGGAAGACAGGACAAGGGACTTGGCACACGCAGTAACCAGCACGGTCTTAGACCCGGCATATCTTTCCCCCCACAAAACCACAAACTAGCAGCATTCATTTTCAGACTTCAACTCCTTCCTCCCTTGATTCCTCTCACCCTCAGTCTGCTCTCCCTGGCTGGGAGCCTTCCTTTAGTTCCCTGCCTTCTTCCTACCCTGACCTGGTGGTCTATAAGCATAATGCATTTGAGAAAATCCTTGAAAAATGGCCATAAAATCCCCTGGGTCTGTGCCTAAAGTTTCATGCTTTCATGGTGACGACCTGGGTTATATTCCTGGAAAGAATGCATCTAGCAGAACCCACCACCTCACTCCAAGGTACTCAGTAAACATGGACACTAAGTAAAGGCAGTGTGCTTGCTGTGCAAGTGTGGCTTCAGCCAGACTGCTGCTCCTGTCCCGCTCCTGTCCCGCAAGTCTGGGGCTGCCACTCAAGCCCAGTGCCATGTGCCAGCTGGAGAAGCGGGGATCACACTGCCCTTCACAGAAGTCTCTGTAGCCTAGAAAGTAAAAACAGCAGCTGCCTGACACTTCCTTTGAGAAGCAGATGAAATATCAGGTTTTCTTCTTCCCGTAAACATAAACACAAAATTTTGCAAATAATTTCAGGAGACTCAGGGAGGCCAAGATGAGCTCCCCTGTGCTAATGGGGAAGGACCGGGGAGGAGCGGCATCGGGATTTTAAAATATCTGAGCTCAGGTGGGCCACGCGTGAAAATAAGAAACAGTTTGTTTTTCATTTTCTCCTCCTTCCATCGGCTCCCTTTTCTCTCCCTTCTTAGGAATAAATCCTTCATCCTAGTCTTGTTCTTTACCTGGATGTAATCAGATGCTGTTGAGGCTGAAGGGTGGCACTTCCAGACAAAACACAGTCAGTTCTGCTAAAATGTAACATCCACATTTCTAAAACTCACTCCACTGTGTAAAATCATGCAGTAACAACCACAGAGCTTACAGGGAAGGGAGATTAGAGGCATAACACCAAAATTTTGTCAGTGACATAAAAAAGATGATAGGAACCGAATACAAAAGACAGCAGTTTTGCACAAGTGAAATGGTGAAGAAATGCATAAATACTACAAAAAATACAGCATGTTACCTAGAAAAAGACCTGAAGTTTGTTTGTGGAGGTGTGTTGGAAGGGTTCCCAGGGTGGAAAATCGTTTCAGCCCCAGATGTGGACGGGGCTGGGGGTGGGGATCATCACACATGCGGTGCACTGAGGCAGCTGGTGGGTGTTTGAGGCGTGTGTGCATCGTGTGTGTTCCTGTAAGGCTCGGTTCAGCTGGAAGCAGTTTTCTGCATTCACTTAGCACTTCTTGAGGACAAAATCGCATGTTAGGAAATATAAATTTCTGGTTATACTCAAATTGTTCCCTGGTATGTTAGTCAAGGTGAAATAAATTCTCATATTCAATGCAAGTGTTAGGACAAGACTGGCTGAATCTAAATAAAAAAATCATAATTTAATGAGTAAAAAGCCTTTAAGACCCCAATGAAATGATGCTATAAGTTAATATTTCTAAGCAGAGAATACATGAGTCAAGTCAGTCTGATCCTCTTTACTCCCACCCTGAGGTCTGTCTCAACACAGTAAAAAATTCAAGTGAAATACAAATTGGGCTCCATAACTTGGAAACACACTGTCACTCCTGAGCAAGCCTTCTCAGTGCCGGAAAAAAGTTGTTATAACACTGCCAGACTTCCTGGAAAGTCCTTATCATACATTCTTATCTCTAGTATCCCATGCTCCATGGTAGTGCCACGAATCTTACTTCCCTCTCTTCTTCATGATTCCTTTCCCCTCTACCTGCATCCCCCAAAAGCCCAACGAACCAAATTCTAGCCTTCATAAGTTCTCTCCTTATCACCGCTTCCTCTCTTTCCCACTGTTTCTCCAACAGGAAAAAATCCATACTTTCCTATCGCTACTGTAACACATTACAACAAAATCAGTGGTTTAAAACAGCACAAATCCATTATTTTACAGTTCTGGATGTCAGAAGTCCAGAATGAGCTTTATGGGGCTAAAATCAAAGTATTGGCTGAACTCCTTCTGGAGGCTCTAGGGAGAAGTCTGATCCTTGTCTTTCCCAGCTTCTAGAGGCTACCTGTATTCTTTGGCTTCTAGCCCCATATCCCTCCAACCTCTGCTTCTGTCATCACATCTTCTTGGACTCTGACAGGCCTGCCTTCCTCTTATAAGTACCCTTGTGATTACATTGGGCCACCATGATAGTCCAGAATAATCCCTCATCTCAAGATCCTTAATTCAATCACATCTACAAAGTCCCTTCTGTCATTTGTGAAGGTTAACACACAGTCTCCAGGCATTAGGGTGTGGACATCTTTGAGGTGCCATTAGTCAGCCTACCACACCAGCAGTGATATTCAAAATGCTTAACAACTGAAATGCCACTTAAAGCAGGGAATCAGACTCTCAGAATGGTCTTTGGGTTCTGATGCTAGAGCAGGACCTTGGAGATCCTGGCATATTGGCTGATGAATTGCAGAGGTGTGGGAGGCGTCAGGGAGGGACTGGGGTGTCTAGGGTGGTGGTGATGCTCTCCAGAGTCCAGATGAGAGATTCTCTCTAAGCAGCACCAAAGACTTCTGATCTTTTTATGATCAGTGTAGCCACACCCGTGCATTTTGGCTGACCTACCCATGCTCTTTCTTCCCTGGATCAGTTTAGCCTCTCTAGGCTTCTATAAATTCTCCTCTCCCTCCTCATTCGTGGTCAGCACACAAATCTCCTGGGAATCTGTCCTGTGCTGTACTTGGCCCTTGTACCTGGATGTCTACTTAAGCCTCACCACAACCCTATGATCAGATTCTATGCTTATTTTCCTTTTGCAATAACATATCCAGGGGCATGTGTGCAATTAATTATTACAGCCTGGGTTTGAATTCAAGCACTTTGCTTTAGAAATTGAGCTCTTAACCCCTGTGGTTAGTATCTTCAAGGAGACTCACATCTCTTTAGCAGATAAGGAAAGCATGTACAAAGATGGTGCAGGTACCAGGTGGCAACCCCCAGGCCATAAGCATTTCATGGGTTTACACAGAACACTCATTCCCTTATAGAATTTAATGATTATAGTGAAGATTTCTTGATCATAGGGTAAGAAATTTAATCTACTCTGTAAGACCAAACCTGAATACTCCTGAATAGATATTCTGTGGTAAAAGATTATATTCAACCTTCAAAGCAAATCAAATCTGAAGTCTAATTTATCTTGGCTAAATAACATTTTAGAAAAAAGTATGGCTGTAAGCATGTGATGAAATAGATGAATAAATAAATGGATACATAAAACCTATAGTCAGAAGTTCGATTTGTAAGACCCAACTGAGTGTGGTACAACACTACTTCAGTGATTCTAGAGTAACACATTCAGCTTTCTCAAATGAGTAAGGAGTAGCAGGAATAGGAGAAGCAGCAGAGAGGAGGACGATAAAACCACTTCTGGACTTTGAGTCTTTTATTAACCTCTACCTGGTAATACTTAGAAATGTGTTGTTCATACCCAGAGAAAATAATATCTAACAGTAATATTGTGATAAGCAACACTACCTACAGAGGAAAAGATCACTTATGGGTATTTCTGGACTTTGCTGTTTGAAATAAAATTTTGGTTTGGAGAAGAAAGAGTATTAGCACTTTCCATTCATTTAACTGATGCATTATATAGAAGACACAGACATTAGGGAGTTTTTTAAAATGACGTTTGAGTGAGATCTTGATTGGGGGTAGGATAACACGAATAAGTCAGATTTAAAGTAAAACTTTAGAAGCCAAGATTAATGTTATTTAAAGATGCTTTGGAGAAGAACTGGAAGCAAATTCTACTTTAAACCCTTGCACCTGATTAAGAACCTAAACTATTCTTGCTAATTTGGAAAATACCCCTGCTATTTAAAATTTCCTAAAAGGTAGCTCTCCTCCTACATTTATGATGGAATACTGGATGATTTCAGTCAAAAGGCACAGTTATTACCATAAGAAAAAGTCCTGCAAAAAAGCACATGTTGCCACTTTACTCATTACTGAAGTGCCCTTATGACTGTCAGAAGGAACAGGTAAGATGCTAAAGGAGGCAGAGATAGAGAGATCAAAGTGTTTTGTTTACTTCTTTGAAGTCTTGTAGTACCTACTGTTTACTGTGCACACTTCTTGATTCAGGCTGAACATTGGAATTCACCCATTTGTCTCTTTTTCCTGTCTAAGATGCAGATGGGGCACATTTCGTTGACTCCATCAATCCCTGCCCCCACGCATTAGCACATGCACACGTATACCTAGCCAGTGGAAAAGAAAAAAGAGTTACTCACATTCATCCATTTTACAAAGATTTCCAGGCTGCAATGGGAGGGCTTTACCTCTCCCTGAAGGATGAATAAATAGGTAGCTTTACTGACAACCTGTTCACTGACTGAAGTGAAAACAGAGACCAAGGTCTTGATCTACTGGCACTTATGAGATCCAGTCCTGGCAACATGGAGAGAATAGTCATCTGCCTGATGGTCATCTTCTCAGGGACAGTGGCCCACAAATCAAACTCCCAAGGGCAAGATCGCCTCTTGATTAGATTGCGTCAACTTATAGATATTGTTGACCAGCTGAAGCATTATGTGAATGACTTGGTAAGGCCATACTTGTCACAACAAAATTTAAACCATATTCTTCAATTAATATGAAAGGAGCTTTTTGACTTATAAAAATAACTCAGAACTAATTTTGTTTTGCTCTAGGACCCTGAATTTCTGCCAGCTCCAGAAGACGTAAAGGTAAGACCAGCTGAATTTATTTGTGAAAATATATTTGATGTAAGTTTTTTTAAGTCCAATTAAGAAAGGCATTAACGTGATTATTTAGGAATATACTTAATTTCAATGAATTGGAGGGTTTAATAATTGGTAAAATAGTTATTTCTATTTTGCTTAAATATTCATTGATTTACCAGCAAGCCAACCAATAAAACACTACATACCTTATAAGATATATTTTTATCTTCAAATATCTCTGAGTATTCCCAAGTAGTATTGTTGAGACAGAAAAACAAAACTAGAAAATAAATCTACACTATGATCATTTTCTGAACAATAACCAAACTAATCACATTTTAAGAGTCCTTGTGCATGAAAGTTCTTGAGCCTCTTTGTAACCCTATTTAAGAAATATAGACACATACCATAAGAAGCAGGATTCCCCTTTAATAACTAGAAAGGAAGAAAGAAAGGGAGAAGGAAGGAAGGAAGGAAAGAAAGAAAGAAAAGAAAGGAAGGAAGGAAGAAAGGAAGGAAGGAAGGAAGAAAGAAAAAAAGATTACAGGAACAGCATGGAAGAATGGCAGTATGGAAATCAAGGCCGTCCTTTAGAATATAATTCCCATATACCTTGGTCTCAACGAGTCTTGTCTTTGGCCTTCCGTGAGATCTTTTGAAAGGATCATTTTCAACAACTCATTCAGTTCTTTAAGGCATTTAAATCCGTTAGTTCCCAGGAAGAAGAGGCCTAGCATACAGTTCAAGAGTGCTGTGTGCTGATCTTTTCCTTGGTAACTTCGATCTAGTCTTCAGGTTTGGTACCCCGAGGATATAAACGCAACTGGGGGAAATGTTTTCATTGCCACAGACCTTTAACTGCATAAATTAGAATAACTATATAAGTGCTACCAGTAATTAGGACACTACAAAGGGGAGACTTATGAAGATACATTGCAAAGAAAACAATTATCGTAAATGACTATATGTAAAAGTTTAGAAAGTGAATGAGTCACAACTATTGCTTTTCTCTAAAATTCACTCTCTAGCTCTGAACCTAACCACTCTCATTTACTCGGTCCTTTTCTAATAAGCAGCATCTAAAATGAAAGTAGCACATTCAGCTCATTGGAAAGACTTTTCCAATAAGTAAAACAATTTCTTACTGTTCTAATAATCAAAACATATATATTTTCAGCATCTCATGCCCTTTGTTTAACTGCTGTGGTTAGAGTTCTTTCGGGAGGTTTTTAGCTGCTGTCTAGAACTTCCAAAATAAGAAACATATCCCATTTCCTAACCTGAGTTGATTCAGTGGGTACTTCTTTTACATGCTTTGTTAAAGAGAGATGTTTTTTACCTGACATCATAATGACAAGATTTTGTCTCAGTGATACTTTACCTATCTGATAATCTGATCATGCATGCTGGCTTTGATAAAGTGAGTAATGGTATAACTAAGATCTTTAAGCTAGGCTAGCAGGAAACTCAGGAAAAAGAAAATAGTTCAAGGCCACAGTAGAGTTTTATCAAGTTTTTCAGGGCTAGCATCACAGCAGTCTATCAGAGATTTTTAAAAGATTAAAAAATTTAACGAAAATAAATTCATTTAACTGTTGCATATAAATATTGATATATGGTGATCATGTAAGATTGCCAATTGGCCTCACCAGGCATCTTCCTTCCTCTTTCTAATCATATAACCAGTGGTCCTCATCAGGTGGTGATTTTGTCCCATGAGAACATATGGCACTGTCTGGAAAAATTTCTGGTTGCCACAATCGTGTGGGGGTGGTTTCTATTAGTGTCTAGTAGGCAAAGGCCAGGGATGCTACTAAACATTCTAGAATGCACAGGACAGCCCTGACAACAAAGGATTATCCAGCTCAAAATGTCAATAGTGCCACTGTGGAGACATCCTGATGAAAACCTAGTTTGTATGTGGGACAAAGGTAATTTTATCCAGTTAGCAAGACTTCCTAGTATGAATGGCCAGGCTTTCTTAGCCAGGAAAAAAAAAAGTAAGTAGGTCAAAAATAAGTTGTAAGGAGGCAAATATTTTCAAATATTCAATTGCAAATCAACAAAGCCAAGTGCACCTCTCTGCAAAAGCAGTGCTTGACTGCTCTCTGGTTAAAAAGGAGAGTGGTTTGTTAAGCTTGCTTTTGATTTTCTTACTGTGCCCTCTATTTTGCAAAACTAATGTAGGACAGCTAACTCCTCACGTTCCAGGTGTGGATGGATGAGGGAAACAAAGCCTTGTCCTCTGAGTCTGCAAGGCACAGCAAAGGAAAGCAATGGTTCTGCTCCCAGGTGGTGGTGCTGCACAGGAACTTGGGGTCATCCTGAGTGACAGGGCACCAGCAGCTGCCTGAATCGAGGTTAATCTCTCCACTCCCCGTCTCAACGCAGTCTTTAGGCAGTTAGCAGAACAGCTCCTCCACTTCTTTTCTTCTCTGAGGCTGCCTTTGATGTGCACCTGAAGCCAAATCTAGCAGTTGTTTGTCCTGGACCACAGAATGACAGGAACAGCTCTCCTGCTTGCAGAAAGCACAAAGCAAAAATCTATTGTCTGTGGACAGGTGAACAAGGAAGAGCAGAAGAGGGATGCCTATCAGTATGGGCATCTGTGTCCAGATACCAGAGGCTTTTGAAAAGGCTTTCTCAGGTGCAAAATCTTGGTTCACTTGTCTTGGCCACTCTTGGCAATACTGTCTCAAGGGAGTTCATTTGGTAGGCCCCTATACTTCTTTGGAACCTAATTTTCTTTCAACATACATGTGTAAATGTTAACTCAGCAAAATGGGCCTCTGTGAGAAATGCTGGTTTCTCAGATCATCACGGATGAAGCAGTTAGTGTTTTCAGTTTCAGCTGGAAAATATACCTCTTTAAATATGAATATTATTTTTTTCCAGTAAGTTAAGCCGGTTGTGGTCAAAAAGAAGAGAAAAGAAAAAACTTCAACAAACATGAACATGTGGTTTTCAAGGAAAAAAAAAAGTGCTATAATTAACATTTATAAATAGTTTCTATTAAATAAGCATTTTGGCAAACATATGTAAAGGACACTATCTCGCCCTTATGAGAGGCAAGCTGCTCTGATATAAGGAAACCAGATAAGCTGGTTCTCGGCTTGTGGCTACGTATGCAAAGCAAATCTGACGGGGTTGTGCCTTAAAGATGCGTGTTATTAATCGACATTCATATTGGGTAACCATATAGGTTGGAAAATGCAAAGCAGGCCAGATGCTATTTTCAGCTGATTGTCCATGAGAAGACTCAGGTAATATTCTTATATATGGGATGGCACTGGTAGGAACTGAGGGAAACTGAGGCTTCTGGTTATACAGCAGTGGCTTCCAAACATATTAGTGAAATGAAGACATAGCAACTTTGCAAGGGGAAATTGCATCATATACACACAGTTGCTGAAAGAAGAAAGTAACTTGGATACAAATTCTTAGATCAGCATTAAAATGTTTTCAATAAGTTAGTATAAATTTTGTTTTTCCAATATATTCCATATCATTTGCAGTTCAATTTCTAAGACTTGTACTTATTCACTTAGTCACTAGAAATATCTCTCATTTAGATGCAAATCTAAAGAAAATGAGCATGGCTTTAGAAAAGATGGGTATTTTGGTGACTGAGACAGAAGAACTGGCAGAGAATATACTCAAGTGGCGAGAACAAGAGAAGGAAGTTTCCTCTTTTATCCCCAAAATATTAGCTGAAGAAGATTTTCTCCATAAACATGATGTTATAATTCCAAAAAAAAAACAAAAAAACAAAAAAAACCCCTCCAAAACAACCTAGTAATTCAACTAAACCAAGAGTCAAATTTTGGATTCTTGTTCTGTCCACCTCTCCATGCTCTGAGACGTTACTCCTACTTTCTGAGGGGCAGTCTTCCCTCTCATTAGTGGGGCAAGTCTCGAATTTTGTTCCTCAACTGCTTGATTCAGGCAGAATCCCACCCTAACTAACCAGAGAGTATGGATAGGATTTTAGAAAAGTCAAGCATGGGATACAGCAGGTGTACTGAATCTTACATTTGGAATATGCCATCTGAGGTAGGTAACCACTTCCTATCCCCAAAGGAGGTGCTTTAACTCACTTATCTGCTGACTTCACAGATATTTGTTGAGCACTCATGAGCAACAAGACACTATGCCAGGTGTTGTACAGGATGAGGACATGCATGCTCAAGCCACGTATGTCACTGTTAGATACTCTCATGTCCAATGCAGAGAGAAACAAAAAACAAATGAAAAAAAATTTTAATCAGACTACAGCTGCCAACAATCATAATGTAACTCTTACAGCCTCATAGTTCATAAAGTGTGTCCTAAAACCAAACTAACTCTCCCTTATGAAACACCAAAGTCCTTCCCAACACCCAGACCTCACAATGACATTAGGAATAAACAACTGTGGCAAAGCGAGGCTCCCTCCTCTTGTCTGTGAGACAGGGAGATGTCCTCTCTTCCCTAATACAGGGAAATTTTACATGGCAGGGAGCTCATTCTCTTCAGCCCCCAAAGTAAGAAGGAACATGAAATCATTCCTCATTTGTCTGCTGAAATGAATGGGATCCAAGACATTTTAGCAGGAGTAGAAAAGGAGGATTGGGAAGGTCATTTTCACTTTTTGAATAACTTTCATTAACACGTACACGAATTATTTCTCTTTCAGAGACACTGTGAGTGGTCAGCTTTTTCGTGTTTCCAGAAGATCCAACTAAAGTCAGCAAATGCGGGAGATAAGGAAAAGATAATCAATGTATTAACTAAGCAGCTGAAGAGGAAACTACCTGCCACAAATGCAAGGAGAACACAGAAACATGGACTAGTAAGATTATCATCTGTCATCTTTCTTATTTGTACTTACTTACTATATTTATTATATTATATACAGGCACGCTTGCACGCCCATATAGCCAGAGCCTTCGGTGCCTTCCTTCCAGTTACATGTTACACCTTATCATATACAGTGTGTTTCAAGAAGCAAAGTCACCTCTTTTCAGTGCTACAGACTTGAAAGTGCCTAGAAACCCAATTAGAATTTGCTGACAGTCTCTGGTACACAGAATAAATTAATATAGCTTTCCAAGGTAAGGAAGTCATTAGGCAGAGAATCCAATTGTGACTTAGGGATTAAAAAATATTTTCCTCTCATTATACGATTGCATATAACTTGTATTCTTATTAACAGGAGCTAGATCCTAGTTTTCCTACAAGAAAAGAGACAGCCTACAAGACACCAGGATAAATCTCAGACTTTGCCTTCCTCTCTTAAAGAATATTACCATCCTGTACAATTTTGGAGTCAGTACTTCATTTCAATGGGTAGACGCCATTATTTGGCTGGGGAATTTCAATTGTCCCTAGCTTTTTGGGGCCCTGAGACCCTGTTGTATATTTCCTCTTATGCCAACTCATGAGCAAAGCTGATAATCTCATGAGTAATTAAAGCATTAAACAAAACCAGTTAATAAACCTATAAGATAAATTACTCAAACTTTAAAAAATCAGTTCTCTCTCCTCCAAGGAATTTCACATGCGGTTCAAATGAGATCTTAAGACAATATCAAAATTTTTACTTACTTTGATTGCTTGGCCAGGTTGCAATGTGAAATGTATTCCTGTAAAACTTTCCTCAGGAAGAAGGGGGCTGAGCATGAAATCTAGTATCAAAGACACATGAAATGGTAGTATCGCACTGAACTTAGAACTATCTGGTTAAACACCTTCATTTGATAGATAGGAAAACGAGACCAAAGACGTTAAGTGACTTGTTCCAAGCCCCATTAGTAAGTGCCAGAGTGAGAATTAGAACTTCTGTCTTTTACTTTTCAGTCAACTATCTCTCACCACATCAAACCAGCATTAGAGATGCTAAGCAGCAAGCAATGGCCTGGTGTTTGGTCTCTCAACAGGAATAAGGATAAAGAACACAAACCAATAATATTTTTTAAAGACATGTAACTGAGGAATACACATATTAAAAATTGTTTAATCTCCCCATAGTCAAATAAATGCAAGTTAAGACAGGAAATTCTATTTTTTTCCAATTAAAAATTTTAATGATACCCAGTAATGGTAAGAATGTTCTCTGTAAATAGAGGTAAAAGTTTTACCATGTGCATCAAAAGCCTTAAAATTTTTTATCTTTTTAATTTAATTTAGCAATTCTACTTCTAGTAATTTATCAAATAAAATAAAGATGTATGTGAAAAATTATTCAGAGACGTTCACTGCAGCATTGTATACAATAGTGAAAAGTTAGAAGAAATCTATGTGTCCAAAAACAGTAATACTTCACTCCTACGTAGGAATGCAAGGCAACCATTATGGGTCGTATTTTTGAAGAATATGTAACACACAGAAAGTGCTTGTGATATGTTAAGTGTAAGAAATCAAATTAATAACCAGTGTAAATAACATAAGTGAAAAGAAAAAATTACTGGGAGGACATATATCAGAACATTGCAGTGGTTATATCTGAGGATGGGATTACAAGCTATTTTTCTCATTGTTATTTTTTGAACAATTTTATGTACTTCTCAAAGTTTTTCAGTGAACATGATTTATATCTCTAACTGGAAAAACAAGCTTTGAATAAACATTTTATTAAATAGGATAAAAGCTTTAAAGAAGATTATTCTTTCATTGATTTCTAGACATGCCCTTCATGTGATTCTTATGAGAAAAAACCACCCAAAGAATTCCTAGAAAGACTGAAATCACTCATCCAAAAGGTATATAACTTAAATTGTATATGACTGTCAAGTTCATCTTTACCCAGATTGCTTCCTATACTTGGGTTACTCATGGTATACTATTTCCACAGATGATCCATCAGCATCTCTCCTAGAACACGTGGAATACGAAGGTTGCAGAAGATCTCACTTGAAGCTGGACACTATATTACAGACTCTAACACAGTAGTGAAACTCACTTCTTGGTATTCCAAATGGAGGAGTACGACATATTAGTGATGGGGGAAAACTCAGATAAGTGTTCAAAGTCAGGATTATTTACCCCAAATCACTATGCATGACTTCAGTTTGATCCACACACTCTGTGTTTGGTCAACTTGAAAGACTTTGTTCTCAATTAGAGTCTGATTTCCTGTGTTATAGGTTTTGATGACTTCTAAAGTTTTAACTTTATCTTACTGCCCAACTATGACATCTCTTAGAGAAGCTTAAAATTTTTAGCCAAAAATACAATTTGGGGATTTATTGATCTTATATTCACCTTGATCTTGATTACCACAAGAATGAGGTTTCTGATGATCATAACTTAAAAGTTCTACACCTTCACTCAAGAGGAAAAACACAGAAGTATAGGGTGAAAATCAAAGTTGAACATTTATTCTTTTAAGAAAATGAAAACTGAGTATTTAAAATCTATATATGAAGATGTTTTTCCCTCAGAATGTCTAACATATGATTTATTTATGTACCAGGAAGATAGCTTTACGAGATGGCTCAAAAAACCTCTGACTTCTTTATTGGGATTTATCAAAATATTTAAATACTATAGACATGAATGTATTTATGGAATAGACTCTTTCAGTCTCTTTTTCTCTAAGTGGGTGTAATAGTACCTTCCCCAACTTAAGTCCCTTTATAACCTAACATTCTAAGCTTATGGAAATGGCAATTAAAATTTATAGAGGGACATACATTAGGTGGTCTTCTGGAACCAAACAGAATTTTTGTAAGTCTTGTGGCTCTCTTCCCCAATTGTTATAATGATTGTATGGGAGTGAGCTAATCATGCCAAACGTCTATTTCCTTCCTTCTTTCTTCCTGTCTTGTCTTTCATCTTTTTAAATTGGCAGACACTTTGTGTTGCATGTGTTCTATATAAGGTAAATCACCTCTACAAAACCAAAATCAAGAGACAAATCAAGAGGCCAGGACTCCTGTCCTAGTAGAAAACAGACCTTTGCATAAGCATCCCCATCTTTCAACCATGGGTAGTAGAAACAAGCAGCCTGCTCTAACTGCCATTTCATATCAACTCCAGCAGTTTATTTAAATATACAGTTAAAAACGCTAGAAAAATAAAATTTTCACTAGACTGTTATAAGCTATTTGAGAATCTCTAATAGTAAAATGGCTGAGTGTACAAGAGGATGTTGAACGGGAAATACTTTATGCTTTGAGAAGAAAAATGATCTACTTAAAAATATTTTTTAAACAAGTACAGATTAATTTATGGTTCTAAAACATATGTTAGAAATCAATGATTTTATGAAATCTCAATGAAATGTTTTATCCTCAGAAATAAGGTATGCTGTGCTAGAATTTTAAAATGTTATTACAAAGAAGTCATGTAAATACATGCACCATGATGACAACATGCATCTACAGCCTGCCCCAGAGTCAGGCCAGGTTGTTGGGATTAATATGGAAAGTAAGCACGAGGTTGACTTGGGAAAGATGGAGTCCTTATTTCTTGTTTCTGGCTTTACCATTGTTGACTTCTTTCACACTGTGATTTTATATTTAAAATAACATATTTATTTTGGTGTGTTTACTGTTAAAAATCTCTGTTCTAATCCTTTCAACCAGAGTTCTACTTTAAAAATAAAATTAATTTAATTGAGTGCTGGCTAAAAGCCTTCACTAAACTGAGTTTAAAGACTCGGGTAAAGACCCTAGCAACATCCCAAGGAAAGCAATGCATCAGAATAAACAAGATGAAGAAGTGAGACTTGAACTGCTCCATCTTCACTGCTCTGTGTTCAAGACCTAGTCAGCCCCCCAAAAGGATCTTAGGCTAACCTGTAAGCATTGCTGTTCACCTATGGATGGTGGTGCAGGAGACTGGAAATCTCGCTGGCTGTGAAATTGTGGTCATTTCCTTAAATTTTTTGGTTTCCATTTCTTTATCTGTAGAGTGAGGGTGTTGGACTTAATCTCTAAGGAATATTCTGCCTTTTTTTGAGCTTTATGTGTCTATGAGTATCTGAAGTTCTGGATATTCTTATAGGAACATCTGACCATACTCCCGAGTAAAACTTTCTACTGAACCTGGTGTTCATTTGCTCAACATCATTTCAATAGCAGGAAGAAGGGACATGTTTCCCCCCAAAAAAGGAAGGAAGGAAAAAAGAAAGAAGGACGGAAGGAAAGAAGGAAGGAAAAAAGATTGCTGTAGGTCATGGGAGTTCAGGAAAAATAATCATGATTTTTACCATTTTAGCTCAAAGTGTCTTCTTCGGACACGTATAAAATTGTAGCATTATTATTCTATATTATTGCTCTGTTGTATTTACATTTGCATTTGAGAATTTAGTTTTAATATAAACTATGTACTTTATAACTTAATGATTATTTATTATATATTTGGTTTTAAATGTTTATGTTCATGGCTTCATATTTAAGACCTGATCATATTAAATACTACCCAGTCAGTACTACTGTCTTTTGTGATTCCCTGGAAACCCATAATTCAACAGTCTTAGCAGAAAATAAAAGATGATCCTTAGTTTCTGTCAACATATAGTTTTTATATGTATATGGTAAAGACGATCTTTTCTCCTTACATAATTTCACTCAAATGGAACTTTCCAATTCCTGTCCCTACCTCAAGGACACTTCCTTTGCAGCCCTCATAAACGTATGGCAGGTCTAAGAGGAGTTGAAGATCTCCTTCCCAATGCCCATTACACGTACACTCTTGTGCAAAATTCATTCTTGCTTTGAAGTTTATACCATCTAGCTTGGCTCTCCCCTTACTTCTTATTGAGGATTGTCAACTCCTCCATGAACTCCTCCATGTTCTTTCAAGACTGAGACAAGTTCCTTTTCTTGAATCCGGATTCTACCAACATCCTGGGTGATTTCAGTGACCATGAGGAGGATTCCACAACACTGTAGCTTCTCAGAATCTTGAGCGGCTCAGTTCCAAACACCTGCATGTTTTACCCCATCATCAGACCCCTCCCATGACCATGCACCAGACTTCATCACCTGGAACCATTCTCTGTCTGAAATCTTTACATATATAAAAACACCCACCTGCTAGGCTCTTTGCTCTCAAACTGCCCTACTACATCTTCCCTGAGGCTCGATCACGACAGCCAGGCCTTCACCCTTCCCATTCTCTCAGTTCATTAGCTTTCCTCTCTCCCCCACTGATCCTGGGCCCCTGATCAATCCCTTGAACTGCAAACCTGGCAGCACACACAAGCTCATTCTTCTCGACGACCTGCCTATAAACTCCTGACCTAGATGTCTGTCTTGCTCCCCTAGTCCAGCTTCAGACCCTGGCTCTGGCCTCTTTCCTTTGGAGACCCTTTCAGACTCCCCTATCTGACTTACTGGAGTCACTTTCCCACTTCATTCTCAGCTCTAAACACTTACTTGCTTTCAACAGCTGCCTCCATCTACTCCAGTCCACAGGTTAGTGTGGGCATGGCCTCACCTCACGTGGAGGAGAGAGGTTTGGGTATTCACGTGAACTTAAGCTTGTTGAAAGAGTAGTCTATGCATGTGTCTACACTCCCTCACCTCCTATCCACTTCAAACCACTATAATCTGATTTCTACCCATCCCACACCCTATCGCTGTATCATTAAAATTGTCCTTTCTTTGGTCAACAATGACCTCCAAATTACTCAACTCGCAAATGCATCTAAATCCTTATCTTACTTGATTTGACTGTGACCTTTGTTGTCTTTGATTACACTCTCTCATTCCCCTTTTTGACTCTGGAGGCTACTCTTCCTTCTGCTTCTTGTCTTACCTCTCTGACCATACATTTTCAGTATCAGTTGTAGGTTTGCTTCCCTGCATCCTCCCCTTAGAAGATGATGTTCTTGAGGATACTGTCCTTGGCCACCTTTTCAGTTTAAACCTTTTCCCTCTAAACCTCTTCCCTCAACAGTCGAGTAAGTTCCTGTTGTTTTAAATACCCCTGTATATGCCACCGACCCTCAAATCTATAGATAAAGGCTATTTCTTTCTTCTAATTCCCAGGCCCATAGATCCAACTTCTCCCTGGAGATTTTCATCTTTATCTTCCAGGCCCTTCACCTAATCTCACATGCCAAAATTGATCTCATTACTTTTCCCCATTTCTGTGACTTTCTCTGTTTTCCAGTATTGCCTAATCTTGTTCTTCCATTTCTATCAGTTTTTAATTTTTCTTTTTTTTAGAATTATTTTTTATTGAGGTAACTGGTTTATAACATTATATAAGTAAAATGTGTACAATATTATATTTCTACTTCTGTATACACTACAGCGTGCTCACCACCAAAAATTTAGTTACCACCTGTCGCCATACGATTGACCCCCTTTACCCATTTCACCTTCCCTTTCCTGCCTCTTCCCCTCCAGTAACCACTATTCTGTTCTCTATATTGTGTTTTGTTTGATATGCTCACATATTTTGATTTTGGTTTGCTTTTCTGTTTTTTATATTCCACATCTGAGTGAAATCATATTGTATTTGCCTTTCTCTGACTGACTTATTTCACTCAGCATAAATACCCCTAAGGCCCATCTTCACTGTTGCAAAAAAAATAAATAAATAAGTAAAGATTCCATCCTTTCATCCTTTTTATGGCTGAGTAGTATTCCACAGATATATACACCACATCTTCTTTTTTTTTTTTAACGTTTTTTATTGATTTATAATCATTTTACAATGTTGTGTCAAATTCCAGTGTTCAGCACAATTTTTCAGTTATTCATGGACATATATACACTCATTGTCACATTTTTTTCTCTGTGAGTTATCATAACATTTTGTGTATAATGTATATTTCCCTGTGCTATACAGTGTAGTCTATTCTACAATTTTGAAATCCCAGTCTATCCCTTCCCACCCTCCACCCCCCTGGTAACCACAAGTCTGTATTCTCTGTCTGTGAGTCTATTTCTGTCCTTTATTTACGCTTTGTTTTTGTTTGTTTGTTTGTTTTTGTTTTTGTTTTTTAGATTCCACATATGAGCGATCTCATATGGTATTTTTCTTTCTCTTTCTGGCTTACTTCACTTAGAATGACATTCTCCAGGAGCATCCATGTTGCTGCAAATGGCATTATGTTGTCGGTTTTTATGGCTGAGTAGTATTCCATTGTATAAATATACCACCTCTTCTTTATCCAGTCACCTGTTGATGGACATTTAGGCTGTTTCCATGTTTTGGCTATTGTAAATAGTGCTGCTATGAATATTGGGGTGCAGGTGTCATCCTGAAGTAGATTTCCTTCTGGATACAAGCCCAGGAGTGGGATTCCTGGGTCACATGGTAAGTCTATTCCTAGTCTTTTGAGGAATCTCCACACTGTTTTCCATAGTGGCTGCACCAAACTGCATTCCCACCAGCAGTGTAGGAGGGTTCCCCTTTCTCCACAGCCTCTCCAGCATTTGTCACTTGTGGATTTTTGAATGACGGCCATTCTGACTGGTGTGAGGTGATACCTCATTGTAGTTTTGATTTGCATTTCTCTGATAATTAGTGATATTGAGCATTTTTTCATGTGCTTTTTGATCATTTGTATGTCTTCCTTGGAGAATTGCTTGTTTAGGTCTTCTGCCCATTTTTGGATTGGGTTGTTTATTTTTTTCTTATTGAGTCGTATGAGCTGCTTATATATTCTGGAGATCAAGCCTTTGTCGGTTTCACTTGCAAAAATTTTCTCCCATTCTGTAGGTTTTCTCACCACATCTTCTTAATCCATGCATCTGTTGATAGGCACTTGGGTTGCTTCTGTATTTCGGCTATTGTAAACAATGCCATGATGGCAGTATTCTCTAATCTTAATTGATGGGAATGCATTTCCCAGCCTCCAAGACTCTGCCTTCTCTCTCATACACTATAACCAATTAGCTTTGGGCTTTGCTATTTCTAGCTCTTAAATCCTTCCTTTTTCCTACTCCCTCTGCCATTGCCTTAATTCAGGTTTTCAGCAATGGTTGCAATAACTTTCGGTTGGGTTTTTAGCCTCTTGCCTTCTTCTCTTTCCAATCTATCTCTGCGTGGCCACCAGAATGATACTTTATAAAATTTAAGTCTGATCACAACTCTCCATTATTTAAAACCTTTCACTGGCTCTCCTTTGGATAGCCCAGGAATGAAACATGGTATGTAAAACCCTTTATCATCTGCTCCACTCAGTTCCCAGCCTCTCTTCACCTTGAACTTCAGATTCCAGCCAATCCAATCTACTTCTATTTCCCTGGACACATCATGCTGTTTTGTTTCTCTGTGCCTTTGTACTTGCAGTGACCTCCCCCGGGAACACTACTTCTCTACCCTCTTCCTTAGCACCCAGAAAACCCCTCATGTGTCCATCAATAATCAGCTTAGTCATCACTTCCTCTAGAAAGATTTTCATCATCATCTTACTCCATCTCTCTGACAGTGTTAATCTCTCTCCACTTTCAGAAATTGAACATACTATGATTATTAGATTTAATGTGGTGTACACAAATTTACTGATTTATATGTCTGTTTCTCTTTCTACAATATAAGCCCTTTGGCAGAAGGAATTGCATTTTGCTAGCACAGTGCCTTGTATATGCTAGAAAACCTACAGTAGAAAACAAATGTTTACATAATTGAATCGAACTAAATATATAATTATGTGTGGAAATTTTCCTTGACATTTCTCCTTCTCTTTCATGTTCAATTGAATTATCACCAAAGCCAGTGATAACTGCCAACTGTTCTTAAAATATCTCTAGACTCCAACTATTTGCTAACATCTCCAGTCCCACTTTATTGAGGCCACCACAATCTCTCACCCAGATGATTGTAATATCTTCCCAAATAGTTTTCCTGCTTTTGTCCTTGCCCCTCACCAAAATCTATTTGCAACAAAGCAACCTGAATGACCCTTTAAAAACTCATCAGAATATGTTACCCTCCAGCTCAAAATCTTCCAATGGCTCTCATCTCATTCAAGGTAAAGCCTGAGTCCTACAACAGGGGCTATATGGTCATGTCCCCTCTACCCTCCCATCTCTCTAAGCTCGGTTTCACTCTTCTTGCGCAAATCCAGTCACACTGACATGCTTTCCTTTCTCCAACACTCCTAAGCCATTTGTACTTTTCTGTTCCTTCCTCTGGAATGCTCTCTTTCGGAATGTCCATGTGGTCCACTGTCTCACCTCCTACATGTCCATGTTCAGCTGTCATCTTCTCCACCAGGTCTTCTCTGACCACCACTGTATTTTAAATTGCAACCTCTCCCTTATTTTATTTTTCTCCATAGTACTTACCATCCTGGACATACATATTTTAATAATTTACATGTTTATTGTCTGTGTCCTCCACTAGAATGTAAGCTCAATTTTACAGAGATTTGTTCTGTTTTGTTCACTGCTATATATCTAGCACCTAGAACCATGCCTTGAACATAGAAAGAGCTCATTAAATATTTGTAGAAAGAATTGATGGGTTCTATGATGGTTGACACTGGAGGTCTCCCATAGGGTTTTAATCCCCAGTGCACAGTTTGTTTTCTTTTTATTATGCAAGTGGTGTACTAATGGTTTTTTCCCTTAGAGCTTCTCCCTGGCCTCTCGGTATCATGTGTTTTCTGCAAATTTCCCCCCATCCTCTTATCTGATGTACCCACATCTCTTTATTTTTGAAGTTGGCCTTCAACGATCCAAAATTTGGAAGATAAAAATGGAAACATTCTACTTATCATTAAAATTTTAGCAAAAATATTTTTCTTAAGAAAACTTCTGGGGTTTTATTGTCTAGAGTTCCTTTACTTGTAGATAAAGCATTTTGATGTTTCCCAATCATACCACTGAAACTCTTCCATATGATATCCCTTCTCCCCTTACAAAAACAGAAAATATAAAGCATCCATACACCCATTAATGAGTCCCTAACGAGGTCTTTTCCATCTTCGTTCATAATGAATATTTTATTTTTTTCAAGAAGGCTTCCTTGCATGTTACAAATTATTTTATTTTTCTCACTTTCTTTAGTTTTCTTTGGTTCTGAATGAGATGGTAAAGTGCTATGGAGAAACGCTACAGAGAAACACAACCAGAGAGAAGGGCTTGGGTGGGGTGGGCGGGGCGTTGTGAGGCAGATGAGAGAGCAATTTGAAATAGGATGGATACCTACATTCAATCTTTTCCTTGGTTTCAATGAGGTTAAGTGAGGAATAACATGAAGTTCAGCAGCAGTCATGTGATTACAAAAAAAGCCTGAGAGAAAACTCTGAGATAGTGTTGAAATGGGCTTCAGGTCAAATGAATTCTCTAATAAGTGTCAACAAATTGGCAAGTGGTTCTCAGCCCGGCATGCATTAGAGTCATCTGGGGAGCTTATTAAAAACACTACTGGGTATTTCATTAAAATAAAATCAGAATGTCTGAGGGCCTGTGCATTGGTGGTATGTAAAACTCTCCAGGTGATTCTGGTGTGTAATCAGGGCTGAGAACCACTGAGTCAAGGCAGTGCTGACATTTTATGGCCAGGACAGAGAGATGATATGTACTACTAAATTATGAGCACATTATTGTACTGTTTCCAAGTCATTTCCTTTTTGCAACAATTTAATTCTCTCCGAGGTCCTGACAACAAAGATAGCACCAAAAGATGGGCTTTTTTTTTTTTTTTATAACAGAAAGAGAATTCTGGAGATGTTTTTAATAGGATGAATTATTTGCTTAAAAAAGGAATAGATTTGGAATAATCGTATAAAAGAATTCAATACAGTAATAGATAAAGGAATAGTAGCTACATGGCTGAATCCCAGAAACATAAGGCTAAATAAAAGATGCCAGACATAAGAGAATATGTATTTAATGATTCCATTTATATGAGGTTCCCAAACAGGAAAACTAACAGACAGTATTAGAAGGCTGAGGGTAGTTATCCTTGGGGAGAATGAGGCTAGTAATTGAGAGAAAAAATGATGGGGTGCTCCTGGGGTTCCAGTAATGCTACATTTCTTGACCCAGGAGGAGGTATTTAGTGAGTTTATGACTTACAACATTTTCTCTATGTATAATTCAATAAAAAGTTGAACCTAAATGAGAGAAAAAGGTGTTTTAAAGAAATCCTCTTTATCAGATGAATGATATACGGCACTTCTAGAAATGCAAACAATAGAGGAGGCAATGGAGAGGGAAAACAGTTAGCTAAGCAGTAACAGGGAGGAGAGTGAAGAAAAAAACCAGAAATTGCTACAGAGGAAGGCTGAAGTTGTGGTACCCCAGTTAAAAAATAACACCTTTAAAATTATCTTTTTAAACTAGCCCTGATCATGCTACAATCTTCCTGTTAGGCTGAGAGATGGTCAGTTGGGAGGAGAAAGTTTGTGTTGTTGTGTGTTTTTCCCCTATAATCTTAATTCAAGAAAATTCCCAAATCTAACTTATGAAAGAAAAGAGAAAGAATGAGAGAAAGACAGACAAAGGAAGAGAGAGAGAAGAGAAAACAGTAAGTATCCTTGATTGGGTTTTCCCAGAAGTAGAACCTGAGTCAAGGATTCCAGTGCCAGTGGTTTACTAAGAAAATGCCAGGAAAACCGGAAAGGGAATGGGGAAAGCAGGACTGGAAGGAGAAATGCAGGCCTGGGTGTAAATTCAGGAGAAGCCCCAGATTCAACTTAACCCTGCAGGGCGCCCTGGAGAGCTGTTAGTTCTGCCTGGAATGCAAGGGACTGGGCTTCTGTACTTCTGCAACCAACCACCGGTTATGTCTGCGGAGCCTCAGGACACAGTGAAGCTGCTCCAGTGCCTAAGGACCAGCCTCTGAGTGTCCCATGTCATCAAAGTGCACAGATGGGATGGGCACACAGTGCTGGTGAAAAGGATCCAAGGGCATCTGGGCAGGCACCAACAGTCTACTACAGAAAGAATGATTTTTTTTAAAGTTTGTTTTTTTAAATAAGAAGGTGGCTTAGGGCAAAGATTAATTTTCTTATCAAAATGATGTAGTTTCAGGAAAGTTAGGATATATTTGCTCATATGTAATTATATATGTATTTATGGTATATATTTTATATAGGTTATCTCTTTTGGGGAGGGCACAACTTAATTCTCAAAAGCCCCCTTAACCTAAAGGAACCCAGTGGGGATAAACAAATCTGCAGCACAAAGAGTGAGCTCTCAAGGGCAAGCATGTGATACTACTGATGGGCATGCCGAGGAGGACCTGCTACCCCTCCTTACCAACCTATCCCTGCCCCAGGGCAGCCATCACTCCATGCTACAAACAGAATAGATTTTTCCTGATTAGAATATTCTTATTCACAGAATGTAGGGCAGTTGGTGGATTTGAAGCTTCTAGTAAGTCTCCCCGCCCACTTTTTTTTTTTAAAATTCAGTTGAAATCAACCATTCCTTGGGAGAAATGCCATTGTGAATGGAATTAAAACATATCTGTTGATGGAGAAATCAATCCTGAAAAGAGAAAAGAGTTTGGAGCTGGTCACTCAGAACAGTGGAGAAGGGCAGGTGTGGCCAGGTTGGAAACAATCATTCACAACATTATGGGTGGGAAAGTGCTTAGTGCTGTCTGGCAAAGCTTTTCCCATAGGCCAAGTCCCTGACGCAGAGAGAACTAAACAGCATTAGAATGCAAAATGTTATGATACAACTTTTGCTCTGAAGTTACTGCTAGTGGATCAAAGCCTGATCAATGACTTGAGTCGTGACCATGAGCAATGTATTCATAGTGAATCACAGGGAACATTTCCTATTTGCCTTTATTATTATTAGCACCTCTTCATTTCCTGACAGAGCTTATCATCGAATATGTCCTTTTAAAAAGATAACCTTTTAAGGAGAGGACATGCTGCCACCTATCGAAACAATGCAAATACATACAGACACCCAAATTCACCTTGTCACTCCACACAAAAGCAAATGGTATAAACCTTGAAATGTTTTCTCAGTTCTTTCATTCCTGGACTTCAGAGATATTTCCACTACCGAAATCATTTCTAAAAGGAGCTTTGGGACCAGGAAGACCATTCCTCCTTGGACCTACAGAACTCAGTGTAAGAAGAACAGGATTGTTTGAAACCTGCCCTGGTGATGTTAGCCACTGTCTCGCTCACACACGAGCAGCTGAGAGAATTCTCAGGATCCTGAATGGGCAGAGTGCCTGGCCACTGGCTTCTGGGAAAGTGACCTTAATCTAGTTGGGGTCCTTTAGCCAGGACACTGTTACCCTTTGTCCTTCATTTAGGATGAAGCCAGAAATGCACTGCGGATTTCCTCACCTGTGAAATAGTTGTAATAATTCCAGCACCTCTAACATCACAGACGGCTCACAAAGATAAATAAGTCAGAAAGTCCCTTCTAAAGTGTTTACACATTTGACAATGGAGGAGCTTGTTTTCAGACTTAGTCTGCCACTAGTGACCATTAGCTTGTGCTGAGTTCTCGTTCACCTCATCCCGTTCAAGGGATTTCTTTCACGATGAATAATGGCTCATGGGGGACCCTCTTTTCCACAACCTTGGCCTCACTGAATTGTATTTTAATTCAAAGTTTCCTAATAGGTCCAAAAGTGTTCCTAGGGATTGACACAGAAGAAAGACTTGAGGTTGCAGCACGTTAATTAAACACATCAGATAAACCATCTTTTTTAGCAGCCTCTGGTCACACCTCCTCCTTCTCAAAGTTTACCAGTATCTTCTGTGTAATGCAGCCCTCCTCAGCACAGCTGAGGAGCAACCAACCAGCCAGCAAGGATCCACAACCCCTTGTTTTTGATGGCCTAGCGTCTCTTCTCCTTCCTCTGCTGTTAGAACCCTTCTTTTCATTTGGGAATCAATTCTTGACCAACTCTCAGTCCTTGCGGTCAACTGGGGGTGGTCTCACCCCCTCCCCAGCTCCACAGGTAGGGACGTAACACAAGCCAGAGCATGGAGAGGCCTTCCTGTAACTTCTGTTGTAATTATTTAGAGAAATGGTCTCTTCCTACTGGGGTTGTTAAGCTGATACAGGATTTAGGCTGGAGCTGCCAGTAGTCATCTTTGGGGAGTGATTTCTGAGCACAGAGAAAAGCAGAGTGAAAGAGAGAGAGAGAGATTATGCCTGAAGGTTCACCATGAAGCTGAATCATGTAACACAATGAATCCTCTCCTCATAGATAAACTAGTTCCAATTGTATTTTTGTCACTTCTGACCAAAAGAGCCTTAAATTAGACTTAATAGACTCTTCAATGCCAGCACTTTAAATTACCTTAAAAATAACTTTTATAAAAGTGAGATAATATCCTGATCCTTTACCAAACCTTTGGTTAAATAAAATTGAGGTGTGAAACTCCATCTAACAGTACTCCCTCTGGCTAACCATCTGTGGAAAACAAAAATGTAGAATCCCCTCCATTTACCTTTGAAAACAAGGTTATGAAAGCTGCCAGCCAGAATTAGCTCTTGACAGTAGGATGGTCCCTTGCAGGTGACGGAGCCCGAGATGCAGCCTGTCCCTAGCCGCCAACCTACACATGCCTTGTAGTAAAGGCTATATTACCACGGAAACAGCAGAAAGGACCAGAACCATGTAGAAGCGTTACACTGAGTAAAAAGTTCTGAGATCCCACAACTATTTGCACCGTTTACGTTCTCTCTGACAATCAGGAAACACTACTTTATCAAGTACTGGTCAGCATCATATTACAACAAATAGAATCTGAGGTCATACCTTCCATTTTTTCTTATCTCGAGTGCATGGCTGCTCCACAGAGCTAGGAAATTCACTCGGGCTGGACTGAAAAGTATTTTTTCGTATTCCTGCCTGCAGGAGTGAGAAGGGCCATGGCCATCATATCTGCTATTTCAAGTCAGAGGTTTACTATAATCATTTTAAAAATAAAATAAGAAATAATGTATCATTATTTCCTATTTACTATGTTAATCCGTAATTTGGGACTAATTGCCAAAGGGCTGGTTTTTATTATTGACATCACTATAAATTAATGGCAAAATCACTGAGCCTAGAGAAAAGAGGAGCATAATTTTCTCCTGTGATTCTCAGGACACTCTTCAAGTGACTGGCCTGAGAAAACCAATGTTCCATACGAGAACTGCTAAAAAGGCAGTCCCTCCCACCCTGGTGGTCAAACTTGTTAGTTTTATTAAGTTTATTTATTCAGTTAACATTTATTGAGCACAATGTGCCAGACACTGTAATAGGCATTAGGGAGACCTGAATAAGTAGATCATATCCTAAAGAGTTCAAAGTCTACTGAGAGAGACATGTAATTATATTCATAATTATAGTATAATAAGACATTCTGTGATAGGTGAATGTTCAAAATATAATAGGAAAACTCTTGTTCTGAATGGCGGAGTAGTTTTTATTCAACCAACTCTCCCACAGATTAAACTGCTTCAAAACCTTGCATGGTCCCTGAACTCTGCACATACAGAGAAGACTTCAAAGAGCCCAGTGGATAGTTCAGGGACCATCCAAGGACTTGAAGCAGAATATGTGCCAATTTAGACGTTTCCTAATTGTGGCTCTCCCATTTTTGGTCTTCCCTCCCTCAATTCCCAGCTACTATAACATTCTAAATTATGTCTTGTGACAACTCAAATCAATAGACTGAAGCCTTCTGACTGAGTTCTGGTTGCACCCCACCTTATGGATTGAAGGAGCCCTCAAGATAAAAGTCACATAAATGGAGCACTCAGTATAGTTTCCTTCATTCAAGAGTCAAACTTCTTCACTTTTTGCCTGCTTTTGATTTTCAGCAAACTATAAATAGTAGCTTTTCATGCTTTATCAAAAGTGAAGGCAAAAAGGCATTCTCAAATAAACAAAAGCCTATAGAATTCCTACAAGAACTATTAAAAGAAATTCTAACTAAAGGAAGTGATAGCAGATGAAAACTCAGATATACAGGAAAGAATAAATAACCACTGGAAACAGCAGATATATGAAAATATAAAATAGCATATTTTTTTCTTCTTGTAATTTCTTTGAAAGAAAAATACCTGTTTAATGCCAAAAATTATAACATCTTATTGTGGAGATTATAAAAAACATATGACAACAGCAGCACATAAGATGGTATAGTGGTAAATTGAATTACATTGTTTCAGGGTTCTTAAATTTAATACAAAATGGCACAATATTAACTCTACATAGGCTATGATAAGTTGAGGATGCATGTTGTAATCTTAGTAGCAACTAAAAAAGATTCAAAAAATAGCTAAAATTGGGAGACTTAAAATGGAATAGTAAAAAATGACTAACCTAAAAAAGGACAGGAAAGAAGGAATATAAGAACAAAAAGCAGATAGGAGAAAGAAAACACGTAGGAAAATGACAGACTTAAATCCACCAACATATAACTAATTCCACTAAATGAAAATAGACTAAACCTTCTATTTTAAAGCAGAGACTGTTAGGTTGCATTAAAAATAAGACATAACCACATGCTTTCTACAAGAGACATCCTGTAAATATAAAATCAGACAGATTCAAAGTAAAGGAATGGAAAAGGGTATAAGAAACTAAGTATAAGAAGGTGTTAATATCAGACAAAATAGATTTCAAAACAAGAAATATTACCAGTAAAAGAAATGAATATTTCATAATAATAAAAAGATAACTTCATTAAGAAGACATAACAGTTAGGATGGTGTATACATCTAATGTAGAATTTCAAAACAGATGAAACAAATACTGACAAAACTAAAGGGACAAATAGGTATTTTAACACACTTCCCTCAGTAACTGATAGAACATTGAGTATACAGAAGATCTGAACAACACTATCAACCAACTTGATCTAACTGCTCTTTACAAATCATATACCCAACAACTTCAAAGTACATATTCTTTTTAAGTGTGCATGAAACAGTCACCAAGATAGGCCGCATCCTCAGTCTTAAAATAAATCTCAAAAGAAATATATCTCAAAACCTTAGAGTATATACATATTTTACCACAATGAAATTAAAATAGACATTATTACTACTAAGATGTCTAGATACGTTCCAAATATTTGGAAATTAAGAAACTGACTTCTAAATAACCCATGAATCAAAGAAGAAATCACAAGAGGTATTAGAAAATATTTTAAGTTAATAATAATAATAATAATAATAATAATAATACACATCAAAATTGTGGGATGTAGTTAAAGCAATGTGTAGAAGGAAATTTTTAGCATTATATACTTTTATTAGAAAAGAAAAAAGGTCTAAAATCAGTTATCTAAGATTCCACATTAAGAAGCTAGACAAAGAGGAGCAAAATAAATCCAAAGTAAGTAGAGGGAAGAAAATAATGAAGAAAAAAGTAGAAATCAATGAAATAACCAGACAAATAGAGAAAACCAAGAAGAGCCAAAAATTTATTCCCTGAAAAGATTAATAAAATTGACATATCCCTAGCAAGACTGATGAACGAAAAAGAAAGTATACATAACCAATATGAATAAAAGAGGAGAAATCACTACAGATTCCACAGACAGTATAACAAGTAAATATTATTTAAAATACTTTATATCAATAAATTTTTAAAAATGAGATGAAATGGACAAATTCCTTGAAAGATAAGTTTACCAAAATGGACACAAAAAGACAAAGAATAGCTGAAAAGCTCTGTATCTATTAAAGAAAAAAATGTCTCACAAGGAACACTCCAGGCCCAGATGGCTTTCCTAGTGAATTCTATCAATTGTTTATGGAGGAAGTTATAACACGTTTGCACGAACTCTTTTAGAAAACAGAGGATGAAAGAATACTTCCAAACTTATGAGGTCAGCATAATCCACATTCTAAAATCTGAGAAAAATCTTTTGAGAAAATAAAATCACAGACTAATATTCTTCACAAACATAAATGCAAAAAAACTTTAAAACTGGTATATATTATCCAGCAATATATATGTTTATTAGATTATGACCAACTACAGTAGTTCATGCAAAGAATGCAAGGATTGTTTAATATTAAAAAACAATCAATATAATTCACCATATTAATAGATTAAAGGAGAAAAAGCAAATCATTATTTTAATAAAAGATGCATAAAAAGCATCTGATAAAATTTAACACCATTCCTGATTTTAAAACAACAAAAAACCTCTGCAAATTGAAATAGAAGAAAACTTCCTTATTCTGATGAAGTGCAGTTTTTAAAAACTTACTGCTAATGACAAACTTAATGGTGAATTATTAAACTCTTTACATTTAAGGTCATGAGCAAGGCAAGGATGTCTACTATCACTTTTATTCAAAACTGCCTTGGAAGCTCAACAAGTATAATAAGGCAAAAAATACATAGAAATTACAAACATTGGAAGGGAAAAGCAAAACTGTTTCTATTTATAGATTGACATGACTGAGAACATAGAAAACTCCATAAAATACAAAAAAATTTACTGGAACCAGTAAGTAAATTTATCTTGGTCTCAACATACAAGGTCAATATACAAAATCAATTCTATATATGCCAGCAGTAAAAACTGGGAAACGAAAAATTTTAAATCTCATTCATTATAGTATCAAAGTTGTAAAATGCTTAGCATCATATTCAATAAGAGACACAAAACTTCTAAACTAAATCTTCAAAATATTGTTGGGAGAAAATTAAGATCTCCGTAAATGGAGAACTGTATTATGTTCATGAATTGGAAGACTGAATATTGCTAAAAGTCAATTTCCCCCTCAATTTATCTATAAATTCAGTGCAATTACAATTACATTCATAATCCCAGTCCCTTTAGCAGGAGGGTCTTGGAAGAGGAGCCTAAAGAGGGAAGTAGGGACAAATTGGAAAGGGCCTCATGGATTAAGAAATTTGAAGTTCATCCTGAAAGCTGGAGAAAGCCACTGAGGCATTTTATGTTGGCAAAAACAAACCAAGAGCAGAGGAGAGACTGGGTGTGAAGGGATCTCATCCAGGGCCAGGAAAGTCATGCTCTAAAGAGGTACCACACAAGAAGTGATGAGGTCCCAGCCAAGGCAGAAAGAGACACCTATGGGGAAAGAGAAATCTTTAAGAGATTAAGGAAGTAGAATCTATACGTTTAATGCAGGAGTGGGTGCTAGGATGGGTGAGAGGGAGACGATTAGGTTGACAGACGAAATGTGAGTCCTGAAGGACTCCATTCCTCCTGTTTTCCCATTAGCCTGTTATTAGCTTAAGGGAGTTGGTGGCACATAGGGTACGAGGGCAGCTGTGAGTAAAAACTGGATGACAAGTGGGTTTCTCAATTTAGCTATACATGTCAACTAACATGAAAGGGAGAGCAAAATATGTTTTGCCTTGCAAAGTTCAGTTTTTAACTAAGGTGAAAGAAAATGAATGTAATGCAAAAAAAAAAAAGTCTAATTTACAAAAAAAAAAAAAGCAACGGTGAAATAAAGCTAACATTTATTGAATATTTACTTTGTGCCAAGCACTATGTTAGGCACATTTTATGCATTTTCTTGATAAATCCTGGCACCAGCCCTGAGAGAGTAATATAATCACGGTCCCATTTTTCAGAGCAGGAACTGAGATTGCCCAAGACCATTCAGCTTGCTAGTGGTGGAGGCAGGAGCCAAGGATGCACGGAGAGCTGCTTTGGTCACCCGTGTAAGGTTGTTAGTGCCAAGGATACATCAGGTGATTTTCATTTCTGACCTCACAGCCCTCAGTGATTTGGAGGTAGAAGGTGGAAAGATTGTTAAACAGAAGCCAGAGCTGGGAAGGGATGAGGAGAATTGTTCATCAACTGAAACATATTCCTCTGGACTTGCACTTCAGAATGTTAGAGATAATAAAATCCATCTGTTATGGACTAAACTGTGTCCCCCCTGCCAAATTCATACACTGAAGCCCTAACCCCCTAGTATCTCAGGGTGTGACTGTATTTGAAGATAGAGCCTTCAAAGAGGTGATTAAGTTAAAATAGGTGATAAATTAAAGAGTGGAGTGGGCCTTAAACCAATCTGACTGTTTTTTGTTTTCTTGCTATTGTTTTTTTATGGAGGTACTGGGGATTGAACCCAGGTCCTTGTGCATGCTAAGTATGTGCTCTACCACTGAGCTGTACCCACCCACCCTAGTGTTCTTATAAGAAGAGTTCAGTGATCTGCAAGCCAAGGGAGAAAGACCTCAGAAGACACCAAACCTGCTGACACCTTGATCTTGGACTTTCAGCCTTCAGAACTTGAGAAAATAAATTTCTGTTGTTTAAGTCACCCAGTCTGTAGTACTGTGCTATGGCATCTCTAGCAAACTGATCAACCGCACATCAATCCATCTACCCATTCCCTTGTTCTACCTTATGTGCTAAGCTGAAGAGACACATAAAACACTAAACAAGAACCATTTCCTTATCTCCTAAAGAGAAAAATGGGTAAAGAACAACTATAACATCTAGCATGTAGTGACAACTGTTTTGATAGCTTTATGTTCAGCTATCACATAGGCATTAGACAAGGTGTCCTGGGGGAAGTGACATTTAAACTGCAGGCTAATGACTTGTAGGAATTACTAGATCTAGAAGAGTTTTTCAAGCTGGCGCTACTGACACGTTGTGCGGACTTATCTTGTGCATTATAGGAGATTAAGCAGTATATCTGGCCTCTACCACTTAGATGCCAGCTGCTCCTTAACCCTAAGTTGTGACAACCAAAAATGTCTCCAGACATTGCCGCGTATCTCCTGGTGGGGCAAAATCGCCCTCTAGTAGGTCTAGAGGGTAGTTATGAGCTTGTAGGCAGAAGCCACAGCACGGAATCTGGCCACAGACAGCATGGCCATTCAGGAGGCTACAACCTTCCATATATTCCTATAAATGGACAAACGAGGGCTCGAGAAGGCTCAGTGACTTATGCTAGACTATGAGCTGGTTAGTGTAACCAGAAGCAAGTGTAACAGTGGGAGGAGTGGGAATAAATGCAAATCCAGAAGAAATCTTTAATATGAGGCTTGTTTCTGTGTTTTTTTAAAGAAAAATAATACGAAGCTGTTGCCTGTTGCAGCATTTGAGACTGTGGGTCAAACGTGTTAAGGGTTTATTTCCTATGCCTTGGAGCAGCAAACTAGAACTGCTGAAGTAAACCTGAAACAACAGGGAACCTGATGTCTATTTTCATTTTTCAAAGGAATAGTCTAAGATTCATGCCTTGGTAACTAGTAATTAGCCAGTAACCGTGCATGCGTGTGTTTGGCTGGGGCAGATGCTGAAATTTTAGCTAGCAATGCCATTATGTGCTGTGATGGGGAAGCAGGCTGCAGACCTGTGCCTGGCTGGTGGGACAGTCCACCGTGGCAGGAGTGCTGAGAAGAAAGCATCTGGACATGTGGGAACTGAGTGATGGTCAGTATAAACATTCTAGCTCGCTGGCACAGTTGTTTGCCTAGAACGATACCTAAATGAAAACAAGGGTAAAATGATCCCACAAAGGTGACTTGTTTTTCTACAGTCACAATTTATGGCAAATATTGCTGGATGCCAGGGGGTACCTAGCATTTCCTGCTGGAGCCCAGAGCTCCATGAGGCATTGACAATGGCAACATGAAAAGAGGCCTCTCTTATTGCCGTGGAGGGTAAAGGCAGGACATACACAAGTCTCAGAATCAGAATCTGGGTTGTAGAGCTTCCTTTTGGGAGCTGACTGAGAAACATCTCCAGGAATCTTTGGGCGGTCATGCTGGACCCCGTGCTGCCTTCACCCTCTCCTCAGTCCTTATGTAGAACCTCTGGCTTGAACAATAAACTAATCTTTCCTCCTGCTGAGAAGGCACTCAACAAATGTTGACAAGAATGAGGTTTTCTTGTGTGTTTCCTGGTCCTGGAGGAGGATTCTGCCTTCTTTTGTTTTCTGTCGTCATCCCATCATCCCATTTTCCCTGTCAGTGACCCACCCTCCATTGGAAATCCTACAACACCCAATAGAACTTTGTTGTTTGCTGTGCAGGGGTGGATAGTTCACATGTGTGTGGTTGGAGCAGGGGAGGAACCTTCCCCCAGAGCTATCTGAAAGGTGTCCCTCACTCCTTTAAGTAGCCTGGAGTCTATTCAGGGAATCTCAGAAGGTTCCACGGAGCACGATTTGAAAACCCCTGCTCTGGTCCAGTGGTTAGGCTACAGACTAGAAAGCAGAGGGCCAAAGGGTCTAAATGTCCTGCCCAGGCTGCAGATCTCTAGGGTGGCATTGCCTGAACCAGATTCTACATTCCTTCCTCACATCCACCAGGTGCCTTGAACCACCCCTTCCAGAGATTAAAGTATTTCCTGCTCTAGGCCCTGGGTATACTCACTGGTTGGATCCAGAAGGCTAGAGTCAAATATTCCTGACACCATATATGTAACCTAGTAGGACCCTATGGGGCCTTCGCAGGATAGACCTCCCCTTCCCTTCCCTACCTCCCCCCGCCATGTCCTCCACCTGCCTCCTGTTTATAGAAAAACTAGACTCCTAGGCCTTCCCTGAGTTTCAAAGAATAAACTTAATTAGAGAAGTGAGAAAATGCAGAAACAAAGGAAAACAGTCAAGCAAGTCAAACTAATAATAGTTTAGCCATTAAACAAAGTCAAAGACCTTTAGTTCCTCCTCAAGGGCTATAGATAATATTCTGAGCCATATCCTTTGGGCTGTTTTGCAGATACTGAAATGCCCACCAGCTGGAAGAAGTTAACTGTATGCTGCCCACAAGCACGTAGATCCCAGACTGGTTGGAACCAGAAGGTTGATGATACTGACTCCCGATTACCTCACCCCAACCAATCAGAAGAATGTCCATGAGCTGATTACACACACTGCAACCCTCTCCCTTACCCTGTCTTTAAACACCTTTCCCTGAAAGCCATCAGGGAGCTCAGAGTTTTTTAGCATTAGCTTCCTATACTCCTTGCTTGGCACCTGCAATAAACATTACACTTTCCTTCATCACAACTCAATGTCAATAGATTGGCTTTACTGCACACAGGCAAGCAGACCCAAGTTTGTTTCAGTAACATATAGAAATGGTAAATGAAGTTGGTTGACTGACTGAAGATTTAAACAGTATTAATGAAATAAATCAGTTTAACAAGGTCACCACTCCCTTTGGTCACTATGGCACAAACCACTATTACTATGAGACCAGCTCTCAGCTTTCCAGGTTAAAATCATGAGGACCAGTCATGGAATCATGCACTACACTCTGCTCATCCAGCAGCCTTGGAGATGCACATCAGATCCACCCAAAGGCTGCTCTTTCCATGCTCCACTCTGGTATACTGTTAATAGGGGCAATAAAAACTGCAATCTCTAGGTAGATACTTTGTCTGTCTTGAAGGAGATCAGACTGTCTCATCCTCAAATAGGCCGCTGTAAGAGAGGAAAGAAAATATGCTTTCCATTCTGCCTTCCTAGGTTTAATGGCTAGGACTCTGTAAATTAGTCTGACAAAAGACAGCTTAACAAGAGAAAAGCATATTACATATATTTACGTAACATATGTTTTATGTAACATGGGAGCCTTCATAAGGAAATGAAGATCCAAATAAGTGGTTAAGCCTGAGCATGTTTATACTAGGTTTGATGACATCTGGAAAGCCATGGGAAAATATGATAGGGCAAAAGGCATGTGAATGAAAAATATTGCCAGCCATATCAGTAAACAAAGAACGCTGTGGCCATCAAGTCATCAGCGGCTACTGCCACCCCCAACAGTGAGTGGAGGGAACTAAGGATGGAGATAAGCAGGCATCCTGGACTTCTGCTGCCACCCACACTATGCACCCTGAGGGAACTCAGAATGGGAACAAACAGGACACTGGCCCTAGACAGTGAGGTGCATATCAAAGGAATGATTTAAATGAGCCTAGAGTTTTGCACCTTCCCATACATAGAAAAGTGCTAAATTCCTTAACTTGAGATATCTGACTTTCTTTAACAGTAATCTTTTCATGTTCTGACTACCTGGTCTTTGTGGCAAAACACCTATGTATTCTGGCTCTCCTGCCTCTTAGAGCGATCTGAGAGGCTACCTCCCAGGTTCAAGTCCTCAGAAAGTTTGCCGAATAAAACATAACACTCAACTTATAGACTGCATTTTACTTTAGTAAGAACTAAGGGTAGCAAACTGGGGGAAACTTAGCAAGGCCTGTTGGTTTGGATTCCTCTTGGCAACTCTGTCTTCAGAGATAAGGATATTCCTTTCTTCCAGATATAGGGAGGGCAGCTCTCACATGAGGGTCTTAAAACCTGCTTTAGCAGGGACAGGGGAGGTCAGAGTCCTTCCTGGATCTGCCACTTCTCAAATTCTTTCACATTAAAATATTCAACATGCCAAGGGGTCATATTTTAAGGTGGTGTGTCCTGAATGCTTTTTCCACTTTGGCATAAAGATTATTTCGAGTTGAAGACATTCGAGATTCAATGGCTGTAGAAAGAAGCTATCCCAGATCTTCCCTTATTGGACGAACAGCAGAAACTCCTGAGAAATAAGGACTGTCATAGATCCCCTATCCCAGGGAAGTTTTATGGCCATGAAGACGGAAAGTTGGTATTGAGATGAACCTGCACAAACAAACCTTGCTAAGATAGCCCTTACTTTCTGTCAGTTTCCCCCATATATTTACCTTCTCATAGTTTTCCACACTTGAAAGCCCCAAACCCTTTTCCTTTGTCTTGTCACACCTCCACAATCTACCATCCTTTCTTAAAAATGGCATATAAACTCTCAGGAATATTCACTTCTTTATGTCCTCACTTCTTTTCCAGGAAGGCCCCCAAAGTTAACATCAAATAAAATTTGCATCCCTTTTCTTCTGTTAAGCTGTCTTTTGTCATTCTAATTTGCAAAGCCCCAGGTAATGAACCTAAGAGGGTAGAGGAAATCCCCTCTACCCCAGTGTTTGTTTATGTTACTTCACTATTTATTTTGTTCTTTATGCTTGCTGTTCATCTATGTTCACTGATGGTTAACATTTGGCAGTGTTTGCTCTATCCATTCATCTATCCATCTAGCCATTTATTTATTTTACTGAATCATTTGAGTTACTTGTAGATATCATGGTACTTCATCTCTAAATAGTTCAAGACTCTCCAAAAACAAAGGCTTCTTCCTATACAAACATGATGATCACACTTAGAAATTTAACATTGAACTAATACTATTATTTAATACCATGCTACTCAAAATGTGGTCCAAGGGCCAGAAGCATCAGACTTTACCCCTAGGAACTCTCCGCTGGTGTGTGTGTTTGGACAGGGGTAGGGGGTGGGTGGAAATCTGTCTTTATAGAACCCTCAAGGTGATTCTGACTCTGTACTAAAGTTGGAGAGCCATGGTTCTAGATTAAAAGAGACTTAGGAAACTTGATGACTAAATGCACGTCCAATAAGCTGCTAGGGGATGCTGATGCTGCTGGCCTGGGGACCATGTTTGGAGAACTAATCTAGAATAATTCCCCAATCTTTTGTTTTGTTTTTAAAATTACATTAACTTCTTTTTGAAGAGCCCAAGCCAAATGCATTGCAAAATATTTCACAATTTGCACATACATAATTGTTTTCTCACTGTTAGATTCAGATTAAATGATTTGGCAGGAATACAACAGAGGCAGTGCTGAGCCCTCCCAGTATGGCACATCAGGAGACACTCTTTAATGCATTTGCAGCTTCAGCTTCCAGCCTTTCTCCCTCCGCCCATCCCACCCACTTCCCCAGCAGGGGTGGTGTCAAAAGAAGTCCAAGGAGACCTTTACCTGCACTCACATTCTTCCTGGCGCTGTTGACAGGAGCGACTGTGAAGAACTAATGGGAAAGCTGAATACCTGTTGCAACAACTTTCCTTGATCCATCTCCCTAACTCAAACCCCAGTGATACAAAACAGTACACCTATGTTTGTGAAAGTCCTCCCTACTAAAGATGAATCACCTGTTTGCCTCGGAAATGAAAAGGAGACTAATTCAGGCAAGCTCTGTTGCCAAAAATACCCTATGGAGGATGTTATACCAAAAAACAGAAAGTGAGCAGAAGTCAACAGAGAAAGACAGAGGGTGTTATGACAGACCTACAAAAGTCCTTTTGAAGATAAATATAGGTAACAGGGTTTGAACCTCCTCTGGAAAATAGCTATCAGTTCAGTGAGCGTCTTCCCTTTACTGTCAAAGGGAATCTCAAAATAGAGTAAGAATCTTTTTTGTCCAAAGATACAAACTTCATAAAGAAAACTCACAGAATAAACCGATTGAAGAGAAAAATAAGAATACATGACTTTTGTGAGGAATGAGGCATTAAAGTGGACTAATGAGGAAACATTTTAATATTTCAAAGGCAAAGAAATAGAGGGAGAGTAGTTCTTGAGACTAGCCAAGACAGCCATAAAACTCCTAGTCAGTAGGAGCTGCAGGACTCAAGGTCTATCCTTGGAACATTTTTGAGAAGGACAATACTAGAACTGTAAAATAAATCTGCCCCTAGGCATGCTGTGACTTCCACTGAAGGCAGGGCTGTGGGTTGTGCCTCATGTCCCCAGTCTCTAAGCTGGGAGGCAGCTGGTGCAGCCCCCCACCTCCCAAAAAAAGAAAAGCCTGCCAAACCCCAGTGGCTGGGAGAGTCAGTTTTCTCCAAACCTGGGGACACTTTGGATCTCACTTCCATAGCCCGAGACTCTAAATGTGGTGGAATTTCCAGACACAGGCAGAGCTCGAACACTCAGCCACTCTGTCCCAGAAACAGCAAGCATAATGAGAGTTTTTACACATGACCTCCAACCTTATCTTTTAGGTCTGATGTGTTGTTATTAATTAAGGGCAATTACTGGGAGAAAGGTTTAAATGCAAGCAAAGTGGCGGGTTTAGTCCATGAAATTTAAGGGACTTTTATAAAAGTTGCCAAAGACAAGCTGACCTCATCTCTCCAGTTCTGTCTCTCCTGTACCCCTCTGCAATCTGCAGCCCAGGCATTCTGAACCAAGCTAACAACAAACTCTTGCCCCCAGGTCTTTGCCCCTGCTCTTCCCATCATCAGCAGGTTCAGTTCAGATTAGATAATCTCTTCTGCTTATGGTCTTGTGTGTGTCTGTCTCTTCCTCTAAGCTATAAGCTCCTTGAAGGCAGAAACCCTGTTTTGTTCCACTTTGAAATTTCAGCATGCCTGGCACATGGTATTAACTATGATAGAGATGTACTTATTACACTCCAGGCGCTGCTCTAAGTACTTCACATTGATTAATTCATTTGATATTCACATCATTATGAGGTAAGTACTGTCATCACTCCATTTTACAGGAAACGGAGGCACAAGGTATTTAAGTAACCTGTTTGTGGTCTCACAGCTCGTAAGCTGTGAAGCCATGATTTACACCCGGCTGGTTTAGTTCTATGGACCATGCTTCTCAACTCTAAACTATGTTGCTCTTAACAAATACCAGATGGAAGGACGAACGAATGGAGATGCTGTATATAAGGATGGATGGATGGATGAGTGTGCAAGTTTCTAGCTAGTTAAAGAAGGCTAAGGCATGAAAAAATGTGCCCACAGTAGGCCTCTGCAAGGAAGACCCAACTAAGTGCAAATCTGGGGGCACGAAATATTTCACACTAAAGCAGGAATCTATATTTTTGTGCGTTTTGAACACACAAACGCACAAAAGCAGACACAAAGAACCCATGGAAATGCATGGTTTTTGAAACCAAAGGACTGGATTTAAGTTATGTCTCTGCCATATTGGGGCCAGTTACTTTGTCTAATAATACCCACCTCATCAGTGGAGGAAATGTGTGTATCCAGTGAGTGCCTGGAACTTAGGAACCTGCTGATAAACTGTGGTCCCTTCCCTGCTCAAGAGAGATGACATCTCTTGGATCCAATTTATCACAAGCAGAAAAATGCTGAGAAAAGGACTGGAGTGGCTGGCTCACTGGAGGACAGGGAGGCAGGACTTGTCTGGGCCCCCTGTCCTCTTCCTAGGACCGGGCTTTGGGCTTTGAAAAGAGACGTGGACTCATAGCTTTCTTAGCTCTGCCAATTCCTTAAACTCTAGAATTAGTAGACAATTCACATGCCAGCTTGGAAAAATATGCCCATTATACAAAATGTGATATCCTTGAGGACAGAGTGCTTGATATTTATATTTTAATACTTTTCCTCAAGTAATTACAGCTGATTGCAAAAAACAATTAAAGAAATAGAAGTACATACAAAAAAAGAAACGAAAGAGGAGTCAATGTTAATCATCTTGGAAGGTCTTTCTTAATTTCTACGTATATATTTATGTACACTTTGTTTAAAAAGCAGAAACAGAATGAAGGGCAGCATTCTGTTATTTTTGCTTGATGATGTACTGTGGATAGCTATACTAACAGAGGTATACATCAACTGCATGGCAATCCATTGAAAGGATACACCATAAATTATTTACCAACACTGTTAAGTGACATTTATATGGAATCATTATTATGAATAATAATTCAAGGAAAATCTCTGTATGTACATCTTTGAGCCCCTTTTCTATTATGTATTTTATTTAAATTCCTAAAATGGGAATTTCCAGGTTGAACATGGGCATTTTTATTTTGATACACACATATCATCAAACTCCTCTAGAAAGGCGGTATTTCATAAAAGTATAGAAAAATCACCCACATGCTCTCTAACACTGGGTATAGCTATTGTTTCTAATGTTTGTCAGTGTCAGAGCAAAAAAAAAAACTTCTCATTTTAACCTATATTTAACTGCTAGTGAATTATACACATTTATATGTTTATTGACCATTTAAATTTTCTTCTGTGAATCTCTAGTCCATGTCCTTAGCACATTTTCGTATCTATTGTACAGCATGTATTCATCTTTGCAAATCTGATGTCTAGTATAGAGCCTCACACACAGTAGTCGGTCAATAAAAGTTTGTTGGATCTCTGCTCCACATGCATAGTTGTTAATCCCATAAGGCTACGTTTATTCCCACAGGATGCAGGGCCAGGGGTTCTAAGTTTCAGTTCTGACTACTGAGAATTTACTATCTAACTTTGTAAAATCAAATTCTTGGAATCTGGAAATGCTGACCATAGTCAGACTGCCAGTAGGCCTGACACCATGTATCCCCCAGTCCAATAGTTTAAAGAGAACAGCTCCTATGTAACAATTTGCAGAAAAACAGACCAGGAAGGAGAGCAGGAGCCACCTACCTGGTATCACTGAGAGGTCCCACACGGCTGGCCTGTCCCCAACCTTCCTCTTTCTTGATGGAAGCTCAAAATCCATCTTCTGGGAGCCTTATACCTTAACAAGTCCTGGAATAATCAAGAACTCTTGTTTTCTATGGGATATTTAGGAAAAGAAATGATGTTTTCTATCAAAATCTCATTGTATTCATATTTCAAGAAGACTTGGTCAATCCAGACCATGCAGAGAAATCCCTAAAGAAACATTTGTAATGCTTCCTTTTCATATATGTAATTTATACATATATAGTGTATATAACACAATTTATGTTGTGTTTACTTTCAACGTTTCTAAAAACATGTATTTCCATTTTCTCTCTTTTCTCTTTTATTTTAATGACAGGGAATTTTAAAGATACGAAATCGTTTTCTAATAACAGAAACCAACGTTATAATATTGTGCTTTTAAGAAAAGGGCCTTATGAGTCTGTTGTGCAGGAACCTATTTGGATGTCATTGGGAGTCACCTGCACCATCACTCAATAGATAGCAGGCCCTCTAGGAAAAATCCATGGAATTTTACTGTCTTCCTTCATACACTGACAAGTTTTCAAAAGAATGATCACATTCATCCTTCACATTAACTTGTGAGAAAGAACAAAAAATACTATATATTTTTTTAGTTCTGAGGGGCCACTGATTAAAAGATACACCATTTATTTAGTAACAGCTTTTGGGGATTAAAGAAAAAAAAACATTTCCATGTTAAATGTATACATTTAAAAATGTTTCCAGATTTCAGAAATACAAGAAAAAATATTTCTTAGCATCAGGAAACCATGATGGCACTAGCCCCATTTAACCTGAAGAAACAACGCCTTACCCAAAGAATCAAGATGTGGACGCACATTTCCTTGGTTCAGTGCCTCTATATGACACGTTTGCTGGATCAAAGTGGGTAAGAACGAGTTTGAAGTCTGAGGTCAAGTCAGCCAGAGGGGAGGAGGGCCTGGCAGGGAAGGAGGCTGGGCCACAAGCCAGACAGACACTGCCTGGGTTGTGATTTCGCCATTGACCACTTTGTTTCTGACCATGGATTCCAGATCCTATTCCAAACATGCCGAGCTATATGCACAATCTATCTTGACTTTTTATTCTCTTTTGTCATTCCCAGCATCCTGTCCCCGCTTCAGATACCTGTCACTTCCCCATTTTTACCAGATATACCCACCAGAATGTCTGTATTCTAAGAGAGATTGAAAAGACTCAAAGAAATAAAGTTCTAGTGGTACTGAGGGGCCGTAATACACAGCGGCTGGAATTTGACATTGTTGGCTGGACAGTCAAATTTATGTGTCTATATGTACCCTTAAAGTTATAACTAAAAACAAACTATTTGTAACCTGGTGCTCTCTTTAACAAATGTGCCAGTCTGTCCTCGGGGCGGTGATTGGGTGGCTTGCATATTGGCATTGTCGCAATGGGAGAGGCTGAAATTCTACACAACTTGCCTTCTCTCACAAGGCTTTGCAATGCCCATTTAGCCCTGGAGTCTTACTGTCCTTGGCCTCTGTCCTTATACAGCCAAGCTAAGCCAGGTAATCCAGAACACAGGGGCCTCAGACTTCAGGCACACTTCTCTGGGGGCCTCAGGTTGCAGTCTGAGCCTCAGCCGGCACACACGCACCTGCGAGGCTTTCGAGCAGCAAGGAGCCACCCATGTGATCGGGCAGAGCTCAACAAAAACGTGATTTTCGCTGCCCAACTTCCTCCTCTCTCACCCCAGCGCTTCAAGAGAATAGAGACTTTCTGTCTGATAAAGTTCTTTCTTTACCCACATGAAAGGGGTGTGGAGCAATTGTAAGCTCGCTGAAGAGCAGTTGTCTGTGGAGACAACCACAGCTTCGGTTTTTGGGCCACCAGCCCCCATGGCTGCCTCTCTTCCTACCTTTGTTGGAGCAGGAGGAGCAGTTTGTGCCAACTCCAGAACTTCAAGTGTGTCATTTCTGAAACCACAATAAGTCTCTCAAGCTTCCTGAACAAAGTGCACGGAGTGGCAAGCCCTGAGTACTTTTGGGCCTCCTGAAACCACAAAGCTGATTATTGAACAAAGCCCTGGAGCATCCGAGCACAGAAGTGCCTTCCTTGGAGCTCATCTCAGAACATGAAAAACAGCTGTTGAGAGGAGGGACTGGGTAGGCGTGTGTGTGTGTGTGCGTGTGCGTGTGTGTGTGCGTGTGTGTAGGGTGTGTAGGGGGGCTGAGGTGGGAGGGAGTCTGTCCTCTGCTCAGAACAGTAACACCACCTAGATAGTCTGCACCAGTGATGGGTCACAACCTTTTCAAGCACAAGGACCTACCTGTAATATCAAATTTTAAAACATAAATTTATATTTTGCTAGTTCTGGTTATCCTCACATTTATAAAAAATGTTGGTAAGTTTGCACAAAACATTATTTTTTCACTCCTGAAATTATGCATCTATAATCCAGATTCACAGATATTTTGCAATAACTGTGTGGCCCACTAGAGGTCCCACCAGAGGTTGGGAACCACTGATAAATGGGAAATACTCTTCATGTCTAGTACCCAACAGGTTTAGTGACAGGTCTTCAAGCTTCCAGAAGAGAATCAACTATGCATGTGGATGCCTATCAATTCAGTGTTTATTTATGGGCTTTGAATTACTTGGATAAATTCCTCTTGGAATATAATGCCAGGAAATAACTGTCTCTCTCTCTTTCTTTCTTTCTCTTTAAAATCATTAAAAAATTTTTGTCCAGCTTTATTGAAATATAATTAACATATAACATTGTGTAGGTTTAAGGTGTACAGCATATTGATTTGGTATGTTTATAATTGCAAAATGATTACCACCATAGCCTTAGCTAACAGCTCCGTCCCATCACAGAAACTATATATCTCTGAAGGAGGGTTATATTTTCTCCTTCTAGGCAATGCAAACCATATAATTCTCTGTATTTCCTGTTTTTCCTTAGCTATAAGGAAGTTTAGAACTAAATGTGATGCTTGGTTGTGGCAGTAACCTGGTACCCCAGTCCCTGAACTTTCTGCCCCTTCCTCAACATTGCTTCTAGTCCTCCTCTTTATTTTTCAAACGTCTCTCTAAATGTCATATTCATCGCAGGCCTCCTCACCTCACTGGAATTAGATTGGGCATAAATTATAAATAAGCACCAAGCACTTCCTTTGGCTGTGAGCCTCCAAGGTAGTTAAAAAGGGTAAAATGCCCTGCAGAGGGCCTTCCTCTGGGCCACTGAGCTAGTCTGCCAACTGCTCTGCTGAGCATATGCTTGTGGACGGGTGTCACTCAATTTCCTAGGCTTCATTTCTCCAGGATGATAGGGAGGGCAGGGGACAGCGATGGATGAGCAACTTGACTCAGTATCACAACACCCACCCTACACAGGGCTCCAAAGCAAAGCAAAACAAAACCGAGCGAAACCCTATCTGTCCTAAGGAATTCAGGAGAGCTGGCCATCAGAGATAGGCAGGAAAAGCATCTCCTCAAGCGCCAGGAGCTCTCCCCAACACTCTCAATGGCAGAATCTCCTGACCACTCTTCCAGGAAATGTTTTTTCCTATTTTATTTCTTATCTGGCCTGTTGCCCTTGCCTTGTTCCAGCCTCTCAACTGTCTCCTTCACGTCCAACCTGCCTCCTTCCGCCAACAGACTAAGCCATTTTACCACAAGGGGGCAGTGCAGTTAAAGAAACTATGAATCCAACAGGCTTTGCAGCTCTAGGCTAAGAAGTTCTAGTCATAAGATCATTCCATACATTGTGCTTCAGAAACTTGTATTTCTCCATGATTTTTTTCCCCTCTCCACTTTAAAACTCACATTCTGGTGAGATGTGTAGGCCCCCGCCTGAAGGCTCTAGAGAAAAAGCCATAGGCTGGACGGATAAACAAGCTGTGAGGAATGTCATGTATCCAGTATGGACGATTGGATAGCCAATGACGGGTAAGATCCTCAGAGGAGGACAACCTAAGACAGGCACAGCCGCCTGGATAAGAGATGGCCTACTTAATGAAGTTTCGTGAGAACTTTGAAACAATCTGTTGATCATGTAACATCCTGTGCTTACTACAGGAACTTGGGGACCTAAACAGATTAAAACTATTAACATTGTCATAACTTAGATGATATGTGAGGCATCGTGCATGTCCTATATAAATCCTTTTCCAAGAATCAATAAACAGAGAACTGCTTCGCTTCTCTCCACACAGTGTTCGTGTGCACATGATATCGCATCACCAACAAGATGCACATTGTAAATCTGTATTCATATCAATGATTTTATAAACTGGTTGTCTTAAATTCCATCAAAGTCCTCTTTAAGATGCCACTTAATACACGGTGATGTGATATGTATATCAAAATACAGACCCAGAGGTCATTACATTTGACTAGGGCCTCCTTTGGGTACAAACAACAAAGTTATGATGATGTGGTGTTTCTTAGAACTAAACCCCTTCGGACAGTGCTGTGAGAGCCCTGCAGAGTAAGGGGGTGGAGTGGGGTCTCCGAACTTGAAAGGAAGCTAAGAATTACATACTTACAAATATCCAGTCTGCTTAGTGACTTTCCTCTTTATTATAAAGGCTACTAGGTATTTGGTCTATGTACTGTGAGTTTGGTTAGTGTGAGTCAGACCCCCAAGCCAGTTCTGACAGGCTCCAGCTGCTGTGTGGAGCATGGTGGCTCCCAGGTCCGGCCTCAGGGGCAGTGGCTTTACTCCATTATCTCTAAGTGTCTGTTTTTATAATGGGATGTAATATTTGTTCTGCTTTAATTATAAGAGTTTGTCACTATAAATAAAGGTACTGCCAAAGGAGGGTGAGTATTATGATACACATAGTCACTGCTCAGTCATTAATTCAAACTGTCACTACTATTTAACTCTTAATTAACACCAGAGGATTACTAGGTATTTTCTAGAAAACAGAGAGAAAGGATATGCCTGCAGTTTCAGCTGTAGGTCAGAAGAAAGCATCAACTGTCACTAATGAACTTGGCTTCTGCTCCTTAGAAATGACCCTGAATGGATCATGAGACTTAGGATCTCCCTAAGATAGGTGGTTTCCCAAAGAGTGCAAGGAAGATTCGATAGTCAAGCATGGGGAGATTTTCCAGGTACCTTACATTGGTAGACAAAGATGTATTAAGACTGAGAAGAATCAAACTTACTGTGGTGATCATTTTGCAATACATACAAATACCGAAATCATTATGTTGTACACCTGAAACTAATATAATGTCAATTATATCTCAATTTTTTTAAAAAGTTGAACTTTCTAAAACAAAAGACTGAAAAGAAAGGATCAACTGCTAGGTAATCTAGAGCAGAGCGAAGAAAACAGGTTAAGATCAAGGGAGATAATGCTCCTGTCTCTCAGTCTCTGTAGAAGGATAGGAACCTCCCTTAGATAAGTGCTTTGCTCCAAGGTACAAAACTGCCCCCTGTCATAAAGAGATGAGAAGTTTTTTTTTTTCTCCAGATAAAGTCAATTAGTTAACACAGATGGTCACCCTAAGTACAAGGTAAAGTGAGGATAAACTGTGACAAATGGCGCTATAGGAGCATCTTACATGAGGACCAGTTGTTGTTTATCTTGAAAACATGTATGTAATTGGTTGTATCTGCGTGGCTATATAAGGCGGTGAGATTTCTTTCTGTCTTTGCAATCTTTTAGCAGGTTGCCTGTGATGTGCATCAAATTCAGGTTTAATGCTTATTGAACAATAAAACTGTTTCCTTTTTCTAAAAGAAAGCAGGTTAGGGAGGACTATGAAAGGAAGGGAAATTTACAGAGGGGAGTGTACTGAATATGGGCACTATAGTAAGCGCTTAACTTGGATTTATATAACCACCCTAGGAGGGAGGTAGGTATTATTATTATTATTACCCTTATGTAAAAGAGGAAATTGAGTAAAGAAAGGTAAGTAATTTTCCCAGAGTTTCCTAGAGAAACAAGTGGGGTTTTAATCTGGCCCATGTTCTTAATTGCTACCATGCTTCCTACTCCAGAGTCTGCATTCTTAACCATGCTGCTGTCCCCTCTCCAGAAGGCTCTATGAACCTAGAACAAGTTAAGGAAAGGCAGGACAAAGGCTCCAGGGAGGTGGTCCTGGGCCCAGCTTCTCAGCATTCCTGCCACACTGATAGATAAGGACAATTTATTTTCATTTCCCCGGTGATAAATCTCTGTTTCTTTATTTCAGGACTGTGTGCTTGAGGGTCCTTCAGCACAGACATGGCATTACTTCTCAGGTGAATCAGACTTCAGCACAGAGAAGTCATTCAGTAGATATATTGACTTTTGTGACCAAAACTTGGGAAAAAGGAAATCTATAAATAGTTTGATGGCAAGTGCATCTCTGGGAACTAAGATAAGTAACAACCACTTTCATCAGTTCAGTCAAAATTATATAAATAAAACTGCATACATCATGGGAAAATGCAAGCATACCATTTAGTGAGAGGGAAATATCTGCTGAAAGAATCATGTTAGGAATCATTGTAGTCATGCAGAATTGGTGTCACAAATAACTGCAGATACACATAATGAAGGGGATCTCAACCATTCATCTCGACAATATACAGAGGTTAAAGAAACCACAAAAGACAGACTAGGGTGGCTGTGGGTTATACTAACTGGTACAATAACGGCCACACCTTATTCCACAAGAGTAAAATTTCAATTTAACTAGAAGAGAGTGAACCCGGTGTAATATTAAATGACCCAGAATTATCAGCATGAATACAAACCATTGTGTCATGTGGAACTGTCTGTCCTGATGCTTTGCCGTACTCAAATTCTTGTGTCTGATTTGTAAATTCCTTTTCTTTTTCTCATTGCAGACTGCGTGCAGTGATGTGTCTGTTTCCAGTGGCTGCCAAGCTCCCTGTGGTCCCTTTGACTCCTCCCTGGTACATAGGGGCAGGTTCCTAGAAGAAGCAAGTTCTTTAATAGGACCTGGCACCTGGTAACAGTTGATTGCATGAGGGGTGGGCACCTGACCAGGTTAATTGGGGGTCCTTCCAAGGTAACGTGGATTTTGGAGCTTAGAGTGAGTGTTATTCTCTATGGGTCTGTAACTGTAATATATGAACTGAGAAGCTGTCATCTAAACTCATCCATGGCCTGTCCTCTAAGCCCTTTGTAAAGTAGATGCTTGATGAGAAGGAGGAATAAGAGGCAGTAAAAAAGTGTGCAAGGATTCACAATGGACTTCTCAGTACCAATTCAACTCTTTTTTGAGGCCCAGAACATTCCTATCCTTAGGTTCCTCTATAAGACATCTTCATATTCTGAAAATAAATCCCATTTACTGCTTACATTGGTGTCGTGGACATTTGTTGTTGCTTCTCCAGCATCCTTTCTTTACTTCCCCCTTCCTAACAGCCCCCCCAATTTCCCATCATATGTTTTGAGTAGAACTGACCCTAAATCTCAGTTCCAAGGTGGGCCCAGACTGCAGTCAGCACAGCTCATGATCCTGGATAGGGTTACTGATGCAGAGGGGAACGCATGACCAAGTTTGTCCTGACTGTGCTATCAAGAGACTTTTCTGGGAGCGTCTGAGAAAGTTTCCATTGTCATTCTTAGGAGTTAGCAAAAAAAAAAAAAAAAAAAAAAAAAAAGCCCAGTGGCCATAAAAGAGATTTTAAGTGTCAGGTGCTTCTGACAAACACATTCAACTATAAGGGAATTCAGACTTAAGATAAAGCCAAAACTATGCAGAAAAAAATGGGGTTCTTAGTGAGAACATAGACCAAACTTTGCCTGAAGCCTTTATATATATCACTTATATGGATGATACATTTCCTTTACTTTTAAAGAGTAATTTGAGTTAGGTTTTTGGTTGCTTGATTCCTAATTGATAAGCAGTTTTAAGGTGGTTTCTGTCATCTGCAACAAAAGAACACTACCTTTGTAGTATTCAGTGACTTAAATCTGAGCAGTATATAAAAGTCAGAGTAAGTAGGCACTAAGGAGAGACCGAAGGGAATCTCTTGCTAAATAAATACTCAAGCTTGTGTGTGTGTGTGTGTGGTGTGTGGTGGTGGTGGTGGTGGTGCTGATGGTGTTGTGGGTGGGGTTTAAATACTATTTTTACTTGTTCTGAGGCCTTTTGGAAGTTACTTCCTGATTTTTGGTCTTCTCAAGAAGCTAGACTACCAAAGAAAGGAATTCAGGATAAATCTCAGCATATTTTACTAATAGAGGAGACTTTAGAATGATGAACTAATTCAACTTCATTTTATATAGAAATCATGAAAATTACTGCACATTTTCAAACACAAGTGTAGCAGGTTGTGGAATAGAAGTTTTTCTATTGTCTTGAAATTTCAGCTGAGGTACAAATCTGAAAATAATGGGTAATCCCTCTAAATTCTAAACAGTCATGACTCGGTGGGAAGTATCTGACCTAGTCCAGATCCCCAATACACTGTATAAAAGCAAACTAAGGATTCCCTGGGAAGAGGAGTCCTTGCACAAAGTTCACAATAGAGACCTACCCTCCCTGTGAGGGAAGATTTGGGCTACATGTCCCCTTAGTGCATGAGGCAGATCCCCAAAGAAGTCCTCCTAGGGACCAGGGTTATTGGCCAGAACAGGGCCAACCTGCATCTCTTGCCATGTGCTGCCACCACCAAAGTGCACGTAGATGAGTTTTGGGAGCTTAGGGACACATCTGAAGGAGAAACCAGAGCAGCCCAAGATGGCAGGGTAAAGGGAGAGGGAAGCAGTAGGACGGAGCTGGGCAAGGATGCCAAATGTTCCCAGGGTCAGTTCTGGGTGAACGGGTGGTGGAGTGGGCACGTGAGAGTCAGTCCTAAAAGGCTCCAACCCAAAAGGCTGTCCACTAGGGTGATGGAATCCTGGCAGAACAAGGCTGCATGGGGTTCCCACCAGTGGGAGGAGCTGATGGGGTATCATAAGAGGTCATCAGGGGAGGGAATCGCCCTAAATCATGAACCAGGGAAAGTGAAGATCTCTGTGGAATTCACCAGTGTGTGCCATGAAAGGGCCAGCATGTGAATCTCAGTGTGAGAGAGCAAAGTCAGAAGCACCAATTAGTTAAAGCACCAACCTCTACTTCTTGTGTCTCCCCTCCCCCTGGCCCTGAAAGAGCTGAGGGTAGCAAAGATGTGTGTTTGCAGGGGGAGAGAAGGGAGAGCGAAAGAGCAGAGTACTGCATTCTCTCTTCCCCCAAGGCTGGTTTAAAGCTACGAGCCAATTCCAAGCTAGCAGGTAGGAGAAGGGAGAAGCTTTAATTGGATGAAAGATTTAAATTTTGTTATTAGATTGGCTGTTCTTCTATAGCTGAGAATAGGATTGTTCTGATGTTCCAAAATGACTGGAAAAGATTGGAATCTGCCTCATATATTATCCAGATGTGGAGAATGGAGAGCCATTATGGTGCTTAGGGCCAGTGATGGGAGAAGAATAATGCTGTTTCACTTGCTAAATAAATCAGTAAGACTTTTATCATAAACATAAACCAATGTACAACAACATTGTGTTGTTTAGGGCAGAAACAACAGCAGATCAACAAATTCAAGCTACAGACCTAACATTTCACTAATTGGTAATCAGAGTAAAATAGAGCAATCCACTGATAATGCTCTTTAACTAAAACAGAGCTGGTCCAGAAACCTGCCACAAAGCTGAGTGTAACCATGCCAGAGAAGCCTCCCTGCCAAATGCATAGGCTAAGCTTCGGCTTTGAGGGCACCAATATGATTACCATGGGGATGCCCTCTCTCTTTCCGGTACTCTGGCCATTAAAAAAAACTCTTGACTTTGCCTCACTCAGTCACTTTCCCCTTTCTGTCTGCTTGGAAGGTTCTTTAGAGACTTCAAAATACTACGGGTTATAACATCCAGTTTTACAATTATCTATGGGTAATTTTCACTATATTATGTAAAAGAGAATGAGTATGACTCTACTTAGTATGTGTGGGTAGGGAAAAATTCGTGATAATCACATTTGTTAAAAACTAAAGTCCTTGTGTTTTGGAGGTTTGAACTCTCCTTGAGATCTTGTGAAAGATACCAGTGGTTTAGTTTGATCCTTGAGTAAGTCTGTCCTATTATGAATGCACATACAGATGCATGCATGTGCACATGCCTTTGACTTTTCAGATTCTCAGTTCCTTATCCATGAAATAAAGTGTTGCATCCCAGGATATGATCCACAGTCTTTCTAGAGCTATAGTTCCAAACAAGGTACTGAAAATTAAGCATCAAAATATGCAATTACAATTGCAGTATATTTTACCCTAATTACAAAGACTGGAAAACATATACATGTAAAACAACCCTCTCAAAGTGGTAATTAAAACCAAAAATCTTTTATTTAATCCTAGATTGTCCAGAAAATTCAGTTAACTATAATAGCCTATTCTTTGTATACTCTGATTAATTATGTTTAACATATTTTTAGAAGCAGGTCATTACTAGTATAATGGAGTTAAAATATAGGTAACACCAAGTTAATATAATAAGTAAGCCAGATGGGCAAAATAGGTGAAGGAGATTAATAGGCATAAACTACCAGTTATAAAATAAATAAGTCGCAGGAATATAATATATAGTATAGGAAACACAGCCAACAGTCCTGTAATAACTTTGTGTATGGATAATATATAGAGATACTGAATTACTAGGTTGTATTCCTGAAACTAATATAATATTGTAAGTCAGCTGTATTTCAAAGAAAAGAAGAAGGCAAATAATAATATGAAATTATGCTTTTGTGGAGCATTCTTGCTGATTTGGAAAATCTTTTAAACTTTATTTCTTTGCATGAAATTTTTACCCAAGTTTGAATTTCCAGTGATTACAAACTCTCTTTTAATAAAATTCTGGTCTAGTCAGTATCCTCATTTTATGAGATGAACATTATCAATAAGATGGATAAAAATTTCCTGTCTCGGAACAAAGACACTGAAAATGAAACAAACAAAAAATCCAGAACTATTGTAACATTTTGAATCCATCAGAAATCACTACCATTAATTTTTTTGGAGACTACAAATTCTGTTTTGCACACATGAAGATTTTTTATTGAAGCATACTTGATTTAAAACATTGTATTAGTTTCAGGTGTATAACACAGTGATTCAATATTTTATATATTATATTCTATTTAAACTTATTATAAAATATTGTGCTGTACAGTGTATCCTTGTAGCTTATTGACTTTATACATGCTAGTTTGTACCTCTTAATCCTCTACCCCTATCTTGCCCCTTCCCCCCTTCTTTCTCCCCACTGGTAACCACTAGTTTGTTCTCTGAAAGTTTTTTTCTGTTTTGTTATATTAATTCATTTGTTTCATTCTTTAGATTCCACATTTAAGTGATAACATACAGTATTTGTCTTTCTGTCTGATTTATTTCACTAAGCATAATATGCTCCAGGTCCACCTATGCTGTTTCAAATGGCAAAATTTCATTCTTTTTTATGGCTGGTAATACTCCATTGTATATATATACCACATCTTCATCCATTCATCTGTTGATGGACATTCAGGTTGCTTCCATATCTTGGCAACTGTAAATAATTCTTGGGGTGCATATATCTTTCCAAATTAGTTTTTTCCTTTTCTCTGGATTTACACCTAAAAGTGACATTGCTGGATCATGTGGTGATTCTATTTTTAGTTTTTTGAGAAACCACCATACTGTTTTCAAAGTGGCTGCACCAATTTACATTCCACCAAGAGTGTACAAGGATTCCCTTTTCTCCACATCTGTATCAACATTTGTTATTTGTGTTTTTTTTTATGATAGCCACTCTGACAGATGTGAGGTGATAACTTATTTTGGTTTTGATTTGCATTTCTCTGATGATTAGTGATGTTGAGCATCTTTTCATGTGCCTATTGGCCATCTGTATATCTTCTTTGGAATAATGTCTATTCAGGTCTTCTGCCCATTAAAAAAAAATTTTTTTTTTGATATTGAGTTGTATGAACTGTCTCAAAGCAAACTACAGATACAATGCCATCCCAATCAAAATACCTATGCAATTTTTCACAGGACTAGACCAAATAATCCTGAAATTTACATGGAACAACAGAATACTTCAAATACCCAAAGTAATCTTGAGAAAAAAGAACAAAGCTGGAAGTATCATGCTCCCTGGCTTCAGACTACACTACGAAGCTAGAGTAATCAAAACAGTATGTAGGTCAATGGAACAGACTACATTATGAAGCTAGAGTAATCAAAACAGACATGTAGGTCAATGGAAGAGAACAGAGAGCCCAGAAATAAACCCATGCACTTATGGTCAATGAATGTATGACAGAGGAGACAAGAATATACAATGGAGGAAAGATAGTCTCTTCAATAAACTGTGCTGGGAAAACTGGACAGCTACATGTAAAAGAACAAACTTAGAACAACAACAAAAAAAAACCCTCAAATAGATTAAATACCTAACTGTAAGACTGAAAACTACAAAACTCCTAGAAGAAAACACAGGCAGAATATTCTTTGTCATAAATCACAGCAATTTTTTTGGATCTGTCTCCTAAGGCAAAGAAAAAAAAAAAAAGAACAAATGGGACCTAATTAAACTTAAAAGCTTTTGCACAGCAAAGGAAACCACTGGAAAAATGAAAAGACAACCTACTGAATGGGAGGAAATATTTTCAAATGTTATAACTCTTATAGAGTTAAAATCCAAAATACATACACACAGAGATTTTTTTGTCACCTCTTCGCTATTATCCATTCTATAACATGGTCATTATTGTCAAAATGAAACATGAAATACAATTTATGAAGTTTTGTAGCTCAGATTAGCCTCAGCTGAAAAAGAAGAGATGTGTTATAAAGGCTTTTAGAATAACAGAAGATTGTAAGCCTTAGGTGTTTTGCAACACTAAATAAATGATGCATAATCAAGTATGACTAATAGATTTACTTCCTCACCACAAATTTAATCTGCTTACAAAGAAATATAGTTCCCCTCTTCAGTATTTGATACCACTGATAATCTTCCATTTTTCTTCCCCACTGGTTCCCTAATATACCCTGTCCTAATCCTCCTACTACCTCTCTGATTTTGCCTTGTCTTTTTCTTTAGCTCTTCTTTGTTTCACCTTGAGTTTGTATTAGTTACATTATGTTCAGTTGAAAGCAACAAAGATCCAACTAAAGTGGCTTATACACACAAGGGTTTATTCTCTCCAGTGAAAGAAAATCTAGTGTCCAGAATGCTCAGAACTGGTATAGAAGAGCCTCATGAAGTCTATAGAAATTTGTGCCTTCTACTGTTTGGCCCATTGCATGTGACTTCCTCAAGGCCACCCCATGGCCAGCATGCCTGCTAGAGTCAGCCACTGCCTCTGCATTCCAAGCACTAGGAAAGAAAGAGGGCATGCTCTGTCCTAGAAGTCCCATACAACACTTCTGACATCACATAATTGGCCAGAACTTGGTCATGGGCCAACAGCTATATGGTAAGCTGAGAAATGTGGTCTTTCATTGCAGGAGGTAATGTGCTCAGCTAACAGTTTGCATTCTGTTATTAAGGAAGATTGCGGAATCGGTACTGGGTAGGTAGATAGCAGTCTCATCAAACCTTCTTTTATCTCATCCCATATTCTACACTAGTAACCTTAACCAGCTCCACAGTTTCAGGGATGGACTCAAATCTCTTTCAGCCTCAATTTCTCTTCAGTTTTCCCTTCCCCATTTACATAATCCTGTTTGGCTTTTCAATCCAGACCTTTCTCTAGATTAGAATCTCAAATTCAATATGTCTAGAACCAAATTTATAATCATCTTGTTAAATTCCCAAACCAGCTTCCATGTAGTTCTTTGAAGCTTAAAGCCTACACTCAACACAACCAGCTGACTCCCCAAGAAGCAGTTTTCCAGTCTCGCTCAGTGTTTACTGCCTTAGGGGTAAAGAGCTTGCTGTGACCTGCACTGTGCTTCACATCACAGTTTACTTCTGATCTTATGTGATTCCCATAACCATTTGTAGAAAAATTTTTTTTTCAGTTTTTTTTGGTAATTGAGCAAAGCCTCCTATAGATGCAGGACTGGGCTTCCTATGTGACATCATTATAAAGTAAAATAAGTAACACTACCAAAAGGATGCAAAACAAGTGATTGGAAATATGGGTTTTAAACCAATTCTGGTTTATGCCAATTTGTCTTTTCAGTAAAACTATTTTTAAACAGATTATCTGGTGTGCGCCACATGGCTTTGTTGGTTGAGTGATGGTCCAACAGGGATGCTATTTGTAAAGTTCATCAATACAAATGAAGTTGTCCAGACAGCTTCTGTTCAGGTAAGAGCAGAGAGTTCTTTTTACCAGAATCTGCTGTGCAAATAACTCAAGAAACAACAGTATCTTCTACATGCAAACAGAAATGAAGGGGAGGAGAGAATAATACTTGATATATGAGAAGGATAAATCTCAATATGTTTGGGGAGGAGAAGGGAGAAGGAAAAAGGGAAAGTGAAGAAGTCTGCTTCTGGTTGTCAGCAAAAGCTGATGTCATAAATAGAAATGCTAGAAGGTAATGCTGATGCCCTGCTTTCATGGCTGCCACAGAGACACAGGTTGAGGTGAGTAAAATAACATACCAAATGTCCTTTGTGCATCCCTCTACTGAAATTGCTGTCTCTGAGGTCATTAATGCTGAAAGCTCTTGTCATTATTTATTCTACCTAACCTCTCCATAGCATAGCATCAGTCACTATAAATTACATAAGGATTTGAGTGAGCCTGATGACTTTTTCTACTAGAAATATCCTTGAGTGTTCTCTACTTTAAAAAAAAATATTGAATTGAGGATGGAGTGGTAAGGGAGCAAGTGGTGAGGATTGTTTCAGAGCCAGTGACAGACACTGTATGTTGTTTCCCCTGTACCCAGATCCAGCTCTCTTCTGACTCTATCTATTTTAGAGGATGCAAAAACAATTTATTTCTCAGTCTTTCTTGCTAGAATCCCCAGGCATTACCAAGTGACACCATTCTGGCAACAAGACAGAAAAAAACATTTTGTTAACATTAACCCCTTTCTCCTAGCCCCTCTCCTACTGTCTTGGATGAACATGGATGTGACGTCCAGAGCTGCAGTGTCCATCTTGTAAGTGATACACGAGGAAGAAAGCAGTCCTAACTGATATAGAGGCAAAGCAAATCCCAGCAGGAATGGCTACCTTTAAGCCCAGGCCATGCATGAGGCCTCCAGTCTCTGCTTCACCTAAACACATGTGACCAAATCAAGGAAGATGCTTCAGCCTAGCTCCAGTCCAGTTGCTGTAGGACAGTCCTGCTGACAATACCTTGTTTTCAACTGAGTGTGAATTTGAGTCACTCATCACTCTTATCTCCACCCATCCATGATGTCCTCCTTCTCATCCCACTGTTACAAGAATCTACCTTGTTTTAGGCCCTTAACCTTTCAGTAGGGTCCCCACTCAGAAGCTCCCAGCCCCCTTTACCCTGCCAACCTGTTCTAGCTTGGTCACATCTCTGTCTGTTGATCCTTCCTGCCTTACCATGTCCTGTTTAGACAGGGCAGAGATAACATCATGGGGAAAGAAAGGACTGGAGGGCATTTATCTTCAACTCAAGCTCTAGCCAGAATGAGTTCTTTCATTGGCTTCCTGAGGCCAGCATTATGTTTATGAACTGTTAAATCCACAGAGGAACAGGAAGGACCCTGGGCTGAAGGCTACTCTCAGCTACATTCCTATGTAGAAGAAGCAAAAATCTGTACAAAGCGGAGTAAAGTAAATTTACTAGGCTCTTTTTTTTTCTGAAATCACCCTGACCCTTTTATGTTCCAACTGTACAAATAAAATTAAAATTAAATAATTCTTAATTCTAAGTCTAAAATTTACCAAAAAAGTCAACAGAGTTATTATTTTTTCCTCTGGGATAACATCCCCAGAAATCACAAGATGAGAGCCAATAATTTGTATGTCTGTTGTCCTTTGAGATACTTTTGAATCAATCCTCCCTTCTCTAGCATAGACTTATCTCCTTGACACAGTAGCAAGCTCTTTGAGGGCAGGGGCAGGGGGCTTCCATTCTCATGTAACCCACAGGGAAACTAGCACATTGTAGTCCACACTGTAGACTCAAGACAGTTTTAACGAGTATATGTAGATCACTTTCTTTACTCCAATCAAAATACCTTCCAAAGTGATTTAGGCCACTTGTTAAACAGCAATCTTCTTAGATGGGAATGGAAAATTCCTGCTCTTTGGTGGTTCATGGGACAGCTTGAAATTAGATGGTAGGTGGTTTCTGTTTAGTTACTGTAGGTAGACAGCTTTTCTTTCTGAAGACATTGCCTTTTACAGTAACTGGCACTCCTGGTGTTTTTGGTTGGGAGGCTGAATGAGTCATGGAGGCCTCAGGTTACAATTGAGGCAGGTTTTAAAACCACATGGGAAAAACATTTCACCTGAGAAAACTGAAGTGTGTAACTATCTATCATGACATCATCATCGTCTATCTGGTATTCATTCAACACACAATTGAGCCCTGCTAACTTATAGCCTAGTAGTAGATACAAACAAGTAGACAGGACATGTTAATTGAGTACAATCATGACATGATTAATAGATAATTATGTACAGTATCATCACAGCAAATCCTGTGAATCCCTATATTAAAAAACAAGAATGACAACCTATAAGCAGACCGCCACACAGCAATCAGAAGAGCTTGGGCAAGAAGAGTTTTTCCTGACACTCCAACTCAAAACAACAAGAGTAATGGCAACAATTCTTCATACTTGCGAACAAAGGACAAGTTCTAAACCACTGTGACGTAGTTTGTTTAATCCATACAACAACCTTTTTGGAAAATACTTTATTACAACCCTTTATAGAAGAGGAAACTGTGGCTTAGGGAAGCTAAGTCACTCTGAAGGAGTGCTTTCACATTTTAATGGCAACAGCACGTGGTTCTCTTTATTATAGGCATACTCTGTACTGAGTGCTATTTGATCATTATTATCAATTTTCTAAATTAAACCCTTGTATTCCTAAACACTGTAAATAAGAATTGCTTTTATATGAGCAAGTGTGCAATTTACCAAAAATAAAAGCACCTTATGAGAAATGACTTGGGGACTGTGACTAAAAGACCCAGAACTACTTAGAAATTTCAAGTCTCACTTTCTTTTATCTTGGAATTCTTTTTAAGTGTCTCAATTTTAAAATGTTCCACTCTCCCCTACATGGGAAAAAAGTAAAACCTGTCTTTCTATTTTAAGTCTGTAAAAACATCTTGAATGATCCTTTACACTGCAGTCAATATTCTCAGGCAAACAGCATCGAGCAGCATTTCCCAGCCCAGCGGAGACTGAATGACCAGCTATGTGATACCCTACAGATCCTCAAAACACAGCATTTTATAATCACAGTAATATCAATATGTACATCCTTCAAATTCACTTTTCCTTCAAAGCATGAAGAAATGTGAAAATCAGTAAATTCTACTGGTGGTAGCATAGTACCAAATGTCCAGTATTTATACACACCAGCTATAGTTTGAATGCTTTCTTATTATCAGTCAAGACTTAAACATTTTAAATTGAATTTAAGTTTGTTTTTTAAAGTCAGTAAGTAGTGATATATTGACAACTGTATAAGCACTTCAATTATTTTAAATGTCTTCAGTCACCATTGCCAAATCAATGAACACTTTACAATAAAACTTAATCTTTTAAAAATACAGTTATATTATGAAACCAACTGTTACTATGCCTGAGAAGTCACTTGATTTTGAAATAATAGGAGAGACCGATTTCTCTGCAGATTTCTCAGTCTTTTCTGGGGAATTTCACTGGTCTGTTTCTTTGCTTTTTCAGGAAGGGAGTGAGCATAGACCCTGTTTCCTGGGGGATAAGAAGGATATTAGGACAGTCGCCTGGTTTTCTGAAGGAAGATCACGTTCTGATTTTTCTCTGTGATTTTCTTATTTGTCATGCCCCCAAAAGTCACATCACATTGGCAGAGGTGTATTTACCATGAAGAAAAAGGAGGTTAAGCATCGTGTTTCCTTACTTAAACTGATCCCTTCCAGGGCACTGGGAGGGTTCCTCTCAATGTGTTCCTATGGTCATATGTTCCTCTTCCTTCCAGTTTACCCCCTGTCACATCTTCCCTTGGGCCAAGTGGCATGAGAATGGCATAAATATTTAGGGAGATTCGGCTAAGGCATGCTTTCTCAATGCAGTGACATTGCTCCTCACAGAGGCAAAACATCTCATTCTTTATGTATAAAGCTCATAGATACACATTATATAAACATATATACAATATATCTTTGGCAGTAAAATTTCATGAAGGAGGCAATTAAGAAAAAAATGTCTAAGAACATTCCTTGGAGAAAGGCGATAAATGGGAAAATGAGGTTGAGAAACATTGGGCTAAGGGAGAATTACACTGGAAACATAGTTAGTTTAGGTTTAGTAGCATATGCTCATATGGTTTGCAGTCCTCTTTGTTTATAGTTAAGCTATCGTAGGAATGGCATCCAGGAGTGTTCCTACCGCCCTATGGTGCCAACTCATCTGTGTCGTGACATGAAGAGAAAGGGCTAGAGGTGGATTAACCATATGAATGTGTCCTGCCATGCCCAGCATCAGTAGATACGGGGAGCAGAGGAGAAAAAGTGCTTGAAATGTATGACATCAGAAGCTGCTCTACGAAAATTTCTTCTCATCACCAGAATCTTCACATGTATAAGCAAAGGATTTAGTTCGTGTAGATACCAAGTCAAAAACGGAAGTTCTCCTTGTCATGACAAAGCAACATGTACAAGTGGAAATGTACCATACATTTTTATGTGGACCACACAGATAGAACTGTTCAGATCTCTGTGTTGGGGGAACTCCATCTATTGCGGTACTAAAAGTAGTTAGCATGCTTGTGTGAATACAGTGAGTTCCACATTTTAGACATTTGACTATCAATCATAAAAACAAAAGTTCAACCAAAGTCTGAATTACCTTTTAATTTTCTCAATAGAGGAAAATTTCTAAAAACCCTATGTAGCTGTCATTGGGAACTGCTTTTACTTGTTCCTTTCATGTTTCACTGGAGTCTCTCACAGCTGGTGGAGAAAGGATGGGGCCCACATCATTGTCTTCCTTGAGTCTGGTGCCTACACCTCCCACTCCTGGAAGGAGCAAGTTGGTCTGCTCCTGCCCAACTCCACAGATAAGCAGCTAGGGTGATTGTTTCTCTACTTTCAGAGCTTCTCTTTTTGCTAATGTTGAAAGATGGCTGTGACTCGAAGCATGAACCCTGAAGTTTGACCTTGGCTCTGCCACTCGGCAGCCACTGGACCATACTAAACGTCTCAGTACAGCCAAATGACTCTAGTCTCTGCCTTTGTTATCACATGGTGTTCTCCCCATATGTCTCTCTTCACACACGGCCATCTTCTTCCAAGGACATCAGTCATATTGGATTAGGAACCCACCTTACTCTGGTAAGACCTCATCTTAACCAATTACTTCTGTGATGATCTGATTTCTAAATAAGGTGATGGGGATTTGGACTTCAATGTATCCTTTTTTGGGGTAGGATACAATGCAACCTCTAAGACCTGGCATTCCTCATCCCATGCTGATCCACACTGAGTCACATCAGCCTGGTCACTTCCTTGTGCCATGATATCTTGTCCTATTTCAATTTCCTTGAAATCTCCTCTAGGAAATTAAAATCATATTCACAGTATTTGGGTTTAGGTTACAAAAATGGATATACTTAAGATACATAGTTTGCTGTGTATAATTGGGGGAAAAATTTTTTCTCCTCAGCAGATGTAAGCTCCAAAAGTGTTTTAGAAGTAATGCTTCCCTGAATAACATAAAGTAGTAATCAAAGGTGGGCTCTTGCTTCTAACCAAAGGAGCTTGGTAGTAAAATGATTTAAAAAAACCCCAGCTAATATTTATTGAACAATCACTGTATCAGACACTATTCTAAGCACTTTAGATACAGTAACTCATTAAATACATACACACAGCAGGAACTAAAGGAAGATACTGCCATCATCCAATCTTATAGTTACTTAAGCACTGAGAGATCACAAAGCTAGTAAGTAGTGAGTGGTGGGGTTGCAACTGAAACCCAGCGGGCTGACTTCAGAGCCTCTGCTTTTAACCATGGCATTTCTTGCCTCTAAACAAACAATATATGAATCTGTGAAAACAACAATTAATCAAATGACCCTTCAATAACTGACAGACTGAGTTTCACAATGAAACAAAGGGAAACAGTCTCAAGAGCATCTGGGGCATCACTGGCTAAATCCCAAATAAGAACTAACCTCTACTTCCTCTGAAGCATCTTGGGAGAGATGGATTGGTCACTGCAGGCCTGAGATAAGAGGGAGAGCCTGGAAGAGACTCTAGGCCAGTGGTTCTCAACCATGCCTGTGCATCTGAATCACCTCGGAAGCTGTTAAAAAAATACCAGTGCTTGGACCCCATTCCTAAGATGCTAACTCAATTAGTCTGGGACAGGCCAGCCATTGGTATTTTCTCAAAACCCCCTGAGTGATTCTAAAGTGCAGACAGGGTTGAGACACAGCTCGAGACATAGGGCGGGCTCCTGCCATTGCTGTTTTATACCCTTCCTGTCCTAAAGCTGTCCTGAAACCCAGCTCTAAACCTGCAGTGCCCACTGCCCCAACTTCAGAGGTCTAAGGTCAGGGCCCTGGAGACACACAGACACTTTCTGGAGCAGCCTTTATCACAATACCGATCCCATGCAAGGGTGGGGTGCAAAGTCCTTCTTTGCCTCCTTCCCCTCAAAGTGATTTCACTCCACAAAGCTGGCACGCTCAGGGATTCACTCAGTTCTCCCTCCAAAGGTGGCACCAAGAAGAAAAGCAAATGAGCTGCTGACACAGTTGAGACTTTGTATGAGCCTGGCACCCAGCCTGAGTTCACAGAGTAAGTGAGGACACCAGGACCCAAGTTTGGGGCTGTCTACTACTTCCCAGGGTAAGGTTATGGCTCAGTTGTGATCCTTATCCTTTTTAATGACTATTTTAAATGAATTTTTAAATAAAGGCTATTTACCTTTCAATGTCAGTCACACAATTAACTTGAGCACCAAGAATGTAACTGAGGAGACCTCAGCAGGGCCTGGTAGAGCATGGTGGCTACAGCAGGAGCTGGGTGATGGGAGGACCACCATTGTTAAATCAGTGAGAAGGAGCTAGGGCCAGGGCAGCCCTCCAGAAGTTCTGTCCTACGCGGCCCCACAGCCTTTGATTCCTAAATGGCCCACAGCCGTGGATGTGATGCATCCACCAGGACAAGTCTACCTGGGACTTAACCTCTATCTCAAGATCTTGGTGAATTCTCTCTTTAAAAGTCATGTTCTGGTGAGTCTAATTTCTCAACCAAAATTCCATGTTAGACTTCATCCATGGATGTGAAGCTACAGCGATCCTAAGGAGATAACCATGAAAGGATGTTGACTGGGAGGCGGGGAAAGAAGTATGTCCCTTCCAAGAAGAAAAAAAGTAACTAGAGATCTTGACTAGGGGAAAGACAGGGTTTTACTTAGTGACCTCATCTGTTCTCTTTCAGAAGTGGCAATGAAGAAAAACAGTTTCTTCCTCATTTTAGAACACAAAGAACTTTTAAAAAAATTGAAAATCCCCACCTCAGGGAAGTTAAAACTTACAGTGAAATAAAGATCAGATATTTGACTCCTGGTATAGGTTTTTCAATTCTGGAGTGGTTTTTGATTCTAAGTATAGAGATTCAAGATGAAGAAAAAAAAATCTACACAAGCCCAGGGAAAACAGGGTGAGACTGAATAATGATTGATGACAGCTAAGAATTTGTAAAGTGCCTAATTGTTCCTAAGCGTTTTTATTTATTTAATCATATTTTCTGTATTTTTTAACAACACGACATTGTTATACAGATAAATGTTTTTGCTTTGCAGTGTGTGTTCACATTTTAAAAAATGTAAGTGAGAGAGGATATTTTTTTCCATGAATTACATCTACAGGAAGTCTAACTGCATTCAAATTCAGCCACTGCGTTATTAAGATTCTGCCCTTTGGAGCCCTGTGACCACACTCACCCACTTCCTCTCCTACTGATGTAAAGGGACTCACCCTCAGGGCAGAGTGGAGGAGATCACTAGGTAGGGCTTAGATGAATGTGTCAGGGAGAGGTACCAGGCTTTCTCAGATCCTCTGGCTCTTCTAGCTGCACATGCCTTCTCCCCGCCACCCAGCCCCTGGTTCATCCTCATAGTGATGTTCCTCTGGGCATTCTTCATCCATTCCTTTCTCTCCTCCACCTGTGCTTTTGCCAAATCCCATTAGGTTAAAGTCCCCATCCACCCTTTCTGCCCTCACTTTCAATCTCAGAATACAAAGTCACAAACCTGGGCTGAATGAATCCATAATAAAACCATGCAGCATGACCTGCTCGGCCATCACCGCTACTTGACGAGGTTCTCTCTTTAACAGATGCACCAATAAAGGTTTAGAGTAAACCTTTCCACCAAGCCCCAGCATCACTGCTGCCACGCTCACCCTCAATAAACAGCTTCCCATCCTATGTAATATGGACCTAGGCCGCTCAATATAAGCCTCCTATACTTTTTTCCTTTTCAAATTATATTTTCTTAGTATTTCACACCCCTGCCCCACCAAGCTCTTTCTTCCTTCCTTTATGTCTCTTTCCCAGCCAGTCTACCAAGTTGACCCCACCACATTTCACTCCAGGAGCATCATTCTCTCAAAAACTCTATTTCTCTTGACCCTTTAATAATTCCCTCTCTGTCTCTCATGGACATATGTTCTTCTTTCAATAACATGCTCTAGCACCTTCTAGTCTTAAAAAAAAAAAAAAACCCAAGAATCTTTCTAATGACACCACTTTTTTTTACCTTGTGTTAAAGTTATTTATACATATGTTTTATCTCCTTTACCAGAATAAAGACTCCCTAATACCAGAAAATAATTTAAACATCTTTTTAATTCCTCCACATTCTAAGGTTAAGCCTTACATACAACATATGCTCAATGAATGTGTATTGACTGAATGAATAAATATTTCCAATCTAATTAAGCCATTCTTGGGCTTCTTCCTGGTGTCTGAAAGAAACCATGGGAGTACTCTGAGCTTGCTTCAATAAGACTCACTTAGGGTTTAGAATGCCTGAAGCCTGCCCTGGTCTCAATATGTGGGGTATCTTCCCAGTTAGCTACCTTTTCCATGTAATATAACACCATGGCCCTCTGTCAATGGTTCTACATTTTATTTAAAGATACTGGAAATGTCACAGTTAGAAATTAATTCCTTTGACTTATACCTTCAATCCTTCTTTAAAATTGCAACTGTCTCTGGGAGAGGTGTTACATTTAGATTGGAGTAAATTAATTTTTCTGGTATTTTCCCTTGGACTGAATGTGATAGGGAGAACAGAAATACTGCCTTGTGGCCATCAGAAATAAGGGCAAAAACAGATGTTTTTGGGGGGTTCCAGAATATACACTTAACAGGACAGTCTGTTGTGCAGGCCCAAATCACATCAGGGCTTCAGTGAATCTACAGTGTTTCCCCAATAGTTTGCTGTGTTGTCCCCTCTACTATGTGGTCTGAAATCCCCAAGAATATGTCTTCTCCAAGGCCTACATAGAAAAGCAAAGTCATTATTGCCTCCAGAAGGCCACTATTAAAATGTAGTTGGAAGCAGGCTGGAATCTTGCTTTAATCCTGTTTCTGCCATTAATAAACTGAGGGGCAACTTTGGTCCTCATCTACCAGTGGACTGGACTCCACTTCTCTGATCCTGCCAGTACTGGTGGTGTTTCCCAAAGTAGGCTTATGGCAGTATATGATTTGTGGTCTGTCTTCTTCTTTCTAAAGCTCCCTAATTTCAAATGTCCTATCATGCACATGCTTTTATTTCACCAGAGAAAAAAAAAAGTAAAGTGTCTAACGCAAAACAAGAGCTCATTCATTAAAAGCTTTAGGGGAGAAAAACATGGAGATATCTCTGGTGCTAGAATATTTTTTCCTAAAATGAATTTTGGTGAAAAATATTCTCAACAGTATACAATGCTGTAATTGGACCTAGTCTCTACCACTTCTTAATCAATAGAGATTAAGAAAGGTTAAAAAATTATATAGGAACGGGAAGGCCAGAAAGAAGATCTACTAATATAGAATAAATATGCCTCTCACTGTATTGAGATATTAAATCCTGACCTTCAACACACACACACACACACACACACACACACACTGAGTCACGCAGAGGGCGTTTTATGATTTTCTTAACAGGCATATATTAGGCTTAAGCATAAATTTCCAAATTAGTATGTCCCTTTGCTTGATTGCAGGATTTCAACTCTTCCTCAAAGTCTCAGTTAACTGTGAGCACCAGTATGAAGGGTGTACTTCACATGTGTCTGTCTTGGATCTGGCGCACTTTTCCACAGTGGTGCAGTCCAGAGAGCCACTGGAAAACATCTGTAGCCCCTTATGAAAACATCAAGGCGATGCCAAGGGTATTTCTCTAGTGCCCCATCATCTGACAATCCTCAAGGCACCACAGCCATGCTGCGCTCCGGGAGGGGAGAAGTCCTAACTTGGTATAACTTGGTCACTCAATCTATACAATACACAGCTCTTTGCCTGCTGGCTTTCTCCTCTTCTTCAGTCCAAAGGGTAGCAGAAGGCAAGCAAAACATCCTTTCCATTATCTAGGCTCAAACCCAGTTCTAGGAGCCAGGGATAGATGCTATCCATTTTCCCCAATTTCTTTATTCTACTGCGGCTCACATCTTGAAAAACTTCGCCCTCCTTCCCCAGTCCAAATCCTCCTGATTTTCTGTGGATGCAAAAACTAGTGCTGGGAGTGTAGAGGGGTGGGATAAAAGGAGGAAGTTCTCTACAGCAGCAATGCACAAGCCCTGGGTCAATCAGTCAAATATGCTGTAACATTTCAAGCACCAAAAGACACTAGCCTGTCCTTCAGTCAGTAAAACTGTGTCATGGGCCATTGGAGGACTCCAGTTCTAAAACCAAGAATTCTGTACTATTTGCCAACCATCAAGACTCAGCTGCCACTGAAATCCTTATACATGCTGGGGAAATCTAATCGATTATTTCCATTTGTATGAATAAGATTGGGTTTTTGCAAGTCTATACAACATCACCCCAGAGACTTCTGCCTACCCAGCTCTTTAGCCCTCAACCTGCCAAGCCTCTTATTTAGATCAGGTAGTGGCACTCCAAGTTAATGCCAGCTGACCCCCCAAGCCCTACCCCAAACTGATCTTCAGACTAAAGGCAGACTTTAGAAGACACCATCAACAAGTCTGCTAGAACAACTTCTGAGTAGCACTGCTAATCTGACTGGGTTTCTGTAGCCATAATCCCCTAACATGTTCAGGGATTCTGAATTTACAAAACAAACAAATTCCCAAATCTACTTGACTGTTTCCCATCTGGCTTTTAAGGCAGAGAGCATGTTTTTTACTACCATCCCCATCTGCACCTCCTCTGAGAAGTTCTTAAAGGATAGGGAGAAGAGAAAGAGGGAACGGGGTGAGATACAGATAAGGGAAGTGCAGTGAAGCAAGGGCACACAGTGTAAGTGTGAAAAAAAAAAAGAGAAAGTGAGGAAAGCCTGTAAGACAAACTATCTTAATTTCAGCGTGGAGAGGAAATACTGCAAAAATTGCTGATTCAAGTACTTTACGACTATTTTAAAACTCAGTGCCTTGTTCCAAAGACAGAGCTCCAAAGAAGAAGACAGTTTTCCCCTCTTCCCTTGTTGCCACAGCCACTCAGGAAAGCAAACAGGTTTGTATGTTTTTCCCCAAATCACTCAACAACTAGGCTTAAATTCTTCCATTCTATAGGCCTCTTTATATACAGCCCTGAATCTAGGAATTGAAACTGAAAATACTCATTAGCAATCAAGACTCCTTTCCAGTTAGTTAGTGGTTCTTTCTGGGGGAGGAATTTCTCTTCGCGTGTTCCTCACCTCTTTTGAAGGCAATCAGGTGCACTGATGCAGGAGAGGGCTTTGATACTGTTTATACCTGGCTGTGGTCCAAGAAGAGGTTTACCGGGCATTATTTTATGAGAGAAAGTTGCTAAGTTGTAGTAAACACCCACAGATCTCCGAGACTAAGAATGAATCAGAAAGTTATAAATAGTTATAAAACCTGATCATTTCCTTTTCTGTGTTGTCTACACAAGGGTGACTAGGTTAATATATTTCAGAGTTAAAAACAGGACAGGATATAGAGCCCTTGAGAACTCCCTCATGGAGAGAAGTCAGCGTTAACCTCCAGACCTCAGTTTTATCAACCTTGATATGGGTCATCATGATGTGGATTAGCAAGTGACAGGAGAGTGTTTTCTAGCTATGAGATGGTGTACAATTGTAAAGTCAGGAAACACTTGAGAGTTACTGCGAGAATCAGATGCTTAATTAGATTCCTCTCCACTTTGTGACTGATTGACTTTTCTGATTAAGGTACTGGAGACAGCACTTGCCTTTTCCGAAGTGTGTTAGTACCCCTGTAGTGGGAAACCTACAATTATGTAAATTAATGAGAATTTTAAAAATTATATGCCTGGTTGAAAGCATGGTGTGGTATTACTGTTTTGCTAAGACTTGAGATCTTTAGGGTACCGCTTCCTCCCAAGGTTAGTGCATGGAGTGACCAGCACGACCACAGGCACAAAGGAACTGACTCCATGTATGTCAGTGCAGTAGGCAAATGTTTCTGAGAGGTGGCCTCATCAATTAACCGTATCAATTCTGTCTGTGTCAATTCAGGAGTAAAGGTAAGCCTCCTGTTTCTTTCCCAGAATGAGGAGACTTCATCAAGAACTTTATTTGCTTTCTGGAAACTGACAGCCATGATAAACGCTAATTTCTTTCTGGAAGCCGCACACAGCGTTAGAAATACAAAAGACTGCTCTTAGTCCACAGAAGAGCGATTTATCCTGAGGGTCATGATCTACTGCATTAGTCTGTGACACACTGGCAAAACTGGTATGAGATTTCTTCCTATGATTGAATCAAATATGTTTGTGAACTCTAATTTAACAACATTTCCCTTGACCATATGGGCCTCTGACATAATTCTATATAAAATATCACTCTGGTTCAATGAAGTCTTATTCTTTTTCTTTATTGATTTAGCCTCGAGATGGCAGTCGTTCAGTTATGAGGTAAAAACAAGGTGTCTCTCTCTGACTTTGCCTTTAGCTTATTTCTCCATCGCTCCCTTGACTGTGGCTTGCTTGCATATTGCCTGGGTATTTTTCCTTTTTTTTCAGGGTTTTTATGGCACAGAATATATCCATCATGTTAAAATCCAGTCTGCTTTGTTCACTTTATTCATCAGAATATTAAGGATCTAAAGCTTAAGGGTTTAATCAGGCAATATTTCATTTTTCTATATTATAACAAGTCTCCATTAATTTATCAGATAAAATCCATTATATGATTCTTCCCTCTACCATAATCTAGACAGGAAACCACAAATTACCTCATCGTGCACAATAATTCTGAGCTCTGACTCACTCAGAAGGTGTGATTAGAATCACAGAATGTAAATCTTGAAGGGAATAGAGAGGTCATCTCACCAACTTATCATGGGAATCACCTAGGTTGTTTTTTGTTGGTTTTTTTTTTTTTTGAAATACAGGATTCCTTCCCTCTTCTCCCCACCCCCAGAGATGCTGATTTTCTAGGTCTGACTTGGAGTTCAAGTATGTGTATTTTTAGAAGTTTCCCTAGGTGATTCAGAGGATTAGCTGTCTGATCCAGTGATGCGGTTCCCTCTCCCTTCAAGTAGAGGAATATCTATTTCAACATTCTTGATTTGTGAACATCCGGCTTTTGTAGGGACACTGTAAGAAATGAGGCCTTCCCTGTAGAGTCATGCTTATCACTTCACTGACTGTGTGGTAACGTCATCATTCAGTCTTTCTGCAAGTATGTGTAATGCTTAAGCTGAGTACTAGTACTATTAATAGAAACTTTTTGGAAGGACCTGCGGGGGGCAGGCACAGTACAAAACACTTTACAAATAATATATTTAATCTCCACAACAGTCCTGCCGCAAAGTAGGTTTGTCTTCAATTTAAAAAGATGATGTATAATCTTTTGTATGCGCTGTTGGAGTCTATTTGCTAATATTTTGGTGAGGATTTTGGCATCTATGTTCATTAGTGATATTGGCCTATAATTCTCTTTTTTGGTACTGTCTTTGTCTGGTTTTGATATTGGGGTGATGGTGGTTTCATAGAATGAGTTTAGGAGTATTCCCTCCTTTTCAATCTTCTGGAAGAGTTTGAGAAGGACTCGTATGAGTTCTTCTTTGTATGTTTGGTAGAATTCCCCAGTGAAGCCGTCCGGTCCTGGACTTTTATTTGTAGGGAGGTTTTTTTTATTGCTAATTCAAGTTCATTTCCAGGGATTGGTTTGTTCAAGTGGTCAGTTTCTTCTTGGTTCAGTCTTGGTGGACTGTATGTTTCCATAAATTTGTCCATCTCCTCTAGGTTATCCATTGTGGTTCCTATTCAACATAGTCTTGGAAGTCTTAGCCACAGCAATTAGGCAAGAGAGAGAAATAAAAAGGATCCAAATTGGAAAAGAAGAGGTAAAAGTGTCACTATATGCCGATGACATGTTACTATATACAGAAAACCCTAAAAGGTCCACACAAAAACTACTAGAGCTGATCAAAGAATTCAGCAAGGTAGCAGGTTACAAGATTAACATTCAAAAATCAGTTGCATTTCTTTACACAAATGAGGAGTCAACAGAAAAAGAAAGTAAAGAAACAATCCTCTTTAAAATGGCACCAAAGTAATAAAATACCTAGGAATACATCTAACTAAGGAGGTGAAAGAATTATACGCAGAAAACCATAAACCATTGATGAAGGAAATTAAAGAAGACTTAAAAAAATGGAAAGATATCCCATGCTCTTGGATTGGAAGAATCAATATTGTTAAAATGGTCACACTGCCCAAGGCAATCTACAGATTTAATGCAATCCCTAACAAATTACCCAGGAAATATTTCACAGAACTAGAACAAATCATAACAAAATTTATATGGAACCATCAAAGACCTAGAATTGCCAAAGCATTACTGAAGAGAAAGAAAGAGGCCAGAGGAATAACTCTCCCAGACTTCAGACAATACTATAGAGCTACAGTCATCAAGACAGCATGGTACTGGTACAAAAACAGATATATGGACCAATGGAACAGAACAGAGAGCCCAGAAATGAACCCACAAACTATTGGTCAACTCATCTTTGACAAAGGAGGCAAGAATATACAATGGAATAAAGAGTCTCTTCAGCAAATGGTGTTGGGAACACTGGACAGCAGCATGTAAATCAGTGAAGTTAGAACACTCCCTTACACCATACTCAAAAATAGACTCAAAATGGATCAAAGACTTAAACATAAGACAAGATACAATAAGCCTCCTAGAAGAAAATATAGGCAAAACATTATCTGACATACATCTCAAAAATATTCTCCTAGAACAGTCTACCCAAGCAATAGAAATAAAAGCAAGAATAAACAAATGGGATCTAATGAAACTTATAAGCTTCTGCACAGCAAACGAAACCCATAAGTAAAACAAAAAGACAACCTATGGAATGGGAGAAAATTTTTGCAAATGAAACCGACAAAGGCTTGATCTCCAGAATATATGACTTAATAAGAAAAAAACAAACAACCCAATCCAAAAATGGGCAGAAGACCTAAATAAGCAATTCTCCAAGGAAGACATACAAATGACCAATAGACACATGAAAAAGTGTTCAATATCACTAATTATCAGAGAAATGCAAATCAAAACTACAATGAGGTATCACCTTACACCAGTCAGAATGGCCATCATTCAAAAATCCACAAGTACAAATGCTGGAGAGGCTGTGGAGAAAAGGCAACCCTCCTTCACTGCTGGTGGGAATGCAGTTTGGTGCAGCCACTGTGAAAAACAGTATGGAGATTCCTCAAAAGACTAGGAGTAGACTTACTGGATGACCCAGGAATCCTGCTCCTGGGCATATATCCAGAAGGAACCCTACTTCAGGATGACACCTGCACACCAATGTTCATAGCAGAATTATTTACAATAGCCAAGACATGGAAACAGCCTAAATGTCCATCAACAGATGACTGGATAAAGAAGAGGTGGTATATTTATACAATGGAATACTATTCAGTCATAAAAACAGACAACATAATGCCATTTGCAGCAACATGGATGTTCCTAGAGAATGCCATTCTAAGTGAAGTAAGCCAGAAAGAGAAAGAAAAAAACCATATGAGATCGCTCATATGTGGAATCTAAAAAAAAACAAAACAAACAAAACATAAATACAAAACAGAAATAGACTCATAGACATAGAATACAAACTTGTGGTTGCCAAGGGGGCAGGGGGTGGGAAGGGATAGACTGGGATCTCAAAATGTAGAATAGATAAACAAGATTATACTGTGTAGCACAGGGAAATATATACAAGATCTTATGGTAGCTCACAGAGAAAAAAATGTGACAATGAATATATATATGTTCATGTATAACTGAAAAATTGTGCTCTACACTGGAATTTGACACAACATAGAAAAAAGATTATAAACAATAAAAAATGTTAAAAAAAAAGAAATTGGACACATAAAAAAAAGATGAAATTTAGAGGAGCTATAATTTAAACCCACATCTACTAGATCAATAGTTTTTTTTTTTCAGTGATTCATTGGTACCATCCAGTTACAAAACAATTACATAGATAAGTAGATACACTTTGCTTTTTTTAATTAAGAGAAGCTAATTTTCTTAGTCTTAGGAAGGTGCTTATAGGATAAATTCTTACCTGTTGGGGATGGTTTAAACATCATATGCTGCTAGAAGACAGAGAGTAGGAAAACTCATCATCCGAAGTCCCTATCAGCCCTTCAACTCTATAAGATTATTATAATTAGCCATGAGAGATCCTCTACTAAAAAACTTTCTATTTCCTGTCAAATTAAGTTATGTTTCCAGTGTATTCATGGATTGAACAGGCTCTAACTGATCATAATGGTTCACTTTTCCCATGAGTTCAATAAGTTATGTTTTTAGCATTTTTCTGAAGCCAGAAAAAAAAGTCATAAAAAATCCCAATAAACCCCAAGGTACTATTTTCAAAAGGGAGTTTTTTGGCCACAAGTGGTAAACTACTTTCCAAGTGATTATCTGGAGTAAAACTTAGCTCAAGTTAAATTTAAGATATTCTCTATTTTTTCCTTCCATGCAGACTAAGAACATTTAAAAATGTCTAGATAAACTAGAAATACTTAACTGAGAATAACTGCTTTTCAACTTAAATCTTTGAACATAAATCTAATAAAGAAAGTCATGTGTATAAAATCTAGAGTCAGAGTAAAATCTAAAATAATGGAAAATTCAGTATATACTCCAAAGTTTTCATTTCTTGAGTGTTCTTTAATATAAAAATGATTCATTAATTCAGTAAGCATTTCTTTAGGGCCTGTGATGTGCCAGAAACCGTTAGCCACTGCATAAATGGAAATGAATGAGAAGTTTAAAAGTATATTTCTTTCATATTATTGGATTAAGTTGGATCATATTCTACCAATTTGCCATATTTTTAACCTAAAAATACAGCAGCTTCACATGGCTCAACTATGTTGTATTGCATTGATTTGTCATCAGAAGGATAAGCAGGCATTCCTATGAGGAGAAGTGGAGTCGGAGATGATAAGACTTCGTCATGCCTGTACTACTGAGATCGTACTGAACCCAGCAGCCTAGGAGAAGCAGTGGAGGTTGCTACAGTGTTCTGGCAAAGGGATGGGGGTGGAAAACACTATCAATCTGTGCCATTTTAAAAAATAATGTAATTTTGGTGGTAGTTTACGGGATGAATGCAAGGAAAGAGAAGTTGAGTATCATGAGATTAGTTGTAAGTTTGTTTCATTAGTTTACGTGAGAACTAATAAAGACCTAGAATTTTAGGAATTAAATCTACTCTATAAATATTATAGATAACATTTATGAAAATAACAAGATGGCTGTGATGATTAAGTTTGTCTCAACTTGACTAAGTCACAGAGTGCCCAGATATTTGTTCAAATATTATTTTGGATGTGTCCGTGGGGATATTTCTGGATGAGATTAACATTTGATCATTAGACTGAGTAAAAGTATATGTCCTTTCTAATGTATGTGGCCTCATCCAATCAACTGAAGACCTAACTAGAATAAAAAGGCTGAGTAAGAGGGAACTCCACCTGTTTGGCAGTTTGAACTGAGATGGTCTTTTTTGGCCTTTAGACTGGAGCTTACACATTTCTTTCTTTCTTGGGTCTCTTGCTTGCCAACTGTAGATCTAGGTACTTGTCAGCCTTCATAATTGTGTGAGCCAATTCTTTCTTATCTGTCTATATGTCTATCTCTTACTGGTTCTGATTCTCTGGAGAACACTGACTAATTCAGATTTTGGTAATGATAGTGGTTCTAGAGGAACAGAATGTTAAGGATGCATTTTCTGAATTGCTTCTGGGTCTCTGGAATTGGTTCCCTATTCTGATTAGATTTAAAGATGTTAATGGCTGTATTTCCAATAATAAAAGGAGTACTGATATTCCATGGTGTGATCTGAAATAGAGATAGGATAAATATCACAATTGGATACTCCTTATCAACCACTATGAAGAAGCAAGGGTCTGTGTGACTGGGTACATAATACTTTCAAACATTTTTGGCAAAATAATGAATATAACGAGGTTGGCTTATTGCTCCTATTGTTGCTGGACAGAGTTGGGAAAGAAAAGGATGCACTCAGGGATTCAAATTCTCAGCTCAAGGGCTGCATAGATGATCTGAATGTTTCTTTGTGGGCCCACAAGGAGATCCTTATCTCTTGTAGCCACAGGGCTGAGATTGCTGAAAATCAAGTACAGAATTTCATCCTATGACTGACTGGCTGAATTACAATGCAAGTTGAACTCTCAGCCTTCTGATGATGTCTGCTGTTAAAGTAAGGCATTGACTGTGAAGGAGTAGGATCCTAAAAATTGGAACAGAGATGTGTGGAAAGACTGGTGAACTGGGGACATTACACCCCTAAATTCTGATGTCTTGTCAGTGGAAGAGTCTTCCTCACTGCAGTTGGAGTAGGCTCTGTACCCCTGTCTGAGCAGGTTAACTCTGCATTGCCTGAGGAAACTGTAATGGCTTCCCTTGAGGCAGCTACTGTGTAAGACAATGCTGATTCTCCTCAGGACCACTCCCACCACCCAACCTTGCTTTTAGACCAATAACTAGATTTATGTCCCAGCAAGGAAGAGTGCAAAGTGTGATCCATGAGGAGATACGCTACACTTTGAAATAATTACTGGATTAAAAAAATGCATGCAGACAGAAATCCAGGGAATATGTGCAGGAATGGATATTAAAATGTGGGATAATGATAGAAAGAACATAAATTTGACTCAGGCAGAATTTATTTATATAGGCTCACTAAGCAGAGATTCTGTATTTAATGTTGCAGCTTGAGGACTTAGAAAGGGCTCTAATGGTTTGTTTGGTTGGTTGGCTAAAACATGGACCAAAAAGTGGCCCACAGTGAGCAAGCTGGAAGTACTGAACCTGCCTTGGTTTAATGTGGAAGAAGGGATTCAAAGGCTTAGAGAGACTGGAATGCTAGAGTGGATTTGTCACACAAGACCTACTCACCACACTGGGAGGGTTCATAAGACCATTTTCCTGATGACTGTGATAAATAAATTTGTGAGGGGAGCTAAGCATCTTTAAGAGCTCTGTGATTACTCTTTTCTGTAGGCTGGACCTCACAATGGGAACTGGATTCACTGAACTAAGAAACATAAATGCATGGGGAATAACTGGATACTGGGGTGGCAGGGACCAAGTGGCAGCATTCAGCAGCCAAAGGCAAGGTGGGTGTGGTTACCCTAATGGAAAGTAGAGTCAAAGAAGCAGTCAGAATAGTCTCACTGTCATAGATCTATGGGGTTGGCTAATTAATCTTGGTGTTCCCAGAAATGAAATATATAGGAAGCCTACTAAATTCCTACTTGATATAATGGAATAGATATAGAGAATCCAGAAATAAATCCACATACCTATGAGCAAGTAATCTATGACAAAGGAGGCAAGCATATACCATGGAGAAAAGACAGTCTCTTTAACAAGTGCTGCTAGAAAAACTGGACAGCTACATGTAAAACAATGAGATTAGAACAATCCCTCACATCATATGCAAAAAATAAACTCAAAATGGATTGAAGACCTAAATGTAAGACGTGAAACCATACAACTCCTCGAAAAGAACACAGGCAGGACACTCTTTGATATAAATTGTAGCAATATTTTCTTGAATCGGCCTCTTAGGGCAAAAGAAATGAAAGCAAAAATAAACAAATGGGATCTAATTAAACTTAAAAGCTTTTGCACAGCAAAGGAAACCACTGATAAAACGAAAAGACAACCTACAGAATGGGAGAATATATTTGCAAATGGTATGACAGACAAGGAGTTAATATCCAAAAATATGTAAACAGCTCATACAACTCAATATCAGAAAACAAACAACCCAATCAAAAAGTAGGCAGAAGACCTGAACAGACATTTTTCCAAAGAAGACATACAGATGACTAACATGCACATGAAAAGGTGCTTAACATGGCTAATTATTTATTAGAGAAATGCAAATCAAAACCACAAAGAGGTATTACCTCATACCTGTCAGGATGGCTATTATTCACAAGTCTACAAGTAACAAACATTAGAGAGGATGTGGAGAAAAGAGAACCCTCATACACTGTTGGTGGAAATGTAAATTGGTATTGCCACTTGGAAAACAGCATGGAGGTTGCTTAAAAACTAAAAATAGAACTACCATATGATACAGCAATTCCAATCCTGGGTATATATCTAGAAAAAATGAAAACACTAATTCAAAAAGATACATGAACCCCAATGCAGTATTTACAATAGCCAAGACATGGAAGTAACCCAAGTGCTCAACAGATGATTGGATTAAGAAGATGTGTTTTACACACACACACACACACACACACACACACAGAGGAATATTACTCATTAAAAGAACAAAATATAGCCATTTGCAGCAATGTGGATGGACCTAGAGAATATTATGTTTAGTGAAATAAATCAGACAGAGAAAGACAAATACTGTATGATATCACCTACATGTAGAATCTAAAAAATAATACAAATGAATGTATATGCAACACAAAAACAAACTCATAGATATAGAAAATGAACTTGTGGTTACCAAAGGGGAGAGGGGAGAGGGAGGGACAAATTAGGGGTATGAGATTTACAGATACAAACTACTTTATATAAAATAGATAAGCAACAAGGATATACTGTACAGCATAGGGACTTACACTCATTATTTTGTAAAAACCTATAATAGAGTATAATCTGCAAAAAACTGAATCACTATGCTGTACACCCAAAACTAACACAGTATTATAAATCAACTATACTTCAATAAAACAAACAAAATTCTAACTTGATCTGTATAAGCAGAAAAGTTCTAAGTCAAGTGAACTAAAGTCTAATCGGAATTATAAAAACAGACAGTCACAGTCCCTCAATCAATTCTCAGACTTGAGCTAGTTTACTTATTCAGAACTCCTTGGATGAAGGGAAGGCTGGGTCCCACAAGGAAGAACCTGGTACATTGCCAAAAACTTGTACTATCAATCCTTCTCCCAACCTTCCCCAAAGGGATCTATAGCCTTTTACCAGACTAACTGTACACTGGGGAAAAGAAAATAATCAAACCTTTTGGGGACAACTACATACTGGCTCTGAACTGACATTAATTCTAGGAGACCCAAAACATCATTCTTGTCCACCAGTCAGACCAGGAGATTGTAGAGGTCAGATGATGAATGGAGTTGTAGCTCAGGTCTGTCTCACAGTGAGCTCACTGGGTGCGTGAACCCACTTTGTGGTTATTTCCCCAGTTTCAGAATGCATAATTGGAACAGATCCACTCAACAGTTGACAGAAGCTCCATATTGGGGAATGAGGAATGAGGGCTAGTATTGTGGAAAAGGCCAAATGGGAGCCACCAGAACTATCTCTGCCTAGGAAAACGGTAAGCCAAAAGCAATACTATATTGCTGGAGGGACTGCCATCAAGGACTCAAGAGCTGCATGGGTGGTGATTCCCACTATATCCTCATTCAACTAGCCCACGTGGCCTATTGAGAAGATTCTGGAGAATGACATTGGATTATCGTAAGTTTAACTGGGTATTGACTCTTCCTACAACTGAAAGAGAGGCACAATGATGGGCCTCACTGAATTTTAGAGGCCATATATCCCTCACTTGGATTTATTACTCTGGCCACCACGGATAGGTGACCTAATAAGCTGCTAGTTTTGAGTGAGGCCCAGAAGGAGGGAAGGCTCTGCACCAGGTCCAGGCTGCTGTGATCCAGCAGATCCAATGGTACTTGAAGCGTCAGTGGCAGATGGGATGCTGTCTGGAGTCTTTGGCAGGCCCCTAGAGGTGAACTGCAGTTCAGCCCTTAGGCTTTGGGAGAAAAACCCTGCAATCCTCTGCAGATAACTACTCCTGAGAAACAGATCGCGGCCTCCTACTTGGCCTTAGTAGAGACTGAATGCCTAACCATGGGCTACTAAGTTACCGTGGGATCTACCTCTCATGAATTGGGTTTTATATGTAACTGTAAATTTGGGCGTGCACAGCAGCACTCCATAATCTAATGGAAGCAGTATATACGTGATCAAGTCTGAGCAGGTCCTGAAGGTGCAAGTTACAAGGAGAGGCACCCAAATGCCTGTGGCTTCTGCTCCTGCTACACTGCCTGCTTAGTAAAATAAATCAGACAGAGAAAGACAAATACTATATGATATCACCTACATGAAGAATCTAAAAAATAATACAAATGAATGTATATGCAAAACAAAAACAAATTCATAGATATAGAAAATGAACTTGTGGTTACCAAAGGGGAGAAGGTAGGGGGAGGGACAGCCTGCACCTCTGGCCTCATGAGGAATTCCCTATGGTCACTTTATTAAGCACTTTATGCACTTTATATACATAAACTCACAATAACCTTGAGGTGGGTATTATTATTTCCCTTTTATAGTTGAGGAAGCTGAAGCACTGAGAGGGTAATACCTTGCCCAACACTATTTGGCTAAAGCTAGGCTTTGAAGCCAGTCTGATACCAGCATCTCCCTTTGACAACATGCCATACATATATTTCCTAAAATTCCACGGGGTACACGTTGGAGATTTCTCCTTTAGCTTTGATGCTATTTTTAGTAAATTTCTATTTCTCCTTATTGGACAAGAATGACTGTGAGGGAAAGAGTAGGGAGAGGAATCAAGCTATATAGCCAAAAGATACTTCAATTATATGGGATTTAGTCAAGGTAAATTATTCTAAAAATTAATAATAACAGAGAAGTGACGAAGGATCTTTCCTCTTATTGACACAGAGCTCTTAGGGGGGCATACTGTTTATTTCTCACAAATAAGCCAAAAAATTTTAAGGACTTAAAAAAATAAGAAAGGGTTCGTTTAGAGACCTAATTTTCACTGTAGCTTATTGCCCAAGTCTCCCTCCCTCCCACACTAATTTTTTTCATTTCCTCTAATTCCAATCTTTAAAACATTTAATTTAATGTACAGCATGGTAACTATGTTAACAACACTGTAATATACACTTGAAATGAGTAGATTTTAAATGTTCTCACCACATACACACACACACACTGTGAGGTGATGGATGTGTTAACTAACTATATTGTGGTAGTCATTTTACAATACATAGGTATATTAAAACATCATGCTGTACACCTTAAATTTACACAATGTTATATGTAAATTATATTCTAATAAAGCTGGAAAAAATTTAAAAACAGACATCATAAAACAGCATTCATACAGCCCTTAAAGTAATCATAACTCTAGTCCCTTAGATAATCACAAAGCAATTTCTTAGTTTATTTTCAAAGAATTGTACTTTTTGTTATCATAAAAGCCCAAGTAGTGTTAGAGAGAGTCTGGTGAACTTTCCTCAGAGATGCAAATGAATCCACTAGTCTTCTTTTGGAAAACTGTTTCCTCACTGGCTAGTAAGTACAAGGAAAAAAGTAATAAATATAAGAGCAGAAGTCAACCAAATACAAAATGAAGACACTACAGACAAAATCAATGAAACCAAGAGTTAGTTTTTTAAAAAATAAACAAAATTCATAAACCTCTAGATATAATAATCAAGACAAAAAAGAGAGAAAATTTAAATTACCCAAATCGAAAATTAAAAAGGAACCACCAATATAGATCCTACAGATATTAAAAGGGTATCCAGGAATTGTTATAAACAACTTTATACCAAAATTTTTGACCACCAGATGAAATCGATAACTTCCTTGAAAATCACAAATCACTAAAATCCTTGCAAAAAGAAACAGGAAACTGAGTAGCCCTATATCTATTAAAGAAATTGAATTCACAATTATAAACCTCCCGTAAAGAAAATTTTAAGCCCAATTTCTTCACTAGAGAATTCTATTAAACATTTAATAGAATCTCTGTCAGAAAATTGAGGATGTGGGGACACTTCTAAACTCATCTTACAAGGCCAGTATTACTCTGATACCCAAATCAGACAGACATCACAAGAAGAGAAAAAATATAGATCACTATCCCTCATGAACATAAATGCAAAACCCTTTAACAAAATATTTATAAATCAAATCCAGCAAGGTATAAAAATGATAATATATCATGACCAAGTGATATTTATCCTATGAATGTAAGGTTGGTTTAATGTTCAAAATATTAATTAATGTAAATCACCATATTAATAGACCAAAGGGATAAATCATCTGATTATCTCAACAGGCACAGAAAAAGCATTTGACATAATTCAACACTGATTCATTATAAAAACTCTCAGATAAGTAGGAATCCTCATAAAATATACAAATACTTCATAAAAGACAATTATGAAAAACTGACATCTAATACCTTTCCCCTAAGATCTGAAACAAAGCAAGGATGTCCACTTTTACCACTTCTATTTCCTGTTGTAACAGGGTTTTAAAGGCTTTTAAAGTTCCCTAAACTTCATTCATTACCCAGCTAGCTCAAAAATTTTTATATCATCTTCATAACTTCTATACCCCACACTTTGGGAATGGCTGAGAGAGAAAAATGCAACAGAGTAGAGTTTCAGAAGCAGGAAGTTTCTTAAAAGAGAGAGATTATCTGAAGGTACATGTGTGCTTAAGATAGAAAGCCATTTAAACAGTGGATAATTAGTTTGACTTAGCCCAAGTTCCCCAGAAAACAGACCCTGAGGAAAAGTTTAGGTGGTGACATCTCAGGACAGCAAAAGTGAGGAGAAAAGGAACATGAGGCAAGAAAGAAGAGAAAGCAAATTCAAGTTGTTGCGTTAGCAAGCTGGCCAGTTTTACAAGGAAACACAGTTGACTGCTCAGTTGCAAAGGATATATTTCAAACAGGCTCTTTGGAACCACAGTGCTTTGAAACAGTTCACCAAGGAGAGGAATTATCAGCCAATTCCTTTCTACCTCTTGTGCCTCAGTGGTCAAAGTTTGCCACATGTAAGATTAACTCCCCTGCAGTTCTTGGTTGTAGAGCCCTGGTTTGTCCAGGCAGCTGCTGGAGAAGCTGGATACCATGTTTTATAGTAAGATGCTTCATTTGAGATCAGAGTGATGGGACTGGACTCTGTAGGTCCAGTCAGATACTACCTGGACAAAAGAGTCCAGCAACTACTTTGAGGAGGCAGTGACAGCACGTGGTATTAGGTGATGGGGTGACTGTAATGATGGCCAGGGCACTCCACTGACCAAGCAGTGAGAACCCACGAGGGCAGATGGTGCTGAGTAAATCTGGGAGGTACATAAACCAGGTTGGATGCAGCTCCTAAAGGACTGACTGCTGAGGGTGATCTGCTGGTAGCTTGAAATATCCAGCTAAGTAAAGTTGGTGCAAGATAAGTTTTCTCAGAAACGTGGCACGTGCTGCTGTTTATTGGCAATACACATAAAAAGTTGCCCCCTGAGTTTTCGCAAATGCTGCATGGAGTAGAGTTTAACTTAATATCAATTAATTTTCTATGTCAGAAGTCTGAAACATTTTTTTCTACTGAGATGTACATCCAGGTAATGTACCTGGGCATCATACACTCCCATGGGTTTACCTGAGATGGGGTGCAAGTCCTGTTGTTCTCAATGTAACATGCTCGTTCTCTCTCTCTTTTACTCGAGGGAATGTCTAATGAGAGACCCACACAAGGATAACCATTTAAAAAAAAATTTGCAATGATTATTAGCATTGTTAGGGAGGGAAGTACAGTGTTTAAATATTTAAGCTGCGGAGTTCTTAAACAATCCAGCTTCTGTCACTTTCTAACTATGGACAAGTATCTTCAACTTCCCTGCTTCATTTATCTTATCCATAAAACACAGATAATAATGATATCCACCAAATTTGGTTGTGTGACAATTAAACGAATTCATCTCTTACACCATTGCTGAGCTAGAAGAGTGCCTAGCACGTACTAAACATTCAATAAATGTTAGCTAGTAGCAATAGCTAATTAATTACTTGTGATTATTACTTGAAAACTATTATTAATAACAAATAACTTCATTTACCAATGTGCCACTGGTTTTCAATTCAATTTTATGAACGTAAACCACTGCTTTATAAGAAAGGTAGAAACTGTATTTTGGGTTTGTTACCATTTTTTCTTTGAAAAAACTGGAAATCTAAGTCACATTCATAGTTCAAGTGCCAATCTCAGCAATATAATTCCATTTCTATAAATTAGGTCTTTATTCTAATTCTTATCATGAGCTGCAGGGCTCTGGGTTCTTTATTGAAAAGGTTATTCTGGAGTTTTTGACTGGTTTTCATCTCAACAGGCAGGGTAAGTTAAAAATTGGAAAGTATCAGAACTTGGGTCTTAGAAACATTGGTGGAAATGAGCTCACGTACACAGGTAGGTGGGAGAGCTGCCGAGTTAGGTCAGACAGTGTGGGTGCAAACAAGTTCTCTAAGTGGGTGTCTGTCTTTTTCATGTACTACTTTCTTCCCAGGCATGAGTTTTCAGTTGTACTAAACAAGTTATTTAGTAACAGCCACCACTTCAGGCTCCTAATCACACGTCTATCTTTTCTGTTAGCAGTAGCTTCATTCTTTGGGCCTTCCAGGACAGAAATCTTGGTCTGATCTCTGTTTCATCCCCTTTAGCGTCTGGGTTCAGTTTGCTACTATATTCTCTAAGTTGTTTCCTCTAACATACCCAGGGCTCCATTCTGTGCAGGGTTGGTTTTTATTGGTTTCCAATATATATTGAAGTTACCTGTTTCTGTACTTGTCTCCCCAGCAGATGGACAGTTACTTTCGGGGCAACCCGGTCTTCACTTCTCTGCCCCCAACACTTAGCACAGTGTCCAGAGCAGCACGTTCTCAGTGTTTATCAATTGGGCACTGTCTTGTGCTCTTTCACGTACTCTTGTAGGCTCTTCACACTTCCCCGTCTAAGGACCAGCTGCCACAGAGAGCCCAAGGGAGCCAGCAGTCCCTTGGAATAGAACCTATCCATTCTGCAACCTGTGAAGAATGTCGTTTCTCTGAAGTCTTAGGTTTTGTCATATTTGTTTGATATAAAATAATGTCTTAAATTACTTATAGGTAAAATTATCTTTCCCCTAAAATCTTCAGGTAAAATGATTTCTCAGTGAACAATCTGTTGTGTGAATGTGAGGGGAGTGCACCCAGTTTGAAATGCACAGCTTTGTCTGATGAGCACCTATCAGGTAAACGTTTCTCATACATATTTTAAGGATATCCCTCCTTTGCTTAATAAGTCACAAAACTTCCACGTGTTCCTTGCATCAAACTCAAACTCCCCAGTCTGGCTCCTATAAGCTGCTGCCCTAGTGGGGACACATCACTCTAATCAGTTTCTATGCTTACTGTCCCTTATGTAGTGTTCAATTTTATATCTGGACCTTTGTACTAATTCTCTAAAATGCCACATCTTCTTTATTCTGTTTTTCTTAATCTTTGAGGACCAATTCATACAACTTCTCCAAGAAAACTTCGACACCAGATCAGGGTTTTTTACCTTCTCTAAAATCCTTTGTTAAGGCACAGAACAAGGGCTGATTTCTCTCTGTGTATCCCACGTGGTACAGACTGGATACTAGACACATCGAAGAGTATCAGCATTCTTCTAAGCGTCTGTGGACACTTGGTCTAAGCTTGCACAGTAATACACTCATTTATTTACCAAATATGAATTCTTCTGGGTTTATTGACAAATTATAAATAAAAATCGTGTATATTTATGGTGCACGATGTGATGTTTTGACATATGCATAAACTGTGGAATGATTACCACAATCAAGCTAATTAACAAGTCCATCACTTTACATAGTTGCAATTATTCACCAACATAAATTGAATGTTTATTTTGTATACTATGTGTAAGAATTTTCACACTAATATATTTGAAGATGTTATTGGTCTTGCTTGAACATTTGTCATCACAAAAAGCTTAGTTCTGCACAAAGAGGTTTATTTTATTTTTGGACAGCTGTGCAAGTTTTTCTTTAAGATGACCTGATACGTGTTTTTCTGATCTTAGTTCTCCTTTTGGAACAATGTAGAACAAATTGAATACCTCTTCCATATAACAGCACTTTGATGTTCATCTCATTTCATTTTTTTACAGTTATATCCCCAGCTGATATTAAAATCCTCACCTTCCATTCCTCTTTCCTCTGTACAGCCTCTACCACAACTCTGTGGTTTCCATACTCTTTCTCATCTTAGTCGTTTTCCTCTGAACACACTTAAGTTTGCCACAGTCCCTTCATAATTGAATATGGAAGTATCACTGTAATATTACCAATACAAGTATCTGTTACTTAACCAGAACACTTTAACATTTTAGCCTAGGGACCATTTTAGCCTAAAACACATAGGTATGTCTTAGTTACCTGTATCACCAACCCAGACTTGGTTGTTTTCTCAAAGTCAAGCTTGTTGATAGCAATCAGATCTCAAACTGTTCTTTTATTATCAAAAAATGACTAGTAAAAATTACAGGGGGAGAGTATAGATCAGTGGTAGAGTGCTTGCTTAGCATGCACAAGGTCCTCGGTTCAATTCCCAGTACCTCCATTAAAATAAATCAATCAACCCCCCCCAAATTAATTAAAAAAAAGAAAAATACCATATGGTATCACTTATATGTGGAATCTGAAAAAAAACAAAGACACAAATGAACTTATTTACAAAACAGAAACAGACTCACAGACATAGGAAAAAAAAACTTATGGTTACCAGGGAGGAAAGAGAGTGGGAAGGGATAAATTGGGAGTTCGAAATTTTCAGTTACTAATTACTATATATAAAATAGATTTACAACAAGTTTCTTTTGTATAGCACAGGGAACTATATTCAGTATCTTACAGTTACCTATAATGAAAAAGAACATGAAAACAAATATATATATGTATATGTATGACTGAAACATTATGCTGTACACCAGAAATTGACACAACATTGTAAACTGACCATACTCCAAAAAAAAAAAAAAAAAAAAAAAAGACCAACAAAAATGAATTGCAAAGGGATAAATTTGGGAGTTTGAGATTTACAGATGCTAGTCACTATATATAAAAATAGATTTTAAAAGTTTCTGCTGTACAGCACAGGGGACTATGTTCAATATCTTGTAATAACCTTTAATAAAAATATGAAAATGAATATACATATGTATGCATGACTGGGACATTGTACTATATACCAGAAATTGACACATTGTAACTGATGGTACTTCAATTTAAAAAAAAAAGAATTGCAGTTCCTTTTTGGAACATATGGAAAGCAATATGCGGAAGAACCTACTGTATTCCTGGAATGGTACTAGGTGCTAGATGTATGGTAGTGAACTAACATAGAAAGCCCCTGTAATCAAAGAGCTTTTAATTTTTCTATAAAGAAAAACAAATAATAAAAAGGAAACAAACAAATAACAAATTAATATAATCGTTTAAAAGGAACAAATAGGACAAAGAAATGAGTTAAAATAGTGGACCCCACTTAGGGTAGTAAGAGAAGGCTAAGAGAGATTAACTTTGTTTTCTTGGACAAAATTCTTGGTTATTCTGTGACTCGATTTACCTAAATTTTATATAGTTATAAAAATCAATGGTTTTCTCTCCCTTGTAGCAAATAAAAATCTGAAAAATCCCCAGAACTGCAAAGGAAAAGTGAGAGAAAGTACCTAATAGTCAAAAAAGGAAAGAGGGAATTACTGAAGCACCTGGAAGCATTAAGCAATCATGACTCAATGACCAGAGAAAATCACTGAGTCAAAAATGAACTATTTTTCACCTGAATAGAACTTCTCTGTTCTGTGAGCCTTGTTGTTTCACACTTCTAATCCTCTGAAAGGTTGTTGGATGTATCATATGGTGAGGATACAGATGTCAACAAGACACTGTGACCCCATCCTCATCTTGACCTATGTACTAAGGTGCATTCAAAAGATGGTGAGAGCTTGGCGTCTATCCTTTGAAATGTGGCCCATCTGGACTGACTTCATGAGTGGCTTTTCTAAAGAAGATCCCAAAGAGGCAGACCCTTTAGTGTTATTGAGGACATCTCTCTCTTCCAGAGCAAGTTTCTTAACCTCTCTATATCTCAGTGTTTTCATCTGTAGAATGAGAATAATAGCACCTAACTTACTACAGTTGTTGTAATATTTAAGTGATAAGATAAACATAAATGATAAGATAAAGACTCTTGAGACCATATTTTATGTTAGTGACATATTATTGATTATGTTAGTGACAAGAAATGTTATTATTAACTTTACATTCTCATCCATAGACATAACTTCAACTTCCATGTGAATGCCCATAATTCCCAATCATTGATCAGCCCTTGTTACCAAACTTTGCACTGTCACAGACTCTTGTTCCTCTCCCTCCAAAATAGTCAGTCCACAATTGTCTCTGTTTATTGAGTTCAATGCGTCTGCCCCCAAATATTCCCACAACTCTACCCTGGGCCATGACCCTTCCTCTCTGTCCCCATTTATCTCTCTTTCCTCTCTCCCCTCCACCATCTGCAGTGGAGCACAATGACCCATGCAATCCCATATCTATGCTTTTCCCCCAAGTCTGGAATGCCCTTTCCTTAGCACATATAAACCCTACACATTTGTCAAGGCCTTCAGTTCCATCCCCCTACAACTTAATCTCCTTGAGCTAAAACATATTATATATATTTATATATACACATATATGATATATATTATATATACACACACCCACACATATACATACACACACACACACACACATACATATTACTTATTTATAGCATCCTTATTTGTGTTTTAATTTTCATTAGTGAAAATCTAATTTTTTCCTAACCAAATTGGGTATTTCCTGAGAGTACACTATGTCTAATGCTTCTTCCATATGCCCTACAGAGTCCATCACTAAATTACACACAAACTGGGAACCCATAAGCACTACTTGACTTTAACTGACTCTCCACTTGAGTCAGTTCTTTCTGAAACAAGCTTGGACCATGTCATGAAGATGGCTACGGGAATGGTAGATATCATATCTGTAATTCATTTGAACCCCTCATAATAACTACCATTTAATGACTTATCCCATGTGCCAGACCCCATACAAAGCCAAAATATAATAAATGCTTCCTGAAACCTATTATCTCCATTTTGCAGATGAAGAAATTGAGAGAGAAGTAATTTTCCTCAGGAGATAGAACTTGAAGGTCATTATCTTCAAAAAGGTGGTTACACAGTTTTCCCTGCTTTTAGTTACATGCTATATCTACTCCTTTCATCCATCAGCAACAAAACAATCAGTCTGGTCTTATTTAATTTCCTATGGAGAATCTTTGTAACTAGGAGTCACAAACTGGCAGTCCATGGCCAAATCTGGCCACCAAGTTTGTTTTATTTGACTCATACATTAAAAATACATACATTTAAAAAGTAGACATTTTGAAGAAAATGATTTTTACCTGAAAACCTAGGTTACCAGCTAAATTTGACTGAATTAAAGTTAGATCAAATATCTGAATATGAAAAAAATGAAGGTACTAGAAGAAAACATGAATTGATACTTGCATAATCTTGGGACTGTTAAAGACCTTTCTAATAAATATATGAAGTCCAAAGGTCACAAAAACTTTTGGCATAAAAATTTAAAACATCTATATAGGAAAGAGAGAGAAGGAAAGAGGAAGAGAAGAAGAAAATGAGGACAATAGACCAATTAGGAAACAAAATTTGCAATACATACAGCAGACAAATGCTAAACTAGCCTTAACATACAAAAAATTCATCAAAATCAATAAGGAAATCATTAAATTCCCAATAGAAAAAGAAGATAGAATTAGGAATTCACAGAAGAAAAATACAAGTAGCCAAATAAACATATGAAAAGATGCTGAAATTCAGTAACAATGAAAGAAATTCAAATCAAAATAACAAGATAAAATTTTCACCCATCACACTGGCATGTGTTGAAAGATTAATAATATCCAGCACTGGCAAAAGTAGAGGGAAAAAGGCACTCTCCTACTCTGATAGTGGAAATATAAAATGGTACCATCTTACTGGAGGGCATTTGACAATAGTCCTTAAAATTTTTAATATGCCTTTCCTCTGACCTGACAGTTCCACTTCCAGGGATTTACTCTGCACATATTGCAAAGATGTGTGCATAAAAATATTATTGTAGAATGTCTGTAAACAAATTTAAATATCCAAATAGAAATATTAGATAAATAAATTATGGTATAGTTATACAATGAAATACTAGAAGTTCTGGGGAAAAAGGAAGTAAAGATATAAAAAGAATTATAGAGCATATTATTAGATGAAATGATGATGTGTATATTATGATCCTATTTAAATAATTATATATTCATACATAGAAAAAATCTAGATGAATATACATAAACCATTAACAGCAATCTTTTCTGGTGAGATTATTTTATTTCTGTACTGCTTGAATTTTTAACCAGGATGTATTTCTTTTGTAAATTTCCCCTCAAAAAAACCCAAAACAGCAAAACTATATAAATATTTCATTATTCCTTCAGTATCTGCTTCCTCCTTATTTCTCTCTAGGGAGTCTTTCTAGGAGACAAGAATCAGTGGAGAAGTGGAGAAGAAATTCTGTCATTTTCTCTATTTCCCTCTCCAACCAAGGACTCTATGCACTTTCATATTTATAATCCAGCAAACAGAAAAAGAAAGGTGGGGAAGAGGCTATCTCCAGTCCTACATGCTCAATCTTCACTTATGCTCAAGGAAAATACGATCCAGTAGTGTACTCTTCAGAGAGAACAGTGTATGCCATGCAGCCTTGGGCAAATTTCCTAATGTTTCCTAACCTCAGTTTCTTCCTCTATAAAATTGTCGTAATAATATCTAGTTATTAGAGTGACTGTAGGGATGAAATGAGTCTAAGTGCCTGGCACACGGTAACTACCAAGTGGTAGTTGCTTTTATCATCACTACTTGTTATCAACTGTGCCTCTAAGGGTCAGACTGTGCCTATGGAATTCACTGTGCATTTTATTTCACTCAGCTCTAAATATAAATGGACATCTAATAAATGTTTCTTGACAGCTATGGCTACATAGCTCCAAATGACTGCTGTACATGTCAGTTTAAAGGAATAGTGAGTCTTGTTATATTTTTCAATTTGGAGACTCTGCTTTTACAGGCTGATCCTAAGAAATTGGACCTTGTTCAATAAAAGACTTCATACCATAAATGCTAGAATTGCCCAGGACTGACTAGCAGTGCCCTGAGAGCGAACAGATGAGATACAGAGATGCAAAGGTAAATCTCTCTGCAGGCAGAGCAGTGAAGAGGGGTAGAGAGGAAGAAACTGAGTTTGCATAAACCCCAACCCAATCTTCCTTTCAGTTTACTCATTGTGATTTCACTAACGATAAAAAGCAGACCTGTCTTTACTGACTAGCCTCCTTGCCGCCCAAAGAAAAGTTAAACACAATCTTTTCAGGTTTGAAATCTTAGAAAGTTTTTGTCGTTGATAATTCTTGTCAAAAGAAAGGTACAAGCAGTCCTAACTTAACAAACCTTTTAAGAATTTGATTCTAATCTTCTTGATTGTGTGCATGAGATACATCTTTTTGCATGACTAAAAAGATCTGTTACAGGGAAGAGACTGTTTTTGAATATGCGCAGGGGATTCCTGATATGATCAAACCAGCAGACTATGTTTTCTTGGGTTTGTGATTTTTAGATGGAATTTCATATCCTCTACAGTGAACTTCCTTGCCTTCGTTGATGGCTTCTAATCTTAATGCCATTAAAAATTGAGGTTTTCTTTTTTTTTTAAATATGATTCTGAATGTGGAAAAACAAATTGCTTGCTCATTCTCATTTTCAGTGATGGAAGGTATGACTGAAGTCATTGTGGTGCACACACCTCCTTTACTTTCAGTTTTTCCTTTGTTAAGATATGGAAAGTAATAAAGACAGTAATTTGAATAAAGGTGGGAAGACCAAGTCTTGGGCAAATTTCTCCATTGCTTTTGCTTATATTATCAAGTTGGTGTGAATAAAAACTCCAGATTTTTAAGGTAAAATTAATACCAGGATTTCAGCATTTCTTTCCATTATATCAACTCTCTAATCAACCTCCATCTTTCCCTCTTCAGAAGGGGAAATACACTTTTTTGAAAAAAAAATCCATTTTTTTCCAAGGGTTTAACTTTAAAAAAAACTTTGTATCAATCATGAGCCTGTCAAAAACTGAGAGCTATGAATGCACTGAGAATACTTCAGGGCAAAAATTCACATTTGATTCAAATTAAACTTTTGTTTTTGTATGTGAATCTCAAAATTATTACAAATACCACCCAGCACAGAAAATAGTGTTTCTTAATTCACAATGCATAGTAGGACCATCTAGTTTAATCCTCATATTCCACAGGTGAAGCAGCAGAGTGTGAAATATCTCAAAAGACTAGTGCACAGCAAAGAGATACATGGCATCGGAGTGAATTCTTTGGCCTCTATTTCCCAGTGTTCCAGCTTATTCTCCTGCGTTAATAGGGAGGCAGCTCAGTAGCAGGAGCTGAGGGTAGAAGAAAGATGGGTATTTGCCAAAGGCTTGGCTAGAAAAAGTATTGCCAGACTAGAAAATCTAGCCCAGAATAGTCCAAGGGGGCCAGGTGGATGAGGATAGCTGAGGTCTGGAGACGGACTCAAATCAAAGAACCAGGAATCACAGGACAAGAACTAGTGAGTGGCACCAGCCAAAGAGGAGACAATTTGGATTGATTCCAAAGACCTGTGTGAATGGACCCAGCTTATTAAAGAGACCAAAGTAAGGCAAACAATCATATTAACTTGTATTATTAAAACCCAGAATTACTTAGTATTTTAGGACTTATAGTTAAAAGTATAAATCTGCAACCTCATTTGAGTCCTAACTTACAGTGGACAATAATCTTATAACAGAAGGTGAGTGAGACCTTTCCTTCTATGTGTATAACCCATATAACAGGCTTTCTCATTTCAGAGGCACGAAAGTAGTCATAGTTCTCTCATTTTAGCAGTTAATTGTTTTAGCCTCACCTACAAGTTATTACATGTCCAGTATCTCAATCTTGAGCCCTCCCCCACTTCCTCCACCTACAACTGACATAAACTATCAAAAAAATCAGGTGCCTACTTAGTTCAAGAAGGTCAGTCTTGATTCCACACACCAAGTGGAAGAGACTCTTGCTTTGGCTGCTGCCATGGATCCCAGACAGGCCAGTGGATGTTGTCTCCTGGTGAACCGATGCTCTTGCTGTTTCAGAACAGGCTGAGGTACTGCCACACTTGGCTTTAAGGAGAGAGCCAGCCAGTCCACACGTTCACAGTCTTTGTTCCAAAGGCTCAGCTCTAGGCCAGAGGGGCTCCTGGGGAAGCCCTCCAGCCTCAGCCAAGTGGAACAGAAATCTCCCTTGCCCCATGAATCCAACAGAACAGGCTCCTCATACCTTATGGTGCGCTGCCCGAGGCCCTGCTATCCTTTCAACCTGTAGGAACATCTCAGAACCATCGCAATCCATCAGAAACTTTCAAATGAACTGAATTTAAAAAGGATTCCTTCCTACTTTCGCTCAGGAGGTTGCTTGGCAACAATGCAAATTTACCTCCCTCTTCTCCAGCAACCAGCACATCAAGGGGTCTTGAGAGATGTTTTATGGTCAGGCCATATTAAGACTGTTTCACCCTTTTCCTGGGGCAATGGGTGCCTATGTGTGTTTTGCCTGCATAACCATTAGGGATTACTCAAATGACTATCCTGAAAAAGAAGACCCACTGTGCCCACCTACACCAGCGAAGTGCTTCAGCTTTAAGTGCTGCCTCGAGTTCTTACATTTCTATCCCACTAAGCACTTTGTTATATCTGAAACCTCAACTTTAAATTCATGGAAAGCAAAGTGGGCTTGGCACCTTATGCTACACTGATTTTGCAATTCTAGTATGTCTAAGCATGTCCACAAAGCCAGCAGGGTGATCCACAATGGACATATTTACCTAAAGGACTGAAGAGCTTTCTGGGAAGGAAAAAACTCATCCACACATACACAAGAGTCAACATCCTCAAGTTTGGTCCAAGAACAAAGGATCACAGTAGATTGTGGGGAGGTAAAAAAGAGGGAGTGTAGACCAAAGTGTTTATTACCAAGATTATCTTTCAACACAACTTTCATGGATATAAGTTTGTGTTCGAGGCTGAAGGGGCTGCAATAAAGTGTGAATAAAAACTGAAAGAGCTATGAAATAAACTGAGCTTTGCAGATCTTAAGAAATCCAAGGCAGTGCTTTCCAGCGGGAAGTCGAGAGAGAAGATAGTTTTGTCCAGAGTTCTGGTCAAAGCCAAAAGGACTTTGACAATGGTGGCTGCTTCAGGACACCACCACGCTGAGCTGGAGAAGAGGGTAGGAATGGAAAAGACTACCTGTGAGCAGAGTGAGTTGGCAAACACAAGTGACCTCCTTCCTGGGCCTTTCAGAATTAACTCAAAGGAATTTCTGTGAAGCCGGTAGAAGTACAGCAAGAGAAATACTGTTTGTGACTGCTATTGTGACGATGCTTGTACCCTAGTCCTGAATGGGGACACAAAGCCTACAATATAGCTGAAGCATGAAAATTTATTCCATGGAAATCTGCCAGGTCTTCTGCATTCCATCTGCTTTCTATAGATAAAAATATTTCCAAAAAATTTTTGACAGGAATCCCTATAAATAATGGCATCTGCTTGGGGGATGCAGGGAGGAGAAATCAATCTGGAAAATGGGCCTGAATTATTGGGTGAAAATAAAACATTAGAAACTGAATGATGATGATCATCTGGCCTTGTCTATGGTAATATGTATTCATGATTTGAGACTCAAGGTTCTAGCAGGTGCTCTCTGTCTCGAAATTTTTTACCACATGGAAATGTCAACCTCTGGGATATTTGCTTGCAAACTTCTCTTGAAAAGAGTCTGTATATCAAATCCTGAACTTGCATGTTTTTATTGCTTGTATTAAACCAAAGAATTTACCTGTCTCTTTGTGATGATTTTGACCAATGTTACATTTTCCTTTTTCAAGAGCTGTTCGTTTTGATTTTTTTTGCCTTTTTTTATTGAATAATCTTTTAGAATATCCTCTACTTTTTCCATCTTATTTTTCTTATATCTTTCTTTTGTAAGTGGAAAAGAAGAACACACAGAAGAGTATTAGGTATGAGGACAATCAATGGCCTGTGAAGGGAAGGCTGAAACTTTTTCTCCTCAAAAGAGAATGGTGTTTATTGTTATTGTTACTATAAAGGTAATATTGCTTATGTCAAAAATTCAAAAAATAGAAGGATATAAAAGTAAAACTTATTCACAAATCACACTTTTCAAAAGATAATCACTATCAACATCCTAGTAAATGACTTATACGTGTCTCCTCATGTAGATACATACAGACAGACAGGTGAACAGACAGAGAAGGAGAGAGACTGTGCATGAGCCTTTCTAGGTCCTTCAAGAAAAACCTGGTGCTGCCCCTTGAACCAATACTTAACTGTTGTCATCTAGGAGAGATAGACAGATAAGCAAACCCTGTGTTTCAAAATTACCCATAACGGAGCAGCTCCACAGATCAAATTAACCACACAGGATAGCCCTAAAGATCGCTCAGGAAAATTGCCAGAACCGCACTGTTATCTTGTTTCCAGAACAATTCAGAACATCTATGAGGAAACTCATAAACTATAAAGCATCATGTTTGACGTACATAATCACCTGATAGGGGCCACAGCTCCTGAGTGGCTCAAAAGACCACAGAAGTGGGTAGGGAGCACTTCTACTTGGGAGAATACTTTAACTCATTTCCCTGCATCTGATATTGCAAGTCCAAGTCGTTTCAGTTTACCTCTATATTTGGAGAAGACATCCTAGAAAGACTCTTAACAAAACTTCTGGAATCCACTGGATGCTGGTTTTCATCCAGAATAAACTGACTTACTTCCCATCAAAGCAGAAATTTAAAAACAAACCATAAAAGAAAACAAAACAGAACCAAAACTTTCATAAACAGGGGAAGAGGACAGGTGCTGGTATAATCCCCAACAAAGCTTTCAGTATAGGAATGCTGTTCCCCCCTAGTGCAGAGTAGAAAGAGCTGGACTTTGGGGTCACACAGTTCTAAGTCTGAACCACTTTCTTGCGGAGTCTGAATTCAGATCACTCAGTATCAGAACCAGCAGACAACAGTGTAGGTAGAAGCCAAGAGACAGCGAGAGTGGGCAGGAAACAGAAGCCATAGAAGAACAGAAGCCATGACTAAACAAAAGGTGTAAAGGAAGTAAGGTCAGCTCACTGTCAGCAGTAGAAGACACAGAGACATAGACAAGAAGTAGCCTACCTGGTGGAGCTTAGTCTACTATGGAGCAGCAGGCACTTGCTGAGAAAAATATAAAACTGCCTGTCACTAGAGCAAGCACTGTACCCTGAATGAGCTCTCCATGCCTGTTTTTGAGGTCTGAATGAATGATGTAGTTGTTTCTAAAATGATGATCACATCTTCATTAGACAACTATACCTGAGTGGACCTAATCTGCTGCATGCCCTTACCTCCTGAGGTAACTACACACATTCCTTATAACTCGGAAGGGCTGGAGCAACCCAGCACCCTTCTGCTGGTTGTCCTGGAACTCTGAATAGCCTGTGTGAAAGCCTATACATTTTCCCGGCACAAAGATACTGTCAGCAGTTCTGGTCCCAGCCAAAAAGGCTCACTTGAGAGAAAACGTGTCATTTACAAATTGAAAAAAAAGTTAAATCATCAGTAAGATATAACCACACTGTTATCTTATTTCCAGAACAATTCAGAACATCTATGAGGAAACTCAAACTACAAATTACCATGCTTGACATAACCACCTGACAGGGGCCACTGGATCAGGGTGAGCCCTAAACCCATTGACTGGTGTCTTACAAGAAGGCCATGTGAAGACAGAGAAGAGAGTACCATGTGAATACAGAGGTAGAGACTGGACTAATTTGTCTGTAAGCCAAGAATACCAAGGATTGCAAGCAACCACCAGAAGCTAGGAGAGAGTAAGAATTAGATTCTTTCTCAGACCTAACTCTGCTGAAATCTTTATTTTAAAAACCTAAAGGCTAAAATAATACATTTTTGTTGGTTTAAGCCAACAGGTGGGTGGTATTCTGTGACAGCAGCCCTAGGAAACTTAACACACATCCCAATCTCCAAACAAAAAGAAATCCACCTGAGGAGTTTTTCCAAAGAGATAGTTAAAAATATGGAAATATTCGTATCACAAACATGTCCATCATGGTGTTAATTTTAAATGGGAAAAAATAGGAAATAATAAAAAAAAACACAGTAATCCCAAATGGCTAAGTAAATTATGCTTATGAAGACTATATATCATAAAAAATGCTTTTGATGGTTAATTTTATGTGTCAGCTTGACTGGGTTGTGGATGGCCAGATATCTGTTACCCATTCTCAGTGTTTTCTGTGAGGGTGTTTCTGGATGAGAATAACATTTGAATCAGTGGAGTGAATAAAGCAGAATGCCCTTCCAAGTGTGGGTGGGCCTAATCCAATAAATAAAACAAAAAGGCTGAGTAAGAGGGAATTCCTCCCGCTTGACTGCTTGAGTGGAACATTGGTCTTTTCCAGCCTTTGGACTTGGACTGAAACATTGACTCTTCTTGGGTCTTAAGCCTGACAGCTTTCAGATTGGGGCTACACATTGGCTCTCCTTGGTCTCCAGCTTGCTGGCTGCAGCTCTTGGGACTTCTCAGCCTCAATAATTGGGTGAGCCAATTCTTCTCTCTCTCGAGTCTCAATACTCCCCTCTCTCTCACATATGTTTCTCTGGAGAGCCCTGATTAGTACAATACTTATGATATAATAATTTGTGAAAAAGATTCAAGGATAATTTTATGTACTGTATGATTACAAGTATGTAAAATATGACAATCTAAAAGACTGGAAAGAGAAGTAAATGTTATTAATGGTTAGGTCAGGTCAAGGCCTTAAGAGAGTTTTCTTCTTTTTCAAAATGTTAGTAATGTACTCATATTTCTTAGATAATTTAAAAAATGTACCGTTTTTAAATGGTCAACTGTATTATCATCAAAAGACTAGCTAGGATAGTTAATATACATATGAAATGTCATAAAGAATGTGCTACATCTTCATATTCTAGATTCTCCAAGCTTTATTATTTCTACTTCAAATCCTGTACTGATGGACTCTATTTTTCAAACTTTATATTGAGTATTTTGACTGAGTGCCCATTGCTTCTTCTGAGGACCTATAAGAGATGAGGAGGTATGGAATATTTCTGAATTTTCTACTAAGGATACTGTCATTAGGAGCTAGAAGAAAGTTTGCCTCTCTTTGTGAAATACAGGTTCTATGAGAACAAGTCTATTTTGTTCATCATTGTCTCCCAGCCCTAACTCAGAATCCAGCACATGGGAAGTGCTCAATAAATATTTGTGAGCTGAAAGAATAAATGAATAATTGAAGGAATGAACTTTAGATAATAAAAGCTGGGTACCTCTCAGTCCATGCAGTAATTTTTCTTAGATTAGGTTTTCTGAATTCATTGGTCTGTTTCTCTTTTCTTCCTTTACTTTCCTTTATGTCTTGGTTCCTATCTTTTTCCTCTACTTATGATGAACTTCACTTTTATTTTAGCTATTCTTTTATGGTAAATTGTCTCATGAATTTTTGGAAAGTAGAATGAATGCAAAATAAATAATATTTTTAAGTAATTAATTGTAAGTACTAATTATTTTAAACTTTAAGCTATGTGTTTTAAGTATTAAGCTATACAGCATTCTTAATTAAAAAAAATCATACCATAATAAACCTAAAATCATATTGAGATCAGAGAACTGACTTTATAATTCTTTATATGCTACATAGCATTTAGCACAGGACACTGAACATTTCATGTGCTTAATTCTCAGTTGATTTCATTTTAATATACCTGCTATTTAAATGCTATAAATATCATTAAAATTTGTTAAAAAATTTGTTCAGAAAATGAATGGATTATTTTTAAGAGGATGATTAAATAAATTTGATAGTCATTTGATGAGATATAAAATCGTCTTAAAATATGTTTTTAAAAATATGTATTTGCCTGAGGAAATAGTTATAATATACTGTTGGGTGAAAAAAGCAAAATACAAAATCACGTACATAGTTATCATTCCAATATTGTAAGGGGCATGAACACACATAAATTGAGAGAGGCAGAGAAAGAAGTGGGACATTGGAAAGAATGCATCAAATTGTTAGAGAGGATAGTTGTGGGACATGGGGCTATAATTTTTGTCTTCTTTGTATTTTTTATATTTTTCAAAATCTCTACAATGAACATGTAGTATTTTTTAATCAGAAGGAAAAAATAATCAACTTTAAAAAGAAAAGCTCTGAACTCTACTGCTGGGTACAAGGGATTCAAAAATGCATTTGTGTGAAGAGATCTAAGTTGGGCTCTTTCTGGAAAGAGCAAAATAAACCAAATAACTTTCAGGATTTCCTTCTCTTTCCCCTTTGTAGCATCTTTAAGATTCACTCCTGAGCAGCCAATAACCTATTCAGGAAATCAGGGATCGTTTTTAAAATCAAGCACACTTGATTTTCTCCCCTGTAATATACAGTACTAAGAGACTGTTAGGATGTCAACAGCTGTTGAAGGATCCAGAAAACAGGGCTGATTCTGAGTATAGCATATAGTTATATGCCCAACACTGTGACTGAAAATAAAAACAAAACAACAAAACACCTTTACAAGAATTCTGCCATTCCAAACAATCCATGCCTATTTTGAACTTAAGTCTCTTGGCCAAAATCTGAAGAACTTGGAGAAGAAGAGCACAGGGAGTTTTGGATACATGTAAAAGCCTATCACCACTTAGTTTCTTTGGTTCTAGACACTTCCTACTCCCTAATCCTCATTGCCTTGGAAGCTGTATCTGTTCAAAAGAGTAGTGTGTGGATCTCTGATGCTTACTTTCTATTTGTCTATCACCTCTCTGTATGAATGTCCAGTTTCCATCAAAAAATGAATATATATATCATTTTCCCTCAAGCTCCAATTGTGAAAATCCATTGACCAGTTCCCCAGACTCAGAAATCTAGAATAATTTTCTACTTCTCTTTGCCTTGGAACAGAACCACTAATGTGTGCATGTGGTGGTGGCGGGAGGGGGTGGAATTTCATGGTAGGATTTAAGAAGCGGTCTCAGAAGGAAAGTTCATATGCTCTGTTCTGACAGAGAAGACAATAGGAACTGAAGGCAACAGAAGAAAATTACCCATTTGCTGCCTTGGTTCCAAGTAGCTCTGGGATTTCAAGGAGGCTAGACTATTTCTGAGTCACCAGGAGGCCATCAGTCTTTTATTCTGGTCACAGTAGGGCAAGCCTAAGAATGGTGGCAGTATGGGAAGTAGGCCTCCCAGTCTTGCCCTATTCTGCATCGAGCTCCTAGATTCTGTGGGAACAAAGCAGGACCTAATGAACGCCAAAAATGAAGTTCCCTTTACTATAATCCCATGTCCCTCTACTGCAGCCTTTTCACACCCACTGTCCAGTGAGATATAGAGAGAAGAGAGCTGAAACAAAGAAGAGGGTAACTCTTGAGGCTTAGGCAGGGAGGCAAAGTCCTCTCCACAGTCTGACAGAGCTTGCCAAGCCTAAAAGAACAGAGGCCACTTTGGGAGGCAGGGGAGGAAAGGGAGGCTTAGGGAATCCCTTTTTCCTCACATGGACACTGTGAGTTTTGAGAATAGATCATGAAGGCTGTGGGGTAACAAGAAATCTGGTCCACCACAGCTTCCTGCAGCATCAATTGTGATTCAATTTCCAAACTAACTGGACTCCTATGAACAGGAACTCAGGAAGTTGAGCTAAAATCCACAAAGTAGCAGGGGGCCATGGAGAGCATACAGTCTTCCAAGGTCAGGAAAGTCACCACAGGTAGACAGCCTGAAGCACTCTGACAGGATGGGGCAACTGGATTGGGCATATCTAGATCCTTATGGCTATCACCAGCTATGAACTCATTTCTAGCTTCTGGAAGAAAGTAAGTTACTTTGCACTAAACTGAATATGCTTACATACTTTAGCTGTCATTGTACAACAGACATTGTATTTGGTTTACCCAGACCCCATCTCCACAGTCACCTACCAACTAGAGGTGGCCAGGGTCATTAGTTCTACATGTAAGTAAGATCACTCTTCCCTGCACTTCCTGCTTAAAATATAAACTTGATATTTGGAATTGTGGCAACCGTTTTGCCACCATATCATATATACATAAAAATTATATATATATAAAAGAATCAGACATTAACCTTGACATTGCATTGTCAAGCTAATGAATCAACACAAGCAAGTACATATGACCAGATTTCTTATATGACACAAATAGTATCCTATCTGTTTAAGCCACTATATTGGGGTTATGCTACTTTCAACCTTAAAGCTTTCCTAAATGATACAGGGAGTCTGGTTAGCTTTATTGAATTATTAAAGTGTTGGTTGTCAACAATAACTTAAGCCAAAAGTGAAATGACAAATGCATAGTTTTGTCAATCAGTTTTTCTGCCAATATCTACTCATGCATGCAATAGTTTTCACTCTAAGATCTGTAGGAGAGCAATGGGAGAAACTTGGCTAGCACTGAAAGAAGAGGTATTAGGGAGTGAAGATCTTCATTTGCTTATGAGTGCACACTGTAAAAGGCTTGGCTGTAGAGCATATCAAAGCTACAACATCCATTCTATCTCAGAGGGTCAGTATAAGCCAATCACAATAAGACTATCATCCTTGGAACTGGTTAATTGGGGGATGGGCAGGCCTAAGACAATTTAGGTCAAGAACCTACTTAAGTTTCTGGGAAAAGGAGCTAGTTTCACTCTCCTGTTGGATATAAACAAGGAAGTACATTATTTTAGTTGCTGCTGGCAGCCATACTATGTTCATGAGAGTAAGTAGTCTTAGCAGGAAGCCATCTCTGGCAGAAGAGAATGTGGATCCTGGATGACATCTCGACGGTGCTGAATCAGTTGGCTCAGAAGTCATCCCTACTTTTAGACTTCTTAATATATGAAATAAATGTCCTTGGTATTCAGGCCAATTCGAAGCAGGGCTTCTGTTACTTAAAGCTGGGGGTATCCTATCTGATACAGAATTTAGTACCTGAAACTAAAGTGCTACAAATCTTAGACTCTAAAATGTGACGTGAAATTTCTTGAGTAGAGAATGTGGGATTAATAACAACAGGCACCCTGCTATTGTTTCTCATTGAGAAGTTCTAGAAACTTGCTTGGGAAAAAGTTGGTAAAACTCTTTTTTACCTTGGGGGCTGACATATGACTATTAAAGCTGTAGTATTCAAGGAAATTATAGGAAAAACTAGGGATGTTAAAATGAATCAGCTACTTCTTGCTGCCTCAGTAGAATCCTGTAATAGAGAGAAGCAGGGACTAAAGATGGCCCATCTGATAGCAAAAAAGGAAGAAAATAAGAGAGGCCTTTTCTGTCTATGGCATATAATCTAAGTTTGTTGAGAGCCCAATAATTTTGAGTTTTGCAAGTTAAAAACAGAGAAACCAAAACAACACCAAAGATTTTTTTCCCCCAGGAAGGAGGGAGAGGAGTGGACGATGCATATTCATAGAAAAGGCTTGAGAATCTCCCAGAAACTCTAGGCGAGATGACTGATGAAGACCTTTCCTTACTGAAGCCAGTCCATAAAGACCTGGAGAGGTGGCTGTTTCTTTAAATGCACAGACACCAGTGCAAACTACATGAAGCACAAAGATTCAGGGAAATATGACCCAATCAAAGGAACAAAATAAATCTCCAGTAAGCAACCCTAAGTACATAGAGATCTATGTATTTCTTGACACAGAATTCAAAATATTCATCTTAGAGAAGATCAGAGAGTTACAAAAGAACATATATAGACAACTAACTGAAACCAGGAACACCCATGAAAAAAATGAGACCATCAACAACAAAAAAGAAAACATAAAAAAGAACTAAATAGAAATTCTGGAGCTCAAGAATTTCATAATTAGAGTGAAAAATTCAATAGAGAGCTTCAGTATTAGGCTTGATCAAGCAAAAGAATCCGTGAACTTGAAGACAAGTCATTTGAAATTACTCAATTAGAGAAATACACACACAAAAGTTAAAAAAGACTTATGACACATCATCAAATGAACCAATATGCACATTATAGAGTATAAGAAGGAGAAGAGAAAAAAAGGGATAGGAAGCTTATTTAAATAAACAATGAAGAAATTTACCTCAATATAATAAAGGCCATATATGATAAGTCCATAGCTAACATCATACTCAACAGTGACAACTGAAATCTTTTCCTCTAAGGTCACACAAGACAAGGAAGATCATTCTTACCACTTCAACATAGTGATGAAAGTCCTAGCCAGAAAAATTAGGCAGGAAAAAGAAATAAAAGGCATATAAATAGGAAATGAAGTAGTAAAATTACCTCTCTTTGCATATGACATAATATATAGAAAACCCTAAAGACTCCATCAAGTAACTGTTAGAATTAACAAACAAATTCAGTAAAGTTGCAGGATACAAAATCAGCACACAAAAATCTGTTCCACTTCTATACACTATCAATGAGCTATCTGAAAAAGAAATTACGAAAACAACCCCATTTACAATAGCATCAAAAAGAATAAAATATTTAGGAATAAACTTAACCATAAATGTGAGAGACTTGCAAACTGAAAACTACAGAACACTGGTAAAAGAAATTAAAGAAGACATAAATAAATGCAAAGGCATCCCATTTTCACGGACTGGAAGACAATATTGTTTAATGTCCACACTATCTAAAGTTATCTATAGTTTCAATGTTATCCCCATCAAAATTACAGTGACATTTTTAAATAAAAGTAGAAAAAATCCTTAAAATTCACTTGGAATAAATGAATTTTATTCCATAAATTAAAAATAAACTATACCATAACTTATATAATAAAAGTTCCTGAATAACCAAAACAATCTTGAGAAAGAAGAACAAAACTGGAGCCATCCTACTTCCTGATTTCAAAATATATTACAGTTACAGTAATTAAAACAGTATGATATTGGTATACAGACAGACATAAATCAATGGAACAGGATAGAAATCCCAGAAATAAATCCATACAAATACAGTCAATTAATTTCCAGCAAAAGTGCCAACAATACACAATGGGAAACAATAATCTTTTTAACAAATTATGTAGGGAAAACTGAATATCCACATGCAAAAGAATGAAACTGGACACTTATCTTAAAACATACACAAAAATCAACTCAAAATGGACTAAAGTCTTAAATGTAAGACCTGAAACTGTAAAACACATAGAAGAAAACATAGAGGAAAAGCTTCTTGATACCGGTTTTGGCAATGATTTTTAAATATGACACAAATAGCACAGTCAACAAAAGCAAAAATAGACAAGTAGAACTACACCAAAACCAAACAGCCATTGCACAGCGAAGAACAATTAACAGAATGAAAGCATCTACGGAATGACAGAAGTTATCTGCAAACTATAGCTGATAAGGGGTTACATCCAAAATCTATAAGGAACTCCTAAAACTCAACAAAACAAAACAAATAACCCAATTAAAACATGAGCAAAAAAACTTGAATAGACTTTTCTTCAGAGAAGACCACACAAATGGCCAACATATATGTAAAAAGAACCTCAACATCACTCATTATTAGGGAAATGCAAATCAAAACCGCAATGAAATATCATCTCACACCTGTAAGGGTAGTTATTACTTTAAAAAAACAAGCAAAAGATAGTAAGTGTTGGTAAGAACGTGAAGAAATTGGAACCCTTGTACACAGTTGGTGGAAATGTAAAATGGTGTAGTTGCTAAGGAAAACAGTATGATGTTTCCTCAAAAGATTAAAAATAAACTTATATGATCCAGCAATTCCTCTTCTGGACATATTCAAAAGAACTGAAATCAGAATCTCAAAGAAATATCTGAATTATCATGTTCACTGCAGCATTATTCAAAATAGTCAAGAAATGAAAACAACCTAAATATCCACCAACGAATGGATAATGAGAACGTGGTATATACACATACACACACACACACACACACACACACATACACATATATATATATACACACACAATGGATTATTATTTCAGCCTTAAAAAAGAAAAAATCTTGCCATATACAATAACATGGGTGAACCTGGAGGACATTATGCTAAGTGAAATAACCCAGTCACAGAGGGATAGATACTGTATTATTCCACTTATATGAGGCATCTAAAATAAACTCATAGAAACAGAGAGTAGAATGGTGGTTTTCAGAAGCTGGAGGGAGGGGGAAATGGGGAGTTGTTCAATGGGTATAAAGTTTAATTTGTGCAAGATGAGTAAGTTCTAGAGATCTGTTGTACAACAAAATGCCTACCGTTAATAATAATACATCCTGTGCTTAAAAAAATTTAACAGGATAAATCTCATGTTAAGTGTTATTACCACAAAAAAGGGGGGGTATAAGATTACTTTTATTACCTTGATCGTGGTGATTGTTTAATGGGTATGCCTATATCCAAACTCATCAAATTGTATATACTAAATATGTGTGGTTTTTTGCGTATCAACTATGCCTCAATAAAGCTGTAGAAAAATAAGTTAGTAATCCCTGACACATTTGTATTCTTCAAAATTAGGTTCAGATATGGTCGAACTATCTCTTCAATGTGGTCAACTATAAAATGTAAAACAAATTTTCCAATTTAATAAGTGTTTGCTCATGAAATAACATCTCTAGTTATGGAAGATTCTTGCAGACCAAATTAAAAGATGATGTATATTCTAGGACTGCTAATTCATGAAATATCTAAATCTCTCTTATATGACATGGGTTTGTGGTTTGTTCGTTGTTTTCCATCTTAGATCTCATACTGACTTAAAATTGGGGATAGTTGCTTTTTCATAGAAGGTGAGTGAATCTTTCTGAGGATGAACACTTGAGTAGGGTGAATTGGGTTTACTCCCAAACTCACTAATGCCAATTCCCCTCCAAGCCCTACTATTGTCTATCTGGAGAAATAGAAGAAATATCATGCTAGATATTTTAGTTTAAATAGTAAATTTTGAGACAGTGGGAAGTTAACCAATTTCCACTAACTTAATAAATTTAATGTCTTATCTCCTCTGTATCTAGTTACTGACTTACAATTTGGCTAAAAATTTTAAGCTCAATATAAATGGCCAAACAACACTGAAATCCAGTGGAATGGTTATGGGATTGCTATTTGAAGAAATATAAAAGATTTTAGTATGGCTATTTTCTTGCTAAAATGCTACGAAGACTGCAGACATTGATGGGTGAAAATAGATGATAAAAGATTGGTTTGCCTTTGTTTTCATGAAATGGAGACAACATTTCAACGCAGAAATGCACAATTACAAAGAAATGGGAAAGCAGTGAGATTTCTCTCTGAAGCTGTCATTCTTGTGTGTGACTGAAAGCACAAAACATCAGTCCATGTAACTTGAGCAATCTGAAAACAGGTGTCTCTTGGCAATGGTAATACAACCTTCAATTAATAAACATTATTTTCTTTTATCCTTGAATCCAGTCTTATCAATCCACTGTGGAATTAGTGTTTTTGGAAATTAAAGTAAAAATATTTTCAGTATTATTTAAATTGTAAACCATATGAATTCAAGAAAGAACAGGTATGAAAAAATAAACTGAAGGAGAAAACTCACAAATGAGGACTATTTGAGAAGCTTTCTTTTGACTATTATCTGCTCATAGAGCAGAAACAAGTGTTTCTCACTCAGCTTTCTGATTTAAGACAACAGCTCTTTCAGTTATTTTTGGCCAGAAAATTAGCAAGACACAGATTAATAGAAAGCACAATGTTAGGGAATAAACTATATGTCATACTAGATGGTTGTGGTAATTGTGAAATACAAATTTTATCTATCCCACTATAAATACACATCACAATTTTTATCAATATATGGCATAATCACAAAAAGAAAACCATAAAAGCATGTTGTTTAACCATTAAGAGAAGAATCCAAATGGAAGAGTTCCATGGAAAGCCCAACTTTTCATCATTTCAGATTATAGATAAATATCAAAAGAAAAACATGGAATATATATTTGATCATACATAGTGTAAATCAACAAAAGGAGATTGTTTACTTTTATAAGGATTTGACTCTCTCAAAACTCTGTTCAGGGGACACCTTCTGCTTCCTTAGAATTCAGACACTCATTTATTTGAGATGCAGTAACTTTTTCCATCCAGAATACTATAAAATGGACACATACTGAGGCTTTTTTTAGTTTTCATAAGGAAAAAAAAGAACAATTTCCTTGTTTTCCCATGATAAAATAGTTCCATGTCAGAACTTCAGTAATCCACATTTCCCCCCACTCCAACTTTCCCTACCAAACTTTCAACACTCTTGTTAATAGTACTGCTTCATTTTAAATCTCTCAATAGCAAATAGTGCATACTAAATTTAAATACAACCCTGATGTTGTATCTTATGCTCATAAACCAGCAAATAAAATTCAGATTTTATTTGTATCTAATTAATCAAGGCATTTCTCAAGGCTTTTCAAGCTATGTTCAGGCTTTAAATAGAGTATTTCTGCAAAATTTTGATATGAGAAAAAAAGTCATTTTTTTGTTTAGCTCCTCCAATTTCTTCTCCATAATATTACTAGAGGAATCTTTATAAAATGCAAGTATAACACTCTATCAGTATCTTTGCAATGTACTCAGGAAAAGGCCTACTTTCTCAGAGTGACATACTATAAATAGTTATTGAGTGACAACTATGTGTTATAGGCCCTAAGGGTAGCAATAGGCAAAACAAACAAAAATCTCTGCTTTCAGAGTTTATAATATAGTGGAAGCACATAGATAATTAATGAATAAATAAGAAACTAATGCAATGTGCTAGAAGGTGATAATAAGCTATAGAAGGCGAAAAAGCAGGGAAGAGAGAGAGCTAGTTACTGGGAGGTCAATATTAATAATATGACCAGAAAAAAAATTCCTCTGAGTGAAAGACACATGAACAAGGAATTGAAGAAGATGAGGGAAGTCAAGAGGATATTGGGGTAGAGAGCATTCCAAGCAGGAAAGAGAGCGAATAGCAAGGAGACCAGTGTGACAGGAGGTAAAAGAGGAGACTAGTGGAAGATGATATTATTGAGGTCAGATGAGTAGGGCCTTATAAGCCAATTAATAACTTTGGCTTTTACTTTTGGTGAGATAAGAAGCCACTTGAAGCTTTTTGGTCAGCATGACATAATTTGATTTTGATTTTAAAAGAATCGCTCTGTGTGAAAAGAGGCAAGAACTTGAAAAAGGGGCACCAACTAAGAGAATCACTGGAATATTCAAACAAAAGATGATAATGGCTTAGAGTGGCTAAGATAGCTGTGGTTATACGTGGTGGATCAAGGATAAATTCTGAGGATAGAACAAGAATTTTGACAGATTGAATATGGAGTACAAGAGAAAGAAAGAAAACAAAGATGACTGCAGAGGTTTTTGTTGTTTCGAGCAGTTCACACTATTTGGGATTCCCATTAGCAAGTGATAGGGAAACTATGGAATCATCTTTTCTTGAACTGCTGCCACATTTCTATAGTATTTGTTGATACAGTTAATCTTAAAATATATTTTCAAGCACTTGAATATACTGATGTGTTTTAGGATGCTATTTTCACTTACTATTCAAAGAGAAAGCATTACCACTTCTACAATGTTTGGGGCTTAGTTAGGTTACGATAATTGACCGTAGGAGTTGTGATTGAATGTCATGTGGTATCTTTTACTATTTAACAATAAAGACAATTTAAAACTTTAACCCATTTCATTCTCCTTAATTGTAATAATAGCTATTTTACACATGTTGGTTATATACGCAATTCTTAGAGATGAATATAGTTTCACTTGGTGATATTATTTCAGTTTAGCCACAAACCAGAAGCACACTGCAAATGTTTCAACCACAATTGTGAAGCTAGCAAAAAATTTTCGCAGCTTTGAGATATAATTTACATACCACAAGTGTATATTTTAGTGGTTTTCAGTATATTCACAAAGTTGTGCATCCATCACCACCTTAGAACATTTTCATCACCCTAAAAGAAACCCCATAACCCATTAGCAGTCACTCCCCATTCTCCCTTTTTCCAGCCCATAGAAACTTCTAATCTACTTTTGCCATGAGGGATTTGCTTTTTCTGGACATTTTATATGACTGGAATCATACAAAATCGGGCCTTTTGTGACCAGTTGCTTGAAATTAGCCTAATGTTTTCAAAGTCCAACTGTGTTGTAGAATGTATCAGAACTGTACTTATTGCCAAATCATGTTCCATTATATGGATATACCACATTTTGTTTATCCATTCATCAGCTGACTGGTATTTAGTTTGCTTCCACATTTGGCTATTTTGATTACTGCTGCTATGAAATTTGCATACAAGTTTTTGTGAAGATATATTTTCATTTCTCTTGAGCATATAACTAGAAGTAGAATTGCTGGGCACATGGTACCCTGTTTAACATACTGAGGAACTGCCAAACTGTTTTCCAAAGCAGCTGCACCATTATTTTAATTTCCCACCAGTGATGCCTCATGGTTCAAATTTCTTCACATCCTTGTCAACTCTTGTTATTGTCTTTTTTATTTTAGTTATCCTAATTGGTATGAAGTCTCATTGTAGTTTTGGTTTGATTTTCCCTGGTGATTAATGATATTGAGCATCTTTTCATGTGCTTTTTTGATCATGTGTACTTTTTGCAGAAATGTCTATTCAAATCATCTGGCCACTTGGGTTGGCCAGATTGGGTTATTTGTCCTTTAATTGTTGAGTTGCAAGAGTTCACTATATATATTCTGGATATAAATCACTCATAAGATACATGGTTAGAAAATATTTTCTCCTATTCTGTGGGTTGTCTTTTCAATTCCTTTATGGTGTCTTTTTAAATAGGAAAGTTTTAAATTTTGATGAGGTACAATTTTTTTCTTTTGTTATTTTGCTTTTAGTGACATATCTGAGAAACCACTGCCTAGTTCAAAGTCAAGAATATTTACCCCAATGTTTTATTCTGAGTTTTGTAATTTTAGCTCTAAAATTTAGGTTTATGATCCATTTTGTTTGTACATAGTATGAAGCAGGGATCCAATTACATTCTTTCACATGAAGATATCCAGTTGTCCCAGCATCAGCTGTTGAAAAGGCTATTCTTTCATTGAATTATCTTGGCATCCTTATCAAAAATAAATTGACCATAATTTAAAAGTATATTTCTGGACTCTCAATTCTATTCCATTAATCTATAGGTCCATTCTTATGCCATTAAAAGCTAGCAAATTACATGCTTAACAATGAGCTACCTATCCATCCTCTTGCATTTACGGTCTTGTACTGGAACATCTTTGTATATCTGTTTTTCCTACTAAAATATGTATGTGAGGGGTAGCAATCTATTTTTGTACTCTCATAGCCCATGATGATGTTCAATAATGTACCTGAAATGTTTTGGTTAAAAAAACCATATAGGATTGTCTAAAAAGAATAAGCCTAATGTACTCATACAGTGCTAAGGGCATATTAATGAGAAACCCAAAATAACAGTGACTTAAATGAGATATGTTTCTTTCTCTCACACACAAAACAATTCAGAAATCAGGCAACCATAGCTGATTTGGCAGCTCCATGAAAACATTGGTATCCTAGCTCTCAGCTCTAACATCCCTAGAGTATGGTGCCCTGTCCTTAGCTGCAGGAGAGTCACTAGAATCCATTGTATCTGCATGGCCACACCACATTGCAAAGGAAAATTAGGGAATGTGGTCTTTATTGGAGAGTAGTAATGTATCCAGCTAAAACTCAAGATTCTTATTCTAAGCAGGAAGGAAGAATAGATATTAGGAGAATATTAGCATTATCTACACAGAAATAACAGGGTAACTTTTTAAAATTCCTTTGGGTCTGAAAAAAATGAGGAATTTAGGAAGCTTCAAAGTAATTCAGCGTCTAATAGCTGTTCCTGTAGGACTGGACTGAGATGAGCCTGGGATGGATGTGAAGCTTGTTCTTTTTTTTCAGGTTCTGATGCCCTAGCCATCTGGGACCCTCATGTGGTCCTATCTTCACCATTGTGGTGTGGCACCTAAATTTATATTCCCCAGGAAATAGTACCATACAACCTAAATCTAAGTCATCCCTAAATCCTAGTCTAATATCTTACTGTTTCATATCCCCTGAAACCTACTCTAGTATAGAGAACAATGAATTTCTTGAAATCTAAATACTAGAGCTATATTATATTTATTCTTCTGAGGAGTATATGAGAATGTCAACATAACTTTCAGTGATATTTCAACCACACAAGTATTTCTAATAGTTAGGATTTTAACCATCACAGCCAACATAGCCAAACACAGAGGGAATGTGGGAGTAAAAGAGTGTATTATCTTGCATTACACAGTCTGCTTCCCATACGAGGCAACAAAAAATTACTCTTTGTCTTCTGAACACTTACACAAAAAACAAAAGTTCTCTTTTGCCTTACTTCGAGAATATTTTTTGAAATTTTATGCTGTCTCTCACCATGTTTACAGGTAGTTCTAAGGTAAACAACAATTATTCCTCACTTACAGAAGAAGTAAAATTCTTAAGCATTATTATGTTACCACCTGCTATACTCAAAACATTTCATCATCATTCTGGTCCACGAAGCAGCCAACATGCAACTACTTCCTTTAGTAACTGTACCTGCACCTTACATGAGTAAGTATACATCTCTAAGAATTCTTCATGGTGTTGCTTCCCCCTAAACACACCTCAACTCAGAATAATGAAACTCTAAGGTCCTCCATTATGGCCACATCTAGGGTGCCTTTCAGATGGCCCATGGGTTGCACCAAGGGTTTACTCCCTCCCGTTAGGAAAGAAAGGATGCTAGAAATAATTAGGTTTTTGGTAAGCTCCATATTTTAATATTAGCTCAATGGTTTTGTTAAGAACTTCCCTATTTTGCAGACTCACAATTTGAGAAATCTGTAAAAAGTAAGAGCGGGAGAGAGGAAGATAAATTTCTCCAGGTTAATTCTGCATAGGAAAAATGTTATTAATATGAATATTTTCAGTGACTATGTGCCTTCAGTATGGTTAGACGCTTCTTCATACTTGTGTGCAAGAGCTGATATAATGAGTGTCAACAAATTTATTTACAAGATTTTCCTCCTAGGATAAAATAACTTTGTCTATTGGTGATGAGTACAGCTCACAATTTATCAATCAGATTAAAATGCCCCAGAGATTTGCCAATGCCTATAAGTTCTATAATACATTCTTACCCTGTGGTTATTGTTTGCCTGATTTCTTAAGAAATAGGAAGTAGTTACAGATTATCTATCTATACACACATGTGTACACACACATATACACACACAAACACAGAAGGTCCATGTGGGTTAATCTATAAACAAGTTTGGCCTAAGAGGTGAAATGAAATCTACAAGGATCCTAACATCATCAGGTAGGTAGTCCAAAATTATCTGCCCAATAATGTCAAATATAGAGAAGAGAATTAGGAATAAAGTACATATTCATAAACTAAAAAAAAATTATATAAGAAGCAAGCTTGACTCTAAAATTAGCCACTGATATAACTACTTCTGGAAGCTCTATCAATATAAAAAGCCCAGTCATCAGGAGGTGGTGTGAAAGCCTTCCCTCTGTTCCCTGTAACAGAAGATACAAATGCATCTTATTTGCAAAGATTGGTTCCTCCTTCCGTATCTATGACTTGCATGAGTGAGGCCTGATAGAGTGTTAATTTGCTTGACTTCCTCCTCTTCTTGGGCATTACTGTCTTCTATAATTTTTTTTGCCTTAATCTGCAGACATGTGAAGACAAGCTTTCACTTGCTTTTGCTAAAACATCAAATTTGTTTTTATCTTAAACATTTGAATGGAAATCTCTCTCAAAATTATGACATATACTCTGACTTCCTAAACAAAGCAGATTTAAATAAAGCAAAACATAATTTCAATGTTCTTTGAGGAGGCAGGTCATCACTGTGGATATCAGTCATTTATATTTTGTTATTATACAGGGTTACTGGGGTGCACAGGGGTTACTGGATCATATTCTAAGGTCCCAGAAGACTGTGCTTTTCTTTGGCTCCCACATTTCCTTCATTTTTTTATACTTCACTTGTTTTCTATTTTTATATTTATGTCCTATGCCTCATCCTTTTAAACTGTCAATGATCATTTATTCTGCAGGCAGCCCAGTCCCACAATTGCTTCTAATACCTTACTCTTAAAAACAAAAAACAAAGCTGGCTAGAATTGGGTCTAAAGAAACCATGAGAATAGAGCAGAAATATTAAAGACTTGGCATGCAGGCTATTACTTGACATCCAGAGCCCATTGCAGACTAAATATCCACATGCCCTTCTCCGCTGAGGACAGAATTATTCTTAATACAGCACTCCAAGCAGACACTGTTAATAATTCAGCACATCATAAGACTTTTTAAAAATTAACTTTCAGATTTTTGGTTGCTTTAGAGAAATGAGGTTGTTCTTCAACTCAGATCAGGATAGGTCAATTTTAATGGTGAAGGGTAGCAGAATATGGCTACCCCAAAATATGCCCCTTTGGCCATAAAGATTATTTTTAGTTGATTATTTTGAGAAACTACAGACACAGGAGAAGCTCTGAAAATAGAATAGGAGTTATCCTTCTGTATGGGAAACCTACACTTAAAAAGGAAATTTACATTAAATTCCTTTTTAGAGAGAAGTCTGTATCAAGAAGGAAGCTATTACCAGAGATAACTTTTTTATGCAAGAGACTTATGTGCATGGCAGGGCAACCTTTGCTTACCAAACATTTCCTCTTCTCACCTTCCCAGGAAAGGCATCCTCCCTTTTAAGCCCCAGATCCCTACCTCTTTCCTTAGGTCAGGATGGTATCTAAGCCTCAATCATCTGGTTGCCTTTTGAATCTCAAAATTTTAAGGGCTCCTATAGGTACACATGTATGTACTTAAAATTGTTTATTTTTTCTCCCATTAATCTGTCTTTTATTACATGGTGGGGTGGGGGTGGGTGTCTCAGCAGAGCACTGAGAAGAATAGAGGAAAATAACTTTTCCTACTCTATGATGGATAGAAATCTTCTTAGATAGACTGACATATTATGGAATAATATCTGTTATACCTTACCTCTAGAAACTTTATAGAATGATTAAAAGTTATTTGGTTAATTAGATTTTTCCTAAGTTTAACATGGGCAATGCTGGAATGGTGAAATTTTCCACTTGTTCATTTTTCAACTCTCATATTAGGCAGACTGGTAAACCTGGATGACATAAAACATTTTTTGCAAAACAAACGCCATCATTAAAAAATAAAAAACTCAGTGGTAAAGGGAGAGGATGTAGCATATCAGAAACAAGTCGTGAAATTATTTATTCAAATCAAAGTTAACAGATTAGGATTGTATGCTTTCATTTATGCTATTTTATTTGTCATTCACAAGAGTCCAATTAGGTCCATATTGTCATTTTAGAAATGAAAAAACAGGCTTAGGGAGGATAAGTAGTTTGTTCAAGGTCACACAGCCAGCGAGCGACAAAGAGCACTGGTGTTCACGTTTACCTGATTCCCAATTTCAAATATGGAACTTAGTGTATAATCACCAGTTGGCATACATTTCACCATTCCCTTTCCTTTCTCTCTCTTGCTCCACCCCTATTTGTTAATATGAAAACTATGTAATTGGTACAGAAATACAGGCTTATATCACTGTTAAGGAGTGCTAAGTTGTTAAGAACTTTCTGAATAAGTGTCAGAAGCCTTAAAATATTCATATTCTTTGACCCAGTAATTCCAACTCTAGAATTTTATCCTAAGAGGATTATCAGAAATTTGCACAAATATTTATGTGTAAAAGATTTTAGTGAATTACAGCACTATTCATAATTGTGAATGACTGGAATTAATGTAAATCCCAGTAACAGAATACAGTCACACAACAGATCCTATGCAACTACTAAAAATAATGTTTTAGAAGAACACTTAATATATGAGATATTTATAACACATGATTAAGAGGCAAAAGCATGTAAAACTGTACCACACACACAAAAAAGATTGGATGGACATACAAACCAGTATGTGATAACAATAGTTATCTCTACCAAGATTACAGTTGATTTTCATTTTTTTTCAGTTTCTTTGTATTTTCCAAATTTTCTATAATGAATATACATTATTTTGTAATTAGATGTTGTCATTTTTAAACAACAAAATCAGACTATAATCATTAAAAAAAAATTAGTGTTAAAAATGAGCCCAAAATGGAGTTACTTATACTAAGCCTCACATCACCAAACTGAGACTTACTTACAGTTTTGGCTTACCCAGAACTCCAATCAGGAACTGCCTAATCAGCATCAGTTAGGTAATCTGCCTGATAAAGCTCTGCAATCCTTTACAATCCTAAAGGAAAGTAACCTTGCGATAAGCAACCTACTTTTTTGCCCGGTATAACTTCCTTACCTCCAGTCCCTTCTGACTGTGAAAATCTTTCATTTTGTACAGCTCTTCAGAGCTCCATTCTATCTGCTAGATTGGATGGTGCCTGATTTGAATTGAGTTTTGCTCAAATAAACTTAAAAAAATTTTAGTATGCCTCAGTTTACCTTTTAAGATTAGGAATGATGAAGCAATGGACTGTCAATGATAGATCCAAAGCTATTGTAGAAGAGGAAAGAACTTAGAAACAAAGTTAGGTAGGAAGAGCAATCAGATGAAGACAAGCTTGAATAAATGTAAATAACAACTTTATCTTCACAATAATTTTAATGAAGGCATTTATCTTGGCAGAAGAGAAAGCTAGTATTTATTTGTAAGCTGCAAGGCTTAATTCTTAATGTATGAAGGAAATAAAGGTCTTCATAAAATATATACAACCAGAAAATTTCTTTTGTTAGCTATTTTGCTGTGAAATGAGATAAAACAGATGCGAAAGTGCTTTATGAACTGGAAGTGTTTTGCAAGTCAGTTATTATTACCATCAGAAGATTATCATGTTCTACCTCTAGTAACTGCTGTGTGACTTGTCATAGGGGTCTTATATTTACATAAGAAGATTTCCAAAGGTTTTGAAGATACTCCCTTTCTCATTGCATTTAAGCAGTGAGCTGTCTCTTGGCTGCCAAATGCAGACTACTACCTTGAGCAATATCCTCACGTCAGCCTTAGAGCATTGCACTCCTAAAAATACAAGGCAGTTTAAATACACATTGGCTACAATAATCTTCTTACTTTAGATATGTGAGAAGTGTTAGGAAACATCAAGAGCTCTAGTGCTTTTAAAAGACCCCAGAAAGAGATTAAAAAACATGAGCAAAATCCAGTTTTTGTAGCTACTGTAGGAATTCAGCTCCTCTCAGTTCTTCGAAATCTTAAAGCTGCTCAGACAAGGTGCTGGTTATGTGGAGGTGGATGATGTCTCGCCTGACTCACCTGCTATCACTGGGAGAGTGAAGTGAGATGGAAAATAGGAGCAACTTAATTCAGTTTTTTCTATGTAGCATAATGGGCCTAGAATTTGGCATCACTATGTAACATGGGAAATACATGAGATCGTTAGGGACAGGAAGGCTTGGGGTTTTCACTACTAATTTAAAAATGTGATCTTGGGCAAGTCACTTAACCTTCACAAACATCCAATTTCTTATCAGCAAAATGTGACTCAATGAGATAATGAATTTTTAAACGCTTTGCAAAATTAAAAGTACCAAGGAAATAATTCTTCCATCCCCAAAGGTTATGAGCATCATTAAAATTTACCGCATGGAAGAAGAGCACACACAAACGAGACTTAACTGTGATCCACAGACAGATTTACAGAAGTGTTAAAACATTATGGAAGACCACCGGTCTAATAAAGACAAAGAATGAGACTATGCCTGAGGAAATCTGTATTTTTTACAGGAAACACAGCGCTCCTAGCTAAATTCTCTCTAGGTGATATGGAGATTATCAACAATATGTCTTAACAGCAAAGGAAAAGAACTGTATCTTGAAAAGTCAAGAGGCCTTTAGAGAAACTGAAAAGAGACACATTAATACATGCATCAAGCTCCAGACCAAATTAAAGTTTTACAACTTTAATTGCAAAAGAAGTTCAGAAAGAAGAAATTTTGCAGGAGGAGGAATCCTTGAAAGTCAGCTTTGATGGATGGACAATTACGCAACTGACTGACCACCCTCTTCAGGAGGCACCTTCAGGGCCTGGGGCTTCCCTTTTTAAAGGACTTGGGTTACTCCTGAGTCTAAGATGCTGACAATGTTAAGCAACTAAAATAGCTTCTTAATGAATACTAAAATTTTATTTTCAAAGGGGAAGTATGGGGTGTGACACATGTGGCAGTAAGCAGCCTACTACTGACTCTATCAGCACTGTACTAGAGATGCCAGCTGGTGCATCAGACACATTAAAAAGTGAAAGTTTGCCACAGCATATGGCAGCTTTCTCCCCAAGCACTTCGTGAAATGATCGGGCCAACTTCTGTAATAATGCCTTTATGCAATAATGAGGATAAGCCAGGGGCCTAGGAATTCAGTTTTCTACAGGGTCCCGTCAATGTAGCCATATACTGACCCATTCTCTAATGGAAATAGCTGGAGAAATATAAATATCTAGACTATGAGAACATCAAAGGCCTCATTGGAAAAGCCCCCACACAGAAAAATGTGTGGGCGTGAATTCTTCCATTCTGGAAGGGTAAAGGCCTAAGTTGATGATGCTGGGATGAGACACTGAAGTCTTTAGAGAAGTGAAACAAGTATCATAAAGTTGACACACATTACCAAATAGCCTTTCCCTTAGACCCAATGCTAAATTTGTGGTTTTGATTTGAAAGGTACAGAGAGACATTTTGCATTTTTTTAGTAATAAAAAGATTATGATTATTTGTCTCTAACCTGTCTCTCATCTTTTCTAAAGAAAAAACTATTTGCCTCTAATCTCCATTTTTTTTTCCACTTAACTGTAACGCTTATTTTTAAATTTTAGGGAGATGTTTCATATTCTTCAGAATATTGCCTAATGCATAGAGTATTGAACCATTTTTTCTGTTCTTTTTAAGTACAATTAAGTGTTCCTTAGAATGCGTAACCTTTCTTGCCTACCCACTCTCCTAATTCTGAATTTATATATCTACATTTTAACCATGTTGTCAAAATTCAGTTTAAAGTCATGTTTCTTCTTTAAAATTCTTTATGTCCACCTTTCTTGAGGCAGTAATCACCTTTTACCTGGGATTACAGTTGTCTATATGTCTTCTCTATTACGTACGAGGTTCTTTGAGAAAGAATACAAATGATGAGAGTGTGGGCTTTGGCGTCAGAATATTCTGGTTTCAAATCTTTTTTGTGCCCTAAACTGGCATTAAGGGATAAATAACCTAGAAAAAAAATACTTAACTCCTCTGAGCTTTAGTTTTTCTAATCTATAAAATGATACCATCACTTCACAGATAAGGCTTAAACTAGACTGTGTGTCTGTAAATTATCCTTTTTTCCCTATATACCTGACAGCATCATAGGTGATAGATAAGTATGTTTAAAAGAACAGACAAGAAATGAATAAGGTAGTAAAAACAGAGAAGTTACTAGAAATCTCCTTGAGAAAGGATTTCCTCAACTCTCCCAAGTTTAAAGTAGAAGTATATAACTATACCGTCATTCAAGTAGTTAGTGCATTATACTGATTATACTGATTGTACTATACATTAGTATCTGACCTGATCTAATAACTGAAAAATACTGATCTGATGTTATTTCATAACAATTATTTTTATACTCACAGTGTCTCAGGTGCTTTAGAGGCTAAATCTAAATCTATTAAACAATGAAAATGTAACAACTAGAAACTTAAAGATTGGTTTATTTATAAATGGCTATAAACCACATAAAGTCTATTACAAAACTAACATCAGTACCCTTGGATGTAAACCATTTTCTGAGTATCTGTCACAAGTTTTTTTTGTAGTACTTTATTCGTTTTTCCATAAAGGTGCTCCAAGAGTTGTAACAGATCCCCCTCTCAGTAACTTCTGCTGATTTGAGTTCTGGCCTCTGTATTGTAAGAGCCCAAATACCCCTTCTCTGAGGACTGCTCTCACTCCACAAGACACACACACACACATATGCGTTCCATGGCTCACCATGGGCTCCTGGACTGTTTGTTACCTTGCCTTTCTCATCCCCAGCCACACTAATTAGTCCAGTATTGGTACATTTCAAGCTGGCCATATTATCTTTCTCCTAAAGAATGTATGTATAGTATCCAGAAATTCCAGTTAGTAAGTTTCCTATTAACAAGTAAACGTGGGAATCCCTATTGCTATGCTCATTTTCTGCCTTACCTTTAAAAAAAATATAAGGAATCTGTTTAATAAAGAGAGAGAAAGAAATGAAATGGCCATGAAGTGGGGGAAGATCTAAATGGCTCAGGTGGCCCCTGAGAGACTGAGAGGAAGAAATAGCATCTTTGGTTCTGGCAACATTCCAACTCTTGTTATATCCCCTGGATGCCCAGCAAAAACAATAAAGGAGCAAAACTAAATTTGTCCTCAAAAAAAAAGGGACCAAAAAAAAAAAAATCCTAGCATTAGTAGCACCCTCATTTGCAAATCCTTTTCTGAGTATTTGTTAAACACCAAACCCTGGGCGGAAAAAAGTACAACAGACACTAAGGGATTTAATAAATAGATACAAGAAACATATTAAAATTAAAACAGCATAAAACAGTGCCTCAAGCTCAGTGAGCATTTTATGTATTCTAATCTTAATACCTCTCTAGCTGATTGTGTAAGAAGTAATCTATCACGTTGTATGCGTTAGCTCAGTCATTGTGGAGATAAAAAGGTAAAGCCATCCTGAAACAGGAAACCAATATTCTTCCTGTTTAACCAACAAATCTAAAAATCTATTCTTTGCAACTATTTACTTTTGCTCTTGTCCACCACAACATGGTGCTCCACATGTTCCCCATAGTTTTATGACAAAGAGAAATTTTTCATGAACCACTTTTGTATCCCCACCCCCTTAAAGAAAGAGGGAGGAAAAACTGTTTCATACAGAAGGCGTTAGCTGTATGAATTAGAACTGCCACCTAAGTGTGGGCTAATGTAACCAAGAGGGATTTCACCTACATCCATTCAGTCAGTTTATGGGGGTTTAAAGAAATTCCAAAGAGTCATCAGAAGAGGAAAAATAAAGGTAATGCTTTTTGCCACACAGGTAGAATCTTTGAAAATATGTGTAATATGTAAAACATTTTGACACCCCCATAATATTTTTCCAGAATTAACAGTATAAATTACTTCACTTGTTCAAGAGCTTCCTATCAGCCTCTCTAATCACTACTCACAGTAACCTCAACTGCTGCCACAATGTACAAGCTGCAATTCTTGTCTTGCATTGCACTAACTCTTGCACTCGTAGCAAACAGTGCACCTACTTTGAGCTCTACGAAGGACACAAAGAAACAACTGGAGCCACTGTTGCTGGATTTACAGTTTCTTTTGAAGGAAGTTAATGTAAGTTTATTCCCTTTCTTACTAAAATTATTAATTTTAATTTTTCTAACTGGAGTTTGTTTTTTAATAACAATCTGTTATGCTTTCTCAGAACTATGAGAACCTCAAACTCTCCAGGATGCTCACATTTAAATTTTACATGCCCAAGAAGGTAAGTGCAACTTTCAACATTCAATTTACATTTTAATAAAATTGAAAGTAATATGAAAATCTGCACATTGACTGGAGAAGAATTAGTAACTTCAGTTACTAATGGGGCTTCTGCAAATGGCTTTGCTAATACTTTTTTAATATGTACTTGTGTGTGTTTTGGGGTAGAGGGAGTGGGACAGTTTTTAAAAAGATTGTGTTGACCTACTATTTTATTTAAAAATGTAAAACTCAAGAGATATTCAATTATATTGTTTTACCATCCAAATTAGCAAAATTGATTTCAGAAGCCCACTTTAAAAGATTCTTTACTGTATTAGGAGATTCCTAAGGATTTATCTTTGAGAGGTTGCATAGCAGTAATCAATAGCACAGATTCTAGGGCCATATTATTTGAACTGAAATCTCAGCTCTGCCATGTCCTAGCTTTTGTGATCTTGGGCAAGTTACCTATTCTTTTTGTGACTCAGTTTCTTATCTACTTATGTAAATGATAATTATATATACTTCATGCAGTTTTGTGAGGTTTAATGAGTACATGTAAAGTACTCAGAACAGCATCTGGCATATGGTAAATACCATATAAGCATTAGCTATTAGTAATAGTAAAGACAAAATTCCTCCTGGAGAGTATAAATTACAGTTTGGACTTAGACATCTTTTCTGTCAATAGACATAAAGACTTCTGATGCTATGTGGCTTATTTTCCAAGACTAAAAGCTTCATTTGGTCATTTGGGGATTCAGATAGTTAGATAAGCATCATCCAAGCTCCTAGAGCTACACTTGGAGTGTAAAGTTTCCTAGTAGTCATGCCAGTCAGTAAATAATGGGCAAAACTTTGGTGCTAGAAAGAGCTTGTCCTAGGGTGAATGGCCCAGAAAAAAGTGGGATTTAAGGATCATAGATGCAATCTCACTGATCCACTTCTCATAAATTTAAGGAAATTATGCTTCAAACGGCCCTTCTGAAAGATGAAAAGGAAGTAACTTAAGAGATGCTCCCTAGCTTCATCAGAGTCACATGTTATCTCCAGCAACATAGACACTACACTGTTTCTTGAGGGAAATAGCTCCAAGTTGTTCATGCCAAAAACTTAAGCACTGAACTTACAGAACTTGTAGTACTAATGCAAGTTGAAAGGGCATTAGATGGAAATGTCATAAGATGTATGTGGTGTAGTCCTACCTCTCCCTCTAAAAACTATTAGAAAGATAACATGAGAATATGTGCATAATTTAGAGGGTGTTGGAATTCTCTGAAATCTAAGTTTCCAAATGACAATGCAAAATCTATTTGAAACCAAAAGTAATGTGATAAACTCCACTCATTTGTTCATTTTACAACCATTCCGTGGTTGCAAAATAATTTAGAGAGCTATAAAAACATTTAAGTCAAAGGTTGTGATGTTAATACTATAAAGAACTGAAATTTAATCCAGGCTCCACCTAGTCATGTGGCCTTGGGGAAGACACTTAAATTCTGAGATTTAGTTTCCTTATTTGTAAAATGGAGATAACACACTGGATTACCTATCTCAAAAGGTGGCTCCTAGACTTAAATGGGCTTATTTAGGACATTAAAATGTACCACGAACTATGAAATATTAGTATTTTACATATATGAGTGTGTATGTTTGTGACTAAATCAGAAGGTCCATCTAAAAATCTTACAAATATTGTAAGCTTTTATTTGATTTGGCAAATAATTTTTTAAAATGTACCTTCTTGTACTTATTATAGAAAAGTAAAAAATTTAAATCCAGTTATATGTGACTTGCTATATTGAGTCATTACTAACTAGTTATAATTACCTAACTTATAAAATGTCAGGATTGTGACAGATGGCATCCAAGAGCTCCCTCTGTCCCTAAACAGTCTAAGATTCTCAACTCTTAGATTATTAAATATTAGAATCATAGAATGTGATCCTATACTTCTACATTATGACTACTCTGGTTCTAATAATTTCTATGCAGACTGGAAAAGAATTCAACCTGCACTGGTGATTTGCAATTGGGTGCAGAAATGCTGACTTTTTGCAAAGTCAAATTAAGCTGAAATTAATGACTCACTATTTGTTAACTAATAGTTAACACTAACCATGGGCAGCTGATCTCTAGTTTTTCAGTCTTATAATGTAAACCACATTGGTCCATCTTTATAGTAATGCTGAAAATAGGAACAATGGTAAAAACTATATACTGCCACTATTAATAAAATAAATTTGAGATTAATTTCTGATTCTGACATTTTGTCAGGGCAGATTGACCTGATAATTATTTTTATTATTATTCAAGGCTACAGAATTGAAACACCTTCAGTGTCTCATGGAAGAACTCAAACCTTTGGAGGAAGTGCTAAATTTAGCTCAAAGCAAAAACTCTCACCTGACAAATATCAAGGACTCAATGAACAATATCAATTTAACGGTTTCGGAACTGAAGGTAAGACATTATTTGCTCTCCTGAAAATAACATAAATGGAAGGGCATTTTAAAGTGGTATAACATTTTTGGTATTGTGAAGTACTCATGCATTTTAAGTCCACTGTGAACATAAGTCACTTTTATGTTAGATAAATTGTGGAGCTTAAAAGTGTAAGCTAGAGGGTTTCCACCTACCACCTACTCAACTCAGGAACAAGCCCCCATCCCTCAGTCTGTCACCCCTCACATTAACACAAAACTGGGAGTGGGATAAAACACTGAATTGAATTTCACAGAAAGCAAACAGGTTTCATTACATATTTTTTAATTCCTTCAGCTCATTTTCTAGAATAGCTAATTCTGATTACCTGAAAGGCTTTTCAAATGGGTTTTTCTTATCATTTGGTAGAAGAACTAAGAGAGTTATCTAAAAAAAAAAAAAAAAAATGGCAACCAGTAAAATGGCCAATGGACCAGATAATTAACTTTTATTTAGAGGTAATACTCACTTTCAGGACCTTAAGTATTTTTAAACGCATAGGAAGCATGAAATATACAAGGAACCCGGGTGATGTAAGAGATTCATGGCTCTCTTTTCTCATCCATCTGCCAAAGAACAAAGTTCATGAATTAATAGGGATCCTAAATAAACAGCATAATTTTAATTACAGTAGAACCAAGTTTCTAAAAGTATATAACTGCTTCCAAATAAGTCTCTTTATTAATAGACTGTTGCTTTCCATTTAATTTAAAAAATACATTGAGATTAGTCATCTTGTCATTGAAAGACTCAATTTATCATCCATGCTCTAAAATTCTTGACCAACATCAGAAAAACTCATTCTACATTCTAGATGCAAAATTAGGATAAAATTACATAAAAATCAGAAAGTGTTTCAGAAGCCAGCCACTTAAAAAAAAAATCTAACCCCTCAAGAGATTATGGTATTTAAATGATTATATGTAAGAGTGTATAAAACACTGCAATAGTTTATTTAAAGGGAATACTTTATCTCACTTGGTTTATGTTTTCTGGATAGGAATTACTTCAAATGTGAAAAATCCCTCTTTTTTATCTTGCTATATATCAAAATATTTTCTTCTTAGCTTGTCAACTAGAGGCAGAGTTGAAATAGTCCCTATCAGCAGAGGAGGTGAATTTCTAAAAAGCCATTCTACAGAATTTCTAGTGTTTAGATCTTTAAAAGTTGGGAAACTTACCTGCATTGATACTGAAGTGGGGTGGGAGTGGGGATGAGTATTTACGAAAATGTTTTTCATACAAATTTCCTCCCAAACAAAACCTTATCCTAACTTACTCTGGTTGTTTCTATTTTGCTTTGGGGAAAATATGAGGTTCACTCAAGCAGAAACATAGGAGACTTAAAAAGTTAATGATGAATAAAGTATAATGAGCTTATCACTACATACATGTAACCTATATATAGATATAAATCAGATATATTTCCAGAGAAAAAGAGGTTTAGCAACTTTAATTTTGCAAGCAGCATTTAATGAAGTATTTGTCTAAGACTGTTTTTTTGAATTGTACACGATTGAGAATAATTATATATAAGGTAAACTGCCCTGAACTAAAACAAAATTTCAAATGTTTTCTTTTTTACAGGGATCTGAAACAGGATTCACATGTGAATATGATGATGAGACAGTAACTGTTGTAGAATTTCTGAACAAATGGATTACCTTTTGCCAAAGTATCTACTCAACACTGACTTGATGATTAAGTGCCTCCCATTTTAAATGTTATCAGGCTATTTATTTGAGTATTTAAAATTTATATTTATTTTTTGATGTATGGTTTTCTATATTTGTAACTATTATTCTTCCTCCTCAGATGATAAATATGGATCTTTTAAGATTCTTTTTGTAAGCCCTAGGGGCTCTAAAAATTCATTTAAATTATTTATCCTAAAGTATTTATTTTTATATTGAACTGTTAAATATCATGTCTATGTAGGTCAGTTAATAAAATTATTTAATAAAGCTGATGAATAAAAACAAGCCCAGATATTTGTTATTCTGCGAATAGCACAGAGTAAGCACTAAAATATTTCTGAAATACTCATGTAAACTCTTCACAAGATGGTTAAGATGCTTAAAAAATTACCCCTTCCCCATTGGGGAAATGGGCTTCTCAAAGCTTTTGCTTTTTCTCCTTTCATGAATTGATTAGATTCTTAATTCTAGTCTGAGAAAATCCCATCAAATTATACTAGTTTCCTTCTCCAGGTCATGCTTTAAATAAGATGCCAGAACAAAAACACTCTTGAAACCCTTCATATAATTGGTGTGTTTCTCCTCCATTCTTCAGAATCTTATACCTTGCTCTCTGCCTTCAGGACACCCACTTGTATAACCTATACCAAAGCTTTCCCCTACCCTCTGGCTTTCCATTGGGTCCTGCCACTGGGTGGCTCCGGTAGGAGGTCTGAGGGACAGAAGAGATTCCTTTCTCTCTATGGAGTAGCCACTGCATGGCTGTGCCTCTTGACCAAAGAACCCAGTTTCTCTCAAGGTGGCTCTCTTGAGACTTTTTCCTTCTGGGTTCTGCTAACCTTTCTTTCCACTCCACCCTTTAAAGATGGTAACACCTGTACTATTACCAGCTCTGGGGTACTGAACTGTCTCTTGCAGTTTTCCTGTACCCTGACCATAGCTTTGTAAATTGTCTCTTTATTAGGTTCTCCTTAAATTAGTCTGAGTATACCATCAGTTTTGACTCAGACACAGTAATTGTACCTAAGAAATAGATCCTCAAAACAGATTTCTGGGACCAGGTTTTTCATATATTCAAGGAGCACAACAAAATTAGGACTATGAAAAATCTATAGGATGTAGTAGCATCCTGATTATTCAAGTTATCATCAATGGTAGCATAGGATAAGGTGCAGATGTAGAGCAAAATGTTACGAAATGACTGTGACATTTAATTGCTTCAGCAATAGTAGTTATAAAAATTGTGATTATCATCTGTATTCTTTTGATGGCCTAAGATAGAGAACAAAGGGAAAGAATTAAAGTTACAAATATACAATTAAAAACATGCATGGGCAACCAGAAGTCTTCATTGGTAGTTCTGAAGCAGTTCCTTATCTCTTGTAGTCATAGAACATATATGGCAAAGGAAAAATCCAAGAGTCTGATGTAAGTCTGCAAAGATGTAGTACCAATTAAAAGCTTTAGCTTTCCAGGTCTCTCATACTAAGGGTGGGGAAGGAGTGGGGCTCTGCGATATGGGATGTGGATATTCTGCCAGACATGGAGGCTGAGAACCTTGAACATTTGTCTTTCCTGTTGACAGACAACTTCTTTTCTTTAACAGTATCCCTTCTGAGGAAAAATCACACCTTTACTCAAAAACCTTCCAATGACTCACAAACTGAGGATATTTTTCCTCAGAATGCACCTCTATTATCTTTCACAGCCTCCATGCCTAACATGGGAGTTAAGATCTCAACATCGCTGTGCTAAACCAGCAGCCAATATATGGTACAGTCTTCCCCATAGCCCATCAAGAAGTATAAACAAAAGCATTCCATCTTATTATTATTATACTAAATGACTTACTTGAAAAAAAATTTTAACCTCCCACCAAAGAAACATTAGCTTGGTCAATTTTAAGGTCCTAGTGCCCAATGAGGCATGTTTCTACCAGGAACATTGACTTCTACCAGAAAACTGATTAAATGGAAGCTGAGACACCTTTTGGGCATCTGGGGGCTTTTCATGCAGCTGAACCAACAGGTATATAAAAGACTATTGTAGTGGCAGAGTTAACTGATTTTGATGACAAAGGGAAACTGAGATCCTGCTATAGAACAGAGGCAACTGCTACACAATTGGTAACACCATACTTGGAACCTGGGAAATTCAGCAGGACATCTCTTAGCTCTCTCCACTTGTATTGATCAATGGAAAACTGCATCAATTCTCAAAGTGTTAAGAATCCCAAAAACTCAGATACCACAAAATTGAGATCAGGAGTCTGCCACCAGGCAAAGAATTCCACCCAGCCAAAGTAATGGCAAATGATAAAGGGGAATGTGCAAAGAATACTGAAATAAGGCAGTTATGAGCACCAACTTTCATGACTATGAACTTTCATGACTACCAACTTTCTTGGCAATTGAACAGACCCAAGTAGTTATATATATTCTTGTTCCCACTATGTCAAATGGGACTTCACACAGTCTTACTTTATGTGAAAAATACTGGTGGTGTGCCTAACGTTTTAAGTTTCAGGAAACTATTGCTCAACTGACATTACCTCACAATGATACCAAAATTCCTTGCTTGGGATACAAACTTTTCTCCCAAATGAAGAAAGAGAGGACATGTTAAGGAACAAAGAGGTGAACTGTGCTAGATATCTTTTATTTTCCCCTTGACAACCTGACATCCTTTTCCACCCTGTTAAGCTGATTTATATGAATGAACAACATTAAAGTGCTTCCTGCCTTCCAGTTTGGTCAAATCCCTGGTAAGAGCTGGATGAAGTATCCGGCCACAGAATGGCTGCATCACTTGACCAAAGGTCATACTCCTCTCAAAGTAGCCCCTTTCTTTATGATCCTGACCTTCAAGTTTCTAGTAATCTCCTTCCTTCAACCCTATGAGTGGTAACAGTTCCTCTGTGTGAGGAGAGGGACCAATGCAGACAGGTCTCACAGGTTACATTCCTCAAGGGAAAAAATGGGCACAACTGACATCCTGGCTTTTTTACTGAGGGCATTTTCCAAATTATAGCACAGGAAAATGGAACTCAAGTGGCAGACCTATGAGGAAATAAAGGTAGGAGTTCAGGGTTGTCAAAGTGGATGGGATTTGAGAAGCAAAACAGAGGGAATTGTGGAGAAGGATCCCATCCATTTATCTATATGCAAACTCCCCTCAAAGGCTGATCCATCACCTGCACATGCGTAAGTTAAGATGCCTTCCAATCACCAAAAGAAATGGCAGAAAAAAGCAGAAATGAGGCAAATGAGCTGTGTGGTGCTGAGGAGACACATATTGGAGTATAAGCTCTGCCATTGGGGAAGGGTCTAGTAAATACATCAGGATTTAAGATGAGAAAAAAGAAAGGCCAAGACTCTAAGTAAATTGGCCTTAGAATAAGGACAAATCTGAAATACAACAGTTCTAACAAAGCCTAAAACCAAGATTCAACAGGATGAAAGGTATCTGCCAGATCCTACTTGCCTCCTCAGGAAAACACAATCTAGTTTAAAGATAACATCATCAAATCCAAATCTAGAGCCTCTATAATATTTTATTCACATATGGCATAAGTCAAAAAATTATGACTAACACACACACACTCAAAATTACAAGGCAAAAGCCAATAAAAATCTTCAGTAAAGAATTCAGATATAATTATAAGTCACAGATATTAAAATAACTGATTAATATGTTCATGAAAATATGGCATTAGTTCTAAAATATGGATAAATACATGTATTTTTGCAGAAAGTTGGAATCTACTGAACATTCTAGAACTGAGAAATACAGTATCTGAAATTAATAAATCAGTAGATGTGTTTAATAGCATAATGGAAATAGCAGAAGACTGGAATACTGACTCAAAGACAGACCAATAAAAATTAACAAAACTAAAGACCAGGGGGGTGGGGGGGGAAGATACAAAAGATTTTAAGAAACAAGTAGAATACAATAAAAAGATCTAACATACGGGTAATTAGAATCATAAAAGACGAGGAAAAAAAGAGGAAGAAGCTATATCTGAAGATATAATGGCTAATAATTTCATAAACAATTAAAAGACATTTACCTACAGATTAAAGATGCTCAGGATAAATACAAAACAACAACAGTAACAAATACCCACACAAACCCCTCAAATCCACACCTAGGGAAATCACAGTCAAAACTGCTGAAAAGCAAAGATAAAAAGCAGCCAGTGGGGCAGGGCAGGGGTAGGAGGGGGAAGGCAATGCCTTCAGCAAAGCAATAATAAAACTGTTTGCTAATTTTTCACCAACACTTATGGAAGCTGAAAAACAATGGAATGGCATATAGGAGATAAAACAAACAAAATACATAATAATGTAGAATTCTGTATCCAGAATTCCTTAGAAATTTAGATGAAACAGACATTTCAGACAAAATGCTGAGAAAACTAGTTAAAAAAAGACCTGAACTACAAGTACTGCTAAATGAATAAGTTTAGGTTCAAAAGGAAAATCCCAGATGAAAGCACAGAACTGCAAAAAAGAAGTAGTACACACTGGGGAAATAGTGGGTAATTAGGATGACTGTGTCTTGTGGCATTTTAACATATGCATAAGTAAAATATTTGACAACTAAAGAACTAAGGGCAAAAGATAATAAATAGCATTAAAATGTTACATTAAAACTTGTATTGTTTGAGAAGAGCTCAAAGAATAAAGTTTAAATAGACTGTAGTAAATCAAATTTAATATTATAATATAGGGTAATCTCTTAAAAAATAGTACAACTAGAAATAATAAAGGAGAAAACATAATATTAAAAATAAACCTAAAAAAGGAATAAAGTGAATCTATAGGAACAAAGGAAACCTTGTTGAACAACTCGGGAATTTGGTAGAAGCCATAGAAAGTGTCTTAGAAGTTGGACTAATCTAGCCTTAATGTAAAGGCTACTCTAACCTTGCCTTAATAAAGCTTAAAAGCAAGTCTTGAAAGACTCAAGATGATCCACAAGTAAATTAATTCTATTTCAGAACAACATTCAACATTGTTTAAAATAAGCCAACGATACCTAGAAATGCAACAAAGCATTAATAATGTCCAGCATAAACCAAGATTGACCAAGCATGTGAAAAAGGAGTAAAATGTGACCTATAACCACTAGAAAAACAGCTCAATAGAAACAGAAAAAAGAATGACAGGAGTGTTGGAATTCACTATTATAAATATGTTCAAGATTTAAAAGACAAACTGAACACAAGGGACCAGTAGAGAATCTAACTGAGAAATGGAAACTATAAAAATGGAAACTATTAAAACTATAAAAATGAACCAAAGTCCTAGAACAGAAAAATATATGAAATTTAAGAATCATACGATAGGCTTAACAAGAGATTAGACACTGAAGAAGAAAAGATCAGTTAACTTAAACATACTATCTTAGAGAAACTATGAAACTAAAGAACAAAGAGAAAAAAGTAAACTCAATGGATACTATCAAGTGGTTTAACATATAGGTAAATAGAAATACCAGAAAAAGGAGAGAAAAAATTTTTGAAGAAATAATGGTCAAAAATAATAGAAATTGAATTGGTAATTTAAAACATTCTCATAAAGGAAATTCCAGGCCTAAATGTCCTTTCTGTTATATTCTTCTAAATATTAAAAAAATAAATACTAGCCATCTTAACACAAACAATCCAAAAGAATAGAAAAAGAAAGAACACTTAAAAAAATCACTCTATTAGACCAGCCTAACCTTGATACCAAACTAACATTATAAGAAAGATTAAATATAGGCCAGGAATTCTGATAAACACAAATGCAAAACCTTTAACAAAACATTAGCAAATAAAAATAGTGTTATATATAAAAGGTAATATATGTAACCAAATTGGATTTATTCCAAGAATATAAAATTGGTTTGATGATTTTTAAAAAATTTAATTCACCACAAAGAAAAAAAGAAATTTACATAGACTACATGAATCAACTCAAGTGGTGTATAAAAATCAGTTGAGAAAATTAAAAAAAAGTAGTGCTCAGAAAACTAAGAAGAGAATTTCCTTAAACTGAGTGTATCTGTCACAAAACCATAGCCAATATGTTAATTATGAAATATGGAACACTTTCCTGAGTTTAGGACCAAGACAAGGATGTCCACCACAATTTCTATTCAATCGTGCAGTAGAGATTCTAAAAATGTAACAAAGGAAAAGCAGTAAAAGATTAGAAAGGAATAATTAAAATTATCATTTTTCACAGATGTGACTGTACAAATAGAATGTCCAGAAGAATCTGCAATCATAAACTATTAGAATTAATGGATGACCATGGTAAGATTACTAGTAACGAGATTAATATACAAATATCTACCGTATTTTTATATGCCAGAATCAAAGAAAGAATATTTAAAACCAGTACCATTTGCAACAGCACCAAATAACATCAAATAACTGGGAATAGATGTCATGAAATATATACCTCTATCTTGAAAGAAACATTACTAAGAGAAATTAAGACCTAGATAAAAGAAAGGATCTACCATGTTTGTGAATTGTAAGACTCAATATAAGATGTTGGTTCTACCTAAATTTATCTATAGAGTTAATGCAATTTAAAATTTCAATAGATTTTAAATGTGTGTTTGTGGTGGAGGGGCAGTATGAAACCTAAAGGTGAAGCTTAATTTTATATGGAAATACAAAGAATCTAAAATGGCCAAGACATTCTTGAAGAAAAACAAAGCTGGAGGACACGTTACCAAATATCAATACTTATTAAAAAGCTACATAATAACTAAGCATTGTATTGACATAGGACAGAGCAGTGGAAAAGAAAAAAGACCAATATATATAAGGTTACATAAGAAATCCTTGAGCATTATGCCCAGAAAAATGGAAAATAACAAGTGTTGACAGAATATGGAGAAACTGATAACCTTTATTGTGCACTGCTTTTGGGAATGCAAAATGATGTAGCCACAATGGAAAACAGTGGTAGTTCCTTGAAAAATTAAAGAATTACCATATGATCTAACAATTCCACTTCAAGGTTTGTGTCCAAAAGAATTGAAAGCAGGACTCAACATACTTGCATACTCATATTCATAGCAACATGAATTACAATGGCCCAAAGGAAAAAAAAAACCAAGTGTCCATTAACAGATGAATGGATAAACAAAAAATGCAGCATACCCATACAAATGGAAACGTTATGCAGCCCAAAAAGGAAATTTCAATACATGCTACATCATGAACAAACTTTGAAAACACTATGCTAAGTGAAATAAACCAGACACAATAGTACAAATATTTACGATTCCACTTACATGAGGTATCTAGAATAGGCAAATTCATAGACAGAAAATAGATTCATGCTTACCTAGGGGCTAGGGGAAAGAGGGAGTGGGGAGTTATTGTTTAATGGTACACAGTTTCCGTTTGGAATGATACAAAAGTTCTGGAAATGGATAGTGGTGATGGTTGCAAAACATTGTGAATGTACTTACTACCACTGAATTGTACACCTAAAAATGGTTAAAAGTAAATTTTGTAATGTATATCTTACCACAGTAAAAACAATGCATAGACATTCACTGCTGCTTTATTTGTAATAGTCAAAACTGGAAAAACCCCAAATGGGTTCGCCTTCATGGGTGAAGGGATACATTGTGGTAATATATAAAATGAAATATTATTCAGCAATAAAAAATAACAAACTATTGATACCTGCAACAACTTGGATTTATCTCAAGGTCATTGTAATGAGTGAAAAAAGCCTATTTCCAAATACTATACTATACAATTGCATCAATATAACATTCTCAAAACGATACAATCATATATAGAGAGAACAAACTGCCAGATATTGGAGAAGGTTTGACTATAAAGACTAAGATGGAGGAACTGATAACCTTTGTTGTACACTGCTTTTGGGAATGCAAAATGATGCAGGTGATAGTTTTATTAATGTATACATATGAAAATATTCCATAAACTGTACACATAAAAAAGGAGTACATATGAGAATTGGTAAAATCTGAGTATGTTCTTTGGTCTGGTTAATTGTATTGTGCCTATGTCAATTTCCTGGTTTTGATTATGTTTTATAATTATGTACCATTGAAGGAAGGTGGGTGATGGGTACAAAGGACTTCTCTGTACTATTTCTGCAACTTCTTATGAGCCTATATTATTTCAAAATAAAAGGTTTTTAAAATTCTGAGAGAAAACAATTGTTTTTAGGTTCTTTTTTTTCAGTAAAAAAAACCACACATTCAACTTGGTGTCATATACCTTCTTAATTCAGAAAGTTCTTAGCTTTTAAAAGTACAAGTCACCTTAGTAAGTGCAGTAAACAGGAGGTGTAGTCATTAAAATTCTAGCAGTAAGTGATCAGATAGTTCATCTGTAACATCTATATCTAAGGGACCCAGAGACATTCCAAATTTCTGTAGTAGTAAATTTAGCTGTTTCTAGATATGCCTACACACATCTCTATCTTTCTTGGGGAAAAATGTAAAAACTTGGTAACTTTTCAATAAGTAAATATTAACTAATTACTATAGGAAAGTCACTGCTCAGGAGGCAGTAAGTAAAAAATGAATATATTTACAATTTAGTGACAGTGATAAAAAGTAAAAATGTGTCAATGGAGGAATGGGATATGTGAGAGTTCAGAGATATGAACGATATTTAAAACTAGGTTTCAGAGCAAATTTCATGGAAAATTTATTTTGAAACTGTCCTTAAAGTAGGAAGAATTTGGATAAAGATTGAGTGGAGAGGCTCCAATTTAAGATGGTGAAGTAAAAATTCCTGAACTCACCTCCTCCCAGGGACACACCTAATCTACAGCTATATACAGAATAATGTCCTCTGAAAACAAAACTAAAAACCAGCAAAAACAAGTTTGTCCCCTCACATTGGGCAAATGAGAGGGATATCACATCAAAGAGGATAGGAAAGTCTAAAACACAATCTCACCATAAACCCCACCCACTGTGAGGTGATCCAAACAAGGAGGAACTCAAAACCTGGACTTTCTCACTGAGCAGCAGAGGGCTTATACCACACATTGGACATTTCAGCTTTTAAGATCAGCACCTGAGAAATAAGCCCTCCAAGTATTTGGCTTTGAGGACCAATGGGGAACAGCTCTTAAAGGGATTGTGCACAGGCTGACCTGCTCCACAGCCAGTGTAGAAGCAGTCATTTGAAAAGAACCTAGACTTTATATAAAAGAGATTCATTTCCTAATTTTAAAGCACTGGGCTGAGGAGCAGGGGCTTGATGGGATACTCTTTAGAAACTGATGCTGGTGGGTGCCATCTTTCTGCTTTTGTTCCGCTTTGCTAAAGCCAGAGGACACCATCTTTGTACTCACACTCCCTCTGCTGTGCTTCAGAATGCTGGTATCTCCTGGAGGGGAGCTTCTACACACATCTGGTGTTCTGGTCTTTTATACTTGGTGACTTAGTTTTTGTGGCAGTCACCCAGGGGATGCCCCTTGATAACCTGGCTCCAGAGACCAAGGGCTTGCATTCCTGGGTCTGATGGGGCTATAACAAGCAGAGAGACAGTTCTTGGAAGTCTGTCATTCCCAGGGCACTGCACAGGTTGCATACTGAAACACACCACCAGTCTTTTTGTTAAAGAGGTCTATTTTCTTGTCCAGATGTGGTCTGAGGGGCAGGTTTCTAGTCTGACACACATATAGGGACCTAAGAGACTCTGTAGGACCTACAGAGGTGCATTCAGGGAACATCCAACAGGTGGATGCAATCTTTGTGCTCTCTGTGTCTCACTTCAGCTCACTGGTATCTTATAGAAAGAACTCATAACCTTCTCTGATTCTCTGGCTTTTGTAGCTGCTGCCCATGGGATATCCCTTGATTGCCTAGCTCTAGAGGCCAGGGGGACTTGCATTCTTGGATATCATGGGACTAACATAGAAGCTATCACCCTCCAGGGCACCACACAGCTGACTTACATATAACCCCAGGTTTTCTGTGAAAGAGGCCTAAGTGCTAGTCCTGGAGCTTTGGCTTTAAGGGCAGGCTTCAGGTTTGGCACACATCTAGAGGGTATGAATGTGCTCTCAGGGAACACAGGCCAGGGGACACCATTTTTGCACTTTCCCTCTGCCTTGTTACAGCTCAACAGTATCTCCCAAAAAGGAGCTCATACACTCATCTGGAGTCTTAATTTTTGTGAATGCTGCTCTGGGGATACCTCCAGATTATCTGGCTCTTGAAGGCTAGTGGGGCTTAGGCTTGTAGGCTTGTGGTCCTAAGCCCCACTAGGACTACATATATTTGCATACTTTAAAAGCTACTGCTTGAGGGTCTGGCTTCCAATCAGCCTAGATTCTAGGTGCTGAAAGCTTCCCCTCTGGGATACTAACTGGTCTCAGGCACTGTCAACTACTGGCAGATATTAAAAAAAAAAAAGGTTGCCTGGACGATCAAGATCAAAACTCTAACAGACAAACATAACATTAAAACACGTAGAACAATTGAAACAACTCTCAATAAATAATTAATTTAAAAGTTTTAAATGGTAATACCAACTTTCCAGGAGTAGTAGACCTTTTTAACCTCTATCATCATGTAACCAATAAAAATTATAGTTTCTAACAAAATAATCCAGATTTAAAGTACCATAAAGAAAGGGAATTCAGGCTCAGCAGAATTTTTAACAACAGAAACATGTATGTTATTTCCAGGAACAAATACTGTTTTGGTAGTCAAGATGTTCCTTTGGTACTACTGAGACTATTAAACAAAATCAATTATTTTTGACATCTATTATAACACAAGAAGTGACAGAGTAGTAAGTTGTAGTTTAAGTCAACTTAATTTATAGGATGGTTTCAGGATCAAAAGATTTCTAAAGAGGAAATTCTCATGCTTCCTGTTTACTTAACAATATTCTTTCTCCCTTCTCACATCAAAGAACAGTTACCTTTATCTAGGAACCATCAATTTCAGCTCATTCTCAAAGACAATAAACTTGCATTTGAAAGTAACCATGATCCTTCATTAACTGTTATTATGAAGCCTAACAACATTCATATCCAGTCCCAGTCAATATTTTAAAGTTATTTGTACACATTTCATATACAGATTTTCCTTAAATTATTTTTCATAAGTTAGATCATCTAAAGCTTCCATAAAATAATGCTGTCATGTCACTTCACCTTATGTGGAAAATGAAATGTAATTATCTAAATACCTCCCAACTAAAAATTTTTAAGTTCCTATAACAGATACAATTTAATGTCTGCTCTACCTCTACAGGCAATGCCTTAATGCATGACCAAAACATTTTTTATTCAACAGTTTAGAACACTGCTTTCTTAACTTTTCATACCATGACAAAGATATAAAACTAGCATTACTGAACACGGGGGTAAATAACAGGCTGCCTAAGGACAGAGCTGACTGTCCAGGCCTCTAGCTGTCTCTGGGCCCACATAGACCCCTCAAAAGCTGAATAGACTGAACCCTAAATCTCCCTGTATAAGCCATCACTTATGCCAATATTTTACCTACTGTACTATTTCTCCTAATAACTGAGTTAGACTGAGGGTGAGGAGACCATGACAAAATAAAGGCCAGAGTTAAATTTCTAAGAATTCAACCATTGAAAATATTGACACAAACTCCTGTTCTCTCATAATCTGCCCCTTCAATGAAATTTCTTTACATCTACTCAATTTCCCTCTTTTCTTTTCCTTTATTTTGGCTTGAGCCATTTCAGTAATGCATTCACACTACCCAAGATTCCTTAAGCAGATCTGACCCAACCACAGCTGTGCCAATTCTTTAACCTCGTATCTACCATCCCCTCAAACAAGCCATAAACATTACATTAGGAGGCTCCTCTAGAAGTTCATGAACATTGATGAAATATCCCCAATCTTATAAACAAATAAACAAAAAACCCCACCTACCTAAAGCCATATTATTCTCATAATCCAGCTGTTTAAAGAATAGAATTTCTTCCCAAATCCTCACCTCCCATTAATTCCCTGACTCTGGCCAACTTTACCTCTAATATCACCAACTTTTCATTCTGTAGGATAGTGTTTTTCAAAGTGTAATAATTTGTTAAAATGTAGATTTGGGGCCTGTTCTCAATTTTGCTGAATCAAGATAACCTGGAGTGGTGTCTCTACTAAGTAACCAGGTTTGGGAATAGCTGTTTTAGTTACTGGTGGACTTCTGGTTGCCAAATCCAGTCATCATTCTCATTGACCCTTTGTAGCACTTGAAAATGCTTATTCTATCCTTGAAATTCCTCTTTCTGATATCCTCACTCTTTATCTACCTGTCAAATAACTCCATGTTTTCTCTTATTTTTCCAAATTCAAAATATGTGTCCCTTCAGATTCTATCCCTAATGTTCTTCCTTTTATACTCCCTAAGAAGAAGCAAACATCTTCTCTCACAACTTGATTACCTCTTTGCAAGTAATTCCTAATTTTTTACCTGTACTCCAAAATATTTTCAAGGTGTTTGTCACTGTATTTCCAACTGCTGAATATCTCCACTTGATAATCTTACTAACACCATAAAAATGTATGTTAAAATTTCAAATCTTTTCAGACAAATCAGACTCTATTCTTGACTTCTCTATGTCTATTTAAATTACCTACATACAAATATATTGTATTTATGTATGTGTGTGTCTGTGTGTGTAAAAACAGAGTGCACATGCACACACACATTGTCAGGAAGAAGTTATTTTAAGTTACTTTAAAACACATTAATCTGTACATATCTGGTAGGATATATTCTAAGGAAGAAAACAATTTTAAATTGAGTAAATCATAATATTGATGGTAGTGATGGTATTGTTGTTTTGAGACTATTGCCTGTGTGTAGTGGAAAAAAGTAAATAAAAGAAAGAACAAGATCTGTCAAGATGGCAGAGCACAAAGACCCTGAGCTCACCTCTCTCCTCTCACAAGCAAACAAACATCACAACTATTTGCAGAACAACCATCAATGAAAAAGACTGGAACTTACCAGAAAAGATCTTCTAAAACTAAGATATAAAGAAGAAACCACAAAAAAGATCGGCAGAAGGGGTGGATTTGTGACAGAGTCAAGTCGCATTCCCCCAGTGGGCAACCCACAAGCTGAAGAATAATCACACTGCAGAAGTTTGCCCACAGGAATGAGAGGTCTGAGCCCCATGTCAAACACCCCAAACCCAGGAGTCCTGCAGAAGGAAGATAAGCCCCCAAAGCATGTGGCTTTGAAGGATAGTGGGACTTAATTCTGGGAGTTCCAGAGGACCAAGAGAAATAGAGATTTCACTCTTAAAGGGCACACACAAAATCACACACTCCAGGACAAAAGGCAAAAGTATTAATTTGTTATTAGCTTGGGTCAGACCTACTTGCTGCTGTTGGAGTCTCTTGGAGAGTCAGGAGGCAACTGCATCTCAACTTGGGCACACAGACACTGGTGGCAGCCATTCTTGGGAGCTCCTTCTAACACATGGACATTAGTACTGGTGGGCAACATTGTAGAGTCATCCAACTACATTAGCCCCCAGGAACCAGCCCTGCCCTGATCCAAAAACCTATAGGCGCCAGTGGGATGCTTTAGGCCAAGCAGCTAACTGGGCAGGGACACAGCCCCACCCTTCAGCAGACAGGTTGCCTTAAGACCTCCTGAGATCACAGCTGCCTCTGGTCATAGCTCTGGCCACCAGAGGGCCCAGGATCCAGCTCCATCTACCAGTGGGAAGGCACCAGCACCAGAATCCCCTGGGTCTCAGCCGTGGTGCCAGGAAGACTGCTGTAGCCTCTGGACCAGCCTCACCTACCAGGAGGCAGATATCAGACTTAAGAAAATTACAGTCCTGCAGGTTATGGACCCAGCCTGCCCATCAGCAGGTCAGACCTTACCCTGGGACCATCTGGGCAACAGCCCTGCCCACTAGCAGGCCAGCATAAGGTTTGGGACACTCTGGACACCATACTGTGTCAGGAACTGGTCCCCACCACCAGCAATATGATAGCAGCACTGGGACCCTAGGCCCTGCAACCAGACTCCAGGACCTGACTCTGCCTGCCAGTAGTCCAGTGTTAACCCCAGGGCCTGGCTTCACCCACTGGTGGGAAGGCAACAGCCCTGGAGTCTCCTGGTCCCTAACTCTGCCAAACAGTGAGCCAGTGCTATCCTTGAGGCTATCTGCAGTTCTGCAGTCAGCTACCTGTGACCCAGCTCCACCAACCAGCAGCCGGCAGCCTGTCTACAAGGCAGGACTTGGCAAACAACTGGACTGGGGACCAACCTAGCCTAAAGACTGCCCACATGGTCAGCCTGCCAAAACAGAAGGACCTATGCAGCCTTCACAAGGGGAACCCTAGAGCATACAGTTCAAGTGATGGGAGGGGAGTGCACTGCTGGAACTCATACAAATACAGACTTCTCCAAGGTCAGGAAACATAACCTACAAGATATATAAAAATACAAATAGCAACTTAGGCAAAATGAGGTGACAGAGGAACATGTTCCAGATGAAGGAACAAGATAAAAGCCCAGAAGAAGAACTAAGTGAAGTGGGGTTAGGTAACCTACTCAAGAAAGAGTTCAGTGTAGTCATCATAAAGATGATCAAAGAACTTGAGAGAAGAATAGATATACAGAGTGAGAAGTTAGAAGTTTTTAACAGAGTTAGAAAATATAAAGAACCACCATAGATGAAAAACACAATAATTGAAACGAAAACTACATTACAAGGAACCAATAGTAGACTAAATGATACAGAAGAATGGATCAGCAAAATAGAAGACAAAGTAGCAGAAACTACTGATGCTTAATAGAAAAAAGAATAAAAAAAAAATAAGGACAGTTTAAGAGACCTCTGGGACAACATCAGGCACGCCAATATTTGCACTATAGGGGTCCCAAAAAGAGAAGAAAGATGCTAAGAACATATTTAAAGACTTAATAGCTGAAAACTTCCCTGCCTTAGGAAAGGAAACAGACATCCAAGTCCAGAAAGCACAGAGTCTGTTACAGTATTAACTCAGAGGAACACACCAAGACACACTGTAATTAAAATGGTAAAATTAAAGATGAAGAGAAAATATGAAAAGGACCAAGGAAAAAGCAACAAATAATACATAAGGAAACTCCCACAAGGCTATGCTGACTTCAACAGAAACTCTGCCGGCCAGAAGGGAGGGGCATGATATATTTAAAGTGATGAAAGGAAAGAAACTATAAGGCTCTTAACCTGGCAAGGCTCTTATTCAGATTCGATAGATCAAAAGCGTTACAGAAAAGAAAAAGCTAAAAGAATTCATCACCATCAAACCAGCTTTACAAGAAATGTTAAAGGAACATCTGTAAGTGAAAAAGAAACAGCCACAACTAGAAACATGAAAATTAAGAAATGAAAAAGCTAATCAGTAAAGGCAAACATACAGTAAAAGTAGGAAATCACCCACACACAAAGCTAGTAAGCAAGTTAAAAGACAAAAGTAGTAAAATCATCTATATCCACAATAAGCAGTTAAGGGATATACAAAACAATTAGATATAAAAATATGATATAAAAATAATAATTGTGATGGGAAGAGAGTACAAATGCATGGTTATTAAAATGCACTTGAAATTAAGAGACAGCAACTTAAAATAATTACACACACACACACAGACTACTAGAAAAAGCCTCATGGTAACCACAAACCAAAAATCTATAATAGATACACATACACAAAAAGAAAAAGGAATCCAAAGATAACACTAGACATAAAATCATAAAAGAAGAAAACAAAAGAAAAAAGGAAAAAAAGATCCATAAAACAACTGCAAAACAATTAACAAAATGGCAATAAGAACACACATATCAGTAATTACTGTAAGTATAAATGGGCTAAATGTACCAATCAAAAGACACAGAGTGGCTGAATGAATACAAAATAAGACCTGTTTATACGCTGCTTACAGGAGATTCACTTCAGATCTAAAGATACACACTACAGACCGAAAGTGATAGAAAACGGCATTTTGTGAAAGAAAACAGAAATCAAAAGGAAGCCAGGGTAGCAGTATTTCTATCAGACAAAATTTACTTTATAATATAAGACTATCACAGGTGACAAAGAAGGACACTAAATAATGATCAAGGGACCTATCCAAGAAGAAGGTATAACAATTGTATATATATATCCATCCTAACTGGGAGCACTTAAATACATAAAGCAAATACTAACAAATATAAAAGGAGAAAATAACAGTATCACAATAATAGTAGGAGACTTTAACACCTCTCTTACATGAATGGACAGATCATTCAGACAGAAAATCAATAAGCAAACACTGGTCTTAAACGACATTAGACCAAATGGATTTAATATATGTAAACAGAACATCCCATCTAAAAGCAGCAGAATACATATTCTTTCAAGTGCACATGGGCATTTCCAAAACAGATCACATGCTAAGCCACAAAACAAGCATAAGTAAATTTAAGAAACTGAAATTATATCAAACATCTTTTCTGACCATAATGCTATGAAACTAGAAATCAACTACAAGAAGCTGCAAAAAACACACACATGAAGGTTAAACATTATGCTACTAAACAACAAATAGGCCACTGAAGAAATTAAAGAGGAAATAAAAAATTACCTCGATACAAATGAAAACAAAAACATGATCCAAAACCCATAGGTTTACATCCCATAGGATGCAGCTTAAGCAGTTGTAAGAAGGAATTTTACAGTGATACAAGCTTACATCAGGAAACAAGAAAAATCTCAAATAAACAATCTAAACTTACACCTAAAAGAAGTAAAGAAAGAAGAATGAACAAAATTCAAAGTTAGTAGAAGGAAAGAAGCCAGAAATGAATGAAATAGAGACTAAGAAAAAAAAAAAAAAAAAAGAGAAAAGATCAATGAAATGAAAAGCTGGCTCTCTGAAAAGATAAACAAAATTGACAATCCTTTAACCAGACTCACCAAGAAAAAAGGAGAGATGGTCCAAATCAATAAAATCAGAAATAAAAAGAAGTTACAACCAACATGACAGAAATATAAAAGATCATAAGGGACTACCACAAACAACTAAATGCCAATAAAAAGGACAATCTAGAAGAAATGGACAAATTCTTGGAAATGTACAATCTCTCAAGACTGAACCAGGCAGAAACAGAAAATATAAATAGACCAACTACCAGTAATGAAACTGAATCAGTAATTTAAAACCTCCCAACAGGCAAAAGTCCAGGAACAGATGACTTCAGAAGAGAATTCTACCAAAAATTTAGATAAGAGTCAACACCTATCCTTCTCAAGCTATTCTGAAAAATTGGAGAGGAAGGAACACTTCTGAACTCATTCTATGAGGCCAGAATTACCCTGATAACAAAACCAAATATATCTCAAAAAAAGGAAATTACAGGCCAGAATCACTAATGAACATGGATGCAAAAAACCTCAACAAAGTATCAGCAAACTGAATCAAACAGTATATTAAAAGGATCATACAACCTTGATCAAATGGGATTTTACAGGGATACAAGGATGGTTCAATATCCACAAATCAATCCATGTGATACACTACATTAACGAATTGAAGAATAAAAATAACATGATCATCACAATAGCTTCAAAAAACCCTTTTTGACAAAATTCAATATACATTTATAACACACACTCTCAACATAATGAGTGTAGATGGGACATACCTCAACATAATAAAGGCCATTTAAGACAAACCCACAGCCAACAACACAACAGTGAAAAGCTGAAAGCATTTCCTTTGAGATCAGGAACAAGACAAGGATGCTCACTCTTGCTACTTTTATTCAATATAGTATTGGAACTCCTAGCAACAGCAATTAGACAATAAATAAAAATTTTCCAAATTAGAAAGGAAGAAGCAAAACTCACTGCTTGCAGGTGAAATTATACTACACATAGAAAATCCTAAAGACACGACCAGAAAACTACTAGAGCTCATCAATGATTTCAGCCAAGTTGCAGGATACAAAATTAACTTACAGAAATTGATTGCATTTCTATACAGTATCATGAAACTATCAGAAAGAAAAATTAAGGAAACAATCCCACTTATCATTTGCATCAAAAAGAATAATATATCTAAGCTCACAGTGAAAAAGAATGCGACAATGAATATATGTATGTTCATGTATAACTGAAAAATTGTGCTCTACATTGGAAATTGACACATTGTAAACTGACTATAACTCAACAAAAATATGTAAAAAAAAAACAAAACAGAATAATATATCTAGGAATAAACTTACTTAAAGAGGTGAAAGACCTGTATTTGGAAAGCTATGAGACACTGATGAAAGAAACTGAAGATGACACAAACAAATGGAAAGATATACTATGTTCTTGGACTGGGAGAATTAGTATTGTTAAAATGAACATAATACCCAAGGCAATCTGCAGATTCAGTACAATCTCTATCAAAATACCAATGGCATTTTTCACAGAAGAAACAATTTTAAAATGTTTATGGAAACACAAAAGACCCCAAAGAGCCAAAACAATCTTGAGAAAGAACAGGTTGGAGGAGTCAACACTCCTTGACTTCATACCACAAAGCTACAGTCATCAAAACAGTATGGTACTGGCACACACAAAAAAGACATATAGATCAATGGAACAGGACAAAGAGCCTAAAAATTAACCCACAACTTTATGGCTAACTTGTGACAAAGAAGGAAACAATACACAATGGAGAAAAAAATAGTCTCTTCAACAAACTGTTGGGAAAACTGGACAGCTACATGTAAAAGAATGAAACTAGAACATTCTCTAACATCATATACAAAAATAAACTCAAAATGGGATAAAGAACTAAATGTAAGACCAGAAACCATAAAACTACAGGAAAAACACAGGTAGAACACTCTCTAGTGTACACTGTAGTAATTTTTTTTTTAATCTGCCTCCCTAAGTAAAGGAAATAAAAGGAAAAATAAACAAATGGGACTTAATTAAACTCAAAAGCTTTTTCACACCAAAGGAAATGATTTACAAAATGAAAAGACAATCTACATAATGGGAGAAAATATTTGCAAATGATCTGACTGATAAAGTGTTAATATCCAAAATCTATTAACAGCTCATTCAACTCAACATCAAAAAACAAACAACCCAACTAAAAAATGAGCAGAAGAACTAAACAGACATTTTTTCTAAAGAGAATATGCACATGGCCAACAGACACATGAAAAGATGCTCAACATTGCTAATCATCAGGGAAATGCAAATCAAAACCACAATGTGCTATTATCCCACACCTGTCAAAATGGCTATCATCAAAAAGAAGACAATTAACAAATGTTGGTGAGGATGTTGAGAAAAGGGAACCCTCATAAACTGTTGATGGGAATGTAAATTGGTGCAGCCACTGCAGAAAACAGTTTGGAGGTATGCACCCCAATGCCACTCTTGTGTATATATATGAAAAAAACACAAAAATACTAATTCAAAAACATACACACCCCCCAATGTTAACAGCAGTATTATTTATAATTGCCAAGATACAGAAGCAACCTAAATGGCCATCAATAGATGAATGGATAAAGAAAATGTGGCGTGTATATATATATAATGGAATATTACTCAGCAATAAAAAAGAATGATATTTGCTGTTTGTAACAACATGGACAGATCTGGAAGGTACTATGTTAAGTGAAATAAGTCAGAAAAAGACAAAAACTGTATAATATCACTTATATGTGGAGTCTAAAAAATAAAACAAACTAGGAAATAAAACAAAAAAGGAGACTGATAGATATAGAGAACAAACTAGTGGTTACCAGTGGGGAGAGGGAAGTGGGGGAAGGGCAATACAGAGGCAGGGGATTAAGAGATACAACTATTATGTATAATATAAGCTTCAAGGATATAGTATATAACACAGAGAATGTAGCCATATATTGTATAATAACTGTAAGTGGAGCATAACCCTTACAAATTGTGACTCATCATATTTTACACATGTAACATATAATACTATACATCAATTATACTTCAATAAAAATAAATTTTTTAAGTAAGTAAGAAATTGTGTTGGTATCAATAGGAATCAAGATTTTAGTGTGAGAGAAACTAGATTCAAATGTAAGATTTAAGAGTTTAAACTAAAAACCCAGTAGACCTGAATGTGAAATGGAACTATCAATGTGAACTAAATATATTATTTTATCTTAAATTAATATAATTATTTCCAAGCTCTTTTCTCTAGAAAGGCCTAAGGAAAAATAACCAACTCATGAATAGGTACCCTTAGCATCCAGATTATGGTTTCTAAACATGACTTTCCATGAAAAATGAGGCTTCTTGAGAGAAATGGCCAATACCATGATTGGGGCAACAAATGCACAAGATGAGGCAAGAACATTCTGTCATAAGAGAAAGAAAGAAAGCCAACAAAGACTACTGGGATATAGACTATAGGAATTGCCTATATCAAAAGATATAGGCACCAACATGACAATGCTACATGAGACAAGGACACTACTCACAACTTCAATTCACACTGAACTAGAAAATCATAGCCAGTGGGGAAAAAAAGAAAATGAAATTAGATAATAAATATTGGGACTGAATAAACTTTTTGTTATTCACATATGACATAACTGTGTATGAAGAAAATCCAAAAAGCTATACACATTAAGTCAATCAATTTAAGAAGGTCACTGGCTATAAAGCCAATCTTAAAAGGTCACTGTATGCCTATATACCAGCAACAAATAAATAGAAAATAAAATATACAAAATGATACTACTTAAATTAGCATCAGAAACACCAACTTGCAGAAAAATACTAAGATATGTTTAGCAAAGGCTTCCATTGGTGAAAGAGAACTTAAACTTAGATGCAATTAGTTTCATGGGTTTTGAACAACTTTAGAAGTAGAGGTTTAAAAATAGCACACAAGTAATAAAATATCTAGGAATAAATCTAACCAAGGAGGTGAAAGACTTATACATGGAAAACTATACACCACTGATGAAGGATATTAAAGAAGACTTTAAAAAATGGAAAGATATTCCATATTCCTTGATTGGAGGAATCAGTATTGTTAAAATGGTCACAGTTCCCAAGGCAATCTACAGATTTAATGCAATCCCTAACAAATTACCCACGACATATTTCACAGAACTAGAACAGATCATAACAAAATTTATATGGAACCACAAAAGACCTAGAATTGCCAAAGCATTATTGAAGAAGAAGAAAGAGGCGGGAGGAATAACTCTCTCAGACTTCAGACAATACTATAGAGCTACAGTCATCAAGACAGCATGGTATTGGTACAAAAACAGACATATGGACCAATGGAACAGAATAGAGAGCCCAGAAATGAACCCACAAACTTTTGGTCAACTCATCTTTGACAAAGGAGGCAAGAATATACAATGGAATAAAGATAGCCTCTTCAGCAAATGGTGTTGGGAAAACTGGACAGCAACATGTAAAGAAATGAAGCTAGAACACTCCCTTAAACCATACACAAAAATAAACTCAAAATGGATCAAAGACTTAAACATAAGACAAGATACAATAAACCTCCTAGAAGAAAATATAGGCAAAACATTATCTGACATACATCTCAAAAATGTTCTCCTAGGGAAGTCTATCCAAGCAACAGAAATAAAAGCAAGAATAAACAAACGGGACCTAATCAAACTTACAAGCTTCTGCACAGCAAAGGAAACCATAAGCAAAACAAAGCGACAACCTATGGAATGGGAGAAAATTTTTGCAAACAATGAAACTGACAAAGGCTTGATTTCCAGAATATATGACTTAATAAGAAAAAAACAAACAACCCAATCCAAAAATGGGCAGAAGACCTAAACAAGCAATTCTCCAAGGAAGACATACAAATGATCAATAGGCACATGAAAAAAATGTTCAGTATCACTAATTATCAGAGAAATGCAAATCAAAACTACAATGAGGTTATCACCTCACACCAGCCAGAATGGCCATCATTCAAAAGTCCACAAATGACAAATGCTGGAGAGGCTGTGGAGAAAAGGCAACCCTCCTACACTGCTGGTGGGAATGCAGTTTGGTGCAACCACTTTGGAAAACAGTATGCAGATACCTCAAAAGACTAGGAATAGACTTACCATATGACCCAGGAATCCCGCTCCTGGGCATATATCCAGAAGGAACCCTACTTCAAAAAGACGCCTGTACCCCAATGTTCATAGCAGCACTATTTACAATAGCCAAGACATGGAAACAGCCTAAATATCTATCGGCAGATGACTGGATAAAGAAGATGTGCTATATTTATACAATAGAATACTATTCAGCCATAAAAACCGACAACATAATGCCATTTGCAGTAACATGGAAGTCCCTGGAGAATATCATTGTAAGTGAAGTAAGCCAGAAAGAGAAAGAAAAATACCATATGAGATCACTCATATGTGGAATCTAAAAAAAAAAATGAACATAAATACAAAACAGAAACAGACTCACAGAGATAGAATACAAACCTGTGGTTGCCAAGGGGGCGTGGGGTGGGAAGGACAGACGTGGATTTCAAAATTTGTATACGGACAGGAATATGCAGAATAGATAAACAAGATTATACTGTATAGCACAGGGAAATATATACAAGATCTTGTGGTAGCTCATAGCGAAAAAAAAATGTAACAACGAATATATGTATGCTCATGTGTAACTGAAAAATTGTGCTCTACACTGGAATTTGACTTAACAGTGTAAAATGACTATAACTCAATAAAAAATCTTTAAAAAAAAGTAGAGGTTTAAAAGTCTAAATTTAGAAGTTTGCTTTTCTTCAAGCAAAATATATTGCATAACCCCAAATACATAATTGGTCCTTGTGTCAGTCAAAAGCAAAATACTCATGAATGTGAAGAGCCATGAGAAGATGAAAAATTTTGTATTTTCAAAGTCAATTCACTATCAAAGAGAGGCAAACTAATAAAGACTGGAAATTCACTATAGGAGGAAACAACCCAGAAAAGAGACCTAAAAGATTTAAGCAGGAAAACACTAATTTAGAGAAATAAGGAATAAACATCTGATTGATGGAAACAGAACTTATTAATAGTATATTTATGTTGATCCACATAAAATTACACATATTTGATCATTTTTAACCTACCTCTCCTCCTAAAATGGCAATTTCACATGCTTCAACCTATTAATAAGTATAGAATCTAGTCTAATCTGGAAAGACATACATGTCTTCAATGTTCATCAACTAAACCCTATCATACTTTTAGAACAGACAAAAAACAAACCCTCCTAACAAAAATACCTACATTAGTCTCATCAGAGATTATAATAGTTTATTTGGGTTGAAGTGAGACTTCTTAATTTAATAAAAATCCTAGGTAAGAGGGGCAAAGTTTGAGAGCTAATGTTTAATTCATCTGTGGTTGAAATTAAGGAAGAGACTGAAGAAGCTAAAGTATGGTACTCACAATTTCACTAAAGATATATATCCTAACTAAAGAATAACTAAACTTTCTCTTTTCACCTAATCACTGTATAAACAAATACAAATATAAAGCTAAATAATCTTTCATTGATCTATTATTAGAAATCCCTACTAATCTAAATTATAAAGAGTAACATTTGGAGGATCTACAGAATACCTGAAAATGGGCAATCTTTTTTAAAGTATTTATGATAATCCTCTATTAATCAGAATAACTAATTTATCAAATTATTCCCTAACATGGTTAATATTTTTCTGCTTTTTTATGTGCAATTTGCATTCATGAGATTCTCTGACATGAGAAATGATGTTTTTTTCCCCCACTATGGGTTAATGACAAATATCAGGCATTCAGATGCCTGTTGATTTAATCAACAAATTAGTAGGAATTATTATTTGTATTCTTGGACTCCAATTACTAATTAAAAAAAGAAACTTGAGTGAAATACCAGGACACAACGCTGAATATCTTTGCTGAACAAAGAACTTTTAAAACAAAAAATTAAAAGAAAATGAATTTTCTTTTAAGTTACAAAAAGGATAATGGCTTTATAATTTCTATAAAAATAAATGCAAAATGGCTACATAATGAAGCAAGTAATTGTTTTTTCAAAAAATAAAAAAATTAAAACCCTAACATTTCAAGGTAAATTAACATGAATATTTATAAATTTGCTGCAATCTCTGGACATTGCTGCTGCAAGACTCTGTGATTTTTAAAGCTGAAAACCATCAATATTTAAAAAGCATTTTTAGTAGTCAAAACACACGAAAAAAAAAGATTTTTAATATGACAATGGATTGCTTAATTCACATACTAAATTGCTCTATACAGGGAGATTTCACAATCCAGGAGCCATAGCCATGTTGCTGTAAGTAGGATTTCAACAAAGTTTTAGCTTCTTGATAGGATCCAGACATACGCTATAGAAAGAAAAAATACTGAATTATAGTATATAGGCAGAATTTGGCTTATGAAAAATAAGTAGCCCTAATCTTCTTTCTTTAGTTTGACATTTTAAAAATTAATAAAAATCTTTTTGAATTCCCATTGGTTTCCTCAGTATTATTTTTGAAACTAAAAAATTCCCTTCCCCAAAACTAAAAGGTAATTTTTCTTTTTTTAAACATTTTTAAATTAAGAGTAATCAGACTCATTACAGAAAACTTGAAAAATAGAGAAAATACAAAGAAGTAAATAAAAATCACTTGCAATCCCCAAACTACAGATAATCATTATTAATATTTTTATTTCCTCTCATTTTTAAAATAAATAAACATCAAAAAACCGAGCTTTATTTAGGTATAATTTGTATACCATAAATACACCCACTGGTAAGTATTCAGTCTGATGTTGTTTTACTAAATTTATATGGATGTGCAACCATCAACAGCCCAGTTGTAAAACAATTCCATCACCCGCAAAAAGTTCCACTGTACTCATACACAGTCAGTCTGTAATTATGGATTGTGCTTTTTGTGTCACACCTAAAAAAAATTTGTCTAACCTCAGAATACAAATATCTCCTCACATCTTCTTTGGAAAATATAGTTTTTAGCTCTTTTAGATCTATGATCCATTTGAGGGTTTTTTTTTTTTTTTTTTTTTTTTGTGAATGAGTAAGTCTAAGTTAATTTTTTAGCTTGCTCACTGACCTCTAACTATTCCAGCACCGTATGTTGAAAAGACTTATTTATCCCATTAAATTATCTTGGCACCTTTGTACAAAATCAACTGACCATAAGTATGTGAGCTTACTTCTGAACTCTTATTTTGTTCCATTGATCTATATGTCTATCATTACATTAATATGTTGTCTTGATTACTGTGGCTTTACAATAAGTTGTTGAAACTAGGTAGGGTAGCTTTACCAATTCTGTTCTTTTTAAAAATTGTTTTGGTTCTTCTGTGTTTTGGATTTTACATATTGACTTTAGAATCAGTTCTACACAAAAGTTTACAGGGATTTTGACAGTTTGCATTGAATCCATACATTAATTAGGAAAGAAATGACATTCTAAAAGTATTAAGTTCCAGTCTAATAAATTGGTATATCTCTATTTAGGTATTCTTCAATTTCTCTCAGCAATGTTTGATCATTTTTGTACAGGCCTTATACTTCTTTTGTCAAATTTATTCCTAAATTTATTTTTATGCTCTTATAGATGAATCTGTTATCCCAATTTTAATTTTGGTGTGCTCATTCACAGTATATAGATATACTACTCAGTTTCCTACACTGTTCTTATACCATGTGCTAAATTCACGCATGATATAGTTGTTTGTTTCTGGTGATTCCATAGGATATTTTACATACAAGATCATTTAGAAATAAGAAGAGTTTTTCTACTTCCTTTCCATTCTAGACGCCTTTTATTTCTTTTCCTTGCCTTGCTGCACTGGCTAGGACTTATGGAACAATGTTGACTAGAAGTGTTGAGAACAGACTTTCTTTCTTCCCAACCTTGAGAGGTAGGGAAAAGAGTATTCAGCCTTTCAGCATTAAGTGTCATGTCAACAGTAGGTTTTCACTGATGTCTTTTATGCAATTTAGGAAGTTCACTTCTATTTCTTATTTGTTCAGTGTTTTTATTGGGAATAGGTGTTGGAGCTTGTCAAATGCATTTCACACATCTACTGAGGTTAAGTACGTGGGTTTTGAACTTGAATATATTCACATAATGTATTATATCATAGAATTTTCTTTTTTTCTTTTATATTTATTTTTTATGTTTTTAATTGAAATAGTCAATTTACAATGCTGTGCTAGTCTCCAGTATATAGCATGGTGATTTAGTTATACACACACACAAACATATTTTTTCATATTCTTTTTTATTATAGGTTACTACAAGAAACTGAAAATATTTCCGTGTGCTATGCAGTAGGAACTTGTTGTTTATCTATTTTATATATAGTAGTTAGTATCTGTGAATCCCAAACTCCCAATTTATCCCTCCCCAACTTTCCCCGCTCCAGTAACCATAACTTTGTTTTCTATGTCTGTGAGTCTGTTTCTGTTCTGTAAATAATTTCGTGTGTGTTTTTATTTAGATTCCAAATATGAGTGATATCATGTGGTATTTTTCTTTCTCTTTTTGGCTTACTTCACTTAGTATGATAATCTCCAGGGCCATCCATGTTGCTGCAAATGGCATTATTTTATTCTTTTTTATGGATGAGTAGTAGTATTCCATTGGATATATTACACAACTACTTTATCCAGTCATCTGTTGATGGACATTTAGGTGTTTCTATGTCTTGGCTATTGTCAACAGTGCTGCTATGAATACTGGAGTGCATGTATCTTTTCGAATTATTAAAGTTCCCTCTGGATATATGCCCAGGAGCGGGATGGCTGGATCATATGGTAAGTCTATTTTCAGTTTTTTGTCCTCTCTCCTTATTTTGTTTTGATTTGCTTTTCTTCTTCTAACTTCTTTAGATGAACGCTTAAATAACTGATTTTATGATTCTTTCTTTCTAATATATTTAAAGCTATGCATTTCTAAGCACTTATTTGATTATAGTCCCTAAATTTTAATATGCTATATTTTCATTTTCATCCCAGATATTTCTCACTTTCCCTTATAATTTCTTCTTTGACTCATGGGTCAGAGGTTATGTTGCTTAATTTCCAAATGTATATTTTCACATTTCATTCTGTTGTTGATTTCTAATTTAATTCCATAGTGATTAGAACATATTTTGTATGACTTTAATCCTTTTAAACTTATTGAGACTTGCTTTATGGCCAAATGATCTATAGTGGAGAATGCTCCATGTATATTTGAAAAGAATGTATATTCTGCTGTTCTGTGGAGTACAGAGTGTTTGGTTTGGCTGGTCTGTGTTATTTAAGCCTTCTATATTCTTATTTTCTGTCTAGTACTACTATCAATTAATGAAAGAGGAATATTAAAACCTCCAACTATAATTGTAGAATTGTCGATTTCACAATTTACCAAATGCTGCCAGTTTCTGTTTATGTATTTTGGGGTTCTGTTGTTATACTCATACACATATACAATTGTTGTATGTTCCTCATGTACTAACCTTTTACCACTGTGTTTTGTCTCTAGTAATATTTCTCATCTTGATGTGTATTTGTTTGATATTAATATAAACACTCCAGCTGTCTTATTGCTACTGTTTGCATGGTATATCTTTTTTTATCCTTTTACTTTCAATCTATTTGTGTCTTTGAATTTAATATGTCTCTTGCAGACAGCATATAGTTGGATTTTGTTTTTCTGCCCAACCTGACAATCTGTCTTTTTTTTGGAGCATTTGGAATATTCAAATTTAATGTAGTTATTGATACAGTGGATTTATGTCTGTCATTTCACTATTTTCAAAGTCTGTGCCCATTATTTCTCTTCTTTACTGCTTTTTTGTCTTTTTTAAAATGCATTTTTAGTACCTCATTTTATTTCCTCTGTTGATATTTTATCTAGTTTCTAGTTATTTTCTTCATGGTTACTTTAGGAATTACAACATGCCTCTTTATCTTACCATAATCTACTTTAGATTCATACTGACTTAATCCTGGTAAAATATAGCAACTTATTTCAATGTCGATTCATTTCTTTCTCTGTGCTTTATTATTGAGCACAGAGAATATTATAATATTCCTGCTATATGTAAAAAAATTCAGTAATAAAGTGTTAAAATAATTTTATGCAATTTTGTTTTTAAAGAAAATAAGACAAACATACACGCATGTATCTTTTATATCTACCCACATAATTACTGTTTTCAGTATTCTTTCTTTTCTGTAGATTTGTTATTGTCTGGTATAATTTTTTCCAAGCCTCAAGGATTTCCTTTGGAATTCCTTTTAGAGAAGTTCTGCTAACAAATTTTCTTAACTTTTGTCTACCTGGCAATGTTTTTACTTTGCTTTTATTTCTGAAGGATTATTTTGCTGGGTATAGAATTTCTGGTTGCCAAGTTTTTTCTTTCACACCTGAACATGTCATTTAACTGCATCCTGGTCTCTATTCTTTTCCAATAGCTTTGTTGAGATATAATCCATGTATCATAAACTTCACCCTTCTGAAGTGTGTAATTCAGTGGCTTTTACTATATTCACAAAGTTATACAATTATGACTACTAATTCCAGAACATTTCCATCACCCCTAAAAGGAATTCTGTATTCATTAGCAGTCAACCCTCATTTTCTCCTCCCCACCTCCCTGGAAACTACTAATCTACTTTATGTCTCTATGAATTTGTCTATTCTGGACATATAGTTCATATAAATGGAATCATATATGCAGCTTTTTCTGTGTGTCTGGCTTCTTTCACTTAACATAATGTTTTCAAAGGTAATCCATATTGTAGAATACATCAGTACTTCAGAGTTCCTTTTATGAATAAATGGTAGTCCACAATATTGATATGCCATGTTTTGTTTATCCATTTATCAGCTGATGAACATTTGGATTGTTTCTACCTTTTCTGTGTTATGAATACTTTTATGAACATTTATGTATCAGCTTTGGTATGGATAGGTGTTTTCAATTATTTTATGTGTATACATACCCAGGAGTGAAATTCCTGGGTTACATGATAACTCTATATTTAACTTTTTTGAGGAACTGTTAAATTACTTTTCAAAGCAGCTGCACCAATTTACATTTCTGCCAGAAATGTGTGATAGCTCCAACTTTTTTTCCCACGTTCTTGACACTTGTTAATGTCATTCTTTAATATAGCCATATCCTAATGTGTGTAAAATAGTGTATCATTAAGGTCTTCAGCCACATTTCTCTAATGACTGACAATGTTGAACATCCTTCCATATGCTTATTGATCATTTTAAAATCTGCTTTGTAGAAAAGTCTATTCAAATCCTTTGCTAATTTAAAAAATTGGTCTTCTGTCTATTTATTATTATGTTGCAAAAGCTTTTTGTATATTCTGGATTCAAGTCCCTTATTAAATAAATGATTTGCAAATATTTTCTCCCAGTGTGTGCCTTGCCATTTCATTTTATTTTTGAAATGCAAAAGTTTTAATTTTAATGAAATTTAAAATATTTTTTTCTCTTATGGATTGTTTTTGTTATCACATTTAAGAAATTTTTTAACTTAGGAATGCAAGTATTTTCTCCTATGTTTTCTCCTGAGTTTTATAATTTCAGTTCTTACATAGCTCTATCCATTTTGAGTTAATTTTTGTATATGGGATGAGGTAGAGGTCTAAGTCCAATCTTTTCCATGGAGATATCCAGTTGTCCTAGGACTCTACTGAAAAGACTATTTTTCCCACTTAATGATCTTGGCACTCTTGCTAAGAATCAACTCATCATAAATGCCAGGGGTTATTTCTGGACTGTCAATTATATTCCATTGATCTGTATGTTTGTACTAATACTAGTATTATACTGTCTTGATTATTATGGCTTTGTAGTATGTTTTGAAACCAGAAGTATGAATTCTCCAACTTTGTTCTTTTTCAAGATTGTTTTGGCTATTTTAAGTTGGCTTCCAATATTGCTAATGAGAAATCAGCCTTTAAATGTATGGTCTATGGTTGATAACTATTTTCTCTCTTGCTGCTTTCAAGATTTTGTCTTCGTCTGAAGTAGTTTGACTGTAATGTAGCTGGGTGTGAATCTTTACCTTTTTCTTGGGGTTTCCTGAGCTTCTTGGATCTATTAATGTTTTTCACCAAATACGAAGTTTTTTTCAGTCATTTCTTCAAATATTTTTCCCAACCCCTTGTCTCTCTTTTTCCTCTAGGATTCCTAGTATACAGAAGTGGGTACACTTAATACTGTTCCACAAATCTCTGAAGCTCTGTTCATTCTTCTTTAATCTGTTTTCATTCTGTCCTTTAAAATAACTTATTTTGATCTATCTTCAAGGTCCACTGATATTTTTATGCAATCACAAACGTACTGTTAGCCCATCTAGAGAAGTATTCACTTCAGTTATTAAATGTTTCAATTTTAGAATAGTCACTGAAACATTGTCATACTTTGTTTTCATTCTTTGAATACAGTTATAATAGCTGCTCTGAAGACTTTGCTATATTCAACATTTGGATCTACTCAGAACCAGTTTCTATTGAATGTTACTTTTCCTGAGTACAGGTTTTACTTTTCTGTTTTTTACATATTTTTTTTTGTTGAAATGTCGACTTCTTAGATAATATATTGTTGCAACTCTGAATTGCTTTATTTTTCTAAGAGGTTTTCTTTTCTTTTTTTTTTAGCTTGCTGAAATTGTGAGATCTGCTTTCTCCATGGTGTGCACTGTCTCTTCCCAGTTTTTTAATGTTTTAGCCTGGCTTCCTAGTGGTTACCCAATATCTGAACAGCTTAGTGAAAAGCGAATAGCTTAGTGACAAGCAAATGATTTCAGCAGATATTATGCTCAAACAACTTAAACTTATAAGGCTTCCACCTTTTTCTAATCAATTCATTTGGGTGGGTGGTACAGTGCATTTAATGCTGCAGGCAGTTCTGTTTCAAACTTCACTCTTCACTGAATTCTTGAGACTCCCTTGCACATAAGTATAATTTCTCAGTCAACCAAGGATATATGGAGAATTTATCTCTACCCTACCGTGGCTCTTTCATTTCCAAAATCTATCTGTTAAGTTAATAATTGGTACACCATCTGCCCCAACCAGGACTGCAACCTTGGGCCACCAAAGTTACTGATTTTCCCCATTTGGTTCCCTACCAAGCTTGGCACCCTACCAAGTTTGGCACATTTAGCTGAAAAAAAAAAAACATTGTTTTTCCACCCTCTGCCCCAAATCAAGTCCACCCCTCTCTAGCAGAAAATCTACTACTTTTTGTGGCAGTCTCAATCAGATAAAACTACAGGTCTTGCCATTCAAACTAGTAGAGAGGGAGGAGGGAGAAAGGGAACAGTTTTGGGCAAAGGTGCCACAAACTCCTGTTGTTATTATCCAAAGTTTTAAAAGTTTGACAAGAATATACACTTTTCATTGTGTTTTCTCTCTTTAGTCAATTTCCAGAACTGTGAAAAAGGTGTTTTTTCTTTGACAATTTTATCCATTTTTATACTTATTTTTTAGAGATGACTTGCAACTTTTCTAATGCCAAAACCAGAAATTGTCTAGGTAAGCTTTTATACTTAAAAATACATGTGTACATACAAATAAGCCTGTAATTAATATTAATTGCTTTACAGATTGGAATTATACAGTTTGAGCATAAAGATAGTGGTGAAAAAGAGACTTGCATACAATACTGTATCATTACTGAAATTGAAGTTAGGTTATGAGAAACAATTTGTATTTAATAACTTGATTAACATGGAAATGTCATAGTATGGCATGGTTCAGGTCACAGTACTTTGAATGAAAAAAGCAGATTAAAAAGCATATCCAGTATCATCTTAATATTTTAAAATATACGCATACACAAAAAATATAAATACATGGCAAGAAACTGAAATAACATGTTTACAGGATTAGGAGTAGTATATCTGAATAGAAAGTGGTATTACAAGTAATACTTCTCCCTCTGAACTTTTAAAAAATTTCTAAATTCTCTACTTAAGTGTGCATTATGTTTGTAATACTAAAAAAATAAACATTTTTAAAGATAGAAAAAGTATATCTACATCACTTATCAAGCCCAAATTACATGCTGAAATCAAAGGTGTTTCACAATTTTGTGATAGGCAAATTAATTTATATAAATATAGTAACACATTATTTTAGAATATTTAAATTCAATAGTTAGCATATTTAACATCATACACAGGAGAAATTTTATTACCATTTTATTTCTCTAGGTATGACAGAAGGTTTTGAGCAATATTGTCAAAGTAAGTACATACCATACTGAGGTAGCTACTTTAGGTGGCAGTATTTATTTACATATCCAATTTCTGGCATATTCATTTAAAAATTAATTTTACCACTACATGGCAATATCTTATTTTCGTGTACTATTCCACAACTTTTGCTATTTATCATCATCATCAAATTACCACATTATTATTGTCTTAATTTTTTATTTCAATGATCAACTTTATTCCTTTAAAGACTTACCTTAGCTCCATGATATGTACTGGCTTCAAGTAAATCTTCTTTTTTAGCTTCTTTGGCAAGCAGGTTAAATCGACTTAACATTGCAGCCTTACAAAGCCGACTTGCCATTGACGTACCACTTTTAAATGGAGAACTAAGGTAGAAAGGAATGAAATATTTACTAATTATTATTCAAAAATTTATGTTGGCAATTGCAAGGACTAAAATCAACATAGAATCTACAATATTTTTCTCAATTATATGCATGCATATAGCACATTTTTTTACATAAAATTATTCTGAATCTTTACTTTCTGAAGCTAGTTTTTAATAAAATTACAATTTAAGTTATCAGAGTATTACATTAAAAAGTAAAGCAGAAGATGGATATCTGGAACATTTCTATTGTTTGAGGCAAAATTAATCTATGGTGATCCAAAGTAAAACACTGGTTCTACCAGGGATTGACTAGACGAGGGCATAGAAATATTTTCTGAGATGATGAAAATGTCCTAAATTTTGACTGGGATAATGGTTATATACAGATGGGGTACACAGATATATACGTATATCACAACTCATGAAATTGTACAGTGCATTTAACTGTATATAAATTTTAACTCAATAAAAAAGTAAAATATGCACACTTACCTCACTACCCTCCATATATGTATGTGTGTGTATATATGTGCATGTGGATATATATTTTTCTGTTTCTAACAAAAGTGGGTCCACAGATCATGAGCTTTCTTGCTATTTAACTCTTTTCCTTCATTATATCTTCTTAGTTGTTCTTGTGATAGATTACAAAATTTGCCAAAATCTTTTGTTCCTCCCTGTCTCCATGGTCTTTACAATGTATCTTCTCAGATTCTTCCATCTGTAACTGTGGTTGATTCCCCTCCCCCAAGAATTTGGGCTGGCTTTGTGACTTGTTTTGTTGAACAGAATAGACAATGTACCAGTTCCAACCCTGGGTCTCAAGAGGCTTTGTGTTCTCATTCTTTTAAGACCCTTTCCTCTGCCATGTGAGCCGTATGAGATCGGTGTACTAAAGATGAGAGAACACATGGACCAGATCAGCCAGGATGCTGTTCAGTTGACCTAGAGCTTACCCCAGACACATGGGAGAGCCCAATTAAATCCAGTTCAGTTGACCTAAGGTATTGTGAGCAGCAGTAAATGGTTCTTCTTTTAAGCCACCAAGTTTTGAGATAGTTCATAAGCAGCAATAGTTAACATACACTCATGTTAATAAAATGTACTGATCTTTCTATACTAATTTTCCACCTTGATATCTTTTTTTTTGTGGTGGTTTTTCAGATGATTCTCTTGGACTTTTCAAGTATAAAATGGTACTGTATGCAAAGAGTTGTAATTTTACAACCTCCTTTCCAATATTTTATATCTCATTTATTTCTCTTGTTCAAATGCATTAAATAAAATGTTAAATGACAGCAATAACAGTAAACAATCATATCTTGTTTCAGATGTTAGTAGAAATGACTCTGTGGTTTCATCATTAATCATGATGACACTTTTGGACTAGTAAAGATACATTTTAAATAGATAAACAAGTTTCTACTGTACAGCACAGGGAACTATAGTCAATATATTGTAGTAACCTATAATGAAAAAGAATATGAAAACAAATGTATGTATGTATATGTATGACTGAACTATCATGCTGTACACCAGAAATTGACACATTGTAAACTGAGTATACTTCAATTAAAAAAAAAGATACATTTTACCATTAACAAAAATATCTTTTACTTTTTTATAGAGTATCTTTACCTAAAATAGTTGCATAGCTGTACTATAGGCCTTCTTAGAATTTATAGAGCTGAATATATGGTGTTTTCCCCTAGATCAATTAATGACAATTTAACAAGAGTTTCTAATCTGGTATTTTTTATTATGTTATTATTCTCACATTTCCAGAAAAAAATGCCACTTGGTATTGTTGTATAAAACATATTATTTTAAAGTTCTGCTTTCTGATATTTTATTTAGCAATTTTGCTTGACATAAAATTTAGTTTGGTTATAGCTTTTGTGGTTGGGGGCAGCAATCTTCTATAGAGTTTAAGTATCAATGATACACTTGCTTTACAAAAGCATTTGAATGCTTTCCATCTTTTTAGACAGCATTGGAAATTTCTGCTATTTAAAGGTTTATAAAATTCCTCTGAACCACCTCAGAATAGTGCTTTCTTTGGAAAAGAGGTAGGGCATCTTTTTCTTTCTCAAGAAAATAATGTTAGTTTTTTTCTCCTTTTCTGTATCAATTTTAGAAATTATTTTTTCCTAGACGTTTATGCATTTCATCCAGATTTTCAAATATATATGCATGGATGAGCAAAGAAGTTTCTTATGATTTCTTTTAATTTTTTCTGTAACTACTCCCTTGTTATTTTATATGAGATTAGCTAGTGGTTTTTTTTTTTTTCACAGAATCAGTTTTTTTAAATGATTATTTCTAAATTCAGTTTTCTACCTAGCTCTTTAATTTACATTTGTAGTTTTATAAATCTCTTCATTCTGTTTATTACCATAAGCCAAGCTAAAGAATTGGCTTTTCCATTCAGCTTTGCTTTAGCTATATATCTGTAAGTTCTGAAATGTAACACATTAAATACCCTTGTTTTCTAAATATTCTGTGGCTTCATTTTATATTTTCTCTTTGAACCAAAAGTTAGGAAACATTTTTTCCCAGTGAAATAAGTATCCAGTATTCTGATTTTGTTATTTATAGTTTTATTGCATCACAATTAGAGAATATTGTCTATATCACTTCTACTTTTTAGAATTTGAGATTGTCTTTGTGGCCTAACACATAGCCAATTTTTGTTAACGTTCTGCAGGTTTTTGAAAAGCAGGTGTATTTTATATTTTTATGACACGAAGTTTTGAAGAAATCAATCAGATCTATCCTATTGTTATTTAAGACTGCTATATTCTTGCTTATTGTTTTGTCTGCTCAATCTACCATGAACTGAAAGAGGTGAATTACTGTCTCAACTAATAGTGTGTTCATATTTTTCCTTTTGCTTTCTGTAATTTCTGCTTTATGAATGTTGATACTACATTAGTTGTTGCATAGTTACTCATAACCGTTCTTCCTTGTGAATTATACTGCAGAAGTGTTTTCTGCCTTATGAAATGCTTTGGGGATGAATTACACCTTGTTGAGTAATTAGATCATATCTGCTTTTTTTTGTGTTTGCAATCACTTGGCAAGCATTTATTCGCAATAAATGAGTTAAGCTCATTTTACATTAATTTCATCTGTGTTATACTATTATCTTATGTTTTCAGTAAAGTTTTTTAATGTCTTTCATAGAAGATCTTTTTCTTTGATTGTGTGTAGTCCATTACTAACAGAGATAACACTTCTTTATGCTGATTCAAAGCATAAATAGTATAATTCATCCTAGCTGAAATACTTAATAGTATGCTCAACTAAGTTCATATCAAAATAATTTATATGTGGTCTTAATTTAAATCCATCTTTCATAAAGAAAGCAAATTCAGGCATTTAAGCTTTTAACATTATTCATTACCCCATTATAAATATGTTCACACTAAAAGAAGGGTTTTAGTTTCACCTGATAATCAGTGTCAGGGATATTAAAAAGAAATGTCTAAAAGGTATAATGTATTATGGATATGAACAAAGTCTTTGGAAATAAAATGTCCACATCAGAATCCTAGCTGTGTCACTTAAATAAACTGAGTGACGTTAGGCAAGATATTCAGCCTTGCTTGAATATCAGTTTATTTATCTGTAAAAGAACAATACCACCTAACCTACAGGATTTTTATAAGGCAGAATAACACAGTACAATACTTCTCACACTTAGGTGTGCATAAATAATACTTGAGAAAGTTGTCAAAATACAGCTTTCTAAACCCTAAATCAAGACATTCAGATTCAGCAGGAAAAACTGAATTTTTAAAAACACTGGAGTTTTATATACATTGAATAATTTTAATGCTAATAATAACTAGAGAAACAAAGGCTGTGGAGAGCAATTTTGCATGCTGGCTCCACCACTCACTGTGTAACTGCAGTAAGTCATGTCATTTCTCCAGGTCTGTCTCCTCATCAGGAAAAAAAGTTTTTAATTTAGTACAATGCCTGCAACATGGTTACACTCAGTAACTATTATTATTCAGAATTCAAAAAACTATATCCAAAAAGTTGAAATAGTTTTTAAAAACTATATTAAAATATATTCTTTTGCTTAAGTAATATGTAATTTTTAAAGAAGTTAGTAATGCTAACCTTTCAGTGATCTTCCCACTTAGGCCATCCACAATTTCTAAAGAAATGTCTCCTTGTGCCCAATTTAGACTCAGGAATTTATATTCCAAGTTTGTTTGAAGTGGATATGCAGAAGGTACTAAACTAATATGAGGTTTGTTGACCAAGTAAAACATAGGAAGTTTTGAAGTGAGTGCATCATCAACACGTTGCTTTAGAGCAATCTCTAAGCCTCTTGTATCACTGCAATTCCCATCACCTACAAAGCAAAAACAAGATAAATACTTAGAAGTTCAGTATCAAAAGACTAGACCCTAAAAAGAATATAAATTAATAAGTAACTGTAAACAGGTCATTTCTCTATCCTGTATTTCACAACCTTCTCTTTCCTACTTCTACTCTCTTAGGAGCTAATTCTAGACTTTTTTTTTGCCAGAACCAGTACAAGTAGTAACAGTCAGAATTTCAATTCAAAAAACAATCTTCTACAGAAAACAATATATTGACATTCCAGTGAAGAAAAGCAAAAAGCCAGAGCTGACTAGAAACAAATTGGTACTTTAACAGGGTTCTGCCAGAGAGAACTGGCTCATTCTGTCTTGATTTCTGAGATTACAGCATGAAGCCAGCACATAATGTAGCAGATATATATGGTTGAGAAATAGACGGTGAAAGTAGTTATTTTTCCACATCTGAGAGCCATAGATTACGACTGTTTCAGTACCACAACGTTCCTGTTTCAGTACAACGTTCCTGTTTCATGACACAAATTAATTTAAAGAATGACCATTTCTGGTTAAAATTGAGACCAATGCCATAAGCTCTGAGTTCTCAGTTAACTAACTGTTGAAGAAGAGAGCTCCAAAAGATGCAGTGTCATTACCATAAAATAATAGGCTGCATCAAACTTAAGGTAGAAGTTAGGGGACAGTCATTCCTATTTCCAAAGCAAATCTCTTTTCCTCCTTAGAGGCTCTGAAGTTCTCACAAGTGAATCTTTACATATCACTAGTCATATTTCACACAAAGTTTTGTTTTCTCATCACTGTAATTGTTGAGATGGCTCCTGGGCTTAAATTGTTTATACTTATTTGTGGACTAGAAAATGACGTAAAAAGAACATGAGTTGTTTTCAACATTCTTTTTCTAAGCACTCCTTTGAATGTTCCAAATTAAGAGGTAATGACGAAGGCTAGTTAAGATATACTTAGATACAAAAAAAAAAGCTAGGGAGAAATAAAGTCTGTGGAATAGTCATTGTATCTATAATTAACACAAGACATGGATATGAAAGAAAATGTTATGTATTATACACACTGTACTATAGACTAAATGTGTCCCCACAAAATTCATACGTTGAAACCTAATCCTCAATGTGATGGTATTTGGAGGCGATTAAATCATGAGGGTTGTACCTGTCATGAATGGGACTGATGCCTGTATGATAAAAGAGACTCTAACCCCTTCCATCATATGAGGACACACTGAGAAGACAGTCATCTATGAATTAAAAAAAAGCAGGCCCTCAACAGACACTGAATCTGTCAGTGCCTTGATCCTGTGAGAAATAAATGCTTATTGTTTAATCCACCCAGTGTATGATATTTTTTTTCGGAGTAGCCCAAACAGACTAAGACAAACTGTAATAAGATAATGACGCTGGCGGTGCCTAAAATAGCAAGATCATATTTAGGAAAAGAGAAAAAAAACCTACCAGTGAAACTCCACATTAGGATTCCTTAAACATCAAACTGTTTCACCTATATATTTTAATGTGATGGTATAAAAGCTAATTTAATACAAAAAGGCATGTAAATTAATATTTTATTAGAAATTTTACTTTTTCTAATTATATATGTATGCTTTAATTATTAACTATATCTGAGGTATGATTTTGATTATATCTTGAATATAATCAAATCTTGTTCCTGGACAAATACACCTCTATAAAACTATGTCATATAATTGTGAAATTTTGATTTGATTCATCTAAAATGATTTGAAATAATAACATCAAGCTCAAAGATTAACATTAAAGGTTAAATATTATCAAAGACTATAGCAAATATGACCTGTGAGCTTTTCATGCAGAAAAGATCTCAGAAGCTTAGTCTACCATAAGTTAACTTAAGTCAACAGAAACAGTTGTTGAAACAGATAACGCAGGCATTCCTCAATTTACTACATTTTGCTTTATTGAGCCTTGCAGGTATTATGGTTTTTACAAATTGAAGGTTTGTGGCAACCCTGTGTTGTCAGATGATGGTTAGCATTTTTTAGCAACAAACTACTTTTTTAGACATAATGCTACTGCATACTTAACAGACTATGGTATAGTGTAAACATAAATTTTCTATGCACTGAGAAACCAAAAAATTTGTGTGCCTCATTTTATTGTGATATTCATTTTATTGTGGTGGTCTGAAATCGAACCCACAATATCTTCAAGGTGTGCTCATACAAACTAAGGCTGCATTAATAAAAATACAATGTCTAAATCAAAGTATACAATGTTATTATAAAACTATGTACTTGTCATATCACATCTGAAACATCATATTTAGTCTGAGACAACTGCACTTTAACACCATCACCCATATATTACAGAACATCTGGAGAAAACACATCACGCTCCTGTGAAACACAACTGATGTCTAGATAGGAGAAGATATAAAAGCAAGAAACATCTTGTCTTTATTCTTAATGCTCACTCTATATTTTATGTGAATGGTGTCCCTGAGAGTTATGTAATGCACACCATCTAGCATATACTAGGTGGCTCAATAAACACCCGATGTAAAACGAATATAAAAGATAAGATTATCAGACAGCAGAAATTATCCCGGATGCATATTAAAATCACTATGGATTGGGATATTAGTATCAATGCCATTCCCATATTATTTTAAAAGATTCCCAGGTGATCCTAAAGTGCAACAAGACTAAAGAATAATAGTTAAATTTTATTTTTCAAGTATTCTAGGCAGCAGAATTAGTATTAAGAAGAAAAATAAAAGCACTTTCAAAAATAAAACATGCTGACTCAAAGCATTTATCCAGGAAACATCTACTGACTTCCAGTACAAACCAGACCAAGATGAGTGTGCAAAAGCACCTGCCTTTCAAGACTGTCAAGTTTAACAGACAAAAGGGTGAGATTCTAGTCATTGGCTAGCTCAGACAAAGTTGTCAGAGCACAATTTAATACTAAAGGCAGAAGCATGAGAAGTTATGAAGGCTGAGTCCAGGTTATGCCAATAGGCAAACTAATGATTTTGGGCATGTATTTTAATAACATTCTAAAACCTCCTATTACTGATCTGGAAAAAAAAAAAGAAATGAATAACAGAATCTCTAAGGTTATCATATGCTTCTTAAAAGTCCATGAACTGTGTTTAAAATAGAGCCCTTCACTAGGAGGGAATCAGTATTTAGGATTCTCTACGATCCAATTGTACAATTCAAATCAGCATATAAAAAGGACTCCTGAATGGAACTACCTCTGGATAAACATTCTTGAAGTATTTTTTCAGATAATTTTATCTTAACAGGATAGCAAATTTGTAAATATACCTTAAAAAGCTTGAAAATAATTCAAATCCAGCTTTTTAATATCTTAGCAAAGTGAGTTTTTTCCAGGTTACTCTGGATTATTTTCTATTCAAATAATAGTGACTTTTTACATGTAAGCTTAAGACTTTTTTCCTTAAAAAAGAAAAAGACTACTATCATAAAATGACAGAATGAACATCTGAGAACATCTGCAGTTTCCACAACTTTTTTGAAAAGCTAAGTGAAGTCTTAAAGTATAATACTCTCCCCATTTGTAACTGATCTATTAAACTAACACGGGTTTTTAAGAATCAAAATAAAGAACTGCAAAAGATTTCATAAGACTTAAAAGGGGACAAGGTCATTATCATCAAATAACAAGTGTTGTCATTTAGTTTAGAATTAAAGGGAAGCAAATTTCAATTCTAAATAGAGGAATTTTTAAAAACAATTGGAGCTATCCAATTAATGGAATGAATTGCCTTTAAATCCTATACTCCACATTCCTGGATCTTTGTAAACTAGGGTTTAATGATCTTCTATAAGAAATGGTACAAAAAGAGTTTGTATAGTAAGTGAGAAGCTGCAATAGATGACTAATAAAGTTCAATGAACTCTTAAGATTCTCTTAGCTGTACATATCACACTTTTACAATTTGAGTACATCTCAAAGTGAGTCATTCACATCATCTGTATCAGAATCACATGGTGGTACTCTTAAAAATCTGGGGCTACCCTCCAGACATACAGTAGAGATCTTAAGGGGGTCAAGAAATCTGCATTTTTAATAAACACTAAAATTGTTTAGGTTATGCCAGACAGAATAACAATTAATTTTAGATATGTCCCACAAATGCAAAGAAAGAGAACTCAAACAATTTTACAAGGTCTTACAGTATTTTTATTACTACCTGGTGTTCCTATTGCTAGGTGCAAGATGGAAGTCAAAATGATGAGATCTAATTTTTAAACCTCCATCCAAACCACTAAATACTAAATCATTTTAAATGAATCTATTTAAGACTCCATCCTTTTGAAAAACTAAATACAGTGTGGAGTTATGTTATACAAACGATAAACTGTAAAATATCTTTCTTCACAAAAGTCGAAGAAAGCCTTGCTCATCAAAGTTGTGACTCTAGAGGATGCAAAGACATTTCTTAGATAGTTTAAAGACACTTATCAAGAACAAAAATAGCCTTTCCTAAAGAAGACTAAGAAAAGTTTGAAGTGTCTGAGAGAGTATCTGAACTGACTAAAAAACATCATTATGAATAATTTGGTATCCAAATTAAATCTAAGAAATAAATCATCTACAAGAATATATATTTGGAAAAAGTTAGAAATAACCACTTTTTAGGGTGTGAGCAAACAGGCATTCTCATATGGGGAATATGATTTGGAAGGCAATCTGGTAACATTTTTCAAAATTGCAAATGCATACATCTTTGACCTATAATTCTACTTCTAGGAATTCATCTTATAGGTATATTTTATCTGTGTGAATAACAAATGTAAAATAAAAAGGTCATCCACTGTAACATTTTGGTAGCTGCAAAAGATTAGAAACAATCTAAAGTTGCATCAATCCACAACTGGTTAAATAAATCATAATACATTTATATATATCATACAGAGAACTATGAATAATAATGAAAAAATTCTCCATATACTCATATGGAAAAATTTCCAAGATACACTGTTAACTGAAAATAGCAAGATGCAGGAAAGTATGAATTGTATAATCCCACTGGTGTAAAAATTTTTTTAAAAAGTATGCATTTACGTTTTTAAGCATAAACTATCTATGGAAAGAAAAACAAGAAACTAGCACGGATGCCATAGAGGTAAAATGAGTGCCTGGGACACCAGGATGGAAGGAAGATTTTTCACTGAATATCCTTCTGAATCTTTTGAATTGCGAACGAAGTAATAGATTTCCTAAATAAAGAAAATAAGTTTAATAGTAGAAAAAAATTGCTATTTCCTTTTTAAAATTTATTAAAGCCAAACCAAATAGAAATGGCAAGAAAATATAGTCTTTATATACATACATATATATATACATGTATATATATAAAACTGAAAAAAATAAGTCTGTAGGAGAATTCCTAAAGAAATGGGTGTAAAAGGTGTAAAATATAGGAAGAAAAAAACAAGAAAGAAATAAAAGAAATAGCACTTTCTAAAAACAAAAATTTTACTCATGTGAGGATCTAAAGCTTATACATGTGCAATCATTACCAAAAATTAACAGTAAGGAAAGTAAAGCCAAGTAATGGTAGTATTTAAGTTGCTTCCCAAGGGTAACTAAAGCTTTAAAACTCTTAGGGCTTTGTGAAAACTATAGAAATGAGCGCCAAAAATGTCTATCAATGAGATAATCTCTGGAAAACCATTCAAATATGAATACATCCCATAACAACCCCTACCAAAGTAGTAAATTATGAATTCACGTTATTTGTGTTCTAGTTACTTAAAGGATCAAAATCATAACCAAATGTATGATAGACGCATAAAAGTAGGAAAAAAACAAAAGAGGCACATTTAGTGTTTTTCTTATTTCAGCATAACTGAACATAAGCTTTTAAATTTGGGAAGTTTAAGGAAACATTTTTCAAAAGAAGGGGGAGAACTGAATATTGCACAAATGCAAGTTTAAGTTCAAGATAGTATAAATCTAATTGCCTAATAACTTAAAATATTAATTCTTGGTCTCCTGACAAGATGACAAAAGTCATATTATATGAAGGTGATTACAAGTTACCATGAAATGAAAACCTCAACAAAAAATTTTTACCTTAAATAAAGCTTCATGTATGCAAACTCTAACTTTACACTGATAAATAAAATATAGTGCAACCATTTAGTGAAAGAAGCCAAGAGATACTGAAATCCCACTCACCAACAAGTATACTGTTGATATAAACTGGCTGTATGAAGTGACTCAGCAAAGCTCCCTGTACACCAAGCACTTCCCACCTTGTCAATTTGTCACTTGAGGACATACTGCTTATTCTATTAACAACATCTGCAGGACAGTAGACAGTCAGATAAATTTTGCCTTCAACAGCCACATGGAGACTCAGTTCTTCATTGGCTTCAAATGCAGATATAGAGTGTGGAGTAAGACGCCTAGAGAAAGAAAAGAAAGTTTCTTTCTTTAAAAAAAACAAGGTAAAATCACCAAGGTAAAATCTGCATGTTCTCTTATTTAACTCGTCAGTGTACATTTAATTCCAGTAACAGAAATAGGTGCAAACCCAAAGCAAGGTAGAATGGAGTGACTTGGTTCTACACGATTAAAACGAAACAGAAATCAACCACATTTAGAGCCTCTGGCAAGGACAAACTTCATATTATTGCCATTCTTCATGTCCCTTAAAATCAAATGAAAACCTAGTTTTGTCCCTACCATAGTTTTTGAGTTATTTCCTTTCTCCATGTGAAAAATTTTAAAAACTACAAAATGAGGGAAAAAAAAGAAAACTGACAATGTGTATTCAAGATTCATGTCCAATAAAATGTTAAGACAATAAAATCTAAAATTATTTTTCTTGAAGTTTCTCTATAGGAACACTCATTTCCCTTGTTTTCAAAAGGTGTTACTGGAAGGATTTTTAACAAACTATAAAACCATGGTTATCTCTAGATGTTGAACTTGAAGTGAATTTTACTTCCTTTTTGTGCTTGTCTGTGTTGTCCAGATTTCATGCTAATTGATGACAGTTGCCTTCAACAAGGCAATCAAGTTATGGCCACAGATCAACCAGAATAATAGACTGCAATCCCTAACTCCTGTGTTAGTATGTGAAGAGTGTATAAATCCATACTCCCTAAAGTTTATAAAGACTTACAACTAGAAAAAAGTAGATTTTCAATAGCATAGAAGAGAAAGTGGTCAACTACGTGGTATATTTTAGTAGTAGTAACAGATTAGATTGAGTACAGGGGAGGGAGAATCTGTGGCCACTTGAAGCATACACATAGTATCTCAAGCCTGGAGGTAGTATATGGAAAGATCTGAATTTACTTGTTCTTTTGCTATATGGATTCAGAATGTATGATATGCCCATTCTAGTTGCTTTCAAATACAGCTTCCATAAAACTTACAATTGTGACTTAATCTGGGCTGATCCTTTAGGCAACTGGTTCATGTAGAGGTAAATGTTGATATTCTGCTTGAGAGTGAGTAGATTAGAAGCTGGTTCTGTACAAAATACTGATTTTTCCATCATAGCAGGATTTTTGCTGTAGAAGAGTAGAAGTTGTCTATAAAAGTACCTAAAATAAATGAGATGTAACTTTATTGAGTAAGAAAATTTAGAAGTATCTTAAACATTATATTCATATGTCATGAGTAATGTCCTTGTAAGTCAAAAGTTTTGATATTGATAAGAACTTCTAAAATGATGTCACCCTTACTTAATGAAGAATTAAATCCCTTAAGAAGTCTTCAACTAGAGCCCAGTCTGCCCTGTGTCCTACCTTAAGGCATCATTCTTAAACTACCACTCCACCCTCATTTCATATTAAAGTCCTCAGCTATCATTTCCTGCAAAAGATGCATTTCTCTACTGACTCCTTCCTTCTTTCTCAGCTCTTTCCCAGCCTCCTAGGTAAAGTGTCAATTTCCTGCTTTACTTCTATTTTCCTTTCCCTGACAAAACAGGCAAAGAGTAACTGTGGTTTCTGCTACTTAATGGTTCTGACAAAAACACAAGAGCATAGGAATAATATAATAAAGTCCGCAGTATTAAGAAGTGAAACAGATTTCCTGAAAGACTACTAATCAAATCGGAGGACAAATATTATTTTTACTTATTCAAAAAATCATGATTTTAATCCTACCATCAGAAATACATAATAAAAAATTAAGCACCAGCATATATAACAGTGCCAGGCATGGGAAGAAAAGACTTACAAAAGAGGTAGCTTTAAAGAGGTCAAATAATTCAGTAAGCACCAAGGGGGATGGGAGGACAAGATGCTGCATAATAACTTTCATGGGCTTCCCAAAAGCTTTCCTTTAAAGATTACAGAATTCTTTCCTTATTATTAGAGATATACGCTTAAGTTTTTCAGATAAAATATGTCTAAATTTGTTTTTAAATACTTGAGCAAAGAGAACACCATCAACAAAAAGTGAAGAAGCATAGATTAAACAAAAACAAAATCCCAATAACTATGCTAATAATTGGATATGATCATTGGATTGGTATCAGAATGCTGGTAACTGAATTCTGGAATTAACTGATTCTCACTTGTGGCTATTTGAAAAATTCAATTAAAAAGGATTCTAAAAAAAGTAAGTTCAATGACTTAAGAGAACCAAAAGCTGGTAAATACTGTACAAAGTAATACTTCTTTCCCACTTTTCCACGTTTTTATAGGAAGGGACTTCCAAAGAGTAACATTCCTGGTTTCTCTCTCTACTTCTGCTACTTAATGCCTCTTACAAAGAACGGAATGACTGATAAGTTTGTAAAAATATACTATGCATGCTTACCTCAGCGCTTTTCTCTTTGAGATCTGTCAGCCTAAAGAATACTTTATCAACACTTTGTTATATGGTAAACTTTGTACAGACCCACTGATTTCTGCCTTTAGGTAAGTATGACTAATTCAGGGTGAATTTCTTGGTCCAGATCTACAGCTATACTCTCCAAGTACTTTAATCAGTAATAAAGACAGTATTCTTATCTTTAAAAAAGGTTGTAGTACACTTAAAACTGAGTTTATAAACTCTTGATAATAGAAGCCACTAAAATTCACAGACTAGACATTGCAATTACTATAAGGTTTCCAAAAATGTCATGGAAATAATCAGATGGCTTGGATAAGTAAGAGACTGTCACATCCTTGGTTCAATGATTAGTAAAATTCCACTTGTAAAAAAAGACTTATGTGACTACTTTCAAATAAGAGCATTAATATTTGATGATATTAAATGTATCTGTTACTTTACCTAAGGAGAGATCTCCTTGCTGTAACAACAGCATGAGTATCGTGCAACACTCTTCCATTTGGTTTAATGCACTGACTGTAATTATATTCACCTGTGCCTATAGCTACAACTTCGTGGTGTCCAGCTGAAAGGAAAACGTTAATAGTAGCAGGTTATTTTGACCTCTCTTCCCTATGTTCAATCTCCACCTCTATCTTTACCATATTCACCAAAATGATGGAAAAATAATTACACAATTTCAAGTAAGAGATTGAGAGTTTTCTAAGAAGTAAAATTTTAAAAATACTTCAATAACATCTGTTTAAAAGGCAGATGTTTGTTTTATATTATACTTTATCTACATTTTTTACTATAATCAGTAGAATCACCAGACATCACTAGTTTACAAATATAGATCTGTTTCTTCTGCATCTAGATTTATTTTGCTGGCTGAGACCTCACTTGTCATTCTACTTTGGTCTTAAATGAATTATCTATATATAATGTCTCTAATTTTTTCTTAATCCACTCAAACTTTCTACAAAGCAAATTATAGTTTCTTTCTCTGTTCTACTGAGACAGCTCTTTGAAAGAAACTAGCACCTTATGCTTTTTCTAGTAGTTTTGCTCCTTTACCTTCTGCTATGCTCCATTAGAGATGTCTTTGAAACTCTATGCTCAGAAGATATAGTTCTGTTTTCCTTTCACATCCTAACTAGGTGGCTTTTCTATATCCTTGTCACTACATCATTGCTTTTTTCCTCTAAATATTCTCCTCTGAACAACTATCTCCTTCAATGCTTTCCTCCCTGTTGATGATTTCAGAAAATGTCTATTCTTAGTCTTTCAAAGTTCACTCCCACACTTGCAACTATCTAAGAAAGGACTTCCATTCATTCAATAAAAATTGTTGAGGTCCTAGCAAACACCAGGCACTGAAGTAGATGCTAGGAATAAATTAAGCAAGACATGCCCTCGTGAAGCTTCTAAAAAGGAGAGAAGAAAAAGACTAAACAAACCACAAATTGTGGTAAGAACTTTGAAGAAAAACAAATACAGGGCTAATTTAAAGAATGACAGGAGGAAAGATTACCTCAGATAGACTAGCTGCAGAACCCCTTCCTATGAAACTGAATTTTAAGTTTCAGTGAAGAGTGAGCAGCATGAGGAATGAGGTAAAGGGTATTCCAGTCAAAAGAAATAGCTTGTGCAGACTTTGGGCAAAGAAAGACCAGGGTAGCTGTTCCAGTAAAGGCGAGTGAAGGGAAAGGCATAAGATGAGGTTAGAGAAAGAGGTATTACAAACCTCGTGAAGGAGTTTGTGGATTTCACCCAAGAGCTATGGTGAAGCTATTGAAGCAAAAATCATATTGTGTTACATTTAAAGGTCACCACTCTAAGTGGAGATTGCTTTTTGTAGGGTCCAAGAAGCTGAATTAGGGGACTTGTTTCAGTAGTTTAGGTAAGAGACAATGACTTAAGACTCAAATGATGATTTAATGGGGAAAAAATGATCATATCTGAGTTAGAGTTCGGGGATATAATAAACAGGACTTGAAGATGAACTGTAAGATGTGAGGGAAAGGGTTAAATAATGGATGACTTAAGATTTTTAGCAACTGAGTGGATGCCATTTACTGAGATAAAGAAAACTGGAGGATTAGGATTAGACATGAAAAATTAAAAAAGTTCTATTACCTCTAATGTAGCTGTTCCAATATGGGGTTTGGGGGATGGGGTGGTAAAATGAAATTATATAGTGTCAGTATAAGTTCTGGAATGGTGATTAAGTTCTGAGTTATAACAGGCAATAGTGTAGCCAAGGGCCCAGCTTCTTTCTTTGTAACTCAAACTGCAACATTTCAGGCAGATACAAGAATTTGATAGTGCAAGAAAAAGGATAACCAAAAGAAAAAAACATTCATCAGATGTAAGAAGAAATGGCAGGGAATCCTACCCTGTCCTCCACTGGGCCCACAGCCACTACATGGGGCATGGCCTTACAGCCAACTGGGCTGAGAGCCAGCCCTGCCTACTAGCATGCCCAGAGTAGTCAGCCAGACCACAACAGAAGGGCACACAGATACTAAATATGGAGGTTACCCCTAAAGCATATAGCCCTGATGACCAGAGAAGAATGTGTTTCTGGGTCCCCTAGGATGTCTCCTACTAAGGCTACTTCTGCAAGAGAGGGGAATGTAACTGAACTATCTACCACATAGAAATAAACACAGAGAATTGGACAGTATGAGGATATAGAGAATTACATTCCAAACGATGGAACAAGACATAACCTCAAAAAAAGAACTAAATGAAGTAGAGATAATAAATCTACCTGATAAAGAGTTTAAAATAATGATCATAAAGATGCTCACCAAAAATAAGAGATGAATGGATGAACACAGTATGAATTTCAGCAGAGGCAGAAAATATAAAGAACCACCAAACAGAGCTAAGGAATACAATAACTGAAAAAAAAAATACACTAGAAAAAAATCAACAGTAGATTAGTTAGTACAAAAGAATGAATCAGCAATCTGGAAGACAAAGTAGCAGAAATCACCCAAGCTAAAGAGAAAAAAAAAGAATTAAAAAAAGTGAGGATAGTTTAAGACATCTCTGAAACATCAAACATACTAAGATTTACATTATAGGGATCCCAGGAGAAGAGATAAAGGGGCAGAGAACTTATCTGAAGAAATAATAGCTGAAAAATTTCCCAACCTGGGGAAGAAAACAGAAATCCAGGTCCAGGAAGCTCATAGGAAACCAATACGATGAACACAAAGAGGCCCAAATCAACATGTTAAAATTAAAAATACAATGTTAAAGATGAAGGAAGTAAACAGCAAAAAGAGAAAAGCAACTAGTTACATACAAGGGAACTCCTATAAGACTTTCAGCTGACTTTTCAGCAGAAACTTTGCAGGCCAGAAGGGAGTGGCACAATATATTCAAAGTAGTGAAAGAAAAAAACCTACAACCAAGAATACTATCAATAAAGATGGGGTAGCAACACTTATTATCAGACAAAATAGACTTTAAGAAAAAGACAATAACAAGAGACAAAAAAGGACTCTATGTGATGATAAAGGGATCAATCCGGAAAGAATATATAACAATTATGAATGTAAAGCACCTAGTATAGGAGCACCTAGATACATAAAGCAAATATTACTAAACATAAAGGGAAAAACTGACAATAATACGGTAACAGTAGGAGACTTAAACAGCGCACTAATATCAATGGTCAGACTATGCAGACATAAAATTAGGAAACACTGGTCTCAGATGACACACCAGACCAGATGGAATTAACAGACATATGGAACATTTCATCCAAAATAGTAGAATACACATTCTTTTCAAGTGCATGTGGAACATTCTCCAGGACAGATCATATGCTCTGCCACAAAATCAGTTTCAATAAATTTACAAGACTGAATTCATATAAAACATCTTTTCTGACCATAATGCTATGAAAGTGGAAATCAATTACAAGAGAAAAAAAGCAAAAACCATAAACATATGAAGTCTAAACAACATGCTACTAAATAATCAATGGATCATTGCAGAAACCAAAGAGGAAATTAAAAAAAAATCTGGACACAAATAAAAATGCAAGCACAATGAACCAAAATCTCTGGGACAAAGCAAAAGCAGATGTAAGAAGGAAATTAAAGCAATACAAGTCTAGTTCATTAAACAAGAAAAATCTCAAATAAATCATTTAATCTTACACCTAAAGGAACTAGAAAAATAAGAATAAACACAACCTAAAGTTAGAAGAAAAGAAACTAGTAAAGATCAGAGCAGAAATAAATGAAATAGAGACAACAACAAAAAAGCCAGAAAAGATCAATGAAACTAAGGGTTGGTTCTTTGAAAAGATAAACAAAATTGATAAACCTTTAGCCAGATACATCATGAAAAAGAGACAGGGCCCATATAAATAAAAGCAGAAATGAAAAAGGAGACGAACTGATACCACAGAAATACAAAGGATCATAAGAGATTACTAAGAACAATTATATGCCAATGAAATGTACAGCCAATAAGAATTAGATAAATTCCTACAAAGGTACAATCTCTCAAGACTAACCTGGAAGAAATAGAAAATATGAACAGAAATTGAGTAAGTAATTTAAAAACTCTCAACAAACAAAACTCCAGGACCAGATGGCTTCACAGGTGAATTCTATCAAACATTTAGAGAAGAGTCAATATCTATTCTCCTCAAACTATTTCAAAAAACTGAAAAGGAGGGATCACTTCCAAACTTATTCTACAAGGCCAGAATTACCCTGATACCAAAACCAGACAAAGACACCACAGAAAAAGAAAATTACAGACCAATCTCACTGAAGAACATAGATGCAAAAAAAAATCTTCAATAAAAATATTAGCAAACCAAATTCAACAATACACGAAAAGAAGGATCATATACCATGATCAAGTGGGATTTATCCCAGGGATGCTAGGATGGTTTAATATCCACAAATCAATGTGGTACACCACATTACCAAATTGAAAACTAAAAATCATACGATCATCATATTAGATGCAGAAAAAGCTTTTGGCAAAATTCAACATCCATTTATGATGAAAAAAAAACTCTTAACTGGCTATAGAAGGAACATACCTCAAGATAATAAAGGCCATATATGAGAAATCCACAGACAACATCATACTCAACATTGAAGAGCTGAAAACATTTCCTTTTATACCAGGAACATGACAAGGATACCCACCATCACCACTTTTATTCAACACAGTATTGGAAGTCCTAGCCACGCAATCAGACAAGAAAAAGAAATAAAAGGAATACAAACTGGATAGGAAGAAGTAAAACTGCCACTGTTTGTAGATGACATGCTATATACAGAAATCCCTAGATTCCATTAAAAAACTATTACAACTAATAAATGAACTCAGTGAAGTTTGCATGATGCAGAATATCCAGAAATCTGTTGCACTTCTATACACTAATAATGAACTATCAGAAAAACAAGTTTAAAAAGCAATCCCATTTAAAATTGCATTAGAAAGAAAAAAATACACAGGAATAAATCTAACCAAGAAGGTAAAATACTTATACTTAGATAACTATAAGACATTGATGAAAGAATTGAAGATGACAACAAATAAATAGATGGAAAGATATATTCCATGCTCATGGATTGGAAGAATAGTCTTAAAATGACCATACTACCCAAGGCAATCTACAGAGTCAATACAATCCCTACCAAAATATCAACAGCATTTTTCACAGAACTGGAACAAATAAACATACAGTTTGTATACAAACACACACACACAAAACCCCAAATAGCCAAAGCGATCTTGAGAAAGAACAAAAAAGCACAGAGGCAGGTATCATATACTCCATGATCTCAAGCTAAGGCTGACTCTTGAACAATCATAGATATCTTCTCTTCCCACCTAGGTCACAAAAAATCCTTAAGAATAGGAATCAAGTATCAAATTATCTGTATATCATCTATATCAGAAATGCATATAAAAATGCATTATGATTTCTTGATCATTAGATCTATTTATCTATTAGGATAAACAGAAGATAAAATGTAACTGGAATCACATCATAATATTCAAGGAAAACCAGAGATTTATGACTTTTCATATTTTAATATTTTCTTACTTGAAAATGAAAAAAAAGTTACTTTTTATAGAGGTCTTCTCAATAGCTTCAGGTTGGTAGTGATTCCAACATAGTTATTGTTTAAAATGTTATGCATTTTATTATTCTGCAGTTCTCTATTGGTTCCTGATTAGAATACTTAATTCCTACCTTTGATAATCTTTGTGTTTAATGACCCACACCTACTAGAAAAGGCCACTTAAAATCAATGCAGGACCATTTTCAACAGGAGCAAAGATAGTTAATAAAAATATTACTATAGTATAGTTCAGATCATTAAATTATTTAATAGTTTTCTTACAAACACATCCCAAATACTCACTTACCTCTTTCAATTATAAAAGCAGCTAATGAGTTGCTACATTTCAGATATTCTGAATGATTAGAAATTAGTTGATTAAATGTTTCTTTAACAATCTGTGAAATCTTTGCAAACTGAATATGTCTCCCTTCTAGAAAAAAAAAATCAAATGAATTTGAAGAACACTGTGCTTTATCCCAGAGGCCCACTATTATTTCTTTTACGTTTTGACTGAATGGGTTAATAATTTATAGAGATATGTAAGAAAATTTATAATTCATGTCTTGACTGAGATTTTAAAGTGTTCCACTCTTACTGAGCTTTTTGGATAGCTTCTTGTAAAAAGACGTGTTAAGTATTACATATTAGGAGATTACTAATTTATATTTGATGAAATATTAAAAAGTCATACACGACACAAGACAATTCTCTGTTATATAAAACTGTCTCACACTGCTGGACAAGCAACATCTCAATGAATGCCAGCAGTCTTTTCTAATTATTTTGACAATCAAAATATACTCCTTAGTATGTGCCCCACTGAGAACCACTGCAAAGTACTTAGTATTTGCCCCACTGAGAACTGCTGAAAAGAACTAAGCACTTACACTCTTGATATAGTTCCATGTTCCCACTAAAAAACATTCCAAATTTTGACAGGATATAGTTTTAAGTAATTAGGATTACCATAGAAGTTATAACCAAAAAAATATACCTCAAAAGTTACTCATGGATTTTTTTTTTTTTAGTATGACAGATCTTGAGGTTCTGAGAGAGTGTCTTGGCCATCTGTTGCTTTGTGTGTGTATGCCTGCGTATTCCTAAGGAAGAACCATTACTCTAGAGAATGAGAAGTTACAGAATCACTTAATATAGTATTTCTCAAAGTTGAGCTGTTTACTAAACCACTGATAGTTCCTGATGTTGCATGATGGTTGCTAAGTAGTCTATCAAACTGTTCTCAGTCCATCTTATCTTCAGAGGAAAAAAGTAATGAAACAGCTTTGCTCTCATGCATTGCATATACATATGAAGTGTATAATTAACTATAGTTTTCACAGAAATCCTTTGTATCTGCTTAATAATTACATTAAAGAGGCACACAAATGACAAAAATTTAACATTAGTAGTCTCAGCTAATATAATTCATTTCATAGGCCATCTACATATTTTTGTTTATTATTTGTCAAACTGGAATGTTTCTTTGTTAATATCATTAATGCTCTCTTCTTGGCAAAAACAGGTAAAGTCACAGTATCAAAAAGAGTGAAAGAACATCACAAACATAAATACAAAATGAAACTGAGGGAAAGAAGAAAGAACTACTGGCTATATCCTTTTATCTAATCACAAAGCATACAATGTGAAGGTGTAAATTATTACTATAATTGCATGCTGGCATGTGTTTCACTTAAATTGGTAAAACCATAAACATGTGGTATAAAAATTAGTTTTTTGTGTTCATGTAGTAAAAATATGAATAAGAAGTAATCAAAAACTTGGCTCTGCTTATTACCAAAACTTACAATACAGGAGAAGCAATTTGTTTACTGATATTTTAAAATTAAACTTTTTTTCATTGAAACAGCAATACAAGAGATATGTATTCTGAAGTTTCCCTCTCCAAATGCAACCACTATTACCAATCTGGATATTCTGATAAACAACAACATAAACAAATAAATAATATATATCACTTTAAAAAATAAAAACTGGGGCTTGCTAAAACCCACTTTTTGTATTTACTTGGTCTTGGGCATCATTCAAGGGTAGTTATTAGTGTTACCTCCTTCTTCTTCATGGCTCAACAGAATGAATGAACTATAATTTATTTAATCATGTTCTATATAGATAGCAGAGTCAGCAATTATTTTGTGTAATGACACAGAACAGAAAAATACACTGCAATTAGTACTGACAGAATAAGATTACGTGTGTGACAAGAAAATGTTTTGCTGTATATTAAAAAGGTTGTACTTGAATATCATAAAAAACATCTGAAAGTTAACAGCATCCATCATGATGTATCTTTTGACCTAAAATTTGGTGTTGAAGGAAGTAATGAATATTGTGAATATAATCAAATTTTAGTTATTATATCTATCTCTTATTAGAACGCATGTGAAGGAATAACAAGTGCAATACCATTTTTCCTATATATACGTGCTGGCTGCTGAGGAAATAAAATGTTCTCACAAATAACTGGAAGTGAAGAATGAGATAGAAAATACCACATATATAATGCTAATTAACACCATCTCTTTGATTTCAAGTTGCTAATTTCAAGTGATCTTTAGTATCAGGAGTAACCTGAACCTATCTTCAGAGCCAAAACATCGCTATATTAAGTGAAGACACAGTCCAGTAAAAATAAGGCAAAGTAGACAGGCTGTGAAATAGTGATACCCTCCATAACTGGCCCCAAAGGAGCTGTTCAGGAGATTTTCTTGAGTCTTAAATCTTTCTGTCTTCAAATCGGTAACATCCAACTCCTGTGTTTACCCATAGCCTGAAGAATTCTTGCTCTCCCTTTTCTGACTAACAGAAAACTGTCAGTTTTTAACTTTTTAACTCCTTACCTGAGCCTACCAAACCTGACTTTTTAAACATAGTACTTCTTTAAACATATTGTGAACCACATATTCTTTCTTCCTCACAGATTGATGTTTTCTCAGGGTAACAGTAATCTAAATTACCTGCCAATCACTGACATGGGATTCGATCCCACTATTTATTAAAAACGTCCACAGAGGTTGAAAAGAAAGACTAGAGCCCCTTCCCATATCCACTGCTATTAGACTGATTATTCACTGCCCTTCCGTTCCTCAATTCCTGTGACTGTTAGATCAAGTGACTATATTTAACTATTTGGAGATTTTGCCTTTTGAATGTGCCTATTTTCCCTGGTCTGGTCCTTTTAATCCAAACAAGCACACAAACGTACACAGCCTTTCTGTGTCTCAGAAAGACAATGGAAAACCAAGCTGGAATAGGTATAAAAGTGTTTTCAAATTCTAATCCTCAGACCTGAAAAAGACAAAGAAACACTCTTTTTCATTTTAGTTATATAAATACTCTAAACTTTGAAGTCTGAAGTGTTACTACCATGTGGGGAGTATACAAATTAAGGATAATTTCTTGCTTTTCAGGGGATTCACAATCTAACGGGAAAAGCATACAATAATTACCAAATAATGTTGAATAAAATAAAATATTATAAAAAATTATAGTACTTACTGTTTGTAGCTCACAGCGGAAAAAAATGTGACATTGAATATATGTATGTTCATGTATAACTGAAAAATTGTGCTCTACACTGGAATTTGACACAACATTGTAAAATGACTATAACTCAATAAACAAATGTTAAAAAAAATAGTACTTACTGTTTAGTGAGCACCCTACTGTGTGCCAGGCATCAATCTAAGTATTTTACATGTATAAATAATTAAATCCTTACAACTATCCTATAAGGTAATTATTGTTGTAGCCATTTTACAGACAGAGAAATTAAGGTGTATAGAGAAGTAACTGGTCCTAGGTCACACAACTAGTAACTTCAACTGCAGTTACAGTTTTCTTGGGCTTGAGTGCCAACTAACATTAAAAGAAAGTGAACAGATTAATTGAAATGAATACCCCAACCATCAAGCACCAGAAAGCCACTGGCTTTCATTAATGACAATCCCACTAAAGCAAAGAATTCTCAAAAAAGCAGTTACATGATATGATGAACCATTTCTTTATAAGAAAAAAGCCATTTCTTCATAATCATTCCTTTCCAATTTTATTATTTCTTTAATTTTTAGCAGAGTATGGAAGGAAATACTCCTCTTTGTAGAAGTGTGACAGGTTCGAGTAAAAATAGAAACTAATGTATATTTTCAGACTTATGCATATTTTAATTACATGTTGTTATAATTTTTAATTCAGTTAATCTTCTTTAAAAATTATAAAGGTCTTTCCTACCATAATGTACTTTTGAAACATATACTGGCTCAGGTGGGGCAAGAGGTTCGGCAGGAATAGGAGGAGGACCTGTAAATAAAACAAAAGTGTAAGGAAAAATGAAACCTCAATGTTCCAAAGAGCAGTTATCATACTATTCTGTATAAAATAGCAATCCAAGAATGATCATTTTTTACTGTATACTTCTGCCAACTCTAGGCCATCAATTATTTATTTGCTCAGCCTTGCTAAATGTCTTTCCTATATTGAAATCAATTATACAAACACCAAATACATTTCTGGGCTCCCTAGTCTTATGCTACTATATAACTTGCTTTGTAATAGATGCAACATTCTGAAAATCACTTAACTCAAACTCTGTTTTGAATGCTTATGAACAATTTCATATTTACAGTAACAGCAGGTAAACATTTAAATTTAATATTCTATCAAAAATTTAATAAGTAAAAATTATCATTTTAATCCTATTTTACCAGAGTATTTTCTAAGGGAATACTTCAAAGTTCTCCAAGCTTTCAGTCTCAATCAGAGAAGCAATGGCTTTCCAATTTGGTTCCTAAGTTAGGGAATCCAGGAAAAACAAGAAAGAAACATGACACTAAACCAAGGGACAAAAAACGATGAGAAAAGCTTAAATGAGTAGGCTCCAAGAGAAAAGGTTCAACTAACGTAGTCAGTATCTCTCAAGAATCATTCAAAAAGACAAAACAAATAGAACTGCTACTCTGGACTTCATTTTGAGTAAAACGGGAAGCTAGCTGAATACACAGAAATCAGCAAAGAAAGATTGACAATGTCATCTTGGGGTTCACATTAGTTAAGCAAATGTTGACTATAGTTAGGTACATACACTTTGGACTTTAGATAACAGAACTTTAAAAACTGAGAAAGATGGATTTTTTCCCCATTTACTCAGTGAGTAAGGATCAAGTGGAATTAAAACTAAAGATACTAAAACTAAAAATACTAAATCCTATTTATCAAGCACAATACTTTCAATAAATAAGAAAATGTGACTGCATAAGTTGGTTTGCATTTTGAAACACCATACACAAATAGGCAAAAGTTGGAGGACTCACACTTCCTCACTTCAAAACTTAATACAAAAGTGACAGTAATCAAAACAGTGTGGTACTGGCATAAAGACAGACACACAGACCAATGAAACAGACTAGAGACCCAGAAATAAATCCTTACATATGTTGTCAAATGATTCTAAAGAAGAGTGCCAACACCATTCAATGGGGGAAACAACAGTCTTTTCTATAAATGATGCTGGAAAAACTGGATATCCATATGCAAAAGAATGAAGTTGGACCCTTAGCTAAAAATATATATATATAAAAATTAACTTGATATGGATCAAAAACCCAAGTAAAAGAGCTAAACTATAGAACCCTTAGAAGAAAACAGGGGTGAAAAGCTTCATAACACTGGATTTGGCAATGATTTCTTACATATGAAACCAAAGGCACAGAAAACAGAGGAAAAAATGGAAAAATTGGACTTATTCAAAATTAAAAACTTCATAAAAGGAGAAAATATTTGCAAATCATATTATCTGATGAGGAAGTGTTATTTGGAATATATAGCGGATGCCTAAAACCCAAAAGAAAATGAAACAACCCAATTCATGAGAATTGGACTTGAGTATGACATTTCTCCAAAGAAGATACAAATGGTCAATAAGCACCTGGGGAAAAAAAGAAAAAAAGAAAAAAAAAAAAAGCTCAACATCACCAGTAATTAGGGAAAGCAAATCAAAGTCACAATGAGATACCATACCTCACCCATTAGGATGGCTACTATCAACAAATAAATAAATAAATAAAAATAAAAGGAAAACAGGAAGTTTTGACAACGATGTGGAAAAAGTTAGAATCGTTGTGCACTGTGGGTAGAATGTAAAATGGTGCAGCCATTATGGAACACAATATGGTAGTTCTTCAAAAAAATTAAACATAAAATTACCATATGATGCAGCAATTCTACTACTGGGTATAAAACCCAAAAAACTGAAAGCAAGATATAAAGAGATAGTTGTACACCCACGCTCATAGCAGCATTATTGACAACAGCCAAAGTTGAAGCAATCCAAAAGTCCATCAACAGAAGAATGGATAAACAAAATGTGGTTTATGCATACAACAGAATTATTATTCAGCCTTAAAAAGGAAGGAAATTCTGACACAGGCCACAACATGGAGAAATTTTGAGGACATTATGCTAAGTGAAATAAGTCAGTCACAAAAAGACACATACTGCATGATTTTACTTATATGAGGTAACCAGAATGGTCAAATTCATACAGACAGAAAGTAGAATGGTAATTGCCATGGGCTTGATGAAGGGGTGAATAAGGAATAATTGTTTAATGGGTATAGAATTTCAGCTTTGTAAGATGAATTCTGGATATTGGATGCACAACAAAGTGAATGTACTTAACACTATTGTACTATTACTATCAGTACTATTGGATTGTACACTTAAAATGGTTAAGACAGTAAATCTTATTTTTAAACATAGCATTATAAGAAGTTTACATTACTTTCACATTATTAAATGATTTTTTAAGAGGTGCTGAAATAAACTAAGTTTAGAGCCAGATTCATTGTGTCAGACAGTGTTAGATTTTCAAAACCTATCATAGCATCATTAATCATATTGCCCTTGAAAAAAATCAGGGCAAAAAAGTTTTTATATAGTAAATTTAAAAAAAACCATAATTTTTAAAACACCATGTACAAAATGTGAAAGAAGATATACATGAAAATTAATTCTGATGAATTTAGAATTTAAAAAAATTTGTAAGTTTTTAAAATTAAAATTTTACATTATGAATGTGGAGGAGACTAGAAAAACAAATGTAAGGTTAACAGCTAAGAAAAAAAAATACTCAACACTTACTTTCCATATCTCTCCACAAGAAAAATAAATTATTAAACTTGGCTGTCTAAGACAAACATTTTAAATAAGAAAATGTGGCTCATTATAAGTGAAAAGATGACCTTATTATTTCCAGGCTTTATGCCAATAAAAAAGTTTTACTAAATAACTTCTAGTCATAATTAAGGCACTACTGGCAATTTTTGAGAAGATGGTGAATATAAAAGTGGCATCAGTGATAACGGGAAAATGTTACCTTAATTTTCACAAAGAAGGGAAAAGATAAATGTTTGGACACTAAAAATCATTGCTCACACGGCAAAACATCTACTATCCCTAGACAAACATTATGAAAACCCTTAGGGAAAACGCATTTATCACAAGAAGCCAATCATAAGTATCATTTTCTGTTAATTAAATTAGATGCTTGGGAAATTCTGTAGCTCAGTTTTAACTTGATTTCAACAAAGCATTTTAGTTCCCTGAAGGTAGAGGACAGGGCTTATTTGTTTCTGGATTCCTGGTATTTACCATAGTCTCTGAACTCAACACATTCTCAAAACACAGATTTATTGATTCAAATGCACGTTATAGTTGAAAGGAAACTGGGAAAATATTGCTGGGGACATAACTAGGTGGGTTAATAGCTGATAAAATAATCACATATAAGGAATTTCCATTAATAAACTGCCACCATGTTTAAGACACCAAAAGCATCATACCTAGCTCTAAAAATTTAATAAATCTCAAAGATAGTGAACAGAAATATGAAAACTAAGAAAATACTTTCCTAAGTACTTATTATAAATCAAAAGTATGACAAACTATTTGAAAACAACAAAAAAGACTACATATCAAAACTTATGAGATGTTGCAAAATAAATCATTTTAAACTATTAAATAATGGTTTTAACTAAATAGAAAAATTAAAACATATGAAATAAGAATTGAGCTTAAAGAAAATAACCTTAAGTATTACAAAAGAAATAATAAAATAGGTTACAAATTTTACAAATCCAGCAGTAAAATAAATTGATGATTTGAATTTAAAAAGAATTTACTGCCACTGTTTAAATCAAAGTTAAATGTTTTTCTTCATTAAGTTGCCTCATTTATAGTTAACCAAAATGTAATCTAACATGCAGTCAATATTGACAAAAACTGTTTACTATGCTAAGTTTACTATATTCCTCAAATTAATAAATATTTACTAAGAACCACTGCCGTTTGATTATGTTACTCCTCACCAGGTACTGGTTAAAAGCTCTGCATGCATTATTTATTTAATCCTAATGATAGACATAGGAGGTATCTATCCTTGTCTCCATTTTTCAAGTGATGAAACTTAGGTTTAGCAGGCAAATAACTTGTCTGTCCAGGGTCAATACTCAATGCTTAGCAATCTAATTCCAGAGTTTACACCCTCAATCTATTTTCTATGCTACCTCAAACCTTTATTTTCTCAAATAAATCCTGCTACTTCTTTGTTGTAGTTGACAAGTAACCCTTCATTAACGTAAATCTTCCAGGTGACTCTTTCTGGAAAATGATACATTTTACAAACTCTACTTTATAATCAAGAATATTTACCTGATGTTTCTGAAATTCTTGATTCAGGTTCATCCAATTGTAGAAGCTCATCAAGAGCTAATTTTGCTGCATTGGATCTAGACTCCTTTTTATTTTGTCCCAGTCCAGTCTTGTACTGAATACCATCCACCACAGCACAAAAAGCAAAATACGGTCCCATAACATTACCTTAAAAAATAACTCGGAGTGAATGCTGTAATACTTCACAACATGATCCTGCAAAAGATGTCTGTCACATAGGAAAATATTCCAGTACAATTGTAGAAAACTATCTCAGCCTATCAGTTTTCTTATAGGGCCAATACAGTTTAAAAGCAAAGTTGAGTGGGCCCCTAAGCTAGTTCTGAGGAATCCTTCAAGTAGCTGTTCTGGTCCCAGATTTAGCATGAACAGTAGGGCCAGCTTCAGGGTACATGTCACACATGGAGCAACAGTGTCTTGCATAATGCCTGGCAACGGTAAGCATCCAAATATCTATCAAATGACCAATGAGAGGTAAATGTGGAGCCTCTAGCAACGTTTCTCTTCTTTCAAACTTCAATATTGATGAAGTTGAACTTCTCCTACTCTCTGAGTGCCTCAGTACTGTTATAAGCTCCAGAACAGAAGGAATCCCTGTGAAGAAATCTTATGCTCCTATCAGGGAGTCATGGTAAGCAACTACCCATCATAGCCTTAGAGTGGTAGGGGGATTCTCAAGGAAAACCGAAAAATAAGTAATAATGAAAAATATGCTAAAGAATTAAACTGAATGTCCAGTCATCCAAAATTCTCAGAAAAATTACCTTTATACAATTAATTACATTTACCTTGTCTTCCTATCTGCCTGATGAAACAGAATCATTTATATTAAAAGGCCAAAGAATTTCCTGGTTCAAGTTTTACTTGCTGGTATTCAGACTACAGAAGGTCTTCAAGAAACTTAAGTCTCCATTCTGGTTACGTTACGAATGGCTATGTACAATGTTACTCCACATAAGCCTCATTATTATTTTATTATCTTATCTTTTCACACATTACATTAACTGCTGGGTTTTCCTCTAAGATGTACACCAAGATTTTACAAGCAACTCCAGACTGTATCAGAATAAACTGCTTTCCTTCCAATATCTAGGACCTGTTTTCCAAGTTCCTTCCTTCACGATCAGCTGGGTTCCAAACCAAATTTACTAAACCTTAGACTATTTTATACTTTTAACAAATGGCCCAGATGATTCTAATGTGGGAGGTACCGCACATCAAATTTGTTAGTGAGTACTGTGTCAGAGCCCTTAAGCTCCATTCTATTTATATCTCAGGTTCTCAAACCTTATGATCATCTAAATCCATACTAAAGAGCTTGTTAAATACTGATTCTCTGGTTTTTCTACCAAACCTACTGAATTAGATTATTCAACTAGTACTATGCACATAAAATGAGCACCATTAACAATCACTGAGTTATATTTTTTAGTAGTTTCTGCTCAGATCAATGAAGATTTGCCCTAAATTTTTTTTTTTAACTGTGACCAATAGTTTACATTTTCCAAGGGCAGTGGAGAAAAATGGAGGAAAGCAAACTAGTTATACAGAAATTCAATCCATAGTATTAATCACATGAAGTAATCCAAACTATAGTGACAGGATCTAGGAAAACTCCATCTTCTATATTAAGACCCTATTTTTGCCACCTGTTAATTTACTGTTATTTCATCCAAAACAACGACTAGAAACTTTGCTTCAGTATGACAATATTTACTAAAAATCTCGAAAGCTTTAAATTCTTTGCAAAGATACTAACTCTGAGACACCCTACCAGCAAAAGTTAGTATCAGGAAGAGAAAATTAAACAAAACTACCTGATTGTGTGTGTAAAATATACACACAAGTACCCACACTTATATACACATACACAGATTCTTTTTTAAAAGACTGTGCTTTGATTCTCTTGCTTTAAGTCTGCCAATGCCTCTTAAGAGCACTTTATTCTCTTGTCCCTCCACTTTCCAAAAGTTTTTCCACATCACTAGTCATAAAGTGACAAAATCAGAAGCTTCTTCCCATCTTTTACTAATCTGTACTCCTGCAGCCTTCCACAGACCCAGTATGGTAACAGATTCTTCTGGTGGGAGAGCAGTTTAGTAGAGAATGGAGAAAACAGAAAAGTTTGCAAAGAATCAATAATGTGCTATTTTCACTTCTAATTTTTAAATTTCAGAAGCCAAATTTGACTATAATTTTTGTCAGGCATCATTATCACAGAATACTCATAAAACAATCATAGTCCAAATATGTAACATTCACACAAAAGCATGTTTGTGCTACGAGGAGTACTTATTTACACCTGAAAATCTACAACGCTGATAAAATTTCCATTAAACTAGCCATGTATAATAAAAAAAATTCAGTGATTGTAAAAATTTTGTATAAGTTAAATGTAGAGGCTTAGAAGGCTAAAGAAGTATGAACATAAAAATTTCTTAAGTATACTTGCAAAAACATACTAGTAGTTATCTAACTCCAATATTAGGTAAATAAAGAAAATAACCAAATTTAGTACTACTTATATACTTTGCTTTTAATAGGAAAGTTTTTCCCAGTACTGTAACAACCAGATACAAATTTGCACTTGCCTGTTTTTACTGTTTCCTTAAGGTCAAGCTGAACCCGCTGCATCTGTGCAAACTGGTGCAAGGCTGACACAGGATTTATCTCTCCACGTTTGTATTTCATTATAAATTCCTTAGGTATTTTTTTCGGAGGAAGGACAGGATTTGAAATAGATGAAAGGCCTTTGGAAAGCAATGGTTCTGGAAAATTACCTAAGAATAAATATTTATGCTTGTCAATTTGGTTAAATTAAAAAAAGAAGAAGACAAGCAAAAGCACTAAACCCTTCCCTAAAACAGATGATTTTTCCAAGACACAATCATATGTGTTTTTCATTAAAAATAAGTTTCCACTGCTAAAGAAGTGTAACCTCTTACCGGATATATCTTTTGGAGTATTAAGACTGTTTTACAAAGTGCTCTCACTGCCGTATCATAAGGGATATCAAAGTATCATAGAATTTTAGTGAGGCCAAGGCCTTCAGAGGCTCTCTAAGCCATTTCTACACGTGACTTCACTAAGGCCTAGAACGTAAGACAGATTTGGGGCTAGAACCCAGTTTCTGCTTCCTATTCACTATTTTATATAAACTTTCACGTTGAATTCAATCGGATTTTTAAAGTATGTTTGTCTCTGCTTAACACAACACTATGTTAAGTGATATGTGGAATATAAACCAGTACAAGTCCAGCTCTGTTCCTTGAAGGGGAAAACACAGCCTCACCTCAAAAAGGCAAGACACGCTGGAAATTGTTTAATCTCATGTGGTAAAGAACAATTAAGTGAGCAGCCAGGGGAAGAATTTCCACAGTGTTAGGAGTCAAATTCAAGTTTCAGTCGGTACATGGCCACAGGTAAACGGATATATATCCAGGAAACATTTAAAGCAGAGGCTCAATAAAACTTACTGGCCATCCCAGAATCTTAAAGAACACAGGCATTACGACAAATGTAAAAGGGTTTGTACCCGTCACTTGCGTAACCTTGGATGCCATATTCGACAGGCTGTAACTCTCCGAGGAGTATCCTGCAGGTATAGATACCGTCTGGGCTGATGGCTGAACTGGCAAGTTCTTTTTCAGCATCTGAGCAAAGCTAGGGACCCGAGAACCCTGAAACCAGTCGTTGTTGCCAGACATTTTCTCACCTACAAATTATAAGAAAATTGGCAGAAAACAAACAAACAAAAAAGCCCAAGGTACTAGGTAGAATAAAAATACCCTGAAATAACCACATTCCCATAAACAGCCTTTACATACACACTCACAAGTCAAAGCTTCTTAACTGACGTCATGACTTCTTTGTGACTGGAGTCTTTCAGTTTTTTTGTTATTATTTTTTTTTTTTACAGAACTGTCTCCTAAATCCCTCCCCACAGTGCTACCACAAAGAGAAAAAAAGAATGACGCGACCTGTGGTGAAGAGCCCTTACACCTACTCGGGGGTCAGGGAAAAAGAAAGAAAAGAAAACAAAAACATGAGACCCGCAGCGGCCTGTTGGCAGCCTCCCAAGTCCCTCCCCAACTCCCACCCACCAAAATTGTCCTTCTTGCCCTGCTGGCCGGACCCCGCAGGCTGGTAGTTCTGACTGAGCCGCAGACAGGGCCGCAGGCCTGGGGCTCGCCGGCCTGCCGCTGACGACGACGCCGTTGCTTCTCCCGGATGGCCTCAACCTCTCTCTTCAGACCGCTTGGCGTGAAAGCCACGCGACCAGCGCTGCGTCTTTCAAAAGCGGTCTCGCGGCCTCGCTGCAGGGGCGGGTCAGACGCGCCTGCGCCTGCCGCATCCAATCACCAACCGCCTCCGCGGCCCGCGCTCCCACCCCTGCGCATGCGCCAGCGCGTGCCTGCCGCGCTCCACGGCCTGCGTCGTCGCCAAGTTGTGCGACGCGAGCGTCTCGCACGTTCAGGGCCACGTAATGCCCGTGCGGGTCTCGTAGCGTGGGTGCTCAGGCCTGTTGGCCACCTTCGGTGCTGGAGAAGGTGGGTAAGTCGCGCAGTTGGGTTTAGTCACTCTCCTGGCTGATGCCCTGCGCACACACCTCCTTCTCACCCTGCCTTTCCCTCTCCGTCCTGACAGAGCGCTGTAACGCGGCCTCCTTATCTAGTGGGCTTGGGGGCTGTCCTAGGGAAACCTATATGTGTGGGTGGTTTCTATTCTCTTTGTCCCAATTATTCTCAAAGATTGCACCTGTGGACAAGGTTTGGCCTCACGGTGTCTCTCCTGTTTTCAGAAAAAAACACCCTGGACTCCTGCAGGAGCCTCAGTGGTGGAGCCAAGCAAAGAATAATCAATCATGAAAACAGGTGAGGGCGTTCAGAGCTAATGGCTCTAATACAGAAGTGACAAACCCAATGTAGGTGTTCTCAATTCTTTACTCTTGTGAAAGTTGAAGGAGGCCCTAGTGGAGGTGTTAGTCGATAGATCGCTGAAAATATTTTAAATGGTAAATTACTAAACCAGTTTTGGCATGTAGTCCACAAGGACGTCAAGGAATTGACCGACATTGTTATAACAAAATTTAAATACCCCTCTAATTTTTTTTGTGTGTGGTAAAGGTTTCTCAAGGATTAAATCACTTTTAAATAAGAAATAGAAAACAGCAATAGAATTGATGGGAATGGCATCCATCTACGGATACATGGGCTAAATGGGAGGAAAAAACAGCCTTATTTCATTACGCAATGTATTTTCAATAAAAGCGGCATATTTTTCTTTAGTGACTATCAGAATGTGTTATGTTGCTTTGATCCAGTGCTCGTTAATAATTGTAACGATAAAAACCTAGCTTTTTCCCCCTTTAACACTTATAATCTTTTTCTTATAGGAAATTTAAAAATTAAAATGTTAGTGCCAAGAAGTATGCTGAGGATGGTGAGTAAAACTTAAAAGTACAAAAATATATAATTACATTAGGGTCAAATTTGAGTAGAAACAGAAGCTCAAAAAGTAAAAGGAATGGTTAAAAATTATTCTTAGAAAGCATATATGTATAATATTTTATTTTGAAATAATTTTAGAGTTATAGAAAAGTCATAAAGTTTCTCTATATTCTTCCATCTAGTTCCCCCTAATGTTAACGTCTTGCACACCAATACATTTATCAAAACTAAGAAATTAACCTTGGGTGCAATACTACTAACTACACTATATACTTTATTCATATTTCACCAGTTTTTCTACTAATGTCCACTTCCTGTTGAAGAGTCAGTCCAGGATACTGCATTGCACTTACTGGTCTTGCCTCCTTAATTTTCTGTGGTCTATGATAAATTTTCAGTCTTTCCTTATTTTTCTTGACCTTGATACTTTTGAAGAGTCCTTTTTGGATGTTTTGTGAAATGACCCTCAATTTACATATACCTGATGTTTTCTTATGGTTATACAAGAGTTAAGGATAATTTGGGAAGACTGCTACAGAAGTCAGGTGCACATCTTGTGGCATATCAGAGAGTATGTGATATCAACTGTTAGTGGCAATGCTAACCTTGAGGACTTGGTAAAGGTTGTGTCTGTCAGGTTTTTCCACTATGAAGTTACTGTTTTCCATTTTCTATACTCTTGTTAGGAGGAAGTCCGACATACACACAAGGGGAGGGAAATAGAGGTCCACCTCCTGGAGAGAGGAGTATCACAGAATTTGTGCACATATGTTAAAACCACCATATTTATAAATATTTTGAGAGAGATAATTTGAGGCTATGCGCGTATCCTGTTTCACCCTGGAGTCTAATTTTCGTTTTGCCTGAAGCAGTTATTACTGTGGCGTTCTTTTTTTCTTAGATATGTTTTCTCAGTTAAATTTCTTCTTTTTTATTGAACTATAATGGACATATAACTTTATATTAGTTTCAGATGGAAAACATGATTTGGTATATGTGTGTATTGCATATTGATCACCACAACAAATCTAGTTAACATTCATCACCACACACAGTTGCAATTTTTTTTTCTTGTGATAAGAACTTTTAAGATCTACTAACTTAGCAAATATACAATACAGTATTATTAATTATAATCACCATACTGTGTATAACATCTCCAGGACTTATTTATTTTATAACTGGAAGCTTGTGCCTTTTGATATTCTTACCTCTTGGTTCTGGTAACCCCTAATCTGTTCTTTGTATCTATGATGTCATTTAAGTGAAATTATATAGTGTTTGTATTTCCCTGTCTTATTTCACTTATCCTAATGCCCTCAAAGTCAACCCATGTTGTCGCAAATGGCAAGATTTCCCTTTTTTATGGATGAATGATATTCAGTTGTGTATATATACCACATCTTTTCTGTCTATTCCTCCATTGATGGACATTTATGTTGTTCCATGTCTTGGCTATTATAAATAATGCTGCACTAAAAATGGGGGTGCAGATGCCTTTTCCAGTTAGGGTTTTCATTTCCTTAGGATAAACACCCAGTAGTGGAAATGCTGGATCATATGGTAATTCTGTTTTTAATTTTTGCAGAACCTCTGTATTGTTTTCCATAGCCACTGAACAAATTTACATTCCCTCCAACAGTGTATGAGGGTTCCCTTTTATCCACATCCTCGCCAACATTTGTTATTTCTTGTCTTTTTGATAGTAGCTGTTCCATTAGATGTGAAGTGGTTATCTCATTGTGGTTTTGATTTGCATTTCTCTGATAGTGATGTTGAACACCTTTTCATGTACCTATTGGCCATCTCTGTACCTTCTTTGGTATACACGATTTTAAAAATCAGATTGTTTGATTTTTTTGGTATTGAGTTTCATGAGTTCTTTGTGCATTTTGGGTATTAAACCCTTATCAGATATATGATTTGAAAATATTTTTTTTTCCATTCTGTAAGTTGCCTTTTCATTTTGTTAATGGTTTTCTCTCCTGTGAAGAAACTTTATAGTCCTATACAGTCCTGCTTGTTTATCTTTGCTTTTGTTGCCTTTGCTTTGGATGTCAAATTCAAAAAAACATTACCAACACCAAAGTCAAGGAGCTTACCACCTATGTTTTCTACTAGGAGTTTTATGGTTTCAGGTCTTATTAGGTTCATGTCTTTAATCCATTTTGAGTTGATTTTTGTATATGGTGTTAGATAGTCGTCCACTTTCATGTGCCTGATTAGGCAAGTGCCACTGCTCTGTCTTCGAGTACACTGATTTTTTCTGCTGTTTCATCTAGTCTGATGAACCCCTCTATTGTATTTTTTAGTTCAGTTATTGTATTATTCAGCTTTGTCGGTTTTATTTAGTACTTTCTTGTATTTTCTATCTCTTTGTTGAAGTTCTCACTTTTTTAATCTATTCTTCTGAGCTTGGTAAACATTTATCTTATTTTGTACTGTTTCTCAAATAAATCACTTATCTTCCTTTTTATTAAGGACTTTTTCTAAGGTTTTATTTTGTTCTTTCATTTGAAACACATTCCTTTGTTTCTTTGTTTTTCTTGAGTCTCCAGTTCACTTCTATGCATTAGAAAAAACAGCCACCTCTTCCAATCTTAAAGGATTGGCCTCATGTAGGAGATGAACGTTATTGTTCAGCCCTTCCCTAGCTCATTCATGGTTGCTTCTCAAAAACTTTGTGGTTGTCTAAGTAGTTTAGTTTGTTCTTAGTGCCTCCGTATAGTTGAGGGTGTGTCAAGATCTATCAGTGACCCAATGGAGGGAAGATTTTAGTCATTACCTAGATTTAGTCTGATCGAAAGCTGAATCCTGAGGTAGAAACTTTGAAAGTATGCAAATATACCTCTTTCAGGGGGAGACTGGGTGTTGGGCTTTTCTGTTTGCCCCCTCTGCACTGAGTCTGGGATGATAGCCAATTAAGAACTTTTTCTTTGTTTACCGCCATCCCATTAAACCCATGAACCCAACCCATGCACTAGCCACCAGAGCCAGGCTATTAAGAGATGTGTCTTCTGGGGTGCCAGACATGTGCACAGGCTTCTCAGAGAGACACTGGTGATCTGGGGTGAGGCGGGGGAGGACATGAAGATAGTGCCACCAGCCTAGCCTCCCTGGTCTCTGGAGAGGATTGCAGTGGGCCCTTATATGTGTGTTTAAGTAGAAACCTGCCCCTCAGGCCACAGTATGAAGATAAACTAATAGGGCTCTTTCACAGTCTGCTGCTTCTCCACTGTGCCCTGGGTGGATAGCCAGTTAATAATTTTGTTGTTACAGTCTTGTGGGACCTGTGAACATAAGCCCTTCTGAGTTCACCAGAGTCAGGCAATCACGAGGTGACCTCTGGGTGTTATGCACAAAAACTAGGGCACCAGACATTTGCACGAACTCCTTTCTGGGAGGTACTTGTGACCTGGGGTGAGGCAGAGGGAGGACACAAAGATGGTGCCTGCTGGCCTCTATGATCTTTGGAGAGTATTTAGGTAGACCCCTAGATGTGTGTTAAATTAGATGCCTTCTCCTTAGCCCAAAGCTTTACGATAAGCAAATAGTCCTCTTTTACAGAAGGACTGGATGTTTCAGTCAGTTACCTCAGTGCTGGGCCTAGGATGTAGTCACAGTGAGTCCATGCAAACCCTTTCAGGACTGTTTCTCTGTTCACTATGGCTTTGTGTGTCTTGTGGATGCAAGCCTTATTGGCTTTCATAGCTAGATGTTTTAGGGGCTCATCTCTTAGGTGCAGGTCTTCAAAGTTGTCAGATGTAGGATTCAAACCCTTTCTTCTTGAGCAGAAGCTTGGAGTTGTGAGTTCCTTACTGATTGTGTGCCACCACACTAGGGGTGGGGTTTATGGCAAGATTGTGTCTCAGCCTCTTCTGCCTGTGTAGATGTGGGGATTTTTTGGTTGCCCATTGCGTAGGCGTCGCTCAGCTAGTTTTGTGGGTTTTTTCAGAGGAAATTGTTCTATATGTAGCTGTACATTTGGTGTGTCTGTGGGAGGAGGAGAGTTTGGGATCTTCCTATTTCATCATCTGAACCAGAACTTCTACTATGATGTTCTAATGGTGATTTTCTATTTCCCTCATTCCTTCTACATTTATTATTTGTAATATTTATAAGAAAAAATTGTCCCCTTCCCTTATGTATATTCAGTCATTTACACCAGTTTGGAGTCATTTTTAAATATTATATGGGTATAATCCAGTACTGTTACTATTTTGTTGCTCTGATGTCCCAGCTTCGGCAGCTCTTTCATGTTGACTCCTGTGCCCTTTTGACATCTCCCCATTAAAAAAAAAGTATTTCCTTACTTTCTGGCACTATAAGTTGCTTGTATTTTTCATGCCCCAGACCTAAAATTGGCCATTTCTTCAGGAAACCCTGGTTATTTTTCATTGGATAATCGTAAAGAGAAGCTAAGATCTTGGAGCTAGTGGTACTTGTTGCTATTGAAGTGTCATTGCTTCCGTGCCTGCACAGAGAACAGAGCTAATAAATACTAACTCATATATACAGACACATTTGTATTTTGGTATCTATACATAAAGATGTGTTTGTACCTTTATCTTTGTCTGTAATCCAACACCACAACATTCATTCTAGAGTTCCCCTTGCTTATGTGTGACTTCTTTCTCTCATACCAGGTGGACTACAATAAAAATGACTTTCTAGTGACTGGCTAATCCCATTTTGAATATTACTTTTATTCAACAAATGTGTATTAAGCACTAATTCATAAGGCCTTATCATGGCAAACCTGCACCCAAGTGGATGATTTTTTAAATAAAGATCTTTGAGAATTAGGAGAAATCAGTTATTTTGGGTAATTAAGATGGCCTATGATAGTTACCATCCCCTTCGCATCTAAAACTGTATCAAGTTCTGTTTTAAGAACTCAGATCAAAACACATTATTTGCAAGCTTTTATCTGTGATGCTTTTGGTTTCTTCATCAATCTGAGTGAGAGCCTTGCTGGGTAGAGTATTCTAGATTGTTAAGCTTTTCCCCTTCATCGCTTTAAATATATTGTGTCACTCCCTTCTGGCATATAAAGTTTCTGCTGAAAAATCAACTGATAACCTTTTGGAAGCTCCTTTGTATCTCATTTGTTGCTTTTCTCTTGCTGATTTTAATATTTTCTCCTTATCCTTAATTTTTGTTCATTTGATTACTATGTGCATTGGTATGTTCCTTTTTGGGTTGATCCTGTGTGGAACTCTGAGCTTCCTTGACTTTCCTTTCCCAAGTCAGGGAAGTGTTCAGTTATTATCTCTTCAAAAATTTTCTCAGGTCCTTTCTCTCTCTCTTCTCTTTCTAGATCCCCTATATTTCAAATATTAGTTTGCAGGCTTCATGTTATCCCAGAGTTCTTTCAAACTATCCTAATTTCTTTTCATCTTTTTTTTTTTTTTCTGTTCTATAGTAGTGATTTCCACTGTCTTTTAGCTCACTTATCCATTCTTCTGCCTCATTTAGTCTATTCTTGGTTCCTTCTAGTATGTTAGTCATTTCAGTAATTTTATTCTTCAACTCTGTGTATTCTTTATATTTTCCAGCTCTTCGCTAAAAACTTTGCTCTGGATCTGTATTCCTCTTGAGTTCTCTGAACATTTTCTCCATCATTATTCTAAACTCTTTCTTGGATAGGTTGCCTGTCTCCTTATCACTTATTTCTTCTTCTGGGATTTTATCCTTGCCTTAGCCTGGAAGACATTTCTCTGCCACTTCATATTGTCTGTCTTTCTATTTGTATTTTTAGGTAGGTTAGTTATATTTCTTGACCTTGGAGAAGTGGCCCTCTGTGGGAGACATCCTATGCGTCCCAGCCTTATTCTCCTCTCTTGTCACCCTAGGGCCAGGATCCATCCAGTCCCTGGGTAGTGTCTGGCCTGTGTTTATGGATTCCTTCTGCAGACTTTGGGGTTGTTGTTTTCTTATTTCTAGTATCTGCTTGCTGGTAGATGAGGCTGGATTAGAGGCTTGTGCAGGTTTCCTGGCAGGAGGAGTTAGTGCCTCCACACTGCTGGGTGAAGCTTGGTCCTGGTCTTCTAATAGGTAGGACCATGTCTAGGGGCATGTCTAGAGGTGTTTGTGGGGCTGAAATCCCTCCCAGTATGTTATTTGTCCTTCACTTAAGCCTGCAGGCTATTGGGTGGAGCTAGGTCTTGGTGCTAATGATCCAATCAGGATGTCAGCCTCCAGGAAAGCTCTTGTAGATGAACACTCCCTGAATGTCTGCCACCAGCTTTTATGTCCCCAGGGTGAGCCACAGCCCTCTCCTACCTCCCCAGGAAACCCTCCAAATCTAGCAGGCAGATATGGCCCAGGTTCCTATGAAATCACTGATTCTGCCCTTGGACCTGGTATGTATGAGATTCTGTGTACTCTTCCCAAGAGAATGAAAGTCTCTATTTCCCCCAGTCCCATGGGGCTCCTAGAGTTAAGCCCCACTGACCTTCAAAGCCAGATGTCCTAGGGTCTCCTCCTCCCAATACTGGAACCCCAAGCTGGGGAGCCTGATGTGCGGCTCAGAACTCTCACTCCTATGGGAGGGCCTCTGTGACTTAATTGTTCTTCAGCTTGTGGGTCACACACTCGGGAGCCATGGGGCCCAATTATATCATGAGCATGCCCCTCCTACTATCCCACTGTGGTTCCCTTTTTATGTTTCCAGTTGAAGAAGATCTCTTTTGCTAGGTTCCAGTCTTTTTTTTTTTTTCCCAATGGTTGTTTAGCAGTCAGTTGTGGTTTTGTTGTAGTCACAGGGAGAGGTGAGCACGTGGTCCTACTACTCTGCTCTCTTGACCCTCCCCTGGAGTCTCTTTTATAAGGGTACTAATCCCATTCATGATGGCTTATTACTTAATCACTTCCCAGAGGCCCCACCTCCAATTACAATCACATTGGGAATTAGGTATCGACATATGAATTTTAGGGAGACACAAACATTCAGTCCATAGTATATATTTAAATTTAGAAGAAACTGCCAAAACTTTCTAGAGTGACTATAACATTTTTTCATTTCCATCAACAATAAATGAGAATTCCTATTGCACTGCATTTTTACCAGCATTTGGTATTTTGTTAGTTTTTTAACTTTTATTTTAGCCATTATAGTAGATATGAGGTGGTATCTAATTGTAGTTTTAATGGGCATTTCCCTAATGTCTAATGATGTTGAGTATATTTTCGTATATCTTTGCCATCCATATACTTTCCTTAGTTAAGTATCTGTTCAAGTCTTTTACCCATTTTCTAAATGGAAATTTTCTTTTCTAAGTTTTTATTAAGTTTGAAGAGTATTTATGGATTCTTTATACAAACCCTTCATTGGATATGTGATTTGCATATATTTTCTCCCAGTCTCTGGCTTGGGTATTCTCTTAATAGTGTCCTTGTAGATGAGAAGTTTTTAATTTTGATAGTCTGATTTACAGGCATACCTTGGAGATACTGTGAGCTTAGTTCCAGATCACTGAAATAAAGCAAGTATCACAATAAAGTGAGTCACACAAATTTTTTGTTTCCCAGTACATGAGAAAGTTGTATTTGCACTATAATGTAGGCTGTTAAGTGTGCAATAGCACTATGCCTTTAAAAATGTGCATAATACTTTATTGTCAAAAAATTCTAACCATCTCCTGACAGTGCAGGGTTGCCACAAACCTTCAATTTGTTAAAAAAACTAAGTAGGATCTATGAAGTACAGTAAAGGAGAGCTCTATAAAATGAGGTATTTCTGTGTCAATTTTTTCTTTTATGGTTCATTCTGTTGGTATTGTATGTAAAAACTTATCACCAAATCCAAGGTCACACATTTCCCCTATGTTTTCTTCTAGACAATTTTATAATTTTAAGTTTTATATTAGGTTTATATTTTTCGAAGTTGAGTTAATTTTTTTTGTATAAGTTGTTAAGCTTATGTCCGGCTTCTTTTTGTGTGTGTGCGCCTATGGACATTTAATTGTTTCAGCACCATTCAAGAAAACTGTTTTTCCTCTATTGAATTTCTTTTGCACCTTTATCAAAAATCACTTTGACATGTTTACGTGAAGGTTATTTTACCTAAAAACACTGGTTACAACTTCCAGTATGATGTTGTAGAGGAGCAGTGAATCAGGACATCCTTGCCTTATTCTGAATTTTAAAGGAAAAAAATTTATTCTTTCATCATTAACACGTTGATCTCCCACTGTGGATTGAGTGTGTTTCCTGCAGGGCCCAAATTCACACTTCACCACAGTGTGAATATATGTGCTTATACTTAATCTGTTTATTTTTCCAGTATAATTGGAATTGTTTAAAAATTTTTTTTCTTGTTTTCAATTTTTGACCTCTTCACCATTTTATTTCTTTTTGGAATGTCATTATTCTGCACGGAATAAATTCAGGTAATAGAATAGTCTGGGATGCTGTGGCATTATTTTGATACTCATTAGCTTGAGAATGATGTGTGATCTGACTAGTAGAACCAGTAGATAAGTGGTTGTTTAGAATGGTACTCTGTTCGTTGGCCTGCTCTGTTTGACTTGGCTCAGCAGTTTTATTCTGCATCTCAGAGTCTGTGCATCTTTCAGTATCATTCTGTGATTTTTCTTATCCTTACAGTATCTGTCAGACAATGTAAAAATACAGTTGACAGCAGTCCTAGCAGTGTTGATGAAGTGATCCATGTCAGAAGAAGATACATAAATAAAATTTTGTCAAGTTCAATCTCAGAGATTGAGGAGAAAGGTGATGTTGAAGTTGAAAACATTGAGGAGGTTTTAGAACAATTAGTTGTAGAAGAGGAAGAAATAGATGATGATGTTACTGGACAATACTCAGTGGAAAGAGTTTAGTGGCAGACACAAGTCGTTTATATTTACAGGAAAAAGTGGACTTCTGACAGAATTACCTTGTGATACCAGCTCAGGTGAAGTTCTTTCACTATCTTTAGATAGTGAAATACTAAACCTTTTGGTAAAGGAGACAAACATATGCAGAACAAAAATTACTTCAATATCTAAATATGGAATATAGTCAAATTAAGAGGTGGAAACCTACTTCTGAAGAAATTAAAAAATTCCTTGCTCTTCTGATTTGGATGGGTCTAGTGAGAAACCAATATTTATAACTAAATATTGGTCAAAAAACTCCCTTTACAATTTCGCATTGCCACATACCATGATATCTCGTGATCATTTTGATTTATTATCAGATTTGCACTTTGCAAATAATGAAGCTATTGAAAGAAGTGATAGATTTGGAAAAATATCACTGTTGATAATTGATGGATTAATTCTTAGACTGAAAATTATCAAAGAACTTTTTCACTGGGCCCAGATGTCATAATTGATAAGATGATGGTTCCTTGCAGGGGAAAGCTTATGTTTAGGTAGTATATACCAAATAAGACACACAAATATGGAATAAAATTATTTAAGTTATGTTCGACTGAAGGTTATACATGGTCAATAAAAATATATTCTGGACGAGAGAATAGTGGAGTCAGGCAAATTGGATTAGCTCAAAATGTTTTCAGTGAGCTTGCAGAAAAATTACTGAATGAAGGACATACCTTGTATGTAGATAACTTCTACACCAGGTACTAATTGGCCCTGAAATTTTTCGTTTGAAAACTCATGTTGTTGGGACTGTATGGCACAATAAGTTTATTTTGAAAGATGTTATGTCCATCCACTAAAAAGAGGTGAAATGGTTTTGCAAGAAGATGACAATGGAATTGTCATCCTGAAATGGAAAGATATTCAGGATATAAGAATACTTTCGACAAAACACACAACCATTATGGTACTGGTTCAAATTCATCTGCTCGTCGCCGCAATCTTACAAAAATGAAGCCACTAGCCATACTTGATTATAATAAAGGAACGTGTGAAATCAATAGAAGTGACCAGATGGTTTCATATGCAGTGATGTTATGAAAAAGTAGTAAATGGTACCAGAAATTAGCACTACATCTACTTATTGGTATTTCTGTCATAAGTGCACATACTGTATATCCAGCAAAGGCAAATAAAAAGATTAAAATATCAGATAGGGAACTTTTAGTTAAGGAATGGTTATAGTCTCCAAATATTACATTCAATAATATGCAAAGCGACAAAGCAGAAGCAATTCACAAATTCACAAAAATCTGCAAAGCAAAATAAGAAGAATGTGTGTTCTCTGTTATCAGAAAAGCAGGCAAACTTTGGAATGACAAAAAACTAGAAGAGATGTAAAAAAGACAGGAATATATTGTCCTAGTTGTCCAAAAACACTGCAATTTTGTATAAATTGTTTTAGTGAATATCATAAGAAAATAATGTAATGTATAATTTTGTTCAAAAGAAATTTTTTATCTGTATATATATTTTTATGTTGTTACTATTAAATACTTGTATTACAAATGAAAACTGTTGCAAATTACTTGTAAAAACCTCCATAATTGTATGAAGGAAAGTGTCACCCATATCTGGGTGATGGGGCCTCTGAGGAAACACAACTGTCACCTAGATTTGGGTGACATGGCAATCAGTGTGTTAAGTATGATTATTAGCTATAGGTTTTTCAGCTTAGAAAAGTCTTTTCTGTTCCTAATTTGGTGAAGCTTTTAAAAAAATCATTAATGGATGTTGAATTTTGTTGAATGCTTTTTCTGTATCTATTGAGATCTTCTTTTAAAAGTTAGTTTGTTAACACAGTGAGTTATATTGATTTTCAAATGCTGAGCCATCCTTGAATTCCTGGGGTGAACTTCATTTTGGTGTTACATATTATGCTTTTTATATATTGCTGGATTCAATTAGCTACTATTTTGTTGAGGATTTTTGTGTTCATGAGGAATATTGGGCTATAGTGTTCTTTCCTTGTGATGTCTTTGGTTTCAGTATTCGGATAATTTGGCCTCATAGAATCAGTTGGGAAGTGTTCAGTATTCTTTTACTTTCTGAAGAAGATTAAGTAGAATTACTATTATTTCTTCCTTGACTGTTTTGTATTTTCCAGTAAATTTTTTGGACGGTTTTTAACTACAAATTCAATTTCTTTAATCAATATACAACTATTTAGGTTATCTGTTTCTTAGATGAGTTTTGGTATTTTGCACCTTTTACAAGATTAGTCCACTTCATCTAAGTTTTGTGTAATTGTGTCAAATTTATGGCCAGATAATTTTTAATTATTATCTTAATATGTGTGGGATAGTGATATCCTTTCCTTTATTTCTAATATTAGTAACTTGCATCTACTTTACCTGGGCTAGAGGTTGATCAATTTTATTGATGTTCTCAAAGAAGCAACTTTTGGTTTTACAGATTTTTTTCCTCTTATTTTCCTGTTTAAATTTTATAGATTTCTGCTCTAATATTTATTATGCCCTTCCTTCTTCTTGCTTTGGATTTGTTACTTTCTCTCTAATTTCTTTAGTTCCAAGGTTAGTTTACTGATTTCAGATCATCTTTTCTAATATGAATTAATTCTATAAATTTCCTTCTACGCACTGCTTCACTTGCATTCCACAAATTTTGATACACTATATTTTCATTTTAATTTAGTTTAAAAAGTTTAAAACTTCCTTTGGGACTTCTTCTTTGCCCCTTGGCTTACTTAGAAGTGTGTTGTTTAGTTTCCAAGCATTTTTCAGATATCTAGTTTAATTCTGTTATGGTTTGAGACCTACTGTGTATGATTTCTATTTTAGATTTGTTAAAGTTTGTCTTACGGCTAAGTATGTCTTACGGCTAAGTGAATGTTCTATTTGAACTTGGAAAGCATCTATATTCTGCTGTTGGTGGTTAGAGTGTTTTATAAATACCAACTAGGTCAGGTTGGCTTTTAGTGTCGTTCAGGTCATCTGTATTCTTATTCATTTTCTTCCTACTTGTTCTGTTAATTACCCAGAGTGGCATGTTGATACCTCCAGCTATGGTTGTGGATATATTTATCTTTTAGTATCTATCAGTTTTTGCCTCATGTATTTTGAAATTCTGTTGTTAGGTGTGTACACATGTAGGATTATTATGTCATCCTGAATTGGCCACTTATGTCACATCCCTCTTTGTCCTGATAATATTCCTTGTTGTGAAGGTTCTTTTGCCTAAAGTTAATATATCTACTTCAGTTTTCTTTTGGTTAGTGTTTTCATAATATGTATCCTTTTTTTTTCAATGTCTCTGTGTATGTATAAAGTGAATTTATTATTGTTAGGATATAATTAGTTCTTGCTTTTTTATTCAATCTAATAATCTTTTGTGTTTTTTACTGGTGTATTTAGGCAATTCACATTTAAAATGATTATTAATGTGGTTGGATTAAAATCTTTCATCTTAAGGTTAGCTGTTTTCTATTCCATTTTTTCCCTGACTTCTCTGGGTTTAATTGTACATTTTTATGATTCCATTTCATCTTGTCTATTGACTTAATATTTATGTCTTTTAAAAACTTTTTTAGTAGTTGCCCTAGAATTTACAGTAATTTTAAACTAGGTCAACCTTCAGATACTATAACATCTAACATGTGAGTATTATCTTATTATAGTCCCAATTCCTCCTTTATATGCCGTAAGCACAATATACTGATAGTTTTTCTGGTTTTTGCTTTACACTGTTAATTATCTTTTATAGCAATTAAAAACAAGAAAGATATTTTTGTTATCCTCATTTACTCCCCTTTCAACACTCTGCATGTCTTTATATAGATCCAAGTTTCTGACTGTATTATACTCATTTAGAAGTTCCTACTCTTTTTCAGATGTAATGTTGGGACTAGTTCTCCTAGTGGTAGAACTTTTTTTTTCTTTTTATTCTCCTCCAGTTTCAGTGACTTTGCACCAGTGGCCTCAGGCAACAGTTTTGTTGCCTTTCCTCTGCAGATTAAATTTTTATTCCTTAGGAGATATAGAGGATATAGACCTGGGCTGAGTTTCAGTGGTGGCCGTTCTTCCCAGTCTCTAGCCAGCACCATAGGGGAAGCTTTTTCATGATTCACCTTGATTTACCCTGTGAGCATCTTGTGGGATTTGTGGGGAGAAAGCTTGTGGGAAGGCACAAAATCCCCTATGTCTGGCCCCCCAGGGCATCACAGTCTTACTCTTGCCTGTGCTCAGCCTGTAACAATTAGTTAAAAATTACTGGCTGAATCTTATTAGCTTGTATGGCATTTGTGAGTATGTGGCCCAAGTAAGCAAATGCTCAGGTCCTATTTATCCTTATGCCTGTCTCTCTTCAGATTTCGTGTTAGTTGTTTACACTGTGACCTCAGTTTTCTGATGGGTTCAAGAAAAATTGTTAATTTACAGTGTGTCTAGCTTTTTTACTCTAATGATGAGCACAGTGCTTTTTACCAGTTCTCTACCTCTCCAAGCTGAAACTTTTAGTTCTCTGATATTTTTAAATGAATGATTTTGAGCCTTAAATTCCTAGGATTTTATCTTGGGTACATTTAAAAAGAATGATATAACACACCAACTACCCTGATTCTGGCCCTGCTACAGGCTGGCTTTTACAGTTACCATAGTTGACCTGTTTTACCTGGGTAAATTTATACCTATTGTCCCTTCCTTTTTGGTTTCAGCCACAATCAGCATGTTAAGTTTAGCATGTGAAGGCTGTAGCAATACAGTATAATGTTTTGGGCCCTATTTTTTTTTAAGTGATTACAATATTCATACAGCCAGAGTCTGATAAATTTTAATTAAGATTTATCTGACTTAGACTCTGGGACCAATAATCCACATAATCTGCATAAAATTCCCAGTGAATTATACAGTAAAATAAAAAGTTTAAGTAATTTAGTGTTTAAGGCATTTCAGTGTAATTTAAATGATCTTGTATTTCAAAGCTATGTGAATGTTGTTTATGTATTAAGTAAACTTCCTCAGATTTGATACCATATAAATACCACTCTTAACAAATGATTGATTGCCTACTGTATACATGAAAATACACCAGATTTAAATCCTTGCTTTCCGATTTTGACATATTGACATACATTTAACTAAATACCAAATGGTCCAAAATACACTGTATAACTTGAAGGACATTTTGGCAGCTGTTGAACTTTCATCCTTCATACTTGACATGACTGCCCTTATTATTTGGCAAGGAAAGCTATGGGAAATGGAATGATAGTGACATCCTCATCTCATACATGACACCATCATTAACCCAGTTGCTCAAGCCCAAAACCCAGGAGCAAGGTCATAGTGTAAGGTTGTGAACAAGGACACAGAGCCAAGGGGGCACATGGGCCTGAAGTTCACATGCCTTGGTTTGGAGCTTCTTTGGCCTGACAAACAAATGTTCTTTTTAATTTCTAATCTAATAAATATAATTACCCCGACTATGCCCAGGAACTATCATTGACTTCTTTCTTTCCAAGCCTTAGTCTACATTTGGTTCTTTTGACTCTGTTTCTATAACATGTCCTGAAAGTTCATTTCTCACCATTTCCATTACTACCACCCTAGTCCAGGCAACCATTCTTTCTTTTGGCGACTTTTGTGGTAGCCTTCTGACAGGTCTTCCTGCTTCCTACTCTTGCCCCTGTAATCTACCAGTTAGCCATTTTCCATTTTTCTTTCAAAAGAATGTTTATAAAAATTATTTAGATCTGAGAAAGAAGTGGGTGAAGATAAATGAATATGTGAGAGGCAATGTTAGATAATGACCAAGTAATGAGTTTTCAGAGTTAGCACAGTGTTTTAATTTAGGCATTGCTGTTCATTTGCTTTTTCATCCATTCACTAATGTAGGCAACAAATACATTGAGTGTCTACCATGCACCACTGGTTTAGGCCCTGGGGATACAACAGTGAACAAACAGAAAAAAAAAAAAAAATCCTGGCCTCCATGGAGCTCACAATGTAGTGTGAGACAATGAAAACATAAATAAATAAAATTATACAATGTTAGTGAGAAGTGCTAAAAGGTAATGATAAAGCAGAGAAAGGAGACATACATTTATAGAGAAGGGAGTTAAAATTTCGGATAGGATATTTAAGGAATACCTCACTGAGAAGACTTCTGTTAAAAACTTGAAGACAATTAACCTTGGTCAGTTACCTGGCCCTCTGAGCTTCAATTTCTTCATGTGCAAAATAAGCTGATTATTGTCCACTACCAGAGAGCATCCTTATTCTTTTTTCTTACAGTTTCATATTATTCCACCTAAGTGGGTCTGTCATATTTTATTTAACCTATCTTCTGTTGATAGACGTTTGAATTGTTTCAAACCATTTAGTATGAAGAGTACTGCAATAAATATTCTTACATAATTATTTCACACATACATGGATATATCCAGCATTGGGATTGTTCAGTAAGAGATTATATGCCTTTGTAATTTTAACAGCTGTTGCCTAATTGTCCTCCATGGGGGTTGTTCCAGTTTACATTCCTAGAAGCAATGTACAAATACGGCTTTCTCATAGCTTGTCTAATAGAGCCACAGAAGTTTTGAACAGTTACAGATTTGTTTTAAATTGCCCTTTTCTTTTTACAGCATTATCACGGTTAGTACCAGAGATAAAATTTATACTTATGTCATTTTTTGGTAATCTCATTTCTATAATATTTAAAGGCATAGGAAATTTTTAACATTTAAAACTTAGTAGCACATTGTTTCTTTGAAGCAGAGAATTAATATGTCAATTATGACTCAAGAAACTAATTTTAACATTGTAAAATGACTATAACTCAATAAAAAAAGAAATATAAAAAGAAAAAGAAAAAGAGAGCTTAGCTCTGAAGAGACAACAATTTATTGGCCAGAACTGGTCACATGATCCCACCCAACACCAGGGGCTAGGAAGTACAGTCTTACCAGGTGCACCCGTGGACAGAGTTGGACACAACTGATGAGAAGTGTTAAAAGCAGTGTTAATGACTATCACATGGACACATATGTGGTATTGTCAGGGAATATGAGCTGGAGCAGTCCAGGAAGGCTTCATGGAGGAAAGGGGCTCAAACTAGGCTCTGAAGACTAGGCAAGATCCAGATAGACAGAAAAAGGAAAGGCACTGCCGACAGGAAAGACGCCCAAGTCAAAGCCAGACACTGGGAATGAAGCTGGTACAAGGCAGTCAGGTGGGGGTGGGGAGGGTGGGCTAAAACTGCAGGATTTGGTTATTTTACCAACCAGATGCTGATCCTTTCACAATGTCAAGCAAAACTGATCCAGCGGGCCAAGATGACAGGTAGGGCTCTGGCAACCCTGGCCTCTTCGCCTGTGCCTTTGTTTTTTCACCTTTCCATTCGAGAAATTTTGAAACTTACACAAAGGGTTGCAAAAATAAAAATAGTAAATATTCTCCCCCCCCAATTTTTTTTTAGTTATTTTGTTTCATGAAGTAACTATCTTAGATACTTCTCTGGTAAGCTTGACTAATAAAAATAATGTACCTATAGCTTCCAACTGTAGGGGTGACTAGGGGGGATATAGTGATAAAGCAGATGATGGATAAGATTGTCTAGCAGAAAGAATAAAAAATTGTGTATTCTATTCTAAAATAGTGACTCTAGACACTAGGGTTTTGGTTTTAGTTGTGTTACTAAATTGCTGTGTGATCTTAGCAGTTCTTAATTCCTCTACTGACACTGTGTGTGTAGAGAGACACACACACACACACAACCCCCCCCCCCCCCCCGCTAAGTATCTTCACTCTGGAATTGTTTTTAATCTGGCCCAGATAATAATGCCTTATCTACCTAAGTGCAAGAGGCTCCACCAGAGGCTTTCTTGAGATGTTTTCTACCTCATAGTTCTTCAGTTATACTGTTTACCCAACCTTTAAACCAACCGTATTGACTTGGCTAGATTTCAAACTTGAGTTGTGATGAACAGTATAATAGTTACCTTTGAATATTATTTTAGATTTTGCTATTCTTTTTAAAAATCTTTTTATTTATTATACTTGAATATGTATACTACATTATACATATTCATAGGCACAAAGAATACATATAAACATATAAAGAATATAGTATAATAAAGCAAATAGCTGTGTATTCACTAATAGCTTAAGAAATAGAATATCTAATATCTCTGAAGCCTCTGCTGTTCCTCTCCCTAATTGTATCCTCCTTGAGCTAATTTTAATAAGTATGTATTACCTTCTGTTGATCTTCTGTGATACCTATGAAAACCGACACAGGGTTAGCATCATTAATTATAAAAATAAGCTATAAAAGAAAAGTCTCAAACACAGACTGAAACCAGTAGTTACAAACAATACTTTAGTGGTATTTATTCACATCACAATTACTCATACTATATACAAATAGGTATTTATACAAGTCTACATTTTAAAAAAAAGAAAAAGCAATTAAAGACCAAAAAAGTCACATTATCAACAAGATTTTTTCTAAAAGTTATGGCCAATAACAAAGGAAGTTCACAGTTATTCGAAAATATTTTGAAGATGCAGGAGTCATATTGCACATTATATAATTATAAACCCTACTGAGCAGATTTGTGTATTTTAATCTAATTTTTCACAAAATTTACATTATCATGCAATACTTCACTGTATATAAGAATGGTGGAACTAGAATAAACAGGTTAACTTATAAACTTTTAATACAATGGCCACAAAATTAGAATTTTTTTAAGTTATATTTAAAATAATTTTACTATACAAAAAACAAAACAACAAACAACCCCACCACTCCAGTGTAATAAAAGCTTAACAGACAGAATCAAAATTTGTTCACAGATCAGGTTACTTTTTTAGTGTTCTTCTTTGTCTTTTCCTTTCTTTTCCTTTTCATCCTGTAATGCAGTACCCAGTTTTTTAATAAGGACTGACAGAACCTTGTCCAGTGGGTCCATGACTCCTCTTTGAAGCCATTTAGGAATAGTAGTCCTGGCATGATGAAAGCCCAATTTTTGAAGAATATAATCAACACCTACTGGATCAATCTTTCTTCCAGTCCAAGAAATTAATCTAAAATAATTATAAATTATTATTAGTAAAGAGTACAGTGCCCTAGCACAGTCCTGACAGTAAGTTCAGTAACACCACTAAGCCTCCATAATATGCTCAAGACAAAATATTTTCACTAGGTGCAACTGATTATCTAACCTACTATTCTTGGATTCAGTGTAATAGCACTCAAAAAGTATGTGGTTGTAAGTGCCTTTAAGCCTACACAGCAATCAAATTTAGTGAATTTCATTATGATTAATTTATTTTAGGCCTCTTAAGTTACATGGTTATCGTAAACCTTTCAAGGATGTCTGGTTCTTTCTAAAAGATGTTAATTAACTCGATGGGAGGAATCCTTTCACAATGTATTTGTGTATCAAATCATGATGTTGTATACTTAAAATATCTGTTTTACCAATTATACCTCAATAAAGCTGGGGAAAAAAGGCTAAAATTTACTTAGAGTTTACTATGTGCTAAACATGTTAGAAAGAATAGGGAGAAAATGGTTCTTCCTTCAGTGTCCTTCCATATAGAGGAACAGCATTAGTGAAACATTCCTGGTCATTCTCTGCCCTGTATTTATCTGATTGAAAAATTGACAGAGGAACTGAATAGATAGTTCAGTATTCTCCTTCTTACCTACTCTTAGGAACCACTCATTTTGAAGCTTTCCTCCATGCCATAGGTTTTTCAAGGACAGGTCCCTAAATAGCCCAAGAGTGTTCATTGCTGCCTGTGGCTAGGTGATTACACAGGGCCTCTGACTATACAACTCTAGCACCCTCCACACCCCGCCCTTGAGTTCTGCATCACTGAGACCCTGTAGGTAAGTTCAAACTTGGACTTTGCAGTAGAAAGACATTGTTGCCTGACACCAAACCACATTCCCTGTTATCAGCTTTAGCAGTATTAAAGCTGTCCTTCTGATTCCTAGATGCCTCTCTTTTGATATTTCAGTTGGTCCTGAACTTAGGTAGGGAAAAGGAGGGTATTAAGCATTGGTCTGCTAAAACTCTAACAGTTATAAGATAAGCATTTTGCATTAATTAACTCATGTAACCACTGTAACAACCCTAGAAGATAGGTAATACCGTTTTCCAAATTCTTCATATGAGGCAACTGAGGCAGAAAGAACAGTTAGGTCCTTTAGCCAAGGTCACTCAGCTACTATGCTATGAAGTTGGGCTTAGAGCCACAGCTCTTAATCACATTCTTCACCACAATATTTTATCAGTTAACTAGTCTCTTGGTATTTGCTAAAAAAGTAAGTGTATTTGTGGCAAACAACTATTTTTATTTTCATTTTAAATTAAAATATACTTAGTCAATTTCATTATATTTCTTTAGATTTACAAATACTAAACAATTTTCTGCATTAGGACCTTTGCAATATTTTAATATTGTTCCTAAGTATTAATGCTGTTAATATTTCTCATGAGTACATGTAGCATTAATTAATACCAAAGTGTTTTATTGATTTGATTACAACAAGTTTTATTAAATACAAATTACTAACACAAAGTCACTACTTTCTGCTTGTACAAGGAGTACACTGAATAATGGAGATCTTAATAGTTTAGAATGATTTTGTGGCATAAATATGTCTGAATAATAACCTTACCTAAATGAAATATGTATCATTCTGCAGAATACTGTGTGGGACTGTGATGGAGTTTTTTTTTTTTTTTTTTTTTTTTTTGATACCATTATTCCATGATTTTAGACAGTTAGAATTTGATTAACAAAGCAGTTAAGAGGAAAGGGGAAAAAATAGGAAAGTTGTGTTAAATCACAAACAAAGGACACACAAAGCAAGTACTACTAGTTATAGCAGAAATTTAATATAATTAAAATTAAAAATATACTTTTGAAATTTTGATATGAAAACAAGTTGGGATCATGGTTGTAGTAGAACATAATGCAGTAAAAGACCCTGAATCTGACATCATTACATTTGACATTTCAGGATGATTTTATATTACTTAGTTTGCAGACAGAAAGACACTGTGACACTGTAGGTCCTATTACACTGTCATGACATATGTGAGAAATTGTTAACGTTTCCTTAATGATGATGTATAACTTCTGCATCTTCCCAAACTTAAGTAATAAAACAATTTACTGTAGCTACCTCAAACACCTGAAAATAACATCCTGGTGAGATGGTGAAAAAAATAATAGCAACTGTGAAAGCAGAGTTATTCTCGTATTTTACTGATCGAGAGAATGTCACACAATGGACAGCTAATCAGCACTGAGCTATTCACAGTGTTTGTCCTCCTTTTGCCTTGCCTAGAAGCACTTACAAAAGCAGAAAGGAGCAGCAAAAATATCAGTCAGAAGCTGTAGAGGTTGTAAGTGACTAATTTATAAAAATATTCTTTGGTAAACTGTATTTAACCTGCTGCATTATTTATAACCTTTTTCTCATAATAATCCCACAGGAAATAGGTAAATATATACACCCACTACTTACCTAAGAGTGGGTTCTAGATGCCATGTGTTGCACATAAAATCTCTCCAGTCCACAGTAGTGTAAGTGATGCTATCTTCTCTGTCTTTGTCAGAGGAATTTTCATCATGTGTAATAATTGGACTTTTCTGTCCTGGTCGAGTAGATAAAATCCGAGGTGGAAAAATGGCTATAATGAAATGATAAATTAATATTGCAGACATGTATCTTATAAATTTATTTTAAATCACTAATATGAATAAAGTAATTGGCTCCATTTATTTTATTTATTCATTTAATTACATTTCTTAAAAACTAATATTTTAAAATAAACCATAAAAAAGTGCCAATTATTGGTATTTCTTGGAGGACGACAATATCAAAGTTATTTTATTCTCTTACAAGAATTAGAAATAACATACCATCATTTATTTTTGAATAATAGCACATATTTTACATATATTTGTGTGCCTAAATTTAATGGTAAAGAATATTGAGATTTATTTGATAGTGGGCATAGAGCTCTGAAATTGACAGTTGTAGGGTTCCTAAAAAATGCCTGTAGGTAAATGACTTTTTTTAACAGCTTGACTGAGATAACAATTCACTCATTTAAGGTGTACAACTCAATGGTTTTAATATGTTAATGGCTATGTATATATTTGAACAGTGGTTTAACTTACGAGGTTTTTGTTAAGATCTTTTTATAATTGAGAACTCAATGTTTTATGAAAAATCAAGTGTTTAAATTGGTGATCATAAATATACTTAAAATCAAATTCTGAGAGTTTTCATATGATCATTTTTTAATAAATATGGCATTTCTATAGAGCACAGGTTTTCAAGACACAAACTGGGCATAAAATAATTAACTATGTAATATGCTGTGTATTATGTAGCTCTGCTTATAACTTTGTTAATTAACAGTGGGATAATGTATTGATTGGGAATGAACCTAGGAATGAAGCTGTACCATCACACCGCATCAGAATACAGATGTCTTCAGTTATTGCCTGCTCTGGTGCTCTGCTTTTGTTTATTACTGGTGGTGGTTACAGTGCTACAGTTTATCTTGATGTTCCAGAAGTATGTTGAGTATGCCTAGTCTTACACGCCATTAAGAATTTTCTGAGGCATGTTTATGTTTCTTTTGGCCAAAACTACTTGCTTTTAGTTTTTAAAAACAAAATATACTTACAGCTATTAAAATATTTTTACTTATAATTGAAATCCCCATAAATAGTAATTTTATTATTTTAAGTCCGATAATTAAGCCCCTAGTTCTCTTTTCTCATTAAAATGTTTTATAACAATTTATATAAAAATATATATATTTTTAAGAAACACACAGCTCATGGCAGAACACAATATTTCATAAAATGACAAAGGTTTCACATAATACCTGAGAGAAATTTAGCAGGCTTTTAAAATCTAGATAGACTAGAAAAAGAATTCTGAACTTCATAGGTTTATCTAGAATCTGTGTTTCTCCACATTGTTTAAATATTAAGGCAGAGAGAAAAACAAGAGGATTAACAGTGACTGGTATGTGTTGTTGCTTTATGTGAAAGCTGGATCTATGTATATTCCACATATTTCCTAATACATGCTTTCAACCATTTCACTTGAATGACTTGTAGATTTCTTCCAGCCATCATTATTGATTTCACTCTTAATTTGTGGCACATCTAGATGAATAGTAATGGAAGAGCAATTCAATTTATGTATGCTACTTTTGTACTCTTTCAACATGGTCATTTCATAACCTGTCTGTTTTCTTCACACATTCATCCTGAGGCTATTTTGAAATATCTGCAAGACAAATTTTGTGTTTCTTTTTTCATGGAAAAAAATGTAGTATTATATTGTGACCTGAATAAATTACATCTATTCCAAGCAATTAAAAACAAATCACATCTGTTGTTTTACCACTATATATTCATATAGTTGTGCAGTAAATGTTTATTGAGTGAATAAAGACCATGCATTTCTGGAGTATTCCATATCATGACATTTCAAACTGCCTCATTCTTTTAAACAGCTATAGAGTATTCCATTTCATTATATGGACACACCATAATATATTCAACCAATTCCATATGGATATTAGTGTCACCATATGTTTCTTAGTGGGCAAACATTTAAATTTCCACTGAGTAAACCAATGTTAGCTAGCTCATAAAAACAAAACAACACCACTGAAGTCTAAATAATTTATTTATAAAAAGAAAATGTTCTGTGCATTCCAAATAGATTTCTTATTAATTCCATTTTCCCAATTATGTATGTAACTCTTGCTAACTTTACTATACAGTTGTTTCTTTAGTCACTCCACTTTGACTAGCAATATTTCTTCAAAGAGGCTTTCTCTTTTCCTTCAACTTTGTAAGAGTATCTTACAAGACCTGATAATGTACATAACATATATGGAAACATTTTGTAAAGTATACACCAGTTTGAGGCTTGGTTAGAAAAAGAGTGCCGTGTACCTAGCAGATACTCAGAAAGTCTATCATACAGTCTTACTAACATTATTTATTGATATTTGTAACTTATGGAGGAAGTAGACCCTTTCTACTCATTTTATTATTAGACCATAAAAATCCATACAAATGGTACTAAAGAGCTGCCTTTCCCAAAGCTTGAAAGGAAAAAAAGAGAATGTTACCCACCTTTTTCTTTTTCTTTAAGATAAGCCGACACTAAATCATGAAGAAACATGATGAGCTCAGCATCCATTGTCACACAGATGTGGTCAGTGAACTCTGTCACCACACTACATTCTACCTTTGGCTTCAGACTGACATCTGCAATGGAAAAAAGTTCTTTTGTAGTCACAGATTTATTGGAATAAGTCCCTTCCTGTTCCCTTTACATGGGCCCATGTTAATAAGGGATTTACATGGGTCCGTGTAAATGCATCCACTTAAATACAACTATAAAAAAGATCCTGTATGTGATTTACAGAATGATTATGATTGTTTACTAAGCACGTTCTGAATATATGCCATTTATTCCCCATAAAAACCTGACAAATGAAGTCCTGTTAGTCCCGTTTGAAGAAAAAGAGGCATAAATGGATTGAAGTATTTGCCACAGGGCGTCCAGCAGGTAAGAAAATCTAATTGACCCAGAAAATCAATTTCATTATATTACAAAAATAACCTCTGGGGGAAAAAAAGCAGTTTGAAGATCCATTAGAATTTTCTTAGTAACTTAAGAAACTATAAAGATTATTTTTCCACATACCCTGTAATGAAGGTTCTTGTGGTTCTTGAACATGAATGGATTTGAAGTCAAGCTGCATTCTTGGTAGTGCAAAGATAGTCTCTGTTTCATGATTGTAGCTAGAACCTCCTCTGAATCCACTCAACAAACTAGAATTCTTCACCATAGTGCTACTCTCAGTGTTATTAGCATCAACATTACGAAGTAGGTTTAGCTCTACATGCATAATAAAGACAGTAAGAATCAAATTAAACCAATTAGGCATTGGTAAACATACAGTTTTCATGACACTGATACACAAAACTTTTATCATTTCAAAAATTGGAAAATAAAGACATTTAAACAAATAGAGCCATATAAAGCTTTGGTTTTTGAGACTAGTTATATACCTATATACCTACATAGACATAAATATGGACACACTTATATATGTATCACTATTCTCAATACCAAAGCTTTATAACATGATTGGATAAATCCAGTACATTTTGGTTTTTGTATCTTGAACTTTAAAATCAGTATTATTTTCAACTGAATTCATATCTAAATTTAAGAGTTTCATTAAGCTGAAACGTTTTCCATAGATCGAATACTATTACAGAATTTATGATTAAATAGGATCCTGACCTTGAAACCAGGTGGAAGTCCCGATTTTCCCCAACATAATATGCTATAGTTACCTTAGGGTTATAAAAATACAGCACTTTTCTGGTACACAGGTGGCAGTTCAGTATGCTAATAACCCTCCATAGTATCCCTTCCCTGAAGTGTCTATTTGGAAGGTATTATAGTCAGTACATGCAAAATCTTCTAATATACTTCCTTATCCTGCTTTGTTTTCAGGACATTTTTAATAGTCTCTAATCCCTGCGGTTGCCTATGCATAGCAATTATTTTACATGGGGCCCAAGCCACCTTCTTTTCCATTCTGAAAGGAGGTCATTTTTAAGTAAAACATTCAACTCCCAACATGTCTCAATCTAGTCAGCTTTCCAATACAGATAAAATGCCTGGTAAAAGATTTACTGTAAACTCTAACACAAAAACAATCACAGAATAACAATTTTCATGACTGCAGTTACTACAGGACTGGTGAATCTAATCGAATGAAAAAAAATTCATCAAAGCACTTTCTTAAAATTTATGACTTCATAAGAATAGTACTTAGTTTCATTTTATTCCAGCCATCCTGACCCTTAAGGTTGTGGTATGCTATTACTTAGTTGTGTAACAACTTTCCCAAACCTCCAATGTGAACATTACTACAAAAATACTCATTCAATATAGTTACAATTACAGTTTTAAGTTACATCTAAAATAATTTATCTATGAGATGATGCACTACTAGGGTGGTGAAGCATGCACTAATACTGTTACTTATGGCAGCAGGAGTAAAATGAAACTTGTTTAAAGAAATGAAAAGTCTCCCTCTACTTAAATTCTAAACACAAAATAGAACAAAACAAAATCAAGCTCTCCAAAGAATCAAACTGTTAACCTTCATTCCTTGTGGCTGTAACATAATTGAACCATTCTTTCACACTTGCTACTCCATGGGGTGGATTTTCATGGCGGCGCCTTGTTATCTTGGTTATTGTTGCCATAGGACTTTCCAAAGCACCACACGGTTTGGTAACCATAGTATTATGGCCCAGATGAAAATCCAGTGTTTGTACAATGTATGTAGAATGATCACTGGAGCCTAGAGGGGAAAAACAAGTTTCTTAAGTAAACAAACTATATAGATAGATAGATGCAAGAAGAGAGTTGTGCCTTAACAGCAACAGATTTAGCTAAGTAAGTCATACTTAGATAGGGAAGGCTGTAAAACTGAGGAGTAAAAATAAGTGAGAAAAATCACAGATACTTTTTCTTAGTTATAAATGGATTTATCCCCAGAAGATGAAGAGCATCCACCATTTTTCCTTCATCATTAAGAAACCACTGAGTAGAAAATTAATGCTACAAGAAACTATGAATAGAGGCAAAAAGCATGCCCTTGTGCATAGAAGGTCTGAAAATAGTTCAGACTGGCAAGTAATTTCCTAATACTACCACTCTGGGTCTTCTCTTCTTGTTTTTATAAGAAATATTTACAATAACTACTATTATGGCTATGGTCGGCCACAGCAGCAAAAACTTTAATTGCCTGAGTAAGAAACATAGTAACATGGCAAGTACAGAAATAAGTTCTTCATCATGCCCCAGACTTTATAGACTCATTGGCAGTAAACTCCTTCACACATCAGCTATGTGTTAAGTAGAGATGAACTTCAGAAATATAAGAAAAACAGATAAAAAATATGAGAAAGGAAAATTACTTTGTCAAAGATAATCATATGAGAAGGTGGGAAAAAGTGAAAGTTGAATGTGTGTCAGTTTACCATCTTCCCAGATTTTCTGAGCTTCAGTCCAAAAAGCAATATTTGGTTCTTCTAAGTGAAAAAGGGCCCAGGATTTTGAACGGAAATTTGGACCATGAAAACAAGCTAGTGTCATATGATTTCCATGTAAGCTCATTGATCCTCCAAACTGCATTCCATCTTCTGGTAACGGAATCTGAAATAAGGATATGTGGCATCCTGACACCACTTTCAATACTCCAGGCCAGTGTCGATGATGAGCTGCATCAAGCACTGCAAGAAAACCAAAAACCACTTATTCTCAAGTGTCTCATGAACATCTTGAATGGTGGGTGGGAAGGCAGCAGGTGGCTACTCTCTACAGCTGAAGTGACTCAGATAAGGAAGAAAACAACAATTCAGCACCTGGTTAACGTTAAGAGAAGCTAATCAAGGTACACTCTGGGAAATGATGCTGCACAAGGATGGGCAGAACGAAAGAAAGTAGCAACTTGCTAATAATACTTACAATGAATGCTTCTGCACTGATTAATGATTTACAAAATGCCTCCATGAAATTTTATACAATTATCACAGTAACTTTGTAAACTAGTTATTTCATCTAGACTCTTCAAGTGAAGCAGAAGAGAGGCTAAGTAAACCATTGATTAGAAGTCTAGAAATCAAAGGCAGATCCCTGATTTTTAAGCATTTTTAGCTATTTTATACCCCTGCTGCTGCTGCAAAGTGAGGTCTGAAGACCAGCAGTGTCAGCATCACCTGGGAGCTTGTTAGAAATTCACTCTTCTAACCACTCCATATCTACTGTATTAGAATCTGCATTTTAATAAGATCTCCAGGTATTTCAGATGCATATTAAATTCTGAGAACTAATCAGATAAACAGATGACCACCGAACAACACGGTGGTTAGAGGTGCCAACCCTCTGTAAAGTTGAAAATCCACATATAATTTATAGTTGGCCCTCCATATCCACAGTTCTTCAGGATTCAACCAACCACGTTTCACGTGGTACCATAGTATTCACTACTGAAAAAAATCTGCATGTGGCCCTGTGCAGTTCAAACCCGTTTTTGAAGGGTCAACTGTACAATTCATATTTATATTTCCTACTTATTCCAGTAATATCCTCTTGTCTGTTTTCCACAATTCTCATTCTGGATCCAACCAAGAATCATGCATTGTATTTAGTTGGCATACCTCTTTAGAGGTTTCCTTTAATCTAAAACATTCCCTAAGCCTGTTTGTTTTCCATCACAAGGACTTTTTTGAAGAATCCAGTCCAGGCATTTGGGAAAACAGCCCTCTGTTTGTATATGCCTGATGCCAATTTTAGTTTAAAGGAAACACATGGACTAGGAGAACAAGATAAATGAAACCACAAGCAAGCAACTGAAAGGTAGGACAGAAGGTAGGACATTCTGTAGGACAACTGACCAAGTCTCTTCAGCAAGTGAGGTCATTAAAAAAAGAACTGTACTAAATTTTAAAAGAGCAAGGAATATAACCATATTTAATCTGTGACTTAAATTGAATATACTGGTTTGGACAAACCAGTTGTAAAGATAATTTCAGGTCAGTTGTGGATGAGAACGCTAGAGGAGATAATTAGCAAAATGGAAAGGTGGAGGTTGTTGATTGGAAAAGGTTACAAAACAATATGAATAATAATTTGGTAAAAAGTACACATGTATTTAGGCGCATAGAAAAGTATCTGAAAGTATATGCTCTAAAGTGTTCACGGTGATGATTTCTGGGTGGAATGTGATGTTTTTATTTTTTGCTTGTATATATTTTCTGATTATTTTTCCAATGCATATGTATTGCTTCTGTGATAATAAAAATTATCCTTTGGTAATAATGTAACTTTAAAAAGCTAAAGCTCTAACCTGTTCTTAGAAATAATGATCAGTATATATATGTAAACTAAAAAAATGTGCAGTATATTATATTTATTTGCAATATAATGTATATGTGCAGTCAAACTCTAGTAATTCTCCCTAATAAAACTGAAAAAGAAAAAATAAAAATTATCCTGCTTCTGACTTTTCACTTTTACGTGTATCACTCTAGTTAAAGCCACCATCATCTGTTGCCTGTACTCTCAGAATGTCCTGTTTACAATGGTAATGTAACTATGTGTGTAACAATGGTAATGATAATTATTTTAGTGGTTTCCTTACTTTCATTCTTAACCACCTTAGTAAATTCCCCACACAGCAGCCAGAGTGATGCTTTAAAAAGGACTATTTTTTAAAAAAGTAAATCAATATCAAATCTGTTCAAAACTCTCCAAGTTACCCATCATATTAAAAATCTTACCTGTGGCTTTTCTCTATGAATTCTTTCCAACATTTTCCTGCTTTCTCACTCTGTTCCACCAAAGTGGGCCACCTTTCTGATCCTAAAGCAAGCAAGTTTCCTCCTGACTGTAAGAACTTTGCACACTTCAATAGCCTACTATGCCCAGAACTCTCTTCCCCCAGATTTTAGCCTAGCTCTTTCACTTCAGAAAAGGTTTCCCTGACCACTCTTTCTAAAATAGCTATCCTCACATGCTATCATTCTCTATATCCTCCCTGCTTTTTTTTTTTTTCCTCTCAGAACTTCTCTCGACTTCAAAGTATCTTACATACTTACTCAGTAAATTAGTTATGGTCTGTCTGTCCCATTAAAATGTAAGCTTTATGAAGGTAGGAACTTTGTCCACTAGTAGATCCCCTATGCCTAAAATAGTACTTAAGAACATGGTTGATGCATAAATGTTTGCTGATTAAGTTACTGAGTGAAAACAAGAATCTGTCTAATATGACATCACTCATAATTCCACCAGAACGTGGAATTATCATAATTTGTATTCAAGAGCATGGATTATGGTTGTATGTATTAAACATTCAAGTGAGTATGAGTAATGTAATGAGAAATAGAATGTAAGCTATTCAGATACAAAGAAAATATTATCATTAGTTGTAATTTGCAATAATATGATTCATTTGTAATGTCGTGATGCAATTTGTAGTAATGGTATGGTTGTAGATGAGCTGTGGCAGGGGAAGGAGATAATAAATGAATGACTTCCCAAATGATGACCTCTAATTCCACTGGTGGGTAGAAAATCAGGCACTTTGCTGAGTGAGAAGGATAAAGAGCATATGGATCACTCTGTAAGTATATAGATACTGTTTTAAATTAAGATCATAACACATACTTAGTGAAAGATAAAGCATGTATAAAGTCTTAGTCTTCTAACTCTTACATTGTTCTTGTGAACTTTTCTCTAGGTTATTAGTCACTGTCTTAGGTGGAAGATAAGGAACTGGTCCCCAGGTAGACAGAGCTCGTTTGCTGGTGTCAAACTGCTGGGTGAAAAATTCCTGGAGCTTCATTCCTATTTTTATCAGGTCCGGTGTAGTTGATCTTGATATCATTACTTGGAAAATATCCCACTTCAAATCTCCATGGACAAAAATTTCACTAAAGCATAAAACAGAGTCTTTATCATACATCTTATAGAAGACGGTTTAAAAGCACAAGAAAAATTCTCTTCCCAACAGCTTTTCATTCATATTAATTGTATGATATAAAGTCATTTTGCAGGAAACATGGTTTGTGGTTTCTCACTAGATGATAGAAAACAGGTTAAGGACAGTCACGTAAAGTATTGAAAAAGTGTTTACTAAATACCTTTTATCAGTCATGCTTGACTCCAGTGTATTATACAGATTTACTTTCCATTCATCCTGAAGCTTGAGATCAGCATTACTGAAGATGCCCATGAGGATACTTGAGCCCATGTAATCAACACGAGCTTCAGTAGAACCCATAGTAATCTGAATTTTGTGACTGGGTTGCTGATTTGGATGTTCAGAAATATGAGCTAATATAGAAACAATAAATTACTAGTCACAGAAATGCCTAATGGGAAAAACTCATCAAAATCAATTTTCAAATATTTTTTTAAAATACATTTTTCAGTTGTAAAATTTCAACATACCAACCATCTCCAAAGCATTGACATCTATGGTCCCTCCAACTACTCCTCCTTTAGAATCTAACTGTGATCTTCCCAGACCAACAGACATGCTTATCTCTCTATCTCGGTTACTTCCTACTGACAGACGGCCCTGGCTCTTCAAACCACTAGTTGTCCAACTGTAAAAAAGAAAAAGGGTTATTAATTAGACATATGGCTTCCAATGTCATGAATTAAATAAAACAGGAGTTAGATGATTTCAAAAAGGTTGGATGATGAAACAATACATTTCTTCTAAAAACTGTGGTAAACGTTTACATGATAAAGCTTTCTTCTTAACTAGAAAATCATGCTATTTTTCTTAAAATTTTCTGGTTTTTTTAGAAAACATTTCATGCTGTTTTATATTACAGTATCTTTAAGGTGAAACTACTTTCAAGATAAAGCAATTTATATCTTATCTGCTGTTTTTACTGTCTCAAACATTTCAGTATTAAAAAAAGGTTTTGAATTGCTTTACAATATGAGAAAAATTAAAACTAATGATTAAATATATTTTCTTTGTATCTGAATAGCTTACGTTGTATTTCCCATTACATTACTCATATTCATTTGAACATTTAATTGCTTCAAGTTGATAGCAAACACGACAAGTGTTTCCCATGGGGTCCCTTGTTGGCTTGCTGCTTTGTTTGATTTGTTAAAAGGAGTTGATGTTTTTGAAAGCGAATCTAAAAACAGAAAAATCAAATGTACGTTCATTCAGATAGATGCTCAGCCAATTACAAAGCAGAAACTACTCTTATCAATAATCCAAACAGTAAAATTATGATATTCTTGTGTTAAAACCTATCAGTTAATAGCTGTTATATTGCCTCTAAAATAAGTACTTATTGCATTTTTATTAAGGTTGCCAGCCCTACTTCTTGAAAACACATAAAGTTCTATATGACCTCCATTTTATATGAGGAAATTCTGGTGTGCATGGGATACAGATCATTCATCACTCTAAAATTTTCTTAACAAAGGAGGAAATCATTAAGTTGCTGCTGCCAAAAAGAAAACTTCGGAGGCAGGTACCATTCTGAAACGCAGAGGCTGGCTGGGGTGCCTGTCTTCTGTGTTCTTATGGACTCTGTATATCTTGAATCCTGCATTTGCTCATTATACTCCACTCTTACCTTGTGCCATGAACTACATCATTTTTATATGCTTAGACACAAGTAGAGTATTGAGCATATAAGAATGTTCAAAAAATACTGGCTGAATAAAAGAATGACTGAATGAACGTCAAGATTAACTTTTTCAGTATCAAATATCTTTTACGACATTGTAGGTTTATTTTACTTCTAAAAATAGCTGTACCATATGGAGCATGCTAACAATATGCTCATTCCCCTCTCCCTCCCTATCCCTTTTCAAAGCTACTAGCCATCCAGATGTCCCTTCTGCTGGCAAATACTGTGAAGTATTTATTGTCTGGTTTGGGATTTACCTGTCCCCCTCTCCTTCGTCTTCCCTAAAAACCTGCAAGAGTTTATCTCCCTTTAGCTGGGGCAGAAATCTGGGAGTAACTAATTAAGATTTTTATTTTGGGGGCCTCCAAGGGCTACTGATAATGAAGGAATCACTGTTACCTCTTCGGGGAACTGAAGAATCAGACACACTCCGTGATCTTACGGAAGCTGGGGATTTTAGGCTCTGTGCTGCTGTCCCTGGTGACATGGTGCTGTTTGTCATATGCTCATTGAACACATTAGGTGACTGAGGCATGTGGGTGAAGGAGGCTGACTGACTAGGCTGTTCCCAGGTCCTGCAGTAAGCTTTTCTTGATGATTCAGGGGAAAGGTGCTGGCTTACACCTTCAATGGAATCAGGTGTCCCTGGGCCAGATGCTAATAGAAAAGCAGAAAACAAAAACAAAATTAACAGGGTAAAATCACCATATTATAAAATTTTGCCACTCCACCATTTCTGTAATCACATTATACAGTCCTTCCAGTTCTCCACCTGACAACTATACAGCAGTGTACAGTTTGCAAAGTAAAATCCAGCATGTCATTTTATTTCATTCTCCCTGAAGCTCCATGAGAAGGGCAGGACAGGAACTTCTGTTCCCATTTTACAGATGAGAGAATAGACTGAGGCCCAGATTTCTGATATCTTCAACTATGTCATTAAGTCTACCTTTCACTTATTAATGTAATACTACAACAATATCTAAGTCCAAGAGAAAAAATGCAGTATGGTAGCACATCCCCAACATTTTGTTTTCCATGCTTAATGAACCATGATTAACTTGGTTAAATGTATTTCTGCACTTCTAGATTTTGCAAAGATTACAGAGTAATCACAGAATAAAAATCAACTGAGCTTAATCCCTGAGAGAGCATTTTGTGACCTCCAATAATACTGCATTACCAGTGGTTAGCACATTAAAGGGGCTCAATAGATATTTGCTCAATGAGTGAATGAACAGCATGGTACAACTTATCAAGTAAGAAAAAGTTTGTGTTATCAATCGTGGATCTTTTAACGACTGTAACCAAAATTAAAAGCAGCCCAAATATAATTTATAATTACATAACAAACTTACTTGGCAAATTTATAGTTTGGTCTCCGAGGAACAGGCGTCTTGCAATACTTCTCCTATACCAGGCTCTTGGAAACGCCAGAATTTCACTGAGTCGGCGCATATCATATTTGAAGGAAGCAGACCCTATATCACAAACAGCTGAGGCATATATAAAATTTGTTAGAACAGATGACCAAAACCTTTAATATTTTCATAAGGTATAATATGACATAATATTACACAACTGAATTAAAATTCAGTAACAATTCATGAAATACCAAAATAAGTTACACAGTATGATTAGTAAGTGATAATGTGTGCCTCCCACAAATAATAAAAATAGTATATTCTAGCACTGTTAGTTCCATTTCCATTTTTGAGGTGAGGAGGGCAACCTGGAATTCTATTATCACTTTATCTTGAAATTCTCAGAGGGTCTTAGAGCTTCCAGCTTCAACTCTCAAATATGGGAACTGAATCTGAATGAGCTGGAATACATACTTCCTCAAAAGTAGCTGCAAACCTGTATGGCAAGACCTACAGTTTTCCTTTTAGACAAAAAGCAGCAACTTGTCAGTCTGAAAGCTTCTGATGGCCGTCTCCTGGAGTTCTGCTCTGAGCACTCTGCTGCCCCTGCTGTATGTGCTCTGCCCTCCTCCACCACAGCTTCTCTTCTTACACACCAATGTCTCCCAAACCTAAAGTTTCTATTCCAGCCTGAGCCCATATCCACACAGTCCATCAGCCAACTGCCAACAGGGCCCTTCCCCCTCAATGTCCTTTAGGCACTTCCTTTATTTTCTAAGTTAATGACCTCAATGTCCCTTCAGTCACCTAACTAAAAAGCTGGAGGCATCCTTGTCTCCTCTACTGCTCCTCATACAATTTGTCCTTAAACTTTGGGATTCTCTTACTCCTCTTAAAACCATTCCCTTTTCTCTTTTTTCTACCATCACAATTCCAAGACCCTATTATTTAGTCTATTTCAACAGACTTCTCAAGTATTGTTCCGCTCCCATTTTTCATTCTACTATCAAGTCTCTTCCTAAAACATTAATCTGAAGCATCATTCCTTTTTTTAATGTAAACAGATTATTTTATAATCCATATATAATTCTGGTTATTTTTGTGGTAAGAACACTTAACATTTGATCTACAATCTTAACAGGGTTTGTTTGTTTTGTTTTTTTTTTTAAGTATACAATACAGTATTGTCATCTTTAGGGACAATGTTGTCATCCTATTTCTTAAAAACCTCTAAAGGCTTCTCACTGCCCAAAAGATCAGAACCCTGTTTTTGGCCTGGCATTCGAGTCTCCCCACGATCATGTCCTGAATCTGTTTTACCAGCTTTACCTCTGGCCAACTCCCCTCTCCCCCTGGAACCCACCTACTTTTTACAACTAACTAAATGTTCAGTTATACCTGTGCTTCAGTCTCACTGAATCAAAGTATGAACCAAAAGCATATTTTTTGATGCTTCTATGCCATTAAATACCACATTGCTATAGCCAAGAATATTCCTACATAATTTTGAAGATCTGGCCCAAATATCATTTCCTTTGTGAAGCCTTCTCTGATCAAAATTTAATTGCTTCCTCTTCATTAAGTAAATTCCATTATAGGATTTATCACACTGCAGTGTAATTTATCTGTACACTAACAAGACCTTGCCTTATTCATGCCTGCACCTTCAAGCACCTAGCAGAGTGACTGGCACAAGTTCACTGTAAAATACAGGCTCAATGTATGTTTGTTCACTGACCAAACAGATACTGTGTTGAGTGGGTTGAGGGTACTTACTGTATTTGTTTGATTAATAATTTTTAAAGTTTTCACTCACATAGTACTCTAAATTCTGCAAAATGTTCTACATGTATCTAATTCTAAATACTCATATCACAATGTAAAGAAAATGAGGAAGGGATCTGCTCACAGTTACGTAACTAGTTATAAAGCTAGTGATGCACATGCACACAACTCAAGATCTGATGACACCAAGGAAAAAATCTTCAATACTCATTCCTCCTTAGTGTTTTAAGAATTTATAATTTAAAAATCAAACAAAGTCAGAAATTTTACCAATTCATGGTAGAGAAGTAAAGAAGCAGCTCAGTAATTTAATTAGGCATATTTTGGCCCTTAGGTGATATTTCTATGTATTTATCTAGAAATCCTATTTCTAACACTGATTACCTGGACTGAGATAGTACTTGGCTGGACTGTTAATTCTCTCCGTTAAATCAATTTTTCATAAACAATATTATTAAACATATTTAATATTTAAACACTTAAAAAGGAGGCCCTTGTTTAATTCTGGAAAACAATATTTTAGTTAAAAACTATAAAATTGAATACCAGATATATTTATTAGTGTAGTGTCCATTTTGCTTGCAGACTTGCTTACAGACTGACTTTCAAAAAACGAGGCACCTCCTGAACGCCTTATCCGAGACAAACTCACTTTCACAAACTCGAGATTTATACTGAGTGAATCTTTTCGACCAGTGACTGAAGTGGGTTCTTCATCCACATTTCCTTTAAAAAACAAAACAAAACACAGACACATGAACACACACATACATACACATATATATATTCATACATTATATACACAACTATCTAGTTACATGAATTTATCGAATAGACTAGAATATGCCATCAATTAAAATCACTTAAGTGAGGTAAAAATTTAAGCAGAATGACCTAATAAGCATTAGGAATTCCTAACAATAGTTTAATAGGTGCAAGCCCATAAGCATAATTGATGATTTTTGCAACATCTCTCCAATAAAAACTAGAATTGACATGGAGTGTGTCTTTATTATTTATCTATATAAGTGAAGAGACATTCACTAATATCAACTTTTTATACAGTTTTAGTGGTAAATCTGCACTCTAAAATGCCAGTGGAATTTGAGTTTTAAATTAAGAAACATGATGTACACTCTAAAAATTTACAGTTCATAGAATATAATTTTTTATACAAATAGGAAGTGATTTAGTGAAACATTTAAATAACATAAGTAACTTCTTATATCCAAAGAGACTGTACAGTATATATCACTTATAAAATATTCTGAGTTCTAAATTTCCTATATAATTAATTTATCTGCATTACTTGTTTGATATTTCTACTTATTACTTAGAGACAGGATAGAAAGTATCAAGAAGAAAAATAAAGTTTCTGATCTTGTTTTATATCTATTATTAAAGGTATCATGATTTCTACAAGGATCAAAGCTTGAAAAGATGCTATAAATCTGAAAAAGATGCAAACATGCTAAGTATACCTAATCCTCCTGATCCAGGTGTAAGGCCAGAGACAGCAGTTTTTTGCTTCCCTGCTCCATATGGATGAAATACATAAAGAGAGAAGTCAGACATGCACGCAGTGAAGCTCAAACCCGATGAACTGCTGCTGGAGCTGGTCAGGTCTGACTGACTACTGCTGTGCCGACTTCTGCCAAGAGGGCTGCCTAATCCAGATGAACCTACAGTGAACACAAAAAATCCAAAATATTTATAAGCTACAGAAAATTTAAAAAACCTGTCACTAGTATAGTCTCAAGAACCAAATATGACTTGCAAATAAAATGAAAGTCAAACATTAACTGATCAATAGATTTAAATCCTGAAATGCAAGTGAGGACTTAGGAAATTAATTGGAAATATTCTGTTCATCTTTGAAACAATTATTTGTTCATATGACTGGCCAACTCCATGGTTTCCTGTTTCTTTTCTCCTTTGTTCTATTGGAAGCAGGCAGTCAAAGAGGTACAAAATAGCTGGGTTTTAAGCAGAAAGGGAGGAGAACGAACTGTAAAAAATTCAAATCATACAGCAGGACTCCATATTTCCATAGGAACAATGGAAATAGAGCCAGGTACACAAATGCACAAAGTTAAAGATCTCTTTCTCTTCACCACGGATAGGTGAATTCCAAATATGCTATAAAAATAAAAAATACAGTGTGAAATCTAAAAAAAAAGACACAAGTGAACTTATTTATAAAACAGAAACAGACTCACAGACATAGAAACAAACATGGTTACCAGGGGGAAAGAGAGTGGGAAGGGATAAATTGAGAGTTTTGAGATTTGCAGTTACTAATAGATAAACAAGCTTCTTCTGTATAGCACAGGAAACTATATTCAATATCTTGTAGTAACCTATAATGAAAGAGAATATGAAAACGAATATTTGTATGTATTTGTATGACTGAAACATGCTGTACACCAGAAACTGACACACTGTAAACTGACTATACTACAATAAAAATAAAACAAATAAATTAAATTAAATTAAAAAATATGAGACCATCTAAACAGAGAATTAGATGACTTTGCTGATGATTCTAAAACACATATCTCTAGACCAGACTTCCTTTGGATTCATATATTGCAACATATATTCATATATTGCAACATCCCATTAGAGCAGGTCACAGGTTTAAAGCTTACCAAGTCCAAAACTAGACTCTTGATCTTTTCCCCCAATCTGCTACTCTTCCAGTATTTCCCATCTCCAGTAACACTTCCATGCAAATAGCTCAACCAGATACCTAGGAGTTGTTTGTCCTCCTTCTCACTTCTAACTTCCTATTATGAAATTTATCACCGTATCATTTCTAGTAACATATATCAAGTCTGTCCATTTCCCTCCATCTTACCATTGCTATTCCAGCCTAAGCAATGATCAGTTGTGAGCTGCTGAAATTACCAACTACTCTGTTTCCTTCCATTCTTGTTCTCCTTCAATCAACTGTCACACTGCAGTTGGACTAGTGTTCTAGAAGTGTACATCATAATCACGTCCACTTTCCTACTGAAGCTTTCAGTGGCTTCCCTGCATGATCTGGCTCTTTCTTATCTATCGAAATCTTGCTCATGCCAGTATACCCTTAGTTCACCATGCTCCACTTATACTTTTTTTTTTCTTTTTCAAAGTTGCCAGATTCTTTCCTGCTTCATACATTTTGAACTCTGTACCTGGAGTGTTTATTCCCCCAACTCTCTGCTTGGCTAACTCACACTCACCTACTTCATGTTTCCACTTAAAATATACTTGTTTCCTTACTATCTGTTTCTCCAAATGCAACTGAAGTTCCACACTAGCAGCGGCCATGTCTGCTAAGTTCACTACAGTACATCCAACCCTTAGCACTGATCCAGAACTCAGTAAAGCTCAATAAAGATCCTTTAAAAGAATAGACATTATCATAACCCACAGTTCTAATACATTTATTCTCATCATCATTCCTTCTTGCATGTTTTATGATGATAAAATGATGGGTGCTGTTTCACTTTTTTATTTCCTAAAATAAATGTGGGCATAAAAAATAACTGCTCATTTTATATTCCTTTCACTACGTATTCCTACCATAGTGCATATACACTGCTATAATAATTTAAGTGTTAATAATTTGTAACATTTGCCCTTAAGAAAAAAGTGAATATCCCAACAGAGAAATGGGCACGGACATATTTATCCCCCTCCCTCAAATAGCCAATAAAGTAGCAATATAAATTAAAATGATAAAATCCCATTTTAGTCCACATTAGCAATGACTGAAAATAAATTTAAAGCACAATGTTGGGAAGAATACAGTGTGGAGTCCACACACTGTGGTGAAGATGGCAGAAATCTTATCATCTTACTAGAGAGTAAAACCTACCAAACACCTTAAAAATGTTCACACACTCTGACTCAGGAATTACGCTTTTAAGAATTTATCCTAAGGATGTTTTAAAATGTCTATATACAAAGATATTCATCTCAATATTATTTACAAAATAAAAAAAGTCCAGGAAATTTCAAATATATGATCAAAATAATGGAATATCATGCAGTCATTAAAGTTATCTTAGATATTAAATATTTAATAATTTGGGAAAACTTATATTTAAAACTTTTTAAAGTTATATAGCAGAAGAGACCATCTTTCAATTTTGCTTGGGAAAAAGACTGTATTGCCACAAAAATGCTGGAGAGCAGGTAGGAAATGATAATACTGGTTATCTATGATAAAGAGGTATTATTTTCATTTTTAGTACTTTTCTGTTTTCTGTATTTCCTGTAATGAACTATGTGTTAATTTTATAACCAGAAAAATGTTTTCAAAAACCAGCAATGCCACTTCAATATGTTGGCTACAACACAATTTCAACAGCAATATTTTGGAGCTAAGTGCAAAACAGTGAGCAGTGGCATTGGCAAAAACTATGTTTCTAAAATATCAACTTTTTGTTTTCTTGTTTTGTTGTGAAAACTTTCAGAGATTCACAGAGCAGAGCAAATGTTTTGCTTTAACCGTTTCTCCACATTGCTGAATATCCCCTCAGGACAGAATCGCCCCTGGTTAACCATTGTTAGTTAGTTAGTTATGTATGTATGTATGTACGTATGTATTTATTTGAAGGGGTAGGTAATTAGGTTTATTTAGTTGTTCTTATTTTTAATGGAGGTAACCGGGGATTGAACCTAGGACCTCGTGCATGCTAAGCATGCACTCTGCCTCTTGAGCTAAAACCTCCCCCAAGAACTGCTATTTTAATGTCAGTTCTCTTATCAGTTCTCTCATCAAAAATACCCAGTAAAATCTTATTACTGGCATTTGTGACCTCTATATGATTTTTAGGGCAGAAATGACACTGAGTTTTAATATAGTGAAGAGTGACTATCTCATCAAAAAATCATCAGAGCCTCTGTTTTAAAAACTAAACCTTTTATGAAACAGACATTTGAGTTAGATAACAAAATTTACCGTTAAAAACTATATATTTGATACAATTTTAATTCAGTGTGGTAAGAAATGCTTACAAGATAATACATCTCTTATTTATTGTATGTAACACTGATTACTCTTAAATGTAAAAATATAGCATAAAATAAAACATTCAAAAGTACCTGACCATATCATCATTCACGCTTCACAGCACTTGTAGTACGCACATTCAAGCCAACAGCAAAACGCTATACAACTGCCGTTCCCTTGTGACAAAATACACTCAAAACTTAGATCTACTATAGTTTTTGTCTATAAATACTCTAATTCTCAAACATTCTCCTTTTCCATATTTACTTGCGACTATACATCAATTACTGGTAAAGCAAAGGCTGTTTCCGCACCTGGCGTTGCAGTTTTGCCTGCACAAGTCTTCATTCCACTCTGAGCAGCGTTAGCTCCGGGGGGGAAGGTCTCTGCAGGGCACGCCGTCCCTAAAGTCTCTAGTTCTCCTCGGTTTGAAGAAAACACCAAGTCCAGGGATGGCAGCTTTAACATGCATTCCACTCTGGACACTGGTAAACAGCTGAACTTGATCTGTGATGGCTGGAAAGTGTGGGAAGCCAAAAGGAAAAAAAAAGCTTTTAGGAACTAGATGGTTAAAAGATTTCCCATTGGACTTCAAACAGTACAGTCAATTTTGATTTCAGTCTACATATACCAGTATTATTTGACACTTAAAAGAATTTTATGTTTAATGTCCTAGTTTTTCAAATAGACACATGATACATTAACCAAAATGTATTTATAAAATGGTATCATTTTTAAAAACTCTAAATATTTGGGGAACTATCTTTTAGCAGTAAATATGTAGACATTTACATGATTCAGAATGTTAAAGATATTTATGTCCATATTGTTCATAATCAAGTCCTTTAAAGATGTAATTTCCTTTATATTAAAAATTTTAAAAGGCTACTGCATTAATAACTCATTTTATAAACTCTCAAATCCTCACTCATTACTTGTTTTTATCATATCTTCAAAAAAGCTAGGGCAGAGAAGATCAGACTGAAGCTCTTTTGACCAAATTGCTAGTGTACAAATTAATCTGAACAGATGACCGTTTGCTTTTTTTTAATTCTTAAGACTGATTATAAAATGTTAATTGGGAGTAAACTACACCTTGAAGTTTGGATACAAGTCAAATCCTCCTTAATAAATGGACTCAATCAGATGCTAATATGCCATACTTCGTTTTATTGTGCTTTGCAGATGTTGAGTTTTTCACAAATTGAAGGTTTTTGCAATCCTACCTTGAGCAAATCTAATGGTGCCATTTTTCCAATGGTGTTATTTTTAATTAAGGTAAGTGCATTGGTGTTTTTTTTTTAAAGACATAATGCTTTTGGACACTTAATAGTCTACAGTATAATATGAACTTAACTTATATGCACTAGGAGATCAAAAAATTCATGGTACTCGCTTTACTGCAGTGTTCTGGAACTGAACCCACAATGTCTCTGAGGTATGCCTATATTCCTAAAGACCTACAGATAGGAGTGAATTTTGGAATAAAATATTAAATAGAGATTATATATCTCTCAGAAAAATCTAACAAAGATACTAATGTGACTTTAATGTCTCAATTTTGCTTTATATCTGCCCCCAAATGACCATAATGACAAGAATAATAGGTGCCATAATAAAAAAAGGCATAAAATGCTAAAAAAGGGTTTTAACTTACATATTTTCACTTTTGCCACAAAAGTATAAGATCTAAATTTTGAAAACGCAGAAGATCTATGAAGCTCCTCAGCAGAAAAGTAAATAAACACATAAAATTGTACATATACTTCCCAGAGGTTTAGGCAACCTCGAATATCATAAGCATGCTAAAGGTCCATGAACTCACAGTTAAGAAAATTTTTTAAGAGAAATAATATTTTAAGTGTTCAAATAAACTTAAGAAAAAAGCTTTTCTTTAAAGCAAAAAGGAATAAATGGACTATATTACCTGAACTCGTACATAAACCACAACGTCTACAGGGAAGGAAGAGTAAGCAGATGTTGAAGAGGATACTAATGATGTTGTTGATTCTTCCATAGGATCTGGTATTTCAAAATGTCCCATATCTTCATCTTGTGAGCTGACAGCTGTTAAAATATTTAGTTTTAAGTTTTACTGTTAGGGCAAGGGCAAATTATTTATTGAAAGATCCGTTTCTCTTATGCTAGTACTGAGATCAGGGGTACAAATACACAGAAAGACTGGCTTCCACAGCCCATCAGTCTGGACATCTTTCCCTGTTCAAATCTCTTACTCATTCCTCCAAACTCCGATTCCCAGCTGTTACCAAACAGTGTACAAAGAAAACAGTAATTATGCCTTTGCCCTCAAGGAGTTTCCAGCCCAAGAGACACACTAATTTAGGACCTAGGGATGTTAAGTTTGTCATTAACTAGCTGTGGCTGTGGGAGAATCGTAAAACACCACCAGGACTTAAGTATCTTCATTTGTAAATGAAAGCTGGATGACCTCTCAAGTTCTTTTTCAGTTCTACAATTCTTTTATATTTATCATTGAATATATTATATAGTAATATATAATAGCTTTAAGAAATGCTTCTAAAGTAGCAGGACCCCAGAATACATGTGATGTGCAAGTATATAAGGAGGACACTCACTTGTATAATTCCTTTCAATTGGTGTAATTGGGATAGTTTCCAGAGCCTTTTCCAGGAAGTCTAATAGGCAGGGACTAATAACCATTTCCTCTGGCAATGACTGAAGTGCTACCCAGGCATATAACTTGGCTGTTTTCACTCCTCCACTTCCTTTTCCTTTGGCTAGAACATTTACAAATGTGAAGTGAGTTTAATAAATAGTTTTCATAAAACATATGATAATTTTGTGAGAAATCAGAATTATATGACAGTTTAATTGGATGAAGCACCTTATAATTAAAATCATAGAAGAATGCAATAAAAATAGGTTGATAGAAATGACGATACATTATTGTTAGAATTCAGAGATGACTAATGGTGTATATAAATACAACAGTTGTTCCTACTTGCTCTAGGTCACAAATTTTGGCTCAATTTTTCAAGTTTATACTTTGCTAACTCTCTCAGTATTATTTTAGTCTCTCATCTTTTATTATTTTGTCCACTTAAGAAGTAAGACATAGAGACCTGTAACGAACAGTATTTTGTGGCAAGTGAGGAAAAAAATCATTGTTTATAGGCTTTCCTATGTTCTTGCTGGTCTTACCTTGTATATTTTTATACTGCCTCCCTACACGGGCTGCATCTCTCTCTCCTTCCACCTGACTAAGTATTTCCAATCAATAGAGTGGTTGTAAGAGCTAAGATGTAGCTAACTTTGGTTTAGGTTTCCAAGTCCGACATGTTTTAGTTTGTAAACCTAAGAAAGAAATTCACCTTGTATGAGCTTTACCTTTCTTCCTGTATAAAACAGGGCTGATGTCTGTCCCGCACTTAATGGACATTCATGTAACTTGTTAATTTAAAAGTGAAATAAAAACATTAGGCATTATTATCATAATTTCTGGCTACTTTAAAAGATTTATTATGTATCAAGTTACATCTCTCAAATACAGCTTTTTCAAATAATTCTTGCCCAGTCCAATACTCCCTTTTTTGGAAATTCTACTACATGTATAAGATATAATTCACGTGGTGTTATAGCCAGATTTCAAAATAGCTTCCAGTGGTCCCTGCCTCCTGGTATTTGTGCCCTTGGGTAATTCACTCCTGCACTGTATAAGGCTGACTTGTGTGATCAGTAAGATACTGTGGGAGTAATGATATGTGACTTCTGAGACTAAGCTATAAAAGATAATGCAGCTTCAGCCATGTTTTCTTTTGGATCATTCATTTTGAGGGACTGCCATGTCATTAGAACACTCAAGTGGCCTAGTGGAGAGGCCCATGTGGGGAGAAACTAAAGTGCCAGCTTGCCAGCCACATGAATGGGATATGATGGAAGCAGATTTTCCAGACCCAGTCATGCATTTGGATGGCTGCAGCCCTAGCCAACATCTTGACTGCAACTTCATAAAAGACCGTGAGCTTAGATTCACCCAGCCAAACTGCTCGTGAATTTCTGACCCACCGAAATTTGTTTTTGAGATTATAAACTACCAAGTTTTGCATAATTTCTTATGCAATTATAGATAATTAATAAATGTGGTTAAATCCAATAAACTCTGTCTTAAAGGTATATGTCTGATGTTTGCATCTAGGTCATACGCTCTCAAATTTGAACTAAATAAGACTTTCTCTAAATATACATGGATCTAAAAAATTCAGTAAACTATTTAGTATATTAAGTTTAACAACTGATATTCTAAGGTCATATCAATTTGAGAAGTAGCCAAAAGCAGTTGGCCCACATTTCCATATACGAATTTTGTACAGTCACTATTGATAAGTCTATGTCCTTTTTCCTTAAACATGTGAGTTTGAAAATCTCAATAGAGCAAGTAGGTGATGACTAAAAATTAATTTATGAAAAAAATTAAAAATAAAGTATATTTTCCTTAAATACCTGAGGGAATAGGTGGGGGTTGGGGAGGAAGTAAGGTGTTAGTCTTGCTCTGGACAGTGCAAGGTAAAGGAGGAGAAGGAGGAGATGTTGCACTATCTTTCATACCATACAGCTTGGACTCTTTAGAGAGTGTTCTTGGCAAAGAAGATCCTCTGGAGGCATTAGGTGATTCAGTCTTTAGAGTCTTGGAATTGTAATGCAACTGTATTGAAGCAAAAAAACTTCCAAATTAAAAGTATGCAGATGAGGAAAATCAAGAAATATACAAAAATGTGGTAGAAGGAACATAGGTCCAGGAGCCAGAAGATTTTACAAGTTAGCTCTGTGATACCAGCAAGTTCCTTATTAGCTTTTTTTCATTTTTAAAATTAAAAAGGTCATCCCAGATAGTATTTTAAATTCTTTCTAGCTTAACATTCTAGGATTGTGTATGTCTATAGTCTAAAAAAACAATTGTTTACTAAAGTTGCACTAGGCAAGGTTTGACAAATATGTTATGAATATCAATGAATAAAAAAGAGAATTAACTTGTTTTTATCAACATTTCATGGAAAAAAGGGCAACCAATTTAGACAGTCTCGTATTCAGAATATGGTTGTATCAGAGAAAAACTTCAGGAAGTCTCATTTTAATGTAACTGGTGAAGGAAGAACATATATGATAGAAGATAAACATGGCTACTAATAACCTAATCCCGTATCCTAGACAAATAGGTTTTTACCTTTACATCAACTCCAGGAATATAAAATACTGTTGTTTCTAAGTCACTAGGCTTTGTTTGTAGAGATGATGGCACTTTCTTGCCAGTCATTAAATGGGTGGTGGAAGCATAATTAGTTTGAAACTTCTTCTTTTTTGAGGGAGAATCTTGATCTAAACTCCTGGAACTTCTATCATAACTCCTATAAATAGAAAAATACTTTATCTTTTTAAAAGACATTTCTCTCCTTTTATTTTGTTTAAAATCAGACTTTCATTTATACAGTACATAGAATGTAAAATATTAATAAAGTTGAGAAAGGGAAGCTCATCAGTGTCTCTAGCTAAACTGGTTGATCCTTGCACAGACAATGCTTCTGTCCTATGTTCCATAACTACTGAGGGCAGTTACCTTTATTCTTTCCTGAGGTCACAATTGTTTCACTTGAGCACATTAGGTTGAACCAAATGAAATTGCCTTTTACACAGGTAAAAACAGCTGAATATGGGCAATTTATTTTGGTTTATTGTGGTTCAACCAAAAATAAACAGTCATTCTTTTTATCATCACTATTATAAGAATTCAACTGTTTAGAGTGTCTTTTTATCTTCTCATTTTATAAAACCCTCATTAGACAAAAAGACCATTTAAAAATCTTTTATTATAGAAAATTTCAAACATAAAAAAAGTAAACGGAATGGTAGAATAGACCCCATGGATCCATCTCCCGGCTTCAACAACTGTCAGCATTCTGCTTCCTTGTTTTATCTACATCTCCACCCACTCCCTACCCATCCACTCAGTCATTAATGTTATTATTTTCTTATAATTCTTTTTTAGATTAGGAAGTAAAAACAAAATAAAAATTCAGAGAAAAAATAATCTAACCGTAAGCCTATTTATACCACTGTTTCTTAAACGATTAAAACAAATGGTAAAGCTGCAGTTACAGCCTGAACAACATTGCATTTTCTTAAGGCCTCTCTGTGCAATTGTTTCCCAATCTTTCTTATATCTTTATGAATTCATCAAAACTCCCAATAACAAGATATCTCTGAGTATTGTACTGTTATTTGAAATGGAAATGTGCACAATACAAGAACAGAGACTAAGTGAGAAATTCATGCTTGTTTAGGAGAATTCCAAAGATATAACTATTTTAATTAAAAAAATTTGCTAGAATCTAAATCACATGTCCATTTCTCATCACTAGAAAATATACGTTTGTTTAAAGAAATAGTATGTTATACAAATAAACACGCAAACATTCCAATTATGATTATATACTCTTTAAATCTGCATTTGGGGATGTAGGAGGAAAATGTTTGTATTGATTAGTGACACATAAATATTATTTCTGACAAATTAACTTATATGTACCCTTTTCTGAACAATATCTTACCTTCTCAAGCTTATATCATCATGTTCTTGTAGAAGGGTGGTTGGGTGGAGCACACATTTTCCACTATCAATTTCAACTCGTATATCAAGTTCAAAGTCAATATTTCTCTCTGTAGCTGTGCCACTAAGACTTCGGTTGACTGGTGCTGTTGGCCAGCGTTCTGTAAATAGCTGATGAACAGCAGCAAAACCTGTTGCTTTTTTACGAGATGTGTGTCTAGAGAAAGAACAGCTGGTCATTACATTGCAGTAAAATGGGAAGAGTTTTCAACAAACTATTTTCCATCATGTTATGTGAGCAATAGTCTATAAATAAATTTTACTATATCATAAATTCAAATTATTCAACTAGCTCATACTAACTGAAGATTTTCCTTAGTTTAATGGAGTCACATTTTATTCAACAGGTACATAATGAGTAACTATTACATGCCAGGCAATGTGCTACGTGCTCAGGACACAGGCACCATCACTGCCATTAAGGAGTCTGGATATCAGTGTATGAACTACATTCCACATTTTGGAGATTTCATTTGGGCAAATTGTAAAGTTTAAATGCTACTTTCTAGATTTTATTAAAAGAAAAACAAGGAAAGAAAAAATAATGCCATATGGAACTAAATCATATTAGTAAACCATGGATAAGTCTCTTAGTCTCACTCTGGCTAGGCATATTTAAGATATTTTTCCTGTAAAAAATTGCTTTAAGCTCAGTTCTAGATTCTAAAATACTGCCTAATGATCTTAAAAGAAAAAGGCTACTCACGAGGGTTTCCTGTAAATATAAAACCTTTCTCTCTCATGGTCTTCATCCTTTTCATCCTTCTCGGAATCTTCACTGGTAGAAGATGAACTGTCATCCCGTCGGCCCTCTTCAGGTTGAAAAGCAATGCCTGGTGTAAAGCCTCCAGGAGTTTTGGGAGAACTGAACATGGAATATGATCCTTCACTATTTGATGAGTAATTGGATGGACCTTCAATGGTTACTGACAAAAGGTCCAGTTCTGTCTCCTCTGGAAACTGATTGTAAAAAGAGAAAACATGAATCAGGTTTGCATTATAAACTTCTTTTTGGTTAAAAAAAGAAAAAGAAAAAGATAGGTTTTAAGCATTTAAAATTTCTCTCAGAGTTGAATTTCCTTACTCTGATCTGAAAGAAAGGTCAGCTTTACGAACATATGAAATGGCACACCAAGGAAGGAAGCAGAAGTTCCAACCACAGAAAGTCACACCACTGACACATGAAAAACTAAGAGTGAAATTTTACTTTACATAAGCATATATCATCATATTAATTAGTACATATATATTGCAATTCTTTAAAGCATAGATTAAACATGCTGTGGAGACAAAAGAAACAATGTGATCAACTAAAAAGTAGAAGGGCAGGAGAGCAGTTAGTGATGGGAGAGCATGCAGTGTCTGTACAGAACATACTTCAAGCTTCTAGATACTTTTTTGTGGATAACTCTATTAAAAATGGGCCCCTATTGGGTTGAAGACAGATGTGCAAATAGTTATGTAATAAAGCATATCAATCAACCAAAGCTAAGAATTCTATATTTTAAGGTGAATAGTCTGTATAAATACCATGTCACTAACTGCACCAGGAGGCTACTGTATTTAAATAGGTCAAAAAAACCCAAAACTTCCTGTGACCTAATTTGGTTTCCCAGTTGTGAGAGCTGCTTGCATACCCCTTTGAGAATGTGGTAAGCCTTTGTAAAGTGTAATGTGCAGGGTAAATTTATTGATGCTACTATCAGATGCAGAGTGAAATCCCATAATCAAAATCTCAAACATCTGCAGAATCTAGCTTTTCTTCATGTTTTATAAAATACAATTATTTACTAAATAAGTAAATCAGATTTTATTTATCAGAAAATACTAAATTTTTAAAACTGTGGTAAGAGTTTATAGATATAAATATCTAGATATAGATATAAATAAATATCCCTTTGCTTTATATTTTCTATTTATGCCTTAATGATCTACTTTGTAACTTCTGATTTTTATATACTATTCTTTATAGATAGCATATATTGCTATTAAAAAATAGGGCTTGAATCAGTTCAAATACTAATGCTTTTAGGAATAAATCACTTCACAAATATATACGTATGTAAAACAATTATGTTGTACACCTGAAAATAATGTTACATGTCAATTATATCCCAATTTTTTAAAATGTTGGACAGGAAAAAAATAATCACTTAATTAGTAGAATCCATTTAATTCACTGTAAATGATTTATTTCCAAGCTCATTTTTAGGAAAAAAAAAGGACATATTTGTCAAGGTCACTATATTATAATCTTATAGTTCTAAAACAAAATTCAGTTTGACTAAATTCAGTGTAACTATGGGATATATGTTGAGACTTTCTTAAATGAGCGGGGGAAGGGAAAGAAAACAAATGTGGAATAAGTTTCATTTTTTTAAACGTAATTTGACAGAAAGTTCCTAGATAAAGATTTATATACCTACTGTACAGATTCAATTTTAAAATTAAATTTTACTTTATAACTTTTATTTAGGGAAAATATGTGGCTTATAAAGGTGTTAATTCAATTTATAAATGATTGTGTAGCACAATTTCCACATTTTCATAATTTTTTTATGGGTTGCTTTTATACATGCTTTTTTATACAAGTGACTCAAAATAAATAACATTCAATGATTAATTTGTTGTTCTGATATAGATTTGATTCTAGCTTGAATTAGGTAACTAATTTTTCTTAAAGAAAAGATTCATTTTGTAGCTGAATGCAGGAAAAAGAGATTCACTCAGGAACTAGTGAATAACTAAGGTACAGCAGTTTGTGGCTTATGATTTGGTTGAGTTAATTTGGTAAGCTGATTTAATCCTTTTTTAATTTTGGAGATCAAGTGATTACTATTAAATTATAAAGAAGTACAGAAGTAAAATACATTCATGCAAGATCATATGAAATATACATGATGAAAAATATTCAAACAATCTTAAACCTGTATGTAAAGCATCTTCAAGGTCTGAATTTAGTATGAAATGAGAGGAAGATATTTGAAAGCAGATTTTGAGAGTGGTTAATTAGTTTTAAAGCATAATTTATGTTGTTCTTAAAAAGTACCTGAAAATACCCTTCCCCAGGACAGCTGGATTGTGGTGTACTTCCCCATACTGTTTTTTTCAACTTAATTAAAATAATAAGAAAACTTATAAAAATTCATGAAAAATAAAAAACAATGCTTTAAAAGAAACAAATAAACAAAAAACAGAACAAACATTTTAACATAAACTTTAACATGCTACAAAATTAGAATACAACTTTGAAGCTGACCTTTTTATTTCTGGTTTCTGCTATTATCTATATATATTCTGAACTAAAATTCATAAATAATAAAAATACATAAAGTACAAACATTTCACATCTATATCTGTGTAAAATACCTGGTTTAATGTGGATTTGCACTTGAAAGAAAAATTATTCAACAAAACATTTCCACCTATGAGCAAGCGGTGTGGAGGAGTCTTTATTCTACATGCAAAACACGAACACCGGCAGCATGGCTCTCCGGTGCCCGCACGCAGGCGGTGCCCTGCCGTTTGGTAATGTACAGACACTTCAACCATCACAATCGACACTTTCACAGTAGGTAGGTAGTATTTTGAAACTGCATAACCATTATAATTTTGTAATTCCTAAAAATTATTAGCACTGTGTATGTCTAACAAATAATCTCTTACTGTATCCTGGATATTGAAAGTGACTCTGGGTCCAGGAGATGCTGCATCCACGCGGATTTCCGGGAGCTCCTCAGATTCTCCCACTCGGGAACTGTAAGTAAAATAGAAAGTTATAAAACATAAACATTCTCGTTCAAAAAAAATCCCTGGACTTTATAAAGTCTGATTAATAACATTAACATTCTGTTTCTAAATATTTACCTTATCCAAGGATTGAACTTCTGGTATTCCATTTCTTAACCTTTAGCATCCCACAAAAGAAATTCATTGCTTTGGCACAAGATTTTCTAAAACTAAACCTTATAAAAAAGAATTTATACTTACTTTACAATGTTCATTTACTAGTAAAACTATAGTTTTCTTCAATAATATGTAAAATTTCCATCTTTTCATATGCTAAATGTGTGTACAATCATACCTTTTCCTAAAATGACAAATTCACAGCGAGCTACTAATATGCAAATATTCATTTCTTTGGATAGTATGTAAGTTTACACATAAACTTGTCTAAATAGCAATGTACTTCATTACTAAAAAGCACACTCACTGTGGTATAAATGGGGTAGAGGAATTTCTCAAATTTAGTTTGCCAGTATCCCCTATTACTGGTCTTTGACTAATAAGGTCCATTTGCTAGCTTAATTTTGTAATTTCCCCAGTTAGAACACAATAAATCAGTAGTGAACCTTGGTAAAGAAGTCAGCAATTTTATTCTTTCATTGGTTGAAATATTTATTACCTTGCCCTTTCCATTCGCTTAAGAGGTGGTCTTCCAGAAGCCGAAATGCTTTTCGATCGGCTGTAACTTGGTTTGTAACCCAAACCCCACTTATCCTTTAGAGAAGCAGCCTAATGAAATGGGAGAGAAAAAGGGTGACTTTAGGCAGTTGTTTACTATTGTAATATCTGACGTCAAATAAAATGTTGTACTATTAAACAAGTTAGCTTGTCTTCCCTTGATCAATAGCAAGTTATCTTAAATTGCAACTTTAAATGTCACTTAACAACTTAGATCAAAGTGCAGCAGGAATCAGCTACTCTTTAGTTCGAGCATCAGTTAGGAGGGCTGTACAATGAGAACATGAGCCACTGGCTCTTGCCTGAGAGAAAAGAGAAAAAAAACTGGGAGCGGGGTGAGGAGTACAGAAATAAGGGGAGAAAAAAGAAATGATAAGAAAGGAGAGAACAAAAATGAGAATTAAAAGGCAAGATTCTCGGAGAACTTAGGTAAGGGGAGGGGTGAGAAGAGGAGATAAGGGAAGGGGGAGGGAGGCGGGGGGCGAGAGAGCGACCACCAACCACCCCAGGGCACCCCGTGACAGAAGTCAGGACAGGAAAGGAAGTGGTGACTGAAACACCCTTCTTGTCTCCAAATCCCTCTTCTCCAAATTTGTAGCTGGGGGCCTAGATACAAAAAAGATTCTAATACAATGGAGATTTAAAGTCTAAACCAATTGAGGAGGAAATACCAAATGACACAAATGTTAAGAACACACATGTAATTTCAGTAATTTCCCTAATCTTCTCTACCTAGTTTTATTTTTAACTGTCAATTACCAAGTATAACCTACCTTATAAACAGTACGCAAGCAATATTTTAGTTTTATTGTATGACTATGAAGTACATAGTGGCAAAATTTTTAAACAGAGTTATGCATTACAGATCATCACTATCCATTTAGTACTATCAGAAGCCAGTTATTAGTAGCTCAAATTGAATTTTATTCTTAATTTAAATAATTTAGAACAGTATTCAAATGAGGTTTGCTGGGAATTTGGTGGTGACCAAGCAAAGAAAATTCAAGACAATGAATCCTGGATCCCTGCAACCTCTCCCCCTTCCTTTGACCTTAGCAGCTCTGATTTTTATCTGTTTTTATGTACTGGGGTGCCACCCAAAAACCTTATTCTGGTAAAAAAACAAAAGATGAAGGGTATGCTGAAAATATTATATATAAATATGAATATATCTAAGAACCCACTTATTAGTTTTTCTACTAACAAGACCACTTTGACCCAAAGGAACCTACCTCCATTTGAATAAGTTTTAGAATTATTTTCTACTGTATTTTAATAGTATATTTATCTATATATTTATTTCAGTTGTTTAGTAACTGGACTCAATCCAGACAATGTGGTAGATAGTAAGGTCAAAGCTAAATAACTTTTCCTTTAAGAGACTCAAACTCTAGTACGGACAACTAAATATGCAGTTAATTAACATAAAGTGCTGAGAGTACGTAGTGGCAAGAGTAGTCAGTTATGGAAAGTGGGATGGGGTAGAATGGACATCTCAAAAGATTTCACATTTGAGTTAGATATAAAAAAGAAAGCATGACTTTATGAAAGGCAGACAAAACACAGTGGCTAAGGACATATACTGTAGAGTCCCACTGTTTAGGTTTGAATCTTGGCTCCACGGGGATTGCTGGCTGTATAACCTTGGTCAAATTACTTGACCTCTCTGTGCCTCAGTTGCTTCATCTTTACAACAGGGAAAATAATACAAGCTACCATGTAGGGCTGTTTTAAGGATTTAATGGATTGTTAAATGTAACGTACTTTAAATAGTGCTCGGTACATAGTAGATATGGGATATGCAAATCAAGTGTTATCACCAGCAATGGAGGAAGAAAGAGAACAACATAAGTATCATCATAAAATTTAATAAAGTAAAAATTTTAAACAGTCTACTTTAATAAAATTCTCCTTAAATGTTTACTCACTCGCATACTGGACCTCCGTAATTTTTTACGAACATCTCTTCTAATGTCATTCACGGCAACAGATTCTAACTGTTGATAACGTTGAATTTCCTGGTTTATGGTTCCTTCACTTGCACCTAATTTTCTGGATGCAAAACAAATGTGGCAATTAGCATAAGGAGGTGACAAAGTGAGAGTGATTTTTATTTGCTCCTTTTTAATTCTTTCACTTATCAGAATATCAAAGATTATGTATGAACAGACCAAAATCCTCCAGAGTTAACACTCATATCCAGAAAACTATAAAAAAGCTTCACTAACATTTTAGGAAATGACTCTTACCTATTTCTACATCAAAAGTCTCTTTGATAATCTCATGAAAGCTATGGACCCACTCTGCAGAAGACTATCTGTATGTAAAATTCTACATATAATTTAAGCCCCAGGTAAGATTTAGGGAGGAAGTATATTTTGCTTCAAGTCATTTTTTCCCCTGAGAACAAAACTCAAACTGTAAAGTAAGTCAACAGGAAAATGTGAATCACTGTATCATAAGTAATTTACAGACAAGTTTTTAGGGAATACCTTCATTTACAATGCATATATTTGTGTAACCCTTGAATGCAAGAAAAACACAGACACAGGGGTAATATAATTAGAAAGGATGAGGCACAACTATCACCTTTTGGGGAAACAAAAATCTCAAAGTTTGGCAAGAAGAATATTTAGCCTTACGGAGGAAGCGTTACCTGGTCAGTACTATCTAGCAGGCAACAGGCAAAGAAAAAAACTTCTACCACCTACTCCCTTCTCTTGACTCACTCTACCCTCGCCTCAGTTCTAGGAAACTGCTAATATAAGCAGGCAAGAAGAGCATGAAATTTGAATGCAGACAAACACAAGTTCAAATTCCAGTTCTTTAACCTCTTCAAGCCAGTTTTCTCATCTATAAAGTTTGGATAATGCCATCTAACTTCACAGAAATGATGGGAGGATTAAATTGAGGTCATATGTCAGAATCACAATAGGTGCTTAATAAATTCGAAAGTTGTTTCCCCTCTTAAAAATCTGCATTCCCAAAATATTACCAAAATACTGACACATGTATTTATATACATACATGAAGACACATGTATGTACACAGACGTAGAGATGCATGCATGTGACATAAAATCAGTCATAAACTGCTCAAAAATGAAGTTGTGATGAGCACTGGACTAGGACTTCTAACTTTATCACTAATGAGTGTATGTTCTCAGACAAATCACCAAACTTCTCTTGACCTTCGTGATCTCACTTATAAACTAAAGGAGTTGTACTGGCACAAATTCAGTTTCCTTCACATTTAAAATCCTGATTCTATTATTAGGGAATACTATATTAAATTAAAAATCATTATACATACTTAAGATCATCTATTACTTTGGCCTGTTCATTCAGCTCTCTGATATCCACTATACGTTTCATGATTTTTCTTCCTCTAAGTTCTCCTGGCTGGCTACAAGATGCTCCTTGTCTTCGATAATCTACAGCTTCCTGAAAAATCAAAAGCATGTCTGTCAGTAACACCCTTAGGTCACACAGCAAATCTATACTATCACAGAAAAAACACCTTAAATCAAGGAAGCATGCAAGAATCAAAGCCATCTATATTAAGTAAGATGATTGGAATTCTCCAGTGATTCGAATCCCTTCATTTTCATAAGTAATCTATTTAGTTGCTACCTACGTTTCCCCATGAGTGAGCTCTGCATGCTTTCAAATGGGACTGGCTAGACTGAGGGGAGGCCCCCATCTCGGGGTCACACAGATACTCTGCAGGAACAGAATAGCGCTGATGTGGGCGCCTCAGGCCTAGTAGGTGATTTACAAGTCGCTGCCCAAAGGTGAGCTTGTGGCCATCTCCACTTACTGAACTTCCATCTGAACTCTAAATGATAAACAGTAACATTAATTTTTAAAAATTTCTTTCCAAGAACAAAACTATTTCAGAATACAATAGTTAAAAGATGTTTCAAAAGTCTTTTTAAATCAATACTGGAATAAAAGCAGAGAGAAACTTTCTTTTTAACTACCAAATAATCTGATACTAAAGAATATGTACAGTATAGATGGAAATATATATTTTTAAATGTATACTTCCTTTTGTGTGCATGCTCTTTGCTTTTGACATTCATTTTTAAACATAGTTCCTGAGATAGAATTCACATGCCATAAATTCACCCATTTAAAATGTATTAATTCAGTAGTTTCTAGTATATTCACAAAGCTGTGGAATCGTTATCAGAATCTATTCAGAACATTTTCATCCCCCACCCCCTAAACAAACTTCATAACTGTTATCAGTCTCTTCCCATTCCCCCTCCCAACCTTTCAGACTCTCCCAGCCCTAGGCAACCACTAATCTACTTTCTGTCCCTAAAAATTTGTTTGCACTTTGCTTTCAATGTTAATACGTTACCTGTAGGTTAATGCACAATTTGGTTGGTAGATTATAAAACAAGGAACTCAATTGAAAGACAATATTATTAAAGTAAAAAACAATATTATATAAATGTATACACAGAAAACCACCATTCCCTTCCTTCCTCAATTAGCAACTACAGCAAATAACACTGATTTAGTAATATCCCTTTCTTAGGGTAAAAGCCAGTCCTGAAAAAATCTAACAGTGGGTTTACTTACAGTATGGATAGTGGGAGACATAGTGTCAACTTCATCCTCATCTGACAGGTCAGCTATGTTCACTGAATTTAGATCAGCAATGTCATCTATGTCCTCCTCTCCTGTCAGTGTCGTAAGGGTATTGCCCAGAGCATTGAGTCTTTTGCCAATGTTAGGATCCATGTGGACATCAATCCCACACATTTTCCACAATACATTGAGTGTCCAGGTTCCAGCACTACTACTTTCTGTTTAAATAAAGAAGTGGCATTTTTGGTAAGTTCTGAGTATAGAAAGTTAAATAATTCTACATTCAAGGATTAAAATGGACGATGGCCCTGTGTAATGATTAATGTCTCTCACAGCTAGATCTGTCAGAAACATCAGACTATGGGATTGATTTCCCTATCATATCTGTGGTGCCCTCTGTGCAGCACCCTTCTTCCTCCTGTGCCCTGTGGACTTCGTCCTCCCACCAGCCCTCAAGCTGATCCACCTTCCCATGGCTATAGCAGGAATTGGCATGACCCTTCCTCATGCACCAGAATGTATTAGATAATTAGTTCAGGTAAGGGTCAAAGTTGGAAAACTAAGAATCCTCCCCTGGACTTGAGAAAAGACTGGTCCCTCTCTAGTGACTGAGGGTGGGAAAATGAGGCTCATGAGCTGTTGGCAGCCATGTTTCCTGCCATGTGTAAGGAGGTCAGCAGTAAAGAAAAATGAAGCAGCCAGACAGAAGCAAAGACAAGAGCCGGAAAGAGCCCAGGTGGCAGCTGAGATCGTTTCCAGTGGTTCCTCAGGGCCCCTCCATTGCCCTGGTTCCTTCTCTTCCCTGAGATAGCTATTGTTAAGTGTAACTGTGATCTGCAAATATTCTTTTAATAGGTTTCCCCTTTTGGTTAAGCTAGTTGGAGTGGGTTGTTGTCACTAACAAACAAGAGTCCTGACAAAGACTTTTATGTGACCTTTCTCCCAGTATGTATTTACCTCAGTCATCACCTTTTCCTTCTAACATTACTGCTGGAAATTTCCTAGGCTTTTCAGTTCTCTATCAGTGGGGACTGCAGGCCTTGCATACTTTCTGAGACAATTTACTTACGATGAGTCCTGAGACTAGGCTTGGGAGGATAAGAGGGAATAGTAAGGAGAGAGAGGAAATCTACTAATCTTAATCAGCTTCTACCCTTCTCAACATTTTAAGAGCTCTTAAATAAATATCTCGTTTAGCATACCCTAATTTTATACCAGGCAAAATAATACAAATTTACACTTAGTCAAGACAGGTTATTATATCCATAGTTATGTCCTAATCAGGTTCCTGGGTTTTTCTCCTCTGACCCCTGTCCCTGTGATACTGTCACCATCTACTTTCTTGTTCAGAAAAATTCAGTGGCTTTCTCACTGTCCACCAAATCAAGTCCAAACTCTTAATTTGGACTTAAGCTTTTTCCCATCCTTTTTTCATATAACTCTATTCTAGCCAATTTGAACAACTCTAGCTAGACATTGTGTTTTGACATCATGACACCTATTATTCTCTCTGCCTGATTTTTTTCTATTCATATTTTCCAGTTTTTGCTTAGGAAATAATTTTATTCATCTTTCAAGTCCTTATTTAAGTGCTTGTTCTATAAAGCTTTCTCTCATCTCAGTATCCTTCAAAATTTGGAAATTTCTCTCTCCTGTAAATTTCACCAGCAATTGGAATTTTATATTTTATTGAACTTATCACTTATTGCAGTTCAGTTATGTTACAGGGCCCTAACTCCATTATTCGAATTTAAATTTATAGAGCATAGAAAGTATATCTTAATCATCTTTGTCTTTCCCAAAACATTTTGTACTGTATATTGTACACTGATGGTGTCTAATGTATTGCTAAATAAAAATATGCTAATATTATTGCAAAATAGTTTTTAAACATTAGGGAATACCAGAATTTGTTTAGTTAAAAGATCCTTTAATACAAAGGCAGAAAAAATAGATGCAAAAGCAGATTCTACCTGACATATATAGCAAAAGTAATACCAAATGCGAACTTACCAGCAGCTGCTTGTCCTGTAGTCCTGGAACATACTTCATAGGTACCATCTGGAACTACACCTGCACAAAAATCACCCCCAAAATAATCTTCAATAAAATTATGCTCGCAATAACATATTGTACTGCAATTTTTCACCCAAAGATGATTATCTTAATATAAATAGGATCAGTGGCCTCTCCAAGTTTCAGTTCTCATCTGGGGAATGAAAGGACTGCTTTAGATAACTTGTAATTCCTATTTTGTATCTCACAATATTTTATTCTTACTGATTTTTAAGAACCTAACTGCATACACCTGAAACTAATATAATATCATAAATCAACTATATTTCAGTAAAGAAAGAAAAAGAATTTAACTGCAGCTTTAGCTTTACATTCTGCATGTGATTTCCTTATCTGAGTGACAATACCTGGCCAACTTTGAAAGTGTGGTTTCCTGATGCTATGACAATTTGTGCCATTATGAGTGAATGGCACTTTGAGAATGTAAATGATGTAAAAATGATTTTTTGATAACTAAGAACTGCCACATTAGGTAACAGACATGACTCACCAGCCTTATGTTTTACTTTGTCAAGGATCATTTTATGAGAAAAAGATGACTGACTGCCATACTGTCAATCTAATAAGGTCAGTCTCCTAAGGTCATGGTCCTATCCCCAGAACATATCTGACTTTAACTTTGAAACATTTACTACTACTTAGCTTTAATCAGATAACTCCAGCTTAAAAAGAAAGGCTAATTAAATCAACAATTTTAATCAGTAAAGACATACCATCTTTGAAACAACTTTTAAACAAAGTAAAGTCTAAAGATAGAATTAAGACCCTTTCTCAGTAATCTTTAATGGAAACCCAATTTCAATCTGAACCTGACATTACGTACACCTTAAATGAAATGTCTTTTTGCAGTTCACTCCATAACCTAAACTAGTATTCAACTGTTACTCAAATGTGAGTTATAGAAATGCTATAATGTATTCTGGGGAAAAGCATCTATTAAATGACAATTTCTATTATATTTTAAAAGTAATGTCAATAACTTTATTTTTAAATTTTTGGGGTAATCAGGTTTATTTATTTTTAATGGAGGTCCTGGGGATTGAACGCAGGATCTCATCCATGCTAAGCACATGCTCTACCACAATTATACCCTCCCCAATGCCAATAACTTTAAAATCTAAATTATATTTTTGAAACATATGGTACTTGTGCCTCACACACAAATTATAAAAAAGAACTAGATCTTGGGGTAAAAGATTGCCCAATTCACCTTTAATAGTGTGGTTATAAATCAGAGCAAAAAAACCCCACATTACCCTTTCAAATCTAACAACTCTACAATAAAAAGAAAACCCTTGAACAGGAGTAGAATAACTAAGGCCAAGTGAAAGGAAGAACTAGTAAATTCAAAAAGGATAGAAAACTTTGGGGACTTCCAATCCCAAGAAGTGCCAGAGAATTTTTAAAAATTAAGTTTAAAAAATTATATAAATTTACAGAATACAGAGCCATAATGAATTAATAAGGAACATTAAAATTTTTAGGAGTAGATCCAAATCCTGAAAGTGATGAGATGAGAGAAACCCATTGGGCTCTTTCCCATGGTACCCGTGGTCCCTGCGTTGGACCAGCCAGAATCCAGGATGGCAATTTTCTTGCTGTTACAACCAAATGTTACCCAGGTGTTAACAGAAAGCTTGGAATTTTTCAAACTTTCAATGGTTTGTAAATACATATTAATAAAAAGGGTCTAATCTTTACTATCTACTTACATGGTCCATTGAACCCTTCCTATAGATCGTCTTTCCTAATTTTTACTGCATTTCCCAAAAAACACTGTCACCTAGAGAGGAAATTAAATTGGGCTGTCTTTTTTCTAGGGCATAATTTTTAAATAATTTGTGAAAAAAAAAAGCCTAAGGCATAATCTTACTTTTACTTATTTTTTTGCCCTAAACTCAATTCTCTTTCCTTAAAAAATTAAATGTCAGTTATACCCAATAAAAACTAATAAAAACTACAAAGTAGTAAACTACCTTGGCAAACTTATCATTTGGAATTCTTATCATTATGTCAACAACTGCTCTACTCATTTCCTTTGCCACTCTCCCAAGGCACTAAATAATATGCATTTTACAAAAACAAGTCACTTGATACCCTCCAAAACACAAAATAAATTATGATTATCATGATTATCAGCACATTAGTGTTCTACTTTGTTGGTCTAATATACACTGAGGAGCTGAGCCAGTGTTCATGTTTTTTAGTCTTGTGTTTTTCCTTTTGAGTTAGAGGCACATGTCTTATGCATTTCCCTTTGTTTAAACTGTTAAGGAAATGATATCCTTCCTTTGCTTCCAAATATATTCTATCCAATACAACTATAATGACAACAAATGTCACCTTCATAAAAATTAGTAGGTTTACATTTATTTTAAGGAAAAAAACCACACACAAACAAAAGAGAGTAATAGTGACTTTTAAAAATGTATATAACCACCATGTAAAATGATTATTTGTAAGATTCCTGATGAAGTCTATTTTTGGTCTTTTGGGTGTTAGGCATGAGTACTCTGATACCAAGTCTTCTTGGTAACCTGAAATGTTTAACGGAAATACTAGTATTTTACCTATGAATTATCTAAATGCAAAGCATTCAAAACCAAGAATTTCACCTAAAGTATTATCTAAATTTTAGCCAACACTGAATGCTAAAACTTCAATTTTTGATGTAAAAATAATGGAACATTTTCCCAGTTCTCAAATAAAACCCAGCACTAGAAAGATTTTCTTCTAGTGGAGAGGGGAAAAAAATTGCTGAACAATGGCATACCAAATTCTGAGAAATAATTAAGCATTAATTCTGGTTTACAGATTGGCTGAGGAATTTTAGTTCACAACCTTTAATTCCTCAAATATAATTTCTCTTCACTGTTAAGATTAATGATGTCTTATCAACTCTGTTATATTTAAAATATTAAAATAAAAATAAACCCCTGTACCTTCAAAATAGCATATAAACACAGATTATTTATTTCCAACCTTGAGTATTATGGAATCAGAGGAATCCACACGTGTTACACTCTGTATCCTACAAATTTGGACATGTGAATTTATTCATGTCAATAATAATTATGGCTGGAGTTCCTGCTCCTGGTTATCCAATACTATGTTATAGGATGAACTGGATCTTACACATTTATCACTTTCTTTCAAGATCCCCACAGGAAAAAGATGCTTTACCTGGTCATTCATGAATCAATTACAGGAGAAATCAGGGCATAAACAAAACTTCAGATGTTATTACCATCAAAAAGAATATCTAGTTGGTTTACTTACCAAAACTACTGAAAGCTGCAGTTTTTATCAAATATGTTCTGGTATCTTTAATTAGAAATAGGCTTTATTTCACAAAGTTCAATAACATTCATACATCTGGACATTATTTAGTTTAACTAATGAAGACACTGGAGTTATCTTTTACTTTTTAAAAATTCTAAACCTCATACAGAAGATAAAAGACACTCACAGGCATTCATCACCAGGTCCCCACGAATTTCTGGTTTCCAGTCATCCCATGATGTCTCAAAGCCATCAGCAAAACGGATACAAAAGTTTTTGAAATGCCCTTTACTAACTAGAGATTCTGAAGAACAAGCAGTGATGAGAGTACTTTCAATGGTCAGTACTAAAGCAGAACCAGTGTCAAGGTCTCCAGTATGATTAGACTGCAAAATATATTAAAGAAGAAATGAGACAAAAGGTACAACTTTTAAAATTTGGAAATCTCACATGACTCATAGGATCAAACATTTAGAAAGGGACAACCCTAGAGAGCTTCATTAAAAAGCAGCTTATAAGGATGCCTACTTTTAAAAAATTACTTTGCTCAAGTGAAATGCATTCACCGTGTACATTTTTTAAAAAACTAAACTTACATAAGGCTAATTATCTACTTTTCTATCTCAACCCTCTGTTTTAGCTGTGGGGAACATTCTCATTTTGACAACCACCCCTGATGTGTACAACCTTTTTGAGTTCTGTTCATCATGCCATTAAAATATCATTTTTCAACTCCTGAAGCACAAACATACCACGTTGCCAACTCTCAACCCAGAGTTTTTCTTAACATTGTCTTGCCAAACAAAATACTAAAAGTTAGATTCATTCAACAACTAGTTACCGGTTATTTAAGGTAAATTCTAACAGTAAAATATAAATCTCTGTATTTGTTATAATTGTAACTTCACGGCCTGTTAGGGGCCCATGGCCTTTTCTCTCATACACATGTGCATGCAAATATGTCTCCCTGAGTACTGGTACTAAATTACAAAGGGTAAATTTTTTCCTTTATCCAGTACACATAACTTGGAAGTTTCATTACCATTAAATATTACAGTTTAAAAGAATTTTGAAATTCCTTACCCTATTTTAGTTGAGATTATTAAACATTAAATAGTATTCTTATTAAATGTCCTTTGTTTCTATTTTATTAATAAGTATATGCCAAAGATGTCTTTGCTAAATACAAAATAATAATAAAATTCTGAGAATTAAGCTACTTATTTTCCAAAGTAAAAATTAAGATTTATTACATGGCTATCAATCTCATTACTATTCTGAGGCACATCAGAATGCTTCACAGAAAAGTTTCATGAGATTCATATTGAATACACTGTGGATGAATAATAGTTCAAAGAGTTCAATCTTGTTATTTACTAAAATTCAAGTTATAAACTGTTATTGTGGAAAAGTCACTGTTATACTCTATATACATAAAAATGATGAGTATGGACTATGATTTGATTTTTCATACCTGTGCAGTATTTGTGATAGGCAGGCAGATTCCCAGATCATTCACAGTGAGTTGGAGGAAGAGAGTCCCAAAGGCCTGAGCTGATGTTTGCTGGATACCAGGCAGCATATCTACTACTTCCTTTGTAGCCATATGAATATCTTTATGTAGGGCCATTCGCTGTTCATTCCAATTGTCATAGGCAGCCTTATAATTCAGCCAAAACAGCACAGCTTTTGATAATTAAGACAAGGCAGAAAGAAAATTAAAATCAAAACTGTAAGGCTATACTAGCAAGTAAACCTCAATAGCTGCAAAATCCTGTTGCTTAATAAAAATTACTCCCAGAAAATTGTAGCATTAGAATTAGAAAGGATCTAAGAGGAAATAGTTAACTTGACTAATGAAAAAAGCAGAAAGGGGGCAACTGCAAAATGAGAGAAGGGAAAAGAAAATCCAGGTCCATTCATTTATTCAACAAATTATCTGTGAAATGCTAGGCTTTAGGATGGAGTAACAAACAAAAACAGACATGGGACCTGACTTTATGGAGCTTATTCTTACTACAGTTAAGAATTTCTGAAGGAGAGGTACTTAGTACTAGGAATATACACTAAGAAGATGTGATTTAGAGAGAGAAGTCAAAGACATCTGAGTTTGTAACAACAATGAAACTGTAAGGTAAGCCATCATTTAATGCAGTATGCAGAAGGAGGTGCCTAAACAGGAGATAAAGATGAAGGGGGCAGAGAAGTAGAAGAAAGAGCAGTATTATGTCATGGACACAAAGAGTAGAAAGTACTTTAAGGAGTTGTTGAAAGCGGACCAGAGGTCGGTAAGACGAGAAATGAAAAAAATTGTGTACTGGATTTAGCAAAATTAAATCTTATCCATAACCCTGCCAAAAGGGCGGTTTTCTAATAAACTGATCTTATCATCTGCCAATGCCCACCACCAATTTAAATCTTTAATGGCTTCATAAATGGTTCTTCATTACTTCTAAAATACAATTCCAACATATTCACCCAATTAACAGTAATTAGACCCTATCTATCATTCAGCCTTATTTCCCATTATTTTCTTTTATGAAAGCTGCTGCTGTATTTTTCTTATACCTCTGTGATCATATATATTCATTCATGTTCTCTCTCATTTGGCAAATATTTATTTAGTTCTTACTGTATGCCTGGGACTGTTCTAGGCCTTCAGATACAGAGATAAATAAGACAAGCTTTCCTTTCCTCTCCCGCTGGTGAACTCCTAACTCCAAGTACAATCTGGAAAATTAGTTTCTCCTCTAAGCAGCAGAGGGAAAGTTAGGCTGCATCAGATATCAGGATTTACATACACAGATGCAGATATACATGTAACTCCACTCTGCAGTCTACTTTGCTCTCTTTCCCACTGCACTGAGAGTTCCTTGAGGGCAGAGATCCTGCTTTCCCTATTCATATTCTCCTTCTAGACAGTAAACAATAAATGTTTATAGACTAAATGAATAAAGATAGCACCAGGACAAATGCAACTAGTTATCCAAACCAAAAAACTTAGCATTACAATTGAAATACTGAATCAGACATTCCTATCTAGGAAGCGAAAAACTTTAAAAAGTAAAATAACTTCAAAAACTGAAAAGAATAAGCGAGAAACCTTTTCTGGATGGTCACGTTTCAAATTTTAGAGACATTTAGCTGTTAAGCATTCGTGGTGCTCAACTATAGATAATTTTTTCTCTAGCATTACCAAAACATTTCTAAATCTAGTAAGATAGTATTGATGGTTTATCTTACCTCTGTCAAAGGCCACAGGCTGTGCATATACAATTGGTCTATTCAAGGTAATAAGCACAGCTTCCCTATCTGAAGAACCACTGATTTCTTCTCGGAGGGCATTTCTTAATCCAATTCTAGTTTTAAAATAGGCAACTTGATGAAAATCAGAACCTGCTTCCTCATAAACCTGAAATGAAATTAAAAACTCAGTAAAATAAAATAATGGAAAATGTTCATTTAAAGAAACTAAAAGTTTGAACACTTAATAGTATTGTTCACCAAAAGAACTACAGTACACTTTTCTCAGTTTCAATCATCAATGATACATTCCTAATACTCTGTACTATAAACATTTGAAATTAATATACAGTATGAATAGGTATATAAGAAATAAATATGAAGTCATACATAAATTTCATACAAAAACTAGGATTAGGTCCAAATTCTGAATGGTAATATATTAAATGTTTCAAGATAATTAGATCCCCTTTCCTTTCAAATTGTGTTTCTATTTGGAAAAATTACTGTTTTTCTAGAGATGACATGAAACTTTTGTTCATTTATTCCCCCATATAATCTTTAATATAGCCATTCAGTTTTGAAAGTGTGACTGGTATTCTTTTAATCGGTTCTTCAAATTAAAGGAAAAAAGATTAAAATCCACATAATAATTTTTAGCAAAAACAAAAACAACAATAAAAAATTCTCTGATGAGCTAAGAAAGTTAATTTTTATAAAACAGAATCTGATTTACTGTTGCGCACATATATATGTATTTTTAACTTGACAAGTTTAACATGCAAAATTTGCCATTATCAAACAGGGGAACTAAGAAACTTAGTAACATTTTAAGGACTGACCAATGTAAGTACAGAATGTTAAAATAAAAAATAATGTTTAACAAAATTATAAACAAATATTTATGAAGATACTAGATTAAGTTTCATTTGACTGCATTTGCACAGAACAATCTACTGCCAAAATACTCAATGAAAATCCAAGGTAAAATATTAAGGGCCCTATTAAGCAATTTTTCATTAGAATTTACAACCAGAAATTTTAGGAACTTAAACTAAATAATTTTTTAAGTATATTAATACTAAAAGTAGTTCAAATTGATATACAAAGTTTAAAAGCCACAGTTCTAATATCAACATATTCTGCACTCACTTGATGTTTGACAATTTGTCCTAATGCCAGATTTAAATCCACTTGGCATTTACCAAACAGTTTCAGATAGCTGCTACTTCCTGGTGAAGCTTTGGTTTGAAGTCGATTCGAAAGTTCCAGTTCAATCAATCCAGTTTCAAATCTCACAGCTCTCATTGAGGGAGTTGTGGCCGTTACTTGAATACCCTAGCAGATTGTATGTTAGGAGAAAAAAAGAATCCTAAGTCAATAATGTGTATCCACTAAAATGAAATCTTTCAATATATGATAAATAAAATAGCCAGGTTTTAAAACACATGTAGGATGTCTAATGAGCTGATAAAGACTGGCAATATTCTTTTAATTTCTCATGTTAGTAGGAATTTTTTTAGCTATTAAGTTTCATTTCAGTATTTTGTATTTAAAATCTAGACTGTTCATGGGTTGAATACATTACAATTAAATAACTATTTCATAAGAATGATCTTTAAGAATATCTTGAATATTGGATATAGTAAGGTTTCTATTAATTATTGTTAACTGGACCAGTGTACAAACTATTTCTTGCAGAGTAATTTATAACAGCAATAATTAGAAAAAAAATCAAAATGTTCATCAGAAAGAAGCAGTTAAATTGTTACAACTGCATAATATATACCACAGCTATTCAAGAAAATAAAGTGGATGTAGATGTTCTGACATGCAATGGTATTCGAGGTTTTTAAAAATGCATAAGTATATGCATATATCTAAATACAAAAAGAAGATAGGATATTCAATTGTTAGAGCTTTTCTCTCAGTGGGTAAGATTATACTTCATTTTTATTTTCTATTTGGCATATTCATGTAACATATGTATTTTCCAGCATACATTAATTGATTAGAAAAATGCTTGTTAAAGAAGCATTATTATTTATGTTACCTTAAACTGCAAGTTCAGGGAATAGAGTAGAATTTTAGGCTTATCTCCATCTGCTGTTCCATCATGTTCATTCCAAAGGGGAATAGGCTGCTCCCCACCTGAAAGAGGTCAAATAATTGAAGGCCAGAAGCAATTTCTTTAAAAAGGAAAATAACTACTTTGTGTGTTTTCAAAATAAAAACCACAAAACACTTTCTTTTTACTGATCATTAACTCAATCTTTAACAGGGAATTTTAGCCCTGTCACATTTCACTGAGGCAGATGTATGTAAGATCAGGATAATAATGCATATATAGACATTTATTGAGAATATTTTGTAAGAACTAAATTAAATTTTTTTACATATAATTAAACCAAACATGACTATACATCTCAGAAAATATATCTGAGGGAAAAAAATACACTGAACTCATTTCTTCAATCAAAAATGTGACCTTTATCATTTATATGTATATGTGCTATAAACAAAAAAAGAATGAAAAAAAAATAAAGGTGGAGAAATGAAAAATAAGGCAGCAGATGCTAATAACAAAAAGTGTGACAATAAAAGTTTGACCTATACGTTAAAAAAAAAATGGGGACAGGGGACCCTGGGACTAAAGTTCCTATTTTTTTTTTTATTAAAATCAACATTCTTTAATGAAAATATCAAGTTTCTTTTTGCATGAACAGGTATTAACTACAAGAAATGTTCCATGCTTTGTTCTACGATTTAGTGTTAGAGTCTTAAAGAATAATATTTTCCTCAAAAGATATTATGGCGAAGGGATTTCTTTCGGTGGAACAGTTCCTACATCAAATCTGGTGCATGGGTCAGGCCACTGGGAACCTCAACTAGCTCTCTTCTGAGGGGGCTCTCTTCTGTCTCTTCGTCTTTCTGTCTGTCTCGATTTCTCTCTCTCAGACACAAACACATACAATTTTGTGAAAGGGGACTTCCTGCCATACAAAAATAGACTTCACATCTTCAGAAAGACACTTGACAAAGCACATTTCTCAATTCAAGTCTTTGTGTGAGGTCTGGGCAACTGGCTTATTTTCTAGAACAATCGGTGTTTACAAAATCAGGAGATCATCTTCCCCAAAGGAAGAGTTCTGGTCCGTGTTGATGAAGTTGGGGATGTCACATTTCATGAGCCTGTTCGGCTCCTCCTCTGGCCACCTGCTGCATCTGATGGCTTCCTGGAGCCGAATATCACTGTCAAGGGCTATGGTTGGGATACCAGCTTTGGCCTTGTCCAAGTGGTCCACTTCATTGACGTAGCAGTGAAAGAGGGACCTTGATTCGTCATTGCCCTGCCAGATAACACCGTGGGCACCAGCGGTCTTCCAAAGTCTGACACAAAGCTGTTCAGTGTGAATCTCTTCTCGGGAGACTCTGCATTGCTTTCAGTAAGTCATCTTCTTCCCCTACTTATCACTTCACCCAAGTTTAAAAGACGTTTGAGAACAGGGATGATTGTGCCAGCAATCTGTGACCCAATAACCTAAAAGGTCACCTGGAGACGGGCATCCGGCTTCTTGGGCAGCAGAGGATGCCCCCAGGATTGGCTGGAGTCCTCAGGCAAATCTCCGGCGGGCAGAGGTCGCCCCCAGGCCAGGTCGCCCCCCCAGGCCGCGAGGGAGAGAAGAAATGGAGCAGCTCCCTGGAACGGACCCCCTCCCCCTGCTGCGGCCGCCGCCGCCCCCGCCTCCCAGGAGCAAGCTCACCTGGAGACCCGAGTCACGCCTCTAGGGCAGCAGAGGCCGCTCCCAGGCCCAGCAGCCGGGAGAGGGCAGCTATTCCACCAGTTCGCCAGGGGCAGCCCCACTCCGCCTAAAGTTCCTATTAATAGACCACTTGTTCCACAGGCCTTGTGGCCTTAAGGAAATAATATTTTCTAATATTTTAAAATACAACTTCTATTTCGTCTTCTCTTTCCCTTATTATAAAAACTTTTCTGCATGTTTATCTTTCAAATATTCTATCTTAAATGATTCATCTTAAAATGATTCCTTTTTTTCCTGTATGTATATTGAGTTTAGCATCATCACAGGGATCATATATAGGTGGGATAGGAAGTTTTTTCCTATTAGGTAATCAGTTAATGTAATTCATCAGATCAACAGGCTAAAGAAAAATCAAATGATCATATCAAAAGATGCAGAAAAAGCACATGACAAAATCCAGTACCTATTGATAATAAAGACTCTTAGTAACCTAGGAATAGAGAACTCAATTTGATAAAGAATATCTACAAAAAACCTACAGCTAATATCATGCTCAATGGTGAAAAGCTCAAAGCTTTCCAACTAAGAAGGTACAGAACAAGGATATCCCCTCTTACCACTCCTTTTTGAACATTATACAAGTCTTAGCTAATGCAGTAAGACAAGGAAAGGAAATTAAAAATATACAGATTGAGAAGGAAGAAATAAAACTCTTTGTTCACAAATGACCTGATCATCTGCATAGAATTTTCTGGAACCAATAAGTGATTATAGCAAAGTTGTAGGATACAAGGTTAATAATACACAGAGGCTAATCACTTTTCTGTGCACCGGCAATAAACAGTGGAATTTGAAATTAAAACACAATACCATTTACATTAGCACCTCAAAAAAAGAAATACTTAATTATAAATTAACAATATATGTCCAAGATGTATATGAAAAAAACTACAAAACTCTGATCAAAGATAGATGTCAGTTCTTCTCAACTAGCTATATAGACTTGATGCAATCCCAATCAAAATCCTACCAAGTGTTTTTGTGGATACTGACAAACTTATTCTAAGGTGTATGTGAAGAGACAAAATATCCAGAATAGCCAATAAAATAAGGAGAAGAATAAAACTAGAGGACTGAAACTACCTGACTGCGAGACTACAAGCTACCATAATCAAAACAGTGTGGTTACTGGAGAAATAACAGACAAAAATGATTAACAGAACAGAAGGGAGAGCTCAGAAATAGACCCACATAAATGCAATTAACTGATCTTTGACAAAGGAGCACAAGGCACCACAATGGAGCAAAGATACAGTCTTTTTCACATATGGCACTGGATAAATAGACATCCACAAGCAAAAAAGTGAATCTAGATATAGACCTTAAATCTGTCACAAAAATTAACTCACACTGATCACAAGTCTAAATGTAAAAGAGAAAAGTATAAAAATCATATAACATAGGAGAGAACCTAAATGACCTTCAGTACAACAATGACTTTTTAGATACGTCAATCCATGAAAGAAAGAATTGATAAGCTAGACTTTATTAAAATTAAAAATTCTGCTGTAAGAGAAGAAGACAAGCCATGACTGGGAGATATTTCTAAAAGATATGTACGATAAAGGAATATTATCCAAAATATGCCAAGAGCTCTTAAACCCTACAATAAGAAAACAATCTGATTTAAAAATTGGCTGAAGATTTAACAACAACCTAACCAAAGAAGATATCCAGATGGCAATTAAGCACATAAAAAGGTTTTTCACATCATGTCATCAAGGGAATGCAAATTCAAACAACAATAAGATACCACTACACATCCATCAGAATGGCCAAAATTGATAACAGTGACAACACCAAACAGTAGAAAGACAAAGAGGAACAAGAACTCTCATTCATTTCTGGTGGGAATGCAGAATAGTACAGTCACTTTGGATGATGGTTTGGCAGTTTCCTACAAAACTAAACATACTTTCCCACATGACCCAGCAATCATGCTCCTTGGTAGTTACCAAAAACAGCTGAGAACTTATGTCCACAGAGAAACCTTCATAAGTATGTTTATAGCAGCTTAATTCATAATGGCCAAAACCTGGATGCAATCAAGGGAGGGTTGAATAGGCAGAGCACAGAGGATTTTTAGGGCAGAAACTACTCTGTAGGATACTATACAGGGGCATACATGTCATTGTACATTTGTCCAAACCTAAAGAACGTACAAGGCAAACATTAAACTATGGGCTTTTTAGTGATAATGTTTTGTCAATGTAATTCATCGGTTGTAACAACTGTACCATTCTGGTAGGAATGTTGATAATGGGGGAGGCTATGCGTGACTGAAGGCAGAGGGTATTTAGGAAATCTCTACACCTTCCCCTCAATTTTGCCACAAACCTAAAACTGCTTTAAAAATAGCCTAATTTTTAAAAAGCCTATTTGTTTTGTTCAGCTGTCACTACCTTGAGTATCTTTTATATAGTTTCAGAAAAAAAAATTTTAATTTAAAAGAAAAGCTCTGCCTCTTACAAAATGTATTACACAATAATTTTAGTAAATTACCATAGGCACTATTAGTCACATTAACACCACAGTTTTTTAACCTCATTATAAATTAAATATACACCTGGTCCAATTGTAAGAAGGTAACCTCATTATACATATATTTCCCATTATATATACATACTGAAAAACAGATCTCTTCTGCTTAGTAGGACAGTGCTTACCTACATCTTTCTGAAACCCAAGCAATCCATGGGCAATAAGATTATAAAAATTGATTTTTCAAAAAAGAATTTTCCTAACATACTTGATGATGGTTGTGAACATGAGTATTCGTATGCAACAGAAAATGTCCTAAAGCTAAAGGTAACATGAAGAAAAAGCATGAGGAAAAAGTACAAGAAATAAATAAGGAAAACAATCATGAAGATTATGGGAGAGAAGGAAAGCAACACAACGATTAGAATACTAAGAAATCTGGCTACAAGGGTTCAAAGTATCCCTTCTCAACAATCTGTTACATTCTCTGGTTTTGAAAGGATAATGGAACATCTGTGCTCCATGAGGCCCCTGGGCCAGCTGGATGATATGCGACTTACATTTCAGGTATTTTCCTAGGGTTCATTCTTTCTCTACAGTCAAGAGGAATGGTTCGGGGAACAGACCTAGTCACTCAGTGACTTTGGCATCATAATCTGATCTCTCTATTCTTCACAGTGATTAGCAAATCTTCAAGGTTAGAATATTAACATCCAGTTTTCTTTTGCAGTTCAATATTCATTGATCTAGGGATATACTTTACTTGTAACTCCTAACTGACTGCAATTCAAAGGTTAAGAAAAGCTTTTCTCTTTCATCAAAACCACTTCAGGGGCAGCTTACAGTATGAGTCTAATACTAGGAGCTCTATAATTCTAGATTTTACCATAAGAGATACAAGATTAGTTATGGAAGAGTCTATTCACTTTTAAATTATACACATTCATCAATAGCAGACTTAAAAATATTCTTTAAAACTCATAAAAATTTACCAACTTGAAATACTCTTAACTTTGATATTATAGACAATGTTCAAATGTGATTTTTAACCAGGTAAATGGGTCACATCAAAACCTATGCATGTTCCCCAAGTAGAAACACTTTCAGTGGCAGAAAGGGTTATATATTCATCTCATCTGTAATGATTTGTATTCAACCATTTTCAGAAACATTCCAAGATCACTGATTTATCTGAATTTTACACTTAACTTGTACAATTCTATAGCTCTGTTAGGCCTCTTCAGTGTGATCATTAAGGAGCTCCTTGACCTCAGATACAACCAGAACCAACCCATGAGAACCAGGAAAACCTCTGGCTCACTCAGCTGCTACATAATTTAAGTTCTGTTCTCCTTCAGGACCTTATCAAATACTGGTTCATAAGCTCTGCCTCAATCTTCTCTACTTATCCTTTCTTGTCAAATGAGACTTCACTTATGAGTTTCTGAATATCACTTCCTCTGTGAAGCATTTTCCATTCCTTAGACTAGGTCAGTTTCTCCTTTGACACAGACACAGCACCCTCTTCTTGTCATTCAGAGAACTCATCACAATTATAACTGAATACCTGAATACTTAATAAATTTGTTAAATGAATGAATTTATCTATCAACATTGAGGAATCTCCTCTTGATACCAATTTATAGATGAGGCTTAACTATCATTTTAACATGACTACATTCATACTGGAAATATTTAGCCTCAAGAATTGTTATATACTGCCAACTTGTTTTCCACTCTCTTACTACTTTATCTTGTAAATTAAAAATCAATTAAATATTCTTAAAAACATACATTTCCTGTTACAACACAAAATAGTGATTAAGAAACTCGACTGTAATGTCTTGAGGAATAGCAAAAACATAGTAAGAATTGCTACAGACAATTTACCATGTAGCCAGTATACAGTTACCATCTGGAGGTTAAAATCGAAAGCTAATATTGATCTAAATTTTGTCCCCAAATGAGTAAGGTTAATTTAATATGGTTAGTAGATACATACTAAGCTTTTTCTTTAAGAAGGGAAACATAAGGGAGCTTTGCTTAGTTTATAAACTGTAAATGTACATATTACACATAACGAAAGTAATAAGCAAAAGAATCTGTGAGTGAGAAAGCCAGAAAAAGAATGCGGATTTTTTTAAGGGAGTTACTCAACAATTTTATCTAAATGATAGGATTGATACTCATACTACTGATACATGGAACATCATATAGCCAATGATAATAAAACCCTGCTATATGTTCTATAAGAAACCAGATCATCTTACCAGAAACTTTTTGTATTACTTCATTAACTTCCTTCATGAACACTTTCTGTACAAATACCAAGTGGTTTAGAAGATCAGTTGTAAGATTATGTTCAAAGGAACCAACCTGCCAAACAAAATCAGAATATTAGATTAACACTATGGACTATATTAGTTTTAAATACATCTCAAATAAGTCATTCCAAACTGAGGAAAAGCAATTAATTATCTACATACCACCTGAAACTAATATACTGAAGACGGGTTAAAATTATTCAGATTCTCCAATACTCTACTGGCCTGACGTTGTTATGAGCCATTCCCCCTAGCTTTGTAAATAACAGTAGCCAAAAAAGTATGAGAAATCTTTTGAAAATGAATGAAAATTACACTTTAACTGTGTAAATGCTAATTTTCAAAACTGATATTTTATGTAGAGTAATATTTATTTTTAATGACCCCTGTTGTAGTGTTAGAACCATAGACAAGTGTAAGTGGAAGTAAATATACTTATTCAAACATTTATTGGCCACCTACTCTGTGTACTGCGTTAGGTTACAGCTGTAAATAAAAACAACAAAATTATGGCTCTCATGAAGCTTACATTTGAATGAATTAGCAAATCAGATATACTCAATCAGTTTTACTATAATACATGCCCTATGATTAGTATAAAGATTAAAATTTCTGGCAAGAATTAGTTAATAAATAGGTTAAAGAGAAAATAGGCCCTAATTGAAGTTGAATTTTATAAAGCAAACATGGATTGAAAAATCCTTATTAATAAGGCAAAAGGTCCAACATTTGTCTATTTGAAAGCATTCATATTTTGATCAAAAATTAAAAGCAAAACAGATTTAGCAATCTCTTCTTAAGTGAGAAGTCACATAAAGTCTAAGTTGCACTGGGCACTTTTATTTTGTATAGAGTAGTACCAAATGGGCAAAGGTGATTTCACAAGCATCTATTTCAGGCCATAATAAAACAGGCACCTCTCAGAGAGATGCAACTTTAGATTCCTTCAAATGTTTGTAATTAACTGCATTCTGAGTAAACCTGGGATTATGTTCTTTCCCAATTACAAACTTTATACCTATATAATAGCTAATATTAGTAAGGAGTTATGCAATACATTGCATTAGGTTTGTTTTCTTTTCTGTCAAATTAAGTGTTAATAATAGCATTGCTAAACTAGAATTTGGGACACTATTTTTCAGAGTAGAAAGCACAAATGAAATACACTTTATAACCTATCTTTTAGTAAATAAGTATTTGACTTCTAGAATCTTGTATACTGTTTTTTGGGGACGCTTGTTTTTCACATTCTGAAATCCCAACTCCTAGAGAGGCACTAGGGTAAGCAGGGTCTAAAGAAGATAAATCAGCCTTAAATATGCCTTACAGAGCTGTAATATTCTAGCAAAGAAGCCAAAGAGCATTCTTGTAGATGCTTCATAGTCTAGAGACTAAAATTTATAAAACAAATAGTTGGCTAATTGAATTTTGATAAGGTTGCAACTGTTTCTACAAACTGATGAAGTAAGCTGGCAGCACAGTGTGGGACCCCTCCATCTCGCATTGGATAGTCCGGAGACTGACGGACAATGATTTAATCTCTCTAACCTCAATTTTCTCCTGTATCAAATTAGGATGATAACAAATGTCGTGCTTACCACAAATCAAATGAAAACATTTTTCCAAATGTTTTTTAAACTTGTGACAGCTGCACAGATATAAAGTGAAAAAATAATGATGGAATCAGATATGCTGGCTTTCCACTTCCCTTAGTAAAGAAATTAGTCTGTGATTCTAACTGTAATTATTTTATCATTACTCTAAAGTTTGTTTAAGGTTGTTTCTACCCCTTTAAAATGAGAATTTAACTACCTCAAAGAATTGATTTAAGGACTGTACAAGCCAACACATATAAAGGCCTTGACAAATGTTAGATGCCATTAGTTTTATAATCAAATGAATCACGAAAATATTGCACAGATAGATGTAAAACCCAATGTAAGAAATATAAATTCAAAGATAACTAAAACAAAAAAAAAGTTTAAATAAAACTATTAAGGAGAGAGACATACATATGTATATGTACACACACACACACACACACACCAGATTAAGTATAAAATTCTGTAAGAATAAATGATTTGATGACTTGTCTTAAAAATTTGGATTACTACACATTTTGGTACACCTAAAGCATCAAAACTCCTAAATTACAAAGAGTAAGAAAACTAAAAACTGAACTTACTTCGGCCACACAACGCAGATAATTTCCCTGTAAATAGTACCCTTGTTTAGAAGGCAGTTCATCTATACTCCACACCTGATCTGAATAACTGTCATGCTCCTCCATTATATATTTCCCTGACATAGTAACAGGAGGAAGGTTAAGACTAGCAGAAGGTGGAATGGTTGACATATCTGTGGCAGAAACTTTTGAAGTAAAACGCAGTCTGTGATTTGGCAGCTCAAATGTAAACCTGGTCTGTGCACCTGTAAGAAATAAGAAAAGTAACTGTTTATTTGTTCAATACCTTACTCTGTTCCATAGATGGAGTCTAAGAAAAATGTATGCTTTTCCCAAAAACTATGTTGAAATATTTAAGAAGGATATTTTAAATTTGCTTATAAAATATTACCTATCTTTAAATATATGTATGGTTACTATAAAGAATCATGCAGTATTATTAAGCCAGCAGGTATCATTATGAACAGCATTGTGTTAGGTGCTAGAGAAACACTTACAAATGTTCTCTTTACTTCACAGAAGGTAGAACAGAAAGAAATTGAGCTTATTACCAAAAAAAAAGTTAAAACAAGAGTGCAAAAAAAAAAAACCCAAAACCCTAATTCACAGAGTGTTTTATTCACAGAAAACAGTTAGCAGTTAATAATTTGCCTCCTGATCCTGATTCAGTATGGAAGGAAAGTGAAATTGTCAAGTCAAATCACACTCACTGAAAATATTCATCAAGTATAAAATTATACAAACACACGTATCTTTCACCTTAGCAATAATTAATAATGGCGCTATATTCCAAATAAGGATATGGTATGAGTCTTAGTTTACTGTTGGTTCTAAACACTTAAATCAACAGTTTGGCATGTAGTTGTTCAAACAATTATAAATACACAACCTGTACTATTATTCAGGCAATATTCCTCCAACTATTCATGAGAGCATTAAAGAGTAGCAGAAACCTTATTAAAATCAAGATCTCTTATTGCCCGTTACATATACTGTCTAAGATATAGGCTCATGTTCCTTTCCAACCAACAAAATCTACTGATGTTGTTTGCACATACCAATTCTCTCCACTCAAACGTCATTAAATAGCCTATTTTGCCTATATTTGTAATTTATTATATATTCCTGGTATTCTCAATTGTGCCAGAAATAATTCTTTTTTTCAAAATACTAAAGATCATCTCTATATGTCACATTCACTGTACTCACTCAGTATACAATATTTATACTTGGAATGAGTTTATCTATAAACAGAAAAAAGCTCTCTCAGCAACTCATGCAACTGTGAAAGGACAGACAGGTCATGACTGCTCTGATCTCCTCTCACTCATTACTCCAGTCCAGCAGACTCACTGACTGTGGCTTGCAGGCTGCAAGGGGTGAGGACTGTCTACCACAGTAGCTACCACCACTGTTTCTACCACCAGCATTACCAAATTAAAAACACAAGGCTGAAGTACTTCTAGGCCTCAGGTCATCCCTTATTACTAGTGCAGTCATTCATTTAGTATTTTTGTCCCTTTCCTTCATATCCAGAAGAATTATGTGTTCTTATCTGTCTGGATATTTGACAATGCTTTCTTTGCTCCTAAATATTTATATCTCCCTAGTTCTAAACTGCAGATTTGACTTCTGACCTGCTGCTTCTGTTGACTCTTGTATTTCATGGATGCCCTGAATAACTGACCACGATGAGTTCGACACTGTTAGCCCAGTATCTGAAAGCCCAACACTTCTGACACTGCCAAATAGGGAAATTTACTTAGAGTGCTTCTGCTTCTGGTAACAAAAAGATCTACATGTTCAGAAAATCCCTCTTAATAAAGAAAACCTAAGATGCTAGGGGGTAGGCAAAAATACATACATATATGTATGTATTTATATATGTATGTGTATGTATTCACATATACATATATATATGACTTAAAAAATGATTAATGTAATTTATCATGTTAACAGAATAAAGGAGAAAAATATTTTAATTTCAATGGATGCAGAAAAAAGTATCCAATAACAAGTATTCACCAATTATTCATAGAAACTCTTAGCACACTAAGAATAAAGGTATATACTTTAAAGTATAATAAAAGTATATTCTTTACCTGATAAAAATAACCCAGCAAAAACCTACAGCAAATACCATATTTACTCGTGAAATATTAATTCTCTTAAAAAATGGGAGTAAGACAAGCATGCCCAAAATACCCCTTTTATTGAACACTGTAGTAGAGGCACAGTAAGGAAAAGAAACAAAAAGGCATAAAGACTGGAAAGGCAGAAACAAAAATATTATTTGCATATAGTATGAATATCTACTTAGAAAACTCCAGAGATTCTTCTTAGCAATAATAGAGTAGCACAACATGGCTGCTGAATATAAGATTAACATAAAAGGATCAAGCACACTTGTACACACCACCACTAGTTTAAGATGCCATTTTACAAAATATACTATTTGTAATAACAACAACAAGATACCTAGGTATCTAAAGAGATATATCTTGCAACAGATACACAAAAACCTTAAGTTGAAAAATTTTAAAACTTGTAGACAAACATAGGTCTTCTTCAAGACCTAAAGAAACAGAGAAGTAGACATTCAGGAAAAAGAGGGTTAAATACAATATCAATTCTCAATATCAATCAATATTTTCAACTCTTCCCCAAGTAAGTCTGCATATTCAATTAAATGTCTATAAAAATCAAAACAGGCTTTTTTCAGGGAACTTGGCATACTGATTCTAAAAGGTATTTGAGGGAGCAAAAAAGCCAAAAATAACCAGGACAAGTTCTAAAAAAAAGGAAAAGTCAGGTATTGATATGACACTGGTACAAACAGGCATAATAGAGATCTCTGAAATAGACTCCCACATACATAAACACTTAATGGATTACAAAGTCGGATTATCTATCACTGGAAAAAGAACAGACGAGTCAAAAAATGATGCCAAGATAACTGGTTATGCATACAATTCCAAACCACATTAAAGAAAAAAATAGTCAATTCCATACAGATTAGGAACTTAATATGAAAAGCAAAACTTCAAAATATTTATCATTAAACATAAGAGAATATATTCATGATCCTGGGAGCAGAAGGATTTCTTCAAGACATAAAAACACACAGTAAAACAAGAAAATATTGGTAAATTCAATTACATTAAAATTAAGAGTTACCTGTAGATTAAAAAAAATGTGAAATAAACTTCCAACTGGGTGACAATGTATGTTGAATATATTAACACCAAAGGTTTAATATACAAAATGTACAAAGAATTCCTGTAAACCAAGAAAAATTCAAATGACTTGATACAATGGGCAAAAAACAAGTAAGAACCATCAACAGGTGTTTCATATAAGAAAACATATAAGGACCTCTTTATCACATTTAAAAATTCAGCTCCATTAATAATTACAGAAACATGAATTAAAACTACAATGAGACACCATTCCACATTTACCAGAGAAGCAAGAATTTAAAAGTCAGATAATAACAAGTGTTGGTAAGGACATGGAACAGTGGAAACTCTCATCTAATACTGGTGGGAGAGTAAATACTGGTGGATGCAAGCACTATGGAAAACAATTTTACATTTCCTGGTAAAACTGCAGGTGCATTTACCCTACAATCTAAACTGTATCACTCCTAAGTAAATACCCTTGAGAAACTCTTGCACATGTGCACCAGAACAAATTTAATAGCAAAAAAGTAAAATGAGCCAAAGCTCCATCAATAGCAGAATGGATAAATAAACTGTGATATAATCATTTAAATGGACTAATTTCAGGGAAAAATGAATGAACCAAAGACACATGAATGAATACAGATGAATCTCAAACAAAATGTACAACAAAAAAAATTCCAAGTTAAAAAATACATTAGTGGAACTCCATATGAATGTTTAAAAGAGGCAACAGCAAACAAAGTCATTTATGAGTATGTGCATATGTGGTAAAACTATAAAGAAAAGCAAAGGAATGGGTAACACAAAATACCTGACAGTGGTTATTCACCAGGCAATCATGGGAAATTTTATCTGATAATGAAAATATTCCTTGAAAGAGTCTTCAAACTACTGATAATGTTTTAATTCTTAGGTTGTGTAATAGGTTGGTGAATTTACAGTTCTTTAAACTGTGTGTATATAATTGACACACTTTTGTATATGATACATTTCAGAATAAAAATGCAAAGTGCTTTTGGAGAGGATATATAAGGATCACAAAATCTGATAAAAGTAGCTATTTTGAAAAAGTCAAACATCTCTGATCTGAGCAAAATGCACTCAATGTGAAAATAGACCAAGTTATTCAGTCTATAAGAATCTAACAGATGTAGAAATTTATTCAACTTAAGTTTAAGTTGGAAATGGTCTCAACAGTGGATAACTCCAAAGAGTTCAAAAGAAAGCAGGGTCCATGCTGGTCATTCAAGGAAATGGACTGATACTTTTAAGAACATCATTAATGAAGTTTAAAAGTGTTTTGATTAAAATTATCTAAATTTTCATATAAAATCAATAAAACCAAATTTACCTTTCACCAAAATATTACTAATTTCTGAAACCAGTCAGAAATTTTAAGAATGAATTCCAAATTCAACGCTACCTGTCATTCCATGACTTCGCATTCTTCCCATCTTGTATTCTGCTTTCAGAGATGGTAAAAGTGCTGCTCCGATGGCTATCCCATCTAACATGGCACTGAATTTAAGGACAATAGGCTTCTTTTCTAAACCTTCTGGTAGCTGAGGAAATTCATTTGTTTCAACAGGAGTTTGATTAACACTTGTTGGGGTTTTTTCAGAAGGTAGTGGGGTTGCAATATCTTCTTTTACAGGTTGTGGGCTATAAAGCAAAAAAAAATTTTTTAAAAAGACAATTAGAGCAGCTACTAATAAAATTTAAATTGTATAAAAAACAAAAACTGTGTAAAACTAGAATTCTCAATAAAAAATAGCAAAAATAAACTGAACAGATGTTTTCTTTCCAATAGCAGATCATACTGACTTCCTCAAAACAGCCACTGAAAAATGATGATGTAGAAAAAAGTAAACAAGAAGTCATCATAACAATATAAACTGGAATGTTATACTGCCAAGGCCACTCATATCACTAATGTGAAACTGAAGTTTAAACTCACATTTGTCTGACTCCAAATTCCATGACTTAACCAGTATGCACTCTACCGTGGATTGTAACATTATTACTACTATTGCCACTACTATTACTACCAGTACAAATAATACCACCACCAACACCAACAGTAATTATGCAAGTGCTTACTATGTGCCAGGTACTGTTCTTAGTGCATTTTATATCATTTATATTCATCCCGCAAAACCCTGTGAGTTGGTACTGTTATCTCCATTTTATAAATGAGGAAGCATAGCTAGAAAGTGGTGAAATTAGATTTGAACTCAGTCAGTCCGACTCCAGAGTGATTTTTTTTTTAACCACTCCACTTTACTGCTAATATGTTCTAATAAGGAAAAATTCCCTAGAGTATTTTATAACTAAGGCTCATGTACACATCCTGGATTCCACATTCCATTGAAAGGAGAAGCATATTTAAATTATTACTACTTTGTCAAACAACCATGAATTAATATTTTATCAAAAGCAAAGCTCTAGATAGAACAATTGGAAAAACCACTGCTTTACGACACCATCAAAAAATGCACTAATGTTTTTCTACCTTATGGGATGGGAAAGAGGAAACATAACAAGACAAATTTTTACCTGTTACTTATATTCTTATTAGTTATTCATTTAGTTACAGCTTTGGAGACCAGGAATAAAACTCAGCAATGCAGACCCAGGGAATAAAGGTTACTGTGCAAATGTCCAATTTACTGCCTTTAAAGTATTTATATAGCATAATCAAATCCTGCCTTGAACCATGTACAATATTTCATACAGAGGACAGCACAAAACCATGCATAGGGCATAAATGTCCACTGCAATTTTATAAACCTATGCAGTCACAAATTTCAATGAGTTTGAAGCACATAAGGATTGATATAGTCCTAGAATTTATCAGTTTGTTTTTTATTAGTACCTTTTATGAGGTCCACAAATCTCTTAAGCTTTACTGATGTGATATCAAAAACTGACTTCATTCATGAGAGAGTACTTTAATAATATCCAACACGATTCTCCTACAACCATGTTTAGCTACTTTCAACCTCCTCCACTATCCATAATGGTCACTATTTAGATTTAAACCCTCTGTCTTCCTCCAAACTATTGTTAACACAGCAAAGAATGACATAAAATACTACACAGAATCACAGAACTTAAGTAAATAACTTACGCTGTGGAAGGCTGTCTGATGAGATCGGAGATCTGCTTAGACAGTTGGTGAGAACTCCGGACCATCATGCTGTGTAGGGTGGCCGGGTGCTGGGGAATGTTGATGCTGATAGCTCCTACTTTGAACACGGCGGCATTGTTAGTCTTCAGCCCTCTCTGGGCACTGTACAGGGCTTGGGACTTGGCAATACTACATTTCACTACAGTTCTAGCAATGGAGAAGGAGGATCATTAAAATATGGCCAAGTAAAGAGAAATTTTGAAAAAATATTTTGAGAGCAAGACAAATGCTTTTAAATCATTCAATGAAGTAAATGACTTAAGATTTTTCATGCATTTAAAGCATACTAAAGAAAAAATATTTTCTAAAAATATTTAAATACATTTTATGCTGTTTGTACTAAATATTATTCTATTTCCTAGAGTTTACAGAAGAATGCATGTATGGGCTGACATGTAAGAGAATGAACACTGACATATTACACATACACAACACACAAAATTCCATTTTGTTTTTCTCCCCCATTCAGAACTCCTCTTTTCTTCAATTTATCTTAGGGATCTGTACAACCCCTAAAAAGTATAGACAGGGAAGATTGAAAGAAAAAAAAACTCACTAGACTTCTTAAAATCTAATCAGCCAAAGAAATTAATCTAACAATTATCTAACACATTAAAAGAAATTAATACGAAGGAAGAAATTTAACTTGCATTTTCCATTTTTTTTAATTTTCAGAGAGTGGCAAAGAAATGACAGAAGTCTAATTCGTAATGAGTAGCTACTACTTAATTAAAAATTTGTAGGCTTTACTGGTACAGATATAAAGCAGAAATATTGTTTTTCTTGATTTCATGTTCTTTCTTTCCAGTGCTTAGAACAGTATGTTGAACATCACAGACACTCAATGAATTTTGTTAAATGAATGAGCAGAAATAAGTACAGCAGAAGAACAACTCAACACTACAACCTTGGAATTCCACAGATAGCATGTGATAAAGCATATAGGTAAAAGCCATGATGAAGCAGTCTTGACATACAGTGGAAAAGGTTCATGTCAATGAACTGTACTATTAAAGGCCAGACAGTAGAAGGATAGCTTTTAACATAAATGTTATCTTTCAAATGGGCAAAGGATGCTTGACAAGAGATTTAGCAACACACACAAAATGCAAATTTCATATTAACTATATGTCAGCTCACATTTATCTCTACTTAGGCTACAGAGGATTCACAAATAATTTATTTACAGTCTCAAGTATCTAAGGAATCAGTTCATTACATTTAACTTCCATTAGAATAAACCTCGAGAAGTGTAAGTGGTTCTATCAGAAGTCCTGATTATTTACAGACAGGGAAATCCAGGTATTATACAAAATTCAAAAATGATAAATTACTAGAGAACTATATTTGCTTTCTTATGCAAAGAAAACTATTTCTCAGAAACAAACACTAACTAGAAAAAGAAAAAAGTAATCTATAGAACTGTTCTAGCAAGCATGAAGGTAGATTCTGGGATTCTGATTAGTTACTGAATTTTGAATCTTAACTATTTTAGTAAATAAAGCTACTGTTTATCATCAGTGAGATTCCATCTTAAATTCAATCTCAATATGAGCCAGAACACTTAGATGGTGCTGAAATGCAAAGGGCTTTTTACAAAACTATGAACAATATCCACAAACTGAATGAAACTAAACATACATTTTCCAAGAAGTACTGTTATCATGACAGTCAAGAAACTGTACACTTATCTCTCTATTTTACCTTTATAATCTATAGAAGTCTGCTTAAATATTAATTTTGATTATATAAGTACACAGACAACCCTCGATTTTCAATATACACCAAATGTCAGAATAGAAAGCTATGGGGCTGTCACTGCCCTCCTAGTGTAGGTCCTACTGTGGTATCAACAGTGGAAATTTGTACGTTATGGACTTGGGGGTTCTGTGTTGCTCAGCTCCAGAGGGCAATATTCACACTGTAGGTTATGTAAATGACGCCCATGACTACAACATGAATAATGTTCCTCGGATCTAGTCCTACACTGATCAAACTGAGCCAGACACTGTAGAGGATGTCTGATTAACTCTTGTCAACCTGTACATGTTAAAGATGTAAGGAGACCCAGAATGAGGACATCAACAATTTACAAGCTGCCAATATGAGTTATCTATTCACAATTTTATTTTAATTCTTGAAATAGTTGTCACTTAATCTAGATCATAAAACATGTAGTATATATAAGACTTTCATACAAGAAAGAATGGGTCAAATCTATCTAAAGAGAAGAATATAAGAACTTATAGCATGCCAGGCATGCCTCATATATGTAAAAAGTTCATGGCAAGTGACCAAGAATTGTGTTTCAAGAATTCATTGACAGTGGTGGTCTATTTGACAAGGTTCTGCTAGGTCCACTGTGAACCTAAGTTACAATGGCTGCAGTGCCTAACAGGTCAAGGACTTTCCCTATCTTTTTCTTCCTATGTCCAGGCAATAGGGCCTTAAAGGTAGGCCAGCTTTGTATGCATCAGGTTAAGTGAAGGATTTGAGAATTTACTTTGAGGCTTTATTATTTCTACTCTGTCTCCACCCCTACTCCACCTACTTTAGCAGACAGGGCCAAATTTCAGAGGCAGGGAGAGGAAGTAAACTAGTTTATGCCCCCTGGCCAATGCTGCCTGCCTCAATTCAGTTTTGCCTGAAAATCTCTGCAGAGGCAGGGACAGAGAGTGTTGTGATCACGTGTTATTTAGTTAACTATTAAAAATCATTCAAACTTTCTTTCTCAACTTATATGTCACCTCTGTCAGCAGGAAGCCCTAAAAAAGGAGGGAGTAGGCCTCTAAGTGATATCACGACAGGGACCACTTCTCATTTGCTTACTGTTGTATCTCTGAAACCTAACACAGTGTGCAGGCCATACTATCTATGTAGCCTAATAACCTAATTTGTTGAGTGGATGAAGATCTGATCTTCAGCCATTAAAAAGCATCCCCTCTAAAGTCATATAGTATTAATTTTTATACATATATGTATCCAGAGAACTCAGTGATAAAAAGAAGAGAAACAATAAATCTTCTCTAGCTACTATGACTACTGAAGTGGAATTAAGTACTTTTTCTATACCTGTTAATACTAAAATGGAAGAGTGATTTCCAAAAAACAATCAATTTTCTAATTTAATACTAGTGAATTTATTCTTTTTTCGTACTTCTAGTTGGCTGATTAAGTGATATAGATCACAGATAATCCCAACAAAGGGGTGTTGATTGATGGTCTGTTATCAATACACAATGAAACAAATCTCACCAGGTATTGATAATCTTACCAGCCTGGAATAAATATACAGATTCATCTATTTATTCAGCATATTCAAATTTTATAGAAAATGTCCAGAGAAATAATCAGTGTTCAACACACACTACAGTGTTACAGTCTTTCAATGGCATAACAAACTGAATTACCAAAAAGATTGTCCTTACCTGTGTGTTTTCCTTGAATATCAATAAGCTTTAATCTATAAAAGGATCTATATTAAAGCTATAGCATAATAACTAACTACATACATTCACAGCCATGCAGCTAATCTAAATATTTTATCTTCAAAACTATTCAATACTATGTTAATCACAAAGCCCATGAAAAAGAGTAATAATGACATACAGAAACTCTTGTTTGGCTGTGCTTGTAGGAGATGTAGGAAAATCCTCCAGTCTACAGATGAAGATTCAAGAGAAAGCAGGAAAACAAAAAGGAAGCAAAGAAACAATCATGCATAAATTAGTTACAATATGACCAATCATCTGGAAAGCTTTTATTTCCCATAGTTAAAATTTTCCCTCAAAGAATCTTTTCAACTATATTTTTGTAAGTTCCGTTTCCTTCTAATTGAAACTGCAAATGAAAAGCCAAAGAATAAATCCAGAAAGTCTTAACATTACTAGAGTTTGGCAGTGAGTAATTAATAACTTTTATTTTTTTAATGAAAAAAAACTAATACTTTTTAAAAAATCTGTTTTATAAATATTATGTTTTACAAATTTATAGACTATTTGAAGCCCTTTTTTTAAGAGCTAATCGATAATGGAGATAAAGAGATTCAAGAGGATAGAGTAAAAAACACATGAGACACCTAAAGAAATCTGTTCTTTTGAATAGGTAACCATAATACTTTAAATTTAGGTCAACAAAAGAATCATGAAATCCATGGTCTGTGATGACTGTCTGCAGAAGCATTATGGCAAGGTGAAAAAAGCACAGGTTCAGGCATCTCTTCTTACTGACTGTGATTTTAACCATTTTGGGAAAACACCTGATCATTCTGAATCTCAATTTATTGCTTTGTAAAGTGGAGATAAAACAACTCCAGTTAACAGGATTGTGTTGAGGATTTAAAAAAATAATGTATGTGAGGCTCCTGGTCCACAGTAGATATTTCTTTAGATTATAATTACTACATAATAATACCTCTCCTCCCACAGTGAATGATCAGAAAAGATCTTGACTCTCACAACTCCTGGAATTTTCTGGTCTTTAGAAAGACAGCTTAGGAAATGCAATCTGGACCAGCTAGGCAGCTATAATGAAATGTACTCTTTGGCTCTAGACTTATAGGTCCCAACCACTCCAGCAAGACTTAAACACCCATTTCAGGAACTGTTCCCCAAGACAATCACCACATTATCCATGTTTGAAATACAATGAATAGACCTGAAACAAGTCAATATACAACAAATATTTAATTTTTCTGATGTTGAATTTAGTCAATATTTAACATGATCAAGGCTTTTATAGGATGGCAGTAGGACATTAACCAGTTATAATATTAAGAATGAGAAAATTCTTAAAATCTGACCTAAATTATCAAAATACATTTTGTAGTTAAAGCACGAAACTGCTCCACTGAAAGGATGTGAGGAATGAAAGTATATACTCCCAAGTGTATGAACAAAGTCAGTGGCTAAATATATTGACAACAGATTGCTGATCTAAATATCACATATAAAGGTAATTATTATCAGAACAATTTTGGACAGATCCAAGAATAGAACTTATAAAGAAAAGGTGAGAGCAGAGTCAAAAGAAAAGCAGTATGGAATGGTACACTCACTATAGAAAGCTTACCTATACTATTAGAAAAGTCTCTTAGGCTTTATTGTTAAATTCTCTAATTAAAAAAATGACAAGAGGAAGTTTTGAAACTCAGCATGAATATGGGTAATGATTAGTTAACATAAAATCAAGGGTCTCTAATCTCTGACTATAATTTTGTTTTACTTAACTATTTGAATTTTGTGAGCTTTTGCATCTTATATGTTTAACTGAAGTTTGCACTGTAATCATTTTTCTTGTTATGCAATCTTAAATTGTACTGGGAGTCAGTTTTTTAGCATGGTAGGGGAGGTAATAAACTAGTTTTAGAAAGGGAAGAAATGTTTTCTGAAAACATTTCATTTGGTGATATTCTCAATGACAATCAAAGTATGTAAGAATATTATGTATGTAAATCTCAGAACTAAATGGGATTTAGCCAGTGAATTTTAAGTTATAAAACTGTAACAAATAAGTTTAAGAAAATAATAAACATACTTACTGTATATTTGGTGTAATCCCTTCAAGCAGCACAATATTAACCCCACCAATATGAGCAGTGGCACATGTCTCAGTCATCTTTTGATGTAAAACATCTTAAATGTGAGAAGAAATAATTATGTGAATTCTGGAAATCGGATAACTGCACTTCATATTAAAATTACATTTTATTTATAATACATTTACTAACAAAACATAATTTAAAGTTATAAAATTTAAATGATTTTGTAACTACTTTTTAAAAATTTCCTTGAAGTTTTTTATTTCTGTGTATTCATATATACATATCTATTATATGTCAAAACTGGAATAATGCTAAATACATAGTTTAACATGCCACTCATGCATTTAAAGAGCCTAATGAAATTAAACAGCCTAATGATATTTTAAATCTCAGAAGTAATACTTAGTGTAGAATACTTAGAAAAATTTAAAAAACATTAAGAATAGGAAAAAGAAACTATACAAACTAGCACTCCTGATCCATACAAATGGGAAGTGCCATTTTCTGAAGAAAAATTGCCAAGCAGGAATTTTGGAGACATGGCATTGGCTTTCTTCCGAAAAGCAGCACTACAGTGTTAGAACATCATCCTACCTTTCATTTTTTCCTTAAGTGTGAAACTGCCATGGATCCTCTTCAGTTCTGATTCCATTGTTAGCCCGCCAATGTCTGCCTCCAGGTGCGTGCGGTTCACCATGCCAATCCCAAACACTATTAGAGTAACATGCTGAGGCTCAGAAGTTACCAAGCTACGTTTCCTCTGCGTCTTAGTCAAACTGTTACTGTCTTGTTCGTTTTCAAACACAACTTTACATGTTGGTTCTGTAGGGCTCCGAACTCCTTTGTAAGTAAATGGAAATATGTGGGTTTAGATACAAAAACTGCAAAAAGGAAGGACATTCCAAACATTGTCTAAACTTAAACCAGCCCTCTCAATCCTCTTCCCCACCAAAATGATTGTTTAAAATGTTTCAACATTTCCCCATGGTCATATTTGAAAATAAATAGCAGTCAGATATTTGAAAGCATCTGAAAGCATTTGAAAGGTCTGTTGGAATTCTTTAAGAGCATACTGTGTAAGGGTTAGGAAGGATGGGAAGAGGGTAGCAGAATATCTAATCACCGTTACTATCTTCTCTCCTGAGTGACTGCCAATTTCTCTGCATTTCAATTATCCAGTTACAACATTAAGAAAACAATGACAAATAACCTGCCTTTCTTAGTATTATTGCTATTCTAAACAGAAATTTTTTTAAATATAAAAATATCCATTACCTGCTGGTCCAAATGTTTCTGAAGATTTTTCCAATATTCCTGTTGGATCAGAGATAAGTGAATAGAAGTTAAGCAATTTATACATATTCTGCCAGCACTCAGCTGAAGGCTCACTTTGCTCTGACACTGTAATTGAATCAGAGTCATCCATATGGATAGTCATATGATCCACCACATCTTTTGAACCTTTCCTGGACACTTTTGAAGTTCTTCTTTCAGATCTTCCTAATGAATTTTTGTTCCGAGATTCCTTTTTGTTATTCTCATTGTTGGTCCGTTTGTTCTTTGCATTATTTACTCTATTGCCACCATTAAGACTTCCTCTAGAGCTACGGCTGAAGTCAGAGGAGCGAAAATCCCGATGTTTTCTGGTTTTGAAGGTAGGTGTTGGGGAAGCTGACCCAGCTGTATATCTGCTGAGTTTAATGTCAGTCTGAGTCGCTTTGATGTCATCTATCATTGTACTAAATTGATGAATAAGACGAACTAAAGCCATATCTACATGCTGGCTTATTGACTGGCAGGAAATAGTAAAGTTGCAGTGAAAGGTATTGTAGTAACGCTTGTTGAGATCATGAAAAGAAAGAGCACTGGTAGAGTTCTGAGGGGTGCACACAGACTTTTCCATCACAACAGCACTGATGCTAAAGGTTTCCAACATTAATGCTGGTTTAAACTCAAGTGGAGGAAGATTCACTTGGCCTTGCCTAAAAAATGTGAAGAAAAAAAAGGAAAGAAAGAAAATGACAAGATTTTATTTCCTTTTTTCCAGAACTACAATCTTTATTAACTGATGAGCAAAATAATCTCCAAAGTGAAATACAATGTAAGCCATTTAAATGATTCTCATATAACAGGTTATTAAGAAAATGTTGCCACTATTTCTGTTAAATGGAAATTGTCTTCTCATTAAACTATTAAAATTACTTCCTCATTGGCATTAGAAGAAAGCAAAGTTAAAAAACAGCTAATATATCTTTTGCACAAAATTTTCATAAAAACAACAATAATGCAAGATACCTTCTTGCTCTTTTGCCTTTTCTTTCTTTGGCTGTGTCGGAATCCACAATATCTGCTCTAAGGCAGTCCAAAGTACCTGAAAATGAAAGATGTTCTCCGAAGTACATTCGGTAGCAGAGTGGCATTGCATCCTGTGACTGGATCCCTGTATGACTCAGAAGAGGTTTGAAAACAACCTAAAAGACATAATACTTTTATATTAGCTCAATTTATAATCCATCATTTTTACTGTGGCTTTTTTCTTACACTCTACCTCAGGACATATTACTGTAATGTAAAGCAAAAAAAAAAGTCTTGTATAATAAATATAGCTCTAATATAACTTAAAACTTAATGGTATTTTTGAGAACCTATTATATGCTACTCATCTTCAAATTAATCATACAAAGATTCCTTGATCCTGCCTGAGTGAAAGTACAAGGTAAATAAAAATATGAATTAGTTTAAATCCTTCTACTTGCTTTTTAAAAAAAGCCATGAATATCTATCATGTTTCCATAAGAATATGGTATAAAAGATTCACAAGAGTTTATCAATTTCCTGTGTTAATATAAAAACACTTCATATAAGCATCTATTTTTAAATGGTATGACTTGGCTGTAACATAAATTAACATGTATTGTATTTTCTGACAAAGAACTTCCTTTACATTTGAAGAATTGTATAATGCTTATGGAAATACATCAATCTGGTTAACTGCATTTCATAGTCGCTGAGAGCTAACGCAGATAGAAGCAACTATTTGTGTTCAATAGTAGATCACTCTAATCATTCTGATGATTCATTCTCTGCTGCATGGTCCCTTTTCCTCCTTCGACATCCTAAATATAGATGCTGTCTATCCAATGCTTTCTTTGACCCCCTTCTAACCCTTTCACTATACATTCTCACTTAATGATCTTATCCTGAAGCTTAGAAAATGCTATCAAAATAGACAACAGACAAGTGAACTGAGACCCAAGTTCACATTTGCACTTGTCCCTTAGTCATCTCAACTGTGCTGGGGAAGATTGGCTACTTTCCTGAAGGTCTGAAAGCCTGGAATGAGAGAATTCAATTTTATTCAACATTGGAAACTTAGGGAGAATTTCTGTCTACCTTGTATATTTGCTTGGCATACTCCTTCTTGGGTTTACTCTATCTTAGATTTGCTCTTGTAGCCTAATGGAAAAACTCTTTCCTCCTCAAAGTTCAAACTGTCCTTCACTTTTCCGAATCTTTGTCATCTATTTATGCCCCCTAGTTAATCCTCCAAACCTACCAGGGACTTTGGTTCTTTTCTTTCTCATCCCAATTTATCATTCTGTATGACTTCTTTCACCATGTAGATAACTCAACGAATGCTTTAGTTCCAAAGTGACGTGACTTTCTTTTCCCCGAATAATCTTGGCTTAAACTCCATTTCAGCAACTTCCTAGACTGTATATTATGTCTTATCACCTCATTTTTCTTCCTACGTCTGCTTCTACTCCTATAGCTGAGCTGCTAAGGACAATGAGAGGAAATGATATAACTGCATTAACTGCTACCCGAACACTAACCTAAACAACGAGACCCTCAGCACTATTTGGGAATCCTTCTAGGGGTCTGTGGTGAGTGAGCTCTCTTTCAGATTCACTCCAACCTTCACATATGTCTAAATCACCTTACACAGTTTTTTTTTTTAAATCTTATTATTTAATACTAATGTCTCTGATAGATTTTAGACTCTTATATGTAAAATAGTAGAGGTAGCTCTAAAAATGTGTACCAAATGCTACTAAATACAATGAATGCATATACAGGCCAAAACAAACATAACTATTTCTTTTCTCTCTCTTTAAAAAAAAAAAAGTGAGAGTCCCTAAAAAGTACTTCAATGTATTGGTGAAGTAAATCTCAAGAAAATTTAAAAGTACCTGATACATTTCTTAACATAAATCACTTTCTATTGTGAGAGAAAATTGAAGCTACTAATTTGCATACTTACCTGTACATTTATGAACTGTCCTTATTGCCTTCCCCAAAATTCTCAGAAGGAAAAGTATTTTTTATGTCTAAAAGCATCTCCCTCCATAAATGACTCTAAATTCCAACACTTCTCGTCCCTCTCTGAGTCCTACTCTGTCAGTGTACCCTTCTTGCTTTATTTTTTCTTTTTGATCAGGACCTTCCTAATTCTTCCTAAGTACACAAATATGCTCAAGTTGCTTTCATCCTGAAAAAGTAGTACCTCTTAATACCCATGTCCCACTCTCTCATTTGCCTTGTGGTCAAGCTAAAAAGTACATTTTAAAAGGATTTTGTTCTCCACTTTCTACATTTAGTCAATTAAATAAGACCTCCACAGTATTTCTCTTTTACCTTATCAAAGCCATAACCATCTAAACTAAGAGCTTCATGACCACTTTGTGAGCTACTTCATTAACTCATCTTTTCATCTCTAGTTTCCGTACTTCAATCCATTGAAAGCACTGCTATCCATACAATATTTCTACATGTACAGTCCTAGGTACTTTTTTCCTCTGTTCCAAAATCTTCAGTGCCTCCCCACTGCTCACTCATTCTTAACATAGCACTAAAGACTATAAGAAATAATTAAACTTTCTAGTCATGTTACTTAGCCAGTTTGTAGCTCCAAATAACAAAAATGTTGCTATATGAGACAATTAACTACATACCACTCTTTGGTTTAGTGAGTATCTATAGATAGTTAATTTGCATTTATAATTAATACATGTACTTTCTAAAGGCTCCTCCTTTCTTCATGAAGGCTTTAGGCAGAGAGGCAAGGAAAAAGATTTTCACTAGAATTACAAGGTGCACATACTTGATGCTTCCAGTTGCTAACTACTGCCTAGTGAGGGGTTATTATAATTAGGGAAAACAGACCAGCTCACCTGTGCATCAGCAAGCTGTACAGCAGGAAACCCTTGGTTGGCTTCTTCTACACCTGCTACATCATCCTGACTCGTGCTATGCTGAGAATGTGTCCCATCCAAAGTATTCTGGTCACTAGACAAGACGGTGTTGAAATCTGATGCGGAGGGTATTGTAGGAAGATTGGGTGCAACACCTGACAGAGTAAATGTTCAAGAATAAAATCTAAATTATTGGGAAATGAAAACCACATACAAGGACACAGCAAAGTAAACTTATGAAGCCCGTACTATAATAGTATTACCAGACCATTTAAATTGAGAAGAAAAAACCCCAGCACTTTCAGGTTATTTTACAGACATGATTTATTAATAAAAACTAAAATTAAACTAAATTTTCAGGATATATCAGTCATTCTCATACACGAAATATGTATAAGAGTCAGTCAGACCAGAATATACAAATTTAGGGCTGGAAGATCTTTGAAAAACACTTGATACCCCATCAGCTTTGCACTGAAGAACAGCATTACAGACAGTAGCAGGGCTACAAAGAGTAGCTGCAGCAGGACAGAAGCCATAGGTGTCACAGAACCCCACATATAAATTTCTTCCCAACTGTGCCTTCCCGAGGCAGAATGAGAATGAAACGGCACTATTTCTTTCTTCTGTACTTCCTTTATCCTTTAACTCCCCAGGCAAAGGAGTCGTGATAGAGAGGAAAAGTTCCTTTCTGGTTCTCTTGAAAGTGAAACTCTGTGCAGTGGTGAGACTAGCTCCACAAAAGTGCTCTGAGCTGGTGGACGCACCATCCTTCTATCTTCTTCAACCAAGAACTGATACTAAAAACCAGCAAGTCCTTGTGCTCTTAGAGTTAGAATTAGGATCACTTTCAAATGCAAAAGTGGCCCACAGACCAGCAAAAAAGATGACGGACTAAGTAGTCATATTTCAATCACTTTTCTTAATTTCATATTTTCTGTCTGAATAGAATTAACTAGTGACCCAAACACCTGTTACACAGATTAATTTCAGCTGCCCTCACTAACTAGAATCAAAGACTACTTCACATATTCTTTAAAAATATATATATACATATGTGTGCGTGGGTGTGTATATACATATATATACTTAACAAGAAAATAATACATCTAGTAAATTTGGAAAAATAGAAAAACAGAAAAAGGATAAAAAAGAAAGGGTGGCTCCACTTATGTTACTAGAAATAGCCACCAATACTTCTCTGTGAATTTCCTACCAGTCTTCCTGCTACTTATAAATATTTCTTTCAAATTAATAAAATTTTCTTCATTTATCTCCCCGTCCTTGAGGTCAAGAATCTTACTTTATTCCTTTTACTATTCCTTTAAATTCAATTAAATATTTAAGTGACTATAAAGAGTATAAGAACACTAGTTATTATGTCTCAGAGGAATCTGGATAAGCTGAAAATATTTCCTGTACTGTAGGTACATGATGTTGTAATTATACTTTACATTTTTTCATTTACCTCCCTTTTGTGTTTTGAAAATTAAACCAGCCACATTAAATGGAAGTTTTAAACTCTTTGAATTATATATCATCTGACATTTGACATATCTGCTTTTCCATAAGAACACTGAACAACTGCTTATGGCTCTCTCAATTGCAATATTATCAAAAGCATTTCATTAATGGGCCAATTTCAACTAAACACTACTTAAACGTTTGAGATTTTTTAATCATCTTCTGAAAAATAGGATTTTTCTGTAACTTTACATTATAACTGTTACTCAGACAGTTAAGTGAAATGATCTGACAGCTCAATACCTGTTGGAAGACTATTGTGTCCTGATTTTGTAACAGGAGATTCTTGTATCACACTTCCTCTATTACCCACAGCATTTGACATCCAGTTATAGAAACTCACAGATGATGGCTCAGATAACAAGGGGTGTTCAGATAACATATCAGTGGCCATTGTATTTCCTGAAAATAAAGTTATATTTAGTATTACTTACGTACTACGGAGCAGGAAATGTGATTTATGTAATTATTTTTGAAAAGTCAGGTTAAATCATCTGCCTTTTGCACATGTTTTTAAACTTACTGCATGATGTTAGTACTTGGATGGTAAGGCATTAATAAATAAATTATTTTTATTATATTGGGAGGAAATTCACTGTTGGCTGGTTTAGACAGCATTCCACACCACACCTAGGTTGACAGCAAACTAAGGGCACGAGATACCAACAAGTTACAAACAGAACAATTTCCCAAAATACTTTCTAAAAGATAAGGTGTAATACAAAAGACCAGGTATGCAACCAAAGTATTTATCTAAATAAACTTACGTCCTGCTTTTGTTTTCTTAACAACCTACAGAAGTAAACTTACAATTGTCAAAACTAAGGATATACCTGTTCTTGTTAGGGAGCTACTTTTCACAGCTGCACTACTTCTCTGAGGAGTCCCTTCCAGGAGGTTGTGCAAGCTTGGGAAGCTTCCAGTCAGGTAGCTGAGTAGGCTCTCCTTCCTTGGACTCTCCTTAACTGGTACCCCAGTACGTCCAACATGCACCGGAGAATCCGTGGCAGTGTCTCCACTGGTATAGCTCAGAGAGTGATATGGGTGAATGCCCTACAAAAGGAACAACATGGGGCTCTTTCTTATGCATGTAAAAATGACTGCTGATAACCACGACTATTCACTGTCTTTATTACTGCTAGTTATTGTTCACATTAAAACTACTGTGTCTACCTAAACAGTCTGTGTCTACTAGAATTGTAGTGAATCTCAAATGTATATAATAAAGTTTTATAACTCTATAGTACAATACAAAGGACAGCGTTTATATGATCATTCACTTAATTACAATGATTAACTCCCTTTAAAATCAGAAGAGGGAGTCTGGTGGCAAGACTTCTATTCCAAAATTCTTAATACTATACTACCCTTCTTAGGACTCTGATAATGAATTTCTGTGTTAAGACTAGATTCTCTGTACAGCTCTAATATGCCAAAAAGAATTTCCAGCAATTCTCCAAGGAAAAACAAAAAAATAAAAAACACACAATTGTCAAATCTCTATCTGTCCTGTTGCGTCTAAGATTCGAATTCCAGATCAGTTTAAAACAGTACAAAGAAAGACTATGCTTCTGCACAGCAAAGGAAACCACAAGTAAAACAAAACGACAACCAGCGGAATGGGAGAAAATTTTTGCAAACAATGAAACCGACAAAGGCTTGATCTCCAGAATATATAAGCAGCTCATACGACTCAATAAGAAAAAAACAAACAACCCAATCCAAAAATGGGCAGAAGACCTAAACAAGCAATTCTCCCAGGAAGACATACAAATGATCAATAGGCACATGAAAAAATGCTCAGTATCACTAATTATCAGAGAAATAAAAATCAAAACTACAATAAGGTATCACCTCACATCAGTCAGAATGGCCATCATTCAAAAGTCCACAAATAACAAATGCTGGAGAGGCTGTGGAGAAAAGGGAACTCTCCTACACTGCTGGCGGGAATGCAGTTTGGTGCAGCCACTGTGGAAATAGTATGGAGATTCCTCAAAAGACTAGGCATAGGCTTACCATATGACCCAGGAATCCCGCTCCTGGGCATATATCCAGAAGGAACCCTACTTCAAAAAGATGCCTGTACCCCAGTGTTCATAGCAGTAGTATTTACAATAGCCAAGACATGTAAACAGCCTAAATGTCCATCAACAGAAGACTGGATAAAGAAGATGTGGTACATTTATACAATGGAATACTATTCAGCCATAAAAACTGACAACATAACGCCATTTGCAGCAACATAGATGTTCCTGGAGAATGTCATTCTAAGTGAAGTAAGCCAGAAAGATTAAGAAAAATACATATGAGATCGCTCATATGTGGAATCTAAAAAAAAAAAGAACATAAATACAAAACAGAAACAGACTCATAGACATAGAATACAAACTTGTGGTTGCCAAGGGGGAGGAGGGTGGGAAGATCTATATAGACTGGGAGTTCAAAATTTGTAGATACTGACAGGTATATGCAGAATAAATAAACAAGACTATACTGTATAGCACAGGGAAATATACACAAGATCTTGTGGTAGCTGACAATGAAAATGTGACAATGAATACATGTATGTTCATGCATAACTGAAAAACTGTGCTGTACACTGGAATTTGATACAACATTGTAAAATGACTATAACTCAATAAAAAAAATGGAAAGAAAGAAAAGAAAGAGAGAGAAAGAAAGACAGACAGACAGACAGACTATGCAGACAGAAAGATCCTGAAAGGCAGAGATCTAAACAAAGCACTTGTAATTTCAAGTCTTTGGAGAAATTTTGTAATCCATAAACAATGCTCAAAAAGACTTCTGAGAGAGAACAGCATTAACAGCAAAGACCTAAACATGATCAGAGGGTTTGGAAAAACTGTCAACTAGGAAAAAAGTCTGAGACAGGTTAAGAGGTTGAGAATTTAAAGTGTGCTGGTCTTGTAACTATACTACAGAAATAGAGTAAGCTTTATAGTCCAAACTTTAAAAAAATGTGTATCAAACCATCATTAAATGTTTTAATTAAAAGGGCAAAACACACAGAATAAAAACTTCAAAAGCACAAAAGACTAGTTAATAAAAAGTAAGTATCCCCTGAGCTCCAGTCTACTATATCCCTTCCCCCAGAAGTCCTCTCAACCGTTTATCTATCCTTCTATAAATAATTTGATTATATAAGCACACATATATTTTTAGCCTTTTTTGACACACAGATACATATTGTCCCATACTTTATTTTTACTTTAATCAGTGTACTTTGGTGATGATTCCATATCTACTTAGAGATCTACTTTATCTTTTTGAAGTCCTCATAATATGCATTGTATGAGGGTACACTGACTAGTCTCTTAGTCCTCAAATGGTTAGTCCTTTGTGTTGTTTCCATTATTTTCCTATTACAAATGATGTTGTAAAGAACATTCTTGGATATATATCCTTGAGTACCTAAGAGCATTTATTTCTTTAGAATCAGTTCCTGGATATGCACATACTGGGTTAAAAGGCATTACCTTTAAAATTTTATATTTAAAAATTGCCAAACTGTTCTTCAAAGAATTTGTGCCTCTTTGTGTCTGTTTTCTTATATCTTCACCAACATTTACTATCAAACTTTTAGTTTTTTCAATCTGACAGGTGGAAATGCAATTTCATTTTCATTTCTTTACTTCTAAGAGAATGCATTTTCACATGTGTATATGTATTTCTCTGTGAACTGCCTTTAACTCTTTTATATTTGGCTTTGCCCTTTAAGTGATTAGGAAGAGATCTTACATATTAGGAAATTAACACTTTTTCATATGTCTTTCTATTTTGTTTACAATACTTTTTTTTTCTGTGTACAAATTTTTATATTTTAATATAGTCAAAATTATAATTTTCCTAATAGATTCTTGGTATTAATTTAAGATTATATCTAGACTGTCAAAGGAAGTTAAAATCTTAACATTCTGCTGTTTTCAGTACTCAGAAAAGGAAACTACCAAAAAATAAGTAAGTCACAACACAACAAATAACTTATTAAATGCCTACTATGTACCAGGTATTGTAGCATTTTTCTTATATTAACTCAATTATTTCTTAACAGCAACCTTCTGAAGGAGGTTACTATTATAATCTCCATTTTAACATACGAGAAAACTGCCACACAGTGCAGTTAAAAACTTGTTCTGTCTCAAAGAAACTAAGTGGTAGAGTCAGGACTGAAACCAAGGCAGTCTGCCTCCTGGTGTGCTAGTCACCCACTGTGCTATACATATGTTGTATCAAGCATTGGTTACACTTCTTAAAACAAAACAATGTAATTAAAATCATAAAATAGCCTAACTCAAACTATATACTGATCATGTACTACCTATAAAACTTCTTGTTAAAACTAATAATTCTAAGCTGACCTAACATTCTCAATATTGTATTTTATTGAAAACAATATTCAATAAATTGAAAAGAGAGCCCTAAGGCTTGGTAGTTAAAGTAGTCCTTGTTCAATATTAAATACTGACTATTGACATAATTTTCAAAGAAATGTATAAATTAAAAGTTACTAATCACGTTAATTTCAACATAAAAATACTATTTGAATATTTAGGGTCAATACATAATATTTACATTTGAGATAACAAAAGTTTAGGTCTTTTCTGTAAGTCTAAGTAACTCTAACCTAAAACAGCAACAATGTACCTTTATTTTTAATGCAGAATCACTATGGGTATGAGTCTTAGAAAGTTTCCTCATTATCTCAGCTCCAGTCACAGGTCCAGAGCTACCAGGTGGAGGCCGGTTGGCTGTCCCTTCCAGGAGCATTGTGTGTTCGCTGACTGTGGCTGAAACAGTTCAAAAGAATAAGAATAGATTACCATTTTCCTAAAATATCAGTTCCAATGTTCCTGGTGGTGTAACTAAACTCAACTTTTCAAATTTCTTGACAAATTAATTGTGGGCTCTACTATAATATTCACTCTTCTTTCTTTTAATCATCAAATTCCAATCTTTTCATTCAGTCTTAAGAAAGGAACAAATAGCTCCGACTCAGTCTTTCACATTTGCCACCCAAATGGTACACAGATCAAAAACCAATTCAACTACCTCGAAGAAAGTATGGAACATTTACAGATTAACCTAGGCATTTGCTGATAATTAGAAGGGATGTTTACTGCACGATTCTTTCCATTTTTGTGCAGACGTGAAATTTTTCAAAATAAATAATAAAATACAGCCTATTCGTGAAGCATATTCATTTGTTAAATACAAACTTTTTAAAAAAATAAAGCGTGGTAAAGTATTATATATCAATGTTATGTATGTAAAGTATTAAATATCAATATCACATATACTTCTGAAACGCATATCTACTACCTGTGTTCTGGCACAGCCATTATAGAGACAGAACTGCAGGCTGAATGCACAACTTTAAACACTATACAAAATCAGAGTCAAACAGGCACCACGCAAAATTCAAATCTTTAAAAGACTGGCATAAGGAGCATGATAAGTAAACAAATACAAGTATAAATTTCAAAAAGAAATTCATGTGTTTCACTCAAAACATTCTAGCTATACAAAGATTGCCTGTTAACTGTACTGGGTAGATCAGAGAAGTAATCTAATGTATTTCACAAAATTAAACTTAAAAGTCAAGTCTGTATAAAGATTCCAACATTATTACCATTTATTTGGACTAAGACAAATCACACTTAACTAAGCCATGACATTTTCAAATTTGGGACCACATTTGGGGCAAAATTTCATATTTGGGACAAAAGTTATTAAAATTATCACATGTATTTGGATACCAAGTACATGATATCTGGCTAAAATATTTACAAAGTTACCTGCATCAAATTCAAATTCTGCTCCATCAGCACTGGTATCACTTTGAAGACCACCTCCATTGTCCAGCCCAAGTCCATCTTCATGTTCATGGTCCACAGCTGACTGAGGTTTCAGGGGCTGAGCTGGTCGATGTAAACTAACTCCTTTAAAGGCTGGTGTCACCACAATAAACTTCATCCATTGCCTTGCCAGTGCAACTAAGCCTTTCTTTAAAGTTACCAAAGCAGGAAGGCCATCACTCTATGACAACAATTAAATGGTTAGGAGTAATCTTCCTATAACAAAAAGTTATTATTTAAGTGTTCTGCATACATTCATTTAAATCTCAGAACTCCCATTTAGAGATGAGGAAACTAGAATTTACACATTAAGTAATTTGTCTAAGGTTACATAAGAGTCAGTATTTCAAGCTGACTACAGAACTCAATCTTGGAACACAATGTTGCATCTTTCTGTCATAAGCAACATAGCAGTACCAGGTGAGTAAGAGACTAAACATGGGGTATAAAACTGGGATTCTCCTTAAGAAGCATTCAATCCACTTTACCTGTTTCGTTCAACTGAAGAATTAAATGTATTTTGTGCTACTTGGAATACTCATTAAGCAAAGAAGAAATGAAATTATTTCCTTCAAAGATTAGGTAACCACCTCCATTTTAACACTAAAATAATAAGTTACTATAGTAAAATGTGGGACATTGATGGATTTATAGCCACTTTGAAGCTTAAATGTTTTATCAGTAACAGTTACATAATTTAGAATATATTTTGTTCCATATGGTAATGACTAAAAGAAAGAAAATTTGCCTATTGGAGCCTCAGCCTAAGAGGAAAATATCCACTTCCTCTCCCTCCCCTTTCCTACAATTCCTTGTGCTACAGTAATGGCTTTGACTGAAGAGAGCCCTTCATTAGATGACAGGAATCACCTCATTCACATTCTGAGGAACATCAGGTTCCTCAGCCTGCCCCTTCATTCCTGGACTCACAAGTCGTCTTGTGTTTCCTCCTCTTACATGGAAAGCACATCTAAGCAGTGCATCCATCCACAGGAAATGCCTGCCCTCTTCTCTGTTCTAGTTTCTCTGCCTGTGACTAGATGGGCAAGTTAACCTTGCACTATGGACCTCCCAGTCTTTAATTCACAAGCTGAGAGTAGAAAGCACTACACCAGCCTCAGGTCTAAGTACCTTTATCAAATCCGTAATTTACTATGGATTCTTTCACTAGAGGTCATCAGGAGCTTGACTGGACATTAGTAATACTGATACATTGATTCCTACTTTGGCTAAAGGTTCTTGTGTATTCTCTATTGACCAGAAGCTTGGAGAGGAGAGGGGAAGACTCCTCGAGCTCTAAGCGCCCTAATCATGATGTGTTATCTTTCATAGGGCTTTGCTGGTGCAGAGATACAGTGTATTTACTTCAGACAATTATAAATTCTCCCTTCAATCATTAAGCAGTCCTCATTTTATTAAGCATTTTTGCTGAAATTTGACTCTAATGATTACTCTCTTGCTTGAAATTCTTTATATCCTTGGCTTCCAAGACCTGTTTTCCTTGTTCTCCTACCTCTCCTGTCCCTCCTCAGCACGCTGTGTACCTCTATGCACCCTCTCCATTCCCCTTTAGTTTTGGTATTCTTTAGGGATCCATCCTTGACCAGTTTCTCACTCAACACATCAACCATATCCACAGCTTCCAACACCTTCATGCCGGCAACTCCCAAACCATTCATCTGAGTCCAATCTTGTCTACAAGCAAAGAGATATTTCTAACCAAATTTCTCCTTTGGACTTCCTATATGCATCTCAAACCCTGTGGGTCAATGGCTACTCAACAGAATAGAGGCTTTTTTAAAGCTAACATACAGTTCCAGTAACTCACCATTGTAGCATCATCAATGATGGAGTAATTGGCTTGGTGCAGGTAGTGATGTAGTATATTGCACAGTAAACATGAAGGATTTTCTTGGAGAAAGCGGGCAACTTTTGTAAGTCTGTTGTATTTACTTCTTAAGGGAAAATGTACACTTTTATTCTGAAAAAAGAAAAAACCACAGATTTAGAATGAGAGAGCAAAGCTATGACAAACACAAGGTGTCCAGTAATTAAGAGCTTGCAGGTCTGATGTTTTCCAACAACAACGAACAGCAAGGGATCACTGTCTACAGCAAACTTTGTATGATGCCTTGCGTTGTTCAAAGACATACCTCTAATGCTTCTGTCATTATGCATCCCATAACAGCACAAAGTCTCAAGGTTTCTTCAGTTTCTAATTTGTTTAAGGATGACTTGAGTTGATCAACAGGAACAAGCCACGCACCAACAGCTGGAGTCGCTGTGCTTAAAAGGTTCAGTTGCCTTTAAAAATTAAAAAATTATAAAAACAATTGTCAAGATTTGTATTTCAAACAATCTCCTGTACCTACTGTACTGAGTGGCTATTTTATCCAGGCAAAATTATTCTGACCACCAGATAAATTATGAACATACAAGTTCATAATGCAAAGAATAAAATAATAGAAAAGAAAGAAAAATATAAAAGCCTAGTAGAGGTGATGTGTAAAAATAAAACTAAAACCCTAGGAAATGAAAAAGGGTCAAAAAAGCTGAGAATAATGTTTACACAAAATATGAAGCAGGAAAGATGGGAAAAAAGTGGCAACCCTAATACTAGATCTAATAGAAAAACACTTCAAAAAAAATACATGAAACAGAATTGTATGTCATTTAAACAAAAGAAATATCAAGGGATAGTATTATATTTTTTTAACTTTTTACCTAGAAAATGAATGTGCAGGAGATCTCACATTGGTGGGAGCTGCAAAACTAAACCAAATTTCCTTGATGGTCAACTTCATGCTACATGAATCTGGAGGTGGAGGCATTAGAGGCAGATCTTTTTTCAAATCATCAGATTCAACTCCTTCATCCTATATAAAACAGAATACCCCAAACCTATTAATGTATAGACCCTTAAAACCACTAGCACAGAAGGTAACTAACATATTAAGCATAAAAACTTTCCATCAAACCAAATTCTATAGGTAACACCTTGATATAAAAAAGATAACGTAAACCTTGCTCAGCCTAACCCTTATCCTGAGAAATACCTATGGATCCTTGAAGCTCTAAGAAGCAAAGTCTGAAAAACCACTGCATTTTAACAAACCATAAGCCAGAGATCTTAGAACTAAGGGGTTTCTCTTAATCATGTCATTCAATCACATTTCTTTAGAGATATTGTGTTTTGTTTTGTTTTGTTTTGTTTTGTTTTCCTGGATGAAGAAAGTGAAAGAAATTTTATGACCTGGCAGAGGTCACCCAATTATTAAGTGGGAGAATGAGTGATAGCATTAAGGACTTCTGCTTCCTACTGCAATCTTTGTTTCACTCTGTTTTAACAACATGTTTCAAACTTCCAAATAAAGTGCCATAAAAAGAAATACTATTATAGCTTATGTTCAAATAACTGAGAATTTTTAATTGTAGAGTTATTTATCTTACATGCTAGTAAGCCTGAATCTGACAAATAAGAATATTTCCTAACTGTGTAATCAACAGTCTTCAAAATGCAGGGAGGTAAGAAACATAATGTTAAAGAAACAAAAAGGTCTGTTGCCTGTTACATCTGTTTACAGGTCTCTAATTCATTTTCAGATATTCTTGGTCAAAATAAAGAAAAGACTGGCATTTTCTTGTGGGATGATTAAGGAATGAAGAGTATCCAAAAAATAGCTTTAAACCCTAAGTGTTAAAAGACAATGTGAACTTGTCTTTAAAATTACTAGGGTATGTAGTAATTTTAAAGTTAGCAGACATTAGATATAAGTCCACATTCCCTTATCTGCAATTCAAAAATCCACAACATTCTGAAAAATCTAAATCTGTTTTTATAAATGTGGCATCAAAATCTGATATGAATTGATGAGAGACTGTTTATCCCAGTTGGTGTTTTTATTAATGTCATGCTGCAGAAATATTCAAATATTTCAATATGCAGTACTATCTCAGATTCCACTAGGAGTTTATGCAGCATTTAGCAAACACATCATATTTGCTTGTATTTTTAAAATATTTCTTTACTGAGGTATAGTTGACACACAATATTATATAAGTTACAGGTGTACAATATATTAATGCACAATTTTTAAAGGTTATACTCCATTTATAGTTATTATAAAATATTGGTTATATTCTCTGTGTTGTACAGTATGCCCTTGTAGCTTATTATACATGATAATTTGTATCTCTAAATCACTTATATGTGGAATCTAAAAAGTACAACAAACTAATGAATAAAAAAAAAGAAACAGAGAGAACACAGTAGTGGTTACTAGTGTAAGAGAGGAAAGAGGGGAGGGGCAACGTAGGGGTAGGGCATATTTCCTTTCTTTTAAAAGAAAACATCTAAATTCTCAAACACATATGGCTCAGTGTGTTTCAAACAAGGGCTGTGAGCCAGGCACTGAGTATACAAATATATACAAGACAGTCTAGAGGAAATTGAACTTTAAAAAAGGGAGCGGGACTTGTACGTAATAAGCAAGTAAAGTAGTAATAAAGTTGATTTTAGATTGACTGAATTTTTGGTGCCTATAATACATCTAAATGATGATACCTAAAAGACTATTGGATACAATTCTGAAGCTTAGGTGAAGGGTTGGTGCTGAAAGCATAACCAATGGGAAAGCAGTGTTAACAAATTATGGAGCTGGACTAGGAAATGAAGCAAGGATGCACAAAGAGCAAGAAGAGTAGCCAAGAACAGAATGTGGGGAGAACACACATATTTAAAAAGGACAATGAACTGTATCAGGAAATGGACCAAGAAAAGTCAGAGAGACCAAAGAAAGCAATGTTACAAAATTTGAGGACTTTGAGCAAGGAGAACAGGATTAGGGAAATCAAGGAAGACACCTGACATTCTGTCAACTATTTTAGTGGGTGAAGGAGAGGGAAAGAACAGGTAAGTTCTTCCCAGCTCTTTGTCCAGCTATATATTTTAATTTCCTTAATTAAAGTGCTAATACCCACCCACCTCTCAAATACTTCCAAAGGCCTCATAAGACTGTGATTAAACTCTTGGACTATACATCAAATCAAAATAAATGTTTCAAAATTAAATCTCCAGAAACCTGAGGAGGTGATCATGCCTATGAATAGTAGACACCCATGACATTTCTTACTTAAAAGTTAATTTCTTTCCTCCTCAATTGGTCTAATTTTCAAATGATCAGAATTGTACATATGTACGTTTGTGTGTTTAAGAACAACATTTACCAAGTTCTCACTATGCCCTAGACACCAAAGTTAAGCCTTCCATATTCCATATGTACCACCTCCTTCAATCTTCACAACTCTAGAAGGTCACTATCATTACAATACTCCTGTTACTGAAACTTAAGAGAAGTTAAAAAAAGCTTGCCTGAGGCCACCAATCGGGTAGTAGCACAACAATTCTGTAATCTAGAATTTTGAATATTTTCATTATTAGATATGGCTGTTACAATATCCACCACCATGAAATAATACCATAATAAAAATAATGAGCTGCATATAAGATATTCTTCAGGCTTCTAACTGAAATAGGTAGGTATTGACAAAAATATTTTAAACTTATGTGAAATACTATGAGTAACAAAACTATTTATTTAAAAATGAATTCTGCTAATCCTTCAAACAACATAAACACAAAGCCTGCTTTTCTGAAATTCTATTAGTTCATTAACTCAACAAATATTATTAAGTGCCTAATATAAGCAAGGCACTATGCAAGGTACTATGATGGCTATACATGTATCTACAATGCAATGCCTGCCTTTTGGCAATTATACTCTAGTAGAATACAATCACCAAGAGGCCCTGACTACCATTTAAGCAAAATCTATACTATGAAAGACAAGCAAATATACTCCAGAAATTAAACGTGAATTGGGTATATGGTTTTCTGTTTTATTTTCCCAAATTATCATTATTATTAGAAATTCACCAACTTGTTCATCAGAAACAGAATTTCCATTTAAGTCTGAAGAAGGGCTTGTTCGGTCACAAGGAAGATTATCATCAGAGACATCAGTATTATAGCCGCTGCCAGTTGGAGAATCAGAAGAATTATTGGATGTCAGCACTCCACCACTTTCGGTGACATTTGCTTTACCCATAATTCCAAAAGTATTATACAAAACAGCACCAGACTGCCTTCCTCCTATAAAAATGAAAGAATTTACTTATTAAAAGTACTGGATGTCTCAATGCTGTATTCAATATCCATAAAGATAAAAATAAAAAATAAAAATCTTGTAAAGTTTTTTTCTCACCAAAACTTTGCTCCTATCTATAAAAGTGATACAATATTGAATTATCAGGTAATGAATTGTAGGCATATACTATTATGAATTGTAGGCATACTACTAGGATATGACTAAACCTAAAAGGTTTATATACAATTTAGCCTGCCTATTTTACTATATTAGTCAATATTGTAAAAGAAAATAAATGTAAGCCAGTCAGTATCACTGAATAAAGGACTTACAGTATTTTCATCCTATATGGCAAGGCTCTACTAAATCAAAACTCCAGTTTCCAAAAACACAAACTTCCAAAAGTTAAGAGGCTTCATATTTATTCAGGAATGTTTTCTGAATCACACTGTTTTGCTCAGGCACTGAGGCTTTGTACATCTAGATGCTCTGCTAGTTTTGAATCACACAACAATTTCATAAAATTCCACTTATACAGCTGGGGCAGGGTACCACCTTCTAGTAAATAATCCCAGGTACCACACCTTCTGCTTGAAAACGCTGATTCAGGTTATTGAAGTCATGATCAAAATATTTCAGCAATGTGGGACCAATTTGTTCCCAGCTTAAGTAGAATTCAAAAAAAAAAAAGCTTACCTTTTATGGTTAAATTTTCAAGTCCACATTCAAACATTATCCAACCCCATTTTTCTTGGCTGGGACCTATTCGAGTTATATCCGGAACAGCTTGCTGATCAGTTTCATCCACAAAAGCAAACTCATCCAACTCTTCAAGAGTAAATAAAACTTTGGACTTCTCAAAGGGAATAGCAGTGATGGCACAGGTACCGATATCTATTATCAGAAGGAAACAAAATGAGCATTTTTAAAGACAGAGGTTTGTATATTTTCTTAAAAAACAACAAATAATGCAAACATCTGGTACAGTGGTTGTCTTAAAAGATAATTCAGTATTCTACCAAAAAGAAAAATAAACAAATGAACCAACTAATTTCTAAAATAATTCTGCCTAATGTCTTACTACTTAAAATAAGTGCCAGAATCATGTTGAAGTAAGAGGAAGAAAACAAGGTTCCATAATTAGCAAATTAACTGCTCAGAGACAGGGTAAATTCATTTCTGAAAGCTTACAGGGTACTCTCAAAACCTAAAGTTAAAAGCTCCTGAATAATTCAGTTTCATAGTAAACTATTTTTAAATAGTTTCTCATCATTTTACAAAAAAAAAAAAATGTTAGTTATCTAGCCTTAGGAAAAACATTATTTTCCAGGAAAACTACAGCTTTTTCTAAAAGACTGCTTTATGCCAATATATTTTATATAACTACAATTCATCACAGATATCACCATAATTCCATCGCTTTCAATATGCAATATGGAAACTAACTTCCTGGGTGTCTGGCAGAGGTTTTTATTTTATCTCACTTTTTTCTATTTCTTTCTCTGAATACAGCTAATCAGTACAGAAAAGCAAAAAGAAGATTAAAAAACACATGTAAATTCACTACCCAGAGATAACTTGTTTACATTTGAAGAAAGTTTCCTTCTAGCCCTTTAGAGATCATTTTAAAAAATAAAAACCCAGCTTTGGTCCCCACTTTTCATGTAACAGTCAACCATGATAATTTCCTCAGTTCATTAAATATGCTTCAAAGATATTATTTTAATAGCTATATAATATTTCATCATATGAAAATACTATATTTTGAATTTATGATTAGAAAGTCTTCCCTGAACAGAGAGTAAATTTTCACCTATAAGTTTCTATAATGTTCTCATTTTTTTTTATATTTGTCTTTAATTCCATGAACTTATTCTGATGTACGGTATAAAGTGAGGCTTTAACTTGAATTTTATTTAAAAATTTTTATTAAATAATACATTGACATAGATTAAAGTTCCAAAAAGTATGAAAGAGTATACAACGAAAAGCCTCTTATCACCACACTCGGGCATCTACTTCTCCTCCCTATAAGTAACAAGTATCATTAGATTATTGAGTCTCCTTTCACAGATATTTTGTGTACACATATGCAAAGACATTTACATTTTTTCCCTGCATTTTTACACAATATCCACCTTGGAATTTTATTGGGAGTTTTGTCTTTGATCATTTTTTTTTTGGATGATGTGCCTTTCAAAATTATATTCAGTTACTGCTTATGGTCAATAAAACACCCACGTGCAAACTGGCTACCAGTGCAAACTACAGAGCTGAGAATGTCTCTTATACTCAAGCCACTGTATTTTGAATGAGCTTTAGGACTACAGATCTCAGGTAGTCATGAAAGATCTCTTTTTTGGCACTCTCAGGTAAAATCCTTGGGCCTCAAACATAAGGATGGTGAAATAAGCCTTGAGAAAGCCACAGCAGTTATACAGACCCAGGATGCAGACAGGAACCATGGAACCTTCAGCGCCTACAGAATACAGTGAGAACATTCAAGGAAATCATTTGCTCATTCAGGACTGGTCACCAGCCTATCATGCAGATTTCAGCATGGCAATCATTTCAAGTAAGACAAGTAAACTCAATTTTTTCTGGGTTCAGTCTCTGACAATCTAGGATCATTTAGCCTCTAAATGAGCATATGCACCAAAGTGAATAAAAAATATTGAAATGATACATGATATCTCTAGTCTTCTCTTTTACCTCACAGGGACTTTTAAGAAGCACAACCATGTCTATCATTCTTATTGCTGCTATATTTACAGATTTGACTATCCTTGATATCACAATGAATTCTTTTTTAACAAAGCTTTGCCAATAGAGTAATTTTAAAAGAAAGACTATAAAGATCATCTCTGCTCTACAATGAACAAATAGGTACCACGAAGAAAACAGATGGGAGACAGAAGCAGTTCCTAATTTGGGACTTCCGTATCACATACCTTCCTACCAAAGTTTACCTTCCATTCTGTGTAGAATGTGAGTAATGTATAGCTAAACACCATGTGTTCAATATTTACAGAAATACTTTTCTCTTTCTTATAAAATACTCAAATTATAGCAATATTCAAAGGAAAAAATTATGTTTTCTTTTGTAAAATCCTCTTACATTTACACATGTCAAAGAAAAACCATGTTGTAGAATCTTACCTGTTGTATCAAGACCCCTTAGCTGCCCGTGAACTCGATGGATGTTTAACTTGGCTGCAATCTCTTTGCCCTTTTCTGCTCCAGCATTTGACCTGAGAGATCCAGATGACTGAGGCTGCATCTTAGTGGCATGGACATACCTATCAAAATTTGATGTTCTCCCAGGGTCTGCATTGTTTGAAGTCTCTTCAACCACTCCTCTTTATGAAAAAAGACAGAATATGATGGTTAACATTTAAATAATATAGTCCAGTAAAAACATTTAACTAGTGTTTTCTTTAAACCATTTCACTGTTTTAATTAAACCAATATTAATAACAAAATTTTCAGTGTTTACTGAAAGACGGTATGAATAAAAACAGTAAAACTTTTTAAAACCTACTTTGCTAATCTACAAAGCGAGATACGAAATTCCAATAGTAGTTTTGAGTTTTAATATTAGAATTTTCAGAAATGCATTAAAAAGATGATTAAGGCTTGCTTTTACACCCAGCAAGATAATCCTGGCTCAAATTAATAAGATCTTTCTTACCTGTTCATACGAACTTGTGTAGCAATTCTGTCAAAACACAACGCTACTAGGGAAACGTGAGTCACACTTCTACTAGGAGCTGTACTTGGGGATTCTTCCACTGAGGCTTGTAACAAACATAAGTTCACCTAGCACACAAAATGTCACATATTTCAGAGGTGAAAAGTAAAAAGTTATCACTTAAACATAAGACACACAGGAAAATGAAAAACTACTGTTAGAAATGGTATATCTATGTGTCTGAGAGTAATGAGGGCAAAGCTTATAAATACAGACTCTCATAAAATAATAATTAAATTCTTACTGGATGGATGTGAAATATTTTAGTAAATATTATCCAACAATTTGCTTAAGTAAACTATTTACATTACATTAATTCTTTATATTAGATCATCAAGGAAATAAAATACATATTTTTGATATTACAATCTATTCCATCACCATTCAGTTTAGCAAATACAAAAGATAAAAACCACCAAAATATTCTTTCAGAAAATTTTTTAAAATACTAAATTGTTACCTTTGGGATGCTAACATTAGCCTGTAGACCTTTAATTGTTACATTATCTTGCTTCATTGTAAGATTTGTCTGTGCTTGTCCTTGGTTAGTCATTCCCATGGTAGGGTGCTCAGTTTTTGTTCCTCTAACATCTTGTTTGGAAGATAGCTAAAAAGATTGAGGTAGAATTATTATGTCACAGACTTTTCATAACTTCCACATCATCCACAACAGCAGCTTGCTGTTCACTGTGCTCCTCTATACCCATCTATGTACCAGCTGCCATCTGGTTCAGCACCCCTAGTCTTAAAGTCCAAACCTAAGAAAAGCTAGAAAATAGACTGGCAGCCCAGGGCTGAGAGGAGTGATACATAATAAAGTGAAATTAGCCCACACAAAAACAGACAGAAAAAAAATGGTAATAATAATAGGTATGTTTTTAGGATCAATAAATTCTACCTACTTGAGAGCAGATTTGGTTTCTGATACTTAGCTCCTTGCTGGCTGGGGATATTTTCAAATTTCTTTTGATTTATACTCCTTGACCCCAACTACCTATCACACGAAATGCCAATATATTTTGAATAACTAGATCACTAAAAATAATCAGCGTCACCTTCACTTTGCCTCTGATCCCTAGTCCAAATATGATACAGATAAATTTGAAAGTCAAGTGGACAATCACAAGATGAGCACCAGGACATGACCACTAAGAAACTGGCTTCATGACCAGGAGTACAGCATTAGAATATCACACACCAGCAGAGTGACTGGATTCCCTGAGGTGAACAAAAATAATCTCAAAAATATTAAGATACAAGTTATCTAATTCTAGAGGAAAGCCAAAATAATATGCAGCTCTGCTTTCTTAGAAAATGAATGTACCAGTCCTAAAGAATGCTCATTCACTTAGGCAAAGCCCTTTAGGAAAGGCTTAGGATTAAGCTACTTTCAAAATAAAAGAAAAAATAACACTACTTTTTAATTAATATTTTACTCCTACTTAATACATAGTATAATTATAGATGCTATCTCTTACGGAGCCAGTGCCATACATATAAAGACTATATAGAATGTCCATGTATTCCAGTTTAAACATCTAATAAAATTTAAACATATTCAAGTATTTTCAACTTTGGATATTATGTGCATGTGAAGAAAACTCAATTTGCCACACTCACTGAATAAAAAGTTCTTACATTTTCTGAGAAGGTAGTCTTGCTATTTTGGACAGCTTCCCTGAGGACTTTGACGTGGAGATCATCTACGATGGCAGCTGGATGTCGGGTACTGGCACAATGAACCATTGCTTCAATATACCTGTGGGAAGAAAAACAGTAAATGAAACATTTTAATATCACTTAATACTATGATCTGGTCTATCTAAATTATTCCATTTTGTTCCATACCAGATTTTATTCACATTATTTTTGTCTCCCTAGATAGACTATAATCTCCTTGCAGAACAAAATTTCTGCTTTATTCCTTCATTAACTAGACAGCAGTAAGAATATCTAACTTAATAATTAGTTCCTGGGTGTTTGATCATTTTATGCTCATCAGCCCAAAATCAAAAAGTAAAAAATATAATGCAATATAATGATTATAAAATTGCAATACATAATTATTTAGGCTGAAAAAGTAATAAATGATAACTAAAATATAGACCTTTTAAAACATATTTTCATTTTTGTTCAATCAAAATAGCCATCATCAACATTCTTTTTTATGAAAATATTATATCACATATACTAACCATATTACATACATTTATTATTTTATAAAATAGTAGTTGTATTTTTAGACAAAATTAATACCTGTCTAAAGCCTCAGCCACGAGGGGAGTCAGTACAATATCAACGGTTCCTTTGACTTCAACTATGGCTGTTGTCCTGGTCTGAGAGACTGGCTGATCCAGGGTCCACTCTTCTGTTAATGTTTCATCATCTGTGTTATCAACGGCTTTCTTATCCAGAGGAGTATATGGTGTACTACACAATTTAACAAGCAAAGTATATATTAAAAAGACCATGAAAAAGAATAGAAATTGGAGCTTCCTTAGAATGAGTTACACTGATTTTAACTTAAACTTATATTTATTTCACTTAAAAATTTCATGAAATTGGATTAGATATTTTACGTCCCAAATACTCTTGGAGGACAAGACAAATGAGGCACTAAAATACAAACTGATCAAAGATGGTTAATGTATCAAATGACAAAAAATTTTGTTAATGTATTTACTTGATTAGGCTTTTCCAAAATACGAAAATTACAATACTGAATTCTTGTTAGTTTCTAATTTTGACATGCCAAGTTATGGTTTGCATAGTACGTCTAAAAGAAATGCTACTGACTTTATACAAGTAGGCAAAGCCATGACAGACAACAGAGTTGAGTTATTTGGGGCAATTTATTCATAAAATAAAGACTATAGTCAAGTAAAGAGTGGCTATTCTTCAGAATAAACTCTACATTATCTCATAATCAAGAAAGATGACTTTAAACCTCAAAAGTATGTAATTTTAACTTACTTTGAAGTTGATCCTGAAAGTTGCATTCCTCTGTCTAGTAAAGAGTTAGCTGTGAGCCCCTGTTTGATAACCTAGAATAATATAAAAACATTACTTATAGCCTAGAATTTTAATATTAATTATTCTCTAATTTTATGCTATCAGCTCATATTTGTGAATATCCAAATTACCCTGTTAATATGATTTTGATATATGACATAAATGTTTAACAGATAAATTCAGAAAATATTCAATTGGCAATTTCATTTTCTGATTATTCAGAGAAACAACAGAGCAGGGCAGCAAAGATTCAGCAATGAGAGTAAAAGACTATATACAATGAAAGCTTAAAAGCCAAGTGCTTCAAACTATAAACTATGTCCATTACCCTCGCCACTGAACATCAAATGCTTGTCACACAGTAGTATATAATAAGTATCTGAATTTTAAATGAGTATATTAACGTTTAGACACTTTTTTTTGACTAGTTCAATTTTTTACTTTTTCTTTTTATTTATTGAGTTATAGTCAGTTTACAATGCTGTGTCAATCTCTGGTGTACAACATAGTTTTTCAGTCATAGATGAACACACACACATTCACCCCCATACTCTTCTTCACCATGAGCCACTACGAGATCTTGACTATATTTCCCTGTGCCATACAGTATAAACTTGTTCATCTAGTCTGTATATACCTGTCAGTATCTTATCTCGAACTCCCAGTCTATCTCTACCCACACCCTCTCCAAGCAACCACAAGTGTATTATATGTTTCTGAGTCTGTTTCTGTTTTATATTTAAGTTCATTTGTCTTCTGTTTTTTTTTTTCATTCCACTTATGAGTGATATCATATGGTATTTTTCTTTCTCTTTCTGGCTAACTTCACTTAGAATGATATTCTCTAGGGACATCCATGTTGCTGCAAATGACATTTTGTTGTCATTTTTATGGCTGAGTAGTATTCTATTGTATAAATATACCACAGCTTCTTTATCCAGTCATCTATCGATGGACATTTAGGTTGTTTCTATGTTTTGGCTATTGTAAATAGTGCTGTTATGAACACTGGGGTGCATGTGTCTTTTTAAAATAAGTATATATGCATATGTAAGTATAAACCACATAAGATTCTTGAATTGTTGAATCAGTTCAATAAGATTTTATATGCTCAATTTTGGTCTTTAAAATCATAAAAAGCCCTCTTAAAATTTATAATTCTATAAAAATCCTTCCATGTTAAGTATTATTACTAAATATTTTGACTTTTTAGCTTTCCTTTAAAAAGCAATTTACAGAATATATTACAGAGATGGACAATAATCAATTCATACTAAATTATAAGATCTCAAATATTAAGTGTGGAGAACTGGATCTGCATAGAAGCAGTTATGGATTAATAGAAAGAACACTAATTATTAAAAAGAACTTCAAAATTTTACTTTTAAGACACACAAAATATGAATTCAGAGACAACCTTACAGCACAATGGAGACACAGACTATATGTTAATTCTTAATAGTGTGACAATCAAGTCTGAAACTATTCCTCAATTTTATATGCCTAAATTTATAATACTCCTCAGTAACCCTGAGGCCTACTGTCATGTATGAAGCCATGACTTGAGGAATTCTATCTTTCAGAAAGGCAGCTAAAATGATCAAGAGAGTAATACTCATCTTCCTAAATAAATTTATCAGTTGAAACTAATGATTTGGCTCATACCTTAAAAGTTGGAACAGAAAGCTGTTCAAATGATGATGAACTTTCTTCACTGGTTGGTGTATCCAGATCGAGAGGCCGATGCAGCGAAGACTTAGAGGTTCTTTTGTTGGCTGGATGCTTCACTGACCAATTAATTACCTGGAACTGTGTAAGGTAAGTCTGATAGCAATTCATCACAGGTTGTTGAGAAGTAATCTGTTCACTCTCTACTGTTTTCTCACTTTCTACAACATACAAATGTTCTATAACATCATCTTCTCCACCTAATGCAGAAACAAAGGAAGCCTGGGAAGGATGAGTTTTGAAAGGTAGAGTTCGGGCATCCTGAATGCTTTCTCCAGGGCCAGTAAGTGGTCCTTCTACACTGTGATATATGGAACCCCTACTGTAGTCAATCTGCTGGGCTTGCTTTTTCTTCTTTTTTCTACCTGGATAAGTTCCAGGGCCTTCATCACTGCTAATGGGCTCAAATTCTTCAGCTGCAGAAAAGTAGGCTTCACTATCAGCCATGGACATGCTGGAATCCATTGATCGATACTGATGAAAGGAATTAGAGTCTGCTGATGGTGTGTATGGAAATGAACCGAAACTTCTTCTCTGCTTTGGTGAGTCTAGGACATTCTCATCACTTCGGGAGACATCACTACTAAACTGGACTCCAACTGTAACAGGCTGCTTGTCCCCATAAAAAGCAGCAGTAAGGCTCTTGGTACTTCCAAGTCGGGTGGAACATACAGAGGCCTGTCGTTTCAAAGGAGATCTCAGAGATTGACTTACTGACTTATCCTGAGTATTAGGAGACACGGGGCTGTTTCCTGAAATTTCTGTAGGAATGCTAAAACAGAGAGCAAAACTATTACCATTTACAGCATACCATATAATTTACTCCAAGTATAAATAGAAGGACTTATAAAATCCTTTCTGTAATTTTAATCATTTATTTTACAAATAAAGGCAAATGTAAAATTTTACAATAAAACATATATACAAAGTAGCAAAACAGCACAGTATGTGTTCATATCCCATATAGTTCCAAAAAAAAAATTAAGGCAGCTTAAAACACAATAAAAACTGAAAGAAACCCAGAGTATAATCTTCTATCCATAATGCATGGACACTAAAGCATTTATAAGTTTTTTCCCCCATATCTTTTAAAAGCTTGTCCAACAAAATATATCAGGGACCTCTGATTAAATGAGAGGAAATAAAAGAGAGAAATAAATCATAGATAATCCCAGTATTTCTGACTTCGGCAACTGATGTAGTAGTGCCATTTACTGAGGCAGAACAAGTTGAGCATAATAGGCACAAGGTCATTTGTTATATGTTGAGTTTGAGGTCTCCATGAAACATCCATGTAAAAACATTAAGAAAGGAGCTAGGCTTATATGCACCAAGGTTTTGGATGGGGCTTTTACATGTATAAGATGTTAGCTATAGATCATAATTGAAGCCAAACACTTACTAAAAGTGCCTAGGAAAACAGTACAGTGAGTGGAGAAAAGGGTACAGAATAGAGTTCTGAGGGATAGCAACATTTAACAAATGGCAGGCTGAAAGAGGAAGAGAAAGAAGAAAGGGAGGGAAAAAAATGCAGGACATGGAAATAGAGACTGAGAAGGAATAGACAAGGAGATGGGAAGAAAATTTGAAACGTGCTATCACGTCAAGAGGAAAGTCTGTTTTAAGAAGTGAGTAGCCAACTATCAAGGGGCCAAGAGGAGGACCAAAAAATATTCACCACACTGGAAGGATAATATCCACGTGTTAAAATGGTTCATTCTGAGTGGTGAGATGACAAGAAATATTCCTGTATTTTCCAAATATCTGGAATGAATATATATGTATTACTTTTGTAATCAGAAAAACAGTATCAAATGGACATTTAAAAATAGGTTTGGGGGAGAGAAAATTTTCTACAATGAATGAGCTGAGAGGGGAGAAGTTTTTCCCACCATAATTTTAAGCACTTACAATCCTATTATGATCAGATATCTAAATCTAACTGCATACTGACCTTACTTGGCCATCATCTCTTTTCGAACTATGCAAGAATTCCTTTTGAACCAAATGGTCATCGGCGACAGAGGAAGGACTTTCCTTTTCACCGGCCAACAGAGGCTGTGCAGCACTCGAACTGCTGTTCTCTTCTGAGGACGAGGATGAGCTATGGGATCGTAATGGTACCTGAAGACTAAGGTGCTGAGTTTTTCTCTCTACTTCTATTCCAACTGATTTGTTTTCCCATTCTTTCCTCTTCATGCCATTCACATTACCTAAACAAATGAACAAAAAAGTAGGTTACATAAATATAATAATTTCAAAAGCAATTTATGAAAAATACGAGAACTTAATCCAACTCCGTTTTTAAGTATATAATCATTTTTAAAAAGCACAAGTAACTAATTGCACATAGGAATGTGCTAAACACTACAGAAAGATACCAACATGAGTATGACTCCAGAGTCCATAGACAGTGAATTTTTTCTTCTTTTTTTAAACTATTTATATGAAAAATTTTCAAACTTAAAAAACTTTCAAGAGTGGTACAAAGCCACCAAAAATCTTTTACTTGAAACTACCTTTTTTAAACATTTTGCCCAATGTGCTCTACTTATATACAATAAACATAATAGTTTTTGAACCATCTAAGAGTAATTTGCAGACATCATGGCCTTTCACCCTAAATAGTTAAACAATTATGTCCTAAGAGTAATTCAAAACCACAGTATAATTATCAACTTGGTACATTTGGTGTTTATATCATACTGTTATCTAATCTACCATGTGCTTTCCAATTTTCTCATTGACCCAATAATATCCTTTAAAGCACTTTTGCCCTCTCCAGTACAGGATCCAATCTGGGATTGTATATTATTGCTTTCAGTTGTCATTGCCTTCTTTAATCTGACATTTCCTCAGCCTTTTATAAGAGCCCTGTGATGTGTTATGTAAATTGGGAGTGGGGAGGGATAAAGGGAGAGTTGACAGCTGCTTAGATCCAAAAACCAACCATTGCACTGCTTCCCCTCTCCTTGTGCTACCCAAGAAAGAGGAACCTGCTGATAGGAGAAAAAAAATCTCCCAAAGCAGAATGCGGTTCTAAATGGAACTTAAGGGGTAAAAAGTCATCTCTTTCAAAAGAAAAATGGGCTTGATTCACTTTTAAGTGATAGAAAATTAGTGTTCACTGACCTTTCAAGGAAATTTTTGGTTCTACCAATATGCCCTCCTTGATTCTATCCTGATACTGTGTATCTATACTTGGCTCCTGGAAAACTGAACTATCAGAAAGTCAGATACTTATGTAGGAACTAATTCCAATCTTCTCTGCACAAGAAGCTTACAGCAATTTACCAATTACAAGTCACTCCTGAGAGAATCACTAGGAGATATAGACACTCCTCATTATACATTGTAAGAATTAGAATGAAATTTCCTTTGTTCACTGTTATTTGCTATTTTCCCCCTTTTATATCCAGTGTAAATTCTCTGTAGATTTTATTCCTTGAGTTTTTGATGGTTACATTTTGATCTGCAAGTTAGAAAATCAAGCAAAATCATAAGTGACAATTGTAGTACGGTGGGAAGAACTAAAGTGGCTTCAGTGACCCTGATTCCAGTTACTGCTCAGCCATGTACATGACTGTATGACTTCATGCAACTCAGTCTCAGTGATGAACCTCACCTACTTCACTATAAACAGGAAAAATAAAGAAATCATATGGTAGCTTGGGGGTGAAATAAGAAATGTGTATGAAAATTTTAAAAACAAACATTATTCAAATGTGGGAAAGTAATATTATAAGAAGACAGCTAAGTTAAATTTCACTTAGCATCTTCCTTGTCCTTTAAATGTCAAGAAGTTTTGGTGTTTACTGATTTTATAAGATAATTGCTCTTATTCTGGTAAAACTGCTGAAGTCAAACAACCTTAAAATAACGTGTACAAATTTATTAATATTCAGTGAAAAATCATTCAAATAAGAATTTGGCAGATGTGGTAGCCCAGCTCTTTCCTCTAAAAGCTCCTTACACATGGGAAATTGATAAACTCTGAGAGTTAAAACTACTTCTTTCCTATCTTTGCCTACTGACAATAGGCAGAGGTAAGTTAACATTTGTTAATGGATCAAGGGGAAAAAAAGGCTAAATATTGGTGAAATATGAAGACTTTTCTACATCTTACTTTCTGACATCAGGGGCAGCTTAAACAATAAATACTGCACTTAATTACAGGAATACACAACAAAGAAACCCAAAGGAAAATGCATTTCTGAAGTCTTCGGAGAAAAAAACACTAGATAAGTTTAAATCTAATATACCTAAAGCCACCATTCACTGCTCATACCAAACTCACGTATTGGCAAAGTTATCCTACAGGCTTTAAGGAAAGACCACATTTCTCTTCTTGACATGTACAATTTTAGTGATAAGAGAATATTTTGTAAAAGTAGTTGATACCATGAGGGCCGACGGTATAAATATTACTACTGACAAGTTTGTCCTAGAAAAATAAGCCAGTAAAACAACCAATACCTCAAAGCACAGTTATTCCCAAGTATATCTCTGGAATCTGGGTTCTAGGGAAATACTGATTTATAAGGAAATGTTTAGGTAAGCTGAGCTAGGAAAATCACCCACGTTAACAACAGGACATCTGAATAGTAGACCTATTTTTGCCCTGTACAACTCTGAAAAACTCATTAGTCTTATCTGGCTTTAGTTAAATCACTTGCAAAACAGAGATGTTATACTAATAAGAATGCTCAAAAAACTGAGTTGAACAAAGTAACACTGAACTTCTCTCAGAATGGCACAGGGATGAAGACAGTAAAAGATTAGCACAAGTGACAACACATTACCATCTACAATTTTGGGAACTTCTTTGGTAATAATCCATTCTCCAGGCTGCAGCAGAGACTGTCCATAATACATATCAGACTCCGCACTCGTGCTTGAAAATGCAGAGCTACTGGAAGGTGTCAGCTCTTCAAGCTTGAAGAAATCTAGGCCGGTTACTGTGCCGCCAAAGAACCTGCAGCCACCAAGACAACCACACTTGTTCCTACACCTCTTATTCTTCAGGGTATCATCTGGCCACAAAAACCACAACCTAAACAGAATGCAAAACGAAATAGACAAAAGAATAATGTAACAAAAACTCATTAAGAAATGAGAAACTTTTGATCGGATAATCAGTTGAATTTAATTGTTAATATTTTCAAAAGACAAGTTAAACATAAATACACAGATTTATTTTTACTGGTAAGTATCTTTTCAATTATTCTGCCTTTCTAAAACAAGCAAACAAAAAAAAGTCTCACCACAGTGAGATGAAAATAAGTAGGAACGATAATAAGAGATAAAACATACTAAAGAAAAAAAAAGCTAAAAAAAAAAAAAATTAAACATTTAAATCCAATTTAAAAACAGCAGTAAACATTCTCAAAAGAACAAAAAATTTAAATATTAATCTAAAAAATATACCAAACTATAAGTATACATTATGCTTAATAGATAATTTATTATATTTAACACTTCAGAGCCTATTTTATATGGTAAATTTAGTACACCAAAATATTATAAATATGGGGCAAGAAAGATATTTCTTAAATAAAATAAAAATAATGCACCATTCTATATTTTAGAGAAAAAAATTGTAGTAATCATGTAATAAGGACTCTGAATGAACTATTAAGAATTTAGACAATAAAAGTAAATGTCTATAAAAATGCTTCAGGTTCTGTAAGTGACCCACACACAAAACCATCAGCATTTATTTTAACTCCCTGCTTTTCTTAAAAAATATTATTTAATACAAATCTGGGAAATATATATTCCTTTTTTTACATTAAATAATAAAACTTCATATTAATAGTCCATTTTTCTAAGCATTTTCACATGCATCATCTCACTAGAAAGACAGAATAGGTATTATCAGTTTCATTTTACATTCATTCATTTATATTTCTTGAACATATCTATTAGGGACTTTGTATTGTGCCAGGCAAAACTGATATAGGCCTATCCATATCAAGTTTACAGACAGAGGCAAAGACAGGCCACCAACAAGAATATATGAACATAAATAACAGTAAGTGCTCTGAGGAAAAGAACAGGGCATTGTGACAAAGAAAACAGGGGCAATCTTTCAAAAAATATATGACATGTGAAAGATGAGATGGAATGACTATATCAAATTCAAAGTGAAGGAATAAATATATGACATTAGAAGAGGAACGTCAGTCTAGATAACACAGAAGGAAAAATATGTGTAACATACGTAAAGCACCTGATGCAAAATCTGGAATACAGAAGCTGCACAACAAATGGAGGCTCCCGTCCCCTATCTTCATATAAACCAGTGCCCTAGCCCTCAAATTTCAGCTTGCATTAGAATTACCTGGAGGGCTCATTAAAATACAGAGAGCTGGGCTCCACCTCCAGAGTTACTGACCGAGGTCTGGGAAGGCCTGATTATCAACAAGATCCAAGGAGATGTTGGTGCTGGTGGTTTGGGAACTATGCTCTTCAGAAACACTGATCTAATGAAACTAATGGTCTATGAGTCTAGTAACTTTTCCAGTTATTTCATAAGTGAAAATACCTACTCCCCAAAACTTCTGGGAATCAAACATGCACTAAGGCAGCCAAAGCTGAAGATCAATGAACTACCGTGTAGGGAGAGGCAATTCACCGTGGGCCCTAAACACCCCTACCCATTCTTGCTAGATATGCCAAGAATGCAAGGCTCTGACCAGGCCATTTCTCAGGGTTGTGCAGATAGTGAGCAACCTTAAAGGATGAGGTAGTGTCTTATCCTGGAAAAGAGCAGGCTTGCTTCCACTTACTACAACAGTGGTAGAATCCCTAAGTTGAGTGTTTCTCTTTTGTAATGCATCCCAAAGTATGCAAACATCTATCATGGGTCTTCTGTCACCCCCATGGGACTCAGGGATAGGGGTACCAGGTTTACCAAATAAAAATAAGCTTGTCCTATGCAGTATTTGGGACATACCTAGACTAAAAACTTATTTGTTGTTGGTTTTTAAAAAATATTTATTTATTATTGTATTATGTAACTATTTTTATTTTGGCAAGGTGGGGGGGTAGGTAATTAGGTTTATTTATTTTTTCAGAGCAGGTACCAGGGATTGAACCCACCACCTCGTGTATGCTAACCATGCATTCTACCACTTGAGTTATACCCTCCCCCATACTTGTTGTTTATTTGAAGTTCAATTTTATCTGGGCATCCTGTATTTTATCTGGCAATACTACTTGGAGGGCACAGGGAACCACTGCAAACACATATGACTCTGGCCAGTGCTTTTGCAGTGAGTAATAGTCCTCTGTCTCTTACCAGGTTTCTAATGCCTTCTGCCAGCACTCATGAAACTGCAGGCTAATTTTTTGGCTTGTAGTAGGATGAAATCTCAAACCCTTCACAATTCTTAACAAACCAGAGCACTGAAACCAACCTAAACGAGGCAACTGGAACCACTTAAATCACACGGAGCCACCTCCTTAGCTTCACTAGCACTTTGCTCCACCACCTGATCTATCAGAACAGGCACTCTGTTCATACTAACAGCTTTCAGGGCAAACAAAGAAACCAAAGTTGTTTTAAACAATATTCTCCACAAATGAACTTCGGCAACTTTTTAAAAAGCAGATATAATCATTTTTTAAGGACCATTTCTTAAGCTTTAGGTACTTTTACTCTTCTCTGCAGTTGTGAAGGCCTACAAAAGAAGTACCATAGAAGAAGTGGTGATTAGCAATGGTGTTTTCTACGAATGACAAATTGGAAGAGGAGAGCTGTGGTGAGAGAGAAAGGGTGTAATGCTTTACAAAATGTTACTTGAGGACCAGTAATTTAAATTTGTTTCACTGTTAACATACACAGCATGGCTTAGGAACACATCAAAAAATAATGTTATATCCAGCAACCACACCATCATCAGAGATGACATATACAATGTAATTACTTAAATATCAGGCCCTTAAATAGTCATTGAGATGTACCCAGCACAATCATATTAGGTCTTTAAGATGTTCTTATTCCATTCCTAACAGTAGAATTTCCTCTGCAATTATCTAATAATTTTTATCTAGACTTGAGACTATTACCATTCTTAAATTTCACTTACCTCTTAGTTCTGGTATCATGAGTTTCTAAGAATTGTCTTTGTGCCTCATGCTTAGAATGATGATCAGCAGCTAACGCAATATCAACAGTAATGAGTCCTAAATTGGCTGACCCAGCTTCAAGCCAGTAGGCCCTCCGCAGCACTGCAGGCTGAAGTCCAACTCTGGAATTGTTCAATTGCTCAATGTACTGTCTCACTTGAAAATCCTGAATTGCAGCACTTATTCCTTCTCCAACTGACTGATTGTGGAGATTACAGTTTGCAACCCGAATTGCACCCATCTAAAGGTGAATGAAGACAATGAAAAAAAAGAACTGAAGTTTCTGTATTTTTAAGCAACTTACAATAGACTACAGAATTGGTAATTATTTCAAATTGCATGAAAAACAGAAGAAGAAAAGGGAAAGGAAAAAAAGAGAATGGGGAAATAGAAGAGGTAAATGTAACAGAATAAAGATAACAATCAATTAAAAAAAAAGGATAAAAAAAAAAAAAAGAACACAAAGCCAAAGAAAAATCAGGGAAGAAAGAAAAGCTAGAAGGCTAGTTAAGTAATGAAATCACAGAATCTTAACAAGACTCAATTTTAAACAGTAACCCTTAAAGCAGAAGTGGCAAACAAATGTTTTCAGGAGACAGATAGGAAATATAAATGCATAAAACCTAAAGGCATTCAAATCGAATTTTTAAAAATTTACCAATTTACATTCCTGCCATAAAAGCAACCTACTAGTGTATGTCCCTGCCATAAAACAAGGTTATAATAATTCAGTTAAAGTAAAAAAGTAGTAAAGTATGCCATAAAAAAATAAGACTGGAAGAGAACATGGATGAGTAAAAAATAAAGTTATCCCCTGGAATTTTGTTGTATTCTGTGAGATGGTAAACTATAAATAGGTGTTTTATTTCAAGAAATGGAGGTTTGGTTTGGTAAAAAGGAAAAAGAATTAACACTGGTCAAGAAATAGGCAAATATGTACCTTTATATTTGTAGCACAGCCATGCTCCACAATATAAATATCAGCTCCATCTACTGCTAAACGAGTCATAGTATATTTCAGATCATCTGAAGTTGGACAAGGCCCAGGAATACAACTCAGCTAAAATGAAAAGGCACTGAACATTTAATTCTTCATCATCTATTCATTATTTTGATACTAAAATCTGCTTATTTAAATAAACAAAATTCTGCATACATGTGTACTTTAAAATATCACTCAATTAAATTTCACTTTTTTATAATGATAAAGGATATACATCTATAATTATATATATATTTAATGATAAAATAATCAGCAATTCAATCAAGTCTTACTGATTAGAAAACTAATCATAAGTAACCATGCGCCATTTTCACTCAAAAGTGGTAAGTGGCAATTTTAAACTGACAGAATACAGATATAACTTGTTAATGAAACTCGAAAAGAACAGCCGAAGTAAACTGATAAACAATGTCACAGGTTTATAAGAACTGTATAGGAGTTTAAATTTGTAATTTTTTTTAAAGAGTATGCCATAGTCCATGCATACACACACACACAAACACATGACTATTTTTACCCACATCCACAAGTATATGAAATATAAATTTTATGATGATACCTAGGAAAATCCACACAAATTTTCTTTTTGTTTTACTCCTCAAAACATAGATTTGGTCATGATTAGGTTGGAAGAAAACGTACACATCACCAACTTCAATGAACTTCTTTGGGAAATGGCAGCCCTGAGTAAATTACCAGCCCAATAGTCTGTACCCTGCTCATTAGTGACAAAGGCAGGACTAGAAAGCAGGTGCCTTGCAAGACAGTCAGTGCTCTATACGAATATATTTCCTCCACACAAAATAGACCGAAAAAAAACCCAAAAACCTGATCTAAAATGATAGAAAGCATATCAGTGGTTACATGGAATAGTGGCTGACTGCATAGGGTCAAAAAGGAATTTTCTAAGGTGAAAGAAATGTTCTAGATCTTCAGTGGTGGTGAAAATTATACCAGTATATATAACACTTGTCAAAATTAAAACTGTGCAACTTAAAAAGGGTGAATTTATTGAAGGTAAATTATGCCTCAATAAAGTTGATTTTTAAAAAATTGCATTGCAACCTAAAACCTTTGAGTACTAAAAAAAAAAAAAAAAGAGGAGGAGATGCCTGCAAGCATGTACAAATTATCTAGAAGAAATTAATGACTAAAGAACGAATTCCCTGGAGACTAGAGATGTGTTTATAACAAGAAAAAAATAATTTTATTACCAACTACAGTTGTTTCCCTTGTTGTCTGTAAATAAGCACAGGTTATAATTTTTTGGGACATAAAATTAAAAGCAGAATTAATTACTTTCAATTCACAGGAATATACTAGCAAACAATTATAGTTCCTATAACAAAAGAAAAAAGAAAGACACATTGGAAAGAAATTAGAAAGAAAACTTAATTGTTGGCAATGGCTATTTCTATGTAGCAGAATAAGTTATTTTTCTTTTTTGAAGCAGCCATGTTTTCCAGGTTTTCTGAAATAAGCACGCTTAAAAAAAATGTCCCCCATCCCAAAATTCATAAAGAACAGTATTTACTACATAATAACACTCTACATCTCACTACCACTGTGTATCATTTTAGGAATTATAATTTACTGTTCACAACCCTCTTGAAGGTACTGTAATAAGCCTTAGTCATGGTAGTGTAATACTGTGGAAAGAGTGTAAGATTTGGAGTCAGGAAGCTCAGGGAATGCCTAGCATATCTTATCACATTATGGAGAACAGGTATGTTCCAGAAAGGTCTGCAAACAATCTGATGTAAGGAATTTAACCTTCCTCTTCCTTCAATTTCTAAATCTACATAAACACACAGCCATATCCCAAAGAGTGTTAATAATGCAATAACACATGAGTGTCAACAGTAAAACTGTAAGAGATATGATATAATTTTACAATATCTCCATCTGTGAATATATATCTTAATAATTACTTCATATTTTAGATATTTACAACTAAAATAACAAGAGGCGCTGAATTTACAAAGTAATTTTATTAATTGAAAAACCTTAACTTTGATGTTTACTCGATGATTATATGCATTTGATTTAAAGCTGATATCTCTTACCTTTCATTTTGAAAAACGATTAATGTTTATAATACTTCTAACATATTTGTTAACATACCTTGGATTCACAGAACCGACGATCAATTCCATGCTGACATACTATTACTGATTTTGGTCTTTCCAGTTCATACTCCCGGCATACCACATGAAAGACAAATGTCTGCCCCCACTCCAAGAGACAAGCCAGCTACAAATAAGCCACGACAGGTTGACAACACTGTTAGCATTCTAAACAAGTGTTCAGAGTTCAAAAGCTTATCAAGATATTAATACAGCTTGAAAGAACCCAAACAGTGCCTTATATCTGCTACATACTCTACTCGTTAGCCAATATCATGATTTTTCTAACTTGACATCATTTATAAGCTTGAGTTACTTTTCATTTGTGAATGACAAAAAGCTTTGCCAAAATGAAAACTCATTTCAACTGAAAAATTCAACTTCAGCAATTTCTAGAGCAAGTATTTTTCTTTAAGGTTACATTTTTCTTCTTACATGACTGACTAACTGGAATCCTCTGCAAAGAAAAGCACCTAATAATAAATCAAGCTTTGATGTGAAATTTGTATCTATTAAACTATACTGTTGGAAAATCAGGTATTTTGAAGATTAAAGCATTTTTATGCAATATAAGCTTAAGTAAGTATACATCAATTTTTCATCAAATCTTGAGTCTTCTTAAAAAAACCTTGATTTTATAATTGATTAGAGTTGTTAACAAAACACATTGATCTTGTAGTAACCTATAATGAAAAAGAATATGAAAACAAATAAGTGTGTGCATAAGTATGACTGAAACATTATGCTGTACACCAGAAATTGACACAACATTGTAAACTGGCTATACTTAAATACATACATACATACATACACACACTGAGACATGGGTATACATGACATTATTCCCCTCCAAAAAAGTACATAACTTCAACTTTCAAAAAACATGAATTTCACCTTTAAAACATATAAAAAATGGAATAAACACCAAAAGTACTTATGGATTTATGAACCTTGCAGGAAATAGTGATGCCAAGATTCTAGTGCAGCAGAAGGAGAATGTTTCATCTTCCAAAAAGGGCAACGTGTTTGAGATTCTAGCAATCCTTAGATTAAAGGAATTGTGTCAAGTCTAGGAAGATCAGCATGGCTTCACTGCATGCTTGTTTGGGAACAAATGATTTTGTTACAAGCTTCAGTTTGTGTATATAAGAGACAAAAAATGGCAGGTAAGAAGAAGATAGTTATGAGGGTAGTGAGCATTGAATATTTGTTTTCATCCATTATTATTAATTTCTTTTCATTCATTTTTATATTAAATACCCCTTTTCAATTCCATTCATTTTTCTATTATTTCTAGAATCTTAATTTTAAATGCCCTCCCAACAATTTCTTTCAAAGTGTCTAGAGTCTTTATTCACCTGCTTGTTGCCACTACCCTCCTCTAAATTTTGTTTCACACCCATTCTGTAACCTTTTATTAAAAATTGAGTATATACATTTCTACCACGTTCCAGTCTTCTTAAATGCCAAGATAAGTAGGAACATTACAAATACAGGCATACTTCAGATATTGTGAATTTGGTTCCAGACCACTGCAATAAATTTGCAGTATTGCAAATATCACAATAAAGCAAGACACAGGAATTTTTTGGTTTCCCAGTGTATGTAAAAGTTATGTTTACACTATACTGTAGTCTATCAAGTGTGCAACAGCATTATGTCTAAAAAAACAATGCACACACCTTAATTAAAAGATACTTCATTACTAAAAAATGCTAAGCATCACCTGACCCTTCAGTGAGTCATAATCTTTCTGCAACAGTAACATCAAGATCACTAATCACAGATCACCGTAACAAATATAATCATGATGAAAAAGTTTGAAATACTGCCAGAACTACCAAAATAAGACAGACACACAAATTGAGCAAATGTTGTCAGAAAAAATGGCACCGACAGATGTGCTTGATGCAGGGCTTTAATTTGCAAGAAAAAAATCACAAACGCTGTGAAGTACAATAAAATGAGGTATGTCCGTATGTGGCTCAACAGGTGAAATATTACAGTGATATGGCTGCTCAACTAAATTTCAATGGTCAATTTCTAAATATTGTCAGCCCTCCATATCCACAGGTTTTACACCTGCACTTGGCTAAATCCATGGTTGGTTGAACCTGTGGATGTGGAACCTGCAGACAAGGATGGCTAACTGTAATCCTTAAATCCTCGGCATCTTCTAAAGACTGAGTAGGACAGTGAGGGGAAAGAGGAATGTATCCAAAAGGATCACAACTAGCACTCTAGACCAGATTTACTTACCAGTAAATTCTTTTTTTTCTAAACCAGTATCCACGTTACTAAGTGCAGGTACAAATGATGATGCTTTGGGACATGACAAATAAGAATCATGCCACCTTAATATCATAAATGCTACTTTCAAATACTACTTAAGAAATATACAAGAGAAGGGGGAGGGTATATAGCTCAGTGGTAGAGCACATGCTTAGCATGCACGAGGTCCTGGGTTCAATCCCCAGTGACTCCTCTAAAAATAAACAGTAAAACCTAATTATCGTCCTCCTGCAAAAAAAAAAAAAAAAAAGAAAGAAATATACAGGATGGTAAAATTCTTAGAGAATTATTCTGTGCACTGAGAAAACAAGATTGTTCCAACAGCGGAGAGCCAAGTAAGATAATTTTAATAATATATAACTTGATTTCCAGAAATTTCTCATCATGAGTTTTTCCCAGAGAAAGTCTTGAATTCTTGAAAGTATTACCCAGAACTATAAAACATTACACCCATTGATTTTATGTAGCCCAAAAGTGAAACTTGTCTGTGCCTTACCTATTGCTAAGAAAATTCCATATGGTCAGCAGAAATGCAATGAAAATTCAAACAGGCATACAACTTATTCTTGGGGAGATGAATGAGTAAAGGAAAAAGAAAATAAGTCAGGAGCTAGCCTTCAGAGAACATACCTGTGGTGCTGTGACCTTAGCTGTAAGGCTTCCAGCCTGCACATCAATTAACCATGCATATTCTAAGGAATCACTTCCCAAAGGAAGACCTTCTGCTGAGAACATAGCATGTGCTCTCAGCTGGAGACCCGACAAATTGATGTGACCTTCCCTGAGCACTTCATCCACAGGAGGTCGCTGCTGAAAGCAATAATAAGACTGTAAGAATTATAAGAAAAGTCAGCATTATAATTTTTAGTTGTTTTTCGCATAGACAAAGAGTAGAAACGTGCTATTTGGGAAGTAAGACTTTGGGATCCACAAGCTCCTAACACAACCTTGTACTCATAAAAATAGTCTGAGTTAAGCTTCTTTAGTGACAATATCCATAAGAGCCCAACTGTAAAGCAAGACAGCAAAGTCCTAAAAGAATGCAGATCTCTGATTGATAACTGCCTCAATGAATAAAAAAAAACAAGAATTCTGTCTGACAGGGAAAAAAAGAGGCCTATCTTTTGTGGTAAGGCAGGAATCATGAGATTAAAATATTAAAAAGAAGAAAATAATATGGAAGAACAAAGACCATTAAAACCATAAAACAGAAAACAAATGAAGAAAGCCATCTTCCATATAGATTTTCATAATTATGTAAACAGAAAAAGGATCTTACAGAGAATAATTACATATTCACAACTAAAAAGCAGCAACATTTCAAAGAGAAAATTTCTAAAACCTACTCAGAAAGCTAAAAGATATGTCCTAAAATAGGGTATTCCATGGAACACTAGTTCCACAGATTGTTTTTAGGAACACAGAATCAAGTAAGTTTGGCAATGCTCTACCCATCCGTCACCAATTTCTACAGAATCTGCCTCCCAGTCTCTCACAAATGCACTGAGTTTCTTCCAGCTTCAGTGCTATCATCCTGGTACAAATAATATGATCTCTTACCAGGACCTTTTCAAAGCCTCCTAGCATTCACTTTCACATCTCTCTGCCCCATATTCTACAAAACCACCACAGAGATCTTTCAAAAAGGCAAATTTTATCATGATCATACCTCAAGACCATTCATGCTACCAAAGCACCTTATACCTCTCCTTGTAGAACTTTTTACACTTGACACTATTTTCCTTAATTTTTCTGTGAGAGTCTTTTTAGTGCGTATGTGCAGGCCACCTTACAGGCCTGGTTTCAACACAAATTTTAGGAAATGCATTTGTAAAAAAAAGTGTTTTTAAGGATAGTAAATCTAATTCATAAGGGATTCTTCAAAGGTCATGTTAAATTTCTGATGATAATAATAGCTTTAGAAACTCTTCTGATACATTTATTTTATTTTCATCTAAGTCATGTGACAGTATATAAAATCACCTAATCTCTCCAGGCATCAGTTCCCTTATATTTTATCTGAGGGAGCTGGGGAGGATCATCAATAAAGATCACTTCTGGCACTGAGATTCAGTAATTCTCAGTGTAAAGCCCTGGATAGGTTGCTTCCATAGCTTCGCAATTGTAAATAATACTGCACTGCACGTGGGTGTGCATGTATCTCTTTGAATTAGTGTTTTCATTTCCTTCGGATAACTACCCAGAAGTGGAATTGCTAAATTACACGGCAGTTCTATTTTTAATTTTTTGAGGAACCACCCTACTGTTTTCCATAGTGGCTGCACCGGTTTACATGCCCACCAACAGTGCACAAGGGTTCCCTTTTGCCCACATCCTCACCAGCATTTGTTATTTGTGTTCTTTTTGATGATACCCATTCTGACAGATGTGAGGTGATTGTGGTTTTGCCAAGCTATGGAAACAACCTAAGTGTCCATCAGTGGATGAATGGATAAAGAAACTATGGTGTATATATAGTATGTATGTATGTATATAAAGAGCGAGAGAGGGAGATAGAGAGGGAAAAAGGCAGACAGTGGGGTGCAGAGGGGGAGGTTTAGGGCATAATGACTTTATCTGTCACTGCCACTCAGCTTATCTATTTTTATTATTTTTAGCCACACAGATTATCACAATGACTATCCAAATGCATTTTCCATGAATGCAGAGGGCCCACACATGTATCTGAGCTGCCCACACATGTATCTGAGCTAGGAAAAGACAAGGAAGGATCCTCTCCTACAGTCGTCTGAGAGAGCATGGCCCTGCCAAATACACTGGTTTCAGGCTTCTAGGCTCCAGAACTATGAAAGAATACGTTTCTGCTGTTTTAAGCCACCCAGTGTGGGGTACTCTGCTACGGCAGCCCTGAGAAACTAACACACATCATCAGATGATCAGGTAAAAAGTTTGCAATTTCCTCATAAGTCAGACACAATAATCCACCCATTGCATTAGATCCTTAACCTTGAAGCTCTGCACTAAGACTGAGATGAGAAGCTCTGCTACTTGGAATAAGCAGCTACAGTTGAGTGACCCAGAGCTGAGTCTCTGAGAGTAGTCACAGAGTGAAGGTTCCCACCATAAAAGAGTCTTAGTGCAGAGACAAATGAAGAAGGTATTTCTTAGGAATGCTAGCTCTATAAAATGTAAGCAAGGTGAGTAGCTAAGCAAATTCCACGAGAATATGTATAGACTACACTTGTCTTCAGGGTGAACTATGTGAAGTGTTAATCATCCAGGAAACAAAATATCACCAGTACTTCTACTACTGCCTTGCTATCACCACTCCATCAATTCCTCTTCTAATCACCAAATAAATCATACTTTACACTTTGGTCTCTGTACAAGTTTGCCAATAATTCTATAATTAGGGTTACTGTGAACCCTCAGAATAAGCTTACTAAAATGTATTTTTTTATATCTAGTAAAGTCTTCTGAAAATGCAGTGATTAAAATAGAAGTTGAAGTATCACCAGGAACTCAGAAGAAATCAGAGATACTCACCTAAGATTCTCAGAACCCTGACGTAAGAAGATAGTTACCTTTTACCTTAATTAATTTCCTCAAGAGACTGAAAAAAGGAGATAGACTTCCTCTCTACACACTCACCTCCCAAAATAAAAAACAACCAATTCTAATGGCCCATTAAATTAGAGAGAGAAGGTTTCATGCGACAAGTTAAAATAAAAGTGGTATGCAAGTGAGATCTTTGTGATTAGAGAATAGTTCTGCATCCTGATTTTTGGTGGCAGTTACAGAAATCTACACATGTGGTAAGTGACACAAAACTATGCACACATATTGTACCAATGTCCATGTCCTGGTTTTGATACAGTGCCATAACTCTGTAAAAGATCAACATGGGGGAAACACAGGAACTCTGTATTGCCTTTGTAACCTCCTGTAAATCTATAATTCTTCTGAAATAAAAGTTAAAAAAAAACACATTCTGTGACAAAAACAAGCATGTTAATATTAAGTTTTAGCTACTATGATCTCAGCTACATCAAATATAAATATATACATATATAGATAGTATTATTAAAATTCTATAAAAAATACAGTCAGTTATGGCAAAAGAGTGAAAAGGGGGTATGCTATTTTAAATAAGATGATCAGTTTTACATAGAATCCATAGTAAGTTATCATCCATTGATGATTTAGGGGTGTTAGAGTCATCCTCCTGTTTATAATTTTACTTTGCTTTGCATTAGAATTTATCAGAGTTCCAAAGCACACAACTTCACTAAAAGTAGGGGAGAACCCTAAAGTAGTGGTAGACACCAAGAGAAACCAATGGCATTTTAAAATAATAATAATAAAGTGATAATCTACCCAGGAATGCAAAATATCCCCAATTGATGAATGTCGCTGGTTCTCTTCCAAAGAGCCTCAGGGATATCTTGAAGGAATTAACAAACTATCTTGTAAGTACGTTAGATGAAAATAATAAATTATTGGCCATGTAGATATGCATGTTTTCAAGATGTATGGTCCTGGTTAATATTAACACTTAGGTTGTGATTTTCAACAAAATCTACCAACATTTTATAAAATTAATTTTTCCCCTCCAGTAAATATATGAGAAAGTTGAAAAGTACTTCTTTCCATTTCTAAAAACAATGGATATAAAATATAATTCTTTGGGATCACATATATAAGGAACAGTGGGAAAGAAAAGAAAAAACTAAGATTCTTAAAAAACAATTCTCATACATATGTACACACATACAAAACTTCTTAGTTAATAGGTCTCTAATTTAAGGAACTATATATTCTATGCACAGAAGTAAACACATTGTTTTGAACCCATAAACAGTAATAACAAATCTCTAAGTCTCTACCACAACTCACTTTCACATTACCTGATAGTTATCACTAACAAACACATTCAGGGGCGACAGGACAAGCTGCAGCATGGTCTCCCTAAATCCTTTTTTCATTTCGAAACATAATCTTTCCAAAAAAGCTGTAGGGCACTCTGGACCATCAGTAGTTCCATGCTAAAGTCAAGAAAAATACCATAATCAGGATATAGAAAAAGTGAAAACCAAGGAAGTAAAGGAAAATAAAAATTACACTTATATAATTAAAACACTTTGATTTCTAAAAAGGAGAAGCAGTGCTTATGGACAAAGGTAACTATTCTGTATCCCAGTAAAGGCATTAGGTTTACTAAGCACCTGAGGTGATTTCTCTGCTGTGCAACCCTAGGTACATGACATGGAACCAGTACGTATGCAAGCACTATGCTCTAGGGCCACCCTCTCCCTATCTGGCCTGGCTCCAATGGCCATGGGTTCTTTGGGCAATATAATCTCATTCCAAGTCAGCCCCAACTGGCCCAAGGGTCATCCTCAGAGAAAACCAGGACACTGTGCTGGATCTAAACCTCTGACATAATTCAACCTCCAGGGTCCAGCTTGAATCTCGATTTTGTAATAGGTCCACCATAAGGCCCTAAACTGGTCTGGAGTTAAAGATAAAGGCTAAGAAAGTGTAAAGTCCTAGAAAATCTATCATGTTAACTATAAACCTAGCAACTCAACGCAATGGCAAAATATTCTAAAATTACACAGAACAACAAAGAAGGAGCTAAAATGAAAGAAGAAAAACAAAGTAAAATTATCAATGATCAAGTAATTATACTATGAAAAAATAATAAACTAGCTTTACCAAGATAAAAGAATAAATTTAGAAATTTTTTGAACCTGAATTTTTTTTATGTAAGTGTGTGCACACACATACATAGTTTCCTCTGCTGGGTGGATTTCATGATAAACTCCAGACTATTTTGACACGTAAACACTTACAACAGGAAGACGTCCATGAACTTTGTACAAATTAACAAGTACAGTAATATCCCAGGGACGCAAGGTAAGTGGATGAATTGACTTGGCTGAACTTTCATTTTCTTTTTTGTCATTGTCCATTCCAACAGCAGTCCACCCAGAACTGGACGATGTTGACAGTGACAGAACAGGACTTGATACAACCTCTTCAAAATCCATATACATGTCATCTTCTCCAAAGTAGTTTTCCTATAAACATTAAGATTAAACTGCTATCAAAAGAGATATATATAAGAATAACTTTTCACCTAAAATGGTAAACTAAGCATTTCCTTAACCCTATTTTATGTAATTAGAAGCATCAGTCTATTTCCTTAAAATCTAAACAAGATACATTTAAGACATACACTTACTTGGCTGCTTAGTAAATAAATACTCTATAGCAAAAACAAAAAAAACCCCACAAAAGTTACAGAAGTTTATAGTAAAACTTCATGATAACACCACCTCCAATTATAGCAAAAACTTACAATTTAGGTCCTAAAAGAAACCTATGAAGATTTGTAAGGTTCAGTGGTTTTCAATCTGTGCTTCTCAGAGTTTTGAGGCAAAAACACCGAGACGTCCTTTGAGAAAAGCAGATCAATGCACTAAAAATCAATATGGCTAAATCCAACTAGCTAAATCTGTAATTCATATATTCCAGCTGGAATATTTATCAGGAATGTTTTAAAAGCTTTAATCAGAATGTCCAATTTTGGTTACTGATGGCAAAACATGTAATAAGCAGTTACCAGAACTTCCTGTCACATAGTTCATCATGGTTTATTAAGCAACAGAATTTCAGAAGAGTTCAGCTCAATATTCTGGTTTCTCTAGAATCAGAATTTAAATTTCTTTTTAATTGGAATTATTTTTTCTTCCCATTGATTCTGAATTTAAATTTTCCCTACTTGATCTGTCAGTAGTAATCAAAAGTTGTTAAAATATTCGTTAATATTTTTAACAATATATTTGCTCAATATTAAAACGAAGTCAGTATTTTGGTAAATTCTGCATTTTGATTATTGACACATTTATTTTCTGGCTAGGGTTCTGTACATCAGATTAATTAATATCCTTTCATAGGAAAGGATGCTGAAGGGCCTAAGGTCATTCAGTTAATCAGTGAGTGGCAGGACAAACCTTAAAATCCCAAATCTGTTGAGTCTCAGAACTGGTGTTCTTTCCTCTATTCTCTATTGTTATCTGCCTCTAAATAATACAGGTCCTATTTGGAAGTGCGTGATTTAATTGTGCTTATATAACTCTGAAGCAGGGACAAATTCAAGCACAAATAGAAAGGTAAATAAATATTGTTTTTATCCTAAATTCCAACATTAAAATTTTAAAACTAAAAATAAATGTCTAATTGACTTTAACTAACATTAAAAACCTAGATATTCTAAGCAGTATTTCTCCCTTAGATCATTTGAGAAGCCTTTTCAAAATATACAAGCTATCCCAGTCTTGGAGATGGGTTCAGTAGGTTTGCAGTGGTCATGGAGACCAGAGACAGGTGGAAAATGGAAAAGTTCCATTGGTAATTTTATCTGCAAATGGCCTCCAGACTCAATCATCTCTGCCCCATCTTCCCTCCACACAACTGACCTAAGGAGTCAACGTACACTATGCATGCTTATTAGCTTTCAACATACTAAGAGTTACCAACAAATCATTAGAAATAGGTTATACTTATTTTTGCTAATTTTTAATAATCCTAGCCTGATAATCTCTTATTTTTAAAAGATTCCCTTGCAGGATCTTATAATTTTTAACCTTAAAAAAAAAGATACCTGTAGATTACTACTTAAAAGAAGACTGTCTTGGGTATAATGTTCAATTTGCTACTAAACTCATCTCCACTTAATTATCTAAAACAGAAACTCATATCAGATTCTTTAGGAAATACTGAATCTCCAACATAGTAGAAGACATTTGCTAAAGTGTATTAAATGTGTCAATGACTGTTTTTAAAGAGTTATAAAACACTAGGAGTCTTATGTGAGTTAACACATTTGTATCTATTGAACATTATTAACAGAAAGAACTTTTAAAATTTTAACTCTTTCAAAGTTAGGCTATTATTGTTTAATGTTGGGTGTCTGATTTAGGTTTTGTGGGGGTTTTTAATAAGTGAATTCCATTTTAAGCATTTATTTCTCAAGAATTCACTAAAAAAATTACTAAAAGGTTAACTGAAGTATCTGGCAAGTAGTAATATGTTATGGCAAACTTTTATAGTATTTTAACATTAGTAAATGTACACAAATATTTACAAATAGAAATAAAAATTCTATTTCCATTTTAAACAATCCTAGAAAAATACCATGGACTTACAGAATTGGGAAAGTGTGTTCTCTTGTCAAGTTTGTAGCATGTATGACTTTAAGAATGATAAAATAAGCTACATTTTCAATTTACTAAAGAGTCTTCTGAAAGTTTATTTTCCTAGAGATATTTTTCTACATGAGTGTCAAGGAACCTACTTCAAGTAACAAGAGACTTCCATTTTCCCTCAACTAAAAATTCATGTTTATCTAATGATACTCATTTCTCAAAAAAAATTTTTTTTAAAAAGGAATTATTAACAATAATTAAAAGAAGATGGCAAATAAAATCAGAAATGCAGGGGGAAAAAACATACAAATACTGTTTCCAATATTAAATTTTCTAAAATGGAAACTTGATAGCCAGTCTTCTGTTCAAGACCACTAAAACTATTTTTTTAAATATTTATTTTTATACAATCTTTAAAGGTTTCCTTCCATTTAGGTTATAACAAAATATTGGCTATATTCCCCACGAAAACATTTTTCAATAAGGAAAACATATACGCCATATACACCCTTAATCCACGGTTACTATTTGCTGCCACTGATTTACTATCACTATTGAGGTTCAGATTTCCTTCTTACAGTAAGAAAAAATGTAATGAGACTAATAGAAATCAATTCATAAAAGTAATATAAGTGGTACTGCTATCCAACCTTATGTCTGCAACATAAGAAATGACATGAAGTTTTAATATGATTAAAATGACTTTGGGCTTAGAGTTGGTATGCTGTCTACATCTTCAGAAGATCCCTCATTTCCATAAAATGTCCTCATAAATTATAATGACATTCACTATAGTCTCTTAGAATTCTTTGTAATAATAATGCCAGGCCTAGTTTCTTTTATGGATTTTGGAAGTCAATTTTATAGTCAAATAAATATAGGGCAACTTATTTTTTTTTCCTAGTGTATCCTTTAGAATTTCTTGGAGTTTAATTTTCAACTAAGAAAAATATAATCTCAGTTACATGCATTTTCATATTCTGTTTTCTTTTATATATACATACATACATTATTCATATCTCAAACCTAACTTCTGAAAGTTTTAAAGTTCTAACACTGATACTAAGTAGAACAGAAGTTATACATTAAAACCAATGGAAAAAAAAGTAATAGAGATATTTAAGATAGGATAACATCTCCATGTCAGCATGACACTAAGTCAAGTGAAAAAAAAAAAAAGAAAAGAAAAGAAAAGAAACAAGCTTAAAGACTTACATATATTCCTAATAAAAGGAAGCAGAGAGTTCACTGGGTTATTTTATATAATAAGTCAAAATTTAAAAATCTTACATTTGTTTCAGTAGATACTTCATAAAAGTTCTAAATTAAATTGATGAATACAAATAGTAATATTTAGTGTAACAAACTTTGACACTGCCAAAAGTTATAATAAAATCTGTGATGCATAGTCATAATAAACTACTGACATAGGTAACATATGTGGAATAGAATTTACAAAGAAGTCTAAAACAAAGGCATATATTTCTTTGGGTCTGTGTTCTTTGTTACAGTCCTCTTATTTTTGTTTACGTATTACTATGAAATTTTTTTAATTAAAAAAGCTGAGGTTCCAAGTACATGAGGTAACACAAAAACTAGAGTTAATACATCTCTAGTAGTATTCAAAAGTAGTATTATATCAATAAAACCATTTCACCTGATAACTGAATCACTGTTTATATTTAAATTAAAATATAACTCAGCCCCTTCAGGGAGATTATAGCTTGAAAATTCCATTTTAGATACTTTAAAGTTATTCACATGCAATCCCAAGAAAATATACTGGGAGAAATATCTGAAGACTGTATTAGGCCAAAAAATTGTCACAACAGAGAAAAAAATGTGTGTGTGTGTGTGTTTCTCCCCTTTGAATCTGGAGAATTACTCCTCCAAGAATCTCTAAAATCCTAGGTGAACAAAAGGTAAAAACCAAACAGAAACTATATGTTTCCACAAATGTTAAACACATTTTCCCTTGCGTCTTTTACCTTTAATTATATAATCTGATACTTTATGGTAGTTTTTAGTAAATGTAATATAGTAACTTAAATATTGAGATTTTATGAAACTTCAAAGCTTGTTAGGCTGGCATTTCTTTCAGAGACCCTTTGCTAACAAACCTTGACTCCTTCCCTGGCAAACCTTGTTCATCCTAGACCCTTTCCAGAATTAATTATTCCTGTTACTGTACTTTATGAGATTCCTTGCTAACCTTGGTTCAATAGCCAAACCTCTGCAATTGTGAAATTGCAAAAAGAAGCAAATAAGTAAGCACTGATAAAATTAGACTCACACAAACACCCCATGCCACAAGTAACTCTACTCTTCATAACTGGTAATGCTTGGACAATTAGTCTCTCTGATTATCAGCTGTAGTAAGCATCCAATGGTACAACGGAAATCTAAAGCAAAATGTATCTGCAAAATCCTGGAAAATGCAAAATTTCATCAGGTTGCTAAAAGCGATGTTGGCTAACTGCTCAAATCACAGGTAAAACTATCAGTGATAAGTGAGAATTCGGAAGGCTTAGAGAAGTTGCCTACAAAGAAGAGTAAATCAACGAGAATTTGTCATGACTCGCTAGGGGCTTTTTAGAAGTATGATTTAAGTATCAAAAGAAGAAAAATGACTTTTAGAAAACTGAAAAAGTGCTCAAATATTTTTCTTAAAATAGCCTCTCTTCATAATCATGCTATAGACAGCAACCTTAAAGTGTTACCATAATATGCAATCATACAATTTCAGTGGAAAAATTATACCAAAGTGAATCAACACTTGATTCAGTTCTGCTTAAAGTAGTACATATTCCTCACAGCATATATTTGTGATACTCTGAAATGAATTCATTTCACGTATTTGCTTCAATTTTCAAGATACAGCTCCAAACAAATCTTTGCTTATTATTTACCGTGAAATAAAGTTGTTTGTTTTTATTGGACTCACTTGAAGTAGCCTTTTCCTGATACAATTATCCTCAGATAACAAGGTTCTCTTATACTTTTACTGCTCCATTAATTACAATGTGCTAAAGCTGTCCATATGTATGTCTATCCTGCTATATCCCCCCTGCTTATTTTCTTAAGAATAGGTGTTAGAGCATCTCTATCTCTAGCTATCAGCACAATTCCCAGAATATATGAATTGCTCAAAAAAAAAAAAAAAAGATAAACTGAGGAGCACACTATTTTCAATAAATAATTTTGTAACTGAGTCTAACACCACAAGTCTAGTCAACATTACATACTATATCCTCAACACTTTAAATCGTCCGACTGGCTATTTTAAAAGGTCTCAATTTCAATTAGATGTTAATTGCTTTGCCTATGATTAAAAATATGAAAATTCTTTTAAAAACCATACCTTTATACACAGAAAGGCATTCAATAGAGGTCCATAAAGAGTTATCTGAGAATCTGGAGAAAGTTCCATTTCTACATGAAGTTTATCAGGTGGAAGTTCTGAGGGATCAATAGGTGGACGTGAAGAAGCAGAGGGAGAAGAAACAACTCTGTCTGTTTTCTGGGATGGCCTTAATACAGAGAGCATTGTTTCTTCCATTTCTGACACTGGAAAAAATTGAAGGGAAAAAAATGTTTGGGGGAGGGAGAAAAACACCTCTTAGAAGTTCTTCAAAAAACTATTCACTAAGAAATTCTGTATTTTGCAAATATGAAAGCAACTTATAGTGATAAAATAACTATAGTATATAATGAAAACAAAGCTGAAAGACTAATAATTAAGAATGCAATAAAGAATGGACTTTATTCAAATATGCATGAAAATGCATAAATCAGACTACACAGAATCAATGAAAAATTCCTATTTAAAAAAGGCAACATTCTCATCAAGTTCTGGCCATATGTTGTAAATCTGTGTCACAATTAGGCTTTAACTATACTTGGACATTAAAATATAAAGTTATTTTCACATAAACAGCTATTCAAATGCAGTGTGACATTACCAAGCTCCATATATAAGAAAGTTATAAAAACTATTCTCTAAAACTGGAAAAAAATTCACTGGAAAAAAAAATACAAAGAAAATATCACTTGACTTCAATTTTATTTTGGATCCCAATAAGGTGACACACTTAAGCCTCAGGGAAGCTATAAATAGTATGACAGTTGTCAAAATGCATTAGAGAAACTAACATTTCACAAAATCGACTTTAAATATACAGATTCACATACACCTAGATTCATATTCCAGCTCTACTGCTTCTAGCTCAGCAGACCTTGAGAATTACTTTCTCTAAGCATTTTTCCTTAACTCTACAATGACATTAATAATACCTACCTCATGGAGTTGCTTTAGGGATTAAATGAGATAAAGTAAGCCAGGAAACAGTTTGGCCTCATATTTGATATATAATAAATGCTCAATGAAAGTCAGCTATAATTATATCGAAACCCTTAAAAGATTTTAAATGTATACAATTATGTCAAAAGAACAGATACATTTCCAAAATTTTTAAATTTCTTTTTTTGTATCTCTGATGATAACCAATTATAACACCAGATGTTTTAAAGCACAAATTATACAAAAACACTTACATGACTGTTTTAGCTGTTCATCTGCTTTTTGTGGATAAATTGGATGCCATGTGTAATCAATTGTAAGCATAACACTTGGGACAGTCCAGCATTCAACCCAACCAGCCCTTTGAAGAGTAAAAAATAAAGTTTTTAGTCAGGTGCTTATTCCTTTAATTGTATACAGACATCAGTTACAGATAATCAAATTTTATTGTTATTTTTTGAAAGCACTGGAAGAGTAATTTCTCTATACAAAATACTTAGATTACTAATATCATGTACTTACTTTTCTTGAGTAATGTTCCGCCATTTTGGTTTAACCGTTTTCTGGCCACTCTGACACTCGGCAGGAATACCAGTATCATGAGTCATTTTATTTGGGTGGCAATTCTTTACCAGCATAAATAATGAATATTTACTAGGATGGCAATCTGGTAGAAACAAATGAAGATCAACATCTTCTCCCTAAAAAATAGTTTATAATAACCCAAAGTAATAAAACAGGTACATAAATTTGTTAGGTTACTATTTACAGGATAGCCTATCTATAATAATCTTGTGAATAAATTCAAAAGAAAATGAACCTAAAATTGAAATGGCAGCTTCTACACAGAAGAGTCTGGTAAGTAACTAGAATAAGATTTTACATTAACTAAAACTAAATTCTACTTAGAATAATCAAGAAAAAAATCAGAGAAATAAATAGTTTAGTTTCTAGGAAAGTTAAAAGGTTATCTTCCATGGGTATCCTTGGATTTATCACATGTAATTAGAAAAAAAAATAAAATAAAAAATAAAAAATCATCTCACTAAGACCAGGTGGAATATGTTCTGTATTTTTATTGATTTTTAAAATATGATTGTCTCTTTTGATTCTAGTAAGTCTTGGTTCCTCAACTGGCTTTTAAGAATTGTATCAAAGGATCTTCACCCAGTTTCACTTTTTTCCTTATAGGTCCCCTAATCTTTTCATCTTGATGCCTGGTTTCTTAACAAGCAGCACAGTGGAATGATTAAAAGAATGGAGACCTAAGCTATATTGCCTGGGTTCAAATTTCAACTTGGCCACTCACTAGCTACATGACAAGTTACGTAAACTTGCCTCCTTAGTTTCCTATTCCGTAAGTGCAGATATTGGCTACTGTAAAAGAAAATGCTGCTATGAACACTGGGGTACACGTATCTTTTTAAATTATTGCCCAACTTCTTAGGGGAACTTGGAAACTTAGGGGAATGGCAGAACATTACAGTTAACTACGAAAAAGAAACAGCAGCAATTCTGTGACACTGAAGTTAGTGAACAATGGAGGAAAGGAAAGCTGAAATTCTTCAGGGTGGCAACAAGATGGACAGGAGAGTTAAAATAACCACTGGGAAATCAAACGTATTAATAAACCTTGAGAAATAAACAATGCATCCAATTATACGTACTCTTAAAGAGAATTTGGTATTACATGTAGCTGGAACAAAGTCCGTAAAAGGCAAAGAGAAATCAATGTTTAGTGTTTCCCCACAGGCTGCCAAGTACACTGCAAAAAAAAAGAGAAAAAAAAAATTTTACTTTTAATTAAAAAAATTTTTAATTTTTTAAATAAAAATTGCCTTAAATACACACCTAAACAAAATTAAAGATAATATGCTTAGTTCAGTACAAGTTCTGAAATCGTTCTGAGTCTCACAAGACAATGGGAAAAAAAAAATTCTAGTATCTAGTAAAAACTACAAAATCAATACCAATTTTCTTTGTTGGTATTTGTCTTAATGAACAGAATACTTAATCTAATTTTTAAAAAGTACTTACCATTTTCCTGTTGTTTAGTGGAACAGTCAATCCAATTGTGTTGATTAGCTGCCCAAATCATTTCAAATTGATGAAACATGATTTTAAAATTCCATGTATATGGAACAAATGAAAAAATGTCTGGAGCACTATCACTTGACCAGTCTTGAATTAAATCTAAAATTATTCGGGTGGGAGACAGAAGGTAAAATTAACTGAAATTAAGAAAACAAAACATAAATATTCTAACAGCAAAAATGCAGTTTTCTACTGTAACTAAAAAGAACTTTTATACTGAAATATTAAGAGGTGATTAAGATATACCTAAATGATTTGACAGTAAAGATGTTTACTTACAAATCACAGTTTCAAATTAAATTTTTATGTGTCTCATATACCTATTATGTTTTTAAAGAAACTTTAGAAAATAAAAGAGAAAAAAAATCACCTGATACCCCAATTCCCAAATATCTAACATTGTGGATCTATCTCATTCTAGTTTTTTCCTTCCTATGTAGATTTTTTACACTACCTAGATGTACATGTTATAGATACTACTTTTTTTCACTGAACTCAAAACTTTTCCATGTTATTTCATGCACATTAACAAAAATTTTAATAATGTTCATTAAAGAGATTTGCTAAGATTTACTTAACCATTTACCGTACTTAGATATTTAGACTCTTTCCAAATTTTTGTTATATATAATGTTAGCATGTATATTTTCATGCAAGATATTCTACATATTCAGGATTAGTTTCTCAGGTTCGATTCCAGAAGGGGATTTACTAAGTCAAAGTTCATGAATTTTTTCAAGGCTATTATAAATTACAGGACTGCTTCCAAGAGTAGTGTATCCATTTATGCTACTAGAAATGTATGCTGAACTATTCCACTGTACCTGCTCCTGCATTATATTTCTTTCTACCTCTCTCCTTCTGTTTGTTTTTTTTTTTTTTGATGGGGGTGGGGGATGATGGAGCTTGCTAATCAGTAACTGAAAAATGATATCTCACTTAATTGAATTTCTTAATTACAAGTAGGATTGAATATTTTTTCATGTTGTTTTATTCACGAAACAAATACCTACAGAGTGTCTACTGTGTTCCAGACTCTGTTCTAGACTCTGGAAATACAATGGGAACAGAATAAAGACTTGGCCTTCTTAGAATTATAGCCAATCAATCACCTTGTTTGCTGATTTACTACTGTATTGCTGATATGTATGATTTACTTGTTGCTTTTGAAAATTGTGTTCACATATTTAGTCTGCTTATCCTTTTATACCTTTTTTTTTTTAACCTCAACAGGCAAAAGCTCTTTATATAAAGAAGTTAGCCCTGTTCTATCACGGTGCTATCCTCTACTTTTCTCTCTGGCATTCACATCATTTGCATGCATTGTGTACTCCCAGTGATAATGTCCTTCAATAAATGGTTTCCTAGACGTGTCAAGCTCATCTCTGTATACTCACAGTACATAACACAGTGCTGTGCATATAAAATCAGAACTTTGAGAGACAGAACAATTGAAAGTAATATTTTTATACCATAAACTCTTAGCACCAGATAGTCCTGGGTTTAAATTTTGTCTGTATCATTTTACTAGTTATGTAATCTTTAACAAATGATTAAATGCTATCAGTTTTCTCCTTTACAAAATGGGGACAATTTCAGACTTATTATGAGAATTTAGATGATATACGTGAAGTTTTAGCACAGAAATTGCCACAAGGTTAAGAGCTGCACAAATGGTAGCACTTATTACAGGTATTCTATGAAAAATAACAGGCAAAAATAATTAAAAATTTAAAGTAGTTTTCTTTGAATTTTAAAGGAAATTTTTAAACTGAAAAATATAGATTCAGTAATGAAATCAGAAGCTATATAACATATGGACTCATTTAAAGCTTAGCTGCAATGTATAGAAACTTGTGTACATATATTAGAAATTCCTCTTAATAAAATGGCAAAATAATATATTTAATATCAAATTTCTGTAATAAATTAATATTAAAAAGAGGTAGAGCTGTACTATATCAACAATAAATGTAATATGGCTATGAACCTGTTCTAAGACTACAGAAAGGAAAATTCCATTTATCAATTTTACTTCAAATATATTTCTATTTCATTTAACAAGCAATCACAGTAGTTCCTCATACCTCATAGTATCTATGCTTACTTCTAAACTTTTACTTCTACATACCATCCTACCTACCCTGACTGCATCCCTACTGTCTAACTTTATTCTTTAACACAGTGTTCAGTACTTGGGAGATGCCCAAAAGTCATCTCTGGAGTTAATCAATGACACCATACAAATTCATCATTCATTAAGCTGATTTTCTTACTTTTCTCCCTCATAAACACCTTTGGTTCTGCACTTTTACTCAAACTATTCATCCTATCTAACAAACACATTCTGTGGTAACCTATTTGTTGAAGGTTAACAACAGCATGATACTAGAGAGAGAGTACAGGATCTAACAGTCAAAAAACTGTCCTTAAATGTCTCTTCCACTTACTAGCTTCATGAGTCTGCCCAAGTCATTGAATGTTTCTTCAATTTCCTCACTGTTAACTCAGGGGTAACAATAACAGCTATCCTTTTTTAGAGTTGTTGTGAAGATGATAAAAATGAACATGCTTTAGAATGTTTTATGGAAACATACTATGCAAATTTTAGTTAATGTTACTGAGTTCATTTACAAAGACCATTTCAGATCTTAATATCCTTCCTTACTTTCTCTAATTACCTTCAGTTCGTAGTGATTTCCTCTGTATTCATGTCTTACATGCATTTGTTAGCTTGACAATTCTTGCTTGCACTCAATATATATAAATACTATTATGTACTATTTTATTTGTCTCAGTCTAGTGCACATGCCAATATACTTGAGACTGGTAAATAAAGAAATGCCCATAAGCAATACCCCTATTAAGTTCTCTGTGGGCTGAGATCATGGGTTATTTGTTCTGAATCATTATTCATAAGAAACTTTCAACTTACATTGGTTGTGTTTATCTACTTTACATTTCTATTTAAAAGACAGATATAATTGCTAATAAACACAAATTCAAATAATCTACTAATCATCTAAGGAAACCAATGTAATTTTATAAAGTTATTAGCCAATTTCTATTTTAACAAGTCTTACTAGTTTTTTTCAATATCTTACCTAAAACTTTAACATATTCCATAATATGGTTTCCCTACTAGCTTATACAACATCTTTACTAATAAACACTAAAAATTATAGTAACAAACTATTTTCAGTAGGAACCCCAAAAACTATTTCCAATATGTATTTCTCTTTAAACCAAAAGCTGCTCTCATTACCAGACGGTCTTACCAAATAAATTTATTAGAAAAATGAAGCACTCTCTTGATGACTGCCTTACTTATGTAGACAACAAATTTTAAAAGTTAAGTTGGTAATCTAAATGTAAGTCTGGAAAAAAACCCATCTACAACTCACTTTATAATTAAGTTGATAGGCAAACACCCTATAAAATGTCCATCAGTTGGTACTGAAGCTTTGCGATACTGTTATATTGTCTTCTCCTCTTCATCAGAGTAAACCTAAGTCAATCTCATTATCTACAGAAAAGACTGCACTTCTGCCTTTGTTTTGTATCTTTCATTCCTGAGGCTCTATGTTCTATTTATCATGAAGCTATCTTTATCCCACATTGAAATCTCTTAAGAACAATTTCATCTCACTAATAATTGGCATGAGAATGGCTCTTGAGGAATAGTAGGTATTCCCTCACATCAAATAGACAATTTATTTTCTGCAAAAGTCTGTCAATAGAGAAATGTAAAACTAAGAAAAGAGAAAACAATTCAAACACTATGACCAAGAATGTCCTTGCCAAGGCTAAACTAATATCATTCTCTGACAGTGTCCTTTTAAAGAATAAAAAAGTTTTTAAATCTAGAAAGATTTCAGAAATAATACGTCTAAATGTTACAACTGCTAATCTTGGAGATGAGACTTTAAGCTTTGTACCTGTCCATATTTTAAAAATTTCCCCTAACAAATTTTAGAAAAGAATTACTTAAAAAGTGAATTTCAATAGGTATAAGCATAAAGATTAGAGTTAGAGAAAGAAAATAATTTAGGAAAAACACAGTTGTAATTTAGGAAATGTGTACTTGGTTGTTTAATCAATGTCCAGTCTAAATAAAAGTGCTATTACAAAATAAAGTTGAAATCTTGAGGAATTTATACTTATCCTCCAACTAGTCTTAGCACTGCTAAAGTCTGAGATTATGACATTCTAGAGGAAAGCAATGTAAAGAACTGAATGCGTGAAAATGCAGGGTTTTTTCCTTTAGGTTTAAATAAACTGAATAATTTATCATAAAAAATTAAAAGAAAAGAAAAGGGTGGAATCTATTCTAAAAGATTAGCAAAATGAAAAACTACAAAATCTTAAGTGAGAGGGAAAAGGCTATGCAAAGAAGCTATCTATACAAAAAGAGATTCTTGAGCCAGACTACTTGAGTTGGAATTCTAGTCTGACCAACTTAGTCATGTAACCCTGGACAAACTGCTTGACCACTCTGTAATATTATCCTCATCTATAAATTATGATAATGACAATAAAATTGACCTTAGAGAGTTAAGAGGATTCAATGATTTAATATGTGAACCTACTTAGAAGAGAAACACTAGTACACCTTGTAAGTCTTAGCTATTATTTTTTTTAATAAATCTGAATTAAGTAGTATTTATTCAGTGTTCAGCTTCAATGAGAAAAGTTTAACTTGCCAGGCACTTTGTCAAAATTTCTACTACAGAGATTCTGACTTGAGCCATAAAGAATAAATGCAACTCCAAAAATGCAGAATCACTCTATCTAGTCCCCAAGATAAGACTCTTGATCAAAATAAAAAAACAAACATAAAAGGCTTATGATTGAACATATTTATAAAGGCCAAAACTCTAGCAATAGCAAAATTAGGTTAGAAAATGTTATCCCTATTTCACAAATAAGGAAACTGAAGCTTAAACAATTAGGCAATTTGGTCAACATCATATTGCTAGTAAGCAATGTCAAGACAGGACTATCTGTGACTATCTTAGTCACTGCTACACCCTCAAATATCTAACAGTACTCAGCACAGAATGCTCGTAAACAACTGGTGGGTGGATGGATGAACAGATAAATGTAGCAATCAGTCAAACAAATATCATATTATGTAGTAATATTTATGTTATTCAGAGACTAAGACTACATGTTCTCATAATCATAAAATAAGAGTAGCTATTATAATATGCCACAAGAAAGAATTTTTTCCAACTAATGAAAGCATCAACTCAATTATACATACCAACTGAAAGGAGTTAAGAGGGCTCCAAATACAAATATAACATATTTGACTACCTGAATATGCTATTGGTGGTTAACAATAATTAAAACAAAATAATGAAGCCATGATGATGGCTTCATGAAGAGAAAGAACTGACTCCTCTTCCCCATCTTATCCTCGACTAGACTGATACAAAGATGAGTTCTTTCACTTCCTTCCTAGCTCAATTTTGGGTTCATATTTTCCTTGTTTGGGTTAGAAGACAGCACAAAATATCTATATTTAAATTTCTCCTTTGATATCCTTGACCTCAAAAGAAGTACAGAGGTAAAAAAGTATGAATTGTGTCATCAAATCCCTATGTTGAATCTAAAAGCAAAACTTATGGAATATAAACAAGTTCATTGTGATAAAACTCATTGTGTATATACTTATTAGAAAATTACCTGTAAAGAAGTTCTTCTGTGCAAAGATGAAGTGGTAGGTGGCTTTATAAACCTCTAATTCACACTGCCATGTCTGTGGCATGTTCCATATTCGGGGGTAGCTGGCATTGATGTGGAACTGCAAACCAAATGTTAAGTAAAAATGTTTACAGCCTAAAATGTGACATTGTGTGAACAGCATTAGAAATGAACTCACTCACACTGGTGAGTAATTAAAACTTATTTTCCTACTGAGCTGAACAGAAGGTCCCTTAGAGATTTTAACATGGCTGTGGCTAAAGGTCAGTATCCGTGGTTACATCCAGCTCCTTGAAATACTAAGCCATGATGTGGTCAAAAATTTTTAAGAACAAATCAGGCTACAGTTTTGATACTGTAGCTAAACAAATAAACTAACAGTGAATTTCCTTAATTCTTCCCCAAACCTAATCTGCTAAGTGAGAGGCTCTGGGTCAGGGAGGGTGGAGTGCAATGCATACTGTCACACAGAAGTTTGGCCACCAGTGCCTCCTGGCTTCTCAATTGACAGCACAGTAGTTATAAATCTGACATGGTGCTTTGTGGTGTATGCCACCTGCCAAAGGCTGGCAATTTTGCAAAAGCAAGAGCTGCTTGACCAGGAACAGCATTACTGCACAGCACTATTTATCAGCAAGAGCTCAGGAATTCATTAAAATGCTGAATATGTGAATTTAATATATATTTATACTATCTAATACATTCTTGGTAATTGCAAAATTTCTGTCTAAATGTACATATATCATATGTAAATATGCTTGTTTAGACAAGCAATTAAGGACCTAATGATACCATCTAATATAAAAGAATTCTCTCTGAATATCATTCTACATAGTGACTTTTACTATTATTGTTGTTATTTTTGTTGTCCCTAATAAAAAATAATATGTCTGATTAATGAGCCCCCAATCTGCAATTTTTAATCATGAACATTTCCATATTTATTCCGTGTCTAATATGGAGCAATTTTGGGTCTCAATAAGAGTTTTTTCTTTTTACCATATTCACCAAGTAAAAACACAATGAATTATTAAGCTCTGAGAAAGACTCTGATGGGGCCAGAAAACATTTCATAAAAAACTACCTTATTTATAGCTTAGGAGAGAGTTAGTCTAGTCATACAATGAAGTTTAAAAACAATATTCTAGTAACTTCCCACAATTTAAAAGGCAAAAAACCCATGTATCATTGCCTTATTATTCATTTCCCCCAAAAGAAGAGCAACAGAGAGATGCCAAAGGGAGTCCACAGCACTGGGAATCTACTCCTCTTCCCCAAAACAGGGCCAAGAGCACCTGGTGGTTCTTCAGGGAGAAGACAGACCATTTGATGACTTTCTGGTCATTAAAACTTTCTATTAAAAAATTAAAACCAAATTTGTATTTTATGTATTATGTATATCACCATATACTCTAGACTTACTGCTAACATTTCTGCTTCTAAAAGAGTCCGGTATTGCATGCTGGTAGTGGCGTCAACATGTAAGAGCTGTCCTTTAATTGCAGGGGTGTAACCTAAAATAAGTGAAAACATAAAAATTAAGAAGCTAAAAAATATAGATAGAATTAAAAATTTTGGACTAGACAACTTCCACCCAAAGAAGGAATTCCTGAAAAATGGTGATCAGTCACTATCAAATTCACCTGAATAATGTAACCTTTTTCACTTCACAGAGCTCTGATGGAAAAAAGTTCCATCTCCATGTAACAGTTATCTGATTTTGCTCTCCAGAGCAAAACTACAAGTCTATTTTCTAAATGATAGTGTGCAACTACTTAAGACAGCTCCCATGTCTATTCCTTCACTGACCCAACAGTGCATATTTCCATCATTTTCAACTCCTCTTTATGTAATGACAGTTTCTAAACAACAGCTATTCCTTACATAATGACAGTTACCAAATAACACAGTCCCATTCTGAATAAAAGCAGAAGTATTCAGAGATTTCACTTCTTTTCTTGATGGACTGCCCTCCTGTGAACAGTAACGCTATGGTCATTATTATATGGCTAATTCAATATGTATCCTGCTCTGGGCAATTTTCTCCCAACCACCTGAATCTCTGAAAAGTTTTAAATGTATTTGAGTTATATTTTGTTACCGTCTAAGACCTAAGTCTATTTTTCCCCTTTGAAGACAGTCATCTTAAAAATCACCCAACCTTTACTAAGAATCTGTCTGGGCTTTCCTGGAAACGTCACTCGTTCAGTTCCACAACCAGTGTGCTGCAGTACTTCCCATGAATTCATCATAGATATATGCTCAAGAGGTTGATCCCTTACTCTTCAGATGGCCCCTTTACCCCAGTGCACCAACAATTGTACAAAGAAAATTGTACAAATATTATTTCGTAGGTGGACCATCAGTTTAAAAATGGTAGAAGCACTTCCTTGACCAAACCACTCTCAATTTTGTGCAATCCCCAACTGCCTTTTCCCCTATAGAAGTACAGATCCTATACATCAGTAATTAAGGCTGTCCTAAAAGATGCTTCTTTCCAAGTGACTACTCCAAATCCTAGAGAATCTCAAGCCTCTGCTTCAAGACTTACTATGGTTATTCTTTTAAAAGTAGCTAAGATAAAGTTTAGTTCTTCACTGAAATAGCCCCACAGTTACAGGGAAAGAAACTGTATGCCATTCTCAGTCACTTTTTCAATTAATTATCTAAGCAGGCAAACTCAACTGCTACCTTTATGTGCAAGCCCATGAATCTAGTCAATTCCTCTGCCTGCTTTCTGCTACAGTAGCAACAAAATGAGTGACAGAAAACAAGAAGAGAGAGCCAAGAATTACATAAACATTACTCTATAATTATACTTAGCAATAGTAACATTGCTGGTTAGTGATTTTAAAGTATGCTGCTATTCTCTGTACTCTCAAGAAAGTGAATAAATGAAGCAGAATTTTATTCTGATTGCTCTCAATTACAAACGTAGTAAAGGAATGGGAAGAATAAGGAGAAATGAGGAAGGTTATATAACATTTTGATAAATTTAACAAAAGGTATTTAATTACGTTACTGATGAACCTGTACGAGAGCCCAAATTCCAAAAGCATAATGAATTTAGACTATATTAGTTCAGATGAAACTACAGCTATCAAAGCATTATTTAATATTTTAAATAGGAAATGTTTTGCTTTTTTAAAGTTGTGCTAGTCAAAGTACCCAGTTACTCTCTGACAAAAATTTACTAATGATATAAATTAAAACAAAGCCTATTAGTCAATCAATCGATTACTGTCCATGGACCACAAGCCAGGTACTAGGTTCAGCACCACGTCTATGCACCAGTGAAAAGAAAGACACAGCACCTGCTCTGACAGAGCAACAGACTAACACGAAAAACATATGCTAAGCAAATTATGTGCAGTCTTACAAAGGAGAAGTATAAGGTATAATGAAAGCATAGAATAATAAGACCTAGCTTGAGTGAAACATTTTTCCTTTCTCTCTAGGTGCATGAATAATTATATAGTATTTACTAATTACAGGCACATCAAAATATAATAGAAAACTGAAAAAGAAAACCCCATTACTTTTTTTCTAAATGGATTGACACTATTCATATATTAATTATTGCACTACTAATCATTTAAAACAGAAAAATACTCATTGTAGCTTACCGTTTTCTTCAACTGTCATTGGAATATTAATTTCTAAATATGACCCGGCTCCTACATTTACATGCACAGCATTTGTTTCCTACCAAAAGGAAAAATTAAATAATATAAAACATTTTATCACAGACAAAATTTAATCATCAATAATATTAAATAGGCATTAAAAGTTCCTAAGAGCAAAAATTCAAATTTATACCAAAAATATACTAAAACAATTTAGCCAGATATAAAGGAGAAAATAAGTCAGATTACAGTATGAAAGTCTATTATTATTAACTAACTTTTTTCTGTTATTTGGCACCTAATGAAAGTAACACACATATAATTATTGGGGGGAGTGGAGAGGGGAAGCACATAGAAATGAATCTAAGTACAGGACTAGTCACCAGAAAAACAGTCTGGAAAACAATGTTTAAATTTTAAATACTATTTCTACTATATTATTTCAATAACTACCCTATTTTTGGTAAACAGCAAGTCAATTGTAGCATCTGCAATAATATTCATTCGTAGTTCAAAAGCAAGGATCTGTCTTGGTCTCCCAGGTTGTGCAATTTCAGAAACTTTGAGAACTTGATAATCAGGTGGGAAGAAGAACTTCCATAAACAATCTCTATATAAAGAGGAAGAAAGAAAAGTGATATGTTATTCAAGTAAAATTACCTCTAATAAAGTACCAAAACCAGTATTATAATTTTATATTATCACCGCTATCTCATTTAACAATTAGAAATTAAATAGGAAAAAAATCAGTCACAAAATAAAACTTACTATACTTTCAGTAAAATGAAAGACTGTTTTTTCCAATGTTTTATACTTCCAGAGATCAATGGGCTTTAAGCACTTAATAAATATACAATTATCAAATGAGATATCTGAGAAATTAAAGACTTTCTACAAGTACATCATCCTATTCAAATGGCAAAGAAAGACCTGAAGGAAGATGGTTTAATCAGAACCATCATTCCACTCTAGGCAAGTTACTTGAACCTTTTTGAGAACACATGTCTGCTTCCTCATCTGTAAAATAGGATTACAGTAACTGGTTTCACAGAATAGATCCAAGGATTAAATGACAACATACATGAAAAAGACATGGCAGTATGTGGCACATGGAAAAAAAATGGCAATTATTTCTATGATTTTCATAATCATTATTTTTAACCAATATTATAATAGTAAGAGTCCAAAGAGCAATAGATTTCTAAACAAGTAAACAAGTATTTGGTGGGTAAGAATCTAATGTATTTGCCTCCCCTTATCATTTGACAAAGATTAAAAAAAAAAAAGAAATTTTTAATTCAGAGTCTTCTATATAAGTAAAAATTAGAATAATGTTACTCATACAATCAAAAAAGGTGCCAGTTTGTGACTTTTAAACAGGAAGAATTGAGGAAGGAGTCACCAGTAACAGGAAATGCTGCATGGAATAAACTGACTGGGAAAAACTAGATGAACACAACAAAATTTGCAAACTGACCCATCACAGACTTTAACTTGCAGTGATTAAATTAACGTACATGAAAAGAAAATTAAGTCTGCAAATGTTTTGGTTAAGACACACAAATATATAGAACTGAGACTATTAAAGACAAAGAATCCATCTGATCATTAGATGATCATGGACTAGTAAATGGGTAGTAGGATACAATGAAATGAGCAGTGGATTTGAAGGGCTGGCTCTAGATGTTAAAGCTTCACTGTCTTGCCCAGCTCACTGAACCCCTATGCATCTCCATTTTCCCACAGGTATAATGAGTTCACCACACCTGTCCTTGTACCTCTCCCTGCGTTATAAAGATCAAGTGTGAAAATATAAATGAAAGCACTTAAGTTACAGCAATGAAAAGTTAGACAATGTCAGGAATGTTTGCATTATTATAATAATCATTAATGATTAAGTACAAATCTATGAAGTTTGCATTTTAACTCCATCATGAAAACTCTTAAAAAGCACATCATGAATAGATGGAGCACAAGGGATTTTTAGGGCAAAGAAATTATTCTGTATGATACTATATTGGTGGCTACATGTCATTATGCATTTGTCAAAACCCATAGAATGTACAACATCAAGAGTAAACCCTAATGTAAACTGTGGACTTTGGTTGATAATAATGTGCCCATGTTGGTTCATCGACTGTACCAAATATGCCACACTGATGAGGGATAGGGGAGTATTATATGTGTGGGTGGGGAGGGCTATGTGTGAACTCTTCGTATTTTCTGCTCAATTCTGTTGTGAACCTGAAACTGCTCCTCTAAAAGAATAAAGTCTATTAAAAAAAAGAAAAGAAAAGAAAATATCATGAAGGAAAAGTTGAGTATCTTAAAGATTCAGAAAATCATGTAAAGGTAAGAGAACTGACATCAAAATCTACAAGCTAAAAGGTCATGCTACATGATCAAAAACTTTTCAAAATGCCAAGTGAACTATCCAATAGCAAAATAGTTGTGATTTCTTCCTTTATTTCTTACATTAATAGGTTGATGCTAAGAAAACTAATCTAATTATTCGTTTCTGATTACAGTTCATATTTGTGTAGAAATTCAATATGGGGAAGAAAAAAGGAAATGGCTACAAAAGAGGAAATGACCATTTGTATATGTAAGGGAATAGATAAATACTATTATTATCCACATAAGGAAACTAAACCCATGTTATAAATTCCCCTCTTCCTTCCTTCCTTTCTTTTCTCTCCATGATTTTTTTAAGTCCAGGTTAAGAAATGTATTGCTGTTCTCTCCTAGCAGTGGCAGGATCTACTGCAGGGAGTTGGTAAAGCAAATTTTTCCTTCATGTTATCTTCAGTATCTTTTTTCTATATTACAAAAATATCACCTTAGAAGTGAATATGATTATATATTGAAAGAATTTTAGCTTGGATTTTCATGTAAATATAGCCTAATACTTTTTTAAATGAAAAAAAGTGAATATAGTTTAAGAAGAATCACACTTTACTCAAGTGCTAGAAATGCAAAAATATTTTATGTCTGTGTTAAAACACTGCTTTAATTTTTTCCTTTCAAGTATAACAAATGTAAATGTCATTTAATGGAATATAAAAACCCTCATTTTCAACTATTTCATAGTAAACATAGCACGGCTTAGTGTAGGAAAAATTTTATCATAAAAGGAAAAACTTCATCATAAAAGGAAAATTTAAGTCCAGTAATTTGAAAAGTATTTGTCTTTTAATCTGAAATTTTAAGCTCTGTTTACTTTCAAGTTTAATAACCTAACCTAGAATTTAATGAAGTATTAGCATATTGCAAGTTTTCAAATAACACATTTACTTTTCATTTACCACACAACTGTCAAATATGTAAATAACTACTTAATGGAGCAGGTATTCCTATATACTAAAGATACCAAGATTAACAGAATGTAGTACTTGACAAAGCACATAACTCTTCCAACAATCTTAGGTAGAAAGTACTTTTTAAAACAACTATGAAAAGAGACAGTATATCAAGAAGTCAGTATCAGCTCTCTTATTAGTCTATCAATGGCCCAGTAATATCTGCTTCAGTGACTGATCTGGCCTGTATTTCTCCATTCAAGTTAGTTTATGAAAAACTAAACTATCTTTAAACAATGTCTGTTTACATAAAAATTTAAATGTTCCCTCATAATTAATGGTAAATGTCCCCTTCTTTGTTTAAAATTCTTCAATAAGTAGATAGTTGTTCATAATACATTAACAACTTTTAAATTATTCCAAAACTAACAGAAACTAAGAAATAAAAAATGCTTTTTATCTTTCACTCTCCATTACCTCCAGTATAAAATCTATGTATTTCTTAACTACCTACAAATCTCTTAACCTGCAGAACCTATTAAGACAATTCTCCACTCACATCACACATTTGCAGAGCTCTTCCCTTGCCCTGATTATTTATCCTTCCCTTTCATTCCTGGCTAATTTTTACTTATCTTTCAGAATTTAACTCACATGTTACCTATACCAAATAGCACTCCCCAATTCTTCTCTCCTCTAATCTTCAGTATGAGTTATGAACCCATTACAGGCTAAACTGTGTCCCTCTACAATTTCTATGTTGAAATCCTAATCCCCAGGACCTCAGATTTGCCCATAGTCAGAGACAGGGTTTTTAGAGAGGTAGTTAAGTTAAAATGAGGTCAGCAGAGTGGGCCCTAATACAGTATGTCTGGTGTTCTGCTAAGAAGAGGAAATTTGGACACAGAGACCTACAGGACACATAAGAGGGAAGACCATGTGAAGGCACAGGGAGAAGATGACCATCCACAAGCCAAGGAGGAAGGCTTGACACATCCTTCCCTCAGACCTCGGAAGTAACCTATCCCACCAACACCTTGATTCTGGAATTCTAACCTCCAGAACTATGAGAAATTTCTGTTAGGCCACACAGTCTGTGGCACTTTGTTATGGGAGCCTTAGTAAACTAATACAGTATCTTTCTAAGTTCTTCATCCAGACTTTTTACTTATTTGTATTATAGCACTTAATAAAACTCTTTTGTTTCTTTTTTCCTAAAACTGAACTATATATGTCTTCTATCTCTGAATCTCCATAGTCCCACCAATCTCTGGCATATTTCTTGATTAAATACGAAAGTAAAAACAAAGGAACCAATAAATATGTGGCTCATCCACCACTTTTCTAATGAATTAGCTTCTTTAGAGCAAACTTGCTTTTGCCAATTTCTCTACAAACAAGTTATTATTTGGATTAAACTGTTTAGTGACATCTCACCCTGCATAATAAAATAGCTTCTAAAATACTATGGTAGTTTTTAATAAAAATTATACTATTATCCCAATACATTTGAAAGACTTAATAGAAATATAATTTAATCAAGTACCTCTGCCTATCAGCCCATGGCCCATAGTTGAAATCTGTTCCTTTACCACAAACTATATCTAGTCCCCAGCAAGGAGGTAAATCTTGTAATTTGCAATCCTCACTGCTCACTTCTCCTTCAACATTTTCTTCTGTTTCTTCTGGAACAAGTCCTGTAATGCAGAATATACAATATGAAGGTAGTTAATTAAAATAACCATTAAAACGTTTCATTAGATCAGCAGTTCTAAAAAACTTTTTGATCTCAGGAACCCTTTACACTCTAAAAAATTATTCAGGATCCCAAAGTTGGATTTTTTTTTTTGCACTATATCCTATCAAAAATATACTGTATTCAAAATCTGAACTGAGCAATATTTTTAAAATTTATTTTTAAAGTAAACTCATTCATCATTGACATAATGAAACGTTTAATAAAATGTAATAAAAATATGTGGAAAATAACTGTATTTTAATGAAAATAAATGAATTTTAATTCTATTTTTAATGAAAATATTTTTAAATCAAAATAACCATATTTTTTAAAACAAAGTAATTTAGTGAGAAGTACTGGCACTGTTTTTATATTGGCAAATCTCTTTAATGCCCAGGTTAGTAGAAAACAGGTAAATTCTCATAACTTTCTACATTTAATCTGTTGTTCAAGGATTTGAAGAAAATCCTTCAATCCTAGCCTCATACAAATAGGCAGGCAGAAAAAGGAGGAATATTTTAATAGCTTTTCCAGATAATTTTGGATATTCTTTGACACCACACCAAAATTCAACAAATGATAATTTCTTAAAGATTACCTGCAGTATGGAATCTAAAATCATATCACTCAAATTTTCATACCCTGATAGGTTAAAATTTACTGATCTCACTTGCATTTTGAATAAATCTTTTACCAACATCATACATTGGTCATCTGGAAAATATTGGTTCACTGAGACATGCATATTTTTTCCAAATAGACAAATTTCATTAAACATTTAAAAAATCATATTGTTACTATCACTAGTGGTCTCATCAGAAAAGTCATCAAATGCATAGTGGCAGACCCAAATTTAAAAATTCTAATTTTCACATGAAAACTCAGAAACATAGTTTGTCCCTAGTTGCTCTTTCAAGCAAAACTGGTGTTCCATGAAAAGAGCAAATAGTTCAGCTTGGAACCAATCACACAAGTGCTTTTCACAAAATAAAAGTGTACTTTGTTATGCAGCAGAAGTGTAGTCTATGTACTTATCATTTTATCACACTGAACATTAAAAAGTTCACTCAAGGGTCAAGATTTGATGAAAATAATTTTTACTGCTTGATCAAAAACACTGTAAAATGATACTGGCATTTGTTACTTTTATTGTGAGTGTGTGGCAGTGATGACTAATACAGTTTGGAACCACTGCCTCGACTCGTGTTAAAGCACCAGCGGTTTTACCCACCATATATCTTTTGCATCATTAGTACAACATGGTTTAAAAAAAAAAGCAAATAACATCCTAATTTTGAAAATATTTTAACCTCATAAGCCTCCTGAAATGTATTTAAAAAAAATGAGAATTAGAAAAAAAGGGCTAAAAATTCAGTATTTAGCTGCTTTTATAAAATTGAGGCTGCCTGTGAAATACTGAAACTAGCTGGACTTCAATCCTTAATATTTAAGCCTCAAATCTAACTCACTGTGATTTTTTTCCTAAGCCAGCATGAACTCCTTAACTACTACCGTATTCTCTAAAAGTTTTCTCTCATGGTCATTTGCATTCACAATTTTTGAGGTATATTTGTGAAAATGGAATTTGAAGGAAAGATTACTATACTGTTCTCTTTTGATCTGATACATAATATTCAACTTTTGACAAATGACACATATATTTTTTAGGTAGGCATTCTTACATCTACATTTGCCATTATCAATGTTTATTTATATCCTAAGTAGGGAGACTTAAAATATTATTAGATATTAGCGTTTCATAGAAGAAACAGAATTGCAGCTATGAAACTTATTTTCAAAAAATAATACCTGGCTCATCCATGTAATAGTAGATGTCAACATCATTTGACTGCATCACCACAAAACCTTCTCCCATTAATCTTGGCGGTCTATATAAAGGAGGGGGGAAACGCAAACTAAGTACATCTCCAAATATAAAATGTTCACTATTCTAATTAAATGGTAATAGGCAAAAACAAACAAAAAAACTAAAAAGCAATCAGGTGCAGCATCTTGAAAAGGGAAAACATCTTTCACATATACAATAAGTTGTTCCATAACTGCTTTCTATATTAGACTATATAATAAAATGGTACTAAAAATTTTTGATCAGTAAATTGGTTCAAGAAGGAAAAAAAAATCTGTTTTTCATGTTTCATTTTAAGTTCTGAATGAGAAAAATCAATTTAAATCAAAGTTTAATTAAGTACGATGGAAGAACAATGTTTGCTGGAACAGAATAATCATATTCTGCATTTGCAACAAAATATTTAAAATTAGACTTAAAACTCAACCATTTTATATAAATAACACTACAAAATAATAAGAAATATCATTTTATATGTCTGTAAAATAAAGTACAATCTTTCAGAAACATTAAATAAGAAAAAATGTTAGGTCATTTTTAACAATTTTATATTATCTATTTCTAAGAATATTTAGTTGATCAACTTGAAATAAATTGAACTAAATTTAAAGCAAACATCTTGAACTCAAATTCTGGAATGAATGTTTCCATACTGTCAATTAATTTCCCACAAACTGTTAATCTTTACTTGCTTTAACAAATTTCTCTTTGTCATACATCACAACATCTTTCATCCGCATAAAAATTAACCTCTCAATCATTAGATAATATAACATACACAGATTTAGCCATCATCTTCTAAATATGTATTAAACAACAAAGGTTAGTGTATAATTACATCAGTTAATCTCCATGCTTACTTTTGAAGAGGGAAAAATATAATTTAAAATCTTTTTATACAAATTAATAACAGATCACTTTTTCATTTTACTCTCTAGTAATTTTCACAGAAATACAGATTTATTTATTCAGGATTACAACTTGTACCCATAAATACAGAACTGTGTGCGTAGCCCACATTCCAGAAGATGCTCAGCAAACTCAGTGATCCTGAAGAGTGAAACCAGGTAGACCCACAGCCTCTCTGGTAGTCAAGTAGGGAAAATGACTCTATCATCCTTGCCAATCCCTAGAAATTCTAACAGCAAGCTAGCCAGAAAGCTGGAACCAGAAAGGAACAATCGTGCGTCTCATAACCTCAAATTTTATATTGCCTACACACAAAAAATAAAAGCTGAGACATAGTGGAAATTCATCATATGAATACTTAAATTACACAAATTCAATCATAGAGTCTCCTATAGAGTCTTCTTCACAAAAAAGAATAGAGACTGAGAATAACAAAGACTACAAAAGCACTCATCTCACTCATGAGCACGTGGCCTGGGGCCAGATGGGAGTCATATGTCTGCTATTACCTGAGGGTTCCAGTTCACTGGAATGAAAGCATCCCATCACAGTGAGGGTGACGCTAATGTGGATCCTTATTACTCTGTGTCTCCTAAATGCAAGCAGCTACTTCACTGAAGGAAAGCAAGTCAGGAAAGCCACGTGGAAAACTGACTGGGACTCAAATGTCAAACAAGTTCCAAAACTGTTCTAACTTCATCAGTTTTCCAAGAGTAATTCTTATCCAATTTTTAACTTTTCGTTAACTCAAATGGTATTCCACTATGTATTTGTTGAATTTACTATTTATCCATCCCTTCTGAAAATAAAAACCTACCTGTAATGTGTATTTTCTAACATACAAACATCACAGCTTAACTGCCCAAAATAAGTTTCCCAAATACAGTGAGGAGAAAAAGATAGAAAAATTACTTATAAGCTTATAGAAAAATATTAAAATAGAAGTTTACCAATGGATAACACATCCATTTATCTTATAAAACAGGAATATTACCAATTGATTTAATAGGGAAATATACCTATTGCCCAACTTACAGCAAAAAAATTAAAAGGATGCTAAAGATTCTAAATGATAGCTACACTAGATATAAAGAAGTTATTTGTTATTTTTATGACTTTCTTACTCATCATTTTGAAGACCAACATATCTCGGACTAGGAACCAGCATGACTCGAACATTTTCAAGCTTTCCTTTCACAATATGCATGAACTGGTCAAGATGACTGGAAGGTGGTTTTGTAGTGTAAGTTAAGAAAGCATCATCAAAATTGATGCATAGAGTCTGAGGCTGGTAATGATTTCCGAAAGCCAAACGTCCCTAAAAAACAGATAAGAGATATTATGCCATACTATTCAGGCCATACTGTTTTTCCTTAGTTGACCTAATAACAAGCATTTTCAAGTAACTACTAAATGATTCCACTTTAGCACTCTATACTATTTAAATTACTCTGCTGACCAATTTAGACCAGTATTTAAAGAAATTTAAGCACTTGTAAATAAATAAATAGCCTTTAAGGTCTAATATATTTGTGCTAAAATGGTACTGGTATTGAAATAATTCTTTCACTTTATGAAAAATGGAACCAAAAAAACTCCACAAAATTATCTTCTTAAGTGAAAATTAGATTCTGTTATTAACCCATCAAACATTAATTGTAGTAAAATTTACTTACTGTGCTCACATTGACCTTTATGACTGGAATAAGTGATCTCCATGAAGATGTGGGGTCTTGAGATTCTGTTTTTACTTTAACTCTGAGAAGAAATGACAAAAATTGACATACAGGAAAAAAAACTTGAATACTTGAGAATAGAGCTGACTCCTCACAATACACATTATTAATACCAGCTGTACCTTTCCAAATACATCTAAATGACTGCTCAGTAAGCAAAACGATGACCATCTAACAGAACACTAATATCCCTAACATTTAGTACTCTTAGAATGTACTCTTCGTGTATCAATTTTTACACAGGCAAGCTTTAACAACAAAACTGTATTTTTAGAATGACAAGCTTACAGACAGAAGTATAAATTAGGATATGCTGTCATTACATCTACCATTATGCCCATTACACTACAACATTTCACAAGACAGCCAAACTTATGATTAAAACAAAAATGACCAAAGTACAAGTCACTGATGTTTTAAGTGTTTTAAACACTTCTGACAATGAAGCTGACCTTTCTCCTTCCCTAACCTCACCACTTTGTGCCAAAATAATTTCCTCTCAAAAAGTGAAAATGATGTATCAAGAGTAAGAAAAAAGAAACTGGCCATATACAAAGTACACAAAATTCAAGAAACGAAAAATTCACAGCAATTCACTGAAGATTTCATATGAAAACTCAGGGCCCATCACTTGAATAACCTGATTAACTCCTAAGTCACACTTCTAAAGCCATTTTCAGGCCACTTAAGTTTTAGGGTAGCCCTCAGTGCATAAAACTAAAGTCAAAGCCAAGCTCACTACCTCCCCTAATCTCCTCTTTCTCTAAGGTTCCCTGACTAAGCATGACTTAAATTAGAACTTTGGATTCATTGTTGACTCATCGTTCTTACTCGTTCTCCATATCTAATCTATCACTCTCTTAAGTATTCATTTGCCTTAACTGTATCTGGAATCCAGCCACGTCTCTCCCTGCCCTCTGCTCACAACCCAGTTGACAATTACCTCTTCCCTGAATTGTTACAACATCCTTCTATCTGGTCTCTCTGCCTGCAATCTTACCTCCCTCCAATCACAACACAACATTGTTGCCTGGGGTAAAGCCAAATTTCTAACACCGGGACTCTGCTAACCATTTTAGTCTAATTTATCCCCGCCTCAAGTAATCCACTCCAGCCTCAGGAAACAACTTCCCTGTTGCATATGAAGTTTCTTCTCTGTAGAAGACTCTTCATCTACTTTGCTTAATTCATTCACCCCTAAGGTTCCAGCCCTCCCTGATCCTTCTATGTGTGCCTACAGAATTCTATTCTTGACCCTATGTTATACTTCTTGCTCTAAAATTGCCTAGTAACTGCTCTAACTCCCATACTAAGCCATAAATTCCAAGACAGAACAGTTGTCATAGCATCCCAGTGCCTGGGACATACTATCCATTAAATATTTAATTGAAAATGTATATATATATATATGTGTATAGATATATGTATGTGCACTCAAAAGGATAAAAAAACAAACTGACAGCAGTAGTTAACAACATGGGAGGGAAGTAGAACTGGTGAGCAGCAGTAGATGAGGACTGGTTTTTTACATTACAAAATTCTGTATTATTTGAATTTTTTAGAGAATTATATAATTATTTGTAAGAATAAAGTGTTGGCTAACCTACAAAGAAAGACTAGTCTGTGTCTAGGTGAATAGTGTCAATGATACTTTAAAAAAAACAAATGTCTGAACGTTGGAGATTAATAATAAAGTCAAGTGTGGCAATCAACCTTTCAATTTTGGACTGGGTTCTTGTTCTTCCATTTTCTCGTGTTTTATCATCTTCTTTCTTAGGTGGAATTATTGTTGGCTCCAAACCAAACAATTCTTGAAGACGTCCATAAAGATCCGAACGATTATAGACATGAAATTCAAAATCATTGACTGTGATGTACAATCTGGTCTCTGCCTTTGGATCTAAAAACGTTATTACAGGGAAAAAAAAAAGTTCTCCGTCAACTTTTTAAAAACTTTAGTCAAAGTTTTAAGCAAATCTTTTTCCACAGCAGATGTAACTCAAATGATTTATTTTAAATAGAATTCTGTGATAAAAAAGAATCAAAATTTTAAAATAATAAAACACTAGCAAAAGAAAGAAAAAAGCTGATGTTAATATAGTATTTCAATTTAGCATTCTAAAGACAACCTTAATTTCTAGATTCTGGTTGTATAACACCAAAATTTAAAGATTTTATGCTAAGAACAGCAAAGTGCCTTTAACAGAGTAAAACTTTACCGCATTATAGCCATAAGTTTATGCTAAAATATAAATAGTAAAATGTTCAAGTATGATGCATTAAACATCACACAGATTTGAACTTTTGCATCATAGAAATTTTTCATATACTAATTTATTTTTTAAAACTACACAATGTCAAAACAAAGATTTTATGAACTGTAGACTTCAAACAATAATCTCAAATAAAAGATATAATTACATTAAATATAATATAACAACAGTAAGTAGTAAACCCATCTATAAAGTGACAGATGGGGCACTTGTTTCTACTGAGGAAATAATCTATGACAGTGCATCACATGTCAGCCAGAAAGAGTCAGAAGAACAGTACCAGAGTCAGTGCTTTCTTTTGTTATGTATGATATATGTAGGATTTTTTAAGACTTTTCTTCAATCTGTATCTGTTTTTATTTCTGTCGAACAAATTCAATTGAAAGGCAATTAAAATTAGATATGACCAGTCAGAACAGTTTAATTTTTTTAAATGGGTGAAGAGAATTACTATTAACTTTCTTTTCAGTACCTTAGGCTGTGGTTTAAATATGAGGTGTATATTTTTAGTAAGGTATCAAATTTCACCAAAATCAATTTTTTCTCATTAGCAAAAAACATTTGAAATGTCAAACACCGTAACTAAATATAAAATTTAGTTTAAATTAACAAATGAAAAATGCCTGCCACTCCATTTTAAAAATAAACTAAGAGAAATGAATCAGAACATTCATTTCTTACACAGTAATACTTTTAATTCTACCCCAATCTAGGTTTTTTCCCTCTTCACTTCCTGCAACAATTGAAGAAAAAAAGATAAATTCAATCCTTCAAAAAACTAAATCCAATCTTTCAAAAAACTAATGTTTAGGGCCTGTAACTTTTCTGATATTTTTAAAATAGCTTAACCTATGTTCTCTCCTATTTTTTTAGATTTATCAAATGACTAAAAACTAAGACAGTCCCCTAAGCTATTACATAAAGTGTCTGCCCCTTTTTCTTGCTGTAAGTCAAATTCTTAAAATTAAAATAAAAATAAGAAGCACTATTTTTTTTAATACATATGAAGTATTCTAAGACTTAATAATGATAAATATCATTATCCATTTTTAAGTAAGTAAGTCAATCTCTATCATCATTAGGCTTAAACGTTTCCTCAGTATCATCCATGACCTCTCCCCAAAATGTCAGGGTCAAACATCCATCAGCTTACTCAAATATCTCCAATTTGATGTCTAACAGGTATCTTACCCTTGACACATACAACCAAACACCTGATTTTCCCACCCAAAACTACTCCACAATATTCTCTATCTTATCAACAGCAAGTCAATCTTTTCAATTGTTTAGGTCAAAAATGTGACCGCTCTCTTTCTTTCATGTCCCAGATAGGATGAGCAAATCCTGTCAGCTTTTCTTTCAACATATATCCAGAATCCAGCCAGTTCTCACCACTCGGGCCCAAGTCCACAATGACTTGCACATGTTTGAACACAACAGCCTCCCTTACTCCTCTTTTGCCTGTGCTTTACATGTTGGCCAGATCTTTCAAACCCCTGACTAAAATCAGGTCACTCTCCTTTTCCCTAGTTGCCTGATGGCTTCCTCTCACCCAGATTGAAACCAAGGTCCTTTCAGTGACCTATAAAATCCTACAAGATCCTCACTCTTCTCTCCCTTTGGTCCTCACTCCAAGTAAACTGGCCTCCATTTTGGTAATGAAACAGGAAAAGAACAACCAGGAAATGTTCTTCCCCCAGGTATTCACAATAACTCATTTCCTTACTTGTTTCATGTTTCTGTTGAACTGTCCCCTATCAATGAAGCTTTTCTTGACTTCCCTATGTAACACAGCACCCTGCCTGCAAACCAGCACTCCCTAGTCCACTGACCCTGCTTTTATTTTCCTCAATGCCATATTTTCCTCACTCATTCCTCGATGCTATATATATTTACTTGCTAATTATCTGAATCCTTCCCAGTGTGAATGAAGCAAGCTCTGTAAAACAAGAAACTTGTCTTATTCACTGTTGTATCCCTGGTGCCTAGAACAATTCTTAATACACAGAAGGGCTCATCTGTGTGAAAGAATAACAGAGCATCTTATTACAAATCATACCCCTAAGTAAAATAAAAATATCCACAAACAAATAGATCTTAGACTTTTTGAAAACCCAGCATGTGGAAGCATAATAAATGCAAAGTAGATTATTTTTCTTTTCCCACTTTGAGTTATACAAGTAGGAATTTATTATATAATTCTTCAAGGTCATAAACAACTCAATCAAAATTTACCTCAAACTCATTCAAGTCATTTGTTTTCAAATTTACTTTCAGCACAGTTTACCAAGATCCCTGAATACAAATTCCTTTATCATTAGGAATGCATTATAGAGGCTATAAAGGCTGGTAAATGAGCTACAGAAGCAGGAATGGGGAAAAAATAAGAGTCTAAACTAGCCCCTAATTGGATCAGCAGTGATAAATACACAAATGATGTCTGTATAAAAATGGAAACAGGACTACTCTCAATTTGATCTCCAACTTGCTAGACATGCATAACTGATTCTCTTCTTTCAATATGACTGATATGATAATAATATGGCCACATTAACTTCCTAAAAGCAACAAGGTACAAGGATAAAGGTATTCATCTCTGAAAGTATTTTGAAAAAAAATGATAAACACTAAATACTTAATACTAAAACACTGCAAGACCCCCTCAACAATCCCTACCCATTTTCCCAAATTTTTTTTCTGCTTTATTTATTATTGATTATCACCTCCCTCCATTAGAACATAAACTCCATTTGAGAAGAATTTTTCCTGTTGTGTTCATTATCCTATCCCCAGTTCCTGCAACAGTGCCTGGTACATAGAAGATACTCAATAAATATGTTAAATCATTAAACAGAAATAATAAATGGGTTTTTTTAATTTTAAGTAAGACTGAATAAAACGCCTAGACCACTTTTTTCCTTCCAAAAATCACTTTAGAAAAATACTGAATAGAGAATCTATAAGCATTTAAAAGCAGCTTTTGGTTTTCTATTTTAAAAGAGAAAGATTTAGCTGAGTTCACATCCCACTTTTTAAATTTGTTCTGTTGTTCCTATTTGTTTTACTTGCATTACTAATGTTCCAGCTAGCAAGCTACATGATTAAGCAGTAAATCAGATCTCTAAGCCTGGTTGATCTCCAAGCTTACATAGCCTGTACTCTCTTCAGAGTCTTTGCCAGGACCTTTTCTGTTAGTAACCCCAGCTTTCTGTCATCCTCAGGAGTAGTCTGTACAGTAATACCCTCCCCATCCCTCAACCTCCATCCCTCATACACACAGATGCAGAGAGACAGGTGGCCCAAGAGCACACCCATAGAGACAGAAACACAGGGAGAAGCACACACAGAGAGGTGGGCACATATTTACAGAGGGGGCACGCCCTTGCAGAGAAAGGCAAGCACACACAGCTATACTCATGCACCCAAGCACAGAACCATTCACAAAGCACACCCATACACATCCTCTCACAGAGCCACATATATGCAGATACACGTGCGTAGGTACTAGCACACTCACAGGATTCCCCTCACAGACATAAGTATGTACAGACAGAGCCCACATGCAGAGGTACCCCACACATAGACAGGGACACCTTCCCAGATCAGAAGGGTGCGTCCTCATAAATGAACACCTCCCTTAGCAGACAGACGAGCACTTTCCCAAAAGACAGATAGGTTCCACAGGCATTTGTCTCCCATCTATAAACACATGCGCGAACACACACACACACACACACACACACACACACACAGCTTCTTTAAAAAAAAAAAATTGGGACTTCTACACTAGACTCTCCAGGAACCATAGAAAGGCAGTAAATGAACAGTAGAAAGGATACCAGACTGGATTCCTGTAATATCATTCACTAATATTGTGACCTAAAGCAAATACCTTAACGGCTCTGAGCCTCACTTTTCTCATCTATAAAATGAAAACACCTCTATCTACCTGTAGGATGCTTGTACACCATAAATACAAATTCCCTTGTCTTTCCAGGTCAAGTTCTTTCTAGTCATAAAAATTATGTATTCACCTTTGATTTACACTGAACTCTCTTCTTTTTAAATAATCTTTCACTTCATAATGTGATATAATGTTCATCATAATAAAAGCAGCTCATCTCTACTGAATGGTTGCTCTGTTCGTTCTAGGCGCTCTACTCATATAATCTCATTTAATCCTCACAACAACCCTAGCAGTCAGAGTCCAAGATTATATAACTAAGAAGTAGACTAGAATTCAGGTCTCTAAACACTGGTTCTTAATCGCAAAATAAAACTACTTATTAATTATATTAATAAATGTAATGACTATTTTAAAAGCAAAAATGTTATTAATCCCTGAAAATAGAAATGTATCAAAAGGGTCCAGTTATTTCTTTGTATTTTATTTTAAAAAACTGGTCAATATTCATACCTTAAATGCAGTATTTAATTGTTAAATTCTGGTAACACTAGATTTCTCACTGACAATTATCTCTCCTGAAAATTTTAAAAGCAGTTTTTAGGTTTCATTCATTCTGTTGACACTGGGAGTCAAAGTGAAAACTTTAATTTATATATAATTTAAGAAAGGTATAATCAATTGACTCTTTTAAATCTCCTCTCTACATTAATATTGTTCTACCCTTGAAGGCAGAAATCTTTTTCTCATACTCCTTGTCATCTCACATTCATATAATGGGCTTCCCAAATTCATCTGTCAATAACATACCCAAAAGATATAAGTACAGACATAAAAGGCTCTTGATATAATGAGCAATTAATTTATGGGTGAAAAAATAAATGAATGTTGTAGAACAGCTTAAGTCTCCTGAGCAAATAGCTAATTGTTTTCCTAAGGGAAATTAGGAGAAAGGCACTTATTTAATTATCTAATTGGAACACATGCTATTTGCAGTAAAAAATCTAAAGTGCAAAAGTGCTGCCAAGGCCTTGCAATTTTTAGAATCAATACTTAGTACAAAGACAAAACAGTCTACTGAACTTTTAAAACCTGTTTAGGGATTTTTATTTCCTTTATGTATTTAACAAACGGGATTTGAAAGTACTAGATTATCTTAGGCTGAAACTTCTAAGCAACAAAATAACAGAACATACATTACCATCATCCTTTCACTTCTTAACAATGTAAGAATTCCTCTGGATAAGAAGGATGCGTGCCTAGTCAGTCAGACTAGTATGCATTTGAACACTATGATATACAACCATATGTTAAGAGGCAACTAGTCCTGCTATTTATTTTCCAAAAGAATCTCTCAAATTCAACTATCCTAAAAACAAAATAAAAAATTTTGACTGATATCCTCATTAATTGGCCAACAAGCATCTGTAACAGATCATTAACTCATAACCTAGGGAATATTTTACAACAAATTCTATGGTAAATGAATTAGATGTGTTCTGTTCTCTTTTTTTTATGGGTTAAACTGGACAAATGACAACTTTAAATCTGCTCCTGGCTTAAATTATCCCAACCAAGCTCTATAGTACAATAGTTTCAGCAAGCAATACCCCTCTTTTCTCCTATTAGAGCAGTTCTAAAACTTCCTAATGAAAATCTTGGCCTTACCCACAGACAGCCCCTTAACCTATTCCCTGGAAGGCTAGGGACCATGTATCTATTCAGGCACATGCCCCAGTTTTCTAAATTCTCCACTGGGAAACACGTCAAACATCTCTACTTCCTGCTTGGTTAACTGTCAAAGGTCTGGCATACAAAAATGAGAAAGAATAATCTAGACAAAATAATTTAAATATTCATGACTATTAAGAATAACACAAAATATCCAAAAATTATTATAATATTTCTGTTCTACATCGTGAACAGTTACAGAGAGAGCACAGAGACAGGTTTATGTTAACAGTAAGAGTGACAGAAAGAATTCAAGACAGAAGGAAATAACAGGGAAGAGCCAGCCAAGAAAGGGCCAATATTCGAGCTATTTATGCTAATCTGGGGTTATGAATCTGAAGGAGTGAGATTACATTTTGCTGTATCCTTTGAAATGAGCTAAGTTCATGTCACTCTTGTGCGCCAAAACTTTTCATGGCAGTGGCTGCCAGTGTTCAATATCCTCCAGAACACAACTTCCAAATTATCCCCTAGTATTCCTTTACGTTCTGTTTACCACCAAATGGAGTTGTTAATTCCTAAACATACCCCTGTTTTCCAACCTCAATGCCATCGGTCAAACCAGTTATTCCATCTGAGCTACCCTCCTCTCCACTCCATCTCTGCCTGACATAATCCTACTCACCATCATCATCATGCATGCTGCTTAAAGGATGGAACTTTCCCAGCAGCCCTGCATCTACTATTCTGCCTCCTGACAAATGGGCAGAACTTTAAACATCATCAAACCACAAACCTGCTGGGACCACACCAAGTAGTCCATACCAAAGTTGGTAATTTTGAGGATGGTTCTCAGAATTTTTCCTCAACACACACACACACACTGCTCCCTTTCTCCTTTAATTATAATTGTATGTGGTTCTCTCAGATGGATTCAGATAACACCCATTCCTCTTTATGTTTCTCTATCCCCTCCTCCAGCTTAACACAATGATCAGTAAAATGAATACAAAATAAATATGTTAGATTAGCTAAAAATTATTACCAAAAGTTACCTCTTTCCTAAAGAACTTAGGTCAGTTACTCTTGACTGCATCCATATATTTTGGGGAACAGCAATCCACTTTAAGGAGATGTGACAATTCACGATAAAATGAAGTAATTATTTTCGTCAAAAAAATTTTTAAACAATTTAGGATCATATTCCCCATGTCTTAAGAAAATTCTGAAGTGGGCAATCCCATTAGGTCTAGTTTAAAAATTGCAGTTGCTTCTGGATACTACAAATGTCTTTGTTCCTCCCATGAGCTGTCATAAATGTTTATAGATAAGAATTTCCAAGAACCTACTTAGGCCACATTCCACAAGTCTGTTTTATAATAGAAGGGGCACTAGACTCCTTGTATTATATAGTGTATAGTATATAGTACATAGTATATAGTATATATTAAGTTAGCAGACCTGGGTTTTTGTCCTGAATTTACCAGTTATAATCATAGGCGTTTCTGATTTTCCATCTGCAAAATGAGGAGTTTTGAGAATATTAGTTGTTTCTAAATTGATAATGGATTTTGAGAAAAATCGGTCATTTCCTAACAGTGTTCCTTGGAATCCTGGGGTAAAGAGCATGGGATGGGGTGGTTTCAGGTCAAATGGGCCGCCTCAACCCACCTCCCTAAAGTTTTATCAGTTCACATGCCATTTTAAAACTCTAAAAAATTTTAGAACCAAATTTCTAATATAAATATACAAATAGGTTTTTCAAAATAATCTCGAACAAGCTATACAAATGAAGAGAACTTTGTTTCAGCTCCACTGTAACCTTGTTAACAATAATATTTATGTTAACATGTAAAAAAATAAAAATAAAAGATTAAGTTAAAACAGTAAATCATCTAACAAATAGATTGCAAGATTAACAAAGCATGACATGCTGAGGAAAAATATTCTCCTAAAGTAATCTATCTCTAAGGGACAAACTAGATGGAATTTTTAAACTAAATCAGAGGCAGAAATATTGGGCCTGCCCAAAGTTAAGTGAATGTGTTAAAAGCTGGGACTGAACTCAAAAGAACTTGGCTCTAAGGAGTGAGCTTTAGCCATTTCTAAAGTGTAAGACAGCTTTACTTAAATGCCACCTTTCAGATTTACAGCCAAATAAAAAAATAAAAAATATTCTCTCCATAATATTTAACATGATTAATAGTGTAGGAAAGTGACTCAAAATTTTGAATTTATTCAGCTTTCATAATAAGCCAAAACTTAAAAGCTTCCCAGTGCACTAATATACTGACTATCTAAAGAACATTTTTTTTTTTCCTGTGAGAATGCTTACGGTAACTGGTAAGGAAAGAGGTAAAATGGTTGGTTTAACAACTGATACTCTAAAAATCACAGACTGAAGACTGGTAATAACACACAGCTATTCTCAGTTACTGATGAGAGACTGCAAAAGGCCTATTTCAAAGTCCCACAAAATACTTTTATTATATGAAGTCACTCAGTCTCTATTCAAAATTATCTAAAAATAATTCTAATTTTTAGAAAAACTTTTCAAGACTGAAATTTGGCCATTATTCTTTCTAGTAATTGATTTCATTAACTATACAGATGCCAAATTCTAACCCATTAATGCCAACCTTTTCAAGGTAGATAATATTATGTATTATATAAGAGGGACAAAAGATATGTGGGAGCAAGGGAATGATAGTTTAAAAAAAAGACTAAAGAGTAGTGAAACAACAGTGAAATCTAAAATAATTTAGGACAGCTCAAAGTTGTGGTAAGTTTTGAAACATTCCTAGGTGAGCTTGCATACACACACACACACACACAGGCCCAACATTTAATTGGAAAGTTCCAAAGTTATACAGAACCAACCACCATTTCAGAATCTCAATGCCAGAAACACAGAAGGCCCTCATAGCTAAGAAAAGGTGGAGGGGTTTCATCCTATTTTGACCCCATACTCCAGGCCCCACTTAAAATCTCCTAGAATAGTAATTATCAAACAGACCTCCAGGGGATCCTGAGACCCATTCTGGGGAACCACAAGGTCAAAATTATTCTGATAGTATTATTATACTGAGACATCTGACTTTTTCTCATTCTCCCATGAGTGGACAATGGAATCTTTTAAAGGCTACATCAAGTATATATAGTACAACAGACTGAATATAAAAGCAGAGGTGAGAACTCAATTATTTTCCGTAAGGGATGACATTTAAAATATTTACAAAATATAAAATAACATCACTGTTCTCACTAATTTTTTGCTTCCAAAAAGTTATTTTTCACAGTTTGTTATTTATTTTAATATGTAATGAATTTACTATAGTTTTTTAACGAAATAAAAACATTTCTATAATTATCAGGCTTAATTTTGAATGTAATAAATATAAATAGATATAACTTGCATAAATAAAAGCTCTTTGGGAATGTCAATAATTTAGAAAAATGTAAAAGGTTCCTGAGATCAAAAATTTGAGGAATCACAACTCTGAAAGTAAAGACAAGATCTATTCTCCTTGAAGACACTGGTATGGTTAATGGAGAGCAAGGGGGTTGGGGCACAGACAGGAGCACCTACAGCTGCGAAACGAAGATTTGAGGAAAATATTCTGAGATTAAATTGTGTTGATACAGAACAGAACCAGAAGGGAGTCTAGAGTCTGTATTTCCTCTTTTTTTCTCACCCTTACCATAGTAAATAAATGAGAATTAGTAGCAGTCTCAGGTAGAAGTACAAATAAAGGCGCAGAAGCTGAAAAGTAGAGAAGTGTCTTAGTAGGATGATTAAAGAGTGCTAGGAAGGCCACTTTAACCACAGTATGGGGTTAGGTCCATAGACATAGTAGGAGGTAAGTCTAGAAAAGTGGATAAGGGTCACAGTGAGAATAACCCTAAGTAAATAATAGGTTAAAGTAACTAAATGTGACCATGCCAGAGGAAAGCTGCTGAAGGATTTTCAGCCACGGGGGGTTAAAATCAGAGTCCTGTAAACTCCAAAACTTTTAAAAATATTTTTATCTATTAACAAAACGTGAAATATTTCTATATCTACAAATGAAAATTCTGATTATATAATTGAAGATTTCAGATTCTTAAAAAAATGAGAACTCACCATGTTGCTTCTGCTTTGGGTTATACATTTTCCACCACCGAAAAATTATAAATCCATCTTGAATTCTAATCAAGATAAATTACAAAAATGAAAACATAAGTAACAATTTACTTAACCCACTTTTTAAATAGTTATTATAAAAGGTAAGCAATTTATAATAAGGAGATGCAGAAAGTTTTCAGCAGGACACTGGCATACCTAGATGTTTCATAATCATCCAGGTAAGAAAGGAAAAGAAAATTTGCATAGCTCTAAATCAGATTCATCTATTTAGGTAAACTGCTATACCAGATTACATTAAACAGGAAAATGAAGTGCTATCAGGAAAATGTTTTCTTCTTTAAATGATATTTTAAAAATAGTGTTAAATTTATATAAACTAAAAGCTAAATATTTAAAGTGAAATGTTAGCACAGTAAGGGAAAACTTGAACATTTTCCTTCTTTTCTGTAATGATGTATCACCTCATATCAAAAGGATAGAATGACAGCCTCTTAATTTTTACTTTTTACCTTTAATTTGGAAATAATTTTAGACTCACAAAGAGTTGCCTCTACTGTTTTAAGTGAGGTGTGAGTGCTGCCAACCCGTAACACATCTCAACTAATTCAACACTTTCAAGTTCTACCTAAGTAACAAATTTTAAGAAAATCAAAAAAATACAGTAAGCTTTTCTTTCAAGGCTTACCGAAGAGAAAATACATGAAACATATAAATTATAATTATTTATTATATTCATATCTGCATTTCCTTATTAAAGTAAAATTAGAATTGCTAATAAAGGCTAAATAATTCTAAAAACTTATCACCTATAATAAGAAGTTACTGGATGAGAGCTATCAACATCCCTGTCCTTGTTTTATATAACAAATGACTAAAATGAATTCTACAATAAAAATGGTAAAGTAATCTTACAGCTCAATTTTTAACTAGGGATAAAATGAGGTTATTCAATTCTATAAGCTACTAGTCAATAAATTTGCCAGTCTGAACCTCACTTAGCTAAATTAATCCACTGATGGAAACATTTTTTTAAAAAAATCAACTCACCAGGTATTACTCACTGAAAAAAATGATTTTTAATTTATAATTTTATTTGAAAAAGTAACATTTTTAATATGAAAAGGCAATACATATTTCAAGTTTACTTAGGATGGATTCTTTTTAATTTTACTTATTTATTTATTTATTTTACCTAATAGACATGTCTTCTGTAATGTAATATATTTCACGAACCATGACTTTTCCAGACAGAACAGAGAAAGAAAAGGAGCCTGTTGAGGGAAAAAAAAACCAACAGCAATTAATGTAATTGTTTTGAAAGATAGCAGAGGCCTTAAAGCTTAAGATAATCTGAGCATTCAATTTACTCAGTGATTAAACGTTCTCTCCCTACTCCCTTCCTGATATCCTTACAGCCTTACTAATCTTCTACCGTTTTTTCCTCAAATATAACAAAGTGCCATACATATTACCACTATGGACTAAGCTGCTAAGTAACTACATGAGGACATCAGTTTAAATAGCTCCTTCATATGGGTAATTCACTTAATTAGACATAATCCATTAAATAAACCCAAAGCAGCAACTAATTCATCATTTTTCAATTGCCTCAAATTAATCTAAGACTACTTATGTTTGAGAGAAGTTTTTATTTATGTCTCCTCAGAAGTACTCAACTCTAAGGAAGGTTAGAAAGGTTCTATTAGGTGACTTCTCACTCCTTTTCTCCAGCCGCTTAGGGCTTTCCAAAGCAAAAAGCTTCCTAAAACACCCTGCCATCTATCTGCAAACAACCCACTTGTAAGTACTCAGACACTAAACTAATAAAGCAGGAAAATGAAACACACAAGATGATTCCACTTACAGTTACAGATATTTTAGATATCAGTTACTTAAAAAAAAAACCAACAACAAAGCAAAACTTCATCAAGCATTAGAAATTTTCTTTGGATAGTGGAATGATGAGGAATTTCTATTTCTATATTTTATATGTGTCTAGATTATTTCGAATGATTTTAATGAGTATCTTTTAGAAGCAAAAAAGTCAAAAAGTAATTTTAGAAACACTTTAAGAAATAAGAATGAGGAAAAGGACCAAGTAGTAGTTCATGTCTAGAGTGCTATATGAGAAAAAAAATTCGTTAGTTTAACCTTCATAAAACAAAGGTAAATTTCTACCCCTACTATCTGTTTATAAAATATAAATTTACAATATACATCTCAAGATTACAGAGAAAAAAAAAAGGTACTCAAAACTTACCAATATGGATATAGCCATGCTTGTATAACCTGTTAAGAACCAGTGTTAAAATAAGACCAACATTCCGAGAATTATAGTATGTGAGATAAATAATCCATCCACAGGACAAAATGGTAGCTGTTGGGAGAAAAAAAAGCAAAAAGTGGATCTCACTATATGCTTCCTTTCTATCACCTTAATATCTTAACAAAAACTTGTTAGTAAAGATCATTTATCACATTCAGAAATGACAGCATTTACTTCCATATGGCAATGTGTTCTCTTACAATTTAATACCTGAACTTTCAAAACCAGAGGTTGATTCTACTTTATCCAACATTCTTCATTCTCTTTAGTCATTAGCCAGAAGAGCATAGATTTCAATCAGATCAATTAAAAGAATGTTTCAAGTACACCTGCTTACCTTTTTTTCTACTTCCTTTTTCATTACTTTGTAGTGCTTTAGTTATTAAACATACACAAAAATGTTCTGGGAAGAGAATGCTCTTATTTCTTCTTTTTTTAATTTTATTTTATTGAGTTGTAGTCAGTTTACAATGTTCTGTCAATTTCCAGTGTAAACCACAATTTTTCAGTCATACATGCACATACATATATTCATTGTCACATTCTTTTTCATTGTGAGGTACCACAAGATCTTGTATATATTTCCCTGCGCTATACAGCACAAACTTATTTATCTATTCTACATATACCTGTCAGTATCTATAAATTTCAAACTCCCAGTCTGTCGCTTCCCACCCTGCTCCCCTCTGGCAACCACAAGTTTGTATCCTATGTCTATGAGTCTGTTTCTGTTTTGTATTTATGTTCATTTGCCTTTTTCTTTTCTTTCTTTCTTTCTTTCTTTTTTTTTTTTTTTTTAGACTCCACATATGCACAATCTCACATGGTATTTTCCTTTCTCTTTCTGGCTTACTTCACTTAGAATGACATTCTCCAGGGACATCCATGTTGCTACAAATGGCATTATGTTGCTTTTTTTGTGGCTGAATAGTATTCTATTCTATAAACATACCACATTTTCTTTATCCAGTCATCTGTCAATGGACATTTAGGCTGTTTCCGTGTCTTGGCTATTGTAAATAGTGCTGCTATGAACATTGGGCGGCAGGTGTCTTTTTGAAGTAGGGTTCCTTCTGCATATATGCCCAGGAGCGGGATTACTGGGTCATATGGTAAATCCATTCCTAGTCTTTTGAGGAATCTCCATACTGTTTTCAATAATGGCTGCACCAACCTGCATTCCCACCAGCAGTGTATGAGGGTTCCCTTTTCTCCACAGCCTCCCCAGCATTTGTCATTTGTGGACTTCTGAATGATGGCCATTCTGATTGGTGTGAGGTGATTTGCATTTCTCTGATAATTAGTGATACTGAACATTTTTTCATGTGCCTATTGATCATTCATATGTCCTCCTTGGAGAATTGCTTGTTTAGGTCTTCTGCCCATTTTTGGATTGGGTTGTTAGTTTTCTTTCTTATTAAGTCATATGAGCTGCTTTTATATATTCTGGAGATCAAGCATTTGTCAGTTTCATTTTTTGCAAACATTTGCTCCCATTTCACAGGTTGTCATTTTGTTTTACTTATGGTTCCCTTTGCTGTGCAAAAACTTGTAAGTTTAATTAGGCCCCATTTGTTTATTCTTGCTTTTATTTCTATTGCTTGGGTAGACTGCCCTAGGAGAACATTGCTGAGATGTATGTCAGATAATGTTTTGCCTATGTTTTCTTTTAGGACGTTTATTTTCCTATGTTTAAGTCTTTGATCCATTTAGAGTTTTTTTTTTGTGTATGGTGTAAGGGAGTGTTTTAGCTTCACTGATTTACATGCTGCTGTCCAGTTTTCCCAGCACCATTTGCTGAAGAAACCATCTTTATTCCATGGTCTGTTCTTGCCTCCTTTGTCAAAGATTAATTGATCAAAAGTCTGTGGGTTCATTTCTGGGCTCTCTATTTTGTTCCATTGATCCATATGTCTGTTTTTGTACCAGTACCATGCTGTTTTGATTACTGTAGCTCTGTAGTATTGTCTGAAGTCTGGGAAGGTTATTCCTTCAGCCTCTTTCTTTTTCTTCGGTAATGCTTTGGCAATTTGGGGTCTTTTGTAATTCCATATAAATTTTATTATGATTTGTTCTAGTTCTGTGAAAGAAGAACTCATACCAGTCCTTCTCAAACTCTTTCAGAAGACTGAATAGGAGGGAATACTCCCAAACTCATTCTATGAAACTACCATCACCCTGATACCAAAACCAGACAAAGACACTACCAAAAAAGAGAATTACAGACCAATATCACTGATGAACACAGATGCAAAAATCCTTAACAAAATATTAGTAAACAGAATCCAACAGCAAATTAAAAAGATTATACACCACAATCAAGTTGGATTCATCCTAGGGACATAAGGATGGTTCAACATACACAAATGAATCCATGTGATACACCACATCAACAAGAGAAAGGACAAAAACCACATGATCATCTCAACAGATGCAGAAAAAGCATTTGATAAAATTCAACACCCATTTATGATAAAAACTCTCACCAAAGTGGGTATAGAGAGAACATATCTCAATATAATAAAAGCCATATATGACAAATCTACAGCCAGCATAGTACTCAACGGTGAAAAAATCAAAAACTTCCCACTAAAATGTGGAACAAGACAAGGCTGCCTACTATCACCACTCCTATTCAACATAGTCTCGGAAGTCCTAGCCACAGCAGTCAAGCAAGAGAGAAAAATAAAAGGGATTTAAATTGGAAAAGAAGAGGTAAAAGTGTCACTATATGCAGAAGACATGATACTATATATAGAAAACCCTAAAAGGTCCACACAAAAACTACTAGAACTAATAAAATTCAGCAAGGTAGCAGGTTACAAGATTAACGTACAAAAATCAGTTGCATTTTTTTACACTAATGATGAATTAACAGGAAAAGGAAGCAAAGAAACAATCCCTTTTAAAATATCACCCAAAGTAATAAAATACCTAGGAGTAAATCTAACCAAGGAGGTGAAAGACATACACGGAAAACTATAAAACACTGATTAAGGAAATTAAAGAGGACTTTAAAAAATGAAAAGATATACAATGCTCCTTGATTGGAAGAATCAATATTGTTAAAATGGTCATACTGCCCAAGGCAATCTACAGATTTAATGCAATACCTATCAAATTACCCATATTTCTGAATATTCTGAAAAAAATCTACCTTTATTAGGTGAAAAGCTTAATCCCAAGCTATTTCCTAAAGGCTACAGTCACTTAGAAAGAAAGAAAACTGATTTTTTCACATCAGAGAAAAGTCACTGTTTATTTTTCCTTTTTCAGATTCTTTTTCATTATAGGTTATTACAAGATATTGAATATAGTTCCCTGTGCTATACAGTAGGTCCTTTTTGTTTATCTACTTTATAAATAGTGTAACTGTTTTTTTTAAATCAACAGTCTCTGCTTTGAAAAAACTATTGAAAAAAGAACTTTATTGTACTTAAAGGCATATCTCTGTATTAAATAGACCACCTATACTATTTTGCTGTAACTGATAAGACAATTACCTACTTTTAAAGAATGCCACTAAATATACTACAGTAAACGATATTCTAAATTTGACTGTTTTTCATGGAAAGTTTATAGTCATGTATAAAATTTATAATATTCCCCAAAAAACCTAGTTCATGAATATACAAAGGCAAAACACAAGAAAGCATTTTTTGATAAATTTTCTACTTATTCATTTAAAAAGTATAACTGTTTTCTAGATTAGAACAAAGTAATTTAATTAAACATGTGTAACCTTTCAGCAACATCACATTAACTCCATAACTTAAAAAAAAAAAAAAGACACAAATAAACTTATTTACGAAACAGAAACAGATTTACAGATAGAAAACAAACTCATGGTTACCAGAGGGGAAAGGGAGTGGGAAGGGATAAATTGGGAGTTCGAGATTTGCAGATACTAACTACTATACATAAAAGAGATAAACAAGAAGTTTATACTGCATAGCACAGGGAACTATATTCAATATCTTGTAGTAACCTATAATGAAAAAGAATATGGAAAGGAATATATGTATGTATATGGATGACTGAAATATTATGTTGTACATCAGAAATTGACACATTGTAAACTACTATTTAAATTAAAAAAAGAAAAAAAATTTTTTAATTTAAAAACTATTTAACAGATAAAACGCAGCAGTCCCTGAGAGTCAAAATACAACATTCCTCAAGGTAGCTGAGATTGATAATAGCTTTGATGTAGCAAGTGCTATGATTTGCCCATAAAAAATATTTCTACAACAATTCTTTTGAACAGTTGTTTTGATGATACGACATTATGTTTTACGTTTAAACTCATTTTGTATTAATTTTTACTGTCAATCACTCTGTGAATAGCAGGTTATTATGGGCCCTTCAGAAAGGCAAAAAGTATTTGCTGAGAGAGTAAGTTTCCAAGCAGTACCTGAGAATTGTGGCCTTTTTATTGTATCACGTCCTCCCACCCCCTTAAAACTCTTAAGGCCATTAGTAAAACAGAAGGATTAAACAATCCCTCAGTGTTTTTCTGGTCATTACTGTGTTTTTGCCTTAAAGAAAGGAGCTGTATACAATGTGAAAAAGTCAGAGAAATTCTAGGTGACAGGAGACACATAGGAAATAAAGAATTCTGCCTGTAATTAAACTAAAAGGCAATTTTCAATGCTGCTTTTATGAAGTTATACTTCATACAAGTGTTTTGCATTGCATTTAATGTTGAGTTTTCATTAATGATAATTTTCAATAGTTCACTTTCATCAATCAGAAAAAATGTAATTTGAAGTTTAAATGGTAACCTGATCCTACCTATAAATCACGAATCGTTATAATTCCTCTTACATATACTTCACCTCTAAAGTGAATCCGTATCCTTTCTACACATCCTGTAGTGTCATGAAAAAAGCATAAGCCTGCACTCAGAAAAACACAGCTGTACAGGTTGTTTAATCCCCATGGGCCTCAATTCCCCAACATGCTATTAAGAAAATGACACCTACCTTCCTAAGTCTGCTGTGAGCGTTAAGCGAGACAACATACTCAGAATGCCCGCAGTACGGGGCACACAGAAGACGCTCAGTACGTATCATCACTTTCCCTTTCCTCTCTTCCCCCATCTTACCCTTCCTACTTTCCTCTCTATACCTTTCTAATTCCTATGCTGGAATTCAAATCAATATAATGTTCAAAATACATTTCTTCCACAAAAACTTCCTGGGCAGTAACAGCCTTTAGTAAGCTCTCCTTTCCTTGGTATTATATTTGTATTTCTCCTTCTCATTTGTTCATATTCACTTATTCACTCATATTCCTTCCCTCTGTCTGCAATTTAATGATACACTCTTTTTTATTATTAGTATATACCTAGAAAAGACCTAGAATATAAGACAAAAAAATTATATTGGAAAAGCCCATTGCTAAGTGTGTAAGGAGTGAGGGAAGAGAAGATTAATTAGGCAAAACCATATTTACCATGAGGATTTATCACTTTTATAATAAAACAACTAAAAGTGTTTGTGTGTATGTGTTGGGATGGGGAATGGAGGAGTAGACCTGAAGCAGGAAAGATAAGTTGACACGTGCAGTGTCTTTCTTCTCATCCCACCTTCCCTAAATCAGACGAGGAGACAATCTAAGGAAAAGAGCCTTCCAGAGCAGTTTTCAGAGCAAATATTCACAGAAATATAGAATAAAACCTTCTTTCCAAAAAATAAACTAAGGGTAATGTAAGCATTCTGGCTTCAATCAACCACTGATTAAAACTTGGCAATTATTAATCCACACATAAAAAACAGTAAAGTACAAAAAACTATATTCTACTTACCAACAAGGAGCCAAACAACATTGGAATTGTGTTCTGTAAGAAAATCTTCTAATTGAGTGATACTAGGAACAATACTCTCATTCTTCCTTTGATCCATTACTGAAGTTTTTCCAGAAGCATCTAAAGGCCTGAAAGAGTTGAAAGGTTAAATTTAGAATTTAATCTATATAAGGGAGAAAAAAGGTGAATTTAACAAATGTGAAAGTTTATTAAATCACATTCTTGTTTCTTCAGTGATAAGACAAAAATATAACAAACATGTCCACATTTCTACATAAAATATAAAACAATATATCATATTTCAATAACCTGATTTCACCATTCTAGGTCTGAATAGACTCAGGTTCAGTTACTATACTCTGGCTTAAAATAAGAGGGACACGACTGTTCTTAAACCTAATCAAAGATATTTATTACAATAGTAAGGAGGAAGTATTGATCATCTACATTAGACAAACTCTTCTAGACTTGTCCCAAGGGCTGCCATTAGTAATATATTCATATTTAAGTTATAATAAGCCTTCTTAACCCCCATGAGCTATGTATTCTCATTATTCCATGGGGAAACAATCTTCCTAATTTGGATTCACTCTGGATAGTATGGACAGTAAGCAGATCTCCTGTTACCAGATGCTCAGGATAAATTACAATATACTGTCAAAGTGTGACCAGACATGAAAAATGTATGCATGTAAGAACCTACTGCATAATCTTCATGAAGTGAAAGATGGAATAAAAAATAAACTGGTTGTTCCCTTTCCTCTTCCCTTCCTGAACAGTTCAGTCTAAAAGCCATAAGGTGAAGCAGGGCAAAGCAGGCATCTGCACATGGGGAGAGAGGGACAGGAACCTCTGGCCTAGAGTGGGATGTCAGAGTCCAGTAGGGGTAAATTAAATATCCACCTGTGTGGTGAAGAGGCTAGTGGAACGGTGGCAGTATTTCAGGGTATCAATACCATAGTAGTTTGAGGAGATCATACTTGCAGGGAAGAGGTCAGGCGCAGGGTGCTGGGGCCTGAGTGGGAGGAAGAGGGCATCCAGACGGAGGGACAGGGGTAGGAGAAACAGTCCAGCTCAAGGTGTCAAGGCCCAGGTGAGAGTGCACAGGGAGATTGCCTGGTGCAGGGGGTCAGAACCCAGGAGGAAGGCATCAGACCCCAAAAGGACAAGTAGGGCTTCCATGCAGGAGGGCTCAGGAGTGATGAGTTGATGCAGGAGCAGGATAAGGAGGGCAAACACCTGGGAGACAGCCCATGCAGTGTGTGAACAAAGGGATTAACCAAGTAAGTAAACATAACAGGAAAAATGGGAGTCAAGTTTCTCACTGTTAGAGGACACATAAAGGGAGAAAATTAGAATTAACCCTGTGGTGTTGGATAAGAACTGGAGGTGTGGCTTTCAATACAAATGGATATAGAAATAAATATAGTTGTAAATTTACATATGCATATGTTTATTAACAAGCCCTGAGAGCAGCAACACCAGTAAAAATGAGGAGATAATTTGGCTTCTAAAAACCATTTTCTATTAAGAGGGCTCCTTGAAGAAATGGCTGGTTCCACAGCTAAGGCAGGGTAAGTCAAGGCGAACCTTGTTTTCCAGAAAGGAAAGAAATGTTCAAAGAATGATTGGAACATGTCAAAAGGAAACAGAAACCATCCTGAAGAGGGTCCCACTGGCAAAACTGAGATAATTTAATCATCAGAATAAATAAGAGTAGTAAATTACAACCCACTTAATAAAAACAAATCTATGAGTCCATACAAATACAATCAATTAAATTTTGATGAGTAACAGGATACTCAAATTGTCTCAAATAACTGCCAAAATAATTATTAATGACAAAGGAGAAAAGAGGAACTCTGAGAAAGCTGGCAATTAATTAGGTGATCAAAGTAAACACCATCAATACAGGGATAAATCAAAATTGTACACTTCTTAATAGAAGAAAACAGCGTCATTTCCATGGCATCCCTGCCAAAGACGCATAACCTGAATTAAATCTATCTTGCCTCTCTCCTGATAATGACCAATAGAGACTGTTTAATTCATCTTTGTATTCACAGTACCAGTGACATCCTTGAACAAAGCCACTGTTTTCAACTATCATATCATTTTAAATGGTACTTTTATCTATTAGATAAGAAAGTAACACTGATCTACATGTTTTCAGATGTGTCCTCTCAATATTTTCATGATTCATCTCTACTCTCTTCATTCTTCCTGAAATCCATGGTGCTCATTTCAAAACTGCTGTCCACATTAGAAAACAAAGTGTGGCAATTATTACTTTAGTGATATTTCAAGAAAAGTATGAAAATGTTATATAGTTTAATCAAACACAGCACCAACTAGAGATTTATCGAAGTTCCTAATTTAATGCCACCATTTCTAGAAATAGGCTTTCCAAAAAAGACTACTTTTCAAAATGAATTACCTGTAAAGTCTTTTCAAATACTACATTCAACCTATTTTCTCTCCCACTAGCATAAAGGAACGAAAATACACTTGCATCAACAGACTATTAAAGATAGAACTCCACATCTTGATTTGGTCCTACAGGAATAGGTCATTCTACAAATCAATACAAAAAATACAAATAATCTGATTTTTTTTTAATGAGAAAATATACAAACAGGCAATTCACAGAGAAAGAGAATACCACTTGCAATTGGGGACAATCACAATTTATTACCCAGTAGTCATATAAGCGAAAATTAGAAAGATTACAAACAACTATATTGGCAGAAGTATGGGCAAACGCTGGTGGGAGCACTCAGACACAGTTGATGGGAGTAAACCGCCTTTGAGAAGAACAATTATCAGAACCTATGAAAATGTAGATGCTTTGACTTGGGCATTTCAGTTCTAAGGCTCTATTTCTCAGAAATACTTACTCAGACACCAAGATGTTTTTTCAAGGACAATCACTGCAGCATTATATGTCAAACTGAGAAAATAGAAAAAAAATTTCAATTAATAGGAAAACTGTTAAATAAATAAAACTTTTACCGTATGAAATACTCTTACCATGTGAAATGATATGAAGCCTTTTTAAAAGAATAAAATAGCTCAATAGGGGATAATACAGAGAAATGTCCAGAATATATGTAATGTTAGCAGGGGAAAAGCAAGTTGAACAAGACGTATAGTATTCTACTTATGTTTAAAAAAAAGACTATCCATTCTGTGTATCACATATATACCACATATGTATATATATACATACAGTACGTATACATGTACATATATATGGTGTGTATATATGTACATAGTTTTATTAATTGGCAAAAACATTAGCAAAGATGTTAGTGGTTACCTCTAAGAAGCAATGGGAGATTTGGGGGAAGAAGAATAAAGAAGGACTTTCACTTATACTCTCAATAACTAAGTATTATTTAAATGTTTTAAAACTGACATGTAATACTTTCATAATTTAAAAAGAAAAAGGGAAGGTGGTGGCTGGAAGACAGGACACAACAGGCGAGAAAGGGGCTTTTCTTGCATCTTTAGCCTCTCCTTGTAACTATGGCCAAGGAACAGGTGACTCCCAACCCAAAAGTATCAACTTGATCATCTGTCATTCCACCATCATGTCTTTCTATAGTTCTTAAATCCTTGTCTTTTTAAAAATTAAAGTGGAAATACCAAGCAATATCAAACTCAAAGCCTCCATCAAAACATCAGAAAGATCACTTAACATCTTAGCAAGAATTATTCGATTTGATAGCCTTGAGTGTGTAAGAATGGAAGGAAGACTAGCTGTACTGCTCTAGAAAAGCGGGAGGGGTAAGCTACAAACAAGGAAGGAAGTAAAGAACACTAAAAGGAAAGGCACCGTAGGGAGGGAGAAAGAGGAAGTAGTTATCAAGAGAAAACAGTACAATCAAAAGGTCCTGCTTCATACTGGATTGTTCCAAAAGCAGACCATTATACGGACTGACAGCATGGACTCCACCAGACCACTTGGGCTCAAATACCAGTTCTGACATTACAGAGGTTAGGTAACTTGAACACGGGCAAGTTATCTAAGCTCTCTGCGTTCTACGTCTTCATCTGTAAAATGAGGTCACTAATAGTACCTACCTCACTGTTATATAGTGAGAATGGATGCATTCAGATATGCAAAGCATTTAAAACAACGCTGGGCATGTAGTAGGTAATATTCTGTTTAAATGCCTGATACTGGTAACCAATGCCACTGGCGTCTTGCCCATATACTGCTGACATTCACCTCTACACAGGAAGATTATTCATTCTGAACACCTGTAACACCCTACTGTGGGAGGCTTTCTGACTGCATGAACATGCTCAGTTTGTCCTCACAGTGAGCCAGAAATGCCAGAGTTAATGTCAACGATGGCTAGGAAGTTGGTGGGTAAACACCTGCAGCTTCCCTGCTCTTGGCTTGGGATAACCCTGAGGCATATTTTATTTGGTCTCCCAGAGTTCCCCAGTGGTAGTGAGCTCCAGATGCCCACAGTGGTAATTATAGCAGTTATCACACTGCATTGTAACTATCAATTTAGACGTCTGTCTCTCCCACTGGACAGCTAACTACTCTTTACCAATGTCTTTGCCCTACTCACTTAAATGTGCAATATCTGAGAAGTTCCTGATATGCAGTAGTCTCTCAATAAATACTTGTTTCATAAATGAATGAAAAAAATGCATCATTATAAAAAGTACATAATTATGAGTTATTGCCAAAGATAAGGAAGTATTTCCACTGTATTCAAGGCCAAAGAGATTCCTAAGTGATCTCTTCCACACTCAAGAAAATTTAGTTTTCATTTGCTTGAGTTTAAGAGGATATTCAACACTTTGATAACCTAATTCCAAATATAACAAAAATGAAGGAGAAAAATTAATCATACTCAAATCCCTCTTACAACAATAAAGTCATAATTATTTGTACAAAAGGCATTCACAGATCTTCAGACAATTACATTAAAGTTCTCTGAATTTAATCACAGTTCCTTTTCCATAAAGGAAACTACATGGGTTTTAAAAGTTAGAAAATAAATCAGCTTTATAGCTCTCTTTTGAACTTCATCAACATTCATATTCTCTTCATCATCAAGCTTGAATACCTATTAGCACATAGCAGCATTCTGTATACCAGAAATTCTGTGAAGTATGTACTTTGTACACATTTCTGCATTGTTTATCCATGGGCCAAACTTGACTGATTTATACTTACTGGTACAAAATATGTACCTACTTGAAAACTTGTCAGTTTGGTTTCTGCACATACATAAGAAATTATTTTAAGATACTTGTGTAGGGGTCCCAATTTCAAAGTCATTTAAGTCTTCTTTAACAATTAAGAAGCCAGATAATTGACCCAACGGTCTCATTAAATACCAAAGGAACTGCCTAGACAGATGGCTCACCTTTCCTATGGCATAATGACATCCCCAAAGCAAAAGTAAAATATAAATCAGATTACAACATTTTTATACAAAGTGAATTTTCAAGAGTGTTTAATTCATCTGAACTGTTTCTACAATGGCTCAAGTAGTCCGAGCACTCACCAATCTAAAGGCAGAGGGCCTGAAACAAATGACTTTGTGATGCTCCTTCCAATTCTATGATGTCACACAAATAAAACATACAAAACAGAAGTACCTGCAATTGAACATCTCACATAAAAGACATGCGTAAATGTTTACATTTAAGATAGCACTGGAATGTATAAAAAGGTTGGTATTACTGACTGAGCATACAGTGATTTGAAGGGCCCTCTATACCTAAAAAATTTTGCTCATCAGGATACAAGGCCCTAAATCTTACCATCTATTTCTTCAAATAGAGTACCAACCAATATTTCCTTTTTAAATGCAAAGATATCTTTACAGTATCTCAATAATAGCCATCATTAATTATTATCATGAGTTATTAGTAAAATTAATTCATTAAATTACTTTTCTCATTAACAAACAGGATCCAGGAATATCACAAAAGGCCCAAGATCTCCCAAGATGGGGAAAACCTTAAAAAGGAAATGGTGAGCCAAAAAAGCAAACTTAGCTTCCTTAACAAATTTGGCCAGGGTCGGCAGCTCTGTGTACATAAAGTAAAATTACATAATGTCCTATTTTGTTCGTTTAAACAAACAAAATAGACAATTACCCTCTTAAGTCAAACATATTAGGTATTTCTTTTCTCTAGCTAGTCATTCCAGGTCCCTTTCAGCCCCAGAATTCTACATGCAACAAACACAAGTTCACCTAATTAGCTAACTCTAAAGCCCAACAGAATTAGGTGGTAAAATAACACTCAATCAGAAATAACAGAAGTCCTCTGCTATCCTGGCAGAGTAGGCTTTAAAGCAGATTTGAAATGGAAAGCTCCCTCCACCCCTTCCTTAGCTGTGAGATAACCTGAGCAAGTTGCTGAATCTCACTGAGCCTGTTTCCAAGTGGTAAAATGGTCCTCTCTTCCTAAGAGAGCAAACATAAAACTCATAGCAAAGTGCTTAACAAGAAACACACTCTCAGTGGTAACTAAGCTACCGTTAATGTTCTTTTTTAAAAAATCAGTTCAACACAAGGTGAAAGCTAAAAAAAAAAAAGCATACCAGCAAACAATGACTAAAATGTGTCTCATTTCTTATAAAAGAGAAAAAGATATATTTAACTAAATAACAGAAATTTATAACCAAAAGAAATTAGTTGACATAAATGACAATCAAAAATGTACTAAGTTAATATGAATAACATAGTTCTACAAATACCATTGAGATTCTTAAAAGCAGATCAAATACCGAAGCATACTGGTCACCAGGCAACCACTGCTGAAGTATTAACTCAGATATGGTGACCAACGATTTAAACAGTATGAATTAGCAAACTGAGCAAATGTAACTTCACGTTACATACAGAAGAATTTTTAATGTCCAAGAAGACATAACATCCAACAAAAATATTGCACTTTAGCAGTCCTCACTTACATAGACAGAAATGTATGCTGGTTCACCTAAACACTCATAAAAAGTACAAAAAACAAAACAAAACAAAACTCTAAAAGCTGTACAAAGCATATCTACTAATAATGGGGCCAGAAGAGCTAACTTCAACCTCTCCAACAGGAAATCATGATTTCTAAATATCACCCACCTCTAAATATTCCACCAGAAGTAATTACTACCTTCAGTGCATTCTTCAATGTGGCCGGTATACAAAGACATCAACAGAAATTGCCATGAGTGAAAAGCTTAATCCTCCCACTTCTATATCCCATAAATTAATGAGTTGTGGAGTTTTGTTTTCACTTTTTGTAATGGCTGGTGAACACAATCTCCAAGTTTCTGTTAATTCTTTTAATCAAGAATTCTGTATGTCCCTTCCATCTTGATACACCAGAAGGCATAAAACTTTTAAAAGGCTGGCATCAGCAGAGTAAAATCCTAAAGAAGGTTCCTTGTAATAAAACTAGTATTTCCACTTTCTTATCTGGCCCTTAATCTTCTGTTACCTTCTGCCTTAAGTCACATACATCAAAAAACCCCACCCAACACATATTCAAACTACTCACCCACTAAAAATACGGAGAGAGAGGGAGGAAGAAACTGGACATGTGTTTTTACCAACACCCATCATATTAAGTTCAAATACAATATTTTTTATTAGCCTGGTGCTATGCAGAGAGCCCAACAGATCCGTTTAACAGCCAATTCCTGTGAGCTGAGAACATTGCTACAATTGAAATTCAACCTTCATGTACATACTATAACAAAAAGAGGCTGCTTCAGGGAGTTTTAAGCAGATATGGCCTTATACAATACTACTGGTGACATCTGACACAGTATTTTAAATGGATATGGAGCTGGATAGAAACATATTTTACATTTACATAAAAAGTAACAAAATACAATAAGGTCAATAGTCTAAAGTTTAGACTGTAAACATTTTGGACAATGCTATCTTAGTCTTTAAAATGTTCATTCCACAGTATTAACTCACCATTATAATGATGAGATACATCTATCACAAAATGGCTAACACTAACTCACTGCTCACTATGTGCCAGGCACTTTTCGTGTATTTACTCATCTAATCATCAGAAATAACAGTAACTACCTATTTACAATTCCCCATTTTACAGATGAGAAAATTGTGACAGTGAGAAGTGAGAAGCTAGGCACAAATACAGCTAAGACATGGCAGATTTGGGATTTGAATCTAGACAGCCTGGTTTTAGAGTCAGAGTTTAGTGTTATATTGCCTCTTATATATGTTCATAGAAATCAGCCTGTAATTATCTTTTAGTCCTCAATTTCTTTACTATGAAAAATAAGTTCCTACCCTCCAGCTCTAAATTCTAGTTTAGGAGCTAATATTGAATGTTACCAAAATCCATATTTTGATATAAAAAAATTCATATTTTGCCCACTATGGCTTTTTTTCCCCTAAAAGACTCCTCTACTAAATCAAAGGTCAGCAATCACTTTTTAAAATTAACTACAAAGAGGCAACACATCAAGTTATTGAGCCTAATTAGCTGCAAAGGAGGCCATATTGTAAAGTGGGCCATATCTGACTGAACCACCTCCCCACTTTTCTGTACTTCTCTTTCACCTGGTCAGAAATGCTGTAACTACATATTTTTAAAGAGCTTATTTGCCCCCTAAAGAAACTGACAATTGATAGAAGGTGTGCGGCAGTTTTTAAATATGTCCAAAAATTATTTGATATTCCTCCCTTCAAGAGGTAGAGCTTAATTCATTCCCCTCCCAAGTGTGGGCTGGACTCAGTGATTCAATTCTAAAGAATATGGCAAAGCAATGGTGTATGACTAGGTCAAAAATGGCATCATAGCTTCCTCCTTGCTCTCTCTCTTGGATCATCTGCTCTAGGGGAAGACAGCTGCCTTGTTAGGACACTTAAGAAGCCCCAGAGAGGTCCATGTGTTGAGGCGTTGAGGCCTCCGGCCAACAGCCATGTGAATGAGCCATTAGGGAAGCAAATCCTCCAGCCCCAAATGAGTACTAGGTGACTGAAGTCCCAGCCAAGATCTTGGCTACAACCTCAGAAAGACCCAAAGCCAGAAACAACCAGTTTAGTTACTCCCAAATTCCCGACCCACAGAAACACTGAGATAATAAATGTTTTAAGCCACTAAGTTTTGGGATAATTTCTTACTCTGCAATAGATAAGTGTAGAAGAAAGGTAATTTTTTAAGATATCCACAGGTATCTCTATCCTGATGGTTCATACCTGCCATCTTAAGCTAAATGAGGAGTCAGTCAATACCACACCAAGAAAACTCCAATCACGTGAGTGAAACATATCCTCTTTCTATCATAAGTGGGAGTGTCTTGTAAGAACTTTGTGGCACAAACTCTACTCTACTTCTTTCAAATTTATCCATATCCATAACCATCACCACCTCCTCTCTCCTATCTCCACAGAGGTCCATCTATAGCACCCTTGACCTGCATCCTTGTATTCCATCCCTTCCAACTTGGTCAATGATGATGCTTCACCAATTCTTCTCCCTCATTCCTCTATCTTCAAATTCTCTTTTATTAACTAAAATAACATGAAAGGTTTATTACAAATGAAAATATTTACCATATGAGTAGTGCTGTTTTCTTAGTCTTTTATATAAACCAAAAACATCCTTGTATATAAAACTTTTTTTAAAGAAGTACAGGTTCACAATTACCTCCCAGAAAAAAATTCACTACTCTAGTACCCTCCAGGACTCTGATGATCACTATTCTTACTAGAAGCCTGAAAAAATGGCTGATGCATGGTACTCGATGAATATTTATAAAATGAACTAAGATTTTCTTAATCATGTTTAACCATGTCTTCCACTATTCTCCATAGGACTCATAGTGAAAAGCATACTTAAGTTCAACCATACACAATATTCTATGAAGAACAAACCAAAAGTCAACTAATTTTCTTCATTTCTTTTTAAAATCCTTTATAAAATGGGCAGATTAATGAGCAAGCAAAAGAGAAAAAGAAAGTTGACACCTGATAGAGAATCAAGCTAATGCTTCCTTTGGCTTTCTCCTGCCAATACACAAGCTAAGCACATGACTCAACTATCAGTCACATAGCATAATTCAAAAGTCAGGTAAAATGACAGGTCATGTTATACACCACCCCACCCCCACTCCTAGACCATTTAAGCCGGTTAAACGACAACTGAAGCAGAAAGTCAGATTTCCTCTATCTGAGCTTGAATTGAAAACCCAAAATATTTACCCAAGTTTTTTTTCCAAAGTCTGTAATGTTGTTTTTCCTTTTCTTGATCTTCAGAAGGCCTGCCTGCAGTATTGCATCTTAACAAACCTGAAAAGAACACCATTTTAACTAATTATACAAGATATTCTGGCTTTATCAGCAGTTTCACCATTTCAAATCAAATGATTTGATTACACACGCACTTGCACACGCACACACACAAGGAAAATCTTTAACATTACTCCAGTATTACATTTCCTTCTTTAAAGTTTCCAAATAAACAATACTCCTAAAACTAGAATATGACCACAATTTCCAAAGTCTTCTAAAGATTTCAAAACCACTGACTGTACTTATGCAAAGAGCATGATTTTGTAGTCAGAGGATTCCACAGGTCAAACCCTACCTTTAAAACATACTCCAAGCGTCACCTTAAAAAAGTTGTCCTCTCAAACTATTGGGTCCTTGCTGGCAAGAATGGTGCTTCTGTTTCCTTCCTGTTTCCAGCACCCAGCACAGTTTTAATCAATGAAAACCACCTTATAATTTCTCAAGATTCTTGGGAGTGGCAAAGCACACTGATTAGGGGACTGTAAACTGGAGTCCAGTTATCTGATCTAAATCACAGCTCCGACTTTAGACAAGTTTTTGTTTTGTTTTGTTTTTTAGGGCTGTGGGATTTAGTTCTCTCATCTATAAAATAAAAGTAATAATAGGCCTTACGTGATAGGATTGTTACGATGATTAAATGACATAATATACACACATAAAGCATGTACCACACATTAGTTCTATAAGATAAATATTCGGGTTAATTCGTCTATTTTTATACTTCATGTATCCAGTTAACTTAAAATAAATCAGGCTCATTGCTATACACAGAGTTGAAAGCAGCAACATGAAACCAGTTGAAACTTAGACTCTTGGACAGTCATGGAAAACAACGATTTCCTTACAGAGGAAATTTACAAGAACTCTTTCCCTTTAACAAGCGTCCCTAAGTTGCTACTGTCAAAACTAAAGGCAAGAGGGGCAGGAGGGGGACAATTCTGCTGAAGGAAAATCAACTTCCCTTCACCTTCCTTTAGTCAAAAGATGTTTCCGCTGAAATGTACTCTTCCATAGCACAGACTCAGCAAGCACCAATTCAGAATGCAAAACACACCACGCCTGGGGAGCAAAGGGAAGGTTTTTAAGGCTCCACTGCCCTTGGTCCAAAATCGATCCTGCGTTAAGCAGTATGGGATCTCCTGCAGCCCCGTGCTGCTAACAAGGCTGAAGCCTGCGCTTGCAGGTGCAGTCCTTCCCACACAACGGCAGGTGGGCCTCGCCCACCCACCTGATCATCATTCACAGGACCAGCTCCTCCTGCATTAGAGACCCCAATCATCTGGCTGCCACGGCCTTTCCAGGCCTTCTCACTGACCTCTGACACCCGGTGTACAAGTCGCCCTGATGCAGGTAAGGATGGCAAAAGAATTAGAGATGTGTCGACGCCGCAGCAGGCTGCCGCCACGAAGCCAAACCTCTCCGACCAGGCCGAGGTCCAGAGACGCTGGGGAAAGTGCTGCCCACCCAATCCTTGATCAGCCCGACTCGTCCCCTCACCTGGGCGAGCGCCGGGGCGGCCCAGAACCGCTCCGATTTCTCTCCGGGGACGCCGAGGGCCTTGAGCGGCGGCGGCGGCGGCGAAGGCAGCTGCAGCGCCGAGCCGGACACGGCCTGCCTAGCGCTGCCCGCATCCACACCCTCTTGCCCCGCCACCCCGGCCCGCCGCCCGAAGTCTGGCCAGGGGACCCCAGGCACTGACACGCAGAGGGGCGGAGGAGGATGGGAGGGGTCCGAGTTGGAGCCGGGTGGCACTGCGGCTGCGTCAACTGGTAACGTCATACGTCACGGGGCCGGCGCCTCGAGGCACGCCACTCGAGCCCCGCCCAGGAGTTGGGTCGCCCCGCCCCTTCCCCCCCTCCCGGGCTGGGAGCAGAATCTGGACCTCGAGGTATGGGTTAGGGGCGTTATTTGAAAAACCTTTTTGTTACCCACGCAAGTAATGTTAGTGAATGGCCTTCTTGAGGCCAGGAGACAGACGAGCACGGGTATAGACAGATCACCAACAAAAAGGAGAATCAGACCAGTGCTATGGTTTGAAGTGAATCCACTCAGAATAGAGAGCAATACTTTTATGACTCTCTCAATAAAAGGAGCCTGATTGTGTGAAATGCTGCTACAGTGAATCGCTCAACTAAGTCTGTTGTTGTTATATTGATGAAAAGTGGTTTGATGCTCACCACTTTTAAAGAGAAAGGCTCTTCATATTATTAGCGAGTGAACCAAAGCAAACAACTTCCTAGAGTTACAGACTTACTGCAAATATTTTGCACACTTCTTATGTACAAGTTGTAATAGGAAAAGTGGAAAACAGTCTTAGCTCTGAAAGGTTTCGGATTGCTTGGGGCAGTTGTGGAATATGCACGTAAGACAACTAGAAATGCAAACGGTAATATACTAGCAGTAGCTAACACAGTGTCAAGCATGAGCCGGGCACTGTTCTAAGCACTTTATATTTATTGACGCATTTAATCCTCCCAAAACCCTGTGAGGTAAATACTCCCGTTTATTTCCATTTCACAACTGAAAAACTAAGGTACAGAGTGGTTAAATAACTTGCCAAACTGTAGAGCTAGGGTTTGAACCCAAGCAGTGTGTGACTCCAAAGTTCATACGCTTAAGCATTACTGGTTTGGTTTTGTCTTGTTTTTTGTTATTATTTGTTTTCTTTTACATTTTTTAATTGAAGTATAGTTGATTTACAATGTTGTGTCAATTTCAGGTGTACAGCTAAGTGATTCAGTTATACAGATACATACATTCTTTTTCAGATTACTTTTCCTTTTTAGGTTATTACGAGATATTGAATATAGTTCTCTGTGTTATACAGCAGGTCCTTGTTTGTTTGTTTTTTAATCAATTTTATATATTGTAGTGTGTGTGTGTGAATCCCAAACTCTAATTTATCTGTATAAATTACAGTAGACTGCCTCTTAAATTCTAAGTGCCTAAAAATCTAGTTCTGACTTCCTTCTTGGGCTGAAATACCACATCTAACATTTTTGTGTGGGAATTCCACTTTTTCCTCAAAAGGAACACCTGTGAAGCCAAATATAAAATAAAGCCAGAAAAAGTTAAATACATGAACAATTGTACTAACTTTTATTGCATATAAGGAAATGGAGGCCCAAGCAGGAGTGGTTGATGAAAGGACTGGATGAAAGCCAAAAAAGAAAAGCATACACCTATCTTAGTTACTTCCACCTGCCACCAGGACACACCTACCTCCCTTACTTGAATTAACTCTTTAGAGTGTATTTCTGCATCACAGAGAAACTAATTTCAGTAGTCTTTTGCAAAGTTTGGAAGAATCTCAATCATTCTTAATCCTTACTCCCTACTAAGGCTCCAGGATCCCCACAAAGATTCGTTTGCTACAGTCAAACAGGAAACTTTTCCCAGAGGGAAATTGTCTGAGCACAAGTTTTCCAGACTAGAAATTACCAAGATGTCATTCAAGTTCCTCAAATCAAAAACTAAACTGAAACTAAATTTCCCTGGAGCTAAGGAAAAGAGTTAAGAGGAATGAGGGGAGAGGGAGGTGAAATTCACTGAGTGCATGGTTGGAATCTCAAAGTTTCTGATTGTACCTCCTTTCATCCCCAGGACCAGGACCCACCCTGTTACTACAGATATGCATTAGACAGCATCATAAAAAATGAAGTGTTTCTTTTATAAGCCTTTCTATTCTAAAAGTGTTTAATGTTGTCATGATTAGTAGTCTCTCTGACATTTCATTTGACTCACTAATTTTCATGACGAGGCTTACTCCCTTCACTTGTCTACCAACTACTTTCACTTTTCACCAACATGCCACCAAAATAATGGTACAACAGCAACTGTCTCCATCCACAGACTTCAATAAGAATTGTACTAATGGTGGAAGCCCTCTAATGATTTCTTTTTGCTTCTTTTTAAAAAATTTTTACTTTGAAATAATTACAGGAAATTGCAAAGGTAGTATAGAGTGGTTTTGTGTACCCTTTCCCTTGTTTCCTCCAGTGGTTAAATCTTATATGATTATAGTACAACATGAAAACCAGAAAGTTGACATTGGCATGTGTATATATAGATCATGTCATTTTATCACATGTAAAGTCATGTAACCATCACTGCAAACAAAATAAGAGCTATTCTATCACAACAAAGGTATCTCCTCAAGCTACCCCTTCCCCTACCTGAGTCACACTTACTCCCCTTCCTGTACTACGCCTAGCTCTGGCAGGCGCTAATCTGTCTCCCATCTCTATAATTTCACCATTTCAAGAATATTATATAAATGAGAATTTATATTTACCACAACATAAGGGTAGGAGGATGAGAGGTACAAACTATTGGGTGTAAGATAAGCTTAAAGAGACACTTTACAACACAGAGAAAATAGCCAATATTTTGTAATAACTGTAAATGGAAGTAACCTTTAAAAATTGTATAAAAAATTTTTAAAGAATATCATATAAATGAAACCATTCACTACATAACCTTTAAACACTGATTTTTTTTTTTCACTCAGCACAATGCCTTTGAGACTTATCCAAGTTGTTGCATAGATCGGTAGTTTGTTCTTTTTATTGCTGAGTAGTATTCCAGGTATGATGTTCCAGTCAGATTAACCATTTACCTACTGAGGCACATTTTGGTTGTTTCCCATTTGGGGCTATTACAAATGAAGCTACTGTGAATAATTGTGTATAGATTTTCTTTGTGGTCTAATGGTTTAAAGAAGAAAAAGGTATGAAATTTTCTTTGTCTTCATTTCTTTTGGCCCATTGCAGAGGGCTGTTTCCTTAAGCCAGGGCCAAGGTGAACTATATCTCTTTCAACTTTGTCCCCTTGGTTACTCTCATTTGCTACTCTAGGCTCCCATACAAAGGCCAGCCTCTGAGTCAGATTAAATCAGGCTTTCATGGTCTGCCTGAAATTATCCTCCTCATCTCCTTTTGGGGGTTATTTCATTTTTCTATAAAAACTTTAAAAACAAGAAATATCTTCAAGTTTAAAGAGCTTGAATGGAATAAATCTCTAATGGTGTAATTCCAGGCATAGTAAAAGGATTATTTAAAGATAAAAGGGAATTCTTTGAAAATAATCAACAGAGATAGCCACCAAATTAACCAAATTTAGTTGATTGCTAATCATTGATACTTTTATCATGAAAATACTTTACTCTAGGGTAAAATAAAATGTGCTTCAAAAACTAAATTAAGTATATACTAAGAAAATTTTTTAAGTTAAATATATAGTAAGTGCCAGGCAACTGGCTAATACCTGATATATATTATTTCATTTAATTCATACAAACCCACTGTGTAGATACTACTTGTGGATGAGAAATTTTAGAAAAGTTAAGTAACTTGCCCAAGGTCACTAAAGCTAGAAAGTGAAACCAGAACCTGAATTCAAGAGAGTCTCACTCCAATACCCATTATTTTTCACTACTCCACACTAGATCCATGTTAAAAAAAAAAAAATTCTCCAATTGTAGTACTACAACAAATAATGTAAAACCACAACTACTTTACAGATAATTTAAAAACAATGATGTCAAAGCAGTATATTATCTGTATTTTAATGCATAAAGAAATTTAATACCGCCAAGTTCAATATGTTAAAGTTGTTTTGAATGCTTAGTTCAGATTTTTATTTCACTCTCATTTAATAATTTCTTAAAATCACAATTTCTTTATGTACATACCTGAGTGTTCCTCAAGTTGTTATATACTTTTCATAACACCAGGATACCAGATGAAGTTCCTTCTCTCTCTCACACATGCACGCACAAAATTAGTAACATCAATAAGTCTATAAAAACAAAAAAAAAGAGAAAAAATTTTAATGGTTTCCAATATTATTTCCCAATAAACCTGCCAATTTCTTTCATTTCACTTACCCCCAGCCAATGCAGTCCACAATTCAAGCTTCTGTCATGCCACAGTGTCCCAGGAGTCACCATTGCTAGAACAAATCAAGTAATGATATTTAAGTCAAATATATTTTAAGAAAACCACCTTTACCCACTATAAAGCTGATAAAAAAGTGAGAGGAACTGAACATGTATTTTGAAAGAGGAAGTTTGTACATCTTTTGATATAATAAAAAAAGCCAGTTTTCTAATAATGATTTGAACTTTAAAATAGCATATAATGTCCTACAAACAATAAGCAAACCAATAGCCTGATGAGCAAAAGACATAAACATAGAGTTTGCATAAAAAGAAATAAAATTTGACCTAAAACACTAGAAAAGACAGTCCTCATTATCATAAAATGAAATAGGCTAGTTAAAGCTACAGTTGAGGTACCATTTCATTTATTTGTCAATAGAAAAAGCTCAAAAATTGATAATTCAGTATTAGAAAGGATTTGAAGAAACAGACACTCCCTTACCTTGACGGTGGGCATATGAATTAATTTAGCCTCAGTGGAGAACAACACAGCAATATCTTTTTAAAACTTTAAGTGTTGCAATTTTTGACCCAGCAATTCCGCTTCTAGAAATGAATCATACAGACAGCTTCACACATGACCAAAATGTACAAGCTTTCCATCACTATGTTGTTTATAAAAGTAAAAGATTAACTTCCTAAAAATATGCAGTTCTAGAAGACTAGCCAAAAAACATCTGTAAAGTAATTTTAAAAATGTGATAGCTCTAGATGCACTGGTATGAGCTAATCTACAATGTATATTATAAAGAAGGTGAAGAGCAAAAAATATGTGTACATGTGAAAAGTAATCAATAAGTAAATAAAACAAAACCAATAAATTGATTTTCAAAACATATTGGTCGAAAGACTAAATAGGGCAAAAGGTAAAATTTCCAGTCAATGGTACATTCTGTAAAATAACATGTATACATATGCATACATGAGATGGCCACCTTCTCACTGTGTCCTCATGTGGTCCTTTCTCTGCATAAGCAGGACCTTGATGTCTCTCTTTGTGCTAATCTCACTATTAGTGAGACCACTAATAGTGACCTCATTTTAACTTAATTGCCTCTTTAAAGCCCTGTCTCAAATACAGTCACATTCTGAGTACTGCGGGTGAAGATGTCAACACGTGAATTTTGAGGGAACACAGTTCAGCCCGTAACACTTGACAAATTTGATCTTTTCCTAGAACTAGTCTCATTTTCACTCTTTTGAATTACGCACTCCACATACCTTATTCTAGAATTTTTGCTATCCTTATTTTGTATTTTGTTTTCTTGTTCACTTCTCTTAGCATTCTTTTTTTTTTAAGTATAAAGTTTTAAAAATTTTTGTAAGTTATCTCTTGATTTTGTGTGTGTTCTGGAGAAGGCTGAAGGGTGGGAGGTTTTTCCCTCCTCTCTTAGCTGATCTCTCTAATCAATTCTTCCTATTGCCTTTGTAGCTACAGCCTATCCACAGTCTATTAACCACCCATCACCATCTCTCAGTTCCTCAGGTCACAACGTGAAGAATTATTTCAAAGTCTTCTTTATTTTGGTTTTTCATGTCTCTATTTTTCTTCACTTCAGTGAAGAAATATTTCATATCTGGTATGCCAGACACTGGACTAGGCCCTAGATATGCAGAAATAATCAAGGTAGACTTGATGCTTAAGGTCTTCCTCTCCAAAGAGCACATTGTAAAAAGGTTGCTCTACCAGAGAATGGTTATTTTCAAAAGAAGCAATTAGGCCTTTACAATGTTGACATATATCTCCTTTAATCAGCTGCAGATTAAAAGAGACAAAGGTCAGGTGCACTGGGTGTCCAGTGACTATCTCAAAGGGTTAGAATTTACAAGTTCTGAAAGGCATAAATCTGAGATTTCGAAGGAGAGTATTTGGTGGATCTCTATGAGTTTTGCCAATTGGGTCTTATTAATACAGTTAGTATATTAGACTAACCCTACGGATTGGAGATGGTAAGCACAGTGAAAATGTTGCAAAACTGGCCAAACAGCACAGACTTGTCAAAGTAGCTGACCAGCAAAATGGGTTCCTCAATCACTATGAAGTTTGGAAGGTGTTCCCCAGGTAGGGATAACCTTTTCTAACAAAGTTTTCACCACTGAAGAAGCTGTGACCTGCCTACAGGGGAAAGCCTCTGCCCAGTGAGAAAACATACACACCATGACTGAAACATATTTATGTCCATGAGATGGGGCAGCTGTATGAAATTCATTTGCCAAACTTCAAATGGTACATTAGGCAGTTTACAATGTCAGGGAGAAGTATGAACAGGTGTCTCTGGGTTATATTCTGGCCACGTGGGACAAGAAAAGCAGGCACTTTTGCAGCCTTATTAATATCTTCCCACTGCTATTGGTTTATGAATGCTATCATTCTGTCAGTGGACCAATGGTTCAATGCATGTACAGTGGTAAGAAGTGGAAATCTTAGAATTCCTAGTAGGACCAATTTGTTATTTGGCCTGAACCAGAGTTCTCTTTTTATCAGACCAACAGTTACTAGATCTCCAATATACTTTTCCTTTTAGGGGGCCAATTATGAGGCATTTCTATCAATTTTTCTAGATTGTTATTTTAGGGAGCATCCCTTTGGACCATGAAAGCAGTTTGGCCATTGGTTTCTTTGACAGCAGTGTTTTTGGTGGAAATATCAGTGAGGTGGTTTCCTTTAGCCTCTAGGGATTCAAGCTTGGAATGTCCAGAGATCCTAATAATAGCCAAGGCATCTGGTAAGTTTATGGCATCTAACAGATTTTGGTTATAAGAGCCATTTTTAATCTTTTCCCCCTTAGAGGTAAGGAAATCTCATTGTTTCCATAGCATCCCAAAGTCATAGGCTACTCCAAAGGCATGCTGACTATCAAGATAAATGATTGTCATCTTGACCTTGGCTAACATACAGGCCTGAGTAAAAGCATATAATTCAACCATATAGGTAACCGTGCTGCCTCAGTGATACCAAAAGGACCTGCAATAGCATGCGAGCACAATATTTACCATTTTCTCCCTTTAGGTAAGAATCACCATGAAAAATCATGATGAAAAATCTGCACTGGTTAGAGGAATCTCCTGTAAATAAATTACTATAGGGAGTGAAAAGGTGATCCGTCAGTGTTAGGTAGTCATGAGGGGTTTCATCCTTGAAGGAGAAGAGTGGCAGTTATCGCAATGTGAAAGAGTTGTATGAGGAGAAGTTAGCAAAAGGATTTCATAAGAGGTGAGGTGATGGACTGAAAGTATTAAGTGTGACAAAAATTTAGAAGGGCTTCTACTGCATGGGGTATAAAGATGGTTAAAGGGGATCCCATGATTATCTCTTCAGTGGCCTTTACCAGAAGGGCAATGGCAGGAATGGCTCTGAGGAAAGACGAATGTCCCCGGGCCACAGGGTTCAGCTGTCAGCCCGATGGGTCAATGATGGTCCCCATGGGCCTCAAGGGCTTTCTTTGCCGTCTCGTATACAAAAAGGATAAAGGGAAGCTGCTAATTAGGATGTCCAAGGAAAAGTGGTTTCATGAAGCTTTTCTTTAAGGCTTCAAAAGCTATGTCATCTTGATCTCCCAAATTAATGGGGTCAGGTTTGCTGGTTTTTAATAAAGCATATAGAGGCTGAGCCATAAGAGAGAAGTGTGAAATCCAGTTTCAACAGTAGCCAGTTAGCCCAAGAAAAATCTCATAATCAGCACTTAGTTTTGGTTTGGGGAAGTTCAGGATGCCATGAAGCCTACCTGGATCCAAATATAATCCTTGTTCTGAGATCAGAACTAGTGCACCTGAGTTTGAGCAAACTGCCGTTTTTCTTTGGAGACTTTAATGTCCCTGTAGGGCCACAGTTTTAGCAGGTGGATGAATGTCTTCCTGTGAGGAGGTTTGAGAAGAAGGCCATAGAAGCAAATCATCTACATATCGTAACAAAGTTGAACCTACAGAAAACTTTTTACATCCAAATCAGCTCTCAAGATTTGTGATGGGCTTTCTGTGAAGCCCTGGGGCATTACTGTCCACATATACTGTCACCCTTCCCAGGTGAAGGCAAAAGACACTGGTCAGCCTTATCAACTGGAATACTGAAAATGTACTGCACAGATCAATTACAGTGAAAAATTTGCTTCCAGTGGGGAATGGATGTTAGCGGCATGTGGAGGTTAGCAACAACTGGGCATTGAGGGATAACAGTTTTGTTTATTCCTTGGAGGTCCTGGACAAAGTTCCATCCTCCACCCTTGGGTTTTCCCACAGGTAAAATAGGAGTATTACAGGAACTAGTGCACGATGAGTCCCTGAGCCTTGACACTTTCTATTATGGGCCTTATATCTCAAAGGGCATCTTTATTTACAGGATATTGATTAATTCTGGGAAGAGATTTTGAGGGATCGACTTGAATCTTGATGGGAGGTGCACTGTGACTTTTGCCAACATCAGTTTGAGATGTTGCCCATAAGGAGAGTGATAGCTGATTCAACAGGGACAAATGATCCGTGTTTCCGGAATCAGCTCCAGCACCATCAAAGACAGAGCAATTAAAAGATGTGAGTGTTGTTTAATCCACCTGGTTGGCTATTTTGATGCCTATTGTCAAAGGGACTAAACAAAAGGGAATAGAGTCAGAGATAAGAACCAGCTGAGTTTTATTAGAGACACCCCCCCCACCCCCCCCACCCCCCGCTATTTGAACTCCTTTAATACTCCAAGGCAGGGGATGTTTTATAGCAGTGGGGTTGAGCACCAAGAGTGTGGCTCTGGTGTCAATTAGGACAGAGAGAAACTCATTCCTAATATGGAGAGTTATTTCTCTGAGCTGATTAACAGGGAGGATTGGGTAGAGCCCCTGTAGTTCCTTAGGGCACTCTCATTGGGAATTAAGAGAACATTGCAAAGGCTAGTTAGAGGGCATGAAACACTTAAATTTGTAACAATCTTTTTTCCAATGTCCTGGCTCTTTGCAACAGGCAGAAACTAGAAGGTTTGGGGTTTTATTTAGGGACCTCTAATGACCAAGCTGAAAATTAAGAATTTTAGTAGTCTTTCTTTTTGGTGACTCAGCTAAGGTGTGAGTGACCTGATTTGCCAAATTAACTAAATAGTTTCCTATTTCATCCTGGTCCTTTTAACTAAAAGAGAAACATCCCTCTTCACCCTGTTAATAAATATGGAGTTAAAAGCTACCCTAGTGGAACCAACCACTGAAGGAAGACCAGAATTTTCTTTAAAGATAATCTGAAGTTGATTACAATAGTCATGGACAGTTTCATCAGAATTTTGTGTGCAAGCCTGAATTTTGTTCCCATAACAGGCTTAGGAAAGGCTACTATACTTGGCTGATGAGGTTTTCAGTAGGGGTTTGCTTTTCTAATCCCCTCCAGGATGTTCCCATAGGGCTAGTTTCACCCAATGTTTGGCTTAACCTTCACCAACAAGCATGTGCACCAAGTGATATAAATCTGAGAAACCAGGTTAGTAGGTTTAAATAACTATATTAAAGGCTTTCAGCAAACCTAAGGGAGTCTTCAGTTACTTTAGGAAGTGCTTTAATTATGGCTCACAAATTGGCCTTAGTTCAGGAAACATAAGAAATTTGGGCTTTACTCCACACAAAAACTACTAGAGCTGATAAAAAAGAATTTGGCAAGGTAGAGGATACAAGATTAACATACAAAAATCAGTTGCATTTCTTTACACTAACAATGAAATATCAGGAAAAGAAAGTAAAGAAACATTCCCTTTTAAAATTGCATCCAAAACAGATACTTAAGAATAAATCTTACCAAGGAGGTGAAACACTTATACATGGAGAACTACAAAACACTGATTAAGGAAATTAAAGATAAATTAAAGAAATGGAAAGATATCCCATGCTCTTAGATTAGAAGAATTAATATTGTTAAAATGGCCATACTACCCAAAGCAATCAACAGATCAAATGTGACCCCTATCAAATTACCCATGACATTTTTCACAGAACCAGAACAAATAATCATAAAATTCATATGGAATCACAAAAGACCCAGAATTGTCAAAGCAATACTGAAGAAAAACAATGAAGCTAGAGGAACAACCCTCCCAGACTTTAGACAATACAGAGCTACAGTAATCAAAACAGCATGGTATTGGCACAAAAACAGACATATGAATCAATAGAACAAAATAGAGAGCCCAGAAATAAACCCACAGACTTATGGTCAATTAATCTTCGACAAAGGAGGCAAGAATGTACAATGGAGAAAAGACAGTCTCTTCAGCAAGTAGTGTTGGGAAAACTGGACAGCTGAATGTAAATCAATGAAGTTAGAACACTCCCTTATGTCATACACAAAAATAAACGCAAAATGGCTTAAAGACTTAAATATAAGACAAGACACAATAAATCTCTTCAAAGAAAACATAGGCAAAACATTTTCTGACATAAATCTTATCAATGTTCTCCTAGGACAGGCTACCCAGGCAATAGAAATAAAAGCAAAAATTTAAAAATGGGACCTAATTAAACTTATAAGCTTTTGCACAACAAAGGAAACCATAAGTAAAACAAAATGACAACCTACAGAATGGGAGAAAATTTTTGCAAAAGATGAGACTACACGGGCTTAATTTCCAGAATATATAAACAGCTCATACAACTTAATAACAACAACAACAACAAAAAACCCAAACAACCAAATCCAAAAATGGGCAGAAGACCTAAACAAGCAGTTCTCCAATGAAGACATACAAATGGCCAACAGGCACATGAAAAAATATTCAATATCGCTAATTATCGGAGAAATGCAAATCAAAACTACTATGAGATATCACCTCACACCAGTCAGAATGGCCATCATTCAAAAGTCGACAAATGATAAATGCTGGAGAGGGTGTGGAGAAAAGGGAACCCTTCTACACTATTGGTGGGAATGTAGTTTGGTGCAGCCATTATTGAAAACAGTATGGTGATTCCTTAAAAAACTAAAAATAGACTTATCATATAATCCAGCAATCCCACTCCTGGGCATATATCCAGAGGAAGTTCTAATTTGAAAAGATACATGCACCTCAATGTTCACAGCAGCACTGTATACAATAGCCAAGACATGGAAGCAACCTAAATGTCCATGGACAGATGACTGGATTAAAAAGCTGTGGTATATTTATACAATGGAATACTACTTAGCCATAAAAAAGAATAAAATAATTCCATTTACAGCAACATGGATGGATCTGGAGATAGTTATTCTAAGTGAAGTAAGACAGAAAGAGAAAGAAAAAATACCATATAATGTCACTCATATGTGGAATCTGGAAAAAAAAAAGAAAAAAGAAGACACTAATGAACTTATCTACAAATCAGAAAGAGAATCACAGACATAGTAAACAAACTTATGGTTACTGGAGAGAAACAGGGTGGGAAGGAATAAATTGGGAGTTTGATTACTGTAGCTCTGCAAATATTAACTACTATATATAAAATAGATTAAAAAAACAATTTTTTCTGTATAGCACTGGGAACTATATTCAATATCTTGTAGTAACCTATAATGACGAAGAATATGAAAATGAACATATATATTCATGACTGGGTCATTACACTGTACATCAGAAAATGACACATTGTAATTGACTATACTTCAATTAAAAAAAAAATTTGGGCTTTATTTGGATTTAATTTGAAAAAAAGAAACTTGGGCTTTATTTAGAAGATTTAACATTAAAGGGGAAGGTTCTGATAGAGTCAGAGGAGGAGGAGGATGGCCTGGAGACAGGGCCTGAGACAAAGAAGCCTGGGGAGACAAACATGAGGCTTTGGAAGCCATTTTGTCCTTCTTTAATTGTTTGTTTACCTCAGGTAATTTAACCGCTGTATGTTACAGAGAGGCAAATTTAGACCTGATAACATTTGGAAGCCTCAAAATACCAATCAAAATAGTTGTCCAATTCAGTTTTGAGGATTTCAGAACTATAGCTGTCAAATGAACACAGTTTTATGAAAGGTAAATTTGGAGAGTTCAAAGCTCCCCATGATGGCCATTGATGCTCTAAATCACTTTTGGTTAAGTTGGTCCATTTAGTTAGAAATGCACAAGAGGAGGTACCACAGTTTTTAAACATAAAATTGACCTGGTTCCCTGAAGGGGGCAAGGAGTGCACCCTCAAAACATTTAGATAACTAGGATCCCATCTTTCATAGGTTTTTCTCTAGAGCAAAATAATAATTCTTAAACAGCTTGCAGGTCAAACACCAGCACACTTCCAATAGGAGCAACCTGATCCCTAAAGAGTCAGGCCAAAGGCTGAACAGCGCAGTTCTAACAGGAATAGCCTAGTTCCAAAAGGAGTTGGACTGAAAGTTAGCACAGTCCCAGCCTGATTCAAAAGAGTCAGGTTGAAATGTCAAATGAGTGGTCACAGACAAAACAAGGCCTTAACAAAAAAGGACAACACCATTAAACAGATTCCAATTAAAGCCTGGAGGACTTCAAAACTCAAAAAGATCAGAGCTCAAATCCAGAAGAACTCACCCTCAAATTCCAGGGTCAGCAAGTAAGCAATGGACTCACTGGACTCTGTGGGTACCGACACCTGTACCCACTGTGGCTCTTCTCTGGATCTTGGTCAGATCTCCATGTTAACCTAAAACAATACAACAGCCAGTTATTTTTACCAGCAAAACGGATTTATTTAGGAGCAGCAAAGAATTGCAGTTCAATGTATGCAACAGTGGTGAAGCACATATAAGTCTGATAAAGCAGAGAGGAAACTATTTCATAGAGAAGAATTTAAACAGTGTATGAGGGGAAACTGGGAGTTCCAAGTATAATGGCTTTTCATGGCTGAATTGTGACAGTCTCTCATTGGCTGAGATGATGCCAGACAAGGACAAAGTCTTTTTAATTCCTACTGGTGGTAGCAAAGTAGTGTCACTTCCTGCCAGAGATGCAAAATAAGTCCCTTCTTGTTGCCATGTGCATTGATGTCAAGTGGTATGTGTGTGAGAGCTCCCCCTTCTGGCCTCCTGATAACATTTTAGTGAGGTTTACTTTGATTAATTTTCATATTACATATTGAGCACTTAGCATGTGCCAATATCTTTTTCCTAAGCTCTTTATACACATTAATTCATTTGTTCCTCACAAGAAGATATGGCAATCTACAATTAGGATAGCAGAGAGATAAAAGCAGATGTCTTTCAAAAACAATATAAAAAGTAGTGCAAAACTGACACCTACATATGCCCTGGTATTTAGCTATTGAAAACTGGTTTCGTTAAGGAGTTTTCAAATGAAGCCTTAAGTAGAAAATGTTTATAATGCAGTCAGACTTATCATGAAATCCAAAGTGCAGACATTGTATCAAGATTTATGAAAATAAAGATGTAAACAAAAATATTCATCTTTGCAGAGACACCAGATTCCTCTGGTAGCAGTAAAAATCAAAGCCAGTAAAAGTCACTATTTTCAATATTAACTAGCATAATGACCATAATTTACTTTCCTTGAAATGCTTTTTCTTCCCTATCAGTGTCATTTCCTCCTTGTCTGAAAAAAGCAACTTTCTGATACAATTTCAAAAAGTAGCTGCCCATGTCCAGTTAAAAAGAGGCAGAACTGAAAATTATCTCCTGGAAAAAACTTCTTTATGAGTGTATGCTATCCTCCTCCTAAAGACATTTTGCACATATTTAATCACAATATGTCAACAAAGGATAATATTATAGACTTGAGAAAAGAGTTTTCAAAGTCCGAATTACTGTATTTTCCTGTCTTGTAGACAAAGAAACAGAAGTTATATGTTTCCTTCCCACTATTTCACATATGACGACAATAAAATGTGGTCATCAGAATTGATAAATTCTATAATTTTTTTTTGGTATCATCAATTGACATACAACATTCTATAAGTTTAGAGTATACAACTTGTTGATTTGATACATTTATATAATACAACACGATTACCACCATAGCTTTAGCTAACACCTCTATCACATCATATAATTATCATTTCTTTTTTGTGGTGAGAACTTTTAAGATCTAGTCTCTTTGCAATTTTGAAGCATGTAATACAGTATTGTTGGCTATAATTAGATCTCTAGAACTTTTTGTCTACTGGTTGCATACAATTAATTGCTGTAACATGTTTGTTCCTCAACTACTAACATACAGATCAACCATGATATTTGGAATTGGATCTCTCCCTCCATCCATTCATTTATCAAATCAATATTTATTAAGCAATTACTGTGCTTTCGCTTAACAATCATAACACTGTTGTGAGTGCTGGTTATACAGTGTTGAACAAATTACTTGCCTTCAGTGTCCTAGGAGTGGAGACAGACAACACCCAAGTAAACAAAGAAATTAGATAGTTCTAGACAGTGAGTAGAAGATATGAGTACAAAGAAGGAAATCAAACAAGCAAATGTGATACAGAATGACTGGGTTTAACTTTAAATGGTGCGATCAAGAGACAAAATAAGCAGATAAAAACTTATAAGTTGCTGTCTCAATGTCATTTCCTGGTTTTAAAAGTGTAATATGGTTATGTAAGATGTCAGTGGGGAAAGCTGGGTTAGAGATGAACAGAGCTTCCTGTACTGTTTTTGCAACTTCTTGCGAGTCAAATTATTTCAATATAAAAAATTTAAAATTAATAAATAACGTATACTTTGTGATAAAGCCTATGTAGGAGAGGAAGAGGACCTATCTCTAATTGTCTAAATTATAACACATTATGATCATGTATACCAGTGCCCCTTATACATTAATATACATACAAATTACCTGGGGATCCTTTTAAAATACAGATTCTGCTTTAAGGTTTGGGGTGGAATCTGAGATTCTACATTTTCAACAGTCTCCTAGGTGATACTGCTGCTGCTGTTCCATGCAACAAAGCTGAGTATCAAGGTTGTAGTGTGTGATCAGGTTTTTGGAATTTATGCTAAATTCAGTGGGAAGCCATTGAAGGACTTGAAAAAGAGTTGTAATCCAATTGGTTTTATACTGTATTTCAATCTCTATAAGGCTCACTATGTATCTTGGTTCAGGCTATTTCCTGTCTCCTCCAGGAGTTATTTAGAAAGAAGGTTGTTTCAAGGTTCTAGGTCACTTTGCAGGTTTGGGGCTTTTTGTCCTATGCCTTCTCTTTGGCACTTAATTCCAAGTGGTGAAGTAGGTCGGGTCAGCTAGGTCCAGGTCAATGGTCTTCAAATGTTCTTGCTCTTGTGTTCCCAAAAGATTTCATAAGCAACATACCCCTTCACACCATAACATCTTAAATTTTTCATTGTAAGCTTAGATATTTGCAAAGGATGCAATTTTCCAGACTAGCATAAATACTGACATTTAAAAATAAAACTATACCACTCTTTAAAATGTATTCAATGGGATCTAAATACTATAGTCATTTACACCCACTATCATTCACTTAAAAATAAAAATGGACAAATTCTTTAACAGTTAAAAGTTTTACATCATTTTTTTCTTTCTGAACTTGTAATTTCACCAACTTCCCCTGCTGAATGTTATCTAATATAATATATATTTAATGCTTAATAGTCTTTTCTTGAACACCTTTCTTTTCTGCAACAAAATAAATATAAATTTAATTCCTAAAATTTCATGTGACAAAAGCTGTAAGAGTTAATTTTTTTCTTCTGGATTGAATTATAATTTCAATTAGTGAAAGTCATTTAACCAAAACAACTATTTTATAAACTTTGACAAAATTTATTACACAAGAAGTAAAATGTATTGAAAATGTATCTGTTATTGTTGAAAAATGTGGTTTTTCCTCAATTAGTACATCTGTGGGTGAAGCTTACTGATTGCTTGAAGGAGACCTGATTATTCCTATTTTTTTTCATGTAGGCTCTGAGAAACCTTGCTGATAGGAAGAGGGAAATAGGGATGAAAGAAGTTTTATTACATCAATATCACTTAATTCTTTGAAATTCTTCAGAGTTACGTGCCAAAAAAAATTATAGTCTATTATCAGAAATTATTTCTTTGATTATGAATTAGAATTAAAAACCAATCACAAACCTCTTGAGTTGCAAAACGATGTGTTTTCTAGTTATTAGTCATTTATTCCAAAAGGAATTTACCAAAATTACTCAAATGATATTAACTATATATTTTTTCATGTAGTCACCTTGCTTAACCCATTATATTCAAAAAAAGAGAAAATTGAAATATTAACATCAGCACATTTTCCATATAATATGTTTGATAAAATGTTTTATCACGCTATGTGCTTCAAATATGTTTTGCCAAAACCTTAGAGCTTCAGATTAAGCTTGTTTAGAAAATGTCTACTCTGAACCTAATTAGTGAAGTTAGGCTTCATTATTATCCCAGTTAGCCAACTCAGACTGACTTCCTGTTAAAAAAGTAAAAGTCTTAATTTTTAATTCAAATGAGTGTGTTCATATGCATTTTGAGGGATAATACCAATAGAGTAAAGCCATCAAGATTAAAACCATATAGTTTAATATAAATGTTTTTCATCCTAATAATAATCTATAAGCCAAACAATAATTTTTTGCTAGTTTTCGTTAACTTATAATAATGCAATGCAATGGTTAGCCGAAACTATGTAATTTATCAAGCAGGAAATAAGATAAAATGCATGGCATATGTTTTAACAGAACCAAAGGCAGAGGCTTAAGAACAAGCACTGGATCAGGAAGTAAAGGAGAAGACAGGCAAGGAGAGAAATGGAGCAGATACAAAAGCTGGCTATCCCTGACGACTGCTATAAGAAATGTGCCTTGGGACCATCCATCTGGAAGAGAAAATGGGGAAGCAGTTTTCTTTGGCTCCTGCCTGGTAGTAAGGACTAATCCTTTATTGTGGCTCCTCAATTTACCACACTGGATGCCTGCCCCAGTTAAAAAAAAGGGGGGGCCATGGGATGGCTAGGGCAGGACTTACAGAATGATGAAGTAAGGAACTCAGAAGACCCCTTCTCCAACCAAACAATGATTTAACTGGTGACAACTATAAAAACCAATCATTCTAAGTCTCTGGAAATGGTGCCAAGGACATACAGCAAATAAACATTCACTCAAGAAACTACACTAAATCTTGGGTAAGAACAGTGAGAACCTGGGATATATGAACCATGATCTGCTCTGTTACCTACACACCCTCAGTTCCATATTATAAAAGCACTACCACAGGCATTTGCAACCAAGAGTGAGATTCCTCTCTCCCTTGCTCCCAGTCTGGGGCTATGGTGACCACAAGGAGGTCAAGCAGCTGGTGCTTCTTCTCCTTCCCAGACCCACCATGGGAGCTCTACTCCAGGCAGGAGTAGCAGACGGGATCTGTCTTCCCAGACACAGTTTCCCCTCAAAGACAGAAACCCTAACTCAGGTAAGGTACTCTGAAAACATGAAGTCTCTGACCTATCCAGCCCTTGCTGGCTGTGGGGAAGAGGGCCCACACTGGGAGGAGCAGGCTGAGAAAACCAGGGCCTGCCCCCACCCCAGTGGTGGGTGTGAGCAATTTCCTGCCTATAGTTTTACTGCAATGCTGCAGCGGTTCTGCCTGGGGGAGAAGGCAGTCCCTGAGGGCAAAGAGCTCTGCAGCTCTGCCTGAAGGAACGTTGTTGGGAGGAGAGAGGAGAACTCCATGCCTAAGGCCATTATTGAAAACTGAGATTTTGGTGGAGAACAATTAAGAAAAGGCAGTTCATCTTTGTATAAGCAAAATAGCACAGCAGCCAGAAGTTTAATTGAAAGAGCCAGAGAAAGAGGCAGATAAGAAGAGCCTTCTTGAGATCACAGACAACTCTGGGGTCGGGAAGGTATGTGTACATCAACTGTGCTGCACCTACTTAGGAGCAATCAGAGCAAGACATGAGGCCGACTTGAAATCATTCTCCACCACGCACGCAGGCCCGGCAACACAGGGCTGACACAGGTGTTGGGAATGTCAGACAGGGAATTTTAAATACTTATGATTAATATGTTAAGGGCTCTAATGGAAAAAGTAGGCAACATGAAGCAACATTATATTACAATATGGATACTACAAGCAGAGAGATAGGAACTCTAAGAAAAAAAATTTTTTAAGTTCTAGAAACCCAAAACACTAACAGAAATGAAAAATGCCTTTGATGGACCCATCAGTAAAGTGGAAGTAGTCACGGAAAGAATCAGTGAGCCTGAAGATGTGTAAATAGAACCTTCTCAAACTGAAATGCAAAGAGAGAAAGGAAAGAAACAAATAGGACAAAACATCAAAGAGTTAAAAAAAAAAAACCAAAAAAATGGTTAAGGTATAAGATAGATGTATTTGCAATATAAAAAAAAAAGAAAATGGAGCAGAAGAAATATTTGAAATAATGATGGCTAAGAATTTCCCACAATTAATAACAGACACCGAAACACAGACCCAGGGAGTTCAGACAACACCAACAAGCAGGATAAATACCAAAAACAAATAAACACACACACACAGGCATATCATATTCAAACTACAGAAAACTTAAAGTAAAGAGAAGACCTAGGAAAAAGTCAGAGAAAAAAACACTTTATCTTTAAATGGAAAAAGTATAAGAATTACAACAGACTTCTTATCAGAAACCATGTAAACAAAAAAAGAGTGGACTGAAATATTTTAAATGTTTAAAGGAAAAAGCCCCCGACCTAGAATTATATATACAGGGAAAATTAAACTTCAAAAGTGAAAGAAAAAGACTCTTGCAGACAAACAAAAACAAGGAACTCATTGCTGGCAGAGCTGCTCTACAAATAATATTAAAAGAAGTTCTTCAGGGGAAAGGAAAATTATGTAGACCAAAACCTTGGATTTACATAAAGAAAAGAAGAGCACTGAAGAAGGAATAAATTAAGGTAAATTTAAGCATTACATTTTTTTATTCTTAATTGATCTAAAAGATACCTTGTTTAAAGCAACAATAGGAACTGTGTGTTCAGTAATATAGCATATGCATAAATAAGTGAAAAATGACAGTAATGTCATAAAAGTAGGATGAGAAATCAGAAATACTTTTATAAAGTACTTGCACTATGTGTGAAGTGATGTAGTATTAGTTGAAGGTGGACTTAGAATAGTTTAAAATGTATATTAGAAACTCTGGGGAAACCACTCATATTTTAAAGTATAATTGATATGATAGGAGAGGAGATCAAATGGAAGTATATGAAGTGCTTAATTAAAACCAAAGAAAGCAGAAAAAGAAGGGGGTAAATAAAGAACAAATTCAATTAATATAAAAAAGTTACTAACATGATGGTTATTAGTCCAACTATAGCAATAATCACTTTAAACGTGAATGGTCTTAACACACCAGTGAAAATACAGAAAAGAAATGCAGCGTCAGAGTAGATTTAAAAAAAAAAAAAAGGACCCAACTTCTTGTCTATAAGAAATTCACTTTAAATATGAACACTTGGAATCATTAAAAGTAAAGAGATGAGGAAAGACATCCTACACTAACACAAATCAAGAGAAAGCTGGAGCAGGTACATTAAGTTCAGGCAAGGCAGATTTCAGAATGAGGAAAATTATCAGGGATTAAAGGGACATTAGAGTGATAAAAGGGTCAATTCTCCAGAAGACATAACAATCTTAAATCTGTATAAACCCCTGAAAACAGTAGGAGAATAAATTGAGATAAAACTCAAAGAACTCAAGGGAGACTTCAAGAACTCTCTTTCATTACTTGATATACCAAGCAGGCAGAAAATCAGTACAGATACAATTAACCAAACAGCATGACAAATAAACTTGATCATATTGATATTTATAGAATTTTCTATCCAACAACAGGAGAATACACATTCTTCTCAAGCTCACATGGAATATTCACCAAGATAGATCCAATCCTGGGCAGAAATCATACAATGTGTGCTCTCAAACCATACTAGAAGTAAACTAGAAATCAGTAAGATAGCTGGAAAATTTTTCCAACCCCATTTGAAAATTAAGCAACACACTTCCAAATAACACATGGGTCAAAAAAGAAGCCCTAAGAAAAATTTTAAAATATTTTGAACTTAGTAAAAATGAAAATATAATTTATCAAATTTGTGAGATGCAATAAAAGCAGTGACTAGAAGGAATCTTATAGCATTGAAACAATATTAGCAAAAAGGAATATCTAGACTCAATAATCTAAGCTTCCACCTTATGACATTAGAAAAAGAAGGGCAATTTAATCTGGAAGCAAGCAGAAATAGGTAAATACTAAAATTAGAACAGAACACAATAAAATTGAAACAAGAAAAACATTAGAGAAAATAACCAAAACCAAAAACTGGTTCTTTGACAAGATCAATAAATTTCATAAACCTCGACTGAGCCAGGCTAACTAAGAAAAAAAGAGACAAGATACACTTACCAGTATCAAAAATCAAAGAGGGGTCATAACTACTGATCCATTGTATATTAAATGGATAACAAAAAGTATTACAAACAGTTTTATGCCCAGAAATTTGATAATTTATATGAACTGGATCAAACTACCAAAGCTCTCATATGAAATATCTAGAATAGGCAAATTCATAGATAAAGAAAATAGATTTGTGGTTTTTATGGCTGGAGGGGGATGGGGATTCACTTCTGACGGGAATGGAGTTTCTTGTGGGGACCACAAATACGTTTTAAAATTAGAGTGTGATGATGACTGCACAACCCTGTAAGTATATCAAAAACCACTGAATCACGTATTTTGAATGGACAAATAGTACTGATTTCTTCTTAATAAAACAACTTGAAAAAACAAATTTAAAAACTGGTTTCTCCTTGTCCCAGCAGATTCCTGACTATGGAAAACTTGTTCCTCCACCCTCCCGCGCCTCAAGGCTCAGCAAACATCTCCCAGGATGGAAGAAGAAGCACCAGGTTTCTGCTCATTCATAAGGGCTTGTCCCTCTCTGAACTTAGTTCATTCATACTTCTTTGTGTCTTTAAATAAAAATCTGACTCTTTAGTTTATTCGATGCGTTTTCATTTTTAAGGTGATCTTCTACATCTAACTAGGGATATACCTGTGGTAGTCATTTGCATATCATTAATAACTAAAGACAAGAAAGTACATTGGATCACCCTGGAAGGAAGTAGGGCATGAAATTAAAGGGTAGCTCAGGACTGAGCTGTACCACTCTCTAGAATTCATCACAGGGACAGAGAAAGAAGACTCAGACAAAATGGGACAAAGGGACAAAGAGGCAAAGAGGGTGAGAAGGAGACCACTTCTCAAGGAAGCCAAGAGAGGTTAATGTTTCAAAATGGGGATATGTTCCATAGACTGAAAAAATGCAATTGCAACTGAATGATGAACTTTTTCATCTGTAACAAAATGAGGTAGGGGGAATATGAGTACAATTTATCTGTGAGAAAGTGTAAGTTATTTAGAGAATAGACATTTTGAGACAGAAACCTTAGGAGAGAGCTTGTCTAGACAGAAAACCTATAGCATTGACTCTATTTTTGCTGAGTTAACAAATAGACAAACTAAAATTATGAATCTCCTAAATTTGACTTGAGTTTTCTATCATTTCTCCTTAGCAGAATCAAAGTTCTGAGTAATAGCAAAGGTGAGTAACAGCAAAAGTTACACTCTTGACTTTATTAATGGCACAGGAAATGTATATTTCAGTTAGTATTACAATGGAATTAAAAATTTTCCTCTGTCCCCATTAAGTTTAAATGTTGCCCATCTTACCATTGAAAACTTCTCAGCAATAGCTATAATTCTCAAAAGCAATTTTTATGGAACATACTAAGTAATGCCAAGGTCACAAATCAGTGTCACATTTTCATTAGAACTAAGTACAGTCATTTGTTTACTTGTTACTATACACCAAGGATGTATTCTCTAATGTACACTTTTATTGAATGCTAATCATATTTCCTCTTCCATAAACTCTCACTTCAATAACATATAATTGAATCATCACCCCATTCATACAGCTATCAGAAGCAGTCCATTGCCACTTTTTCCCTGAAGTATAATAGTAATTCTTACAAAACCCAACAATTTATAACATGATTCATCTCAGTTTACATAAACTAATTGTCTCCCTAGCAGCTGACACAAATATTGGTAGATAGTAAAATCAGGTTTTATGCTTTTGGGTCCAAAAGCACTTTGAAAGCCCCTCTCTTTTGAGTTAGGAAAAGGATCAGATGTAAGAAGAATCCAAATGAAAGAAAACCTTTAAAAGTATGTGAATATGGAGGTTATGCAAGACTTTATATCATTTTAGTTTCTTTAAAGGGCATGTTTAATACTGAGGGAAAAAAAAGCTAGAATGGAGATCCTAAGCAGAGTAGAATTGGAGATTAGAATTGGGTGTGGGATTTCCCATGGAAGGAGACAGACACCTACACACACAATGGCTTTAAAGTGTCTTCACTTTACAAACATGAATTTACTATAAAAATTAGTTTCCTTTTGAAAGCAGTGGTCTTGGTTTTTCACAACATATAAATATTATAATATATCTACATTAAACAATTCCAACTAGAAATACAGAAAATAGGACACCATTAACAAGACCATTAACAGAACGAGGCATTAAAGACTGCATAAACCTTTGTGAACAAAATTTTAAAGGATATAAAAGATCTGAGTGAGTGAAGAGATAGCTATGCTCATGTTTTCATTTAGCGTAGTATGAATTATATTTAATATATAAATTCAATGCAATTCCCCCTGCTCCACAATAAACACGGCTGACAGTATGAGGAACTCACCAAACTCATTATAAATTTTATATTGATGAAAAGAATACCCAAAATGCCCAAGTCAATTTCAATAAACAAGAGGAAAGAGCAGGCACATGTCTTACTAGGTATTGACTAAATCAAAGCCTTATTAGTAAAAACAAAGCAATACTGGAACAGGAACAAATAAATAGGCCAGTGAAACAGAATAGATTGTGTGTGTGTGTGTGTGTGTGTGTGTGTTTGTGTGTGTGTGTGTGTGTGTGTGTGTGTGTGTGTGTTTAAACTAACATATGAAATTCACACCCCAAAACAATGGAGAAATGAAAGTGCCTATTTTCAGGAGTGTTGGGATAGGTAGTTCATTATATCAAGAAATAACTGTATTTCTACCTTATCTATACAAATAGGTAGACTCTAGGTAAACAATAGAGCTTATGGAAGAAAATATAGGAGGATGTATTTATGATATTTGGCTGGGAACAGGCTTTCTAAACAAGACCCTGAAGGCAAACAATAAGTTGAAAAACGGATGCTGACTACATCGAAATTAAAGAAAACATTAACAATTTCTGTTCAGGGTAAGACACCACAGGTAACTTCAGTAGACAAGTGCCTAAGAAAAGATATTTGCGATATTTGAAAATCAACTAGTCATCAAGATAAAAAGCAAAACAAGGGACCATAAAAACCAAGTGAAGGTATAATTTGAAGTTTGATTGTAAGGGGGAGATGGGCATAGGACATGAAGAAACACAGAAGAGGAAGCCCAATGTCCAACAAGCATAACAAAAGAATCCCGAATTTACTAGTAACCAGAGAAATGGAAATTTTTAAAAATAAGCTGTGCTAAACTATCATGTTATTGAAAGATGAATGATACTGAGGTTTGGTGAGTAATGGTGCAAAGCTGGTGCTGGTCATTCTGGAAACAATCTGATTGTGCTCAAAGTAATTTGGTACGTGTACAACCTGTGGCCCAGTGATCTCATTCTGGTGCATCCCAGAAAAGTCTTTTCACAAGTCCTTAATGGGGTATTACTGAAGATATTCATAGTGGCATTGCTAGTGATTGTGGGGAGCTGGAAGAATGGATATGTGAAATATGATAGATGCATACCATGGTTCAATACACATCAGATAGAAGTTATTCTTATGTAAAGCAAATTTATAGGTATCAAAAATAATAAAAAGAGTTAAAGAAAGAATGAGATTTATAGCACAATGCTATACACATCAAAATAGCACTGCATCTAGTACCATATATTTTACAAGGATAAATATACAAACACTTGTCCTAGTAATGTCTTTAATTAGAATGGGGACCTAAAGTGAGAGAAGAATATAAGGATATGGACAGATACTGATAATGTGCTAAGAAATGAGGAGTAAGATTAGCTCAACTCCCTGCCCCCTAGGCATCCGAAAAATAAATAAAAACAAATACTATAAATGCACAGCAGACATAGGAGTATTTCATTCTTATGTATAAGAGTTGCATTGCTCTTCTAATAAAAGCATTTTCTGGCTGTTTTGCAAGGTCTAACAGGTCTATTAGACTAACTAAGAAAGAAAATTACTTTGTTTTAAAAAAGGAATTTGGCTTCTTAGTGCTGTCTTTGTTAATACTGTCCCAGATGACTGTTTTCAGACTCAGTTTCATAGTTTAAAAAAATATATATCTATATATATACTATATAGATATATAGATATATACTCTTTTTTGTGGGGGTGGATAATTAAGTTTGTCTATTTGTTTTTTAGTGGAAGTACTGAGGATTGAACCTAGGACCTCATACATGCTAGGCATGCACTCTAATACTGAGCTATACCCTTCCCCTGTTCCATAGTTTTCAAAAGAGAATTGCAAGTTTCTAGCTCAAGACCTCTGCAAAACAAGTACTCTCTAGTACCATTTTTGTAGGATGGATTTTCAATTCAGTTCTTGACCTCACTGAGGCTCTTGTGTACAGGTTTCATGAACCAAAAAAGGGCTGCTTTGAACGACCTCCAGGGCCGCTGTAGCTCTAACATCTTATGACCTTGATATTCTTCCTCTGAGTTTCAGCCTCCATAGTTCTGTTCTGTGCTCCAGTGAGAAAAATCAATTTAAAAAGAATAACTCACTTGGATGTTTTTTCTGAATGGAATCAAAACATACTTTTTAAAAAGTCAGACATTCTCTAGATGGCAACAAAACATTTTGCTAAAACGGTAATTAGTATATGTAAATGTGAGACAAAAGTGGTGATTTTTGCCCCCATCCTACAGACAACTGTTGGCAACCTTAATTACAAAATCTTTTCCTGCCTAATTGTGGTTTATTCTTGTTGAAGAAAAAAATAAGAGTTTTATCACTCATGTTTAATACCTTCACTAGCGTAAGTTAAGATTCCATTTAGAACGAAACATTTCAAGCATGACTGCAATAGAACCATAGGATGCAATTTGGAACCGCTTGCTTTCCAAAGCTCTGACTCGTCTTTCCTTAGAAATGGGGTGATGCAGAGGGTGAAAGGAGAGGGAGTAGAAAGAAACGTAAAAGAGGAAGGACGCGTGATGTTACAACCATTCAAACAGCACGTAAAAGACGGGATCTATTTTTTCATTTCAGTGAGAAGTCCAGCATCCTTTATCATCCCAGGTATGAAGTGTAATGTATGGGGAAGTATCTGAAGACATGAGCCCACCTAAAACTTGAGGTGAAACTCCTTAAGGAGAAGGACTGCTGAGCTAGTGGTATTTGCCACGCGTATTCCACAGACCTGACCAACAACACTCTTTTTCTCTGCAGTGGTGGAGAAATGTTATGCACAACATTAAAGGAAAATAATTGCAATTACCAGAGCCAGTGTGTAAATATGTAAACATATTCACAAGGAAAAGCACAAAAAAATGACATGGTTGCTAATTTGAAAACAAAATTTCATTTTCTTTAGAAAGAGTTAGTCTCCTCAGTATGGAAGACCAACAGTGGAATCCATGACTGTCCCCAGAGCAGGTAAACATAGAGGTTTACATTAATTTTTTTTAATTCTTATTTTTTATTGAAGTGTAGCTGATTTATGTTAGTTTCAGGTGTATAGCAAAACGATTCAGTTATACATATACATACATACATAAAGTTTCAGTTTCTTTTCCATTATGGCTCATTACAAGAAATTAAATATAGGCCCCTGTGCTATGCAGTAGGCCCTCGTTGTTTATCTATTTTATATATAGTAAGAGGTTTACATTATTGACTCCACCTTGATTTATTGAGATAGAAATATTAATAACAAGAAAATGTTTATGCAACAGGAATAAAGTTGTATATTTTCTTTCTGTGTCCGATTTTCTTTCCTGTCAAGAGAAAGCTCTACGTGTTTCTAAAGCTTAATTCCATAGTTATAATGGCTCAGGAAATGCTGGCTTTTCAATAATTTATCTCCAATATCCAATGCATGCACTGCTTATATTTCAGAGCTTATCTTCAGGGCCTGTGGAGGAAGGACCATGATACAACTTTAAGAGAAAAGGATAATTCTAGAACATCTAGTGGCAATATGGTTGGAGTGATGAGTTATTTAGGAAAATCCAAGACAACTGAGGTCCCAAGATGACCTCAGGATCACACTCCTTTCCCAAGGATGTACAAAGGGTTTATGAGTATGAGTGAGTCTGTGCACCATTTCTCTGCAATTACACAAACTACTGAGGGGAGCAGAGAATGTTGGTAGTGATGGTCACATACTACTTCATTCTGCCTTTCCCTTCCCCTTACCCTCCGTTATCCTCATCCTCTTGCCCTGCTCTGCCTGGGAAGATGGTCTAAGTTTCAGGGGGAGTCCTGTTCATATAATTTCTGTGAATCACTTTTCTTCTTCTTCTTTTTTTTTTTTTTAAATCACTTTCCTTCTAGCTGCAGAAAGTTCTATTGCACCACACAGGCAGCGTCTCCCTGTCTACCTCCGTGTTTCTCCCCTGTATCACCGGGACTGATGGAAACTTCTCCTCCATGTCAAGTCATTTGTTTTTCAGCCTTGTCTCCACTGTGCACTGCTGTTCATAATTATTTTTTATCTTTTAAAATTGCTTTGTTTTGTGTACCAATAGCACAAAATCAGTTCTGCGGTGTTTGAATACATCACACTACCATTGAAAATTTGGCACCTTCCCCAGCTGCTTATTTTGAAAAAAATTCCAAACCAACAGAGAAGTCAAATATGAAATTAACACTTATTTTATCCTTCAGTCTAATTTACCCATTGTTAGCATTTTGCCACATTCCCTTTATCTCTCAGGATACTTCCTCCCCAAATGCTTCAGTCAGTATCTCTTATGAATAAGTACATTCTGCTACATAGTCACAGTACCATCCTCATGCCAAAGAAATTTAACACCAACACAGCATTTTAATCTAATACACTGTCCAATCACTCAAGTTTCTCCAATTGTCTCCAAAATATGCCTTCCAGTTGTTTTTTTGGTTTTGATCCAGGATCTAATCAAAGATCATGTATTGCATTTCTTTACTATAGAAGAGTTTAATCATCTTTAACATAGAAGAGATACTGCACTTTTTTTTCTTTTAATCATTGACATTTTGGAAGGCCTGTTCTATTGTAAAATTGTCCCATAATCTGGATTGAATAGATTTGTTTCCTCATGGTTGTATTCAGATAAAACATTCTGGCAAAGGGGGGGAAGGGGCGGATAAGGGACAGACTGGGAGTTCGAAATTTGTAGATATTGACAGGTATACATAGAATAGATAAACAAGTTTATACTGTATAGCACAGGGAAATATATACAAGATCTAGTGGTAGCTCATGGTGAAAAAGAATGTGACAATGAATATATGTATGTGCATGTATGATTGAAAAATTGTGCTCTACACTGGAAATTGACACAATATTGTAAAGTGACTATAACTCAATAAAATAAAATTAAAAATAAAATAAAATAAAATGAAACAAAACATTCTGGCAAGAGCATAGCATAAGTGATGCTGTATTTTTCTCAGTACACCACAACAAGAGGCAAAAATATCAGCTACTCCATTACTGATGAGGCAGTTACACATTACTTGGTTATCCTGGTGTCCACCAGATCTCTCCATTATAAAATTACATCTTTTTTTTCTCTCTTTTTAATTTATAAGTAATCTGTGGCATGATATTTGAAAACTGTGTGAATATCCTATTCCCCAATAACTTTTTACCTATGAATTTTAGCATCCACGACTGATTCCTACCTGTGTCAAGCAGTGGCTGCAAATGGTGATTTTCCTGCTTACCATTTCTACTGCATCTATTGTCTTGTGGTTTTTGGTAGATAAAAATATTTTCCCTTTTTCCTCTCCTCTCCCTCATATATAGAAAAGAATACTATGGACTTACGATTGTCATTTATTCAATGTGTTATAATTCATTAGCATAATTTTTCAATTTGACGTTCGATTGTCCCAAGTTTAGTCAGTGGGAGCTCCTTCAGGCTGGCTCCTGTGACCTTTTGAGCAGTCTTGCTTTTTTGGTATGAAAAAATATTCCAGGTTCACTTTCTACCTTTGCTGTCTCAGGTTTGGAGTCAACCATTTCTCCAAGGATTCCTGCTTCCTTTTTATTAGATACCAGTATTTTAAAAACCAAGATCTGAGAATTAGATGTATTCATTGCTACTGCAGGATTATTGCTTCTAGGTCATTTCAGCGGTTAGTGACAGGAAACAGACATATCATACTGATATGTCTTATATCATACTGATACTGTGCTTGTCACACCAGTACTTAGGTGGGCACTCACTGGACAACACTGACTGGCCAAATCGCTTTGTCTACTAGAGGAAGCTCTCTGGGGGGCATTAAGATGTGATATAAAACTCTTCACTTTGTGTACACTTCCAAATGTCTACCTATATGCTTCTAACCCAGACCTCCTTGTCACTGATTGTCTTGGCCAAGCCATTGTTCTTGAGGCCTCTGCCCATTGAGATAATTTTCCCTCAAAACTGTCGAGCTCTAGTGCAACTGTCTTCCATCTTAGTTTGCATTCACACGTAGAGCTGACCCATACATAAACCAAGATCAGATTTTTTTTTCCCTCCTCCTTCATCTGAGAGATGAGAAGTGGTGGGTGTCATAAAAGTCTGGGTTACTTGAACATGCAGCTTGCTTTGTACCCTCTGGCCCTGACTGTGCTCAATAGTGCTGAATGTACCACTTCCATCTTACAAGAGATTGTGCTGGCCTGCTCAATCTTACGCATTCGTAAGTTCTCGTGAGAGGCAATTCCTGATGTGTGGTCACTTGGTTCCCCATGGTCAGGCATTTCACCTCTATAAGGCCCATGTTTCAGTCCAGGTACATAACTTTCTGCTACAGATGGCATGGCCTTGCTCTAAAACTCCATGGGCCCTGCTTTGTGATTTCCTTACTGGGACTTGCTACAAACTCCACACAGCATCCTTTCCTACCATTAATATCCTCACACCATAGGTTCTGCAGATCACGTGGCCTCAGTGGTTGAACTGCTTGCATAGCAACTTGGGTCTGCTGCAGAGCCCGTTCTTGCTCCCAGCTGTATTCAAAGCTGGCAGCCATTCATCACTCAGTGTAAGGGCCAGGGAAATCTCACCTTTAGAACACAAAGCCTCCTAGCACTTCTTTTTTCATGGAAGGAGGTACAAGCGCAATATTTTGACTTTTATTTTAGAGGGGATATTCCAACATAATCCTGACCACTGAAATTTTAAACATTTTACAGCTATAATATGCCCCTGAAACTGCATACTGCTTATCATCCACCCTCTGGGACACGTGGGCTTCCAGCATACTAGCCACTTCTTGTTTATGTAGTTTTATCAATATAATGCCATCAATGTAATGGATCAATGTGATGTCCTGTGGAATGTCTGTGTGGTCTAAATCTCTTCAGGCTTTATTATGATAGAGGGTAAGAGAGTTCACAGAGGTTTGGGGTAAAACTGTTCCATATGATCCTCTTTCTTGACTGGGATAGAGAAGAATACATTCACTAAATCAATATATATGAGGCAATATTAATCTTCTCCAGTAAAGATTATTGCATCTGGCATGGTGGCTGTGATTGGGGATACTAGTTGGTTGAGCTTACAGTAGTTTATAATTATCCTCCAGCACTAGTCTTGTTTCTGCAGGGCAGACTGGTGAATTAAATGGATGGGGACCACCACTGCCACATCATTTAGAGTCTTAAAGGCAGCACTAATTTCTGCTGCCCTTGGAAGCAATACTGTGTTTTACATCTGTGATCTCAGTAGCGGGGTGGTAATTTAGAGGCTTCCACTTGGTCTTCTCTATCCTTTTCTGCGGATCAAGAAGCCAATGTGAGGGTTAAACCAACTGCCAAGTATATCAATCTCAATTCAGGGACTGGGGAAATGACCAATGAGTGTGAACCATTGGGACCAATGGGACTCAGAGAACGCAGTGTAAGCCTGGTCTTGACCGGGACTTCATTAACTGTCCCTAATATTTTTCCAACCCTAACAGGGGACCATGATGATGCTTCAGCACTCCAGATTACAATGTCACCTAGACACCTTGAATACCTGGACATTTTCTTTTCCTAAGTGCCTAGTTACCCAAACAAATGGCCACAAGTCTCTTCAGGGAAAGACTGGGGAAATCGTCACCACGTTTATTTGCCATGGTGTTACAGGGTCCTTTCTCCCAGGGACCCTGACACCTCTTAGTTTTTCATCTGAAACCTGGCTCAAGTGCAGAACCGGGCAAGTAATCATATTGCTCAGCCTTTGGTCATCTATCCTTCATTGCTTCTGCTGGTATAAGCTACATAGTTTACCCCTGGGGGTGTTTGATTCTATTAATAATCTCTAACTTCCCTTGACTTCCAACCTGACCTTGCTCGCCATTACAATAATTGCTGTCCTCTGGCTCTTAAGTGCCACCCCCTGCCTTCTATTCTTTTGGGATTCTATCATCCTCATTCCTATCAGTGAGCTAAGTTCTATAACAACCAGCAGCCCTGACCTACAAGGAGGTTCCTCCATTAAAATTTTTGTGGATGCTGGTGGCCCTCTCACCAGTTCCTTCCACAGCCTTAGTAAATGGCATGTCCTCTGGACCTCCCTGTGGAACATAATCATTTGCCAAGACTTCTCATTATCATACTAAATCCATCCAAGCATGCTCACCTCCCCAATCTTTTTAGTCCCTTCCTCTCCTGTCTACCACAGTGACTCTGGATTTTAACTCTGCTCAGTGTGGCCCATGATGTGGGTATCAGGTGGGCAGGTTTTTCTATGGCTCTAGGAGTCATTTTAGGAGTAAGCTTACACCATCTCCGGGGCCTTTGAAGGCTATTAGATACTGTATCTTCGCAGAGTGTTCCCTGGTCAGTACACTCTTCCTTTGGTCAGCATGTTCAGAATCCAGTCAATACATATCCTCCCAGTTCCCAATACCTGCTAGAATGGTCTTGCAGCTCCTTTAGGGTATCATTTCTGGCCTCCCTTATCAGGCCCAGCTCATTCCCAGCTGTATTAGTTTGTGATTTAACCCTAATTATAGGCCTACAGGCCAGAAGCAGAGATGGGGGCAGATCTCGAGGGGGTGCTTGTTGCCTTGTGGGAGAGAGGCCTCTGTGATTTCTTCCAGAGTGGCTGCAGTGCTAGATTTTAATAGGGAGGAGTGGGGACATTCAACAGGCTCAGAAGGTTCAGGGGAGTCAAAATCTTTAGAAGCATTAGCCCAGATGTCTCCATCTCAGAGTCAGTTGCCCAAGTTTTCCCCACCAGAGCCCTGACTTTGATGTAACAGACATTGTTGGACATTAACTTTGAAATTCAGCCACTCAGACTGCAAAGTCTGAACACGACCCTCAACTTTCTCTGCTCTCCCTATAGGAGTTGAGCTTATCTGTATGTAAACAAAGAGGCCTCTGGGCTTCTAGAGGCTTTTTAAATCTTTAACTGGCCCTCAGCTCTTCACTGTCTTTCTGTTGAGCATCAGTGGAGCTCACAATACCACCCAGTACTGCAATCCTCAGAGCTACTGTCTCCTCTATGCTTCTCAGAGGAGATCCAGAACACCTGTTAGTGCATTTCCTTCCACTGTACACCCCTCCCACTCATCACCAGTGAACAACTGGACCACTGCCTTGTGCCAGGGGCTGCTGCACTCCACCTGCCACCAGTGAAGGGGTCCTTGTTACCAGCCAGCTCTTGGCTGCAACAATTGCAGGCTGGGTTCTTGGGAAACAGACGCTGAGATGGAGTTTAGGGTGCAGGGTGTTTATTAGAGATCAATACCTGTGAAGAGAAGGGAGAGGAAACAGGATTTAGGAAAAGTGAGAAGACAAACTGTGATGCAAGCCAAATAAAGCCTCAGCTTTGGGGGAGGGGGGGAGCTCTGTACCTTTAACATTTCACCCGCATCCCCTGTGGCTCAGTCACAGGATGTGGTTGCCCAGGAAGGGTGTGACTGGCGGTTCATCTGCAGCTGAGGCAAACCCTGAAGGAACTGACAGCTGGAGGCTGTCTGTGGTCTGCATTCCCCACAGCTGGGCAGCCGTGATTCCTTGAAAGAAGATCTAGGGGGCATATTTCAGTATTTACCACATTGTTTTAATTTTATGTTTGGGATTATTTAAAATATTTACATAATTTAAAGTCAAAGCCATGTAAAAATTTATACTCAAGGAAGTCTTATTCCCATCTCTATCCCTTTAACTCCATTAAAAATATATATGTATTTTCTTAGTTCCTGCTTTTTTTGCCTGCATTTTTGGGCAAAAATTAACAAATTCACACATACACTCTTATCTTCCTTCTTATTCAAAAGGCAGCATTCTATCTATATTCATTTGTCCTTTGCTTTTCACTTAACAAAGTAACCTAGAAATCAGTCCATATCAATATATAGAAATCTTCCTTTTTTTTTAACAGCTGCATAGAACTCTACTGTGTGCATGTACTAGTTTATACACCAACCTCCTAAGATAGGCCTTGAGGTTGCTTCCAATATTTTGCTATTAAAAATAATGCTATTAGAAACAATAATCACTTATATATGGAATCTAAAAAAAAAGACAAACGAACTTATTTACAAACAGAAACAAACTCAACAAACTTATGGTTACGGGGGAGGGAGAGGGGGTAGGAAGGGATAAATCGGTAGTTTGAGATTTGCAGATACTAACTAATATATATAAAATACATAAGCAACGAGTTTCTACTGTATAGCACAGGGAACTATATTCAATATCTTGTAGTAACTTATGGTGAAAAAGAATATGAAAATGAATATATGTATGTTTGTTTATGACTGAAGGATATGCTGTACACCAGAAGTTGACACACATTGTAAACTGAATATATTTCAATAAAAAAGTATATATACAAAAAATAATGCTGCAAATAATTTATGTTTTGCATATTTATGAAGGTTTGTCTTCAGGGTAAGCTCCTTCAACTGGGAGTGCTTGATCAAGGGATAAATACACATGCAGTTTTGTAAGACAGGCTCACACTCCCTACCACCTGAAATGTGTGAAAGTGCTCCTTTTCACACAGCCTCACCAACAAAGTGGGTTGTCAACCTTTGGACTGTTGGCAAGGAACCTGATTTAATTATCAGACCTGTAAAAGTCTGATTTCTTTCCTCACTTATCCTGTTGTTCATTCTCTCTCCTGTGATTGCTGTTTTGTGGAATCTACAAGGCCTGAGGTAGTCTGGCCCCGCTCCCTACCTCCCTTTCGTCATCGCAGATCACTCTCCCACCAAGCCATTACGCTATTAGGTAGTTAGATACGTGGGGGCACCGGGCAGATAGGTGAAGGAGAGGGAGGATGGTCCGGAAGATGGCGTTATGCCCGCCTCCAGCATAAAGGGACTTAACTTCTCAATGAGTGCCAGCAAGAAACCGGTTAGAATATGACCGCCACGACTGCATGGTGGCAGAAAGGGCTTAACCGGACAGGACCCAATGCTCATTGTATTATAATGCAATTTAGGCTTCCCCTTTGGGTTTTCTGTGTACACCACGGGTAAGGACACGCACAAAGGGGTTAAGCATGACTAAGCACTCCAGGGATAAGAGCCGTCAATCTATCAATAGACCACCTCTAAGCGAGGGTGTAAGAGAAAGGGGAGACAAAACCCACTGCTTTTCCTCCCTTGCATCAGCCTGCCTCTGGTCCTTGGACATGTACTTTTCCTTTTCTTAAATAAATCTTTTAAAACCTTTCACTACACAACGTACCATCTCCCGACTGTAAACTTGTCCTTGAGGTATGACAAGAACAGAGGTCTTTACCTTTTGGGGTAACACCCTGTTGGGCCCACTGATGTCCTTCAAAGTCCAACAACCCCCATTTCTGGGCTCTCAGATATCTGCCTGTGATCCCTCAACAGATAAAGAACATTCTTTACTGGGCATGTTTCCCCTAACAAACTAATAGCCCTAGGTAATGCTCAGGCTGGCTTGTTTCAGCCTACTTTATCAGTCAAAACCCCACCACCCTTCACAGACACTAAACTTCTACCTCACCTGCAACCAGTCAGACTTGTGCACAAGCCGATCAGGCACCTTGTGACCCGACCTTACAAAACACCCCATCAACCGGCCCTTGGTGTGCATGCAGGCACCCCTCACCTGTGTGGCCTGCTGTTGCCTACAGCAGCGTAACTATGGAAATTTTCCCTTGCTCTTCGCCTTGGTGCTCATACAGACACCTCACATCTGTGTGACCCTCTGTTGTCTATGACAGTGCACCCTAATAGACTCCTTTCTATTCCCATACTTTATCTCTGGTAAATTCTTTTACTAACCTGTGTGCACCACCATGTCCCTGTGTGGGCTGCTCCTTGTGTCCCACAACAACCCCCACTCCACTTTCACTGTGCCCCAGGAACAATGGCCTTCCTTCTGTTCCTCAAACCCTCTGTATCAGTCAGCGTTCTGCAGAGAAACAATCAATATGATATGCTACCTCTTGGCAGCAACTCTTACAGGGTGGGTTCTTCAAGTGCTGGGTTGATGCTCAGATGGAGTGTGTGTCTGTGTATGTATATGTATTTATAAACATGTTTTAACACTTCTCTTACTTTCTCTGTCTCTGAATCTCTCAGTTCATATATATTTTAAGGAACTGATTCATACAACTGAGCTGACATGTCCAAAATCCATAGGGCAGGCAGGAAACATAAGCAGAAGTTAATACTGTAGTCTTGAGGCAAAATTCTTTCTTTCCTAGGAAACCTGTTTTTGTTCTTCCAGACTTCAAACTGCTTGGATGAGACCCACCCACGTTTTCCAGGGTAATCTCCTTTACTTCAAGTTAAGTGATTGCAGATGTTAATCACATCTGCCAAATACCTTCACAGCAACATGTAAATTAGTGTCTGATTAAATAATCAGGTACTACAGCCCAGCCAAGAGCCCAGCCAAGCTGATACATAAAATTAACCATCATATGCTTCAAATCTGTTCTTGCACTTCCTGTTTCCCCAGCCTAAAACCTCTGCTGTCTGATCCTAGAATAAATGGCTTATCATTTGGGTCTGTGTTTTAGAAATATTTGTCAAAGGAAGCAGCAAAAACCTCAACTCAAGCATTTTTTTGTGCCCTGAAAAATGGTGAACCCCAGTGCCAGTTAGAGGTCCTGTGATGGTACGTAGGAGCCAAGGTCACCAGGTCTTTTCTTGGACTTCCCAGACCTGCCTGCTCAACCTTCCAGCCACCATTTAAGGAGAACCCTCATCCTCTGTGCTGAGCACTACTTCTAGGGGGTGGGCACAGGGTCTGGAGTCTGAATGAACCTCATTCTAGCAGGATCTTCTTTCCTGGAGAGCCAGCTTGTTCCATGAGGTTATTCCTCTTTCCCTGTTCACTTGCTGCCGGTCGAATTTGGGGCTGGTGTGAAATGAGAGCAGGGACTCTGGTTTTACTGCCATAGCCCCAGAGCCTAGACCAGTATCTGCTACATAACAAGAGATGAGTATTACTGCCTGACTCTTAGACTGATTTTTAATTCATTTAATTAGATATTAGAGGAGCAAGATTCTGTGGTCCTGCTTTGTTCCACCACTTCATCCCTATATCACTTCTGTAATCTGAAATGTAACTTTTAAGTCTCAGTAATAACAAGTCATTTTTTATACTGATGATAGTATGTTTAAGCTCTCCCTTCACACCAGAAATTAACACTCTCTTAATTAATAAGATAATTGTTTGCATACAAATCTCACCATACCCAGAAAATATGATATAGTGTGGTGATTAAGGCATGGGTTTTGGACTTAAACTGATTAATTCCTACTTTGCTGCCTTTTGGGTGTGTGTTTTGACTTTGGGTACATTACCAATCGCTCTAAGGGTTGGTGTCATAACCTGTACTATGGTGAATGATAATCTCTAGCTCACAAGGTTATTTTAAGGATTCAATAGTTATGTAAAGCACATTGCTTAGATCAAGGGAAGCTTCCCTTCTGGTGTGTGTGTGCCATGGACACTTTGACAGTCCAAGCTTATAAACTGCTTCTCAAAATATGTTTTGAAAAACAGAATACATAGAATTTCTAAGGAAATATTCAATGATAGTAAACATAGCTATCAAACTATATTTAAAAAACTAATTTATAATGCATATACTTCTCTATTAACACATCAAATAGCAAGATTTAGTGGCAAGCCTAATAACTACTGAAATCTTTTCATTTTGGTAAAATATGGATTCCACTGGCATTCTGAAAGTAGTGATGCGCAAACATTATTTTGAACTAGCTATAGTAACTGTAATGTGATGTGAAAGTATCTGTCATCTCTATTGGAGACAAAGTCACATGTACAGCTGATTCTTCTGGGACTTGTTCCCTGCATTATTAATTGCAGAAATTAATAGATTTCAGTTAGAGATAGTAAAAAAAATGTAATTTTTTTCCCACTCAAGTTTATGAATCCCTGATAAAGAATCCCTGTTTAGAGAAGTGATTATTATTATGACCTTATGCTTCAGATTTCAGTGTCCATCACCATCATTTTTAAAACCCTGTGCAAGTGCATAACTGTACCTAGTGTTTGCATGGCTGTTTAAGATGACAGCTATGTAGACTCATTTCTTGCTTTCCTGGGATTTAGAATCTGAGACAGTTGGATGTGGACATAGAGCAGAATAAAAGCATTAAAGCAATACATGATTCAGTAAGTTGTCAGTCCAAGGACAAGTGCACTTGGCGAGGACGGAGTAAGAGAAGCACATGCTAGGGTTGTAGGGGAGGGGTTCTTGTTCACACTGGCAGAGCTGAGGAAACGGTTGGGGACGAGAATAAGGCAGTCTGCTTTATCTAGGAGCTGGGCAATTTCCTTCCTCTGTCAAAAAGAACCGACTGTTGTTTACAGATAAAACTGAGGCGAATGCAAAAGCATGAGTCACCCACTGCCCTTTTCTTACCACACCTGGCTATCTAAGATTCTCTTTGACTTGCACAATCTTGCCATTTGAGAAGAGAATGGGACCCCCCGGGGTGCTGTCCTCTAGAGCCGATTTCCGTACAAGGAATGCCTTCCCTCAGGATAGCATCAGAATCCCAGTGATGTCCCTTCAGATTTCCCCTCACTTCATTTCTCTGCATAAGCTACTTCTCCTCTTTCTTGGAAGCCACAGTGACCCAATCACTGAGCCTCTCCTACTTGGCCAGCACCATTCCAGGCAACATGGACTCAGCAGTGAACAAAGACACCTGGGAACAGGTGGAACGTAGGCATTCCAGGAATGACAGAATGGAGAAAAATGGCAAACTGGTAAAAACCAAAAAGGTACTGTGCATTCAACAGACGAGGGAACATGAGGGATACACTGGTAAGCAGAGTGCTCACTGTCCCTAGCTCCCGGGGCTGAGTTGTCGTAAAAGTGCTCAAATCCATGGTGATGGTCTCAAGCAGATCCAGACTTGAGGTGATTCAGATCTACACTACATTTGGCCATTCCTCTTTCAGCCCAGCTGCCAAGTGTTGAGATTCCTGAGTCTGGGCTGATATTTGGCTGGTTTGTAGTAACACAGAGACTCCTGGAAAAATGCCTCTCTTTCTAAGAAAGAGATACATGGGAAGACATGGCCACATTATCTATCAGACTTTGATCTACACATGATGCCTGGGACTTGGTAGCCATCTTACAACCATGAAGGGAGCTGGCCTTTGAGTAAAAGCTGACATTCTGAGGACAGTAAGAAAGAACGTGGGTCTTTGATAATGTGACTGAGACACTTGATAACTTTCCTTAACTCTGGACTACTTGTTATGTAAGATAATACATATCTCTAATGCTTGAGCAGGTTGAGATGAGCTTTCTACTAAATCCAGCTGAAAACATTCTAAGTGATATAAAAATTCCTTGCTTATTTAATACTATACCAGCTTATTTAATACTGTAACAGCCGAACGTTGTTAAATCACTGAACAAAATGTGCAGGCACTGCCCTCGAGGACTTTACAATCTAGAGGTCATGATTACAATGATTATAAAACAGACTAAGTGTATGTCAGCCGAGGGAGGCTGACGTGGGGTTCTAGGAGGTGAGCAGCCCAAACGAAAAAAATGCACGAGGAGTTGCCATACTGCCAGACAGACTTCAGCCGGAGACACCATGGGGTTAACAACACTTTATTGCCACAGGGAGGTGCGCACCTATGATGCACCTGTCCTGCTTCTACCTGTTTTCTGTCAGCACATGCGTGGTCTGAGTTTCTTTGTTCATTAGGCTTACAGAATATCTCTAGCACATGCGTACTTCTATTTTCTTTGTTTTAAATCTTATATAATTGACGCATGCATGGAGCAATTATTTACTGCATACTACAAACATGTTCTGTAGTTGAGGCCTTGGGTCCCACAGTCTTAACTCATCTCAAGGCTCTGACTGTGGCCTTGGGTCCCACGGCCTTAACTCATCTCAAGGCCAGCTCACAGTGTAATAAACTTCTCATTAGTTAGCCAATTGGGAAGAGCTATTCTTTCAATATCAAAAGGAAGTTCTGGATCACTATCAGATTTATCTGTTAAATGTGACTTTTAAAAAAAGTTTTTCCCAAGAGGAATGTGATCATTAATTAAAATAACCCCTTTTTGGCATATATAACTAATTTGTTTTTAAAGGAAGCTCAAGCCCCACCTTCAGTACTTTGCTTAGAAATTATCTGTAATGGTGGGGAGGTTATAGCCCAGTGGTAGAGTGCCTGCTTGGCATGCATAAGGTCCTGGGTTCAATCCCCAGTACCTTCTTTAAAAAAATAAAGGTAAACCTAACTGCCTCCCCCCCCCCAATTTTTTTTTAATTAAAAATTTTAAAAACTCTCCTGTGATAAATATCCAAATTCATCACTCACAAGTTCTATCTTCCACAAAACACAAGAACGGAATTCAGCCAAGTTCCCTGCCACTTTATAGCAAGGATTGGCATACATGATATTAAATGATGATTCTAGGCTTATACTTTTATTTTCATTCTTCATTCAATTCAGAGTAATCTTGTTTTAGGATATCAATGTAGGTTTACATTTGAAAAATAATATGGCAACAATGTAATGATTTATTAATCACCCCTATGCATAATGTCACAACTTTGACTTTGTTAACACACTAGTCTAGAAATAAACGCTTTATTTATTTATTTATTTATTTATTTATTTATTTATAATATATTTTTATTGAAGTATAGTCAGTTTACAATGTTGTGTCAATTTCTGGTGTATAGCACAATGCTTCAATCATATAGGAACATACATATATTCGTTTTCATATTCTTTTTCACCATAGGTTACTATAAAGATATTGAGTATGGTTCCCTGTGCTATACAATATAAACTTGTTGTTTATCTATTTTTTGTATCTTAGTTAGTATCTGCAAATCTAAACGCCTTATTTTAGATGGAGGACTCAGTCTGGATTACTCATCCTCCTCATCCAGTTTTCTATAATTAAATGACATTGGGATGGATGTGGAAACCTTGGCCATGTAGTTCTCGGGGGTTGACAGAAGCAAGAAGACCTCTGGTCTCACTGAGAGGGATCTGTGGACACCATGAGACAGGCAAGGCCCTGCAAAGCTTACTCTGGGCTCCAACTTTAAACGTATGCTACAGATTCCCTCTCTTGACCTGAGACTTTTCTGCAGTAGTTACACTCTCTGCACATGAGGCATTTGAGAGCTCTGTGGTTATTTTTTAAGTTGTTTTTCATAGATACACTTCTTTTCCTCCAGTGTTTTTTATAGCTGCTCACATGCTGTGTCCATTGTGTACATCACAACAGGAACTGTTGCTTCAGTTCCTCACAGTCTGAAGTCTTTTTATGTTGTTAGTTCCCTGCAGTGATTTGTTTCTAATTCTCACGAATATCCATTTTCAGGCTCATCTTTTGAAGTGCTTATTGTATTCCACTAAAGATAGAGTGAGACATGGGGGCAAGTGAGGACTTGGACCCATGCACGTCACCCAGGAACAGTACTGCAGGCAAGCGGGGGCAGCGTTCACCAAGGACGCAAATTCATAGCATCAAGGGATGTCAGGGCTGGAGGGGGGTCTTTCAGGCCAAATTTGATTCTGTGCCTGCCACAGACTAAGAGGGACCTAACATTCAATAAGATCACAAAAAAGGTCAACAGCACATCACTATGACAACTTAATGTGGAGCACATGCTAAACGCTGGGCCTTGATGATGTGGTAGGACAGGATTTTCTTTTCCCTTTTCCTTGAGTCCCTTATTTCCTACCACCCACTCCTATGTAGGCAGAGAGCTCCGGGTAAGGCAGAATAAAGAGACAGAGGTTCCACTGCAAAATCGTGCATCAGTTATGAGAGGATGGCAACATTAGACAAAGGACGGCTTGTTGGCCCTGATATTGCTTCACTCTGAAGGGTGTGACAGATAAGTGTCTCTGCTGTGATTTATAGTTGGAATTTTCCTTGGCCTCACAGGGATCGATCCACCAATGACTCCAAGATGAAGCTAAATTCCCAGCGAGGGGCAGGGGATGAAAACAATAAGCGATTCTACCATTTAGCATGGAGATTGTCTCTGGTTCTCTGTCAGATGGCTCTATGTCAGGTCTGGTATAGGTTATATCCTGAGGAGAGGGTAGGATCATTTGAGGAGGGGCAGGGAGAAAGGCTACAACTTGGTATTCTCCCATACTTGTTTGCAGCACATGCAAAGTTTAGTTTTCTGTGTGCCCAAATGAGTGGCTTTATAGATTGTATCCTCTAGTTTTAACTAGTCTTCATAAAATGGACAGGTGGCCACAAAAATATTCATGTAGAGAAGCCTCAGATCAAAGATAGAAATAATCCATATAGCAAGCACAAGTGAATGAAACCAAAACGTCAGAGAGAAATCCTTCACTCGTAGCACAGGCTTCCCTGGGCCACTTGAAGAGGTTAAAATAACCACATCTAATCATACTGACTGTAGCACTTACTTAAAAAAAAGTCTAATCCATCTGTGCCAAAGGAAACGTGATGTTTGAAAAAAATGAATCAGAAAAGAACTTCTCAGAGACATTTTGAAAACAGATATGAAGAAATATCACCACTTACATTATCTTTAGAACCAGAAATAAGGTGACTGTTGTCTTGTTAAGAAAATCTCATAACTGCCTACTTAAAACACGTGAAAACAGAATTTTCTAAATGAAGACTAAACGTTTTCCAAAAGGAGAGTTTCAAATGAATTTTGTACCCACTTGCTAAAAACATAAAAATCCGACACTTGGGAAGTGATCGGAGGTGGGATGGTTAGGGCTGTGCTTCTTTGAACATGACCCTGTACAGAGCATGGACAAGGCATAGGGTAGCTGTTTGATGGTTCCTGCTTGTCTACTACTCAAAAGTTGTTGAGTACATAAAAATTGCCTAACAGGACTGAGTTTAGAGCAATAAATTTAAAAGTCCAACAGCGAGTTAGAAAAAAATTGAATATATTTTAAAATGTCAAAACCTAGTAGCTGAAAATGGACGTCTCTTGTCTCTGTCCACTTGCTCATACATTGATGGATGATGACATATAATCAGAACCGAGGTGATTCTTCTGACACAGGAGGTTGCTGCCTGTCACTGAACTCTTCATGTCTTTTACATACATTAAGGACACTGAGTATTATGGGAAGTACTGTCTTTTTCACAGTCTTGCCTTTATTAATGGTCTTATTTAGGTAACCTTGTAATTCTGAAGACGTGTAAATTATCCAAGTCTAATTTTTATTTCCATCTGTGTTAAAGCCACCTAAGAGGAAATTATCTTCATAGGAAGAGTCTAAGAAAGTGCTGCTTGTTCAAATATTTTATTCATAGAGCTTTATGCTCTCAGATTTTTAATCGACAACCATAATAGTTAATTTTATGTGTTAACTTGGATGGACCGTAGTGTGCCCAAATGTTTGGTTACACATTTCTGGGTGTCTCTGTGAGGGTGTTTCTGGATGAGATTAACATCTGAGTCAGTTGACTGAGTAAAGCATATTGCCATCCCCAATGTGGGTGGGCTTCATCCATCCACTGAAGGCCTGAATAGAATAAAAGGCTGAGTAAGAAAAAATTCTTTCCCTCTGCCTGACTGTCCTTGATCTGCAACACCAGTCTTCTGCCTTTGAACTCAGACTAGAATTTACACCATTGGCTCTCTTGAGTCTCCTTTCCAGTTTGCTGACTGTAGGTCTTGGTTTTCTCAGTCTCCATAATCACATGAATTAATTTCGTATACTAAATCTTTTCTATCTTTCTATCTACCTATCTACCTATCCATCCACCCATCTTTCTGCTTTCCAAATATAAACCCTTGTATTCTTGATCTTGTGCCCTTTTATGTCATTTAGACTAAAACAATGGTTACATTCTCCATCCTAAGAAAAATCCTCTTCCTCTTGCTTCATCCAAGACACTATCTTCTTTTTACAGCCAAACATTTTAAAATTATAGATTATATTTACTGTTTTAGTTCCTCACCTCACCTTACTCACCTGTAAATTGGTTTCTATCCACAATGATCTATTGCGATCTCTTAAAGATGACACTGTGTCAAGTTTTGGGCCTCATCCTTTATTCAATCTCAGAATTTGGCTCCATGAACTACTCCATCCTTTTGGAAATTGTTTTTTATCTAGGTTTTAATGGTATATCAAAAAGCGCTCTTTGATAGGCTTACTTTCTGTAGTGTGTTTCCCTTACTCCACCACTGACTTGTTAATTGTAGGCATCCCCTAAAATTGGCCCTCTTCACTTCTGTTTTGGCTTTACCCTCCTACTACATGAGCTCATTAACTTCCAAAGCCTCAGTCTCTGACAATTCCCAAGTCTACTCCTCTATGATTATTTCTCTTTTGAGCTCTGGGTCTCTATTTTCAAGTGCTGGGCATTTTCACATGGATATAACCTTGTAGACTTGAGCTCGACAAGTTGAAAGCTAAACTTGTCTTCATTGCAACCCCTCTGCTTCTGTATCCTCTGCTTCTGCCTGTGGCACCACTGCCTTCCCAGTTATCTAGACCCAAAACTCTTTTTCCTTTACCTCTGCACCCAGTTTCCAAATCCTGTTGACTCCCCTCCCCAGAGATACTAAAATCCATCCAATCATTTCCATACCCAATGCTCCCCTCATTTCTCATAGTTTATCTCCAACTCCTATCTCATATTTCCGAGCCACCCTTTACGTGCTGCCAGAATTACTATAAGTAGTTTAGATGACCTTATTGCTCACCTCAAAAAGTCGCAGAAAGGTTTCCACTAGCCAAGACTAGAACAGTTTATTCATCAGAATAAGCAATGATAATAATGGTTTATAAGTCATTGAATAAAATAAGAGTCCTTGCTGCTTCTAATGTAAACGGATAAATAAATGTGCAAGGAGAGAAAGGCTCTTCCATACAGTAATATATGCAGAAGGAATGATGAAATTAGAAAATCACCATTTGGCAATCTCTATATTAACAATTGTTTCTGGCAAGAAATGACTGGTTGAAAGTTTGATGAGAAAGAGGATGCTATATAGTCTCAATGTAACTCCACACAAGACAAAGAAAATATAGAAAATTTACAATGGAAAAACTCAGTGGATACTACCTTACTAAGAGTTCAAGGTTGATATCCATAATTGGACAGATAGGTATCATGTATCTCCTTGATATAATGCACTGAGATGGGGCCAAACCTCACTCTGTGGTATTCCTGCACCTCAAAACAGTGTGAATCTAATCATGAGGAAATGCCAGAATCTACAAATGGATGTTCCTCAAAATAAATGGCCTGGACTCTTCAAAAGTGTCAAGTCATTAGACTGAAGATTTCAGGTTAAAGGGGATCAAAACAGGGAAGGAAACCAAACACAATTTGGCCTCCTACATTGACTCTCAAACCAGATCTTTTTTTTTTTCTTTTCCTATAAAGGATGTTTGTAAGACAAACAAAATTTGAATGAGATCTGTAAATCAAAGTTAATTTCCCAATTTAACTGTATCAAAGTTAATTTCCTGATTTTGATAACTGTACTGGGTTTATACAGAGAATGCCCTTGGTTCCAGGAGGTACACACTGAAGCACTTAGGGACAAAGGAGCACTGTGTCTATAACTTATTCTCAAGTGGTGAACAATATGAAAATGAATATATGTATGTACACGGGTGACTGGGAAATTGTGCTGTACATCAGAAATCGATACATTGTAACTGACTATACTTCAGTTTAAAAAAACATGATTTTACCCATCTATCTTTATTTACAAAAACTGATAAAGTAAATGTAAAATGTTAACTTGTAAGGAATCTGGGTAAAGGGTATGTAGACATTTTTTTGTCTTTGCAGTATTTCTGTAACTTTTCTATAAATCTTAAATTATTTCAAAATTAAAACCTAAAAACAGAATCTGTAGTGGTAGATAAATCACAGGACGCTTTGTACATATTAGGAAGGCTTCATGACCTGGCGCAAAGTTTAACTAAGGCAGGTAAACAATCTCTGTCATACGGATTCTCTCTGCTATTAATTACTACCTTGGCAGAAATTTCCCTGATAGCTTAGTAGAAAATCAAGCCCAGTGTCTTTCTAATAGGCTTTTATTATTAATGATGATAATGAAATAAATTGCCTTATAGCTGTTATGACTTAGAGATCTTATTGTAGTGTATGTGTGTTTTGCCTTTTTTTCTTGACAAATTCATTAATAATTAATATACTTGAGAAATTATAGCACATGGAAGCCTAATGGATGATTGGTCTTAGTATTCCGTGTAATACTTGGGAAAGAAATTACATACCATGTTTTCTAACACTAAAGTAGATCAATTCTTGGCTATCAGCACTGACACCAAGAGGGTGGAACTGGCCTTATTTCAAAATTTAGGGTGATCCAAAAATTAACTGGGGTTTTTAATAAGTTTATATATTTATATTGGGATATGGCTGTCAATTTTCTGAGAATTCATACAGAAAAAGAAAATAATGGATACCACGGCCTAACACAGTAATTTGGGAAAGTGCTCAGATTGGCCATCTTACCCCTGTTTAAATCCTTTTGACGGTCTGCTTCCTGTTGAGAACACCAGTCTGTCTTTCAGGTTATTGTCAGCTTACCGTTAAATCCTGTTTTGAAGCAGAAAAGGTGAGTAGTTGAGTTTCTAAAGCATTCTCTGTATGTACAGTAAGCAGGGCAGATACTGTCAGTAAACACCAAAAAGTTTCTAAAGAGAGGCCACTATCAAGGTATGATATGCTGATGATATTTCTTTTTTCCAACTGATAATACGTTATGTAGATTTTCCTTAGTCACGAGAGCACCAAGGGGTGTAATACGCGACGAGTATTACGGCTGCGGTCAGGCTAAGAGTAAGTCTCACCATGGTGCTGCGGGACGAGATCAGCATCCTGCAGGTGACACACCTCAGCTTTGAGCAGCGCGTGGGGCGGAGGAGGGGAGCTGTCTGATTAGTGGCGAGGAGGAGGCGCTCCTGTCAGGGGCACTCAAGAGGCTGCTTCTGGGGGTCTTGCGCTTACTGTGCTTCCGTAATTGAAGCATTTTAGAATTGAAATTGAAGCTAAGAAGCCTGGCTTCCTGTTTTTCTTTTTTTCCCTGTCTAAAAAGCAGACAGACATCTAGTCAGTGAGCCTATTTTCTGAGATAGCTAAAGGATCTGGGTTCAAGTTGTTAACATCACTGACAAGCTGTGCGATTTGGAGCAAGTCATTTAAGCTCTTAGAGCAGGGGTCAGCAAACTTCTTCTGTAAAGGGACAGTTGGTAAATGTTTTCAGCTTTGCAGGACATCGAGTCTCTGTTGCGACTGCTCAGCTGCACTGTTGTAGTGTGAATGCAGCCATGGACAATATTTAATAAGTGAGCAGAATGGTCTTCCAATAAAACTTTACTAATGAACACTGAAACTTGAATTTCACATAGTTTTCACATGTTATGAAATATACTTTAAAAAAATTTTTTTCCACAATCATTTTAATGTGAAAAACTTTCTCAGCTCGCAGGCTGCAGAAAAGCAGGAAGTAGGCTGAAGTTGCTGACCACTGTCTTAGACCTTCACTGTCCTTATTTGTTTTTTTGTTTTTTTAACATTTTTATTGATTTATAATCATTTTACAATGTTGTGTCAAATTCCAGTGGTCAGCACAATTTTTCAGTCATTCATGGACATATACACACTCATTGTCACATTTTTTTCTCTGTGAGTTATCGTAACATTTTGTGTATATTTCCCTGTGCTATACAGTGTAGTCTATTCTACAATTTTGAAATCCCAGTCTATCCCTTCCCACCCTCCACCCCCCTGGTAACCACAAGTCTGTATTCTCTGTCTGTGAGTCTATTTCTGTCCTGTATTTATGCTTTGTTTTTGTTTGTTTGTTTGTTTTTGTTTTTTAGATTCCACATATGAGCGATCTCATATGGTATTTTTCTTTCTCTTTCTGGCTTACTTCACTTAGAATGACATTCTCCAGGAGCATCCATGTTGCTGCAAATGGCATTATGTTGTCGGTTTTTATGGCTGAGTAGTATTCCATTGTATAAATATACCACATCTTCTTTATCCAGTCACCTGTTGATGGACATTTAGGCTGTTTCCATGTTTTGGCTATTGTAAATAGTGCTGCTATGAGCATTGGGGTGCAGGTGTCATCCTTATTTGTAATAAGTAAAAATTATAGCATATTTTCCTCTTCATGTGATGATCAAATGAGAGTGTTTGCGAGAGTCCATTTAAAACACATAAGCGCTACATGTTAACAGGATGCTGTATTTCCAACAAGAATCTTTTTCTAAACCTCATGTCACATTTTTACTTTTGTTTACTAGGTCCACGATATCTATGGCTCTAGGTAATACACAGAAATTTTTTATAGAATTGAAGTCAAAGATTCAGCAACATTGCTTTCGGAGGTTATGTGATATACAGCAGACGTTTGGGGAAAATACTTTTAATATATAAATGAATTAAGATTTGGTTAGTCAAAGTGATGAAACAAAATTTGCTCTGTGAGAAGATAACAGCTCTCATGACTTTAGATTTAATATTTCTTGGATGAAAGGCCAAATGATGATTAAAATAAATTCATTAAATAAGAGTATCTGCCTAGAAGATAATACATCAAACCCTTACCCTGAGCAAACTTTCGAATCCTAAAGTGCAATCACCTAGTAGATGATGATGATGATGATGGTGACCATGCTGACAGCTAACATTAAGTGCTTACTATATACCAGGTTAGGGTCTTAAAGTGCTGGCTCATTTAACACTCACAGTAACCCTATGAAGTAGGCACTGTTATTACTTCGTTTTCAGATGACAAAACCAAAGCACAGGGAACTTAAGCACTTTTGTCAAAGTCCTTATTTTGGAAATGGGAGAATGAGGATTCAAACCATGTTTACCCCTACCTAGGTTTCCCAGGTTAACCTAGGTGCTCTGCTCTGCCCCAGTGCCCATATCATTTATTTGGACCCAGGCCAGCAGCAGCGCGGAGCCAGCCCAGCTGAAGCCAACGGGCAGACCACAGTGTGGGCTTGGTGGTGTGTCCATACACTTGAAGCAAGAGTTTGTGCCAGTATGGTACCAACTTCCTGGCCTTGGTGTTCAATCAACACATTATATGTATATCTTCAGGGTATAGGTTATATATGGATACATATATACAACAGCTTTATTCAAGTGAAAGAAAAGGGAGCAACTTTAATCAACAAATTAGCTAGGTTAAAGTCGTAACCTCTCTCTGGGTCTTAGTTTGGACATTTACTGAACAAAAAATACTTTCCATGTACACACATCTGTGTATATATGTATACATACATGTAAAATACACATATACACACAGGTGTATGTATTTATGTATGCATATATATATATGCACACACACGTATCATAAGTCTTGACTTCAACAAATCCAGTAAGTGGTAAAACTCATATGCAAATATCTAGTATGAAGGTAGAGGAATAAAAGAAATTTAACCTATGTTTATTTACTAACTGCTAAATGCCAGATGTTTTTACATAAGCAATTACCTCATTTAATCCTTACAACAACCCTATTAGGTAGGTGTTACCTCCGTTAGACATACAGGGAAACAGTCTGAGATGACAACTAAGCTTTTCAAATCCACCTAGTTAATGGGTAGGAAGTTCAAATCCTTGTGTATCGAGGTTCAAACACAATGTCATTGCTAGATAAACGCTTATGAAAGGTTTCATGTTAAGACAGCACTTTGGCTGAATTTGGAATTCAGAAGAGAATGAAAAGGAGAAGAGAGAAGAGATGGACAATTCCTGAGTAAAAACAGAAAGGAATAGAGGTAGGAAATCAGTGTGCTCATAACAAATAGCAGGCAGATTTGTTTAGCTGACATTGGACACTCACCCCCACCCCCATGACAAGGGACAGTTAAAGGATACAGAAAAACTACCGTCTTAGGTTCATATTAGGGGACCTGCAAATAAAACTGACAAAAGAAATTAGCAAGAGAAAAGGCAAAATTTACTCATCTAAGTATGAGAGTTCACAGAAAAATCTGAATCAAGGAGGTGGGGAGAATATGGGACTCACATATCATCTTAACAGAGGAAAGGGAGAAGAGAAGAGAAAACAAATGACTTTTAGGAAAGATAAGTGGGCCCTCAGCAGAGCAGACGGGGACAGTGATTGTTAAGGACACTGTCTGCTTAGGTGTGGTGTATAGTGTGTGACTTCTCCCCAGAGATCAGGGCCAAACTTCCTTGGTTGGGAACCTCCCAGGGAGAAGACTTAAGACAATGAAGTCCCTCTGGAAGGCTCTGCTTTTAAGCAGGTAAGAAAGTTCAGGAAAAACCGATTCTCAAATGCCTTCAGCACATTAATTCTTACGCCGCAGTGGCTTATTCTGGACCCCTTCACCTCCATTTTATGATAAAAAATATTAAAAAGAACTCTGGACAATGATAAAATGGAAAGGAGACCAAGGGGCTTTAGCATTTTCAACAGTTATTGAGGGAATTAACTAGTTACTTAGATATCCCTAAACTGTGTTCTAGAGCTGTTGTAACATCATGAGTGGTTAAGTGAATACGACGCACCATGATTCTACCTTTATGAAATTTTCTATGAAATAGAAAATAGCCAGTAACAGGTGGAGGATACCTGATCAAGGTAACAGGGAGATATGAGATAGTCAACATTCACGAGAAAGGGACTCGGGCCCCGGAGAGCTACAGCAGTCTCAGCTGGAGCTGGAAAGCTCCGAATAAGCAAAGCCAGACTCAGAAAGCCATGCGTCACGAGAAGCAGGGAAACCGCAAGGAAGGAGCTAACAAATCTTTCTCAAGAGAAGGAAGAAGATTCAAGAAGTTTTTTTTTTTCCCGAGTCAACATGTAAAGTATTTCTTTTAACCCTTCTTTACTGCCACTCATTTTTCATTTCAAGGCCTATAGCATCTACGCTGAAGTATGAGCTATAGTGAAATATAATGCTGAGGTCTCGTTTGAACTGTCAGGATCTTCCCCAGCTTCTGCCTTCTCAACCAGCTAACATCTCAGCCAGTTTCCACTTTTAGTCCAGCGAGCCATGTTTATAAAATAATCCAGCAAGATACCCTGCCTCTTCCACTGTGCCTTGCGAGAGCTCTACATCTTGACTGTATTGGTTGTGGATTTCCCTCACCTACCTCGTGTTCTCCTAAGACACGTCTCAGACACTGAGCTCTCCAATCCTTTCTCCTTCCCACATCGTTCCCCTGTTCTGTCTACTGCCCTACAGGCTGCTAACGCCTCTCTTCCTCTTTGTCAACTCCCTCTCCTCAAGATGGCAGTTATCCAAAAAACCCTTTATGGCCTGCCACTTTACTTATACATTTGACTGCAAGCTGAGCAAAGAATTAACTCTACAAGAGCTGGGCCATAGCTGTAATCAAAGGCGGCTTGAGGAGTAGAAGAAATTTAATCCAAGTCTGATTTGGTTTGAAGGCATCAAGTAAATTAAACTTAAAATATCAAAATTCATGCCCTGTAAAGCTGACAGAGGTGGAAGATCGATGCAATATTTCTGTCACAGTCAACATCCTTGGGCACTGAAGAGATCTATTAAACTTGGTCCTTTTCCTCAATTGTTGACCTTGGACAGGAGGGGCTATTTCTCTATGAGCTGCAGGCTTCCCAATCTGGTGATGAGAAGTGGACTCTTGAGAAAAGTAACCAAACACGTTCACAACATCAATGATCTCAGCATGAGTCTTTTCCCTTGAGTGTAACTTTCCAAGCAGTTCACATTTTTCTCATGGTTTTAGGAAACAAACAGACTCAATCATGTTTATTTCCTGGGTAATAGTCCAGCATCATGGGAAATGGAAAGTAGGAAATGTATGATTCCACTTAACTTGGCTGCAACTTTCAAGATAGGAAAAAAAGAATGAGCTCTTCCTAAGGCTGTATTTTACTTTGGGAGGATAGTCAAGTGATCTAAACTGAACTAGGAGGTAGAATTTTTACACTATATATTGTTAGTCATATTCCACGAATAATTTTCATTCTGTTTTAGAAAAATTTTACATTAAAATTCCTCAGTCCTTTGGGGGGAAGAAATGAATCCTCTAATAACTGATATCTGAAAATCAGTTCTCTGCTTTCTTTTCTCATTATTCTTTCTGGTTATCCACCAAGGCCAACTGATGATGTAATATTAGTTTCACATGGTGGGGGAAAATAAAAATATGCTTTATGGTATTAGCCAATGCATTTTAGCTAGCCAATCTCAATTTACTCAAACAAAAGGCCACTGAAAAAAATCATGACACATGAGTCAATATTCAGAATGCAGATAATTATACGAATAGAAGATTAAGTGGAAAATGCACTTAGCAAGAGAAGAGAGAGAATGCAAGTGTGAGAATGCAGATCATCTGAGTCAGTTTTTCATGCTGTTATAACTTAGTCTGAGGTAGAAAGTCTGGGGCAGAATTCTTTTGGTTGATTTTTTTCAATCCTTATTTCTTAAAAATGTTCATTTGTTTTAGATGTAAGACTCAAATAGATTTATGACTTTCTACTTCATCTCATTCATATGAGAATGGTATTTTTAAAGCAATTTGTTTAGAATGATATTTTTTAAAGCAATATGTAAGTCTCTTTTTAAAGGACAACTATATGATAGAAAAAACATGGCTAGAGGAAAGCAAATCAGGAGTGTGTTGGGCCAAAGGCAGCCACTGTGTTTTCCCATTTCCCTTATGGGTCGTATGGACACTGGGGTAAATAAGGCAAGCAGCAAAAAGCCAGCATATTCATTCATTCACTCTCTCACTCACTCATTCATTCATTCTTCAGTAAGTACAGTGGCTGGGGCACAGGGAGATCTGCAGGAGCAGAATCACTTGAGGCGCTGCTAGAGACCAGAACTCCATCTGCGTGAAGATATCCCGCCCCCTGCACGTGACTGCCAGCCACACAGTCTCATCCTGCTGAGCTTCACTTCAGTTATACTTTAACCCCAAGTCTGAGGAATTATACATCAACCACAGGAGCTATTTTCTAATATAGAAAACACAGGCTTTTCAGACATAGTGAAATGGAGCAGCATATCCAAAATCCTCACTCTTTGGAATCAGACAACATACAGATTTAAGTTTTAAGGCTTCTGTACTTGAAGTGATGGATGTAGTTACGTATCCATATCTCCTCATTATCAGAACTGGGGCATTTCAGAGGTTTTGGTTTTCCCTTGAGATGATCTGATCTCATCTCCTCATTTACAAATTAAGAAGTCAGGGTTCAGACTTCAACCCCCAACCCAGCTCTTCTCTCCTGCAGAATTTTCTCTAGAAGGAGAAGACTCACAATGAGGGAGACTGAGAGAAGAACATGGCCAGCATAACCCCAGAGAGCCCACCCACTCCCCTTCTGCCTCAGCAGTGTGCAAGATGCGTGAGTTTCCAAAGTCAGTCTTAGATAATGGGGATTCTGATTTTCCCACCGTATCTCCCAGAAACCAGCTCTTATTAGCTCCCTACTGTTGCTGTAACTAATTACCAGAAATTTACTGGCTTCAAACAACACGAATTTATCTTACAGTTCTGGAGGCTGGAAGTCTGAAATGCATTTCACTGGGCTATAATTGAGGTGTTGGCAAGGCTGTGTTCTTCCTGGAGGCTTGAGGGGAAAATCCATTACCTTGCCTTTTCTAGGTTCTAGAGGCCACCTACTGTCCTTGGCTTGTGGACCCTTCCCAGCTTCAAAGACAGCAGCCTCAAGCTGAGCCCTCATGCTGCCTTCTCACTGGTTTTCATTCTTCTGCCTTCCCCATCTCCCTGCCCCCTTTTAAGGATGTTGTGATTAAATTGGACCCACGTGGATAATCTATGATAACTTCCCTATTTTAAGATCCACTTATCAACATCCTTCAATCCCCTTTCCCTGTAACCTAACATATTCACAGATTCTAGAGATTAGGATGTGGGCATCTTTGCAGGGACATTATTCTGCGTACCAAACATAACAATAAGTTTATGTTCAGAATAATTTTTATTGCTACAAAATTAGGATTTTCACTTTGGAATGTTTTCATCTCCCCTGGATTTTCTAACTTTATATGACATGCTTCCTGGGAATTTTGTTTTTACTGATGTGTTAAAGAGAAATGAGTACCAGTTCTTGATTATAACTCTAATACAGTATAATGATAGTCACTTGCCTTGTAGTAGATCTCAGAGGTTTTAGACATCCCTGTCAGGGGATATGATATTATTCCTATACTTTTGTAAATGACAGAATTGCAACACAAACATTTCTGGGGTGTGCTAAATCAACCTCTGTGAGGGAATAAAACACTTAATTCAACCAGGTTCTACCAACTTCAGTGTGTGGTGTATGTCTGTTAGAAGAAATAGTGAGTTGTCAATGATGTGCCATTTGTGATCAATTCAAAAGTAATTTTAAGAAGTTAGACTCTAAAAAATAAAACTAACTAGTGAATATAGCAAAAAAGAAACAGACTTACAGATACAGAGAATCAACTAGTACCAGATGGGAAAGGGAAGTGGGAGGGGCAAGCTGGGGTAGGAGATTAAGAGGTACAAACTATTATACATAAAATAAATAAGCTACAAGAATATATTGTACAACATTTGGAATATAGCCAGTATTTTATAATAACTATAAATGGAATGTAACCTTTAAAAATTGTGAATTACTATGTTGCACACCTGAAACTTTGTAATTTTTACATCCACTATACTCCGTTAAAAATAATTTTAAAAAATGACTTTCATTGTTTTGTAGTACCAGTAAAGGTCTGCAAATGATTTCCATTTTTCTGTTATACTCTATTACATTTTATGGGAAAACTATACACTTTGTTTCTACAATGCAAGGACTTTCAAAAATGTCACGTAAATTCTATGGGTATATTGTGTATGAACCGCAAAGGGCACATATAATAATCAACTGAGTCACGGAAGAAAGTAACAGAACATCTATTAAATTTATTTTTATCTTATCTAAAATAGGAAAAAAAAATAAGTTTGATTAATCTTATCTATATAGATTAATTCTTGGTATATCAAACTATCAAGTATGCTGTATGTGCATGATGTGCCTTTATATGATTGGTGTATGGAATTAATTGAGAAATAAAAAATAGCAGTGTTCAGTAAGCACCACCTGATGCACTTGCTCCACTCTGATGTACTCATCCTTGTGTGATACCTTTTCCAAATGTGACAGCCTTTAAAACCAAGTATCTAAATAAATCAGGTTTAGACATTGTCAAAAAAAAAAAAAAAAGTCAAGCTCCCTGCATTTTTTTCCTTCTCAGCATCCACTGTCTGAGGCAAACAGTAAGGGATTCTTCACCAAGGTAAATACGACTGAAGCAGCAAGCTCTGGTGTCTTAATACAGCAACCTCTTCAGACCAGGCCATTAGTACTAATGTCTTGGCAGGGAGTGTTAGGTCAGCATATTTATTTGAACTCCAAGAGCTTTAAGAACTTTCTGGGATGAAAGAGGGAGTACGTACGAGAGGAGCAACTCTTAAGAGAAACTCCAAGGATGAGAAAAAACATCCAGGTTAATTCAGGCCAAATCTGAAGACTTGGAGGCTTTGTGAAAATTTAATTCATGGCCTTGATGGTTGGAAAACTTTGATTCTGTGCATTTTAAAACTTATATTTTACACAGTTGAAATAATATTTTTACAGGGTTGTGTTTTGTTTTGTTTTGTTTTGTTTTGTTTAAATTAACTTTGCTCTTTTTGTTCAGGTCTGGAACAAGCAAGGAAAGAGGGGAGTTTTGTTACAGAGAGACGTTTTACCTAAACGCATCCATTTGACTTACCTTGGCCAGCCTAGCCCCTCAATTGCTGCAAAGCCCCTGGGCCCCCACCTGCAGGTTTGCCTGTGGTCTGGCCTGGGTGGGAAGGAAACCAGGGAGAAGAGAAGGGGAGGGAGGAGGGGAGTTTAGCAGCCTGGGCATTAAAGCACCAAGTCGGCTTTGCTGCAGCTAAGCAGTCCAGTGCTGAAGGGGCCCCGCTTGCTAGCACCTCTGCTAACAAGGTCGTTGCCTTATCCGGTACCTAAGACTTTGTCTTGCTTAACCTGCCCAGCACCATCCCTTTTTTTTTTTAAACAAACATTCCTTGTAAGTGACCGTCTTGCCTTTTACTTTTGTTCTAAACCAAGCCTTGCCCACCACTCATCCCCTACTCTGCAGGGCACCAGGATCCCATTCCTGAAACTCTGCCCTACGACCAGACCAGTTTGACCTCTCCCCACAGCTGCCCTCCACCAGCACCCCTGTCAGGGCTCCCCCATCATCACTGTGACATTTAAAACAACATATAGACAGGTACAGAGAATACTCCATTACGTTGGTTCTCAAGGTTTAGCATGCACCAGAATCACCTGGGGGACCTGTGAAAACACTGGTTGTTGGGTTCCATTCGCAGAGTTTCTGATTCAGTAGGTCTCGGGTGGAGGCTGGGAATTCGCATTTCTAATCCATTTCCAAGCGATGCTGACGTTGCTGGTCTGGGGACCATATCTTGAGAACCACTGGCTTATTATATACACGTGCCTCCACCACCCAGACTTAACAAATAGCTACATTTTGTTGTATTTATACTACATCTTTTTTCCCTTTATGAGAAATGAAATGTTCTAGATACATCAATGGCCTCCCTCTCCCTCCCTTCCTTGGGTCTTCCTTCTCTTGAGGACAGCCAGTGCCTGCCAGGACTGTGCTCTCTGGATGCAGCGCAGTGGCACCTGGTGGAGTTTCCTGCCATTTGAAGTTGGATCTGCTTCCCTGCTTGCACCTTGACTCCTTAATTTCTATCAGTATCTCTCCTTCTATCCCATCCTGCTACTCTTAATTTTCATGTTCCTGCTAAGTCACAGGATGTAACAGAATATACATTAAACTGTTATGAGGAGAAACTGAATCAGGTTTTCACTATGAGGAAGACGCATCTTACTGGGCAGGTGTTCACTCTATTAATTAAGTTTTAGGTGGAGAGAACAAAGATCAGTAACAACCAAGCAGATTAAGCAGACAGAGCCTGGATATAGTGATTTAGGAGACTGAAAGCCTTGATTCTTGAAGGCAGATTCACCCTAGGTTCTGGCGTCCCAGCTTCCAAGCGAGGCTCAAGAGATAAAAGTGACACACTGAACAGAGGAAACCAAATATCAAGCTTACTAATTAAGGGTTCTCAACTGGGCTAAGCCAGCACCACACATATTCAGCTTTAAGTAGGTTGAACATAAGAGTTTTTAAATTTGGTTCTTCCAATTCTACAAATATTTGTCTAAATGGCAATTTAAAATCATATGAAATTAAAGCTATCTAAATGGCCAAGGGAACCCATAACTGCCTAGGAACTTTTTTTTTTCGTTCTTTAATCACTTTCAGCTTATTCACAGAACTAAATGAATTAATACACATATAGTTTGGATTAAACATGAATGGTAAGAACACACTTCTCTAGGTCCTCTTCTCATTGTCTGTCCACCCCATTCTCTCTTAACATCTTTGCTTAGCTTTCCTTTAAGTCCTGCCCTCCCTCCAGGTCTTACCCCTCTATATAGGCAAGGCTTTGTGTGGCCAGCCCTGCTTAGCTGGCATGTTCACTGTCAGCCTCTGTGGCTAGGTGAGAATTTCTCTTCACCATTTCTTCTTCTCCTTTTTGTTATGAGGAAGACAACTACTAACTTAGTTCTCCTCACCTCTCCAGCCCAACTGAACTCGCTCTAGGCTGAGTGGTTATTCAGCTGGCTTAGCAGTAGGGCTCCAGCCTTTCCCAGGGCTCTCCAAATTGCTAGGAAATGAGACAGCCAGTAATACATACCCATGGACAACTAAGTGCCATGGGAATTTAATTCAGGGAAAAGTTAATTCTGATCTGATACTAAATTATTTTATAATTAGTGCAAAATCTAATACAGGCACTGTTTTTACTTAGTCATTCATGTTATTTGCACGTTAAATCGTCTTTGTGAGATTAGCATGTTTATGGTCCAGTATTTATAGTGTAGTCACCAAACAGTTCTATTAATACCCCATCAGATAACAAAGATAATCATCTGGTCTGAAGATTAAACAACATCAAAAATGCAAAATTAATCTAAACACATACACGATCTCTCTCTTAAGGATAAAAAAATCCTCATAAGAATAACAACCATACAGAAGGTAGACTGATTTTTTGAAATGGAATATTTTAGGTTTTTCCCTTACTCCATTACTGATCCTATTATTTTCCATGATAAAACATTACATTTTGTCAATTAGTTAACTTAATGGTTTGAAACTCTGGGAAGAAAAAGGAAGAAAATAAAAATAAAAACTTTTACCTAAGTAGGGATTTAGAGCTTCTTAAAAATGATGAGAATGTTCTAGACTAGTTTCAAGACAGAAATGATAGAAATTCACAGCATTTTTTAAAAAAACTGTCACATATGACTATTTTTCTCCTCTTTTTTTCTCCTTTTTAAATATAGGGTCTTAGCCATAGAGTTAGGAATTCAAAACTCGATGAGAAGAAAGGAGTGCCAGTATATGTTTATGATAGCACCGTTTTCCTCTGCATTGAATCAGGTGATTAATGTCAGTGTTTTTTCCAACGAGATGATTTTACCAAGTGACCATTCATCCTGAATGAATTATCATAAATAAAACACAACAGTAAATGACCACAGTTAACACAGATTGGCTATAAAACATCCAGCGCTGAGGAAATGCAAAACGCTCAAGTGGTTAGTTAGACGAGAAATCTTTTGGTGTAGGGATCTCACATCGTAAGCCAATGGAATTTAATTTAATACACTTTACTGCCATGCAGAGTTAGGCACATATTGCTACAATCAATAAACTGAATCACTCTGCCCACTGGACAGATTTGAAATTCTGTGTCTTCATATTTTGTTACTATTCACTAATGACGTACAGGTTTGTTGCCATCGCTACCAGAGTCATCTCCCTCTTACTTCCCAGAGTGAAACAAGAGCACTTTTTCAACATTTAATCAAACGTTTCTTAAAGCTTGAGGAATATATTCATGCTTTAAACTGTGGTTTATAAAGTAGGAGGCCTTCAGTTCTCATCAGGCACTAAATCATTTCTCTCCTGTGTTCCAGGAAGCCTCACGTGACTCTTCCCTCCCTCTCCAGCCCTTCCCTACTCTCCCCTTCTTTCCTCCTCACTTCCCAATTTCAGCTGATTTATTAATACAAATCATCCTCATTTGTTTGGTATATTGTAGATGCAGTATTTGGTGATGAGAATTCATAGATAACCTAAAAGAATATATCTTGTGCATCTGATTTTTTTTTCATCTCGGCTGGTTTTCTGTACTACAAACAAAAACACTCTCTATCAAAATTGGTATCTGGAGTTAATCAGCACATATCACACCATAAAACCTGTCCTTGGGCACTTGACAGAAAGACTGAACATGCATATCAAACTGGAAAAACTGGTGAACATTAATTGGGTGTAATATTTTTCATCTTTTCCTTGCCTCTTAATCAGGACTTTATATTATTCCAAACCAATGTGAAACCATTCTGCCTTATTTTCTGAAAGTATCAAGAGAATATCATCCATTTGTTTATGGCTCCTTGATGCTGTGAGGGATACATTAGGTGTACCAGAGACAGTCAATGAATCAATGAATATGTTCAGGCAATAAAGCCACAAGGCAGGATATAAATGCTATATATAGTAAATAGTGTGTGTGTGTGTGTGTGTGTGTGTGTGTGTGTGTGTGTGTGTGTGTGTATGTATACGCATATGTATATATATCATTTCTCCCTGAAAAGGCATTACAAGGAAAGGCATTGCTAGGTCTTGAAAGGAATGGAAGAAGGAAAAGCTGGGATGGGAGACAGGCCAGGAGAAGGAGAGACTGTACCACCATGAGCAAAGCCGTATGTTGCAAGACTGGCAGCCAGACTGGCTGGACCTTTAGGCATGTGGATAGGAGGGGCGGACGTCGAGTCTGCCCAGACACTTTGGGGCCAAACCACAGAGGTCTGAGCAGGTGAGACTCAAGTTGGTAGCAATCAGAAACCATGGGAGTTTGGCAAAGGCCAGTGACACAAAATGGTGCTTAAGAAGATTAATCTGGTGGCAGATTGTTCTCAGGACCTCATTCTGAGATTTAATAACAGGCAAGAAATTCTTATCCTTCTTTTTCCTCACATCCGGTCCTTATGGGAGGTGATGAACAGTTGGTTCATACCTTCTGAATAATAACCCCTTCCTAGGCTTGAAGAGGAAGTCTCATTTAAAATGATAGAATTTTAATTGAGGCATGAAGGTGACTTTGACACAATTTGGTCAACCCTTCTGGAGAGGAAGTGGGCATTTGCCCAACAAGTCACTTCTGATGCCTATTTATTCTTTTTTCTTTCTTGTGTCTCATCAGTTCAATCTACCTCCTTCTCTCAGAGCCTCTCATGGACCCATTTTCTCTCTCACCTCCCTGAATCAATAGTCTTAGTTTTTAGCTGGAGGCTTCTTGAGTTCTCCAAGCTGGAGAATCACTCCATCTCTAAGATTCCTCTGTCTTTCTTTCTTCTGAGAAATCTTTCTTCTAGGTTAAACAATACCTACTCCAGGAGACTTTCCCTGAATTAGCCCAATTAAATCTGATTATTCCTTTACTTTGTGTCCTCTCAGTTCTTAGTAATGAAAACATTTTCACTTTTCTGGCTTTGTGAGGGGATGATCTGTTCTACACGAGGGAAACATTTCACAGGCATAAGCTTATCTCTTTGACTGCCAATGGTTAGTTACCTAAATTCTTTTTTAAAGGTAAATTTTCTGTAATGATATACCACTTATTTGTTATGCCTTGTATAACCACGCCTATTGAATATAAATTAATCTCATCTTCATGCCAAGGCACCATCATTGGAAAGCCATCATCTTTCTGTCAAAACTGCTCCTCCCACAGTCTTTCCCATTTTTTCTAATTAGAACACCATATTTATATTTGCGCAGCAAAAAAATCTGGAGTCATCCTTCATATGTCCCCGTCTCTCACTTCCTACATGCATTCTAATAGTAAATCCTGTTGGCCCTATCTCCAATATATATCCAGAATTTAATCAGTTCTTACCAACTCTACTCTTTGCATGTGAATCCAAGCCTCCATCATCTTTCCCTGGATGGTTGCAATAACCTCCTGCTTTCCTCACTTCTACCCTGACCCCTTCTACACATGGTCTCTTCTCAACATGGCAGGCAGAGTGATCTGTCAAAGGCAGTCATATTAATCCTCGGCTCCAAACCCTGCAATGTCTTCTTTACCCCAGAATAAAAGCCAAAGTCCTTACAGTACTCTGAATTGTGATTAAATAAGCTGGTTCTGGCAAAGTGCATACATTTTCTAACATGTATTTTCATTTGAGCAGAAATTGTTTTGCATATTCAGGATCTAAGGCTGTGTTGCAGAGTTGAGATCGGCAGATAAGTGATGGCTTGATAAGGCGTAACTGTGTATTAACTTGCACTTGATGTATTGCTTGGTAGAAATGTTTGTCATTTTGTTTTTCACTTTCTGCCTCTGCAGCTGGACTACTCTTCATGTAACCCTTCACCGCCCAGTATATTGCTTTTCACACAGTGAATGTCAACTTACTGCCTCTGCTTACAAACAGACCTCGTGCTTTGGAAAAGTAAAAATGAACAGAATCAATGCTTCAGTGGCCTGTAAGATGCCTGTTATGATCAGTTTTATCCATTTGAAAAGCTGTTTACCTTTCAGTTTTCCATTCACATTACATCACCCAAACATGAACTTGAGAACCGTTTTCCCTTCCTTGACTCCATGGCTTGTCTCCTCATTTCCAGGGACAGGAACTTGACTGGTGAGTGATCATGCCATACAAACATGGAAGGACCTCCCTGTGCAAACTGCCAACGATTTCCCACAATTTAACCACCACAAGGCAAACCCCAGCCTAAACCATATTATGGCAAAGTTTTATAAATATAAAATCCATACACACTCTTAGTCTAGGGTTTTACTCCAGAAAAAGAGAGCTCAACTGTGTAAACAAAAAAAACCTTGAGGGTATTTCTGTGTGTGTGTGTGTGTGTGTGTGTGTGTGAGAGAGAGAGAGAGAGAGAGAGAGAGAGAGAGGGAGGGAGGGAGGGAGGGAGACAGACCAAAGGAGAAAGGTGGAGGGGGGAGAAAAAGGAGGGAGGAAGGGTGCTATAGTACAATGGTAAAAGCATGACACTAGAAGTTATGAATTTTATTTTTTAATCTTGACTTTGATATTAACTTGCTGTATCATCTGTAACATATCCCAATCTATTTGCCCTCAGTTCCTCACTATAAAAATCAATGAATTTAACCAAATTAGTGATAGGAAACGTGTGTGCACTCCTCACACTCATACCCATAAGAGGTAAAACTTATCAATCAAGTATTCTTACCTGCTAAACAAAGATTTGTCATCGTAATCCTTATTAATGTAACACTCTAGAAGTCACTAACAAGCAATTAAAGAAGATGACATAACTATTTGCCTCTAATGATGTTTAAGACCTCTGATTCTATTTTCTCTACCATCATAAGAATGATAGTTTTCCATATTAGTCACCAAGACTTATTTACTAAGATAAATAAGTTACTTCAAAATTTACTGCCTACTAAATACAGAGTAATACATAATAAATAACACTTATTGAGTATTTATTATGTACCAAGTCATAGATTTTTTAATGTATCCATAAATCTACTATGGACTCTTAGTCATCAAACCAAACTTTGAAGATTGGCATTTTTATCTTAACTAGGAAATTAAAGCTCAAAGAAGCTCAATAACTTGCTCATGATTACACTTCTAAATTTAAAACATCTTTAAATTTATCATTTTTCACTTGCAAGATTGGGCAACTTGACAACACACTCCACTGGCCAGGCAGTAGGAAAAAGGGAACTTTCATCCATTGCTGGTGGGAATGCAAAATGTTATAACCCCTATGAAGGAAAACTTGGCAGCATCTAATAAAATTAAACAGGTATTTGCTTTAAGCCTCAGAAACTTCACTCCTAGGAATCTACCCTTAATATACACGTCCACAGATTCAGAACATATGCACAAGTTTATTCAGTGGCACTATTTGTAATAGCAAAATATGATAACAATCTAAATGCCAATTCATAAAAGATTGGTTAAATAAATAATGATTTAATACATACATACATACATACATACATACATACATACATACATACATACTAGCTATGGAAAGAATGAGAAAGACCTCTATAAACTGACATGGAACCATTTCCAGAATATAATGTTAAGTGAAAAAAACAAAAGACAAAAGAATGTATAGAGTATGCTACCTTTTGTGCAGGAGAGAAGATGATCTAATACACATGAATATCTATCTGTCTGTCTGTCTGTCGTCTATCTGTCTGTCTATGGTGGGAACAAGGTTGAGGAGACCTGGAGAGACTTAGTGAAGGGCATAGCTTTGTGTATAGTTTTGATTGTCAAACATGTCAATGTTATATATTAAAATTTTTTTTTTAATTTTTTATTGAAGTGTAGTTTTACAGTGTTAGTTTCAGGTGTACAGCAAAGTGATTCAGTTAATGTTATATATTTTTTAAAAAATAAAACTAAATTAAAAAGTGTGAAAAATCAAGCACTAAAATGAAATACAAATAGAAACAAATGATTTCAGCAGTATGTGAAATTAATACCATATCCATATAGACAAAAAAGTAATTCAAGTAAATTTTAAGCATACTCTAGATTGTGTACTTTTGTCACATACATAGGGCATTGCAAATTATTTTACAATTCTACTTATTAGGTTTGTTATTGGTGGTAGTATTGTTGTAATTCTGTTTTGTGTGTATGTTGGGTAGAACTAATGAGTAAATATTTTGATGTTCTTGGAAACCTCAGTGGATTTTTACTCAGGAACAAGCAGATACAAAGAAAACAATAAAGAAGAAGGATCCTATAGTATTAGATTTCAATTGTACATATTAATATGAAATCATGACTTTAAGATACACACACACACACACACACACACACACACACATATACATTTTTTTTCGGTGAAGGAGCCTAGAAAATTAACATCCTGTTATAATTGTATCCAGAATCCAGGTCTTGATTTCTAAAACTTACTTCCTATTAAAAGGAACCAGGTCTCCTTGGAGAAACGGAAGGTTCCAGGTATGAGGCAAGGAAAGTACAAATACAAGATGAGCCTGGAACATCTTGTGCCAGAAAGCACCGAAGTGCTCAAAGATTAATGGGGATGTGTCTAAAGGACCCAGCAGCCAGCATGAAGTGCCACCCACTAACCAAATTGGGGACAATTTCAGCATCAAAAAGAAAAATGATGGTAATACATTATAACACAGTGAATTTTGAAAAAGAGAGGGATCACAAATTTACGGTAATATGAGAAAAAAAGGAGAGGAAGAGAGAAAGGGATAGTTCTCCGTTATAGTACAATGACAGCTAATAATGTAGAAGGAGTGATAAGATGAGAAAATCACCATTTTATAACACACAATATAACAGCTGAGTCAGACATGAATTATTAATGAATAGTTAAGTCATGGGGGCACAAATTTATTGAGACAAGGATGTTTACATGATCTCAAATGATTACCCCACAAATTACTTACTCATCACCAAAGGGAAAATATTGCTTTACAAGTGAAAAGTGCCAATAATGGAAAGCCTGACACCATGGTATCTGTGCCTCCTGACACGATGTGGTAAGAGATACTAGACTTCTCCTCACTGTACTCACGCTGGAAAGTTTTCATAAAGAATCAGAACAATCAAGAATGTGGTACTGGGGGGAGGGTAAAGCTCAGTGGTAGAGCGTGTGCTTAGCATGCACGAGGTCCTGGGTTCAATCCCCAGTACCTCCATATAGACAAACTCTAATTACCACCCCGCAACACACACCCCCCCAAAAAAGAATGTGGTACAATTACTTGGAACAGATGACCTGAACTCTTCAAAGAATTCAATGTTGTGGAAAAAACCAAGCGAAGCAGAGAACTGTTCTGGATTGAGGGAGCATAATAAAACAAAAAGAGCCAATTCAATACATGAACCTTGACTGATACCGAACAGGGTGGAGTGCAGAGCTATAATTTGACACTTTCTTGATAATCGGGGAAATCTGAGTATGGGCTGTATGTTGAATTATGTCATTGAACTAATGTTGATTTTCTTAGGTGTGATTATAGTGTTGTGGCTGGTTACTAGAATGTTCTTGTTCTTGGGAGATGCATACTGAGGTGTCTAGAGATGAAATGTCATGATGTCTGTAGTCTACAATGAAAAGACTTGGCAAAAGGGAGGAATGTGGGTGTGTGTGTGTTGTCTGTGTGCAGAGGAAAGATGTTGACACTTAGTGAATATAGATGAGAGTATATGAGTTTTTTTTGTTCCATTCTTTCAACTTTTCTGTGGGTTTGAAAAATTTTGAAATAAAAAAAACATATTAAAAAAATATTATACTGCTAGTAAGTAGTCAAACCTGGGTTTGAATTCAGGCCTTACTGCAATGAAAGGCCGTGTTCTTTCTCTTAAACCTCAGAGTCTATTTGCATAACTAGGTTTGTGTACCAATAAGACTTTTTTTTTTTTCCAAATCAGTGGAATTTCTACATGAGAGTCCTGGGAAACTCAAGCCTTTAAAATGGGATGGTAAGGACAAAAACACTTTGCACCACCTAAGGACACATTTCCTAACTTCATACTCAACAAGTCTTTTAAAAAGGAGCACTTCCTGCTCTCTGGGCCCTGTTATTGGTGCCTATACAGAAAATGCATCTGCTGTAATTCTGTCTTTCTTATTCATGCCTCTGGAAAAAAACCTATTTGTCTACTTGTTCCAGTTAAACACTCATAGATTTCTCTATTAGTTGATGGACAGGAATAAAATAAAATTTAATTATATCCATGTCTATATTTAAGAACTTAGATCCATATATGAGTGGATAAAACCAGATATCTTAGATTCACTGTGTAACTGGAATTTATAGATGAAATGTGAGTAAGACAGGAAAAATTGGCACTGAAAAGTCTCCAGTTTTGTGACTAGCCATGACTTAAGAAAGACACAATGCAAAGTTAAAACCTGGGATCAGCCTTAGTTCTGTTAGATAAAATACTGAATGGATACCCAGTTAAATTGGAATTTCCGATAATAAATACTTTTCAGGATAAGTATGTCCAAAGTATTTCAGGACACATACTTAAAAAATTCATTGCTTATCTGAAATATAAATCTAATTGGACATCCATTCAGTATTTTTATTTGCTAAATCTGGAAACTTTAATCATCCCACCAACAACTGATGTCTGAGTTAGGAGCTGGAGCTGAGGGAGAGGGTCGGAGAAGCTGTGAGTTGGTTAGTAAAAGGAATGGATCATGAAATTCTAAAAATATTACTTTGGAAGACTACCATTCCATGGCTGCTTCCTTTATCAGAATAGACAAAAGGCCTAAGAAATATCAAACCCTCCCCAAAAAGAAGTAACAGCCATATCATCATCAAAACTGCCTGACTTTTCAATTTCTTCCCAGGTTATTGGTCTTTTGGGATTTTCTACCTTTTCTCTAATTAATTTTAGTACTTTATTTTCCTGAGAAATCTGTATTTTCCTATTTGTTGGCATAAGCTTCTGCCTACATACATACATACATGCTTTAGTGTAGAAAGCACAAGACAGATTTGAATCTCAGCCTCTCAGTTACCAGGTAGGTGATCTTGGGCTAATTTCTTAACCTCTTCCCAGCTCAATTTATCTTAATATTGGACTGGGAAAATACTTACCTCACAGGGTTGTTGTAAGATTTAAACAGTGTCTAGCTTATGGCAAGTGATATTTTGTATTTTGTATTATTATTTGTCCATGATTTTTACAACTTCCTTTATATCTGTGATTCTATTCCTTCTTAATTCTGAATATGGTATATTTCTCCTCACTTATTGGAACATTTAGCAAATGCTTGTTTATTTCCTTGGTCTTTTCAAAGAACCAGCTCTTGAATTTAATCTATTGGTTCTTTTTAAATTAATCAGTATTTCAATTTATCTTCAGTAATTCTCTGCTCCTTTCCCTCAGCTTATTTATTTTTGTTTTTTTTTAGCTTTTTGTGTTCAGTACTTAATTCATTTCACTGTTTCTTGTTTATGTTTAATAATAACTCTTCAAATACTAAAGTATTTTCTTCTGAGTTCTGCTTTATCCCAATCCCACAGAATTTGATATACTGCAATTTCATTATTACTATTTTAAAATAACTTCATCAATTTTTGTCCTAACTACATTCCCAAGTAACATAACACAGCAAGATAAACATGCTGTAGTATCTCCTATGTTAAATGAAGTTCTTGGCCTTATATACTCAGTGACCTCACCATTTTTCTGCTTTCATTTATAGCAATATTCCTCAAAATAGTTGTCCATATTTATTGTTTCCAATTATTCACCTTTCATTCTCTCTTGTAGTCAGGCTTTTTAGCCCACCACTACGCTGAAACTACCTTTATCAGAATCACCAGTGATTTTCATTTTGCTAAATCCAAGGGTCATTTATTTTTAGTCCTCACCTGTGATGAAGCAGAATTCGATCACCCCTGCCCATCCTGAAACTTTTCTTCACTGGCTTTCAAGATATCACTTTTCCTAATTTTCCTACTGCTTGGCAACTTCTTTACTGACTCCTGTTCATCTTCTCACCCTCTAACTGCTGAAGTGACTCAGGGCTTAGTCCTTGCTTTCTAGGTAAATGATTTATTTTTCTTTATTTATTTTCTTATTTATTTTTCAAACCCACTCTTCCTTCTTGGGTGATATCTGAGGCACATTCATGTTTTTTCATGGTCATCACTAAAGCGGTAACAAAGAGCCTCACACTGAGGAAAAAAAAAATTCCAAAGGGATATAAATAAAAACATCACTCTCAGTTTACTGCTTCTTTTTCCCCTCGGTCCCCTCCCCACTCTCCTTTTAAAATTTTTAATTTTTTAATTTAGTGAACAGTACTACTCTTCATTCAGTTACTTAAATCACAAACATAAAGCTCCTCCTTAATAGTCCTCGTTCTCACCAGTTAACCCAGTCCATGTTACCTCTACCTTCCAAACACAGCCTGAACCCGCCCACTCACGCTCTCCACTGTTCTCACCATAGTCCAAACCATCGTCAACCCCAGCAATTGCAACGGCGATTGCACTGTGGTTTGTTTTCCATACCGACGGAAAAAGCTCTTTAAAAATACAGGTCATGTTATGATTTCACTCGTATGTAGAATATAAAAAACAAAACAAAATAAATGGACAAACCAAACTAAACAAAAACAACAGGTAAACATAGAGAAAGGAGTAGTGATTACCAGAGAGGAAGGGGTGGCGATGGGGAGTGAAATGGGTAAAGGGAAGGGGCAGTCATACGGAAACTAAATTTTTGGTGGTGAGCATCCTGTGAGGGTATACAGAAGTGAAAATATAATGTTGTACATATGAAACTTATAGAATGTTATAAACCAGTGTTACCTCGATTAGAATAAATAAAGTAAAAAAACAAAACAAAACTGAAAAAATGTGTACGTATCACATTCCTCCCCATATCACATCCATCAATAGTTTCCTGTCACATTTAGAATAAAACCCGAGCTCCCACAAGGGGCTATGCGCTGCCCTTTGTCTCCTCTCCAGCCGTTCTCCCCATGTTCATTTGTGCTAACCCGGCACCCTAGTCCAGCTGGTCCCCACTTAGGATGGTCACTGGCTGCTTCCTTCTCTTGGAGTGCCCTCACCATATAGGTCTACGACTTGCTCCTGCACATTCCTGGGTCCCTGGTCAGTTGTTAACTCCTCAAAGAGGCCTTCCTTGACCACCATTCCTGTCTACTCGTACTTGGTTTTATTTTCCTTCATGGAACTTTCCTTCATTTATCTTTCACATAAAAATATTGGCTTATTTGCTTATTGTTTGTCTTCCTCAGGAGACTATAAAAACCCCTGAGGAACTCTGTTCACTGCTGAACTCCCAGCACCCACAAGAGTGCTTGGCACACGGTACCCAAAGTTGTGTGTAACAGTGTGTGATTTTACGTTTGATTTTTTTTCTCTAATCCAAGAGTTATTTAGAAGAGCACAATATTGCTAAAGTCTCTGTCTTGTGTGCTTGTTAATTTTTTATTGTAAATTTCTAGTTTTACTATATTGTGTTAGAGAATGTGTCCTGTTTGGTTTGAGAATTTATTGAACTATTGACTATTGTAAGTGTTTTATGGGCTTTGAGTAGAATATATATCCTCTGTAGAGTTAAATATATTATAGGCTTTGAGTAGAATATATTTCAAGCTTCTTAGTTGTATTATTTAATAGTTCTATATTTTAAAATATTTTGGTTTACTTCATCCACCAAAGTCTAAAAGAAGTGTGCTAGTCTCCCACTGTAATTGTGACTTGTGTGAAATTTCCCTTTGCTCCTTTTAAGAAATATTTTGCTTAATGTTTCACATCTGTGTTAGTTGAATAAAAGCTAAATGCTATTATAGTTTCCTTTTAGATTTTATTTTTGTCCCATTTGATGCATTTTACTTTGAACTCTACTTCTTCTCACTTTATTATTGCCACCCTGCTATCTTGTTTTCTTACATTTATTGATATTCTTTATCAATCAATTGACGATGTTCTGGAATCTTTTAGTTATGAGTATTTGCAAACAGTACATACAGATGCCTTTTTTACTCAACCTGGTAATCTTTGCTAATCAAGAAATTAGCCATTTTACAGTTGTTACAGAATTAGTGTGTTAACTCTGATTCTTGTTATCTTATTTGATGCCTTTTTTTTTTTTTGGTATTCTCCTTTTTCCTTCTTTTCTGAGTTTTCTGTGAAGATTCAATTTTTTCTTGAACATTTTCCCCTTTCTATTAATTTAGGAATTCTGCATCCAATTTTTTTTTATCCTAATAGTGGTTATTTAAGATTGCCACTTGGCTAAGAAGAATTGTCAAAAATGGCAATTCTCTCAAATGAAAATGAGAGAAGCAAAGCAAAGGAGTTTAAAATATTATTAATATGCTGATTTCTTTTAAAGCTAGAAAAGGAAAATTATGGGATTCTGGTTTTGGTGTAAATAAAATATTTAAACAAAATAATACTGTGAGTTTTAATACATCTACTTTTCAATTTTTGATTTTTTTCAAAATTTACTGTTCTGGAGAAAAAAATTAATCACTGAAAAAACAACACATAAATGCATTTATATAGGGGCACATAGTTCTCCTTTCACCTCAGACTCCAGCATGTCTTGGTACTGCCCTTGTCTTCATTGAAAATTTTCATAGTCTAAAACCATCATGGATTTTTTTTGTATTAACATTGATTTTTTTCAAATTGCATTAAAATACTATTCATCTTGTTTACTGAGATTATTGGTGCCCACTTAAATTCTGTGCCTGAGGTGAATGCCTCACTTGCCTTTTCCTAACCCCCGCCCAATTTCAAAATTAAGTATGGTGTTTGCTGTTGGGTTTTTGCACTAATCTTTATTAGGTTAAGGTTGTTTCTTGCTTTTACAAAAGTTTATTTCATAAATGGATGTTGAATTGAATCAAAAGCTTTTTCAGCTTCTCTTGAGAAGTTTGTATGAATTCCTCTTTTAATCTCTTCTGAAATGAATTACATTGGTTCAAATCTTGTCTAATGCTGAACCTTATTAGCATTCCTGGAACAAATGCTACTTGTCCTATTTTTAAGAGACACAAATCCCATTTTTAATACTTTATATGATTTAATTTATTAATATTTTTACATATTTTTAATTTATATCCATATGGGATACTATTTGCTTATTGTTTCTTTGAGGGCTGTTTTTATCAGGGTTATACCTCATGAAATGAGTTATGTGGCTTCCCCTGTTTACCTGTGCTCTAAAACTGCTGGGGAAGAAAAGAACTGTCTGTTCCTTAGAGGCCTGGTAGAAACGACCTAAAATTACCTGGGCCTGGTGCCACCAGTGGGAGAGCAGGGGAAGAGAGGCTATTATTTCAAAATACTCAGGTTTTCTATATCTTTTTGAGCCAATTTTAGAAGTTTATATTTTCCTAAAAAATTATAAGAACTCTCCATTTAGGTTTTTTAATTACTGGCATAAAAGTATATTCTCTTATAATTAAAAATGTTTCCCTATATCTGTAGTCACTTCTCATTTTTGTTCTTTTTGTTATTTCTTTTAGTTTATTTTAATTATTAGTGACTTTTAATTTTCTTTCATTAATTTCTTCTTACCTTTTGCATGTATTCGTGTCTTGAGCTGAAAGCTTAATTCATTGATTTTATATATTACTTTTAATATTTAGAGCTTTTAGTTTTGTTCTGTTCTGAATCATTTGAATTTTTCATTTTGATTTCCTCTTTCAGTTAATACTTATTTAGAAGTGTTTTTATTCTTTTAATTTAGAGATGTGGATTTTCTGAATATATTTTTGTTATGAATCTCAATGGTATTGCATTGTGGTCTGTAAATGGGGCTTAGGTAATATAAACATTTGGAATTTGTTGATATTTTCTTTGTCAATACATTGGCAATTTTGGGGACTGCTCCAAGTGTATTGGAAAAGAATGTGTATCCTTTCTTTGTTGGGTACAATGCTTTTTCCCTACATGTCTACTAAAGCAAATTTGGTAATTGGGTCATCCAAATTCTCTGTATTCTTGTTTATGTTTCATTTACTTCATCTGTTCTTTTCTGGGAGAGGTATGCAAGAACCTCATGGTAGGACCGTGTCTGTGTCTCTTACTCCTGGTAGCTCTGCCAACTCTTATTTAGCATATTTTGAAGCCATGTTGTTAGAGAAGCATAAAAATTCATGGCTATTTCCTTATGGGTTATTATGCTTTTTGCCAATATAAAACATCTCTTTTTCTGCCCTTTTAAGACTTTGCACACTGAATTCTACTATGTCTGACATGATGTGTATTCTACTACAGCTTTCTTTTAGTTAGTATTTGCCTTTGTCATGGAAAATTATGATTCTGGATTGTATTTTGAAACTAGTATATTAAAGTGCAGAGTGGTACATATGTTAGAAAGGGAAAAATAAGAATATATACTAAAATTTGCTTGAATTTGCATTTAAAAATATTAGAAGAGTACAGACGAAAATAGGGAGACACTGACTACTCATTTTGGCCAAATGCTGAATGGCTGCATGTTAAAAATCAATAGGTGACTAAGCGCACAGCCAACACCAAATATTATCATCGCAGAATGACCTTTTGGGATATAAGTATATGAAATATAATTGAACTTATGTTATAATTACAATTTTATTATTAAAATTTATTAGTCACATTTTACCAGTTGACATCATAGTGCAGAGGCAATAATTCTTTTTCAGCACAGTCAGCAGCTATGGGAAATTATACTGGACATCTTTAATACCAGTTCCATTCTTTCAACTGAAGTGAATGTGGGAGCAAGAGACCTTCCTGGCCAGCTCTGGCAGTGTAAGGTCCTGCAAATGATGCTATTGCCACTGTTGTATTAATTTCGCCTTCTTCCCTGATGCAACTAAGATGAAGACAGCTTCTCTTCAACTCCTGGACTTGGAGATTTGGTCAATGGTAATGATGGATTCACAGCGAAGCAGTCCCACAAAGTCTATATACAGACTTCAGATTGTTACCTTTACTTATATTTTTTATTCTTAATATACTCAATTGAGACAAAATTTATCATTCAATTTTGAATCCAGAGATGTAGCATTCGAACTTCAAAAATGTCTTTCAAGATAATAAAATTACCTCTGACTTTCCAACTCATGTCAGTTATCCCTTTATGCACACCAATTTCAGAAACCTCCCTAGGATAGAATAATAAATGACATAGAAATAGGTATTTGGTTGCTCAGTCTCCACAATACTGAGGCCCAAGCAAAAGCTGAAAATCATGTTGGCTGAATACTGAAGCCCAAGGCAAACCCTGATGCATCCACATACAAAACTAATAAAAGTGGAACCCTGTATATGTACTATCTATTAAAACTTTTTAATTAAAAATATTTTAAAAGTTAACCTGAGTCACTTATTTACTTATGAAAATAGGCTTTTACTTATTTTTTAAAAACGTTACTTATTTACTTTACCTGTAAAAAAAGAAAGAAAGAAAGAAAAAAGCACTGCTTTTATTTCTCTTCTTAATCCTGAGAAAATCTGCACAGTCTTTATTATAATCGTTGTTAGTTTCAGCAGCAACAATGAGATACCAATAGTGGGCTATTTATTACAAGATTAGTACTAAAATTTATGCCTAAACCAGAGTTCACAGTATTAGGTGAGCAAGCATGGTTTTCTATGACTAACATGTTGACAAGTCTGTTCCTATAGCAAATACAGTAGTTCTCATGGTCTCAAGGTCATAGCTCAACCATCTCTGAGGTGTTTAAAACAAACTGCTCAACATTATCAGACAGCTCTTTGCCTCTTGTTGTAAATGGTCTTAGAAAAAGACTCAATTTCATTATTTGTTTATTTTTATTTATTTATTTATTTATTTATTAGTGGTACTGGGAATTGAACCTAAGACCTCATGCACGCTAAGCACATGCCCTACCACTGAGTTACCCACCCTGCCTCAGAAACTGTTTTACCTGGGCAAGATGTACAGTAAACATAAACCTGACAAGAAAGGATGTTCACCTTAACTTGACCAATATTTATTTTCTTAGTGCCCTTAAAGTAAATGTCTTGAAATTACTTTAAATTTTTACATTTATTCATATTACAGTAGGCTTTGTTCAGTTCAGCAATTTGCATTCATTTTCATAGCATTTGTTAATAGTCTTCCTTACTTTCAAGGTTCTTCACTAAATTGCCATTTAATCAAGAATGAAATAAAAATAAATGGTAATTACAATTTTCTATTTTCACAGCATGTGAGATCTATTTTATATCTTTATTTTCAAACTTCCTGAATTATTTTTATAAATATCTCTCTTATAAACAGCTTGTAGCTGAATTTACTTCATAGAGTTTTGGTCTCTTTAACAAGCTAGTTACATTCACATTGTGATTTACTGATTATGTTGAGAATCGTTTCTCCAATTTTTTTCCATGCTTTGTACTTTGCACAATTTCTAGTTGGTTATTTCCCCCAACTTTTTTCTTTTTTGCCTCTTATTGTATTTAGATTTGTCTGATCCAAATTTTTGCTCATACATTTGAAACTGTCAGAAAAACTGAGACTACATATTTACATGAAAGAATTAATTAGAGGTTACATATTTTTAAAGACTTTAAACAGAAAAGACTAGATGGCTTGAGTAGCAAAATAGCTATAACTGAAGAATGAATTAATGAGTTTAAGATCAAGACAAGAAATTCTTCTAGAATGCAGCAAAAGGATAAAAAGATGGTAAATCTGAACGAAAAGAAAAATGTTAAGGCCTCTTCTGATATTATTACATATAAGTACAGAATTTCCAGTATGAAGGAAGACTTGTGTGCTTGTGCTAAAAGAACACATCAAGTGCCAAGTAAGAGTTTTTTTTTAAATTCCAAATATAACACAAAACACTACCACCTCCAAGAACAAACTCTTTATATCTAGACATACTATAAAATTTTAGAGCATCAACAAATAAGAGAAAACCCTAACAACTTCTGGAGTGGAAAGAGGAACTAAAAGACTAGTGTAAGATTTCTCATCAGCAACATTAGATGGAAGGTGATAGTGAAACACTTTATGAGACAATTAATCATCCTGATACAAACCCAGATAAAAACAGCATAAAAAAGGAAAATAAAGGCCAATTATATTTATGAACACAGATGCAAAAAATTGTAAGGAAAAATACTACCAAACCAAATCAAAATAATGTATTACAAACAAATTGAATTATCCTAGGAATGCAAGAATTATTTTACATTAAAAATCAATAAATGTAATTCACTATATTATTTTATTAAAGGAAAAGGCACTATTTGATTTTTTAATAGATAAGGAAAACTTTTAACAAATTAAAAGTAACTAATGTTTGAATTTTTAGCAAAACAGGAATAAAAAGGAACTTCTTTGATCAGGAAAAAAAAGTATAAAACAGAAACCTATAAGAAATACTAACCTAAATGATAAAATGCTGGACATGTAACTTCTAAAATCAGAAATAAGACAAACATCACCATCACTGCTTGTTCTCAACATTATATTTTAGGTCAATAGGACAAAAAAAGAAGTGAAAGATATTAGAAAGGTGGAAGAAGGGGGGAAAATGTCTTTATTCAGAGAGATGAGTGGCGACACAGAAAATCCCAAAGAATTTATATCTTGAAATTAATAACAGAGTTTAGAAAGGTGGCTGACTATAAGATCAAGTATACAAAAATTAATTGGATTTCTATACTCCAGCAATACACAGAAAAATAATATAAATAATTTTTAAAAACACATACCATTCATAACAGCAGCAAAAAATAAGATATTTAGGAATAAATGTAAGAATAAATGTGCAAGGCCTTTTATGGAGAAAAATTTCAACTTTGTTGAAATATATCATGAAAAATCTTGGAAAAGAAACTTGCAACTGCAAAACTGTTAATTAATTCCAATTTAATCTATAGATTCAATGAGATTTCATTCATGACCTCAATAATTTCTTTTTAAGTAGCTCAATTATCTTATAAGCAACCATGAGGTCCTAAAAATTAGCCAAGAGACTCCTGAATAAGAACAAAGTCCACTTGATGTGCAGATATGCTATGAAGTGATAGTAATGGATTATGTGCCTAGGTGCAGAGAGAGCCAAGATGACCACTGAAACAGTGTAGAACGCCCAGAAACAGATTCACACTTCATAGAAGCTTGAAATATGGAAGAGACGGCATTGTATATACTGAGGAAAGGAAAGAGTATTCAATAAATGCTGAAACAATAAGTAATCCACATGGGAAAAAGTGAAATAGAATTTTCTATATTACACAATACACAAAAAACAGTAAGAGATCCAAAGATACGACACAGTTTTAGAAGAAAATAAAGGAGTATATCATTAAACTCTCAGAGTAGAGAAGATTTTTTCAAACAAGATGAAAAAAGCATTAACCATAAAAGGTGAGATTGATAAATTTGACTATGATAACATTAAGAATTTCTTTTTATTAAAAAATCATGAAGTTTTTAAAAATCCATCAACTGTATTTATGCATATAAAATACAGCAAATTCACATATAATGAATAAAAGATTGATATCCAAAGATTTGTCACAAATCATGATGAAAGAAACAAGAAATCAAATATAAGAAAAAAGGGAAAAAGCCATGAATAAGCATTTCAAAAGAAGAGGAAACATGAAAACTATTAAAATATATGAAAAGATGTCCAATCTCTTGAGTAATAAAAGAAAATGCAAATTGAAACCGTAAGAGATATATTTTATATCCCACAAATTAGGGGAAAATCAGAGTCTGATAACACAAAGTTGGAGAAAATATGGAATAGTGAAAACTTTTATACATTGCTGTAGCGGTCTGAATTGGTACAACCCCTCAGGAAAAACATTGGTGCTATCTAAGGTTGCAGAGCATCATAAGCCCAGAGTGCCAGCTGTAGGTATATATACCTTAGGGGGAATCTCTTGCATATACACACCAGTAGACATACAAAAATGTTCACAGCACCACTGTTATTAATAGAAAAAAAAAAAAAAAAGAAAAAAGGGAGGGACAACCCAAATGTCCAGCAGTAGAGAAATGTATAAATAAAGTGAGGCATAGTCATACAACAGGATATATTGTAAACAATGAAAAAAATGAATAAATTGCAACCCTTTGCAAAAAAAAAAATGGTAAAAAACAGTAAGTCACAGAAAATTACATATGGTATAACCTCATTCTAATAAAGTCCAAAAACAAGCAAAATTAAATAAAATGTTGTTTAGAGATGTATACATTTATGGTAAAACTGTGGTGGAAATACAAGGGAAGGGTAAACACGATGGGAGTCCTGACAAGGAGAGGTGAATGAGATCCAGGTGTGGCCAAAGAGATGAAGGAGTTTTTGAGGTACAAACTTCCAGTTGCAAAGTGAATGAATCATAGGTATGAAGTATACAGTGTGGGCTTTGTATGGTAACAGAAGGTAACTAGACTTATCATGGTGATCATTTTGAAATGTACAGAAGTATTGAATCACTAGGATTCAGTATTTCTATACCAGGAAGTAATATAGTTTTGAATTATACTTCAAAAACAAACAAACAACAACAACAACAACAAAAACAAGCAAACTCATAGAAAAAGAGATCAGATTTGTGGTTACCAGAAGTGGTGGGGCAGGGAGGAATTGGATGCAGGCAGCAAAAAGGCACAAACATTCAGTTATAAAATAAAAAAGTACTAGGGATGTAATGTACAGCATGATGAATATAAAAAACACCAAAGGAAGAAATGAAAAACACATTGGCTTAAAACATGGAAGGAACCTAAATGTCCATTGACAGATGACTGGATAAAGAAGTTGTAAGATACACACACACACACACACACACACACACACACACACACACACACACACACACTAGAATACTACTCAGCCATAAAAAAGGATAAAATAATGCCATTTGCAGCAACATGGATGGATCTGGAGATGATCATACTAAGTGAAGTAAGTCAGACAGAGAAAGAAAAATACCACATGACATCCCTCATATGTGAAATCTAAAAAAAGGATACAAATGAACTTATTTACAAAACAGAAATAGACTCACAGACATAGAAAAAATCCTTATGGTTACCAGGGGAGAAAGTGGGTAACAGAGGGATAAAGTGGGATTTCAGGATTTGCAGATACTAACTACTATACATAAAACAGATAAACAAGGTCCTACTTGTAGCACAGGAACTGTGTTCAACACCTTATAATAGCCTATAATGAAAACAAATGTGAAAAGGAATATATATGTATAACTGAATCACTATGGTGTATACCAGAAACTAACACAACATTGTAAACTGACTATATTTCAATGTAAACAAACAAACAAACCTAAAAAAAATTGGCTTACAGTGACTTTTTCTAGGAGTTCACAAGCTCTCAATTTAATAATGTGTCCAGAATTTTGCTGCTGAATAATAATAATGATAAAAACAACACCCACACTAATAATAACGATATTCATGAAAATCATCGTTATTTACTGAGTATATATTATTTCCAAAACATAGTACTAGTGCTATGTAGTCATTTTTCACTTAATCCTCCCAATAACCCCATGGGTTAGTATTGTAATATTAGTATTACAATTTTTCAGACAAGAAAATCAGAGCACAGAGTTCAAGTTATCTGCCAAAGTTTGTAAGCAGCCAGGGAGAGGTGTGCGGGAGTTCTAATCTGGGTCCTTTTGACTCCTGAGCCTGGATTCTCAACCATTTATTGTCTTTTAGGGTAACTTTCAACTGAAAATCAGACTTGACATGTTCTAGCTCTTCTCTTCTTCTGAAATACCATGAATTCACCATTTCACTCTTGGATTATGCATCTTTCTTTCTGTTGCTTTTCCTGTCTCTAGTTTTTTCTCCTTTATAATGCAATTGGTATATCTAATGCTCAGTGTCAGATTAATCTTCTTAAAGATATTATCATGTCTCTGCCCTTAGAAAATTTTGAACCAAGTCAGCCAGCTTTTCAAAACGCTCCAAAAAATACAACCACACTCAGTATGTTTGGACACCATTATCCAATACTCAGCCTCCTCTCTAGATCAGTACCCTCGCTTCGCTTTTCCTCCAGCACCTATTTCTGTGTTTGTTATTTCTGGCCAGTTTTACCCCGTCTTCCACCCCTCCCATACCCACCCTGTGTTCTTGCCTCTTTTCCCTGCACCCTTACAGTTTATTCTATTTTTCTGTTCTCTGAATTCCTACTGCATCTGTAAGCCACTCTGTTTACTATGTTTCTAATAGTCCAAAGTGCTAGGCTAAAAACATAGAATGGAGTCTTTGCATTCAGTCAAACACCCTCACTTTGTAGATGAAGAAATAAAGATGTAGAAAACATCTATGGTTTCCCAGGGTCTCCAGCTAGTTGGTAGTAACAGAGAGCTTCTGATTTGCCATCTTGTGTTCTTTCCTTTACACATATGACTAACTGGTAGTGTAGTTCGCTACTGTGTTGATTGGAATTGTTATCACTCAGTATTAGATTTTGTTGGTTTTCCAACAAACAGCTATTCCCCCTACCTTTTATTTTGACTTAACATTTTTTTTCTGATAACACCTTTCCCACACGATTTGGGTAAATAATCCTTATCCTTTTAATTCTTATTTTTTATTGAAGAGTAGTCGATTTACAATGTTAGTTTCAGGTGTACAGCAAAGCAATTCAGTTATGCATATACATACTATGCATATATATTTTTTCAGATTATTTTCTATTATAGCTCAACACAAGAAATTGCACATGGTTCCCTGTGCTACATATATAGTAGATCCTTGTTTATCTATTTTATATATAGTAATGTGTATTAAATAATCTTTATTGATTAAGCCAGTCATCATGGGGGTCTATTCCTTTGCCAATGATTGGCTTAGAGGTGGAATATGACACAATTCGGGCAAATGAACCATGGGAGGAATCTGATGGTGATTACTTCTGGCTTCTTTGCTGACAAAGATTCACAATGATGAAAAAGGCTTTTTCTGCTTCTGGTGAGTCCATCTCTGATCACGAAGAAAGCTAGTAGACATGAGGATAGCTGAGTAGGAAGATGGAAAAAAATGGGTTCTCCTACTGTAATTAAGGTAATAAATATTCTAATTGTTTAAGCCCTTTTTAATTGGATTTATTATGATTTGCAACCAAAAGCTGCAGGAATGGCCTTGGAGGCTCTCTTACAGCACATCTCCTCCATCAGCAAATCCTGTTGACTTCAGCTTTAAAAACATGCCAGAATCCACTACTTTTCATCCCCTGCTGCCACCCTAGTCCAGGCAACCATCATCTCCTGCAGGGACTATTTCACTAGTTTCCTCCCTGCATTCTCCCCACCTCCCCTTCAGTTGATTCACTAAATACAATAGTCAGAGTGACCTTTGTAAAACATGTCAGATTTGTAAAACACGTTTCTCCTTAATACAGTCTAGAAGCTTTCTGTCTCACTTAGGATCAAATCCTACAAGGCTGGAGAGGGTCTGGCCTTTAACCGCCTCTTGGGTCTTTACTCTGTAAGCCACACAGGCCTCCCTGCAGGTCCTTGGCCATACTGGGCATGAAGCACAGAGCCTTTGTACTGCTGTCTCCTCTGCCCGATGCTGTCATCCCCAGACATCTGCATGCCTCATGGCCTTCAGGCTTTGCTCAAATGTCTCTTTGCCAATGAGACCTTTCCAAGTATCCTATCTAAAATAGCACAACCTCCCCCAATCCTATAACACTCTGTTCCCTTTATTTTTCTTTGTTGTGCTTACCAGTTCTTGACATATTTTGCATTTGCTTATTTTTTTTTTCCATTGTGTAGAATGTAATTACAGTGTCACAGCTGTAATGGCAGTGACTGTTATTCACTGCTCTATTCCTTTGAGTGCCTAACACATAGTAGGAACTCAATGAATATTTCTGGATAAAAGAATTAATTAATGAGGGCATCCATGTTTTATGCACTTCATATTTTATTCTGTATTAAAAAATAGTCATGACAGATGTATGCAGTTTGTTAAAATGCACCCAAGTTACAATTAATGTCTGTGCATTTCACTGTTTGTATGTTATTCCTCAATAAATCAAATCTTTAAAAAAGTAATGAAGGCTCTAAAGAACTAATTTAATTTTGATGAATAGTTGTTTTTTAGACTGTAATTAGTAATCTATTATTATTATGTAATTAGGATTCTATTTTTTAATGGTATATTATCCTCTGTTAGCCTTACTTCACCTCTTTATAAACTGTAAAAAGGAAACATGAAAGCATTTTATATTCATATATAGAGAAATAAATTACATTGTCATTTCTATACCTCAAGAGCCTAGCACAGTGTCTCACACAGAGCTCAATAATGGTTTGTGAACTTAAAGCAAATGATAGAGGGAGGGTATAGCTCAATGGTAGAGTGCCTGCTTAGCACGCATGAGGTTCTCATTCAATCCCCAGTACTTCCAATCAATCAATCAATCAATCAATCAATCTAATTATCTCCCCATCCTCCCAAAAATAACAATAAAGCAAATGATAAAAGAGAAAATGAAGGGGTCAGCAAATGTCCCTGGTAATCCCAGGAGCCTCCTCCCCCTCCTCATTTCCTAACAAGGAGTCAGCAACAGCATGTGTGGTTAGGAGGGGGACTCTCGGGCCACAGTGCCAGGTTCAAGTCACAGCCAACCACTTGTGAACTGTGTGACCCTGGAAAAGTTACCTAACCTGTCTGGGAAACCTCATTTTCCTTCTTTGCAAGAATGAAATAGGATAGTCACTAGCCTGTCCATTCAACAGGATGTGAGGAAACAAGGTACAAATGCAGAAGTCCCCTGCACAGCGTGTGGCACGTAGTAAGTGTCAAATGAACTTGAGCTCCTATTAGAATGGCGATTTCCCTTTTGTTCTCCTTTGTCCCCTGAGCGCAGAGATGACCGGGAGTTCGGCACTTCCTAAGAGACACAGAAGGATGGAGACCTGGGGTTCCTTGTTAGGAGGGGAGCAGAAAAATGCCCTTCCAATAGAAGCAAGAGAAATGGATGAGGCGAGAGTAACCCTTGCTGCCTCCCTCAGGCCTTGCTCTCACTTTGCCTAAACAGATACCTTGGGACTGGTCAGAGCTGTCAGAGTCCTCCCCCAAGAACTTAACTACCAGCATGGGTGAGGCACGGAGGGACCAGTGGAGGGAAAACAACCCAAAACTTTTCTGTACACTCACATCCCGCTCCCCTATCCCAACCATACCTTTCATATTATTGAACAGATACTCACAGCCTGAGAGCCTGGTGTGAGGTTATTCGGGCAGAGATCACCCCTAATAGGACCACCCCAAGGTCCTCACAGAGGATCACATCCCTAAAGAGCTCCCTCCTGAAACCAAGGAGTCCACCCCAAAGACACACTAGACACAGATCCTGCTTTAATCCAGGGCACAAGGGGAGGCAATTTTCCCGCCGTTTTAGAAAAGCCATTTTTGTCCCAGAGTCCATTTACCATGAGGTCAAATTAGCTAGGAGCAGACTCCTAAAATCATTGAGTTTCCTAATGATTACAAAAGAGATACTTACATATGCTGCTTTGTTTTTTATTTCACTAGACAAAAGGCTGAACTATCCAGCCTGACCTGGCATCCATGGTCAGGATTCACCCGGTCCCAGAAAGGCCTTGGGGCTATCCCCCACCACACTTGCCGCTTCATGAATTTCTATCTCCCTCCTGTTAGCCTCACGTTTAATCAAATTATTCTGGTACAACTATAGTAATACTGTTCTGTTTATTCTTGGATTATTAAGTGTAGTCCTATACAGAATGTGCAATTATTGCATTTTGCTTAACTGGAGCAGACTGATGGTGACAGGGTGAGCTAGGAGGAATATAAGAGGCAGTGACTGAGAGCTCAGAGTCTGACATAAAATGGGTCAGACTCTGATTTTACACACAGCACTCGAGACCCTGAGAGCAGCTCTGGCCTTAGAGTCTAGTGTCTGCTTTCCTCAGTGCAGGCTAGGCTGGGATCACAGTCTATTACTACAATAAGGCCTGAGAGCTAAAAAAAAAAAAAATTCTGCTGTACCTTTTTTCTGGAGTTGATACCATTTTTAGAAAGATTTTTCCTCCTGAGTTTTGAATATATTTAGAATCACACGAAGGCCTTACATAGACCCTTTGGTTGCCTTAAAAAAAAATCACTGGTGGCGGCCCATGGGAAGAGGTGGCGTTGATAAATTACACTCACACAGAGCAGCATTTTGAAATAGTTTTGTCTTATGGGTTTTCCCCCCTTTTTGTCTTCTTTTGTTTGTTTGTTTTGGGGTTTTTGGCAGGGGAGGAGTAAGTAAATACATTTATGTATGTATTTATTTAATGGAAATACCAGGGATTGAACCCAACACCTTGCGCATGCTAGGCATGAGTTCTGCCACTGAGCTATACCCTCCCCCTGTCTATTGTTTTTAATATTACATTTTTAGACTTTGTTTTCTATTTTTTTATTTGAGATTCACTGTGTGGAGGAGTACATTTTTCATTTTATTTTGATGCCTTGCTTTTTTTGAAATGTGCTTTATGATAGTTCTTTAGGAATGTTTGTAATTCCTCATGATGAAATTTTATGAGTATTGTTATTTATGAGTAAAGTAGAGGGCAGTGAAGAAGAGTTATGGGCATGTTTATTTATTACACATCTCTTTTTAAGTTTTAGCTTATGCAGATCATTTTTCAAAGTGATGTACACACAAGCATTTTGCTTCACAATAATTTTATCATAGGCACTATATATGTTTGGATACTATATATGGGAAAATAGTTTTGTGATATTAGCTAAATTTTTTTCCCTTTTGAGGTATTATCTCATTTTCAAGAAGATCATATTTTCCTTGCCAAGTGTGTGAATATGTGTATGTTTGGGGAAGAAGGGAGGAGGGAGAGTATCATAGACTAGAATATAGGCCAAAAAAAAGATCCATTTCCTTCTAGGGCAGAGTCCAGGGTTGCAGCAGAAAAACCCAGATAAGGAATGAATGCATGAGCTTCCAGGTTCATGGGTCATGGACAGCTTTATAGAAACTTCCATGCCTCACATGGCAACACAGCAGCAGAAATATTTCTGCATCTTCAAATTGTTATCTAGTGTTATCTAGTGTGATTTAGCATCTGATGGTCCTGATAATTTTTCAGGGGAACAGGAAATGAAGAAAGCATTTCAGTGGTGACCTGGATGTCCCAGATTGTGCCATCTCCCATGTCCTGGCATTGTGAAGGCCCTCAAACTGAGACCACCCCTTCTCTTGTGAAGGGGGTATGGGGAACAATGAGTTGACAAGGTTAACGTGCTGCTATCTAAGTGGAATTAAGGGTTAAAATAGAAAGTTGGTTGAATAATTGAAACTAAATACAGTCAAAGTCTTGCACAATTGAATTTGTGGCCTAAGGTTTATATCCACTATATATTTTGGGTTTTTTCAATAGATACGTTCCTGAAGTAATTTCTTTTTAAGTAAGTTTTATTTTAAATGCACATAAAGTTTAGATAGTATATTCCATGAGGGTAGGAACCATGTTTTTCTCATTCAACACTTTTTGTAGCATAAGAATAATGGCTGACACTAACAGTACTCAATAATTGTTTACTTAATGAATAAGCTAGATATTTAAAGAACCAGTTTCATTAAAATGAATATATTTTGTACAGCAAATAATCACTCAAATTTATTTAATTTTAATTATCTGTATTGGGTTTTCTTAAAGAGATGCATGCTTAAATAAAGGCATTTCAGACAACCTGGAAGAAATTAAAAGAGTCTTAGAAACATACAACTTACCAAGACTGAATCAGAAAGAAATAGAAAATTGGAAAAGACCAATTACTAGTAAGGAGATTCAAAAATTTCCCAACAAAGAAAAGCCCAGGGCCAAATAGGTTCACTGGTGAATTTTACCAAGTATTTAAAGAAGAATTAACACCAATCCTTCTCAAGCGCTCCCAAAAAATCAAAAAAGAGGAAATACTCTCAAACTCATTTTATGAGGTTAACATTATCCTGATACCAAAACCATAAAAGGACACTACTAGGAAAGAAAACTGCAGGTCAATATCAATGATGAATATAGATGCAGATATCCTCAATAAAATGCTAGCAAATAGAATTCAGCAGCACATTAAAAATCATTCACCATGATCAAGTGACATGTATCCCTGGGATGCAAGGATGATTCAACATATACAAATCAATCAATGTAATACATCATATTAATAGAATGAAATAAAAGAATCATATGATCATCTCAATAGACACAGAAAAAGCTTTGACAGAATTCAACATCCATTTATAATAAAAACTTTTAATAAATTAGGCATAGAAGAACTACATCTCAACATAATAAAGGACATATATGACAAACTCATAGCTAACATCATAATTAACGGGGAAAAGTTGAAAGCTTTTCCTCTAAGATCAGGAACAAGACAAGTGTGCCCATTTGCATCACTCCTATTCAATAGAGCACTGAAAGTCCTAGCTAGAGCAACCAGGCCAAAAAAAAAAAAAAAAAAAAGAAATAAAAGTTATCAGAATTAGATAGGAAGAAGTAAAACTGACTATATTTGCAGGTGACAAGATTTTATACATAGAAAAACCTAGACTCACCCAAAATACAGTTAGATTTAACCAGTGAATTCAGTAAAGTTGTAGGATACAAAATTAACATACAAAAATCAGTACCATTTCTTTACACAAGCAATGAATTTTCTGAAAAATAAATAAATTGATACCGTTTACAATAGCATCAAAAACAGTAAAAATACTTAGAAATAAATTTGACCAAAGAGGTGAAAGATCTCTACTCCAAAAACTTCAAGACATTGTGAAAGAAATTAATAAAAAATAAATGGAAAGGTAACTCTTACTCATGCATTGGAAGACATAATATTGTTAAAATGTCAATATTATCAAAAGCCATCTATAGATTCAATAAAATCCCTATGACAATTCCATTGGCATTTTTTACAGAAGGAGGAAAAAAACACTCCAAAATTTAATGTATGGAAACACAAAAGACCCTGAATAGCCAAAGAAATCCTGAGAAAGAAGAAAGCAGGAGGCATCACATTTCCTGATTTCAAATGATATTATAATGCTATAGTCATCAAAACAGTGTGGTACTGGCATAAAAACAGACAAATAAGCCAATGGAAAAGAATCAAGAGCCTGGAAATAAACCCAAGCTTATACAGTTAACTAATATTTGACTAGAGAGCCAAGAATACTCAGTGGAAAAAAGACAATCTCTTCAATAAATGGTGATGGGATAATTGGAATATTCACATATAAAAGAATGAAACTGGCCCCTATCTTATATCATTCACAAAAAATTAAGCTTAAACTATGCTAAAGACTTAAATATAAGACCTGAAACCATGAAACTTCTAGAAGAAAATATAGTAATAAAGCTCCTTGACTTAGGCCTTGGAAATTATATTTTAGATATGACACCTAAAGCACAAGTAACCAAAATTAAACAAGTGGGACTACATCAAACTAAAAGCTTTGCACAGCAAAAGAAACCATCAACAAAGTGAGAAAAGAACCTATGAAATGGGAAAAAAATATTTTCAAACCATATGTCTGATGAGAGATTAATACCAAAGTATATGAAGAACACATAAAACCCAATAGCATGACTACTAGGGAAGTGCAAATTACCACAATGAGGTATCACCTCATGCCTGTTAGAATGGCCATCATTAAAAAAAAAAAAAAATGGGATAACTTATGCTAGCATGGATGTGACGAAAAGGGAGTTTTTGTGCACTCTTTGTAGGACTGTAAATTGGTACAGCCACTATGGAAAACAGTTTGGAGGATTGTCAAAAAATTAAAAATAGAAATACTATATAAAAAAAAAACCTCAAAAAAACACAACGAAATATCATATGATTCATACATAGGATCCAGCAATTCTACTTCTACTTCTGGGAATGTATCCAAAGGAAACAAAAACAGTAACTGGAAAAGATATCTGCATCCCCATGTTCATAGCAGCATTATTTATAATAGCCAAAACATGGAAACAACCTAAGTGTGTATTGATGGATGAATAAATAAAGAAGATGTGGTATACATATTTTTAATGAAAAATTATTCAGCCACAAAAAATGAGAAAGTCCTATCATTTTCAACAACATGGATAGATCTTGAAAGTATTATGCTAAGTGAAATAAGTTAGAGAAAAACAAATACTGTATGATCTTGCTTAAATGTGGAATCTAAAAACAAACAAACAAAAAGACAAACAAACTCATAGGAAAAGACAGCAGATTACCACAGATGGAAGGTGGGGAAGGGAGAATTGGAGAAAGGTGGTCAAAAGGTACAAATTTCCAGTTATAAGATAAATAAGTACTTACAGTACATTATAGGGATGTAATGTGCAACATAATGACTATAGTTAAAACTATTGTATAATATATAGGGGAATTGATAAGAGAATAGATCCTGAGTTCTCATCACAAGAAGAAAAGGTTTTTTTCTTTTCTTCTTTCTTTTCTTTATATTGTATCTATGAGATGATGGATGTTAGCTGAATCTATTGCTATAATCATTTCACAATACATGGAAGTCAAACCATTGGGCTGTACACCTTAAATTTTACAGTGATGTATGTCAGTTATTTCTCAAAAAAAGTGGAAAAATAATTAAGAATTAAAAAATAAAGAGGGTTCATTTTTTACTATAACCATGAGTAATTTATGGCAATGTAACAAACTAGGGGAAAGGCACATGAAGAAAAATCATTTGTTCTTATGACTACAGTGTGATTATAGTAATACAACAATAGAAGTAGCATGAAAACTTTCAGGAAATGCATTTATGGAATTTAAACACTTTTAAACTTGTAAGGTTTTTGATTGACTATTTTGGAGAAAGACTCAGAGTTGGAGTAGAGTGGATGATTTGAGGAATATTTCTAGGAAAGGATCCTAGAACAGACAGAGAAGAGAGATTAGGAAGGACAGAGCCTAGAGCTGTCAATTTTTTCAAGATGAGTTTTGTAAACTTGAAATAGTCTCAGACTGGTCCTCTGTGATGATTAATTTTACGTGTCAATTTAACTGGGCTAAGGGATGCCCAGACAGCTGATAAAACATCATTTCTGGTTGTATCACTAAATCAGACTGAGGGAAGAAGATGAACCTCACCAGCGCAGGTGGGCATCATCCAATCGGTTGAGGGCCCAAACAGAACAAAAAGGAGGACAAATGCCCTCTCTCTGCTTGGGCTGGAACATCCATCTTCTCCTGTCCTCAGACATCTGTGCTCTTGCTTCTCAGTCTTTGGGACCCAGACCAGCACTTACGCCATCACCTCCAACTCCCCCAATTCTCAGGCCTTTGGATTTGGACTAAATGATACTACCAGCTCTCTTGGTTCTCCAGCTTGCAGAAGGCAGATCATGGGACCTTTCAGCCTCCATAATTCTGTGAGTCAAATCCTATAATAAATCTTCTCATAATGTATCTATGCACATATATCTTATTGGTTCTATTTCTCTGGAGAACACTGACCAATACATCCTGCACAAAATACATTCTTCCAACTGCTTACTTGTGTGCTGTGCTAAGTCCATAATAATTATGTTTAAACTAGTCTTAGAGAGGTTGAGTGACTTACTCAAGATTACACACTAGCAGGCAATAAAGCCAGGACCCAAACCCTAGGCCATCTTACTCCAGAGCCTTTAGCAACCTGATATTAATCTGATATAGTGGCTTATCTATTCAGACATGATACCATATATTAGGAAAATTATTATTTTGACTTAAAGTCATAATTTGAAAGTATGTCTCACTGGTCCCCAAATAATGTTTAATGTTTCCTGATAAGACCTGGAATGATACCCAATGACTTGCATTTTTCAGCTGTTGATACAGCTCACCAGGGCTGACTGGGCAACACCTCTTCCCAACTCCATATTCAGTCATGTCATGTAGCTTGAAATCCGCCATCATGGGAGTATTTATCACAGCAACCAGCAAAAGCTAGAAGTCAGGGCTTCTCAAAAATTGTTTTTCTCAAAGAGCTGGTTGCTAAACATTTACTAGCATACCACTGGACTGATATCTGCTTTTGTCCCAATTTAATATATAGTCTTTTATAAAAACTCTCCTGAGATTCTAAGTGGGAAGGTTAATGATTAACACTGACAAAACATTGGTGCAAGGTTATAGCCACATTTTTTTTTTTTTTTTTTTTTTGCTTCAAGATTACCTGTAAGTCACAAAGATTCAAAGAAGTTAGGGAGATGACACTGATCAACTTGTTTACAAATAGCTTAGAAAGCTTATACCTGGTCCCATTCAGTTCATCACCTCCACCCTCACTATATCAGGTGCCAACTGCCAATAAGGTCTGATACTTTTGGCAGCTTAGCCTTCAGCAGCCTCTTGATTCAGCATCTCCTGTTCATCCATCATGTTTGGGGGAACATTTACTAACAAAGTCCAAATGAAGTGTCAATAATGTCACCTCATTTGGAGAGATGATAAAAGAGAGCTGCATCAGAATCTCGGTGTTTTAGTATCTCAGGGTAAAGGAAATAAATATTGTGGGATATATGCAGCTTTTAAGTATTATTGATATAGCTTAATAATGGAGTAGAATAATTCATAAGAAAATCTGTACCTTAAAAGAGAAGAGCTGACCCAACAAAGACAGAGAAGACTTAAGTGAATGGGAAATGCCAGTAGGGTACTTAAAAGTTAAAAATACACCTTAATTGGCTCTTACAGGAATAAATTTATGGTTTGCTGTACAGACAAGACATCTTTAGCTACTTGTAAATCATCACTATTTTATCAGCTCTATCGCTTTGAATTAACTAACAACAGAATGAGGGCTTTATCCTTAGCCTATTTTGTTTCATACTATTTTAGCGAATTTTGAAAGAACATATAGATCTGCTAAGTCAGAGACAGCATTCTAAACAGTTAGCCGTCAGAACAGACAGAATTGGTGACCACTGCCCAGAGGTCCTATGACCTGGTAATCTAACTAAAAATATACATGGCCCCAAGTAGCTCTTACCCCTCAAGGATTTGACTGCCAATAAGGCAGTAAATTTGTGTAATTGGACAAGAAAACATTTAGTACACATTCTACAATTTGGCCCAGGAAAAAAAGGGAATTCCATCTGAATGCCATCTGTCATGCTGTGGAAAAACAGATGAAGATGCAGGTGGAATTCCTCCAACCAGCCTGAAAATTGGTGAGAGATACTCCACACAGACATGGTTGAGCAATCCATCCGCTTGTCCTAGAGGATTCAGTCATATGTTCTAATAGTTATTCTTATACAACATTAATTTGTGCCAGGCATAGCTCTATGTACTTATAGATATTAACTAAATCAATTTTCAAACTACTCTATGAGATAAGTACTTTGGGTATCTCCACGTCACTGATGAGGAAACTGAAGTTCAGAGAGGTAAGATAACTTTTCCAAGCTCATCCAATTATTAAAGGGGGTCTTGAGGAATTAGAAGCCACACAGTCTGACCCCAGAGCCTGAGCTAATCCCTATTATTCGTTCTCTAAGTGGGGCAGTCATAATTACAGGTGAACGCTAACAATCACCGTGTTTCTTTATAATTAGTTCTTATGAGCTTTGTGTATATTATATGTGACTGCTTATTCTGCTAATATCTTTGTTTATTCTGTTCTAGTAACAGGGAATTTCCACTCTGTGAAGTAATTAAGTATATAACTGAGAAGTTTTAATCGTTAGAAAATTCATTTTAAGACAAAAAGTCTACGTCTCTATACCTTTCTAATGTCGAGAGTTCTGCTCTCTGAAGCAAAACCAGATAGGCTGTTCCCCTTCCAAGTGTCCCCCTGGAAGCATCTGCTAATGGGGGACAGCTGTCATACCTCCCCATAGTCCCCTACTTTATAGGATAAACCTCCCAGTATCTTTACAATTCTTCTTTTCATATTGTATTAAGACCTCTCCTTTTTCCAATCTTCCTATTAAAATGAAAATCCTTGAACAGGACGTGAATCTGACCAGTAGGTTCTTGATCTCCATTATATTGAGAGTTATTTTTCTAATTATACTGCCTAATGCATGAATTTTAATCTGTTTCATCATATTTTTTGGACACATTAAGATTCAAGTCCATGCCTTTTTCATATGTTTTGCCATAAAACTGGAGCTCCATTCTCTATGTGGTCAGGTTTTTGTTGCTGGTGGTGGTGGTCCAAATGCAAGATTTCACATTCATCTCTGTTAAAATTTATCTTAAGAGTTTTGGCTTGGCATTAGGCTCTGTCAAAACTTTTTGGAATCTTAGAATTTCACAGACATGACACTGCAGCTTGAGAGTTTAAAGCTCATCTGCGGGCATTATGAAACCAGCATGAGTCAGGAGCGCGCAGCACAGGTGCAGCAGTGCCTCCAGGGCTGGGTTAACCCAGAGTGGCTACTTCCTTGTGTGGTGGTCCATTGCTAGGACTGTTGGAGTGAAAACTGTAACCACCAACAAGAGCATTCATCACTTCCAAGGGCCTTCATAGGAGCAGGGGAAATGATGACTTGGAAAACGGAAAGGCAATACAGGCACTGGGTCTTCCTTCCCCATGAGCCTGGTAAGTGTGATGATGAGGAATTTGGCTATTGAAGGAAGCTATCCCAGGCTAGACAATTCCGACCTGCCATTTGTCCTATTTCTTAGCTCTTCCTTATATTGGACTAATTCACAGACTTAATGAGGCTTGTTACTATGTCTTCTATATTTTGGATCTTATCAACAAGAACTACAAGGACACTTTCTTAGGTGATCTTGTTCATTGGAGGGTTTTCTAACAGAAGGAAATAAGCTCTGCATTTACACTATTAGTACACTATTAGTTACAGTAATTGAATGGCACTTCCTGGGACAGGTTTTCTTTCTCCTTTTGAGGAACATGCATCATCGTGAGGTAGAAGGAAAATGATCCACTGAGCTTTGTCAGGGTCCCTTCTTGCTAAATGCACCATAATACGTGCACATAGACCACCAGGATGCTGTTCCGAAGACTCCAGGAGCAATGCCCTCCCAAGCCTGCTTCCGTTCCATGCTAGCACCTTCTGAATCTATGTCTTGGTACCATGCACAGAGCACACTGATATGCACAGCCAAAGGGTAACGAGGTTGGGAAAGTAAAAATGATTTCTTACTTGTCTTAAATGTGCTGTGACTTTAATCTTTTACATATTTTAAAATTCATCACACACAGAGTTAAATCAGTAATACTGTGATCTCAACAGCAACTCAATAATTAATTTTCTACGGCTGAGAGTAAATGTTAAACAATCAATTCTAATTTACATTCCACTTTTCCAATAACAGGCTAATCTTAGGATGTCAAGACTTAAGGAGACCAACGTAGCAATGGACGGAGCAGACTCAGAACATCACCCATTGTCAGGGTTGGAGGTGACCTTAGAGCTCATCTAGTACAACGTTCTCACCGACACAAAAAACCGAGGCCCCGAAAGGTGAAACGGCGTCAGTAAAGTCACAAAGGAGATTTGTATTAATCTTCGAAAAATCAATAGAAGTAAAATTTGAATGTTTCTAGACTGAAGTTTCTCAGCCTCTGCAATGTGGACCTTGGGGACCTGACCATTCCTTGTTGTGGGTGCTGTCCTGTGAGCTGTAGAACGTTAGCAGTGAAGGAGGGCGGAACATGCCACTCTAAAACGCACCTCTTTGGCATAATTATTTTGAGCTGATTATTTTGATAAACAGCAGACACAGGAGAAACTATGAAGACAGAGAAGATTACCCTTTTGTAAGGATATATTTACAAAGGAAATCCCCACATGGAAGGTGTCTCCCTCTCTGCACCAGACGACTAAATCACCAGAATCTCTTATGCATGGAGAAGGCACAGACTTAAATCTAACAAACCTTACTCTCGTTTACCCTGGTTTCCTGGTCACCTCCCCATAACTGGCTTTCCCCACAACCATCTCTCTTTTGTCTTTAGCTGAAGATAGAATTTAAGCCTGAATTTAAACCTCTGAGAGTTACTCATTTTTCCCTGGGCATTTTCTGTATATACATAGGTATACATGTTAACTGACTTTGTTTTTTCTGTTAACCTGTGTTTTGTTATGCGGCCCCGAGAGAACTTAGAAGGAGAGAAGGAAAATCACTTTTTCCTCACCTATATCCCTGGCCTCTACCCACCAGATGTCATCATGACAATCAAAAACGTCTCCAGAGCTTGTCAAAAGCCTCTTGGAGAGGGGAGCAACATTACCTCCAGTGAGAACCAATGGACTTGATGTCTAAAAAGCAAAATTCTGTGCCTTACTCAAGATCACCAAACAGTCAAAGAATGGTGTTAATTATATAAATCTTATGAGGTTCACAGAAGTCATTGCTATTAGAAATTTGTTCACATTAGCTTTAGGCAACTGTAGCCCACACAGTGATAGACATGAAATAGTTAAATAGTAATGTGCTTAGGTTGTATCTTATCAGAGCATAAAATATTGTTTTGGTGCTTCTCAAAGAGTTAAATCCATTCTCAGCTTGAATCCCTACTGGAGAGTTACCATTCTCTCCTGAAGGAATTTAAAACCCTATCCCTGTATAGCTGCACTTCCAGGGCATGGAGTGGGCTGATTGCAGCAAAAAGAACACAGCTGACACACTGTTGGGGATATTCTCAGAGTAGAGAGGGCTGGATATGGAGTCCTGCACATCTTTTAGAATTTTTTTAAAAAAATAAAACTTATTTTACTACTTTTTAAATAAGGAGGTACTGGGGATTGAATCCAGAACCTCAACCATGCTAAGCACGGACTCTACCACTGAGCTATACCCTCCCCACCTCTAGCCATAAGTAAGAAACTAGTATTTTACAGAACACTTTGAAAGAAGCTCAAGACTTTCGTCCACATTAGTCAACAAAAAGTCAGAAATCAAAGTTTTTGTTTTTGTTTTTTTTTTTTTGAGAAGGGCATAAGCAGAGGCCAGAAGTACGTAGTGAACATCTCACTGTGGCTACTGTGGGACATCCAAAGAAAAGGTGTGCACAGCAGAGGAGAAGAGACTCAGCTGTCAGCTGTGGTGTCTAACGGCTGTCACCCACTGCTCAGTGAGGCAGAGCCATCAACGGCTCACAGAACCCCGGCAGCAGATCTTTCCAGTGCTTGGGTCACATCCCCTTGGCCTGCTTCCAATGTCAAGCGGCAGCTTCAGTGGACAGTTCACTCACCCCTCCTGTCACATTCTGCCCTGGGGCCTGGTCTGTCGGAGGTGACATCCTCTGACCTCATGTAAATACAAGCCCCAGAGTGTGGGGGCATTAGTAGCCCTAGACACAACCCTCAAACAATATGGGACATAAGCTGGTGGATAAATGTTCCAGCCTCCAGTCTTCAAGACATTCTGTGGACTTGCTGGTGGAATCCGATCTCTTATTGCTCATAGCAGTGACTTCTACAATACCATCTATATTGGGTTCTCCTTTTTTCCTTGTCTTACTCTCTTGTTCCTCACCTCTTTTTCCTGGGGTGAGGAAATAAACCACCAAGACCAGAATTCTTGCCATAGGCTCTGCTGTCAAAGGAGCCCACACTATAGAAACCCACTGTATGGGATGCATATCATTGTGAATATTTTAATCCAAATTAACTATATGGTCAAAAGTATCTGGTTCTCACCCCAGAGTCAGTTCATTCATTCTCAATAGTCATTTGGTTGTTCCCATATAGGTCTCAATTATGGATACAAATATCTTTCTGATATTGTTAAGAGTCAGTACTCAGGAAGGGTGCCTCCTATATCATAGTCAATATTGTGATTAACAATTTATTTCTGTCTAGGTGTGCCACACATTAAAAAATAATCTCTTGACATTAAATAAGCTTTAAAGCCATAAAGTAACTGTATTCCTGAATCCTTTAGCCCAGAGAAGTCAGGATTTTTAGTACCTTACATTGAAGCATATGATTGGGGAATGGCTTCTCAGATTATCATCCTTAGCCACTCTGGAAAAACTGGGGTCCATCTTAATGAGGAAAGTGACTTCCATACTATTCCTTGAAAATAAAAAGTATATGAGAAAATTATCCTGTCTTTGAGGCTACCTAACACATTAAAGTATTTTTTCCCTAACCTTTATACTTACATAATTTGAGTATTGTACAAAAAATAAGTACCAATCTGGACAAAAATCTTTTATCTTCCCCAATTCTTATGATTAACAATAGCATGGAGGTGTGTGTGTGTGTGTGTGTGTGTGTGTGCGTGCTGGGAGAAGGGTGGTTGTAAAATTGCTGAGAAATAGGATGGGGAGAGGTGTAGCCTGTGATCTCCTCCCTCTTAGGAAAGTCTCTCCACTTTCAGGGTGGTGTATGATGGGGAGAAAGTGGACAGATGTCAAGCTCAATGCTTTGGGGACTCCTACAGTAGAGTGTATGACTAGAGAAGTTATAGAATTGCCTTCCATGGAGCCCTTAGATTTAAACTCCAAAAGCTCAGGCCCATGTCTTTTACCCTCTGTCTGTATCCCACAGCACCTAGCCGAATGCATTACACTGAATAAGAGCCACCAAGACTAATGCCTAACCTCATCTGAGTCCAGGTGCCAGGCACTGTTCTAAGAGCGTTGTATCTGTTAACTCTTCTAATGAGTTAATCGATAAATATTGCAGGGTATTGAATAAACACATAATAATTGTTTACCTATAATATTTAAGTAAAATTTAAAGCAAATTTGAAAAATCAGTTCAATAAATTTTTGAAGCCTGTTCAACTCTATAATTTTATCAAACAACAAATGATAGATCACATTCTTATTTCCTCTTATCCATACACTCTTTTTATGACTCATCTGTTTTGACTCCCATTTCTACTTCCTCTGCTCTGGGAGGTTCCAAGTTTCCTGGGCAGGCAAAATGATCTAAACTGCCAACTGTTTCAATTGCATTAAGTCCAAATAAAATTACAGTGGTTATCAGGAGACAGAGCTTTCCCCACTTTTCTGTTTTAAGTTCATTCTAGTCAATGATGCCAATGGTTAGAAGAGAGAAGACAGATAAATATACAACTCTATCCTTTATTACCTACACTGGTTTCAACTAGTCAGTGAGAACAGTCAGAGGGGAGTGCTTTCCCCACATTCTCCTGAGAGTGTTTCCTTACTTTAACTGTTTTGTATACAACTCTGATTCCTTCTCTAATGACCTCATACTTAATCTCCTCTTCCTCCCAACTCTTCCCAAAATCTTTCACTAAAGCAGACTATGTATGGCTCCACCTCTAATTACTATTTATTAATTTGCATACATTTTTCTCCTTATACTGTCATCACAGTGAGGAGTCGGTCCTGCTGGTAGGGTGTCCAGGAATGATGTATGCCCAGTTAACCTTCAAATGGACCCTCTTCTCCTTGGGCCAAACTTCAGCTGAGGACTTGAATCACTTCACTTATGGGGTCACGAGAATGTAAACTTTCTGCAGTTCCTCCCTCAACATATTTTTTCACATCATATTGGTGACCTGTGAACATTTCTTTGAATTCATTAAATTGCCACATTCCTTTTCTACAAACTAACTTTGATCCCTTTACTTCCTCGAATACAGTATAATAGAGTCTCTCTTCAAATTTCCTCTCTAAAAGATACTGCCCTCTCAGTGGTAATCTTAGGAACTCTCTGTTTAAAGAAGTTTACCATGCAAATCACATAAAAGAAGGAGAGAGAGAGAAAAACTTAAGTTACCCTGCTAGTATGGGATGTCTACTGACTCTTGATTAAAAAGGGAAATCTGTGTGTTTTCTAGAGGCTACTTAGGGCTGCAGACTTTTGGCTGCAATGGGAGCAAATGAAGTGGATGGTGGCCAGCTGTTTCTTATGGAGACTGTGCGACTAGAACAATAAGAAACAAATTAAACTGAAACGTTAAGGTTCAATGTGAGGAAAAGCTTCCTGTGAATAAAAGATGCAGAAAACTGGGATGTGTTTCTAAGAAAGATAACTCAACATTTCTGGATGTCTTCCAAAATGGAATAAATTTGTCCTTGGATAGTTAAAATGATATCCTTTTATCGTGACATAATGCCTCAAGATTCTTTGATCCATTTTTTGAGAAAACATAAAGTAAACATTATTACAAAAAGGACAGAGTAGGATTTCAAAATAATTACAAGATTATTTCAAACTAATTTAAAACAAGATTTGAAAAAATAAAAGAAAAAGAAAAAAGAAAATAAAACATGACTTGATTCTGGTCCAATAAATTTAATAAATCTTTTTTAGGTATTTACTAATTAGATGAAGATAATTGAGACAAATTCCTTATTTTTGAGGACCCCCCTATCTACTCGATCCATAAGGCAGGTTGTGAAATATGTTTTTATTAGTGCTTTCAAAGAGTGCTATGGTAGAAGAGATTAATTCTTATTGCAGAAAGATTTGAGAAGTCTTTATGGAGAGACTGGCTTTTTAGCTGGTCCTTGAAGGATGGGCAGGACTTTGGTGGGTAGAGTTAGGGAAGATGAGTACATGCCTTTTAAAGGGATAAGAATGAATAAGGGTCTGGAATTAATAAATGGTAGAGCTGGGTGAAGGGTAGAAGTATATGGTAAGGAAAGGTGCTGATAATATTCCTTAGAAAAAGTCCAAGCAAGGGCATGACACTCCAATTCTTTGTCACAGAGGCAACAAAACCCAGGGAACAAATGATTTAGTAAAACCAGGACAAGGGTGCAGCTGTGGAAATGCAGTAGATAAGCTGGGAATGCCATGTTCAGAGATAATTCATCCTGGAAAATCCATCTGAGATAAAATTTGAAAAAGATCCCAGTAAATAGTCTCAATGGAAAGCCACGTTCCAGCTGGCAGCCACGGTATCTGCAGGGCTCCTGCACCCTCTCTGCACTATCAAACATCCTAGGCTAGTGTTTCCTGAACTCCAGCTGTCCCTGGGCCACCTTCATAATGTTTACCATATCCATGCCCCAGCTGCTGTAATATGTACTTAACATTTATCTTTAAATAATTTTTACTTAAAACCTGAAAACTTTGTTATTACCATAAAAACCCCCAGTATCATTTGCCATTAATAGAATGTAACTGTAAAAGTAAATTCAACTAAAGCAAAGTGACATTATTAAATTCTAATTAAACTCTAAATTAAATTCTAGTCAGATACCATTGTCTGCCTATTGCTTTGAGCCTGAGGCTAACTCTCTCTTTGTTAAAAATTTAGGCAAGAAACTCTTAGATGTTAAAGACATTCTAGAATTAAAGTGAGAATTTCTTCTAGACCAAATAGAAGGATTGAATGAAATTAAAAGGGGATATGATCCAATACTATCTAGTGTAGTTAACAACGACCAACTATTTTTTAAGTAACTTCTTGGAACGTATCTCTCATATGTTGGTTTGTTCCTGTTCTTCAGTATTGTAAAATTATCCTCATTCTAGACACTTGATGTTTCTGGGCTTTCGTTTCTTGTTTTTTATGCAAGTGTTGGCTTAAGCAACAAAACATAGATTATCAGTTGAAATGTTTTTGGCTGTAAGTAAAAGGAAAAAAAACCCTGACCCTACATGTTTAAAGAGTGAATAAAATTCATTTCACAAAATTGGTTCCTAGATAGGGTGGGTCCAAGGATAGTTAATTCAAACAGCCCAGTGACTCCATCAAGGACCCAAGTTCCTTCCATCTTTATGCGCTGCCAACCTCAGTGTGCTTTGTTTTCAGGCTCATTTCCCTCCTGGTTTTATGACGGCTGTCATGGTTTTACGGTATCACCTGGAGATATGGCAACATCCAGCAAAACAAAAAAACACCTTTTCCTATATATCTCTTTTAGGAGTGAATAAACTCTTCCTGAAACTCCCTCCTCACCTCACTCCAAGAGGGTAACTCTTTGTAACTCTTTGGCCAGAATTCTTGTCACATGTCCACGCTAACCACTCTGTCTAGAGGAACGCCAGTCCCACCGCCCCACCTGAGATCCCAGCTGACAGACAGCACCTAGCACTGCAGTGAACCTGCTTGGGAAGGGATCCTCTAGCCCAGGTGGGCCACTTAGCTGTCATACGGAGCAGAGACAAGCTCTTCCCACCAAGTCCTACCCAGATCACAGAATCAAGAGCAAAGGAAGGATCATTGTTTAAGGACCCTGACTTGCGGGGTGGTTTGTTATACAGCAATAGATAACCAAACACAGAATACTTTTTAAATACGGTTATGGTTATGAATTTTAAATTGTGGGTTATGAATTTTAAATTGTGGACATTAAAATTCTATCATCAACTATCATCATCTCATGGAAGAAGCTAAAATTTACCACCAGACACACACATACACACACAATGAAAAGAAAATCTCAGACTAGAGGCTGGTTCTCTAATTTTAGTAAATTTAAGTTCACTTTAAAAACTCACAGTACTGCCCTTATTTTTCTCATTTTTCTGGAGTTATTGAAATATTATGAGGAACTCATACTTGGAAATCTTTGCTCTACCATCTCACAGGATGATACCAGAAGCAGTATATCCTTATTTAAGAGCACTTTAAAGCTTGAAATACTTTTCTTACGGAAATATTTATCTTGCCCAAGCTAACAGTAAGTCCTCTCTTTTCTGAATTATAGCCCATATCATTACTGAATATCACAAATAGATAAAAGATCTCAGTACATAAAACCACAATTTGAATATTCTTGTTTAGTGTCTTCTGCAAAATCTGGTTACCTATATACTTGAAGGAAACAAAACTATTGACACAGTTGATGGATCAACGACGAGGAATTCGTTGCTGTGGACAGGAAACATTCTCACCTGCAGCACAAGTTCCTAGGCCTGCCTTGGATAGCTATCTATGTTTTCATGCTGTGGGCCCACTAGGAGGAACCTGTTGGGTGACACATCCAATTTTTCTCTGCCCAGCTGTGCCTGGCAAATGCATATATACGTGCCTCACGGGTATGAGGCCCCGCCAAGTGGTGGGGCTTTCCTGAATACTTCTCAGTGGACACAGCAAAGTCAGCCAAGTGTGTCATTAAAAGCTCCTTTCTGTCCCTGCTAGTGAAATCAGTGGGGTCTACACAAGACTTACCGAATTATTCAAGTTACTTCCATAATCAACATTTTGGACTGACATATATTATATTAAGGTTGATTATAATGTTTCAGCATTCAAGCTGTTTTACTTTCAAATTTGTTTCTAAACTTGTTTCATAAATTTTGAGATAGTGAGCAAGTTTTCCCACTCATTTAGCAGTAGAAAGCATTTCTGCTCATCATCTGCTTGGCTTTTTGTTGTTGTTGGAGGAGGTAATTAGGTTTATTTATTTTTGATGGAGGTGCTGGGGATTGAACCCAGGACCTCATGCATGCTAAACACATGCTCTATCACTGAGCTATACCCACCCTCCCATCCTTAGCTTCTTACAGCAGTTTTGTAGAAAGTAAAACAAAAAGAGTAAAAATATTTTGAATTAAATGCTTAGAAATGTTTGATAAATCTAACCTAAGAATGCTTGAAATATAATGTAGTGAATTTCTTTCTTTGGCCCATTTTAAATATAATTGAAAGTTATATATGTATCCTTAAATTTTTTGAAGATATGCACAAATACATTTATATTAAAAGTTGGACTGGTGATATTTGAAAGTGCACTTCCTGTCCAGCTCTGAAGAACTTCTTTGGGACAATGGAGAGAAGTTGAATATTATTTGTAAATTAAATGTAATTAAGGAAAAATGGTTACTTTCATAAGGTGTCTTAATGAAATTGTGGATTTTAGGAAAATATCCTGGTTTTTCAGGGATGTATACTGAAGTATTTAAGGGTGAAGCATCCTTATGTCCATAACTTGTTTCAAAATACTTAAATTTATGAAACAAATATGCCCAAATGGTAAAAACTATTTTACCATTGTGATGGGTTTGTGTGTCTTCGCTATTCTGTACTTTTCAATATGGTTAACATTTCTCATTCATAACAAAACTGAAAATAAAAAATGATACAAATATTCTGTGATTATGTTTTCCTTTCAGGAATATGATGGAGGGAATTCAACAAATCCTGGGTTGTACTTTAAAAAATAGATGTTAATCCTGAAAGAAACATCTACTTTAGAGCCTATCAGCTTCCCATCAGAAAGGCTCTGTTTCTAATTCTGATTCAGTCTTATTTATCTTCTTAACCACTGTCCATAGACACACTTCCAGCAATCAGAGTAACTTTGATATTGCTACAATCTGAACCCAAACAAGAACAAGATTTGAATTTTATTTTACTTAATTTGATGAGTTTCAAATGTGTGCACTTTGATTAAGCAGGCGATTTAGAGAGATAATGGGGCTGACACAGCCTTCTGAGCAAGGGAAAGCACGGCATAATTGAAGTCAGCTAACAGGGTTTCCAGCAGAGAACGATTTCCCTGAGTGTGTGATCTGATTTTCTTTGATGTTTGTATTACAGTAATGACATTAACAGCATCCCAAACACCGCTTAATGAAATTTTAGACTTGCTATACGTGAGGACTCCTCTGTCATCAAACTTGGCTGGTTTCTATACAGTTTCTCTCGGGTGTACTAGTTCAACATGTGGGAAAACCAGGACAGTATAAAACACACGTCAGTTTAAAATTCCAGACCAAGTATAGCTGCTTTTAAAAATAATTCTATGTGCTATCCTTGCCTAACCTGTGCAGATATTGAGGTGAGAAAGTCCCTAAAATAGTCAAACTCCTAGAAGTAAAAATAGAATAGAAGTAAAGAATAGAATAAATTGGGAGTTTGGGATTTGCAGATATTAACTACTATATATAAAACAGATAAACAACAAGGTCCCACTGTATGGCACAGAGAACTGTATTCAATATCTTGTAACAGCCTAAATGAAAAAGAATGTGAAAAGGAATATATATACACAACTGAATCACCATGCTGTACACTAGAAATTAACACATTGTAAACCAACTATACTTCAACTTTTAAAAAATTAAAAAAAAACCAGAAACAGAATCACAGACACAGAAAAATAAAAGAATAGAATGGTGGTTGTCAGGGGCTGAGGGTGAGAGGAGGGGGAAATGGAGAGGTTCTAATACAAGGGTATAAAGCTTCAGCTTTGCAGGATGTGTAGATTCTACAGATCTGATGCACAACACTGTGCTTATAGATAACAATACCGTATTATACACTTAAATATCTGCCAAGAGAATAAATCTCATTATCACAATAAAAAGAAAAGAAGAAAGTGGATAAATCAACATCATTTGGGCACGAATATATAAATAATGATTGAGTAAATCCTGCTGATGGTTGGTAGCGATAAGTAGCTTAATGTATTAGGAATAGCACATTTTCATATTTCCAGAAAACTGCTCATAGCACTCTAAAGGTGTTTTAGGGTTATAACAAATGTGAAGTGCCATTATAAGGAATCAAGGACTCCAATCACTACTCGTAATTTTATTAACAGTGAGTCAGTAAAGAAATACTGAACTGTGTTTTTAAAAAGCTTTTCAACGAATATTTAACACTCAGAGAGAGAGTTGTCATTTTGACTTCCCTGTCATATAATTCTGGAATCTGAAAATTCATCTCTCCCTGGAAATGTATGAAAAACAGACTAGGTTCTTGCTTTCTGTAATTTATGCCTGACTACTGATTCACATGAGTGAGATATATGTAAATTCTGTGTCTAAGATTGTCCACATCTGATGGATATGGCTTTATTCTGTGTGTATATTTGGAAGGAAGGTCTTGGTTCTTAGGTCACAACTAAAAATGGGGGTGGAGGGATGGGAGAGTGAGAATCTATGGATGACTGGTAAGTTGAGTATACAAAGTAATGATTCCATAAACCAAAGTTACACTAAAACCAAGCAAGGAAATTCCATAATAACTGGTAAAATTCTATTCCATGAGATAGTCTAAAAATTTCATAAAGGCAAACCCAGAGAGTCTAAAAAGGGGGAAATGACTATGTATGAAGGTACAAAGAAGACTGGTGAGCATTTTAATAGGGTTCAGCTTGGACAAGGACTCTATGAGGAAAACACAGAACAGCATAGTGTGTTCCAAACGACTGTTTGTCACTAAAATGTGTCCCAGATGCATACTGACTATGTTCGGTAAACTTTTTATCAATCCCCCTTTTTGGAGATTTTTTTCTGATGATTAATTTGGGACCCCATTTGCTTAATAGACAGCTACCGCGGTAGCCTGTATTTGAATACAGATTCTAATGTAGCTAATCTAAGCAAGCTTTAGATAATAAGGGCCTGAAAGCACAAATTAAGCCCCATCCTCAATTTTAGAAATCCTATGTTTAGGCAAGCATTTGTTGTTGTTTTCCTATTACTGTAATTTGATGGCATATCTGTAGGGTGCTAAATGCATTACTTAGAGTGCACTGAAAATACAGTGAATGTTTTCTGAGATCTTTTGTGCTCTAGGTTATTTTCTAAGCTGCTATTTAATACTACAAGATGCTAACAAAGAGATGTGAAATATACAAAGTGAAGTGGAGAATGCCCTCTTCTATATTTTTTCCCACTGCCTTGAATGCCAGCTTGCTGTGATTATTACAGCAAGTCCTCTTTCATTTTATCCACAAAAGACTTCCAACAGAGTGTAAATTTACGTATGATTTATTCTTTGTTTTAGGCAATGAATAGAACACTGAACTCTAATTCAGGGGACTCTATGCCATTCCATTCTACACATTTGCCCAACTGGATGCTATTTTAGGCTGCTTCAGAATATACGTGCGTTTAGGGCAGGAAAGGGGGCTTGGACAACTTGGGTTGTATTCAATACGGAGGCAGCTGCATTAATAAACACCACTTGATACCACTGATTTCATTTCACACTAGCAAATGTTTTTATTTAAGCTGTCCATTTCCCTATGAAATACGATGAACTATTTCCCTCCCCATCTAATTACAATTTTGATTATTGTTAATAATTTCCCCCCACAAATATGGAAGTTCAAAATCTAACAAATGAATGACGATTCTAAGGATAAAGAATGGGTTGAGTTCTTCAGTAGCCCAAAAGCAGCAGTGTGGAAGGCAGCAGTTAACTGGGGTGAGACTCCCATTCATCCACATTCTTACACTCAGTCTTGATTTTTGCTGTCCCCTCCCACACTCTGATCAGTTCAAAGTGTCTACTCAGCACCCACCAGATTGTGCTCATTCCTATTTCGGTGACTTTGTTCAGATAATTCCCTTTTTGAATCAGCTTTTAAAAAAGATTTAAGTAACTTTTATTATGACATATTTCAGAATGTCAGAATATACAGAAGAAAGCAGAAAATAAAATATGTAATAACCAGATATATTCATCTACCAAGAACTTTAATACGTATTAATGTTTGGTCATACTTGCTGTGGTCACTCTGACTTTATTTTTGTTTTTTAAGAAAAAATATTTTGCTTCAAAAAACCTTCCCATTGCTTTCAGTCTAACCATTTGTTTCTGTTATTCAGTAAACATTTCTTTATTGAGTATCTACTAGATCCAGAGGCTGTGTCAAGGTGTGGAGAGGTGGGGAGAATAAAACAAACAGCCTTATCTTTTAAGAGTTCAACATACAAAGACTTTCTCCTGTTTAAATCCTCCTTTCTAGCATTAAGCCCTTCCCAATAGGAGTCTGACTGGCTGACCCTCCTGTTCCAGACATCCAGGACACCGACAATCTAAATAACACCATTTAACCTAAGTGTCCATCAACAGATGAAGAATAAAGAAGATGTGGTATTTATATATATATAAAAATATGGAATGGAATACTACTCAGCCATAAAAAGAATGAAATTTTGCCATTTGCAGCAACATGGATGGACCTGGAGAATATTATGCTAAGTGAAATAAATCAGACAAAGAAAGACAAATACTACATGATATCACTTATATGGGGAATCTAAAAAATACAATAAACTAGTGAATACAACAAAAAAGAAGGCACAGATACAAAGAACAAACTAGTGGTTACTAGTGGGGAGAAGGCAGGGGGCAGGACAATAGAGGAGTAGAGGGGTTAAGAAGTGCAACTATTGTGTAGAAAATAAGCTACAAGGATGCACTGTACAACACAGAGAATATAACCAATATTTTATAATAACTATAAATGAAGTATAATTTTTAAAATTGTGAATCACTACAGTATACACCTGTAACAAAATATTGCACATCAACTATACTTCAACTAAAAAAAAATTTTAAAGTTAGTGCTAAAAGTAAAAAATATATAAAATAACATCATTTACGATGTTGTACATGAAGACACATGACCAATGTGTGAGGTGCTGTCTTGGATTGACTTGTGAGAGACAATCGTGCACATCTCTTTCCAACTCTGCATTCAGTGATGGTTATGGTGGGAGGATGTGCGCCACAGGAATTGACAAACATTACAAATCAGAGTTATCTGTTTTGCAGGAGAGCTGGCTTACCCATACACCACTGCATGTAACCCACTCACTTGTAAACATACCTGTCTTGTACACTTAAAGTGCTTTCATAAATTAGTCTTAAATATAAATCCTATGATCTTAAAATGCTTTAAAAATAAGTCTTAAATATAAGTCCTACGATCTCCTTGAGGCATGGAATCATGTTTTAAATGAGTTTCTTAATCCCCAAGTGTTGAGCAAATAGAAGGCATCTCATAAATACTTTCTAATCACTTTAAAAGAGTGTACTGTATAGCACAGGGAAATATACACAAGATCTTATGGTAACTCACAGAGAAAAAATGTGACAATGAATATATATATGTTCATGTATAACTGAAAATTGTGCTCTACACTGGAATTTGACACAACATTGTAAAATGATTATAAATCAATAAAAAATGTTAAAAAAAAAAAAAGTGTGTTCATTTCTGCTCTTGCCCTAGGGATTCATCGATGACATCCACTTTGCCCTGTTTTTGTTATCCTGAGTTTTTAAATGCTGCTATTTAAGATTACTCTGGTAGTTAATTGCTTTCCCTCTCCCTGTGAGGTACTTTCATAAACACTGAAAAATCAAGTCCATGTAGCCCAGAAAGATTCATTCCAGTAAATGATAGTCTCTCTGGTCCTGTGCATCCCTTGGCAAGGCTGAGCTCGATGACCCGAGCCACCTGCTCGATCTGTTTCTCAGCTGTGCTCTCTGCACATCCCATGTCGCTCAGCAGGTCTCTTTCAGAGGCCAGGCTGGATGCAAGTCTAATTATGAATCTTGAGAAAGGGAGGGGTGGTGTGAGGCATGTGCTTCTGGATCAGCAAAGGGTCCTTAGCAAGGACCACAGGATCCATCAGAGTGAAACGGAGTCATATGTGAGCCATAACAGTCAGGTACACATTTCTCAGAGTCCTGGACATTTTATGTCTTCATTCTCATTCCCCTAATAATACAGCAAAGCTCATTGGAAAGACTGATGCTCATATGGTCAGTGCTCCTTACAATTCTTCTGCAAGGGTAGAGATTCTCACAGATCTGGGTATGTCGCCTACGATCTGCCCTGCCTGATGGGTCCTTTGACCTAAGATAACTGAATTTTTCTCCTGTTTTGCCTCTTTCTTCAATAAGCCACTCTAGTGTTCAGTCACTTTGTCCATTTTTAAACTTTTTAAACTGTAAAAAAGTTTTTATTTCCTTTATTCTAGCAAAATGAAAATAGAGTAGATTACGATTTGTACCCTGTATCCTGAGAATTTAAAGGTTACTCCCTGGCTTTCTTCCCCCCCCATCATATTTATCCAGAGTGGAAGTGGGGAGGGAGTATAAGGTACATTCTGCTTTGAGATATGACTGTTTATTGAGGTTTATGTTACACCAGTAAATGAAACAGCATCACTTCCTTTTCCCAGCTTGCTGGAATTCCCAACGTCCGGACCATTTGGCTCTCTCTCAATCTGAAGACGTTCCCTCAAATTCATTCTCCTGATCTCTGCCCCTTTTCTGTGGCCTTTAATAAACTCTCAACCCTAGGGAAGGAAGCAAAGACTATCAACTAGTTTCCCTGATTGGCTTGTCAGATGGTTTCAAAATTCTCACGTTGAAAAGAAGCGGCTGTGCAGAGGTGGCCTTGTTCTCTGTGTGTGAATGACAGGTGAGGAAATGTGTCCCTCCTGCCACCACACCCAGCCTAACCATGCCATGCCCGTGGTGGCCTCACCAGCCACTTCGGTGCCCACTAGTTTCCAACCCTGCCTCTGTGCAGACAGCCCAGTAGCTCACATCTGCCTCGACTGGAACCACATTTCTATTGATTTCCTGAATCACAATCCTTAGCAAGAATTACACTTTTCTTATCAGTTACAGAAGGCCTGAATGTTAGCATCACTCCATCTATAACAAGTTTTTCTGGCTGGGCTGAAACACAGGAAATAGGCAATATCCATCTTTCTGAACCACTGACTTGCACAGGGTCTGAGCAGCTGCTTAGGAAAAACACTGAACACTTTCTGTGGTTTGAGTCCAGACATGTCTGATGGATGATGGGCAGTGGAAACCAGATTAGTAGTTCTGAGGATGACAAGGGCAGTCTCTCTATAAGGGAGAACGGAGACTCATTTGCAAGACCTATCAGCAGGACCCAAGCAGCATTTATTTCAATATTTAATTCAATAAATGTTTATTGGATAGTGCCATATGCCAGACCCTGCACCAGGTAGGAGCAACCTTAACTTCGCATATCTTATCATCTGTAAATACAGAAAATAAGAAGACGGGCCCATTTGGTGGCTTCTATGTGTGCTTTTGGAAGTCAGGACATTTTTACTATTAACTGTTTTAATAACCTTGGCACTTTTAAAGAAATTGTTTATTTTGGTAACTGATGATATTCAACTTGAGTTACATTTTAAATATTAACTAATGCTACCTGAGGCATTGGAATAAGAATCCTAAAAACATTAAAATATTTTAAAAGAAATATGATCAATGTAACCTAATAATTTTCATATGAAATACTATTATTTCAATAAAAAGTGGGTGTTCCATTTGACATGATTGACAGTGCTAACTTCCCATCTTTTTTGGTCAGATGCTTGATTAGATATGTCTAAATCCCTGAAGGCATTAAACAAATTAATGTGTTCTGTATAATTCTGTATTCATGTGTTGTGTATAACTGCTGGCACTTCTGTCTTGTCATCTTATCTCCAACTAAGGCACCAAACACTCAGAATGTGGCGTGAAAACACTGGTGCATTTGAAGGGAAGTAGAAACTCATAAATCTTGAGTTTTTTACCCTACCCAAAATTTGACCATCTGACTTTGATTCTCAGGTTAAACCCTGGAATGATGTGGCAGTTACTGTGCTGCTGCTGCTATTATAAATGCAACTGCTACCAACAACATTATATAGCAATTATAAATACTGCTGATAACAACTAAGAAAAGCAGCACTGGTGGTTCTAGTAGCTGGTGTCACCAAGCCATCCAAGGCTACAGGAATTAACTGTCAGCCCCAAGAAGCCAGAAGTAGGCAATTGGGGTTCTGGGACAGTCACCACTGTGAGAGAACTATCCACACTGGAACACAAATATTCAATTCCATTGATTGCTGAGTACAGCAGCTGACAACACAGGATGCCAAAGAATGAAGTGTCCTTGAGACTGGGTTACACTCATTTCAGTGCCATGCGCAGGGGAAACAGCAAAACTATATAGTTTACAACAGACCAAAACTCTTCAACGTTTGGGGAAAATCAATAAAGTAACTAGGAATCTCATTTAACGTCATTTTACAGTTTCCTAATCATGTAATATTTTAAATATATTTTGCCCACTTCTCAAGTAGCATATCAACCTTCAACACTTCCTTAATGACTAGTAGTCAACATTAGAGGTGATGTGGTTTTTCCCATCACATTCTAGTTCATTTATTTCTCTATCCACACTAATCACATGGACCACTGTAGTACTCCCTCTGGACATCCTTCTGGGTCTTCAAATGCTTTGTAAGGTTTTTATATCAAGCCCTTCAATAAATTGCCACAAAGTCTACATATTCCACTTGCCCCTTGTTTGAACCAAAATTTTTTAGCATTTTATAGGTACTGGAATTATTTTGACTACTTTTTGGGGGTAATAGTTTCTGTTTCTTCAAACTCTATGCATTTTTAGATTTTTCTTTTTTTGGCCAATTCTTTAAATGACATATCAGCATTAATTTTGTATGTTTTTATCATCAGTAACTAAAACTGAATATTCCTTTTCAAATATTAAAACCATTTTTGCTAAATTAGTAGATTTTGGCAAATTGGTCATTCAATTAGTTGAATCTTGTCTTGCAAAGTATTGATTTTTGGTGAGTTGATCTACAAAAGTTGGAGGTTCTAAACTAGGTCCATGCTTACATTGAACAACTTCTAGAGAATATAAATATACATTGACATTTTTAGAGTATTTTGGCTACAGCAGTATGTCAGATGGAATGCATACCCATTAGAACACACCATATACACTGTAAATGATTAATAAAAGGACAAGTCCTGAGAGATTTAGGCTCCAGAAATTGAGAAGTATCTTTATCACAATCTGAAACAGACTTTATAAATAACCTAGAAGGCCCAGGACTCTGTTTATAGACATTACATTGTGTCCTTAATTGGGGAAACATTGCTAAACACTGCTGGGCTTTTTGTGTGTTTATTTATGCATGATACCTTATACGAACTGTCATTTCACGATCTTGGCCATGAGGTTCTGACTTGTTAAGAGTTGTAATAATAATTATTGTTTGCATGACAATACATTGCTTATAAATTTTTTTAGATAACATCTCTGTTAATAAGCCAATAAGGCAGTTACATTACAGTGCATTTTTTAATAAGGAGGGAGAATTTTGTATGGTAGTGTAGGAGAATATTTCAATTCTTCAGCTAAAATTTCAACTTGTAACACATTCACATGGAGAAATTTCAGTTGAGACAAGATTCTGTGAACAATCATCTTAATACTCAGAAAGCCAACCTCGTTTTCCCTAAACCAGCTTAGCATGGACTCATGCGTTCATGGCTACTATACTTCAACTCTAATGTAACCTCTCTGACTCAAGATAAGACATTCAAGAAGAACTGATTCAAACAAAAACACAAACAACCCAATCCAAAAATAGGCAAAAGACCTAAACAAACAATTCTCCAGTGAAGACATACAAATGGCCAATAGGCACATGAAAAAATGTTCAATATGGCTAATTATTAGAGAAATGCAAATCAAAACTACAATGAAGTATCACCTCACACCAGTCAGAATGGCCACCATTCAAAAGTTCACAAACGATAAATGCTGGAGAGGGTGTGGAGAAAAGGGAACCCTCCTACACTGTTAGTAGGAATTTAGTTTGATGCAGCCATTATGGAAAACAGTATGGAGATTCCTCAAAAAACTAAAAATAGACTTACCATATGATCCAGCAATCCCACTCCTAGTCATATATCCAGAGGGAATCTTAATTCAAAAAGATACATGCACCCCAATGTTCATAGCAGCACTATTTACAATAGCCAAGACAACGGAAACAACCTAAATGTCCTTTGACAGATGACTGGATAAAGGAACTTTGGTATATTTCTACAATGGAATACTATTCAGCCATTAAAAATAATTTTAAAAATGCCATTTACAGCAACATGGATGGACCTGGAGATTGTCATTCTAAGTGAAATAAGCCAGAAAGAGAAAGAAAAATACCATATAATATCACTTATATGTAGAATCTGAAAAAAAAAAAAAAGACAAATGAACTTCTTTACAAAACAGACACAGACTTACAGACATAGAAAATAAACTTATGGTTACTGGGGTGGGGGAGTAGGGATAAATTGGGAGTTTGAAGTTTGCAGATACTAACAAATATATATAACAAGTTTATACTGTATAGCATGGGGAACTATATTCAATATCTTTTAGTAACTTATGGTGAAAAAGAATATGAAAACAAATATATGTATGTTTATGTATGATTGAAGCATTGTGCTGTACACCAGGAATTGACACAACATTGTAAACTGACTACACTTCAATAAAAAATATATATACAAAAAAAAAGAAGAATTAGTTCAGCTGAGGCCAACATTAGGATAGAGATTATTAGAATGAATTTTAGATAAATCAGGAATCAAACTGACAGCATCTATGAAAACTGGAACATCTTTGGCTTCATTGACAAGACAAGAAATCCAAGAAGCAATGCTTGGCTACAAAATTGAGTAATAGCAAATGTGCACATACTAAATTTTTTTCCCAGTGTTCATGAAGTAAAGTTACTGTCTCCAAGTTGCCCCCAGCCAGCCCTGCTCCCACCAGGCTCTATTCTAATCTATCCCTAGAAATAGTACAAGGAATCATTGACCAATCTTGAGCTATATTCATATTGGTGACTGGCAGGGATTAATATCCTCTCTGAATTTCAGTAACTTCCTCTGAATAAAACCATGCACAAAACACCCACTCTGACTACAACATATAACTATGATATGAAATGAAGTAGCAAAATCTCTGGACACTGAACACTAAAATAGCCTCTTAACTGTTTTTCCTAAAATAGGTTATATGAAACCTCCTTTTATAAAGAGATAATTGGCTACCATAAATAGTATAATAAAAGCAGTCTCTTGTTTCTGCTGTAAAACTTGAAATGTATTCATGACAAAAGAGAACACTCTGAGTTCTAACCTTGATTTTTAATAATGAAATAATTTTGCAAAAACATGTGATGTGTTATTTTATATAGTTGTTAGGCTAGCTAAGACTTTTCTACCAAATGATTACCTGCTTAGACACTGTTAAATGACTTAATTTCCTACATATTTCTTCACTTACTAATTAGGGCCATTAATCAGCCTGTAGCCCATATAATTTATAAATGACTGATATGATTAAAACTCAATTTGTCATCTAATTATGGGAATATGTTTATGTGTAAAGCCGAGGTTGTAGTGTTAGTACATATTTTGTAAGGTTGCAAAACAACAGGTTTGACCAGCTGAATTCTAAGTTTGAGAAGTTTTATAAATTAAGGATAATAATGCTATCAAAATAGCAAACGCTATCAAAGTATCCCTCCTGCCTCATGTTTTGAGATTGTCTCTGTTTTGTCATTGGAAGGCCAATTCAGGATCCAGTCCATTTTATGTCATAAAAGTGTAGAGCTCTTGTCAAATGAGGAGACATCAAAAGCATGATGATGGCAACTGGAAAGAGATGAGAAGCTGGTTCTACACGGGTGGGGGCCGATATGAGGCTAAGTAAGGAGAAGTGTGATTGGACAGAAGTAAGCTGGATTCTGATTGATGATTGGAAGCCTCCTTCATTTCATGAGCAGGTGATAAAAATTATTCTGTAGGTAAAGAATAAACTGAAATGGGGGAGACTGCAGCTAAGGAGACCAGCTAATATGTGTAAGGTGAGTAGGACATTAGTTAATGTGGTGACTGTGGCATTATTAAGAATGGTATTAATGGGAAAGTACTGAACGAGTCGGCAGCTGATTGAGTAAGAAGGAAAGAAAGATGAGAACAGGACAGAGAGGCAGTAACTAAGAGGCACTCCAGTGTTGACAGCCTAAAGTCTCAGGAAAATGTAGAGACCTTGACATTCATGGAGAATTCTGCAGATTTAGAGAAAAGATGGGATGGAAACAAAATATGAAAATCATTGATTCAGAAAATAAGACTATTTCATGTAGTAATCGAAATATAGAAATTTCAAATAGTAATAGAGTATAGAAACAATATTTCATGGTAAAGAAAAATTATATCTAAATATCAAAGGGAAAGAACTAGAAAAAGAAGGCTTAAAATAGAGATGAGAGCATTAGAAGGATGCCCAATATGCCTGAAGTCCGTGGCCAGAAGAATCTGTGTAGTGAAGACACTGCTAAAGAGGAGAAACCACCTCCTCAGAGACACCTAAGTCCAGAGTGAAGCAGTGGGGAGGGAGTGGTGACAAGACCTTAAGGAAAAAGAGGTAGAAGCCAGAAGGTGAAACATAAGATGATGCCAATATGTCAGACTCCTGAAGATGAGCTGACTCTGTCCACGTGCCCTACCCCATCCTGTAATCCTGATTCATGGTGCCTGTTCCCTCCTTATTCATTCATTTTTTTTTTCACTCACTCACTCACAAGACTGGTTAGGCACCATCTTTACCTCCTCAAAACTCACAGACTTACAGAAGGGTTATTGAGTAGAGGGGGAGACAGGCACCTCTATATATTGTGGTAAGGGCTCACTTTGAGAACACCAACGAGGACACAATAATTCTGACTAGGGAGTGAGCAAGACTTTCCAGGGGATGTGTGTCAAAAAGTTACAAGCATAAACATTTATCACCAAAGGCTTTCACCAAGAGATAGCTTCAAGGATGTTCATAGCAACATTATTCATCAGATCCCCTGGTTGGAATCTATCCATGTGCCCATCAACAGTAGAAGGGGTAAATAAAGTGTGGTATGATCACCTACTGGAATGAGAATGAATGAATTACAACTACACACAACAACACCGGTGATGTTCAGAAACGCAACGTCGTATGAAAAGTGCCAGACACAAAAGGAGTACATACTGTGTGATTCCACTTATGTGAAGTTCAAAAACAGGCCACCTGAATCTATGGTGTCAGACTGATGGTTATCCTTAACGGAAAGCAGTGACTGGAAGAGAGCAGGAGGGGATGAACGGGGCTTCTGTGGAAGCTGATTTCTGTGGAAACTAATATTGTTTCTTGACCCAAATGCTGCTTACAATGTGCATTGAATTTGCAGAAATTCCTCAAGCTATGCCCTTGTTACTTGTATGCTGTTCTGTATATATCTTACACTTTAATGAAAAGTGAATTGAAGTGGGGAAATAATGACCTAGAAGCTTAAGAAGAGAGGTGGAGGACATGGTGAAAGCAGAGTATGCTGCTGCTCCTCTGCTTGTTCCTCTACGTCAGCTCTTCACTCTTCCCCACCTGGAAGGATGACCGTCAGAGGTTGAATTGTGTCCTCACCAAAAAAGATACGTTGAAGTCCTAATCCTGAGTACCTCAGAATGTGACCTTATCTGGAAATAGCATTGTTACAGATGTACCTGGTTATGATGAGGTCGTACTGGAGTAGGGTGGGCCTCTACCAACATGCCTGGTGTCCTTATCCGCAGGACGCATGAAGACAGAGATACAGGAATCAACATGGAACCAACGGCACTTGAAGACGGAGGATTGGAGAGATGACTCTACAAGCCAAGAAATGCCAAAGATTGCTGGAAAATCATCAGCATCCAGAAGGAAGCAAGGAAGGATTTCTCTAAAATTTCTAGAGGGAGCATGGCTTTGCTGATACCTTGGTTTTAGATGCTAGCCTCCAGAACTGTGAAACGATAAACTTCTGTTGTTCTAAACCACCTTTCCTTCTTAGGTTTGGGGTACTTTGTTACAACAGCCCTAGGAGTCCAATATACTTGCTTTATAGATCTTTATAAATGGCATCAGTGGGCTTCCTTACTGTTAGAAAGTGGCCAGCGGGAGGTAAACAGGAGGAGGTGCTGCCAATCAGAAGGTGGGAGAGAGTGCTGGGCTCCACCGGCAGCTGCTGCTTGCCTCCCGAAGGCTGTAGCTCTCAGTCCATGTCCTTTAACCATCCCTCCCTCTGCCTCTCAGGTCCAAGGTTGATAATGGGCCCTGCTGTTGCTAGCTCCAGGGTACTTTTCACCCCCAGTGGTTCTCCCTGTACCCAGTCTATGCTTTTATAAATAGGACCCCCACGAAACTCCTCTGAGTTACCCTGCTTGGGATTGTGCATGGATCCTGAACTATTAAGAAGAGAACCAGCACTTCCTCAGTGCTACATACATACTTGTATCCACACATTATAGTTTTCAGAACAAGTTTGTAGGAATCATGATGAGATGCCCTCAGGAAAATCCCCTATAAGGAACCTAACCTAAAACCCTATGATACTGACAGGTAAAGATTTTTCCTGATTCAGATATTGCCTGTTGTTCTTAAGCAAGGTCTGTGTACCACCTCCCCAAGCCAGGCTGCACTTCTGCAATAGGAGAACTTGTGCCTTCAGCAAAGCCTCTCCTTAAAATCCCTTTGTTTAAAACTGTGGTTACACTGGGGAGAAAGTAGGGGAGGGATAGATTAGGAGTTTGAGATTAACAGACACATATTACTATATATAAAATAGATAAACAACAAGGACCACTATGTAGCACAGGGAACTGTATTCAATTTCTTATAGTAACCTATAATCGAAAAGAATCTGAAAATATATGTATGTATGTATATGTATAACTGAATCACTTTGCTGTACACCTGAAACTAACATAAATCAACTACATTTCAATAAAAAAATAAGAATTTTAAAAGACTCAAAAAGATACCCCTTTGTTTAGAAATCAGGCTTGCTTGCCTTTATTTCCACAAAAAGTAGTGAAGAAGGGAATTTCTCTCTCAATGTAAGGTAAGAGGAGGCAAAAGAATTTTGTGATTGGCTTTCATTATGGCCCATAATTTCTGTTGAGGGGGTGGAGAGAGTCACCCAATGGTCTGCTTGGGCTTGGCTACAGGCTATAAGCCATAAGATAAAGCCCTATGGTCATCTGCCCATAAATGAACCATTTAGCTCTGGAGTAATCAATGAGAAGCCCCATCTTCATCTTCAAAAAGAGTGTGGCCAACAGTCACATATAGCTTAGCACTGAATTGATTTGAAAAAAAAAAGTGTTATCCTATAGGCTGGCACTGGCTGAGAGAGCTGAGTAAATCGCACTATCAGCCTTTTGTGTTAGTCACATAGTCCATAGAGCCCTTGGGCTAATTCTAGCTATTTGTGCCAGGCTGTCTGTCTTCCTGCCTCGGCCAGGGAAGCTCTAGGTCAGCAATATCCAGACCTCAGCTTCCAAATGGCTTATGGCTCTTGTAATTACCAAGAGACTCCCAAACTTCTGGTTGTTGAACTGGAATATCCGTGAGACTATTTAAGAGACTGTGGCCTTTCCAGTTAATGGTGATTGCAGCTGTGAGGCTCCAGGATCCCAGGACTGCAGATACTACTGGCCTGGGTATTAAGTATGAGACACTAGAAGTCATGTGGTGACCTCTGGGGAAGGACCCAAAATAACCAAGGCCAAGCTGAGATGTTATAAGGAAAACTGAACCTGAATAAGCACCCATGATATACAGCAAGAAAAACAGGGATTGCTTGTGTCTACAGTCTATGTTTAGCAAAATGTGCTCCTTTGAAAGCTGGAATGTGTGGCTGTTATTTATAGAAAGCACTGTAAGCATGTCCAAGCCCCTTCTGTGGTATAAAAAAGCAAACTATGGTGAGCCACAGAGAGGAATTTATTGTCAATGCTGATAAACCGAAACCCCAGTGATGAGGGTGTGATTACACAACTCACTGGGGTTACTTCCCCATCAGTCATGTGTTCCCGTGTTCCAGGAGGATCAGGGCAGCTATGAGAATAGAGACGGAGGAGGGAAGCATGGATAATCAACAAGAAATGTTTTTAAAGTTAAAATAAGTGTTCAGTCTCCTGGTGTCCCTACTTGACAAGAGAAGGGATACAATAAGGTTGTCATCAATCCTCATGCTGTTGAGTAGAGTGGACCAACAAACAACTATAAGGAAGAAATGAGCTAGAAAAGAAAGAAGAACGTGTAATTTAAGGCATTTGCTATCACTTTCCTTTTGACATATTATCAAGGAAATCATTACCTTTCTTATTGGATAAGGTGTTCATTTAGTTTAACAAGCACTTACCGGGCATTTATGTGCTTAAATTTTACAGGGAAAAATGTTACTTCTGTCATTATCTATTCTGTGTTTCAGAAGAATGCCTCTTTCTTTCAAAGGAGTTCAATGTCCCAGGCAGGTTGCTTTGCTTTTGGTAGGGCCACTGCTGGCCTTTTTGGTGCTATTGAGTAAGTGCTGGCAGCCTCATGGGCACACGGCTCAGGGTAAAAAGTGTGGGCTGGATTTTGGCTCCCATTTGTGCTCCAAGTCAGGTGTCATTGGGCAGTGCACAAACTATACACCTGTACTTGGCAGCCTAGCTTCATGTAACAAGTATGTTTTTTATTAAGTTGTGTGTGAATTGAAATATGTGTGGACTCACTAAGATCTCTGGTTTCCCCATAAAAGGAGATTTGGTAAATTGTCAGGGCAGTGTTTTATACCCTGAAACCAAATCTTTGCAGATGTATTGTTTGTAAGGTAAAGAAGTATCTCATAATTTACCCATTATACAAATCAATAATTAATAGTAATATTATAGTAATTATTTAATTATTATTACAGAATAATTTAATGATGAATTAAATTAAATTCAGCTCACTTCCTCATGTCCAGGGTGGCAAAAAACCTTAATTTATGTGCCCCCAAATTCTTCAGAATAAAAGCTTTATTACCAGCTATCTCTGCAGAAATATGTGATACTATAAAAACTTATTTCTCACTGCCTAATGGTCAGGAAAGCCTCCTTGCAATATAAAAGTCTTGACAGTCGGGAGAGAATATAAAAGAACAAGAGTGCTATTGGTGAGCTTCCAAAAATTTGTTTTTCTGCTCCGTCAGTCCTTACAACTACCATCTCTTCCAGGGCTGCAGAGTCTAAGTTTAGAGATAAGGAAGCATATGCAGCGACAGAAGACAGAATGTATTCTCCCCTTTCTCTCAGTATAAGCATGAACTTACTGTGTCAGAACTTTTATAAACCCACCACTTTGGTCAGAACTATTTTGGTGGGAAGCGACTAAATCCCACTAGTTGGCAAGGGGATGTGAAGGCAAGAATGGAAACGGTACCTGAGAACAGCTTGATACTAGAGCTCAAACTCTGCCATTCTTACTATCTCTCCTTCGCTCCTCGTGGTTTCTCTCTCGCGATTCACGCGGTTTCTGACTACGGATCAACTTTAAATTCCCAGACCTAACGTAGAAACACCAGCTGCACTTACGCCAAACATCTCCTCGCTTCACCACCAGAAGGAGACTGAGACTATGGTCCCAGTTGAAAGATCAGAGGGGAGGACTCTGATTGGCTCGGCCTGTGTTGCTGGGCTCAAATCTGTTCCAATCAGCTCTAAGCAGGGCCACCGGGGCCAATCAGAGGAGGCACGAGAGTGGGATCTGTAGGGAAAAGGCAGCTCCTATTTGCATATGGTGGGAGTAGAGGAAGGGGCGTTTCCCAGGAGAAAGTTGTGCCGTTCTGGGCAAACAGTGGCCACTGAGCCCGTTGTTAGATCAACGGGTTAGCGCTGAGCTAACAGGCTCCTTCATACCTGTTTGTTCAACACGAATTTATTGAACTCCTCTTTAAGTTCCAGGTAGGAAGCTTGGAGTTGGAAGGCAAAGCTAACGGGTATCTTCCAGAACCCCATCCAATTAATGGCATTTAGAGGAAGGACGCTCAATGATCAAGAACATGGTCTCTGAGTTGACAAAGATAAGCTCAAATCTCAGCTTTACCATTTACTTTGGGTGTCATCTTGGGCAAGTTTTTTAACTTCCCTCAGTCTCAATTCTCGTTACTACTCAAAGCGCTTTACCAAACACCATGGCGTAAAGTAAGCCCTCAATAAGTGACAGCTATTATTATTTTAAAAATATATTGAGAAGGTCGTATTGTCTCCATTGTGTTAATAAAGTGGAAGACTGCCTTCATGAAGACAAATAGAATTTGTATAAAAATCCATATTGTTTTCTTTGGTGGGGGGCCATTAAGCACCCTGACCAGAGCAATCCCCATTCTGGCGCAGAACACAAAGAACCCCTGTGCAAACTAGACATTACCTCAGAATAATTTCTCATTATAGTGGCACCTGATCCTAAATTCCCTGTGTGTCTGGATTTTGTGCCTTTTCCCTACCCCTTCTCTAATACCTGTTGCCTCTCAGTCTGTGTTGTGACACTCCAGGTTCCTGACATCCCTGTTGTTTCTGATTTTCTCCGCTTTCACCTTGGTAGCAGGTGTTCCTGACTCTCCAGACAACTGAGGTCTACATAGTTTCATATGGTTGCTGGGGTAACTCCTACTGTGTAGAGAATCAGGAACACAGGTGGATATCAGCATAACAGAGGAGCAAACAAAAAACAGGGAGAGGAGTGGGTGTATGTACTGAAGAAGAGAGGGACAGAGAGTAAGTGGGCCACCAAAGCCCTTGTAAGAAGAGAAAGACCCATCCCAAGGATCAGCCAGTAGCCAAATTCCAGTGGAGGGTTGTGGTAAGGCAGTCTAAGGGCTGGCTCCACAGCAAGGAAAATGAAGACACACTGCAAAAAACACATGCAAGTAAAAGGATTATCAGGGGGCCACTAAGTTGCCAGAAGGCAGAACAATCTGCCTTGGAAATGCGCAGGCGCCAGGGCAGCTCTGGAAGAACAAGAAGGAAGGACCCTAGCAAGATCTCCTAACAGATCAGGGTGCCACCGATGAAATGCATAAAGCCCCTGTTCCTTTGTTGTGTCCCTCCAGAGTTAGAGATCATCTGATTGAAGGAGCACAGCCCTTGCTGTCCTGGGGCTTTGAGAGGAAGGATCAGGTCCCTTCAGCTCCTGTGGAGGGAAGTCCCTGGATTCACCATCCACCAGCGTCATATTCAGCGGGAGAGAGGTTAATTCCCCAAAAGGAAACCAGGATGCTACTCGGAAAGGGGAGTAGATCCCAGGCAAATATCCTCCACACATTCCTGAAACCTGACATTTTGTATCTCAATATGGAAAAATGATTCGCTTTGATTGAAGGAAAATAAATGTCTCCATGATTCCATCATTCAGGGATTTTAGAGTTTCTTCCCCTCAGAAGCCATTTTTTTACTTGTAAATCTTAAGCAGAAATGCAAATGTAAAACATAAAAAGCAAAACTACTAGGGTAGGAGGGGGAAAAAAAAGCATCCTTTACACACAGCCCCAATTCTGGCAGCCCTGAGCTACTACCATGGAAAACCTGTGGCTTTGAGAAACAGTTTGAAAACCTGTGTGGAAAATCTTTAATGGTAGCTATATTAAAAAAAAAAAAAAAAAAAAACAACTTCAACCACATATTAAAAGGCAATTCTCACATTAGAAGAGGAAAATATATGAACCAGTGTATTTATATCCTAGTTCTTGTCTTTCCTTCCTGGCAACCAGAGGTTAAATTATGGCTGCTAAGAAATTAAAATGCAATGGTGATAGACTGCCCATAAAAATGTTTCTTTGCTTTTTAGAGTTTTGTCTCATGATGCTGTGTCATTTCGAGCTATTTCTTGAAAGGCTAGAAAATTTACTCTTCATCATTAACATGCTGCACTCAGGACTTGAAAAGGATGAGACTGAATGCTGTGTGATTGTTAGAAACACTGGTACAGCCAGCAGACACTGATCTCTATACAAGGGGTTTCAATGGAGAAGAAACTAAAGCCTGGAGGGCATGAACTGTACAATTGCAGAGTATTCTCTCCAGCTCAAAACGAAAGTGCACTGACTGGACAGAAAAGCAAATTGCTAGCACCAAGCCCGGGAACAGGGGGAGTCAGAGGTACCTGCACTATTGAACTGGTACATTGCAACAGCATCGAAATTTACAGGCACCTTTTTATTTTCCGGTTTAAAATGTTTTCCAGCATCTTCAAATAGCAGCTTGTATAAAACTTGTGAATGTGTTCTTGGTTCCAGTTCTTAATCCTTACCCTTAAAACAGTTATTCCCAAACCCCTTTACTGAATTGCAAAGTAAGTCATGGCTACCTGAAATGATAAACTTTAGCAGCTTTTTCTTCCATCACCATTAGAAAAAGAGAGAGGAAAAAAAGATGGATGTAACTGTTTAACATTTAGGGTCAGAAAGAGGAAATTCAGGAACATAAAGAAATATTTACAATTATTATTTTGTTGTTAGTATTATTGAAAAAGTAGACTCATAAAATCCAGCACACATGGTACTAAACCTGCTGACTTTCTTTTAAATGAGAAGCTAAATATGGGCCAAGAAAATCAGTGGTGTGGGGACTTTCAAAGAGATCTCACATACTAATTCTTCCTTTCACAATTTGGGATATTGTTCAATGTGCTTTTATGGGAGAGGGTGAGGAAATGCTAACAGTAATTAGCCCGTGGGGAAAAAGGCAAATTAAATGTATTTCTGAGCAACTCATTTATATATAGGAATTAATTTTATCCTCAGAGAATTCATTGTTGTGCCTATGAGCCAGAATTACTGGGGTTGAATTCTTATATTTAAACCAAGCTAGAATCAATCATACAATGATATTTATAGAACATCTGTAAGCCTCCTATGACTTCTGACTTTTCATTCCTGGTGTACCACATATATAGACTGCTGATAATTGTTTTGGGGGCATGATGATGATGATGATGATGATGATGATGATGATGATAATAATAATAATAATAATAATAATAATAATAATAATAATAATAATAATAATAATATCTTCTACAGCTGGTAATTTATAATCTAGTTGGGCAAGTAACACATGAAAAGCCAAAAAATAAAGTAAAGCAGTACTTATTTAAGGTCCAAATAGGACAATAGTCCCCTAGGAGTTAGGGGAATAGATAGGTCACCATGAGCTGTAGTGGTCATCAGAAAGTGTGTGGATTGGGTAGGACCCTCAGGTGGATTTTCACACATTGGTAGGATTTTGATTAGAAAAATATAGGGAAGAAAGTGCTCATTTTAGGTAAGAGAATTCGTATGCACAATACTGAGGAAGGCAGGCTGGTAAATAGCACTATTCATTGCCATAGCAAACAACCTCCAATCTCAGAGGCTTTAACACAATAAACCTTAATTATTCATTTACATCCCAATTTAATGTGATGGGGGTGGCGGGGGGGGGGGGAGAATAAAGGATTCATCTCCATCCAACCATTTAGAGCCCTTAGCTGATCCATCTTTTGATGTCATCATCTTCCATGTGTAATTCCCAAGGTTGCCACAGAAGAAGAGTAAACAGAGGACGGGATGGAAGATTTTTATGGGCCAAGGCTCGCTGAGGTGTAAATCACTCTGCTCACATTCCATTGTCCAGAAAACAGACAGATGGCTGCAAGGAGCTGGGAAATGTAGTTTATCTGTGTACTCAAGACAAACTTCTGTTATTGAACCAGACACTGCTTCTGCTGCAGGAGGTCACGTGAAGGACGTAAGAAGAGCATATCATGGTGGCAAACTTGAATGGCTATTTCTGGTCATGTCCTTAGTCCCATTTCCTCCTCTTAATATTACCCCGATTTTTGGTACCCTATAGTTTCCCTTACTTCAAGGGTATTGACACTAACTTGAAGGACAGCTGGAGAAGAGAAGACAAGTTCAGACCAGATATCAAAGAAAGTAAACTGGAAGCTATTGTTGGCTTCTTTGTAGAGAACTGACATGGTAAAAATTTGGCTAGCTGACAATGGTAGGAAGATATTGAAAAGATGGGAGAGACCTGAAAAATATTATCTTTGTAATCTTTTTAACCATATTTTTCTTATTTGTCTTTTTTCTCCCTACAATCTCTTACTATTACTAGACCAGGAGATCCTGGATTTTTGTCCTAGGAAATAAGATGGAAAATACCACCCAGGGAAGGTGAAAAAGCAGGTGATATTTATGTGTTATCCAGTTTAATGGTGTGTTGCCTAGTTGGTCTCCACTGTGGGCAACTGGGGCTTGATGCCAACGGCACAACCTGTGGAATTGTGTAGAAAGAGCCTCAGATCTATCTACCCAAGGGATGGCAGAGAGGGGAATTTTGTTACCCTGTCCCCAGGCAAACACACTCTCAGGTCACAAGTGTGAGTCCCAGAGGTCCCACAGGCATCCCACCTTGAGGCATCTGAGAAGCCCAACAACATTCAGTGAGAGATGCTTAGAGCATCTTGTGCCCAGTGATACAAAGTAAACTTGTTTGGAACTAGGTGGCCCAGTAAAGGCTGGACCAGTGATGTGGGCTGGGATGACGGGAGGTTTCTGAAGCAGGTGCAGTGGTCCAGTCCCAGGGTGGTGAGGGCACAGGCTAGAGTCCTGAAGGCTGATGACAGGGAAGAGACATCAGGTGCCCTGCCCTTTCATCATCAGGTCTCCTCCATCCTTTTAAAAAGAGCAATAATCCTTGCCTTCATAAGAAAGCATGATTTTACTTGTCGGCTTTAGTACAATACACTACTTAAGGAAGCCTTTTCCTTAAAAAAAAACTACCAGTTTCCCTTTAAAAAAATCCCACTGGTAAAGAAGTCCAGGCCAATTTGGGAGTCATGCCCCCTCAGTGTCATTACTTAGTCTACTATAAATTATGGCTTCGTAGAGGGTGAGTCACTGAATAATGTATCTCTCTTATTTTTCCTTTAGAATTGCCATTACACAGAGAAAGCAGCTAAAATAGTTGTCTCGCTCTGACCGCCTCTACCCTGCCCACTATAAATGAAATGCTTTTGGCTTATACCCACAGTCAGACAAATGTCTTTACCAGATAATGGTCTCCGGGCACTGGGTTTCTTCCTTTAGAGAGTTTCTCATACTAAAACATTCTATTTTCTATGCTCCTTCACCCCTGCTGGTTTTCACAGGTCAGCATTTTTGACATTGCCCTGAAGTTGACAGCAGCAGCCAGTAATGTCACAATTAATAGAGTCAAAACTTTACTGCAAGTTCCAAGATAAGGAGATTTGACATGAAAATGAGGATAAAGAAATGTCTTGTTGGGATTTTTCTGTTAATCACTGCCCTCTCTTACATTTTTCTAAGCATAAGCATCCATTTATCTCATGTCACCTCTTTTCAATGATTACAACTTCAGGTATTCTGATTGAAAAAAAATTCCATGCTGAGTACATGAGACAGAAAATTACAAGCAAGCTGTGCTTCTATAATACATTGCTAATGCAATCATTTTTAAAAACCACTAATGTGAGAATCTTTTAAGTCAGTGTCAATACATTTATTCACTCAATGCTGATTAAGGAGCTGTTATGTACTAGGTTCAGAGATTCAAATGTGAGGAAATCTCTACCCTCAGGGAGTTCACAGTCTAGTGGGGGAGACAGAAAAGTAAATAATGATACTGCTTGTGGGAAATGCTGTAAGAGGCACACACATAATGTGTTAGTGGGTGGGGTGAGTTCCTCTGAGTGTGTGTGGGGTGCAATAACAGGATGGGGGAAGATTGGGAAGAAGGCTGTGGAGAAGAGGCTGCTCTTGCACTGAGTCTTGAGGGCTGGGTGAAAAATCATCAGAAGAAAGTGGAAGGGCAAGTGCAAAGGTATGGCTTTGACTGTGGCTTATTTGAAGAGCAAGACAGAGTCAAGTTGGACTGTCAGGTGCAACTGGAGAAGCTCTAACAGGGAAAAGCTGATTGTGAAGGGGTCTGCTGAGCTTCGACTTTACACTTTGCCCAGCCATCAGGGAGGCAATCTGGGGATTTAAGCTGGAGAGTGACATGATCACACTTGTATTTTAGAAAAACAAAAATCTCTGTTGTGGGAATTGGATTGATGGGTTGGTGCAACACCCAGTCAAGAGGCCACGAGTGCTTGCAGGAAGGCAGAGGTGATGGCGTGGAAAAAGGGTGTATCTGAGAAATATCCAGGGTGTAAAACTGACTAGTTCCACAACAAACAGAGGAGAGGATGGTGTGAGGGAGAGGATAGGGTTTGGGTTGACTGTGTTTGCTCTTCTCTCTCTCCTTGCTGGCACCAATGCTCCTTGCTACAATTGCTGCCTGCTTTCCTGCCAGTAACTCTCGCCACATAAGTGGCAGGGTAAAAGTGGCGTCTCAGTTGAATTTGCTGGTTATAGTCTTATCTTCTGGCCTTTGACCTGTGATGTAGAAGATGAGCTGTTTTTAAATATCTGGGGGACAGTCATGTTTGCACTTGAACTTTAAAATAACTAAAACTGATGTAAACCTTTACAGTTTACAAAGCAGTTTGCCATTTGTCATCTCACTGAAGACTCACGTCAATGGTGGGTGAAGCTATGACCATTCCCATATTGCTGATGGGCAGTTGCGAGTGAGGGAAGTTAACCGACTTGCCCAAACCCACACAGCTTCTGAGGAGCTGACCCGGGAATCTCACAATAACTTTCTCCATAACTTTATGGTACCCCACATTAGCTGAGCCTTTTGGTTTTTAGTTTGGACTGTCAATATACTGCTTTTTATTTCTATTTTATTACTTTTTAATCCAGCTTGATTATAATTCTCACACATACTAACTAGATAATCAATAACTGTTACTGATAACAGTAATTTCTTTTAAAACTGAAAAGAGCTAGGAATTTGGAGCAGCATGTAAAAGCAGCCCTTAATTATTTATACTAAAGGAAAGGAGTGTGGGTCTAAGAGTGCCAACCAGTCCAACCAGTACTGTGGGGCTGATGGGGACCCTGGAAAGGTAGTGTAAATTGCTGGTTAAAAATATGGGCTTTTGTGTCTTGCAGTTCTCTGTTCTCTGTTTAGTTTCAGTATTTATGACCTTGGGCAAGTTACTTAACATTTCAATGCCTCAATTTCTTCATCTCAAAGAGGAAAAGTGATTTGATTAAAACCATATAGAATTGTGGGGGGAATGAACAAACAAAAGAGCAAGACATGTAAGCTCTTATTCCAAGATCTATTCTCAATACATGTGTAATTATTAGTATCTTAGTAACCTAGATGTCAACTGAAGCCACCGTCCCATTTCCTCCCCAGAATTTCTGTGCCAACCTTGGGCTCTATTTGTGACTCTGAATTCCTGCTCCACAGAGCTCTCAGTCTCACTGGTGTCTTGTCTCCATTTCTTTGATTCACACAACCTTAGACGTGGAACTCAGGCTGTTTTTCATTGAATTCCACTCACACCCTTCCCCTCAAAAAGACTGATGCATTTTGATGTACAGCCCATTTTCACTAATGGTTCCAAGGAATGGGAAAAAGGCGACATCACAGGTTTCTAGGACAGACAACTGAAAACATAATGTTAGACTTTCTTTGTTTCACTGTCTCTCACTCCCCACCAGGTTGCCTAGCTGTGGCTCTGCCTCCCTCTTTGGTTGCCACAAACAACTAAAACAGCAACAATAACAATGGGTTTTCCTACTGTTGATGGGGTGGGAGCCAACTCTGCAGCTCTAACTTCTATCCCCCAACTCAGTACCAAGCCCATCTTGACTGGCCAAAGACTGTGACTGATGGGTCCCTGCTTCAGGTCTCACTGCCCCCTTCCCTCCTCCATGGTCTCTGTGAGGAGAAAAGAGCCACATAGAGATTTATTGTGAATGATTTTTCTTTTTATAGAGTTATGATTTTCATAACTAATGAAATGAGTTACGCCACCTCTTCCTTATAAGAGAGAACAGGCCACAGTCAGTTTTAGCTTCAGTTATATATTTTTCTCTTGGTAACATACTATTATTGTACATTCTAGTGATGGATACAGCCTGCTTAATAAGATATTAAAAGATAGTAATGAGTGGATTGGGCTTTTTTTAGATATATTTTTGTTGGATGGAGACCTTCACTCCGAAGACCTACCATCTGCACTGACTGTAACATTGCACAACTCCTCAGGTGATAACTTAAAAAGGAGTTGGGTTTGCATGAGATGCAAGAAAACTCCTTGCAAAGCAATGCCATAATTTGACTCAGATAAACCACCTCTTAAATAGCTAATTTTTCTTCAGCCTTTGGAATAACAAGGTGTCTTAGAATTACATAGTACCTATAAATTATTGCAATGTTTTCGAGTTACCTCTATTCGAAATAAAGGATGTCTTGTTATTCTGGGACAGGGAATTAATGTCTTTGTCTTTGTGCCAATGAAAATGAGGCAATCTCAGACTCATGCAGATCTAGAGGCCTGGCTCTTAAAAAGGTGAATCCCTGAACTCACAATAAATAAAAAGCTCCGTCTGAAATTTGAAGTATGCCTTTCACTTCATAGGGACTCTTTCTGGAATATTTCCAGTAACGCTGCTCTTTCAGTATCTTGTGACTGGAAGATTTTAGTCCAAGCTTTTTGAAAGAAAGGATGATACTCCTTGTTACTTTCCAACACATGAAGTCAACTCCTTAACTAAACTGTCTCTTCTGACAAGCAGTCAGAGATGTTGGTATGAACCCAATCAAATTATGTGACTTTACGTCCGGGCTTTTTAATTGCCACTTGGATGGAGCATAATAGATAGTTTCACTGAAGAATCTTACTTTGTTATCTCTAATCTGTCATCATTTTGATTTGGTCATATACATAATGTCTCTGGGTTTCAATTTCATTCCTTTTTCAATTTACATCAGATTAGACATGTGTGAATTCACAAATTCCCTTCAATTTAGAAATAGAATGAGTTTTTGGAATGATAAGACAAAAGACTAAAATCTTAATTCTCAAAATTTAACTGGTATGTTAAGAAAAAAGTCTTAACTTCAAGATAAATTAGTGTTCGATTCAGAATTCTTTGTTTTGACTTCTGAGTAACATTTGCCTTTCCTGTAATACTTGCCATTAATAGACTAAAATTTCAACGCTTATTTGTTGCACAATAGTAACACAGGCAACTTGGTTTTGATTGCCTGGAATCCTTTCCAGTCTTCTTAGACAAAACCCACGTTCTCCTTCAGAAACTACCCTCCCCCCCGCTCTCAGTCTAGGTGGCTGGGGTAGGCAAACTCCTCCTCGCACCAGGACAGGGTGTGTGAGGAGACCCGCCCAGTCAGAGCACTGTATCCCTCAAGGATCTGCAGAGCCAAGAGATGGAGAAAGAGCCTTAACTGTGTGAACCTGGATCCAGCTGGGCCAGAATTCAGTCCTCCTTGACTATGCAAGCTTACGTCAGCTTGATTTAGGTTTCTTATTATTTACAACAGACAAAGTCCTGACTACAACAAACAGCTTCAGATCCTATTTGGTGACATCTCAAGAAAGACTTTCCTTTAGTTTATCTCTGTTTTACTAGTAAGTAAGCTATTGAAGCTAGATAAGTCACTTAACAGTGGTAATTTTAAAGGTGACACAAAAAAGCACATTCGAGGATTTATTGTTTCTGCTTCTGGAATGGTAGGTAGCTTTTACTCATGTTACCCTCAGGAAATCTTACATATAAATCAAAGTTTCTCTTATCAAAGCCATTTCTGAAACCTGGGCTTGTATTTCATTTGTGTTTTGCTGCTTTGCTTCCTGTTTCTAGACTTTCTATGTATGTGCCTCAACATCTCACGAGAAAGAGAAACTGGCCAATATGAGCTAGGTCTCTTCGGTGGGGAAGCAGTATTTTCAAGAAGCCTTGTCCTTCAGTGTTGCACCACAATTTATTTTGTCTATTTTTTTCTGTTCCTATTTTTATGTAAGAATTTACTTTTATGTAAGAATGTCTCTGACTACTAAGATATACAAATTGAATTCCTTTTAGCTATTAGAGGAAAACCCCAACCCAAATGGCTTAATTAAAAAAAAAATTATTTCACAAACTGCAAAGCCTAAGCAGGAAAGGCTTCATGGCTAGTTAATTCAATAACCAATCAATGAGTTCCTTCTCTCTTTTCACTTTGCCACCTTTCAGTAAAGCTTTCTTCATTTAGCAAGATGGTTACAGCATTGCACAGATGAACAGTATTGCACAGATGATACTGTCTGGGAAAGAGCTGCTTCTTCTGCTGTGTCTCTTCTCATCAAAGATGAAATCAGACCTCATTGGCCAGAACTATATCATATGTTCATGCCTCGACCAGTTGCTGGCAAAGGAAATGGAAATCTACTATTGGCTTAATCCGCTCTCCCGGATTTGAGGATGGGACCAGGCTCCCTTAAAAGGATGGCCAAATGAAAGTAAAGGAATGTCCGAGGATGGCAGTTGGGAAGTAAGCAGAGTTCTGCCCCAGGTCAGCGTCATGAGAGCACATCCTTGACAGCTGCACAGAGACCAGCCCTAGAAGGGCCCGGTTCCTCGTTTAATGCTCGGCTGTCCTGAAGTTCTTAATACATTTTGAACAAGAGGCCCTGAAAATTACATAGCCCATCTTAGCTGTGGCAAATCAAATCACTAAGCCAGTGGCTTGGCAGAGTTCTCTGTCATCTTTTTCTTTTCCATCTCTCCTTGGAGGAATGCAAAATAAAATTCTGCTGTGCAGAGGTGAAGCCAAACCAGGCAAAAGAAGGTGGAAGACAGTCACCACAAATGTAAGGAGGAAGCAGTCAGTAGAGATGCGAGCAGTTGGAAGGAGTAAAGAAAGGATGGAAGATGGAAAGTCGGAAGCAGGAAAAAACTTAGAAGAAGGTCAACCTCAGGGATGAGCCGGAACAGGTCAACTCAGCTCATTCTCAGGGGCTTATTACCAAAGCAGGGTGTGTTCTACAGGAATCGGCCAGGGCAAATGTTGTGATTAACTTTACAGCTGTTTAATGATCCTCATATTTGTTTATGTTTGTTTTTGTTTTTTAATCTCTCTTTCTTTTACTGTTTGCTTCCTTTTTCTTGCTTTTCCTTTTTTCTGCTGTCTCTCTGGTTTTCCTGTTAGGGGGCTGCTTCCTTCACGTCAGTTATAATCTCTTTCCCCTTTTCAAGAATAGTATCTACTGTTAGGTAAAAAGGGGCCACCTCACCCACATGTGCAAAGGCCTGGTGAGAACATGGGGCTTGAGCAGAACTATAGAATAAAACCCTCAGACCCAGCGCAGGCATGCAGCACATGTATCAATGCTGCTGTTCGTGGGGTTGACCCCACACCCAACCCCAATTTCACGAGTGGACATGTGGTATAAGCCTAGCCTCTTGGGAAAGCCCAGTCCTGCAGGCTCAGTGGTTATTTCAGAAATGGACACCTTATTTCGCCATTGCATTAAGTAAAATATAGCTCCAGGATATGCACAAGAGGAGCTGGGAAGGTGGTGCCCACTGTTTGCTGGAGTCCATGGACTGACAGGATGTAAGCCTGGAGCTGCTGGCTGCCACTTCCCTCATGACTTGGTCAGAAGCTGTCAGCGACGTGGTTAGCAGTGAGATCAGCAGAGCTGAGAAGTGGAGAGAGATCTCTAATGACAGGATTTGAGTGTCCGGGTTCAGATGAGCTTAAACTCTTACCCAGACTTTCAATTATGAGGACCAACAAATTTCCTTTTTGGTGTAAATTGATTTGGTTTCATCCGGTCACTTTTAATCTAATGAGATCTGACTGATGCATAGTGCTACTACCAGAAAATGTGTCATATTATTTTCAGCCACTTTTTAGGAAGAGTTGTGTTTTCAAGGAAATTTCATTTGCTATCTTTCCAACTGTTTAATATCGACTTAAGAAAAATAAGAGATAATGAGTGTGACCTGCTCTTGCACATGTGCTCTCTGACTGGCCAGGTCCAATCAGGTGCAGGGGATTCAGCCAATCAGAACTGAGCAGGATTTAATCATACTGGATTTCTTTGGAACTTCTAATATTGCTGACAATCCTTCCTTCTTAGAACAATCTTTTCCTTTGACACTTTGCCCCCTAAGGCCTCTAAGACACACCTTCTTTTGCTTATCTTTATTTTTCCCCAACTTATTCTTTCTTTTTGAGACTACTCTTCTCATTTCAGTGATTCTACGGAGTCATCTTAACCATTTCCATGGCTTTGACCTACAGCCTCCATACCAATGGGGTATTTATACACACACACACACACACACACACATATATATATATATATATATATATATATATATATATATATATATATATATATATATACACACACACATATATACATGTTACTGAGCCACAAAAAAGAATGAAATAATGTCATTTGCGGCAACATGGATGGACCTAGACATTATCATACTAAGTGAAGTAAGTCAGACAGCAAAAGACAAATACCATATGATATCACTTGTATGTGGAACCTAAAATATGACACAAATGAACTTTTTTACAAAACAGAAACAGACTCACAGTCATAGAAAATAAACTTTTGGTTACCAAAGAGGAAACGGGGTGGGCGAGGGATAAATCAGGAGTTTGGAATTAGCAGATACAAACTACTATATATAAAATAGATAAACAGCAATTTTCTACTGTATAGCACAGGGAACTATATTAAAAAAAAAAAAGAGCCAATTAAGTTACCCATTGGAAAGCAACTAAAGAGAGCTTGAGGAGGCCTTTCTGGAGGAAGGGGTTTCCTGAGCTTTCCCTGCAGAGGAAATCATTGCCATAGACATAGACATAGAAATCATCTCCCCATAGACAATGAAACAGAGACATCTGTGTCCAGGTCAGAGAGTGAGGAGCATTTAAGACAATGTCGGGTCTAATATGATCCATATCCTTCTGAGACTCTGAACTGAGAGAAGGCAGAGATGATAGGGAAGTTTTCACCCACCAAATTGTAATATAAATGGCATCTCCATCCACAGAGAGGCACTCACAGGATCAGACATGTTTATAGTTCATTCCGTTTCGTTCACTGGCACAGAAGAGAGTACATAATGCAGTCATTTTATCAAAAGGTTCTAATGTAAGAAATTACATGGTGAACATCCCTGAATTCCTATGAATGGAGTAATGGCTTCATGGAAGAAAGAGTTTCTAGAATTATGATGAATGGTGAAAGATTGAGACATTCTGTAAATGGGTACATATGTAAATTTTTAAAGTTACCTGAACTAAGGCATCTTGGTCTTTAAAATTTGTGGAGGGGCATTGTTTGTCCAAACATAGAAGTAATGTGCTGTATATCCAAGTGATTTTGGCAGTTACATTGTCAAATCTGGTCTAATTATTCTTTATTTTTCTTGGATTAAGGTGCACTTTTAATTTGCTCATTTTAAAAAGAATATGCTATAGAATAGACTTTTTCTCACATAAAAATGGCCTATTTTTCATTTGTGGGTTATTAGGAATGAGTCAAAGATGATATTTTAGTGAAAAACTTGAATACATTCATTAATTCATTGAAAATGATATTGTTTGATTTATGATGGTAAATACTAAAATACGGAGCTTATGTTTTATTAAAAGAGAAAATAACAACAATAAAAAATAAATAAGGCCATCTTTGAAAGTGGTAAATGCCCTAAAGGAAATAAATAAGATGGTATGAAAATACATACTAATAATGGTTAACATTTATCAAATACTTAACTATGTGCCAGCTTATCACATTCTTGACATGTAATCCTGTAATGCAGGTACTATTATTATCCCTGTTTTACGGATGAGAAAACTGAGGTTCATGGAGCTTAAATAATTTATCCAAAGTCACACAACTACAAAGTAACAAAGTGAGAATTTGAAGCAGATTCGTGTGTAACAGTGGGCTATGATATTTGAATCAATAGTCCTGCTGGAAACAACCAAAACACTTAAAAGAAACCTCTTCTTAAAATCATTAAAAAGATAAGACAGTTTTTGAAAAGACCAAGCATGGAGGGAAAATGAGAACTTTGGAAGGTAAGGGACACAGAAAGGAGGTGGGCAAAGAAACAGCTTTTGACCTGAAGTCATTTCCCAGTCTGGTTAAGTCAGAAGCTTCATTCTGATGGCCTTGTTGGACAAGGGAGATGACACAGTGGAGAATCTAGTAGAAGACCCTCCTTTCAATAAACTGGGAACCCTCCTCCAAAAGGCTGCACATTCAGGATAGGCACGAATCAGAAGGGAAACAGCCCAAAAGAAAATTAAAACCTCTGATTTAATTGTTATCTCAAGACTTAAACTTACAGTTTAAATGGAAATGCTCCCAGAAGCCTAGCAAAAGCAGAAAAAAATTCTCTGGAGTTGAGTACCTTCATCTGGGCCTCAAACTGTTTCCACAAATAATTTTCAAATATAGTGCTCTACATATGAAGAAAATGAGGAATATAAAGAAACTAGACTTACGACCCCAAAAGACTCCAGAGGCAGACAGTAAAAGAACTATGCTGACTTTGTTAAAATAAATAAAAGATAAGCTTGAAGACATCGGTAGGAAATAGAAAACTATTAAGTGGCTGCCTTGTAAAGAAGGAACTTAAGGTGGAAAATGGTAGAGACAACAATTAAAAGGCCATCGTAAGAGTCTGCACAAGGGTTATTATTTAAAGACTATGATGTATAGTTATCAACCAGAATAACGGACTTGTCTTGGCCACATCTTAACACTATATTCAAAGCTTAGATGAAGTTTTAAAACTATCTATCAAATCTGTGGGTAATGCGCAGTTAAGAACAAAGGAGACGACTTGAGGTGATTATTTAGTACCCAGGAAGATATCATCTTCTTGGTGTGAACAAATAAAATAAACTGAAATTAAGCAGAGTAAATGTAACATCGGAATGACAGGCCTTCATACAGCTCATATAAGACAAGAAAGAAAGATTTTCTTTGACAGTGAGTCCAAGATGAGTAAACAGTGATTTCAATAGTGGGTTTATTAATTACTGTAAGTGATGATACCACGTTTCTTTTACTACTTAAAGCAAACCTTAAAGTTAAGGTCAGTTATGGGCACCTTGCCGAGAAAATGAAGACAAAGGTGATGAGCGAGGACACAACACCGTATCATGTTAAGGGTTTTGGAAGAGCTGGGAATATTTAACATTGATAATCGAATCTTACTCCACCAATGTTTGCTGAACATTTTCTTTATGCCCAGGATTATAGGCACAGGAGATACAAGAAAACAGGATTGGTTCCCAGTCTCAGAAAGTTCATAGTTTCATTACAGTGTAAACAAGAATAGAAGATTAGAAATAAAAAGCATAGCTGTGTTAAAATCATTTAAGATTTATTTATGTGGAAGAAAAAATGGACGTGACACCTAGCTAAGAGTCAGGACCTATGAATCAAATATTTAACTTACTAAAATGAACTATTTCCTAAACATTATAATTTCCTCAAGATGGAATGGACTGTCATTTATAGTAGTGAGTTTTCTGTCATCTGGACCATTTAAACGTAAGCTAGACATGCACTTGGAGGAGATTCACAGTAGAATATAAAGTTGAACTGTGTGATTTTTAAAAAGATTCTTCACACCCTGGGAATCTATTATTCAATGTGTATTGGTTGTCTATCACTGACTAACAAATTACCACAAGCTTGGTGGCTTAAAACAATACACATTCATTATGTCACAGTTTCTGTAAGTCAGGGGTGGTTCAGCTGGGTTCTCTGCTTCCAGTCTCTTACAGGGCTACAACTAAGGTTTGCCCAGGGCTGGGGTCCCATGCGAATATTTGACTGAGAAAGGATCAAGTTATTGGCAAAATTTCAGTTCTTTGAGGGTTATTGGACTGAGGGCTGTTGGCCATAGGTCACCCTCATTTCCTTACCACGTGGACCTCTCCAACATGGGAACTTGTGTTATCAGAGTCTGGAAGGAGAGAAGACTCTCTCCTGTTGACAAGACAGGAGTCACTCTCTTATGTAACCTGATCATGGAAGTGACATTCCATCTTCTTTGCCATATTCTATTGGTTAGAAACAAATCATAGCTCCTTCTCACATTCAAGGCGAGGGGATTATACTCAGGCATAACTACCAGGAAGTGGGCATCTCTGGAGGCCAAGTCAGAAACTACCTGTGTTGCACTAGAATAAATAAAAGGTGTGTTTGAGGAGATAGAAAAATTGTGAGTCATCAAGTAAAGAATAAAGGGATTGAGAAATAGAAGTAAAAATCCAACCAGAATTTAGCAATCTATGATGTGACGTTCTTTAGGACAAAATCTGTTATGTTGGAAATTTTGCTCTGAACAGAGAGTTATAACTAATACCAAAAACTGACAAATGTATCACAAAAAGAAAGCCATACTCCATTCATATACAGATGAAATCTTAATACCAGCAAAGAGATCAATCAGTGTAGTAAAAGGACTATAACCACAATCAAGTAAAGTACTTCCCAGGCAGGCAAAGAAGTTTCAATGTTAGAAAATCTATTAAGATAATCAATCCTATGATTCAAAGAAGAATTCCAAACCATGACCATCTTCACATATGCAGAAAAGGGGGGGGGGTGGCATTTAATAAAATGAAACATTCAGTCCCAAATAAAAAATCTTGATAAAATAGGAATAAGAAAGATACCTTAATAAACGTTTTAAAGTGTTAGAAGAACAGTAGCTAGTGTGGTAGACTGGCCACTGACTGTCCGCATTCACAGCCTGCCTGTCTTCATGCCTTTTTAATATGACTCTGCCTCTCCCCCCATCAAGAGGTAGTGTCTACTTCTCACGTCTTGAATCTGAGTTGGCCTTTTGACTTGCTTAGGCTAACAGAACATGGCAGAGTGAGCCTGTGTCAGTTTTAAGTCTAGTCCCCAAGAACCCTTGCATGCTTCCACTTCCTCTCTGGCACCTCTGCCTCCAGCTTGAGCACAAACTCTGGCCAGCTGGCTGGAGGATGATAAATCATATGAGGGAGAGCCAAGAGGTGCCAGCCAAGCCCTGGAAGAAGAGTTACCACGCCATCACATGGCTGCATGTGGACACACGAGGGAGCCCAGGTGAGACCAGCCTAAACTGCCAGCTTGATTTGTGGTATTAGGAACTAAATAAATGGTTGTTTGAAACCATGAAGTTTTGAGGTCCTTTGTTATGCAACAGTAGCTCATTGATACAGCAAGCAAGTCCGTGAAAATCCTTAATTGACTGTCTTGGTTTTCGGAAGTGATAACTTCTGGCTACTTCATCCCTCCATTCAAAAGAATGGAAGGAAGGAAGAAGGCAGGGAGGAAAGGATGGAGGGAGAAGAAGGGAGTTCAGGTTACACCCAATTCACTATTACATTATATTTCTGAATGGTGACAAAGGGAAACATAATGAAATGTTTAATCTATATAGTTAAGAGCTTTTATTAGCGATTTTTAGATCAAACTTAGGATGGCTCCTCATCTCATGAAGTTATTTCTAAGAATGCTTTGATGTACTTAAAGGACAGTTGGCTTGGATGAGAATTTTAGCTAGTTTATCCTTTTTCCCTTACTCACAGCTTGAAAGTCAGATTAATGATAATTACTTGGGCTTCTTATTCATGTTTTGCTTTTGCCAAGATGATTCCTATAAGCTAAATCACGGTGGAGACAGAGAATTTCCAGAGACATAATATTGCCTTCATGTTTTGGTTCAAAATCCACCTACCTCAAACACGTTCTTATGAAAGTTGAGCACTTTTCCCCCTTGTTGTGCAATTAAATTATAACCCTCATATTTCCATGTCCTTTCGGAAATTTTCCAGCAAACGATGGCATTGGAAGCATAGTTTGGGGGATACTATCTCCTTGCTACTTACTGATTTTCATTTGTATTACATGTTACTCATTGTTATGCATTAAATACTACTTCTTTTCCTTTGCTGGTGCTCTGCAGGATTGGTTACAAAGTAAAATATAACTCAAATATTCAAGATTATCCTTTGAGGACTAGCTAGTTGTTCTAACTACTATATGCCATAAAAACAGACCTCTCGGGGAAAGGGTATAGCTCAGTGGTAGAGTGCATGGTTAGCATGCACGGTCCTGGGTTCAACCCCCAGCACCTCCATTAAAAATAAATAAATAAATAAATCTAATGATTCCCCCAAAAAGGGAAAAAAATTATTAAAAAAAAAACTTAAAAAAAATTAGAGCTCTAGCTTAGAGTGCAAAAAGCAATGTAACTCTGACAAAATTAAACAACCAAAGTCATGATTAAATAATCATTATGATCTCTAGACTTTTCTTGAGGAAGAAGCGATGGGCCTTGGGGATTCTTCATAGTCCTCATAATGTCCTTGAGTCCAACATAGTTGAAGGAGATGAGCAAATTGAATCTGTTTAGAATCTCTGGAACCGAGATCTTCCTCTAAATTTAATTCCAACTCTTGAGTCAAATCCTATAAATGAGTGAACCAAAGAGTCCTCAAGAGTAAACATTCTTCCCTCTTTATTTTTTCTTTCCTCTGAAGATCTATTTATTTTCCAACTACCTGAGTGCAAGATGGCTCTCCTGGCATAAAAGCTTTTAAAATTCTACCACTGCTTAGGATTTCTCTCATCTTAGGTCTTCTCTGTTTGCTACAGTCTTTTCCCGCTACTTATCTTATAGCAGGAGCAATTAGTATGATCATGACACTAGGCTCTATGACAGAGTTTATGGTCTTCCCTCCAGAAGAGAGATATTGAAGCTGTTCTTTGAAAAACATTACTTTAAAAGGTATTGTTACCTCTGTTATCATCAAGAAAGCTTTTTGGCAGCCTTTCCTTAAGAACTACGTTTGCAATCCCTCCTCTTTAATAGTAAAGAGAATTATGCTTTGGTGTCAAGTTCCAAGCTCAGTTTTCCTGCTTAGAAAATGAATGCACTCAAGCCAATAAACTGAATTCTGAAAAACTGTAAAAAAAATACATCCTTAATTGCTTGGCAATCAGAGACTCAGCTCTGGCAGGTTCTGATAGCGGGCTGGGAGGGCAATGAAGGTGCAAAGAGCTCTCAACACACTTTTCTTTTCCTCTCCTGTCATTGGAACACACACTTGCTTGGTCAAAAGCAGTACTACTGTTAACCCCAGGAGACAGAGGAGACTGTTTGCAGCAGATTCTTTTCACATGTACCCCTTCATCACTTTGTTTTTTGCTTGTTTCATTTTGTTACAAATATGCTCTCAAAATAGCTTGTAAATTGGGAATCATTTCACTAGCAAGATGGTTCTGCAGAAAACATAACACGATGTGAAATAATTTTCAACCTCTGGGACCAGCTTTCCTGACAATGATCCAGTTCCTCTTAATCATGCACTACTCACACCCAATCAGAGATCAACTCCTGTCAAGCTCTCCTCCATAAATTCCCCCACTCCTCTACAGTCTACAACCGTGATCCTAATTCACTTCCTTTCCTCTGTCCTCTGTTCTCTTACTTTGGGCTCTAATTTGGTCTCCCCATGTCCTGTGTTCCCCTTTCCTGTCCATTCTGATTCTAATCATCTTGAAGACCACTTCATTTTTCATCAATGACACGTTTAAAAGGCTTTTCTTGTTGTCCATTACCTACAGGATAAGATCCAAACCTCTTCTTTGGCATTCACAACACTCCTCCGTCTTGACACAGCTTCTCTCTCCCACTCCCTTCAGCCCTCCGCACTCTCACACATCCCATGGCAGTGTCAGCTTGATCACCTCCTTCTGTGCTGTGTCCACTCTTCTCTTTCCTGCCCCTCTGCCTCAGCACGTTCAGTTCCCTTTAACTGAAATATCTTTCTAAACACTGCTAGTGTAAAGGCTATCTTTCCTTCTCAGGTCAAATCTGATGCCTCCTTATTCACAAAATTTCCCTTATATCCCCATGTAAATGAGCCTGATCTAGCCCACTTCCCCAGCTTGAGTGGGATAAAGAACTACTGTTCCTTTCATTTTCATTTTACGTCAATCTGAGGCTCTACCTTAGAGAACAGCCTTCCCGTTGGAGAGCCCTCCCTCCATGGTAATTCCAGTAACCCTGAGGCAAGCTTTCTCAGTTCCTGTGGGTAATGTTAATTACTCTTATCTCCTGGAGGGGTTGGACACACAGAAAACCTGCTTTCTCAGCCAAGGGGCCCTTTCCTGTCACGCTCATTGCTCTCATTATCATACTAAGGTGTTGGGAAAACACCAAGACTCTGGTTATCCCTGTGCCACACTTCGTGTCCATTATTTGAGAATCTTCATCATCTTGGACATGTACTACCACCCAGATCTGGCAACTTACCAGCAGGCGCAACCCCTGTTCCCTGAAGAAATTCCCTTGGGCTACCTAGGATTGCACCACTGCTGTTGCCCTGACCATCATTCCCGCCACAGGGTGGGCAGAAGAAAAGCTTCTCTACTGGGAAGGCACGCAGAGCTGCCTTCATCCCCTGCCACCCAGAACGTCGCTGTTCTTCAGTCACTCGGTTCCTCAAGTCTACAGCAATGTATCCAAAGAGCCTTTGCCCAGGGCACTGTGAGCAGTGCCAGAATAGTGTGTTCTTGACGGATTTCCACCTCAGCCCCATGCTCTAGCTGGAGCCCTCCATCCCATGCCACCCCACCCCTGGCTGCCTGTCTTGCATCTCATTCCCATGACGAAGCTTCACGCCACTCTCCATTCAGTTAAATGTGCCTTCCAAGTAACCATCCAAGTCCTAAGGAGATGTGTTGGTTAAAATGCCCTTAGTTTTAATTATCAAAAAAAAAAAAAAAAAAAAAAGCCCAAAGATGAAAAAACAAGAAAAACCTCAAACTGGATTAAACAAGAATGAGATTTGCTGAATAACATAACTGGAAACTCAGAGGTAGGACAGGCTCAAGGATGAGTTAACCCTGTAGATCCGCCTGCTTCCTTGTGATTCTTAGCTCTGTCATCTTCCTCGTATTGACTTCATCCTCAGGCCTGGTAATGGGGTATCCTTAGAGGTCTGAGTCTCACATCTACACATGACAACATCCAGAGTAAGAGTTAGGGGGTCACTTCTGCAAGCATTCCTGGAGTAGTGGGCAAAAAAATTCCTGGGAGCCCCAGGAAGCCTCTCCTTAGTTCTCATTGGTCAAAATCCCATTCCTCAGCCAATCACTGGCAGGAGGAGCACGATTACCAATCCAGCTCACCCCACCATGAGTCACATGGGTTGCACAGGGCACTGGAACAAAAGTGGGGTCTGTTAGGAATGTCAGTAAAGAATGCTGAACAGGCATCCTCCAGAGAGAAATTTCACGCATGCCCCTTAATAGCTGCCTTCTTTCCAAACTGGAGATATGGAAAACATCTCATACATGTTGATTAAAATCTTAGACACTGCAATATTACTTATTTTTTAAGAAAGCTTTTAGAGTCTTACAAGCATCATATCAAGCAAAAGAAGACAGACACAAAAGAGAATACGCACTGTATCATTCCATTTATATGAAGTTCAGGCAACACTTTACTGTGTTAGAAATAAGAGGGGTTAATGACTGGAAAGGGGCATGAAGAGGAATTCTGAGGTAATGTTCTGTTTCTTGATTTCTGCTAGTTACAGCATGACTTTAAATTGTGATTCATCCAGGTGTCTGTATATGATTTATGCACTTTTTGAAATGCATGTTTTACTTCAATTAAAAAGGTAAAAATTACAAAATGAAACTATAGTGCGAAGTGTTGTGCAGGTATTACAGATACTGAGATAAACAAAATCTCTTCAAAATTCAAAGAAGTCATGATCGGAGGATTCATATAGGTCCATAATCCATTATTATACAGTGTTAGGAAACTTTCTATGATATGGGGCATCAAATCCAAGGTTGGGGAAGGCTATCCAAAGAGGATGACATGGAAGTGGAAACAAAAAAAATCTGTGGGTATGACTTTGCCTGGTGAGGGACGAAGGGCTGCTGTGACTGCAGAGATAACAGGCTACCTGAGACTAGGTTAGTCTGACCGGGTCTGAGTGTTTGAGAAGAGCAAACGTAAAAGCTGGAGAGGTCAACACAGGCCTTCTAGGTCACGTTAAGGAGGTAGACTTTATCCCATGGGCAAAGGAAAGATGGAAACATCTCTGATCCGTCACTCTCAGCACCCGGAGTGAAGGGACTTCGACTTGTGTGTCTAGGAGATTGGAAACAACCTCCATGAAGATGGTGAGAGGCCTCAGAGCTTGGCTGAAAGGAATGTGTGGGAAGCTAACTGGCCTACAAGACAGATGACCTAGAGTCTTGCCCCAGTTCTCCTACAATCTGTGCCCTTACGCTAGGGGGAACAGGGAAGGGAAAGAACACTTTCTGAATAGATCCACTCCTTAGGCTTAGGAATCTCTCCAGGCATAACAGAAAGTAGGCAAGTTCATCTCCCAGGACCAGAGGAGGATGAGTACGGAGGCCACTGTACAAACAAAGGCATCGAGGCACTAGGTGTGGTCATGCAAAGTGACCCAACTCAGAAGCAGGAGTGTGGTGAGGGGAGGATGCTGGATGAGTGAGAAGTAGCAGGATAGGAGTTGCAAAGGTATCTTAGGGCGGAGTTCAGTCCTGGAAGGATAGCAGACTAGTTCCTCTGAATGGCTCTCCACGATCACACTGCCAATTCCTTAAAACATTTTAAAAAGCATGCTTTTAAGAGAATTGCTCACCTCACAAGAAATCGAGAGAAATAGCTTAGGGCCAACTTATTCAAGTGATGGAGAGGATGATGAGGGAGACGGAAAATGCAGGTTTGTAAGGGAATTGGCCAGCTGAGTGACCTTCGAGAAGTCAGTTGGATCCTTTATCTCTCATTTTCCTTACGTGTGAAATGAGGGTGTGGGGCAAGGAGATCTCTAAGACCCCGGCTCTGATGCTCTCACTGTCTGGCAGCAGCGTGCTTTTCCTTCCAAGCCCCTCAATTCACACAACTAACATTTACCACTCAGATCTCCAAGAGGCAGAGAGGACCTTTGGAAAGATCATAGAATTTCCTTCTTCTATTCTTGTTGTCCTCTGGAAATGTAGACCCTAATAAATTATTCAGGACTTTAAAATTTTCTGGTAAAAATTAACATCAAGAATATTCAGCTTTTGTCACAAAGGTGCTTCATCTTTAAGAAGATTCATAGGAACGTTATAGGAGTGGTTACAAAAATTTCACATCATAATGATGGTTATGCAAGGATTCCAGCCCATACCACCCTCTGACTCAAAAACAAGAAGGTGTCCTGTCCCTGGGGCCCCTAGATTAGGCATTCAGAGATTTTTACTCCCTGACAGGCAGGGTCAACGCCCCTACTCAGCCCTGAAGTAGCTACGGAAGACAGACTTTCACCCTTCTGCACCCCAACAAGACTATGGGAGTAAAATCTCTGAGAGGCGAATGAGATAGGAAGGAAGGGGGCAGGGCACAGCCATTCCAGGAATGACACAGCAATTAACACCAAAGTGGCAGAAAATTTAACTCCCAACAGACCTTGAGGCCCAAAATAGTGGGAGATTTGACTTCCAGTAGACTTTGAGCTTCATTATGTGCTCATTGTAATATATTAGCATGGTGAATGGCACTCCCACCGGCACCATGACAGTTCTGAGACTAACTGTGCCAGGCCAAAAAGTGGGCAGTGGCTAAATTCCTGGGAATTCCCGCCCCTTCCCCAAAGTAGTTGGAATAATCCTCCCACGTGTTAGCATATGAAATTACAGACAGAGCTCATAAAAATTAACTCCCACACCTCGTGGCCACTCTCCCTTCTGAGTGAGATAGCCTGCACTCTGTCCATGGGTTATGTATCTTTCCGAATATATCAACGTTAACTCAAAAGAGACAAAAGAATATTCAGCTTGGTCAAAAGCAGCAGAGAAAAAGCAAATGCTATTTCATTTTTTAAAAATCTTAAATTTACCTCATATCAAGTAAATAATGTAAACAGTGACTTCCAGAGAGGGGAGGGGAAATCACTTACTCAGGACAATGTTTCGCTCTGTTCCATCAGTAGTTTTATAAGCAAAATTTCTAGCTTCAGGTATAGAAAAGTACTTAATGAATATTATCTTATGAAAATGATAATGTATTCACCTAAATGAGAAATTTGTGTGTTTTAACAGGCTTATACTAATGTAAGAGTGAGTGTAATGTTAAGAAGTCATTCTCTTAAAAAGATTTCTATTTCAGAGAAACAACATTCCGGGAAAACAGTGATTTAATTTTCTTTTTACATAAAAAAATACTTCACTTGAAAAAAGCACTCATTTGGTTATGCTTTTTTTTTTTTTTTGTTTCAAATAAATTATTTTTAGGTTTTAAAAGAGCCATTGAAAAGTTCTCTTTCAATAGGCTTCTCTCTTTCAGGAGGCTACTGTTGTTTCTCTTTGGGCTTACTATTTTTGCTTTGTTTCCAGACAAAAGGATTTATAAGCTTTTGTATTCGTGAAATCAGTGAGAAAAGACACAAACGCTCCTCAGCAGTACCTATGGAAATCTAATTTCAAACACGTGTATGCAAATTATTGGAAGAAAATAGGATGGAAGGAAAGAAGGGTGGAAGGGAAGGAAGGAGGGAGAAATCTATGATAAGGAAGAAAATATAAATTTTCATTAGCTAAATACATTTGCAAGTGCTGTGGGAAAATACTTATCCCTGCATCTTTCTCGCTCACCAGGCATGAAGTGTCATTAAGACCCTGTTATCACTTTTATTGTATCACTTTTTAAATTTATCCTATGCTTAAGTCTCTTCTGGGGGGAAATACACATTCTCATACAAGGTTTTGAAAATCACTCTGTAAGGAAATCTGTGAAAATCTATACAGTGTAACAGGAGGATGTGATTCAATGATTACTTGTCTTACCTACACCATAGGTAACATTTAGGGAAATATAAACCAACATCTTCCATTATTATAGGTAAGAATACTAATTTTCTTTCAGTGCTAAATAATATATTTCTTTCCAGTGGAATTAGCTTCTCTAAATGACAATAATTCATTCCCAGTCTTCCCCATTAGAAGAATTAGCAAACATGGTCAAATACTGAGGGAGAAAAGCAACCAAGTTAGGTCTTATTTGAAATATATTTAGTTTCCCTCAGTTCAACCCTCTTTATTTTACCACTTCACTGACTGACATGCACCATTGTGTTTTGGTATTAGTGCATTTCTACATACGTCTCAAGAAATAGCCATTGACTAAATGTCAGATTAATTTACTGTACCCTCCCTTCTTTGGCTGGGAAAATATGTCAAGATCTCCAGAGCAAAAACACATGACTTTTTTTTCCTCCCCCATCTTTTAATCTACATCAGCAAATGGGGAAGGAAGAAAGTTTTACACGCTATCCCTAAGTTGAAATCTCTGACAAAGGATAAAGACTGAAATGACAACTATGTTGTAAAGTTCTTACACGTTACTAAACAGCTGTAGTCAAAGAACTAGGAAGTTCCAGAATTGTGCTTTGCTAAATGCCACTGAAATTGAACTCAAGGACAGGATTATCCACAAATGATGAGGTCATCAATGAAACACGACTAGGCTTAAGTACAAATTTATGTACAAATAGGAATGAGAAAAGCATGAATTTGTTATACTATATCAATGAAACGCAGGCATGTTAAGCAGAAAAGTGATTCTCCCCATAGCAGAAACTGTCAATATAATTAATCAAATATGCTTATCTTCTTTCTGTTCCTGGCTTGACTTGTTATTTAAATATTATTGATTTTTTTTAACATTTTATATTTTTACATCGAATACTTCTGAAATATGTCTGGAAGCTCTTTGACTTCAGGAAAAATTGTCTTTCAGAAATATCTTCTTACAATGTCTTGCACTAGGTTGGTGTTCTATAAATATTGATTTGGATAATGAAATTAAACAAAAACTGATTTTAATCTGAGCAATTTGGTTTAAAAATTTTCTTCTACTTAGAAATAACACATGGTCAGTGCAGAAAATTTGGACAACACAGAAAAGCTAAAGGAAAATTTAAAAGTCATCACAAATTCTAAACACCTTGTCAACTTCAAAAATAAAATAGCAAGTTATTTTACTAGCAAAATGAGTTTATTTGGGAATGGTAGAGGAATTACAATTCAGGACATGCAAACTATGGCAAAGCATAGGTAAGTTCAGAGAACAAAGGAGAGGAATGTTATTTTTTAGAGAGAAAGGGGGAGTTGGGAGGGGCTGCTCTGAAATGCAAGTTCATTGGAGGAAAGTGGGAGTTTAGAGCGGTAACGGTTTGTCATTGGTTGAGTTGTTGCAGTTCTCATTGGCTGGGCTGTTGCTAGGCAAGGAAAAAAATCTTCCTTTCTCCTGCTAGGGTAGTAAGGTCAGCTTCTTCCTGCTCAGGGATGGGCAGTAAGCTGGGACAGAAGGTCCGTGCCTGAGGGTTCTCCCTTTAGGGTTTCTTAACTCCATTTTAAATGCGGTTTCCCTTTATTAATTTTCACAACCTTTTCCACATTCTTCTCCTGCCCCTAGAAATAGGTGAAAGTTTTTAGAGTCTGTTTTGTCGGTTTGTACGGGGAAAAAGTTTATATAGTTATATAGAAAGTTCAATGGCCCACAAATTTTACTTAATGTGTATCGTGAACTTTTTCCCATGTTAATATCTTCTACAATGTGACTTTTGTGCCAGCACAATATTCTATTGCATGAGATCACCATAGTTACTTTACCAAGATCTTACTGTTTCTAATTTTTTCATTATAAGTTATTCTACAGTGGCTATCCATGTTCATATAATAATCATATATGCATATAATATGATTAATTAATAATTAATCAAGTAATTGAGCTCTGATAAGAGAGGATTTATGATTTAAAAGAGACAAAGAATGGAATTAAATGGATTTGTATAATGTTGTATTATATATGTTACATTTTCATGTAGAATAATTACTAACCTTGATTTCTGATGTGGAAATAAGAAGTAAAATAATAAGATTTTACAGGAAAAAAAAGTATGCCTTGATAAAATGACTGATTTCTTTCTTTAGAGAGTAATGTGATTAGAGATAATCAAAGCCTTATATCATTTAACAATGGAACAAACAAAAGGCTTAGCATTTATTTTCTGCACCATTTTCCATATTTCAGTGAGTTACTAAAAAAAAATTAGAATTCTTGCTAATTCAGGAAAGTTTGAAGACAAATGCATTCTAGATAAATTATATAAGTGCTGAATGAATTGATACATGATCATTGCTAAATTTCAATCTTGACTTGTGTCACATGCAAAAATATATGTGGCTTTTTAAAAAAATATAAGATTCTAGATTATAATTACATACTTACTTAATTCTAAGACTGAGACCATCTATTACAGGTCAACATCAGGATGTTTTAAAGATAATTCTATCACCAACAAAGATAAATGAAAAAAACTCAGAAATAACTCAGGCTATGCCATTTAAAGGAATCAGTGCGTGAACTATTGACTTCTACTTCTTTTTATTGGTTATCCCTCCTGATAGCTGGTGACCTTTTTTGTTAATCCAGAAATTTTAATAGGAGATAAAACATCAGATTATTAATAAAGAAAGGCTTTAAGTGAAAGGATTATTACTAAGATTATCATTCTCTTATTCAATTTGATCCCTTGCACACAAAGTAGCTTTATACCTTAATATGGGCCAACAAATAAAAGAGTAATAAAAGAGAGTCACAAGAGTAAAAGACACAAAATGGATTTGGGCCATGGGCTGCAGAGATTCACCAAGAAGCTAGGCCTTCTGCACTGGAGAATTCACAATATTCTCAGAATTAAAATTTGAAGTCTAGCCTCATACATACAACCAGTTATTGCTTAAAAAGGACATTAAAGACTATCAAAGTTCTGAGAGGATGATGTTTAGATAAGATACATTTAAGAAGTGTCTACACTCACATCATCACCATCATTCCCACCCCCACCACCATTTTGTCGATTTACATCACTGCCTATAACAAAGGAATATTCTGGTCAAAAATAATTTCCCAAGCATTTATTGAGTGCTAGGTTGCTAGAACTCAAGAATGAAGAAACATAGTCCTCATCCTTAAGAGTAAAGTAACATCCTGAAGGGAGAGCGATTTGTAAAAACCGTCGTGGTTGCTCATAAATAACATACATTTAAATGTCTGTTTTTCATCACCGTTTAGAGTTAATCTATATGGTTACCCTTTCCCCAAAGAGGACACGACTCTTCACTTATTTCTTCGTGCCTCCATCCCCCACTGCTTTCCACGTTGTGATGGTCAGAGAGCATAAGAGCCCACTGTTATTCTCAGCCTTGATTTCATGTGATTAAATGAAATCAGCTCACTCAGCTGTACAAGTACAAGTAGAGGGATGGTGCAGCAGATTCATTTTGCCAAGTGAATATGAGGAAGGAAGAGGGGGCAAGGGAGTTGGAGGTATTATGCAGGGAGTGGTAATAATGACAGTCACAGAGTTTAAGTTAAGTAAGGGGGCATGGGGAACAGAGGGAAAGGGGTAGGATCAATGAATTCAAGATTCTGGAAAGACTGAAGTATTGCTAGGGTTGTGCTACTAGAGGGAATGAATGGCAAGCATCGGGGTAAGGCATGAAATGGAGATTATGGAGGGATTTTATGGACTGGTTATGACAAATTCTCGGGTCACAACATGGAGTGATGGCTGAGATAGAGTGTCGGGCAAGACAGAGAAAGGAATTCAAGAAACTGAGAGGCCAGAGTGTTGGAAATATCATCTCTATATATATTGAATCTTCAAAAATTAATACAGGGAAAGTGCTGGGGAGAGTGACAGTGAGTCAGGAGCTAAAATCATAGAGAAATTGGGAGTGGCTCAGGCATAGGTAGATGGTCCCACCAATGAAGTTAATCAGTAAGATCTTTTGATGACATCAGAGTCAAGCTGCAGAGAAATCTACCCTGATTGCAGGTCTATAAATACAAACGGTGTGGTAAATAGCCCCCACTTTCAAAGACTGCAGGGCAAAAAGCATCCTCAGAAGATAGCCAGGTTTTCTGTAAAGCCAGAAGCTGAAGGAAACTTTCAGAAAAGAAGTTGAAGATTAGCAGATTTTTCTTAGGATGGATCTTGAATTCCAGAAGGAACAGTGAAAGGGATTCAAGAATTTGGTGAAGGGTGTGTGGGAGATGGGGTGAGAAGAAGAAATGCACTGAGCTGATGGGAGAGGAGGGGCCACCTGGAATATGGAGTTTCTTGTGGTGAGTGACGTAAACATGTAGACAAAGGGCATAGTGAAGATAGTCCTGGTAGACTCAAGGCAGACAGTGGGGTCATGGGAAGGCTGTGTCTGTTAGGAGGCAGGGAAAGAAGATATTCAGGACTTTCAGTGTTCCTTCCTGACCTCAGCAGTTAGACATAAGGAGCCAGAGAAGCCCAATATCAGAGGTTGATGAGGGTGTGTGACCCAGGAGATGTGTCTTACTCAAAGTGTACTAGACTCACTCTGGACCCCTGCTGGTCAGGACTGCAGATGGGAATTTAATTGATTCCATACTCCTTAAGGGTAATTCCTTAGTACCTAAGTAAACGAGAAGTGAATATACACTTTGACTCAAATTTTTAGGAATTTTCCTGCAAAATACTCTCATGTAGCAATCAACTTAGAAACAAATTAAATAATGAATGGCCAAATCACATACAGTAAATTCACATTACAAAATAAGATAGATAGATTGCTGAGCAAAATTAAAATTTGCAGAACAGCAAGTATAGTATAATTTCATTTATACATTTTTAAAAGCAATATAAAAAGCTATACTTGTATGACATATAGAGCAAACACTTTTTTTATTGAAGTATAGTTGATTTACAATGTTCAGGTGTACAGCAAAGTGATATTTATATATTCTTTTTCCGAATGAATACTTTAAAGAACTTACTATGTGCAGCGCACTGTTCTATGTGTTTTATGTATTAACTCAGTCAGCTATGCATTATTATTAATTATTATTATTAATTATTATTATTATTATTATTATTACTACTACTACTACTACTACTACTACTACTACTACTACTACTACTATTGTTATTCTTGTGGTGACAAGGATAAGGAACCTGAGACACAGAGAGTCTAAGTAATTTGCCAAAGGCCCCCAAAATGTTAAGGAGTAAAGCTTGAATTTTCTCCCAAACAGCCTGGCTCCAAAGTCTGTGTTTTTAAATACATTAAACTGTCTATCAGGTATACAAGCATATAGAAAAAAGCCTGAAACAATATGCCCCTAACTCTTAATTGCAGTTATTTCTGAAAAGGAGAGTAAGGTTGAAGGTGGTGGAAGGTGAAAAAGATTATTAGTTCTTACTTTGAATAACTCATTTGCTTAAACTTCTAACAATTGGAATATATTCACTTGTGTAGTTTTTCACTTTTTATTCCCTCAAAAAAAGGTTGCTTTACGTTCCACCAGCGTTGTGTGCAAGTCTGCACCAGGGTTATATATAAGGACACAGTGGTGGAATTATTTAAAAGGGTGAAAGGAGAGTTATCAACTTGCCTTGAGGAAGGAAACTTCAAGGATGAGATTTTTTGAGTTTTAAAGGATGAAGAGTTTGTTAGGCAGATACTTACGGAAGGGCATATAATTGGTGCTCAATACATTTTTTTGAATGAATGTATTCTAGTCAAAGGGAACACATATACAAAGTCTCAAAGGGAAGGTAGCAGGAGATAAGGCTGGGAAGATAGTCAAGGGCCAGATCACCAAAGGTCTTACATGTTAAGTAAAAGATATTATCTGGAGGAAATGAGGAGACTTAGAAGGGTTTTGAGTGGTAGACATCTCACTGTTCTTTGCTTGTGGGTTTAATTTAGGCTCACCAGCCTATAGGTGCTTACTTCACATTAAACAGAAAGGGATAGAAGAAAAGGGTAGCGCTGCTGCTGCTGATGGGAGATTCTGGGACACAAAGTATGTGGACTCCGATCATGACTGTGCTGTATGATACACCAGTCTTATATTTTCTATATATAAGATCATTTAATTCATGGCCATATTGGTACTTTGGGATTTTTCATTTCTTTGGGTACTGCTGATTTTGTACTCAATTTTATATTTTGCATTTATATAAAAGTAGTTTTGAAACAGATCTCAACTCAAGGATAAGATCTTCTTATATGTTTTCACAAAAAAAGTCATTCTAATTAAACTACTCCATTTCGTTCCCTTAACGGTACTAATACATAAATCCTTAATACACTCTCATTATTATGAGCTTATTATTCCTCCTGAAATCAATTCATTTGTGGATATTGAGCTTTTGCCAAATTATCTCCAAAAGTGTCTTTGTTGAGGTTCTAATGGATTTGGCTAAAGTACACATAATATTTCCAGCCAAGGATGAGCTGATTATTTTTAAATAAGGTATTATTGGTGGCATAGCCTTTCAGTGCATTTTTGGTAAAAATCCACCTGTGATTCGCTAAGCTGACTTTACATGAAAATTAAAGCCATTATGGCAGGTTTGGGAGGCTGCCATCTTCTTTAGATGTGTGAGCCTCTCTCTCACTTGGGATTTCAGAATTTCAAGCTGCTAGCCAAACAGTTACTGCTAGCTGAGTAGAGAAAAATGTCCTCATAAAACAAACAAAACATCCTAAAGAAATGATTCCTATTTGTGGTTCAGAAGCCAAGACTAATGTCTAACTTCTAAGAGGGATATTTCATGTGCAGGAATTATTTGTTTGATACAGATACCAGCTCCTTCTATTATGATGCCTGGGCTCTGCCTTCACAGGGAGCCAACAAAGTCCCTTGGACAAAGCTCCCTTTCCAGGATAAACCAAATTTAAGCCAAGAGTCAAAGCTTCCAATTTCAAATTATATTTCAGACCATTCTCCTGTTTTGTAGTCACACCTAAATCTACTGTATACAAAAGTCTGTAATCTGTCTTCTTTCTGGTTTACAATAACATTGATCTTTATTAATTGCTCTTCGCCCCCATCACAAACTCACAATCATAAGACATTCTGACTGGGTTGTACCCAAGGCTCAAAATTTAAAAGCCCAAACTTTCAATGGAGACTTAATTGTCCTGATTTAATTTGTACAGGTCGGGTTGGACTTTTCCAGTTAGTCCTTGTAGTGCTGGTGTTGGACATCAGTGCTTCCCAGGAACCTTCATAGATATCACTTAACTTCCCCCTTGGGACACATATTCCATTGCTAAGAGATACAACAACCTTCCTCATAAGGGCAGTTACTCATAGATTTGACTCATTGATTAAGATACAAGCTACACAATTTCTTCCCCTGCATCTAAACATCTTCGAAAAAAAGATTTATTGCACTAAAAAGAATCTATGCAGACAGGAGGATCATTTTTAAAAACTGTTGACATAATAAAGCTATTAACGTATACATATGAACATTTAGCCAGGACAGTGCAGAGGGACTGAAGTATGATAAGGTAATCAGATTAGATGTCCTTTAAGCTATGTTTTAAATACATAGCGTTCATGATTTTCTAGACAGTATAATCTCCTCCCTTTACTTTATCCCTAAAGTGCTTAAAGATATTATATTGATTATAATATATCAAAAGTATTAATAATTGAGCTGTATATTTTATGTTGCTGTGTGAATATCTTGTAATTTTAATTTTTAATCAAAATTTGCATTAAAATGAGACCACTGAGCATCCATGTATGTAGATATTTCATACATTTTCAGGATAATTTATTCCAAGTGAACACAGGTAGAGAAAAGCAGAAAATTCTGAGTCATTTACTTCTCTTTGTTTTTGCTTTCTCTTAATGCTTTAGCCTAAGTTGAGTTTCAAGATAAAGGACTTACATTTGGTGATCAGAGAGAGTTAATGGGGTGGGAGAGGAGGAAGGTCTTGGCTTAAAGCAGTGGGAAACCTTGTCCTTTACATACCCAGAATGTTTAACTAAGGCCCATTTTCCCTTCCCTAAATCCATACCTGGTTAGACCTGGTTACATGTCACAAGGTCAAGTCTCTCTTCATCCATTGTTGGTGAATAAGATAATTATGCTTTTAAACACAACAAAGGACATTAACTGGTAATATGGAGACTAACAACTCTATCCTAATTCTATTACTGAACGATTCAGAACTTAGAATAGGATTGCATTTGCAACGTGTAAAAGGTGCACACGTAGCACAGAACAAATTGGACACTGAAGAGCTATACGATTAGGAAAAGGAGAGAGAATTACACTTGAGTATTTTAAATCACCATTTTTAATATGTTTGAAGGATTCACCCTACACAAAAATAATATAAATAAGAAACAATTTTAGCTCATTTCACTAATGGTGAAAATACTATGACTGGAAAAATTGAAAAACTCTACTTTCTCAAACTCCCTTTCTAACAGGTGACTTACAAAGACACATTTCTGCCAGCTTCCAGTACTTATTCCCCTCCCTCAAGGAAGGACAAATATAACTTTGAGGAACATGTCTTTAAATAGGTTTTGGAAGGGGGTGGGCAGGGATCACAGGGGTTGAGATGAGGCAGTTGTTCTTGCCCATGCCAAAAACAGAGGCGGGACAGACTTGACTTCTGCATGTACATGCAGACAGAAGTGGAGGGAGTGAGAGCCAGATCTTCACCCTCATCTCTCCTCGCATCTCCGAACACAGCAGCATTCGAAGTCTGGAGGAGCAGTGTTGGCTGAGGAGCAGTGCCCAGCCACTCCTCAGACTGTCAACACGAAGCTGTATCTTACTACGTAGAGGGTATTGACTTCCCTGGGTACTGATTTCACATAAGAAAAACTGCTATTAGCAAGCACAGAAAAATTAATTGGTAAATAATGTATTGAGTCCCAGTGGGAAGTTATTATATTCCCTTTCAGAACCTAATATCCTCTTGAAGATTTCTGCTTTGGGGAGAGCTGTGAATTTCTTCATCTGTAAAATATAACCTTTGTCAAGAACTACGAAGGGGCTGAGATGTTACACTATTGGCAAACTAACATGTCAGTCAGTCACAGTCTCATGGATGACGGCAGAAGGCACAAAACTCCCAGACCAGAAACGAAGGACAGCGATATTATTACTCACGGCAACAGCAGTAGCTGGAGTGTCAGCATTTGTGCCAGTTCCCTGAGTCCCCACTCCCACAAAGTGACAGGAAGAGGGCCAGATGATCTCTGGACGTGCAGTGCGTTGCACTACCTGAGAGGAAACCCCACTCTTCGGGAATCGAATCTTTCGTAACGATCAGTTAGCCTGCCTGACCTTTGCCCAGTGGGAGCGTTATCTTTATTCTACTGGACAGTCAACAAACCTGCTCTTTACTCCAGAGAGGGACACCTCTCTGCCTTCCAAAGCTATTTACCATACACACACCTTTGAAAAGATATTCCAGAACAAAGGCAGGCTTTGCCTCTGCCTGAGAAATGTATAGAAATGTGAGGCACTTGTGGGGCGTTGCCTTCCAACAATAATCAATTTCTGTCCCTTTTTTCTCAAGATTGAGACTCCACAGAACGTCTCTAGCTCTGCCTCTTTGCCCATTTCGACTCCCTCCTCAAACTGCGAGCCTTTCTTTGCAGTGCTGTGGGGAGATGCTGACGAGGGGGCGAGGGTGCGAATTGAAAACGTTCGGGAAGAGTAACTTTAGTGACCAGGAAGAATAATGTCAGAAACCCTGTAGGAAGTCCCCCCGGGCCGGATTGCTACTTGGCGGTCCCTCACTCCTCCCCATCCCTCTAAAAAGTATCTTCCTTTCGCTTCACTTTAATATGCAGCTAATAAGCCCACTAAATGGATATTCACTGCAGTTTTTGAAAAACACAAATCTCTCGGACGCTTAAGAACTCTGAGATATTCATACACATTAGCGTGAATTCATGAAGACATGTTCCCTTTCCTAGCCAGCTGGGACTGGCTGCCCTGAAGGAACAGCTGACTACAGGGGTAGAAGGGTGACTGTAAAGCCGGGCGCACGTTTTCTGTAGAGCCGGCAAGAGAGATAACATTGTGGGAGAAATCAAACCATCTGAAGGCACTGAGTCCAGAAGTGCCAGGGACGACAGGCACCAGAAAGCAGGAAAAGATGTGAGAGAAAGAGAAAGAAGAGATGCCAAAGAGGAACTTGGCTCATTCCCAGACTTCATTTGAAGTTGGCACTGTGCCCAAAGCAGAGGAAGTCCTCTTCTTCCTTCTCACACCTGGATTTTCATTCTATAAATATTTACCCAGTATTGGCTGCTGCAGCTGCCACTGCTACTATTACTAGTTACCATTTATTGAACACTCACTGTTTCCAGTTTTATGATTCCATGTGTGACAATGTCCAATAAGGCACCATCCCCGCCTTAAGTAGAGCTTACAGTCCAGTGGGGGAGACAGACAAGTAAGTCAACAGTTGTGCAATATAGTAAATACTGTTTTCTGAACACAATTATACCATTTAGTAAATGCTTTTATTGAGAGGGGCAACTAAGTCAGAATGGCAGGTCCTTGCCCAAGGACCCAGACTTCAGACCTCCATTGTTAGTTTTATCCTTCACAATAGTGAACTAATAGTTAATTCTTACACAGTACCTGCTAGGTTCCAGGCACAGTTTCCATGCAATTAATCTAGAATCTTTACAGCAATCCCATAAAATAGGTGCTGTGATTATAATCTTCATTTCACAGGGGAAAAACTGAAGCTCAGAGAGGTTAAGTAGCTTCCCTAATGTCACAGAGCAGCAGAGGTGGGATTTGACTCCAGGCCCTGCCCTGGAGTACATGTTCTTAGCTGCTTCCCTATACTGTCACTGAAACAAGTGTAAGTAAGCATTTGTGAGCTGTCCGGGAAATGTAACCATCACTCACAACTTATTTCTATGATAAAGTAAAGTTGGAGTTCCCAACTTGGGACTCATAAAGAAAATATCGAAACAGATGTTTTAAAGTAGGAAACTACCTGAGGCCTCCTGGTCCTGTAAGAGAGCTGCAAGCATTCGTGGACATCGTTAAGAGAACACTGGCAACCCTGCATAAAAGGCGCTAGAGCATCAACGATCACATCGTGCGTTCAGGGATCCTCCTCTTTCAAGTTCAATTGTTCTGATATGCAGCACTCCCATCTTACTAGTTTATGCTGCTCAGAAAAATTAATGACTCGTGTTTACTTTAAAAAGCAAAGAATCAAGGGTGGGGGGAGTGTAGTAGACCAGTGGTAGAGTGTGTGCTTAGCACGCATGACGTCTGGGGTTCAATCCCCAGTACCTCCATTAAATAAACAAACAAACAAACAAACAAACAAACAAACCAACCTAATCCCCCCCAAAACAAACAAAGAAAAAAAGTACTTAAAAAGCAAAGAATTAAGAGCATAAGGACAAGCCACAGACAGAGAAAATGCAGTAGTCCTCCATTGTCCTTGAACGATACATTCCAAGACCCCCACTGGATGCCTGAAACCATGAATAGTACCCAACCCTATATATTTATATACACTAAGTTTTTTCTTATACATACCAATCATAAAGTTTAATTATAAATTAAACTTTAATTAATCAGACACAGTAAGAAACTGACAACAATAACTAATAAAGCAGAACAATTATAACAACATACTGTGATAAAAGTTATGTAAATGTGGTCTCTCTCTTAAAATAGCTTATTGTACAAATTTAATGCCTTTTTCATCTTAACTAAGCACTTACCACATGTGATGACTATAACTTTTGCAGTCTGAAGTGCAACAGAAAAACTAGCATCAATTTTTTTTCTTTCCTCACGATTTCATGGATAGAGGATTCGTTCTTACCGTATGTAATCTTAGCAAACTCAGCATACGATTTTTTTCCTTTCCTTAAGGCAAGAACTTTTGGCTTTATAGTTTCTCTTTGGCATATCCAAATTTCCAGCATCACTACCCTTGTGCTTTGGGGCCACTATCAAGTTACATAAGGGTGACTTGAACGCAATACAAGTACTGTGATACCACTATAGTGGACCTAATAACTGAGACGGCTATTAAGTGACAAACGGAATACGCTGGATAAAAGGATGAGTCACATCCTGAGGAGGATGGTGTGAGATTTCACCACGCTACTCAGAAAAACGAACAATGTCAAGTTTATGAATTGTTTGTTTTCTGGAATTTTCTGTTTAATATTTTCAAACTATGGAAAATTGAACTGTGGTTAAGAGGGAGCTGCTGTATTTGCAAAAAACATATCTGATAAAGGACCGTTATCCAAAATATACAAAGAACTCTTAAAACTCAACCATAAGAAAACAACCAGATTAAAAATGGGCCAAAGATCTCCACAGACACCTTACCAAAGTCACACAGATGGCAAACAAGCATACGAAAAGATGCTCCGTATTATACCTCATCAGGGAAATTCAAATTATAACAACAACGAGATACCACTACACATCTATTAGAACAGCCAAAATTCAGACCACTGACAACACCAAATGCTGGTGAGGACATGGAACAACAGGAACTCTATTTCAATGCTGGTGGAAATGCAAAATGGTACAGTCATTCAGAAAGACAGTTTGAAGGTTCTCATGAAACTAAACATACTTTTACTATATCCAATAATCATACTCCTTGGTATTTACCCAAAGGAGTTGAAAACTTATGTCTATACAAAAACCTGCACACAGATATTTATAGCAGCTTTATTCATAATTGCCAAAATTTGGAAGCAACCAAGATGTCCTTCAGTAGGTGAATCAATAAATAAACTGTACTGCATTCAGATAATGGAATATTATTCAGTGCTAAAAAGAAATGAACTATCAAGCCATGAAAGGACATGATGGAAATGTAAATACCTATCACTGATTGAAAAAAGCCAGTCTGAAAAGGCTGTATAATTCCAACTGTATGACATTCTGGAAAAGGCAAAACTATAGAGACAATAAAAAGATCAGCGGTTGCCAGGGGTTAGGCGGGAGGGTGGGATGAATAGGCAAAGCACAGAGGATTTTAGAGTGGTGAAACTACTCTGTGGGATGGAATATGTCATTATAAATTTGTCCAAACCCATAGAATGGACAACACCAAAAGTGAACTATAATGTAAACTATGGACCCTGTGTGATAAAAATATGTCAACGTAGGTTCATCAGTGGTAGCAGATGTACTGCTCTGGGGGGGATGTTGATAATGGGGAAGGTTATGCCTGCGTCAGGGTCAGGGGTATATGGGAACTCTCCATACCTTGCCCTCATTTCTGCTGTGAATCTAAAACTGCTCTAAAAACAAAAGTCTAATTTTTTAAAGCAAAGCAAAATCCACTTATAAAAGAACTTTTATTCTTAAAGATGAAAAAAATGTGCACTGTTTGGAACATTATACCTGCTTCCATGCTCTTGCTCCCTTGAGAAAACTGCTAAGTCTAACCTTCATCCTAGGGTGCAAGAATTACTGTTCAACAGTATCTTCTTATTAGGTGTGTTACAGACAGCCCTGGAGGAAAAGAGAGAGAGAAGACAGAGAGACAGAGAACAGAGCCTTCCACCGTGTGTGAAACAGGATTTAAAGAAGGTATAGCATTTCTTAGAGACTTAGGAGGAACTTGGAATCCATCTTCTGTTACTATGTTTTACAAATCGCTCTTATTTAATTTGGACTTATCATGAAAGTTATGTTTCTCTTATGCCTCAGTGGCCACACACCTCTACTTGAAAATAACCTGCCTCAACAATTGGATTTACTGAATATTGAATATTGATTTTGTTGTTGTTATTCCCCAAAGGAGTAATGGATTTTGAATGTATGTTAGGCAAACACTTATTTCACGAATACATAGACAGCCAACAACATATATGCAGTGATAGACCCTCTTTTACAAAAGAAGAAAAAACCAAAGCCGGCTTATGCCAAGGTGGTCCATGTTTCCTCTCTCTTCTAAGAATCTACTTTCTTTTAGATTTCTTCTCCTCTGGGTTTTCATTAATCTCATAGATGCACTTCTTAAGAATAAAAATGGGGGGGAGGTATAGCTCAGTGGTAGAGTACATGCTTAGCATGCACAAGGTCCTGTGTTCAATTACCTCCATTAAAAAAAAAAAAAAGAATAAAAATGTTAGCAGACTCTGGATGGAACAGTTTTCTAAGCCCAGGAGAGAGTCTGTGTTATGGGCTGACCTGTGCTTCCCTCCCCCAATTCATATGCTGAAGTCCTAATCACCAGTACCTCAGAATGTGACTGTATTTGAAGATACCATCTTTAAAGAAGTAAAAGAAGTAATTGGCTAAAAAAGAGGTCATTATGTGGGCTGTAATCTAATCTGACTGGTGTCCTTATCAGAAGAGATGAGGACACAGACACCGAGGGAAGACCAAATGAAGACTCCAGAGAAGACAGTCAAGGAGAGAGGCCTCAGAAGAAACCAACCCTGCCGACATCTTGATCTCAGACTTCCAGCCCCCAGAGTTGTCAGAAAACAAATTTCTGTTGTTTAAGCCATCCAGTCTGTGATCCTTTGTTCCAGCAGCCCTAGCAAACTCATATGGTATCGAAGAGTAAACCCTCGTGACTCTGGCACTCCTCTGTTCTCTATTCCCCATCCAGAGCCTCATAAAAGCAGTTCATATGCCTGTAAACATAATATAAAGAACCCGTAGACTTCCTGAATTCATTCAGCAAACATGTATTGCGCTTGTCCTGCACACCAGGCACTGAGCTAAATGCAAAGACAAAAAGATAAACTCCCAAGTAGCTCAAAATAAATAAGACCCCAAACTATCCTAAGGAATTCACAGTCTCAAAAGGAAACAGACCCGTGAAGAGTTCATGTCAATGCTGTGACTAGTGGTAAGATTGTGGTATACACAGAGTGCCTCGGGTGAGGACCAACGGCTGTGGGAAATACACTGGCACACAGGAGGGGTATCAGATTGGAGGCACATCTAATGTAGGTCTTTAGGAAAAAGTAAAAGTGTGCAGGGTGGATGAGGGGAGAGAGATGCTTCAGTGAAAGGAATACCACAGACCAAGGCTGTGAAATGGGAGAGTGGCTGGAATGCCAAGGGATGAATGAGAAGTTCAGGGTAAGTGGAGTTAGGATGAATATGAAGGAGGATGGGAGGAGAGACTGAAGAATTAGGGTCAGACCACAAAGGGCCAGGCATGCCAAATTTGGATTTTAACCTGAAAGCAGTGGGAAGCCACCAGAGATTTTTACAGTGAAAAATCATGATCAGACTTGCTCTGAGCATGGTCTCTCTAGTAGTGTGGAGGATGAAGTGGTGTGGGGAGAGGGGGGGCTACAGAAAGACTAGACGGCAGGGAGGATCATGGGAGCCTGAAATGAAACAGGAGTTTTGGAGTGGGAAAAGCAGACCTGCTTTAGAGATAGTTCAAAGGTGGAATTGAAGGGGTCTGCAAACTTGCATTGTGAGGATTTTAACACTTCTATATGTACTGGTATGGGAAAAGTGCTTCCAACTGTAAAACACTAATATTACTTATTTGTTTTTTCTGTACCAGATATGTAAATAAACAGCATTGCTTCCTTAAACATACAGACTTTATCATCTTAATAAAACACACAGTGTATTATTTACTTTTTAAGACTGTAGTTCAAAACAGCTAATTTTCCTTGTTTTTTGTTTAAATTCGAGAAGAACTGCTCTTCAAAAATATAGTATAATTGAATACAGTTAAAAATGAGTATCTTATTTTATTTCATTGTAGCATATCTGGTATTTTTGTGATTCTTCCAAGTTGAACTTGCTGGAAAGCGATTCATCTGAAGCAACAGAAAGCTTTGGAAAATACACTCACCTAATTCTAACGAGTTTTTTCACTACCTCGAATAGTTTACGCAGTCTCTAAGCCTCAGTGTTCTTATTTCTCAAACAAGAGATAAATACTTTGATCCCTAAAACTTCTTCTGACTAAAATTCCATGAGTCTATTTCTCCCAGAAGAAATATTGCTCTTGAATTTTAAAATGCAATTTTTAAGTTTTAAAAGAGATACTTTAAATTTTGCTGGAAAATATGTCTTTAAAAAAGTACATAAATCTTGTTAGTCGCTTTGGGGATTCATAAAAAATAACCCCTAAAGCACCAAGCATGATTAAAACATCACCATTCTTGGGGTACAAAAACTCAGGGGAACGTACTTAAACCTCTGTGGGTTCAGCTAAATCAACACGACGAACAAATGATGCTTTTGAAACATCAAACAACAAATGAAACAAATATAAAGTTACATAGGATAAATACGAATGCAGGAAAATGAACAAGCCAGGCGATTTCCATTTCCCCTCGTTAGGAAACTTGTATCTGTAAATGGAAAAGGGCTCTTTTGGAAGAGGAGTGGGAGGACGGAGAGGGAAGTTTCTCTGATTTCCTTACTCCCTACCTGCTGGTTTGTCTGATTCCCTCTCCAGCTCTCACTGTCTGATAAGGAATTGATTCTTCCACTCCTCTCCCCCTCCCTCCCTCCCTCTCTTTCCTTCACCCTGAGTAACGGTACTGTCCTAGCAAGTGATGCTGTCGGAGACAGGAGACGGGCACCGAGGAGGCATCGCCCTCGCCGCCGCGGGGCGGGAGAGCCTTTCCCAGCACCAGCTCCCGGCTCGGCCCCGGGCTCCCTCCTCGCAGCCACGGGCGCAGCAGCTGCCCCCACGGTTTGATGGTGGGCGGCGGCGGCGACTCTGCTTTGGTTCCCGCCTCTAACTGCTCGGTCTCGGGCCGCACGGTTCGGTCTTCCTGCCTCTCGGCCCGGGCCCGCCCGGGACTGCAGGAGCCGCGGGAAGTGGGGAAGGGGCGCAGCGGGGAGACCGCGCGGCGGCGGCGGCGGCGGCGGCGGAGGCCAGCAGCCGGCATCCCGGCGCTGGGGCCGCGGCCGGCGCGATGTCCACCAAGGTCAGGAAGTGCAAGGAGCAAGCGAGGGTGACCTTCCCCGCGCCGGAGGAGGAGGAGGAGGAGGGCGAGGACCAAGGCGCGGAGCCGCAGCGCCGCCGGCGGGGCTGGAGGGGCGTCAACGGGGGGCTGGAGCCGCGCTTGGCGCCCTTGCAGCGGGAACCTCACGGCTACTGCCCGCCGCCCAGCTCCCCGGGGCCCGACATGTGAGTACACGGCCGGCCGCGGCCCCTCGCCTCGAGAGGACAGGGCTGGGGCGGGTAGGCTCGCCCCCGGCCGTCCCGTAATGTATCCCGGACCCCCAGAGCCCACCCTCCACGACAGTTATATTCAGGGCGACTTGAGGGTAGACCTAGGCCGGGGTCTCGCCCCCTTGGTCCTGCTTTGTGGAGGGACTTGGGGGGCCACCGAAGGCGTGGCAGGGGTCTGTGCCGGCTCGAGCCTCGAGCGCTCGGAACAGCCCCGCCGACTGACACGACGGATGCCAAACAAGCTTTCTAGTAAGCGGACGCCTGCTCTCCTATAACCAAGGAGCCGCGCACCGCTACCCCATAGTCGGAGGACCCCGCGGATAAAAGGACCCCGGGGTCCCCGAGCTTACCCCGGGAGGTCAATGAAGGGGAAGGTGTGCTTAGACCCAGGCGCGCACTCGAATCCCGACCTCCTCCGCGGCGTCCAGCGTGGCCCCACCCTGGGAACCCGAGTCGCCTCAGACGCTCCGGGCCGTCGAGAATGAGAAGGGAGGGGACCGTGTGCGATACCGAGTGTGGGCTGAAGGTTTGCCCTGTCGCCTCTTTTCCCGACGGTCCATTTACAGTCGGGGGGAAAACTGGAGCCGAAGCCCCAGCGGGTCTCTCGGGGAGAGAGTGGGCGCGGGGCGGCCTCCGGAACTTGGTTGTAGTTCCCAGGCGGCTGAGGGTCAGTAGCTGTTTCTTTTTTAAAGGAAGGTAGAGGTCGGCGCTTTAATGTGTGAGGAAGAGCAACTTTTTCTTAATTTCCAGATCTTGGAAGTAGCCTTTAACCAGCTGCGAGACGCAGAGAGATGAAAAAGAGGGTGGTTAGTTGTATAGGGGTGCATGCTCTTTATTTCTTTTGTCACGTACCTTGGGCGTGTCGCGAAGTTTACTGTCTTTATTTTAGGAAGAACGCACGGATAGGTAGAGGACTTGGGGCCAGTCTTGGCGGGCGGCACTCACCGCCTGGGCCGGGTAACTAATTTTCCCGGGAAGGGACGGAGGTTCTGCAGCGCCCCCTGCTGCCCACGTGCTGTGCATAGCCCGCGTGCGAGACCTCTGGGGCGACCCCGAACCAACCTGATCTCGTGCTGCTTATCTGGCTCAGAGCCCGCACCTGGCTCGGCCGGACTTGCTTACAGAAAACAGAAATCAGTGTCCGGGAGTAGATCGCCTAGGGAAGGTCTCTGATTGAAAATGAGCAACGCATGCAGACGAGGTTCAATTACTGCTGAAGATTAGCCTGGAGTGGAACAGGCCCAGGAAATGGAGGGAAGGTATGTCCTTTGGGATTAAAGCGCGGCTAGCTCTCTTCCCGCCTCACCTAAGGTTTTAAACAGATTGTCCATTTTTCCGTTTGCCAGTTTGGTTTTTTTGAATTTCTTAATTCTTTTATTGATTTGTTTTTTTGTTTTATCTTAAATCCCCACTAAAAGGGACACCAGAGCATTCTTATCTGAGGAAGTAGGGCGAAGCAGAGGTTCCACACTTTGCTTTTTGAAGCTTGAGGTCAATTACACAAAGCATTGGGACAAATTCTATTGTAGACTTGCTGTCTAACTGGTAATAGAACGAACATTTTTCCTATCTGCCGACTTTACAAAATTCAACAGGTAAATGTAGCGTACTTATTTTGTGAAGCGACCTAGAAGACCCAGTCATTTGGAGGAGACACATGTTAATAAATGTTCCTTCTGGAAGCAGGGCAGCAAGCTCTTCATGTTTCTTTGCGTCCTGTCACTTGGTAGCCTTAGAGACGCACTTAATATCTGTAGCACAGATTAGCTCTTTATTCCATCTTTGAGTGGAATATGGTCACAGTTTAATAGCCCAGAAAGTGAACATACACTCCTAGGATGGAAATGGAGAAGGATACCCAGTTTACCAAAGCCCCAGGGTCGTTTTCAGTAGGCAGAACAGAACAGCCGAATTTAACATTCAGCAAGATGAATCCCACTTTTAAACCACAAAGATTCCTTAGCAGAACCCTGTTGCTCATTTCACTGCTCCATGTTCTAGTATTCCATTCAGAAATTTTAAACAGACTAGCTTAGGAAGGAAGTGTCATCTGCTTTAGCACTAACAAGACTTTTTTTTTTTAATCCTTTGCTAGAACTCTTAATTCAACCATTGATTCAAACCAAGACTTCCTTTTTCCCAATTGTTTTGCAAACCTAGGACCAAGAAGTATGTTACTGGCAAGATGAATTTATTCTTGAAGTTTTTGGTTATTAAATATGATTGATGAACTCCAAAAGCATTTGAAGGGCATTCTTGTGAATTTTCATTCAAAGACATTTCTTAAGCATTTACATGTGCCAAGTGCAGACTAGGAACAACAAGCCATAAAGACAAGTATGACAACTTTACTACACTTGAGGACTTTTAAGTCTCATAAGGGAGAGGTTGAAATGAAACTGGGCATGATCAATTGTACTATTAGTTAGAATACATTTGTGCATAAATACATACATCAAGGATAGAACTATGAAAAGTCAAATGCAAAGGAGAAATGGGCAACATAATGTTGTGGAGAAATCAAGAAAACCTTATGAGCCTTAAAAGATAAATAGGATAGGAAGCAGAGACGGAGTGGATAATTAATCCAAGCCCCCCTGCTTCCAAAATGCCACACATGTCCAGAGAATATTAACTGAGTTTTGTTGGAACACAGAGCATGTGTAGGAGAGCAGTGAGATTTAGCTGGATGTGTTAGTTTGGGGAATTAATGTAGAGGATCTTGTGTGTCAACGGAGGCGGTAGGGAGCCATCGATTGTTTCATAGCAGCAATAGTTTGATCAAAGCCACTCTGCGAACAGGATGGATTGAAATGGCAGTTGGCAGAATATGAATAAATAAATCAGGGGGCTATCGTAGCTGTCCAGGCTAAGATTAGGATCTGTAATAGTGTAGGACTGATGGGGTGGAATGGAGAGGGAACACACAGATGGAATCTATGGGAATTTGCAACTCCTATCCATGAGGGTTTTAAAGAGAAAGCAGGATCAGAGATGACTTGGTAATTTTGATGTAGATGACTAAGGTCATGAGGTCATTGTTGAAAAGAAAATAATAAAGAGGAGGATCTGATTTTTCAGCCAGTTCTGACTGAAGTGTCAAGCAGGAAGATGAAATGCAAGTTTGAAGCTTGGGAGAATGTGACAGTCTACTGTCTACTGGCATTGTTAGTGAGTTGTATGAGTTTATGATACTATCCCAGGGAGGAATGTGAAGAGAGATACGAAGAGGGGCTGGCTAGTTTTCTGAGGGAATTTTTTTTGTTTGTTTAGAGGGCAGAAAGAAAGAGGAGCAAGCAAAGGACACAGAAAAAGGTGAAGGAGCAGGTGGTACTTAGACAAGAATGCCTAGAGAGAATTTCAATAAAAGGAAAGAATTGACCCAGAATTGGCAAATACTCGGTAAATCAAGAGAGAAACTCACAGGGGAGGGTTTAGCTTAGTAGTAGATTGTGTGCTTAGCATACACAAGGGCTGGGATTTAATCCCCAGGACCTCCATTAAAAATAAATAAGTAAATAAAAACCTAATTACCTCCCTCCCCCAAAGTGGGGAAAAAATGTAAGAGACAAACTTGCGAGTTTGCTTTTAGTAAGAAGAATCAATCCTTTGTATGTATTAACACACATGAACAAAATCATTAGATTTCTCAGCTGTTATCTTTAGGAGAGAAAGGCTTCTGGAAGAGTGTATTTTGTTTAGTTTTTCTTGTGCTGCCAAAAATTTGTCATAATAAAAGCAGTAATTTGTGTTTACGTAATACCTCATGCTGTCATTTATACAAATTAACTTGAGTTACACCTCTTTAAAGCAGGTTTTGTCATTTGGCAAATGAGAAAATTGGTACACAGTGATGTCAAGTCAATTTCTAAAGGTTATTTGGCAAATCAATAATAGAGCTTCTGTAGTCAATATAGTGTTATTAACTATAGTCCCCATGCTCTACAATAAATCTCTATAGATTTATTCATCCTATGTAACTGTAACTGTGTACCCTTTGACCAGCATCTCCTCATTTCCCCCCACCTCTCAGCCTCTGGTAACTACAGTTCTACTCTGCGTCTTATGTATTTGACTTTGTTAGATTCCATGTATAAGTGAGATCATGAAGTTTTTTTTCTTTCTGTGTCTGGCTTATTTCACTTAGCCTAATGTCTTCCAGGTTCCTTCATATTGTCACAAATGGCAAGATCTCCTTTGTGAAGGCTGAATAATATTACATTGTATACACACACACACACACACATGGTTTCTTTTTCTATTCATCAGTAGGTGACACAAGTTTTTTCCGTATATTGGCTGTTTGCTAAGAGAGTAGGTTTCAGGTTCTCTCATTGCACATACACACAAAAGGTAACTATGTGAGGAGATGGACAGTTAATTACCTTGACTGTAATAATCATTTCACTATGTGCAGTTGACCCTTGAACAATGCAGGGGTTAGGGGTGCCGACTCCCCTGCACTGTCGAAAATCCCTGTTTAACTTTTGACTCCCCTAAACTTAATTACTAGTAGCCTACTGTTGATCAGAGCCTTGCCAATAGCATAAATAGTTGATTAACACATATTTCGTATGTTATATGTATCATATATTGTATCCTTCAATAAAGTAAGCCAAAGAACATGTTATTAAGAAAATCCTAAGGAAGAGAAAACACATTCACAGTATTGTACTGTATTTATTGATACCATAGGCTTATGTCATCTGTTACAAAAGGACTCATCTGTCACAAAAGGATTCATGTGTCTGTCAGTATCTACATCAGTATCGTATTGTATGATACAAAACACTGTAGGTATTATACATATGGCTAACACTAGACATCAAAAATGAAAAAATAATGTGAAAAATTCATAATTTTTTGCAGGTATAATGTACATGCATTGATAACAAAGAAGTAGCAATATGATTGCTTTATGGTAGCCTGGTGTAATCCATACGGTTGCTTCACTAGCCTAGAAACTAATGAATGAACCATTATAAAATTTTTACAGCACACAGTATTACCATGCCATATTCATAATACAGTATTGGAAACATTACTACTTTTTCTTTAAAACCAATTACCTGTGATGCTAGATTGATAGACAGTTTCTCCAGCTGAGAGAGAGAGGCAGGCATACTAAATAGTAATGTAATTCTTTGAAAACAAAGTTATAAAACAGTAAGAAAACTAACATTACTATTATTAAATTTATTTTAAGTATATTATTTAATTATTTAAATATATTTAATTACTTAAATATATTATTATTAAATATCACTCATCTCATGGCTATGCAAAGATAGACTAGTATCTCTATATATTTTATTCATTTGTGACATGCCTAACTTTTTCTTAGTATTTTCAATGTTTCTAGGCTACATGGTTTGTCTGTGAGTTTTTTCAAATTGTTGTAAATCTCTAAAAGTCTTTCCAATATATTTATTTTAAAAATATGTGTACAGGTGAACCCACACAATTCAAAGCAGTGTTGTTCAAAGATCAACTGTATATGTATATCAAATCGTCATATTGTATACTATAAACATATACAATTTCTATTTTGAAAATTATGTAAAATAAAGCCGCAGAGTGACTTGATGATTAAAAAAATAGAGCTTTTGTTGCTCAACTTTGTATGACAAGGGATCTGAATTTGAGTACACAGTGCCTTGCATGCCAGATTTTCTAGCTGGATGTTAGTTTCTGTGGTGCTGGCCTTGTGTAGATGTTCCAGTCTAGGCTTAGCTTGGCTGTGGGACTGAGAACACGTTGCACGTGTTGGATTGGATTTCAGGTTAGAAGCAGCACTTCTCTCCCGTGGCTGGAGTAGAAATCAGAGATTTGCCAAGTCACTGTTGAATCTTCAGGGATAGGAATTTGAACTTCAAGGATTAAAGTCAGACTATCATTATTAAGGAAGAGGCAGGTTTCTCCATAGTTATAATTTTCAAGAATAGCACAGCACAGCATTAGACTTGAGACCTTTAATCATCAGATACTTTGAATTATATTTTTAGTTTATCCCCTAGAGTAGTAATTTTACTATGTACAATGTAGAGTTGTCATGTTGGTTTGTTGTAAATTATTTTCGTATAATATTGAAATAATGCATGAATATAGTTTTAAAACTTAGTGCTAAAAAAAGGTTTACAAGAACAACAAGAAGCTCATGGCAGTTCCCTGGTTCCCTCCCCTTTTCTTCCTGTTCTCTATTTCACTCCACTTTCAACTCCTTTCGGTATTGCTACTTTGTTTTTCATGTATTTTAGATGTCATCAGTAGTCTTAAGTAAGAATTTTCACTCACTTATACCTTTCAGTCTCCCCGATCCTACACCACATGGTTTATCACAGTTTTGGGGTAATATCTTCCTTAACGTCTTCCTTATTATGATCATGTAACTGTCACTCACTGCTAAGTCAAGTTGTGTAGTATGATTACGTTTCTTTTCTTTTATGGTTAGTTGTTTTTCTTAGAGAAAATATTTGTCCCATCTTGTTCTTGCCTCTTTAGCTAAATCTTTTACAGTCTCTGACTGCGTGTGTTTTCCTGAAGACATCTCTTCCAAACCTTCTGACTTCCCTTGTTTGTGGACTTTAACTCCCCTCGCCCTCCCCATGAATGATCTCTTCATTAGTGCTGTTCTGAAATGTCAAGATATGGGTCTTGAAATGCCTTGATATGGGTCTTTTTTTCATTCCATGAATTGGACATTTGGTAAACCCTTTGGTGAACCCTCTCATTATTTAAAGCTTATGCCCTTTGATTCTGGGAAGCTCTCTTGTATTATTTCTTTAATTTTTCCTACCTGCTATTTTCATTCTTCTTTCTGGAATTCCAACTATTTGGATGTTGGGTTTCCTGATCTGATACTCTAGTTTTTGTATCTGTACTATGGTGTTTTCCAGTGGTTGTTTTTTCTGTTCTTCTTTCTGAGGTATTTCCTCAAATATATTTTCTGACTCTTTCACTAAATTTTTTCAATTTTATCTATTATATTTTTCATCTCTAAAACTTTGTTTTAGTCTTATGAGTATTCCTTTGTTATAACATTCTTTCTTATTTCAGAGATACAGTATTTTTAAAAAATTTCTCAGGGAAGGAAGGATTAGAGGATAGTACACCTGGCTGCTGGTATTCTGGAACTAGCCAGGGACCCCCTGTTCTTAGTTCATACCCTCCCCTGGACCTGGTATCCCCACATTTAGAGAATCTTTTTAGTTTCCCCAGAGATTTTGTTTCCTGTATTTCTTATAGGGAGGTGAGAGTGTTGTCACTTGGTCATATCGGCTGGGGGTTAGTGATCCAGCGGGAGGGTTACTACCTACTTCTTATACAAAATTTCAGCCAATTCCTCCATTTTAGGCTCCTGCCTCATCTCTACTTTCTGAGACTTCTTCTGCCTTCAGTTTCTGAGCCTTTTCTAGTATTGGGTAGATTAGCCTGCTTTTTGTCACAGGCACTCTGGTTGGACCTTCTTTCTTTCTGTTAAGTCCTTCACCATTCTTCCAACTCATCTCCTTTTTGTACATTGTGGAGTGGGGTTACACATGTCTCCTGGTTTTGTGGAAGATGAAATTTGTGTTCTTTGTTCTCTGTGTTGTTTAGGTGGGTAATTTTGGAGAGGTGAAGGGGTGAGAAAGGCCTTTATTCCATCATCTTGAAACAGAACATCCCTACAATTCTGTTTTAGGTGTTCATTTAAGTCCAAATGATGACAGTATTATTAATAGAACCAAGATTGCAGACGGAAGAATATTCTTAATTATGATTGATCCTAATAGGCAAATGGAATTGACAGTAATCTATTCAGTGTGATTTTGGAGGAGGGGGAGCAATTAGATATATTTATTTATTTAATGGAGGTACTGGGGATTGAACCCAGGACCTCATGCATGCTACATATGCACTCTACCACTGAGCTATACCCTCCTCCTATACAGTGTGATTTGAGGATCATCTGACACCCTCCACCTAAAATTATCTTAGTACCATACTTCCTAAATTTAACTCATATAGAATATTTTGAAGAAGAATAGAATGTTTGAGTTTATCTAGTCTAGAATGTTCTTTTACAAGTTGATAAACTGAAGCTGAAGGTTGCCATTGAATTCACAGCAGCTGCGGGACATCTGAAATCTCCATATTCCTAGAACTGCAGTGTTTACACTGTGGCCCCTTTTGGGTTAAGCATTTCTTTCTTCAACGAAATTTTAAATGCATTTACTCCTAGGAGGAGCAACACAGGAGACTACTAATTATTACTAACTCATTTATGAGATTCAATTAATTCATCATTTCAATTTGACTACTGATGGGAGATCAGCTTGAGAAAGTTTGAGCTAAGTAGGAGGACTAAGAATGGGGGGAAAGAGAAAAGGACATCTCAAGGCACAACTGTCCCCCTGCCAAATACCATTTACAGCTTTCTATTTTTTAATATCGAAGAGGTGAAAGGATCCTAGACATCATCAGAGGACTGGGTTAGAATTTTAGAGGTTTTTAATTACTGTGCTAGGATAGCAAAGGTCTGTCTGTTGTGTTCTCTCCTTCTCTCTAAAACTCCACAAGAAATGTAATGGGAGGAAGACAGCTTTTTACAGAGCTCTCTGCTCTTAATAGGAAGACTTTCAACTTCCTCGCCAGAGATCGAGATCGACCCCCTTCAGGTGATCAACACTGCACAGTGTTGTTCTGGCAGGGGAGCCAGATTAGTGGCCTGTTCAGGGTGAATACAGAGGAATCTGGCCCCATATAGAAGGTCTGGTAGTTGAGAACTACGGGTGGACAACTTCACACTTGTGCATTAGGGGCCCAGCAGTGACTTTATGAGAATATTTAGGATTGTTATAGCATTTTGTCTTTAGCGTCTAGAGCAGAGATGTTTCTCTTCACTTATCTAGTCAAAAAAATTCCTCTATTCAAAAGAAAACTCCCCTCTTTTCTTTGCACTATTCAAATAAGAGGTGACAACATGGATTTGGTCCTGGACCTTTTTTAAAATGAGATTTAAATGTCCATAAGCGTGTGACCTGTTAAGGAAAGAGCATGTCAGTACTAAACACTGTACAGCAGTTTTGCATTTCTAAATACATTTTGTCAAATAGGACTGATGCATATGGATTCTCTGTTGAAAAGCAGGTCACAGGGTGATGAGATGGGAGCAAGCATCTGAAAACCTCAGACTTCTGACTTGAATATGGATGATACTGATAGAAACCCAGATCCTTTTTCTTCTAATAATATTAGAGATTTATATATATTTATATAATTGATAGTGACTAATGTATTTTAAAAGCCAAATGTGAACTTATCTTGGGTCAGTAGAGGTTTTTGATTTTATTATTGAGTTCATTTGTCTCAGTTCTTGTTCAGTTATAGACTGAATTTGTATTTCACTTGTAATGTCATTGTCTCTAATCTTCCTGGAATAATAGAAATTAGTTGTAGAAAATATTGTTTAATAAATGATTTTCTTTTTGAAGATAAGCTTAATTATTATTATAAAAGCTTATTTTAAAATTTTTATTAAAGTGAAGTTGATTTACAATGTTAGTTTTAGGTATAAAGTAAAGTGATTCGGTTGTACATATACATACATATATATTTTTCTCTTCAGATTCTTTTCCATTATATGTTATTACAAAAAATTTAATATAGTTCCTTGTGCTATGGAATAGGTCCTTGTTGTTTATCTATTTTATATATGGTAATGTGTGCCTGTTAATCCCCAACCCCAAATTTATCCCTTTTCACCCTATCCCTTTTGGTAACCATAGTTTGTTTACTACGTCCATGAGTCTGTTTTTGGTTTGTAAATAGCTTGTAAAAAGCGTATTAATTCTATGATTTATCCTCTGTTTGCCCTCAGATTTTCCTGATAAAACGTAACTTTATGTAAGACCAAAGTCAAGAGATGTTAAGATTCATCGATTTCTTTGCATGGTGTAACTAAGAATCGATGAATGTGATTAAGCATAAATCTGCTTCAAAAGAAGAATGATTGTTTACATTACTTTAATTTCTGATAATTAATTTATATTAAAGTATTCATGACATTACTCCCAGTTCCCCTCCATCACTACTTCCACACATTATATGTGACCAAGGGTATTCATTAATCTGAAGAGGAAAAGTGTCTGTTCCCTAGGTCTTCAGTCTTAACAGTTTAAGGACACATGCATCTGTGCCTCCAACAGATGAATCTTCATCAGTCATGTACTAAAAGCCAGGCATACAGAGATACAAAGAGACAGCTTCTGCTCTTATGTATGTTACAGTATTGTTGAGGAAACAGGCACGCAAGCAGACAATTACAAAGCAATACAACAGTCAGTTCAGTGGTGTTACACACAAAATGCAGTTCCTGGAAACAGAAACATCTACGTTCTAGAAGACATTTGCTTCAATGCCTTTTGGGGCATATTCGTCAAGAACTCATGCCATCAATGGTTAGGGGTGCTCACCTCTGCTCTCGGTGGACTTCTAGAGGGAGCAACACACTGTTACATGGCTCTTTTGCTTTTCTGGCCTTAATGCTGAAGGGTCTGGCTGCGCTTTCGTGTGAGGGGTGACAGGGAAAGCGACAGAGAACGGGGACCGGAGCTTCCCTCCAACAACAGCTTCTTGTCTTCGACTTAGTCATTAGGGCAGATACCAAAATTAGCAACTGTCTAATAGATTTATTAAAATGATACATGGAGAATTCTGAATATAACACTGGCCATCAGAAACTCTCAGGGAATTAATTACTGTGGAGACCCAAATCTCTCTCTAGACTTGTGGGTGCTGGAATCGCTACATTTTAATTTTTTTCTCATATGGGAATCTTTAGACATGAAAATGATGCCTTCCTGTTTCTAAAATGGAGCGCCTTATCTTGCTGGTTTGGCTGCTGCCATGACAATGTGTTGCTGAGCAGCGCGCGGTGTCGGTAGATGCAGGCTCGCGGCAGGCCGTGTGGGACGTCCCCGCTACACTAGACAGTCGAGCTGATTGGACCACCTTTCTCTAACTTGCACGCTGGTGCGCTTAGGGACTCCTGACATTCTGAGTGTCCCCCCACTGTACTTCTCCTCCACAAATACACAGATTAAGGGATTTTCGAAATGTGTGGTTTTGATGACATTGTTGAGGCTGTTTGTAAGAAGCCCTTTGCTCTCTCCAAGCGCACTCACACGTAGGCATAGCGGGTAGCTATCGGATGTCTCCAGAGGCAGCCGCTTTGACTGACAGGTGCCTGTTTGCCAGGGGAACTGTGGGGTTTGTCTATTTTTTGACTTATCATCTCTGACTTTCTTGTTCTTTGTCAGTGCCTGCTGCTTCCCACCTTCATTAAACTTCCAATTATCACCAGCCCCGATATGGTAACTATCATGGTGGTTGCTCTCACACACCTCTTCCCCCTCCTCTGTGCTTTTCTCACTCCTTACCTTCTGCTTTCTTGCCCTTCACAGAAGGGCAGACTGGATCCTAGCCGGTGGGCACGTTCACTTTCTTCAGCGTGGTAAACTGATTAGACAAAACAATTTGGGTGTTATTCTCATTGCTTTGACTCACATCTACGGTGGTGGTGTTTTGCTTGCTTGCTAGATGAATTGAGTAGCTGTTTAATTCTTCACCTCATTTAAATAAAAGATTTGAGGTGACTTCTTTAATAATGTTCATTTGTTGCTGACTTTTAAACAGCTTGTGATTCAATCCAAAGAGCCATTTTAGTGTTTTTAAGAGAACCAAAATATTCCAACATATAAGCTAAGCATATATTTTAATAATGCTATTTTGACTTGCAACTTGTTATTCATTTTTTTTTTATTCCCTAGCAACAGCATGGTAAAGTAGAGAGACCCTTGGAGAGAACCTCTGAGCTCTCATTTTCTGATTGTCTACCTTTCAGTGACCTTAAGGAAGTTAACATTCTGACTGAGTCACTTTGTAGATTAGCATCAATTGACAAGTATTTTTGAACTATATTAGGCACTAGCTAAGAAGTATAAAAATTAAGATAGGAAGCATGGAACATTTATCCTCAATCAAATTTAAAGGGCATGGATATCACAGGAGACAATAGTCAAGGAGACAAAAATCAAGGAGCGGGGGGGGGGAGAAATGTATAGATTTATGGGCGGATGCAATATTACAAAAGCTTAGGCTGAAGTAGTCAGGAGTGGTTTCAGAAGGGGTCAAAAGACAATATTTCAGAATGAACAGAACCCTGCTGGTCTTCTAGTTATGACCTGTGAAGCTCTGCCTTGTTTACAGAGGTGTAACGTAAGGTGGACCACAGAAAGTAGGGAGGATTTGCATTGGTGAAGGGCCAGAATAAGGGTATGCCCAGGGATGAAAACAAAAAGGACCATCCCAGAGGCAGGTGTAGCAGGGTCAAGAAGCCAGAAAAGCTTGGATGGGCAGCAAGCTCCTGAACTGGTCTTTCTCCTGAACCTCCTGCCCACTGACGAGGAGAGAAAATAATCGACCAGTGTTCAATCTGTGATTTAAATTAGTTTTTTTTTTAAATCTGCTTTATTTTTTGCTTGCTAAACAGACAGTTGTTCTCATTCAACAAGGGAATTAAGCAATCAATAAATTAAGCAATTAAGTTAATTAAGCAATTAAGTAATTATGTGAGTTAATAGGGAAGGAAGGTTGCCCTACATTATCGCAGGGATTTGGTCAACTAGGACAGTGTCTCCCTGTGCGGCAAGCTGGTGTCTAAGGGACTTTGCTTGCTGATTCTTCCCCCCAATCTCTAAAAGGGGTCAGAGTCTCTTTATGGTTTGCATGTCCACTCCCATTTCACTCTAGAGAGATGCTATGAGGTCAATTTCACTGATCTTAGCCTGATACTATAAAGTAAATTTTCTTTTTAAGAAATACTTTTTCATTTGGATAAAATGGCTTGGGCTCTTGGAAAGCTGCCCCTTCCCCTGCTCTTCTCTGTAACATTGGGGCATTGGGGGAGGAGAGCATATGTGTCCCCTGAGGGTGGGGGGGGGAAGGGTGATGTTCTCTTAACAATTCTGGCCTCTGGGCAATATGCATTGCCTATGTGGGTTTGCTTGTTAATGGCAATAGCTTGATCTTGGCTGACTTGCCTTTGTCACCCAGACGTGCCCCCTGGCATATTTAGTTTCAGCTCAGTTCCCACAAGCTACGGAGCTGGGTGCCTGCAACATCCTCTCTCCAGCTCACAGCACCAGTGGTCATCTCTAGTTCTGGTGCAGGCTCCCTGGCTCTCAGGGCAGGGTTCACACTACATGAGAGCAGAGGATGGCTTGAGAAAGCCCATACCATTCCCTGCTTAACCAGGCTGGGCTGCTTCAGATCTACAAATCAAGCAAGTGGGCCAAGAATCCCCCCTCAGTGTTCCTCACCTTATTGGATTCACATCTTGACTTTTACTTCCCTTCTGTTGTTTCTTTCTTCTCACAGGATGGGAGGCATGACGGCACTGCTGTCAAAAGTGGGAGAGCTACCCTGTCTGTGGATGAGGGAGCTCAGCGATCAGGGTGCTTCAGAAGTAGAGAAATAAATTCTTCCTCAAGACAATTCCCCTTTTCCCAAATTCTGCTTGCAAAAATCCCATTTTTCTTGCAAAAAGCTGAAAATTACCTTGATCTTTCTCTTTATGCTCCTCCTCTAAAATTTATCTCCTCCATTTTCCCCCTTAACACACCTACCCAACTCTATACAGCATTCCTCACCCCTGAGGCTGCAAGATGTACTGAGTTAACCAGGGCCAAGATCTCGTATTTGGAAAGGCAAAAGAGAAAAGCATGTTGCTAACTTTTCAAAAAAATATCCTTGATAGCGTAGGAATACCCTTGATAGTACAGAAATAAGCAGAATAATATGTTTATAGGGCAGTGAAGAGTGAATCTGAGGAGCAAGGAAAAGAAGGTTGGTCAGGAAGGGTGGGGCAGGCTGCCAACATCCTTGGAAATCAGCTGGAGGAGCCTAGTACTGTTTTGCTTTTAAGAGAAGTGTGACAGTAAAAGCAGAGTTGAAGAAGCACAGGCTGCTGGGGATGGCCGTTGGGTAGCAAATCTGGAGCAGCAGGAAGCCCTGGAAAGAATAGGAGTCAGACAGCCCCTGGGTTGAATCCCAGTTCTGAATTGTACTATGTGGGTCTCCTTGGGCTCTGTCCTTTGAGTTCACTTTTCTTGTTTCTGAAACAGAAAATAATACTTGCTTCATAGCAGTGTTATGAGAATTAAATATGATAGTGCATGAAAAACGTACATATATACCAGGTACGCAGTAAAGTTTGGTTGCCTCCTCTTGTGCCATCTCTGCTGGAAAGCTGTTGTAATAACCCTGCCACGATGTGTTAAAGATCTGGGGGAGAGTGTTGACAATAAGAATTGGAAGGAAGGTGGTCCAGTATAGGAAACATTCCAAAGGAGAAGCTTCAGAACCTTGTGACTGACAGGGTCAAGACAGTGAGTCACAGATGACCTTGAAATTGCTGAGCCTGAATAACTAGCCTGAGATACAAGTGTTGCGGGGTTTGGGGGGAATGTAGGGAGTGCTGATTTAAGGGAGAATGTGAGTTGGGACATTTCAGAGTGACCAGAGGGCAGATAGTTGTACATGTGGGACCTGAAGTCAAGTGACAGGATGAGGCCCGGGAGAAGATTTGGGAACTCAGTTGGACATTTATTGAGCATGTACTCCCTAGGGAGCATTGGGTAATGACAAGTAAAGCATGACTGTACCGTCCAGGAATGTGGGCAGTGGTGGACATAGAAGGGGCAATTTATTCATACTCTATTAAAAAAAAAGAATTTAGAAACCATAAAATAGGCTTAAGACACATGGAATATAGGATAACTGATTTAAAATCTATGTGAGAAATTACTTAGGAGGAGGGGAAAGACTGTGCCAGAAATCTGGGATAGACTAGTGATGGTAGTTGAGCATTTTTAGATCTAAGCCAAATTCCTGGATACCCTGGGCCACAAAAAAAGGTGAGGGTTAAATAGTTCATATTGTTAGATCAAGGGAAGCAAACTCATCTGGAGAGACAGTCTTCTTGATACACAATTCTAGGATGATGTTAGCACTTGAATCCTCATAAAAGGTACAAGAGATGCTATAATGGAAACACTTCTTTAATCCTTTAAAAGCAGTTTTGAAAGAAACATAGTAACCCTTTAAAAATATCAATCCTTGATAAAAGAAAGGGCGTGACATTAAATGGTCACTAGTGAAGGCATTTTGCAGGCTTCTTATTAACTGTGATTCGGGGAAGTAGCCTCCTGGAGATGAGATTTGAAGTGGTAATAAAGCATGGAAAACCTAAACGAAGGTAAGGCTGCTTGTCCTCTAGCCAACACTGCTCAAACCCATTATTCCAACTTTGCTTTTGGCAGGGCCAGTGTGACAAGTGTCTAAAGGCCTACTAATTTGGGCTCATTGACCCAGGATATGTCCATTGCTTTTATATGGGAGATGCTCAGCCTTCAGCGTGCATAGGAATTGCAAAGGATGCTCATTCAAAATACATATTCCAGGGCCCCATCCCTGAGAGATTCTGATTTAGTTCATCTAGAATGGAGCCCAGAAATCTGGATTTTTAACAGGTACTCCAAGTGATCTTGAGGCAGGTGGTCCTCAAGTTACGCTTAGAGAAACACTGTTAGAAGTCAGAGGAGTTGATGGCAAAGTTATGAAAACTGAGGAGTGTTGCTTGTATTTCTGCCTCTGAATAGAATGGAGCAAAAGGATTGCCTCCGGGTACACTAAAATATTTCTTTTTATCTGCTTAAGTGTTTGGATAAGTACTGAGAACCCAAAGTTTGTTTCATAAAGCATGAAAAAATTTTTCTTTGCCTTAAGATGTGTGTTCAGTGTCTTACTCAGCTCGGGCTGTCATAACAAAGGACCACAGACTGGGTGGCTTAAACAACGAAAACATATTTTCTCACAGTTCTGGAAGCTAGAAGTTGGAGATCAAGGTGCCAGCATCATCAGGTTCTAGTGAACGCTCGGTCCCTGGCTTGCAGACAGTTGCCTTCTCTCTGCTTTCTCTTCTTACAAGGGCACTGATTCCATCATAAGGGCTCTACCCTTATAACCTCATCTAACCCCAATTACTTCCCAAAGGCCCCATCTCCATCTACTATATTGGGTGTTAGAGCTTCAACATATGGATTTGTGCATGGACACAGTTCAGTCCATAGCAGTCAGATACTACCGGCCATCCATATCAGCCATGAAGGAGATTGCACATGGCACTTGTAGAGCAATTGATTTAGGTCAGTGGTATTCCAATGCTTTTACCAGGAAGAAGGCTCTACCTAAAGTACCCTTGCAGTTCTGAATGAGTTGACTCATTGGATGGGGATCTACAGGTAAGAAAAGATCTGGCAAAATGATTTTAGTTTTAGCATCATTAAAGTTGAGCATCCTTTCCCATTCACCCTCACTCCTTCCTTATTTCTCATGTTGGAAGAGATGCATTGTCAAGACCAGCTGAGATTTAGGCCATGTTTATGCATTGTGGATGAATTGAATGTGACTCATACCATTTTATCAGTCCAGATTAATGAAGTTTATCTTGATACTGTAAGGAAAATTTTAAAAAAAAGACTCTTCTTATGTGGATTCACCATGAAGACAAGCAGCATGGTCAATGCTTTTATTCTGAAATAGCAGTATAATTTGTTCTAATTAAGAAATCTGACTTTACACTTAACTCAGTGTTAGAATCTTTTCAAGACAAAATCAAAATGACTCATGTGACTTGCGTTGTATAGTACTAATCCCACATTTCAGCTTGAATACACAAAATGAAGGTATAGTTTCCAAAAGAAGAAGAAATTCTAAGAAAAAACTTTAAAATACTAAAAAATGCAAAGAAGAAATTCAGGAAAGAGTAATTTTCTAATATTTTGAGATCACATTCTTTTGGAGGAAAAGGTGATGTTTTTATAAGTGATTTTCTTTGTACGTAGCAATCTTAGATAAAAATCCCTATTCCATTAAGATGTGACACTTTAATAATGAGTTTATTTCCCCAAAGATAACTCATCTGAGATTCATTGGAATTCTGCAGATATGTATATTCTGCATATATATTCTCTACTTATAGATAATGTCAGTATATCATCAGTGGTTAAGCACAAAATTCATCATATGGAAATTATACCCAATTGAACAGTACCAATGTGCAGCTTAGTAGCAATTAAGCTACTTATATAACAAGTGAGTACTCACTTATTATAATAAGAATATTTTAAAGATTTTTTAAAAACTCTTGTCACAGCGTTCGGTCTTAAAACAAAGTTCTCTTCTATACAGTCCAGTGAATACTATTTCCCAGTTCTTGTTTACCTAAAAATCGTCATTATACCAACAAAGACACGCACACAACACATGCTTCCACCCAACCTTGCACCTCCTAGTCTCCCACACACAGCACACACTTTACACACTTCACTCTGCACACAACTCTACACACCACACCTATTAATAATAGTCAAGACACATGGCCTTTGTTTAGCTTCAGAAAGATTATGATGTAATGGTTGCCAATATGTACCTATATTTTTAAAAATTTTTGTCAGCTAAGGGATTACAATTTTTTAAAATTTAAAGATGATTTTATTTTTTAATAAAAATACTCAAACTATGGTTAAAACTATTCAAAATGTATAAAAGGGTATAAGTGAAAAGTAAAAATCTCCTTCCTCTGTGACTCCTCAGTCTCACTCCCCAGAGCCCCAAGTACAAATACAATGAAAAGCTTCTTATATTGCTTTCTAGAAATTTCTACATATACATGTGTATCTGTACATATATGTATGGCTATGTATTCATAGAAATGTGTGTGTATGTATGAATACTAAATTTAATTTTTAAAAGTTGATCACCTACACTAGTTGAGCAGTTAGAATGGGGGCTAGTCACAGCACTCCCTGTCCTTGGACAAGTTAACAAGCTTGTGTGAGGACTTCTTTGGTTTCCTGACCCCTGTAGGTTTGCTGGCCATGCCTTGGTCTCTATCTGGGAGACCTCTGCCTGTGGCTTCAGTGCTTCTCTCTTAGTTTGGGGCCCACAGGGCTGAGAACTGAGTGGGCACTGGTAACCACCTCTGAGTCCTCCTGCTAGAGATGTCCCTACTGTCCACGCCCAGACCCCCGGGGAGGCCAGTGTCCTCTCTAGTTAGTTTTGAACCCCTGACTATGTGAATATCCTTCTGTCAATGGTAGAAGTTATTTCTGGAATATATATTATAGAAGGAAAGCTCTCCCCACCCCAGCCTTTCACTTTCAATTTGTAACTTTTATTTGTTCTTATTCAAAAGTCAGTAATGTGAAAAGAGCTTAACTGGTACCTTTGGTTTAACTCATGCAAAAACCAAAAATCACATTTTTTTAAGGGAAGTTATCTTAAGCATTTCAGTCAGCAAGAATGTTAGAACTGGGTAAAGATGCAGATGTGTACTTATAATAATAACCACTGAAATAATAAAAATAATCTATTAAAAATTATATTGTTTATCTAGCATCATTTTTCAGAGACTCAGAATTTTAAAAAAGCTTTTTATTCATGAGCTCACAAGGAAAATCTGGAGCCCTTTATAAATTTCCATTTTACACTTGGGATAAGGAGGCCCAGGGAAATGAAATTATTTACCCAGCATCACAGAAATTAAAATGTGAACTCAAATTGCTGTACACATCAATTAATGACATGACTTTCATAATGCAGCTAAATCTCAGCTAACATGGTTGGTGTTAGGATTTCAGTGTACACTATTCTGGATGTACAGTTGCTTTATTCACAAAGTAATACTAGTGCTTTTTAAACCATAAATCATACCATCTTCTTTTAGTACAAAGAGGCAATTATATAATATTGGTAATTAAACAACTCTTATAACAAAAGCCAATTATTTCCAAGAATATAATTATTTCCAAGAATATAAATCTAGATACAATTATTCATTTCCAAGAATATAAATATTATTTCCAAGAATATAAATTATTCCCAATTACTTCCAAGAAAATAAATCTAGATACTCTGATTTTATAATTGCTAAATCTTGTCTGTGTCATTGAAAAACTGAATCTTGTAAGTTTTTCGTAAGGGGGCTGGGAGGAGGATACCCTCAAGTGAAAAAGATGACAAACCTGAGATAATACTCTGCCTAAATACTGGTGTGTGTGTGTATGTGTGTGAGTGGTTTTATGTAGTTAAAAACATGCAATGACTTGAGAGGATTGTTCTGACCTAATTCTTGAAAAATTTAACTTCTTCAGCCTTCAAGCTTAGTGCTTTGGTGTCAGGTATCTGCTAGCCCCTGTTTTCAAGACTTCTTAGAGTAGAAGAAAGGTTATTTCCACAAGGTACGATGAGTGTCACAACGGAGACGTTGGTGTCTGGAAGTTGTTTCTATTATTATCCCTTGTGAAAGTCACTTTCTATTGAACAAGAACTCTTGTTCTGAAGGGCTTCCCGCTTCTCTCTGGGTTCAAGCAGCCGTGTTAAGTACAGGTATAAATTTCAGGCGAGTGATGAGTAACTGACCCGGCTGTCCACGAGCCACAGATCTGCGATGGGTGCTGTGGTTGCTCCAGAAATAGCCTGATAATGTGGAGGAAGCAATATGCCTTAATATTCTACAGTCATTTTTGTTCGTTGCTGCTGATTAGGTCCATGGAGGAAAGCCCATCCCTGAGGCGCAAGACGGTGATGCGCGAGAAGGGCCGGCGCCAGGCTGTCCGGGGCCCGGCCTTCATGTTCAACGACCGGGGCACCAGCCTCACTGCAGAGGAGGAGCGCTTCCTGGACGCCGCGGAGTATGGCAACATCCCCGTGGTGCGCAAGATGCTGGAGGAGTCCAAGACGCTGAACGTCAACTGCGTGGACTACATGGGCCAGAACGCGCTGCAGCTGGCGGTGGGCAACGAGCACCTGGAGGTGACAGAGCTGTTGCTCAAGAAGGAGAACCTGGCGCGCATCGGCGACGCCCTGCTGCTCGCCATCAGCAAGGGCTATGTGCGCATCGTGGAGGCCATTCTCAACCACCCCGGCTTCGCGGCCAGCAAGCGCCTGACCCTGAGCCCCTGTGAGCAGGAGCTGCAGGACGACGACTTCTACGCCTACGACGAGGACGGCACGCGCTTCTCCCCAGACATCACCCCCATCATCCTGGCGGCGCACTGCCAGAAGTACGAGGTGGTGCACATGCTGCTGATGAAGGGCGCCAGGATCGAGCGGCCGCACGACTACTTCTGCAAATGCGGGGACTGCACCGAGAAGCAGAGGCACGACTCCTTCAGCCACTCGCGCTCAAGGATCAATGCCTACAAGGGGCTGGCCAGCCCGGCGTATCTGTCCTTGTCCAGCGAGGACCCGGTGCTCACCGCCCTGGAGCTCAGCAACGAGCTGGCCAAGCTGGCCAACATAGAGAAGGAGTTCAAGGTAAGTTGCGCCCTCCACCCGGCTGCCCTGCGCGCTCATCCACTTCCCCACTGCTGCCCGGTGCCTTCCGTAGTTTGCTCCCAAATTAGTTTTGCCCACTGGATTTTAAATCAGGAGGAGTTGGGAGCGTCATTCAGAAATGATGTGATGATCTTCCCCTCTCAGCTGTGGTAAATTCTTTTTGGGAATGGTTATATACTGGATCAGAGAGCCATAATTATAGTGCTACTCGGTGCTCTGGATAAGTGTTAAGTAGAACGTGAGACTTCCCTTTTGTTAAAGGAAGGATTTGGTGTGATCTTCTCCCTTCCAGATTATTCCTCTTTTGTGGTTAGTTATATCGTGGCACCCAGCACAGAAGTTGCATTAGTTTTGCATGCACTGCTTATTGATCTAAACATTTGTATATCCCTTTAGATTGAAAGTCAAGCAGCTAATATAAAATACTAAATGAGTGACTAAAGTCATTTTGTTAATACGACAAAAATTGCCCTCCCTGAAATCCACAAATAAAATCTACAATATTCAGAATGGTGAGCCATAGACATCAGGTCAACCCAGAAATATAAGGACAACTTTGCTTTAACAGTTTTTTTTTTAAATGAGTAAAGCTTTTTCTGAACATCATCTCCAGTCAAGTACTGTTACTTATTTTTATAAAAATTATACATTAATGGTAGAAAATTTTAATTTTTATTCAGTTGCTACATCCTGCCATGCATTTTGGATGGTTCTACCTACTAAATCTGAGGCAAAAGGAGATTTCTAGTGCTGGTGAAAGTCAGACTGTTTCTCAGTTTTTATCCACCTAAGAAGATGATCGTAGACATCAATTCCTAGAATTATTCTCTGAATGTTGAGTTAATCTTTTTAGTTTACTGTCAGACCACAGACAGAATGATTATTCTGTTTTTCAGATTGTAGTACAATTTTTCATACTTAAATGAGAGTTACACAAATGCAAATAGCAATATAATTCAAGTAATGGGGTTGAAAGAACATGGTAGGAAAGTTTTGTGGGTTTTTTTTTTTTCCCCTTCTATACATACCAAATTCCCTAGATATTCATCAACCTTCATCTTGTCCTAGTGGAGATCTGGCCTTAGTATAATTTTATTAAGTTTTTTTCTGATACAAAAGCTATATATATTTATTATAAAAATTTTGGAAAATGTGGAAAATATAAAGAAGGAAATAAATATCACCTATATCTACCCCTTCTGAAGAAATTAATTGTGTGGTATTTGAAAAGATTTTCTTCTTTGGACCTAAAATGAATTATTATTATTATTTTTTTGACAGAACTCAGGTAGAGCAAATTTAAAAGTTCAAATTCTGTTTAGAGAGAATAGGAAAGCATTCAGGTAAAAGCTGAAGTGTCATTTTATTTTGACATAGTAATAAAAAGTATAATTCTGAATTTGTTAATTCACTATTCCAAGTGTTACTCAGACCTTGTTTTTATGCATTTTGCTTGCTATATATTGAAAGTCTATAAAAGAGAGTCTAACAAAAGGGACTATTTCCCTACATTATGTTTTAATAATTCATGAAAGATGGTGATGTGTGCAGTTCTGCCCAGAGAAGTCATCTTAGGGAAGCAATGTGAAGAAAATCTGTTATTCATACTTTTCCCCTGAAGTTGGCTAAATCCACATTGATAATACTTAGACTCTCCTCTATCCTGATACAGAGTCACCTCTGATAACCTTTTAAAGGTAGGAAACTATTGCAAAAATGAAGAGGCAAATAGAGGAGAAAACACAACTGAGTTTAAGAAGACATCCATAAAGCTGCCCAATATCTAAGGATATGCAAAAATTACTTAAATCTCACAGCTCCCTTTTCTGAATTATACGGAAAGCATTTGTGTAGCATAACCACCTCTGAGCCAAAATACAGACCATTCTTCGAAAGTTACGGTCTCTAAGGACTACAGGTCTCTGTCCCCTGCCTGAGTGTTCCTTTTCATTCCCATTCTTACCTGTCCTTGTTATTTTTTTCTTATCTGCCTTCCTTTCACCTCTCGGTCCTCTCATCCCACACTCACGTCCATCTGTCAGGGCTTTAGACAGACAGAGAAAATAGTGCTTTCACAGCAAGACCCAGAGATGTGTAGTTCTGAAAGGGCAGGAAGTGAAGCTTATTTCTGAGGCAGGCAGGTCACGTCATTTGCCCTATTCCATGGTGTTCCCTCTATTCTTTCCACTGAGACTTTGAGCTCAAAGTCCTAGCCTTGAAATGAAGAAACAGATCATGCGTTCCCTAGTGAAAAAGGCATGACTTTTTTTTCCCCTTTTCAGACACATATACCTGTTTTATCTTATCCATGGCCTGTAAGATCCAGTATCTCACCTCTCAAATTGCCATCGCTTAGGTGCTTCGGGGAAGGTTCTTAGCCACCATGCAGTTTTCAAATTTCCTTGAAGAGTATAGGAAGCATGGTGCTGAAAACATATGAAGGTCATTACCCCCAGAGATGAACATTCTAGAATATAGATTTAGATAGATTAATGGAGGACAGCTTGGTGACAGGTTATTAAAGAAATATTTTTTGATGTGCAAATGCTGTCTGAAGCTATTCTGAGAAGCAGAATATTGGACAGGATGGACTCCAGGTCTAATCCTCCAAATGTCAGTGGCAAGGAAACTGGTCATTCATTAAACTACAAGAACACAGAGTAAAATTTCCTAATTCTGAATCAATGATGCACTTTTTTGCAAAAAAAATAAAAAATAAAAAGCCATTTGTCTTCCCTATGCCTCAGTTTTCCTCTCTTTAAATTAAAAAAAAAAACCAATTTCAACTTATATCACAGTGGGGCTGTAAGGAAGAAGAAAATAAATATATTCCAGAAGCAAGATAGCATTTTATAGTGAGGAGATACTCTAGGAATCGTTTAGCTTTGCAGACTTCTCATTTTACAAATGGGAAAATGAAGGCTGTAGTCAAAGTCCCATCTGCTAAGCCTAGATTTGGGTGCCTTGGGTCCCAGTCCTACCTATTCTGACATACTGAGCCTGGTAACAACTGAAGCACTTCTATAGTATTTGATGTGTACCAAGCACACTCAAAGCATGTAATCCTTATGGTAGCAATATTAGATAGGCTTATTCTCATCAGAGAGGCTAAGTTACTTCCACAAGATCACACAGCTCCTAAGTGGTAGAAGCAGTATTTGAACCTAGGCAATCTGGTTTCAGCTTTATGCTTTTAACTGCTGCACTATCTTGTCTCTTTTGTTACTAAGGAGAGGATCTGACAGAACTAAGACTGCTTAGAGTTGAATTTCAATTTTCCTGTTAAGGATGAAAAGAGATTAGAACAATGATTAAAATGATACACAGTAAAGTAAGTGTGCTGAAACCTTGTGATGAGACCCAGGCTTTCCTGTTCTTCCTCCGGCTGGAGCAGATCCTCTAAGTTTCTGCTCTGCCAACTGGGCAGCAGATCCACCTGGTAACTTCATGGAGAACCATGGTAATGGAAGAGTGGCACGATGAGACTAATGAAGGAAAACTAAGTTAAGAGAAATGATTAGCAAATTCAGACCAGACAAACTGGTCTGAGTTGTGAAGTACCATGAGACAAGACCTCGTGGTAGAGCTAACTGAGTCAGCTCAGGATGCAATGCAGACTTTAGATTGTTCCTTTTGCAACTGAGGAAAGGCTGTCTTTAGTGGAGCTCTCCATCTTTCCCTGGGAGCTCTGCATATATCGGCGAAACAGTACCCCCTAACTGCAATGAAGGAAATCGCCATTACCTCCAGCTCTGATTATTTTCTGTACTTGAGCGACAGACTTCTTCCAGCAGGAAATATTTAAATTGTTAGGAAAACAAAATGTTTTCCTTTTATCTTGGTTACCAGTTTTTTGCTTCTTGACTTATCTTTCAGTGGATGTGAAAAAAACTATGAAGCTTTAAGATCGGACAATTTGCACATTACAATTTTTAAAGATAATGAGTTATAGGGGGAGGGCACAGCTTAAATGGTAGAGTGAGTGCTTAGCATGCACTAGGTCCTGGGTTCAGTCCCTGGTACCTCCACTATAAATGAATGAATAAATAAATAAATAAATAAATAAATAAAATTACCTCCCCTCAAAAAAACTAAAAAAAAAAATAAATAAAGATAATGAGTTAATTAGGTATTACTGCAGAAGTGGTTCCTAAATTTTCTTCAAGAATAGAAAATAGTCTCTTTTATTTCTGATCAGTGGAGAAATTGCCATCCTATGTTGTACCAAATCTTACAGAACAGTCTGAACTGAAGAGTAACATGAGGAAGTTTCATCTTAAAAAATTGTATTAAAAGGGGAGCTTTATATGGAAACAGACATGGATTTAATACTTCTTCTGGGTGCTATAATAAAATATTTCATTAGTCTTTCAGGAATGGAAGGCAGATGGATATTTAACTGACACTCTGCATAGAAGCCGGAGGCTGAACATTTTATTAATTTTATCAGTTGCATGGTACCAACTTGAATGGAAACCAGAGACTGAAATTTTTATTCATTTTATCTGTTCCCTTATGAGGGGAAAAGGATTAACTGCAACTGTTCTTTATCTGAATTTCCGATATCTGAAATGGAAACTATTCGAGTTTGCATAGCCTTTAAACAGTCTCTCCTCTTCTTGTTTATTTTAGTTGGTGATGTGATTTTTGCCCATCAAATCAAATTAATTAATTATTTAAGGGGGAAAATGGGAATTCTTCATGTCTTTTTTAAAGTATGAGTTTTGGAAGCCCAGAAATTCTGCTGTGCTGAATATTATTCAGTTATTAGACGTATATAGTATCTTAGGACATGTCGGAACGAGGAATTCCATTTTTCTCATGTGTACCAAATTAGATTATTGTCTGATTAATTTTCTTAATGAGATAGAGTTTTAGTGAAAGCCATACAAGTGGAGCTGGGGGTTGCAAAACTAAGACACTTTCCCAAGAGATGGTCATTGACATCTTGACTGGAACCAGTGGGCTACAAATAGAGCTCCATTCAGAAGGTAACAGGGAATGCTGACAGCTGCCTTCCTTATACCAGTCCATGGCACTATATAAATATGCTAATGAAATTAAAGATTCACAGATTATTTTTAGCAAGGTGTTAGTTCCAGTGGCTTGAAATTTTTTCTCTCAGGTATTGATATTCTGCAACCCTTGAGAATTCAATTACATAGAATCAGACACTTCTCTCCTTCCATTCCTGCAGGACATGATAATGTGCCCTTCAGACAAACAAAGAAAAATACCCTCTATGTTGGTCCCTGTCCATCTTCTTGCATTCTCTGTAAACCGTCATTCTCAAACATAAATGTGTATCAGAAACACCTGGAAAGTGTGCTAACACACATTGCTTGGCCCCATCCTCAGTTTCTAATCTGAACATCTGGAATGAGGTCTGAAAATTTACGTTTCTAACACACGTCCAGTTGCTACTGATGCTGCTGTTCTGAGGACCACAATTTGAGAAACAACGACTCCACCAAGGCAGGGGAAAATAAACTGGACAGGTTATTTTCATGTCTAGTCAATCTTTTATGTCAAATTGCCACTTTAGAAAAATTCTCATTTAAAGAATTTTCATTATAGAAATGGTTTTGTTTTGACTTTAAGAAAACTGTTATCTGATTAAGATACAACTCTTTTCCATCCTTTGGTCTCTCAGCATTAGCATTTAGCCAACATCCCTTAATATAAACCAGCGACTCAGGTGCACACCATTTTCGGAACTGTCTCGTATGGTTGGGCAGGTTGCAGAAGGTCCTGGCTAAAGGGGTGGGTAGGGCCAAACCCAGTCTGTATCTAACTCAACAAACCTTGCAGCCAGCCACCTGCGGGCTGCAGCTTCCTACCAGGAGAAAGGGACACCTTCTCCTAATTCACAAAACTCTGAAACTCTTTCCGTTGCATTAAAGCTACTTCTTTGTATTAAACTCCAAACCTCTTGTTTTTAGAATGACTATCGGAAGCTCTCCATGCAATGCAAAGACTTCGTAGTGGGTGTGCTGGATCTTTGCCGAGACTCGGAAGAGGTAGAAGCCATTCTGAATGGAGATCTGGAATCGGCAGAGCCTCTGGAGATGCACAGGCATAAAGCTTCTCTGAGTCGTGTCAAACTTGCCATTAAGTATGAAGTCAAAAAGGTTAGTCACCTGCTTTCATCCAGCTCTATATTGCAATAAACATGTAATATCAACTATGCCATAATTCCAGGAAGGTTTTTTGAATAATAAAAATAGATGTTATTGATAAGAAGATTTTTTTTCCTTCATGAAAGAGATTAAGTGAAGTATCATGGTAAAGTTTTAAGTCAAATAGCTAGCTTCTAATCCTTTCCACTTTTTACCCATTGTGGGATCTTGGATAAGACATAAAACTTTTAAAAATTTCATTTTCCTCATATACAAGGAGGCTAATACCTCTTATCTATCTCAGGGTTTGGATGGAATTTCAATGGATTAGGATATGCAAAAGAACTTTATAAACTATTTGTTACAATGTGATTAATGATGATAAAATCTGTTAGTTGTATACATTTTTGTAAGGCACTGTTACATACACTCTCAGGTTAATCTTTGCGATAGGCCTTTGTTATCCATTTCACTATCCATTAAGTTCACTTATCCATTAAGTTAGATGATGAGTTTCTATTCTACAAAGAAACCAAGGCTTGCCAAGCTTACATGACATGTCTAAGATTACACAGCTATTGAATTTCAGGCAGTTGCCAGAAGTAAAATTTATGATTACTTTTTTCCTCTGGTTACTGCAGATAGAACTATTATGTGTATGCATTTGCCACTGGTATGGAGCTTTGAAAGAATTCATGTAAATTGTAGTTATGATGCTCTGCTTATAATAAAAATCTCAGTTATCTAGAATCTAATTGCTTATATATATATTTTATACAACTGAAATTTGTTGTACTTTAAGAGAAACTGATAAATCACAAACAAGTAAGCTGTTATCAGGAATAGACCTGGTTTCATGAGCTGATCAATCTATGTATAGTGGAATCTTCTGTCCTTTGTGCAATGTGGCATGGTGCTTAAGAGGGCAGACCCTGGAGTCAGCCAGCAAGGGTTCAAGTACTGGCTTTAACCACATGTGCCCTGTGTGACAGGGCAAGTCACCTGACCAGTCTATACCTCTGTGCGCTTACTTAGGAAAGTGGTGGCAGTAATGGTAACTACTGTTCCAGTTCTTTTAAGGATTACATGCACTAATGCATGTAAAGTAATTAGCACAGGCATAGTACATGGTGATTGCTCAATAAGTATTAGCTAATGACATTTCTGCATTTGAAAATTCATTCTCAGAATAATGACTCTTAAACAAGTTCAATTTTTAGTCACCAAAGACATTACATATTCATTGTGCTGGTTCCTGTCCTTAGTGGTAGAACATAGCCAACTTAAAGAGAAAGGAGTTTAGTGAGGAATATTAGGAGGCTCACAGATCGTTAGGAGAGGTGGAAGAACAAGCTTATCTAGGCTGTGTTTCCAGAAGCCTTGCCCAGAACTGACCTGGTAAGGGAGTTTCTGTGGCCCAAACAGAACGGTTCTGTCTCTGCTGCAGATGGCCAGCTTCTGAACCAATAGAAATGATTCCCTGAGTCCTGCCTGTTACATATGACCTCTTCCAAATCAGAGACCTGCACATATGCCTCTGACCAATGGAACCTAGGCCAGAGTTGGTACCCTAGCAGTGCGTGAGGATGAGGTAATCCCTCTCTCTCTCTCTCCACCCCTCCTCTTTCTCCCTCCCTCTGTACACACACACACACACACACACCCCACACACAATTCTACCACAATGTTGAAAACTCCCACATTGTAATGTTCACAAGATTATAGCCAGCCATTGATGACAGCTCTCCCCTCTACCTAATAAGATACTGAAATGTGAAGATTCTCAGTAAATACCAAAGTAAAATAACTTTTCAAGGAATTGTCAGTTACACAGTATTTAAATTAGCTCAATTGCCCTCTTCTCAGAGCATTCTTGCTAGTTGGAGTTTGCCATATTGGAGGAAAAAGATAACTTCGAATAAGATGGATATCAAACTGTTTTTAGAAAACTGTCTGGCCATTTATTCACAGATCTTGGAATAGGCATCTCTTCTCTTTAGCACCTGAGAGGAGAGAATTGATTTCAGTTGTCACTGGTCCTTTATCATTGCTTTGAAAGTGTTATATTAGCAGAGACAGCTCATCTAGAGATGTGGTTTTATTAACCAAACTGTCTTGCAGAGTGAATGTCTTCTTGCATGTTAATTTTCAATAAATTGATGTGTAGGTTACAATGTATGAGATGTCAATTAATAATAAATTTGCTGTCAGTCAACTGCTGGGAAACCAAAACCAAAAAATAGTATTTGGAACTGAAAGGAGATTTAGAACTTTGCAGGTATTTCTGGCTTTGTCAGTTTTATGCCATAAAAGAAATATTAAAGTTAAAATCTTTGATTTAGAATCTTCAGCCAATAAATGTATATAAGAACTCTATTCTGAAATGCCCCCCAAAAGCCCCCATTCCCCTTTCTTTGTTTCTTTCCAGGGCTTCCCTCATTCTTCACTCAACACTCACCCATCTTCATCTGGCAAAGAGGATAAATACCATCACCCACTTCTGCTGCTTCCTTTTTAGTTCCCAAGTAGAACCACCTCTTGGATTATAGCGATTCGTGAACCTTACTCACTATGGCACGGAAGTAGCTCACGGCTACATGCAAAGCATTGGGATTTCAAAATACTTTATATGTTATGGAATCCCCCACTGATAATATAATAAACTTGTATTTATTTAAGCCAACCCATAATTCCACCAAGGAAACCAGCTTTGTGTGATGCTAAAATGTTTAGGTCCCATGAGAGACTCAGGAAGTCTCTTCTGCCATCTGCCCAAGATCTACTCCCAGGTCCAGTTCTGAGCCTCTTGAGCTCTGTCTGTGCTCAGAACTCTCAGGGCTCAGGTCTTCCCTAGTAATCACCATGAGTTCAACCCAGGCCTTAGAGACTCAATGACAGGTAATCAGGAAAATGAAGAAAGGGTAGGGTATAGCCTGATGGTAAACTGCATGCTTAGTATGCACAAGGTCCTGGGTTCAATCCCCAGTACTTCGATTAAAAAAATAATAATTAAATTCCTAATTTAAAAACCTAATTCCCTCCCCCCAAAAAAGAAAATGAAAACAAAAGATATGAATAGGAGAGGTCTGAACATGAATGTAACATTTATGTGGGGAAGGACTTTTTAACATAAAAGCAGTAATAGAAATAAAAAGCAAAAATATATCTTTATTTGACAGCATGCAACTTAAATAGCTCTGTATATCAGGAAGATCACAAACAAAAGTGAAGGGCAAACTGGGAAAAACATTTTTCTATATTATAACTTACAGAGGATTGATATTCTTAATATCCAAAGTGCACAGACAAATTTATAGGAAAAAGTTTCAGAGCCCTGTAGAAGAATAACCAAAGGATTTGGATAGGTAATTCACAGAAAAGAAAATACAAATAGTATTTAAAATTTTCACACCCTCTAGTAATAAAAGAAGTGCATACTAACATACAAATACTTTCTCCCCTTGCTCAAATTAGTAAAGAATAAACAAGTCCAATTCTCAATGCTGTTGATGAAACGAGCAATTGTATGGTACTGATGGGGAACAAGCAATGATGTGTCTTCTATTGGGGGTGGATGTTGAAGATTATTCATCCCAGAGTCATTTCTGAGGGGTCTCTAAGGTAAATCATAAAACTGAAAAGATAGGAAATATTATTACAGTTACTAGATTTACTCACCTTATTCGACAAAAGAGAATGAAATAGAGTGGAGGATGAAATTTGGTTTTTTGAAAATGAGTATAAGAAAATTAACTTTTAGGCACAAATATCCATTATTTTCCAGTTAAAATAATAGACTATTTGCTCCCCTTCCCCAAAGTCCAATTCTGACTGTATTGCTATCTTTTCCAACTTGAGGGTGAGTATCAATCCCCTCCTGCCATAAAAATAACGAGAGTTCTGCCTACTTCAGGTTAGCTGTGTCTATTGTAAAAAAGCCCTAGACAAAGATAAAAGATAGTAGAACTTGCTCACGTTGGAAAACTGGGCTCTTGGGAAAGAGGAGAACATTTCTTGAGTTCTTCCTTCTTGCTCTCTTACTTCCTCTACAGTAAGGTTAGGTTTCACTACAGAAAAATCATCTAGAAAAGAGATACACAGCAATATAGACACATAGAGGTATCCACTGTGTGCAGAGAAAGCCCAAAAATTGAGCAGTGCATTGAGAACATGTAAACACAATGCAGAGACTTTGGGGTGCATGTGCTGGCTGGCACCATCCCCAGTCCCACGCTGGATGGCCTCTGCTGGCTTCGTGCTCAGGCACCAAGAGGTATCAGTGGGTTAGCTCTTGCTAACAGAATTTTGTGCTCAGTAGGTATGAAATCCAGAAAACTTGTACAGTGTGAGTTTTTGGTATGTATTTCTCAATTTCAGTTTTAATTTCTCAATTAAAAAGAGGATGAATGATCGACCTAGTTTTTATTCACAAGAATATTTTCTTTTCAAGTACATGAACTGTGGCTCCAGCAATATCATGAAAGACAAAAAGTGTTCCTGCCATGTTTTCACACAACATTATTCCCATGATGATCGTGCTCGTAAAGGCTAATTTGATGAAAAGACAATGTCACATGAATTTTCTTAAGTTGAAAGTTATATGTTTTCCATAACCTGCCCTGATTGGTGGTTCAGTTTACAATCCATCAGTTTGGCAGGGGAAAAAAGTTTGTTATTTATGCTCCAGTAGTTTTTTTTCCATTGAAAGATTGAGATCTTCTTGTGTCGAGCATTTTCCCTTTAAATCAGAAAACCTCAAATAAGGGTATTATTTTTGTAATGGTTTCAATTTGTTGGTTCACTGAAGTTAGGAAACAGCATACAAATTTTATCCAGCTGGCTATGACTGGTGTGGCAGGGTAAGGAGATTTTTTTTAGGAGGTAAAGCAGTTTTAAAAGATAAAGGTTACTGCCCTATTTTAAAGTCATTGAAAAGAGCAAATTCATCTCCTAGAGGGATTTGCTTTTTTGCCTTCACTTGGTACTATTATATTGGTTTTACTTTCTTTTTTAAAATGTTCCTTGTGTACTTGTATTAGGATTTTGAATCACTGGAGAAAATATCTGTGTTTTCTTTTTCATGGATTAATAGGAATCAACAGATGCCATATGGAGCTGTATTATGATCTCAATTAAGAAGAAAGTAGAGTGGGAGGAGGGTATAGGTCAGTGCTAGAGTATGTGCTTGGCATGCACGAGGTCCTGGGTTCAATCCCCAGTACCTCCAGGTTTAAATAAATAAATAAAGTTACCCCACCCCAATAAAGAAGAGGGTAGAATTTTAGTAGTATAGGAGATATACTTTTTAAGCTGAATTATAAATTATTTTTAAAAATGAGTACAACGCAATACTATGATTTTAGCTAGTTTTTAACATATATTAAGTGTTTACACTGTATGGTGTAAGTCACAGTGGGTCAAAGATTGATCATTATATAATGCCATATGGAGAGGGTTGATTTCCACCAAGTCTTTGAAGGCTGTGTAACCCTCATATAATTTAATTAATGCCATAAAGCATTTAAAGATTCAAATTTAAAGATTAGCTCAAGAAGGAAGAGCAAGAAGAAAGAGCCATAATACAACATTAATATTTCTGTACTCAGGGGCTTAAAACCTAAGAAGGAAAGGCTAGAAACCCACAAAAGGGAAATTTGTCCATCAATTTCATATGGACATATGTCCCAGTGTCTCTTAACTTCATGCGGATTTTCTGTTTTACAGAAACCCTTGGCGTATTCCAAAAAAAAAGGGTTTGTTGACGTCCCAGTAATCTGGTTTGATGACACTGTATACTCTACCTGTAGATTTCTCTGAATGCACCTTCTCATTCCTAAGCCAAGCCTCGCTGGAGTCACAGGACTGCCTTTATTTAATGTTTATCCAACCTCCCACAAATGCAGATCCTCCAAATACCAAGACATTTGGACCAACATTCAAATTAAGACTATTTTAAATGCTGACTATCTTGGCAAGCATATGGAATCCAAGTCTCCATTGTAATAGCTTTTTCACATTTCTTCAGAGCTTACTGTGTGCCCTAGAAAAGGACCACTCAGCACCAATGCAATGCTGATGCATTTTTGTCTTCTTGTACCAAACACCTGCCTGGCACATAGGAGGGGCTGACAACATTCTGAAGAATGAATGAATGAATGCATGCATGCATGCATGAATGAGACAAACATTTAAGAACCATAGAGGGAATGAGGATTTTTAACACAGAAGGAGCTGTGAAGCAGGGAGGAAATGATCCAAAAGACCACAGGGACAGAGGTGGAAGCCTTCAGACTTGATTATATCTTATCATGAGTTCAAATAAGGACTGCATTGATCTTGAAATCCTGTTTTCAAAAATCAGAACCTAGGAAGAGTGACAAAATCTTGAGTTTGGAAAGAAGATCTAATATATACGTAGCAGCTAGCAATGACCCGTGAGCCTCAGGATCTGGGACTTTTATAACTGAATTGAAAGGAACTTACAATATAAAATATGCTTTTTCACATTGAACTCATTAAGTAAGGAAAAATAGCATCTTTTTGTAGTACTTTCAAGCTCCCAAATCCTCCTAGTCTGTGTTACAGAAAAAAAAATTCAGTTAAGCAATTCAAACTTGACATTTGTAAACTCATCCTCACCACCTGTCAATGGATTGTCAAGTTCTCCTTCTGCACAACGATGCAGCTGTCATAGCAAAGTCAGTGGACTTCCCAGAGGGCGAGTGCACACTTGGGGGCAGGAGTGAGGATTTGGGGGAAATTGACCCTCTACTGCCTATCCTGGGAATGAGTTTTTACTTTTATTTTTTCTTTTTGTTTATCTTTTTTGTTTGTTTAATTAGAAGAGCTGATGGGAAACTGTATACCAGTAAATGGAAACCTGTTCATTCCCTTGTAAGCATGCTATTGATAAGTAGCCAAGTGACTGGAGGGATTGCCCAGAGTTACTAAGAAGCATTCAGATCATTAACTCGAATTTGATTAAAGTTGAATGCTTTGCCCAGAGGAAACTGCTGCCGTTTTCTTTGCCTCTCAGAGTTTGTGAAAACATTTCACGGGTCCTAACAGGTTCATTCTTATTGTTTATTCTTGTTTTTGGAAGACAGTGATACCTTATTTTTTTGTTTATTTTGTCTTGTTTTGGGGGAAGTAATTAGATTTATTTATTTATTTATTTATTTTTTTTTTTTTTAAGGAGGTACTGGGGATTGAACTCAGGACTCTGTGCATGCTGAGCACAGTCTCTACCACTGAGCTGTACCCTCCCCTAAAAGACAGTGATACGTTGATTTTTGTGTTGCTAAACACTCTTTTTAAAAAATACGTTGGCACTCATAGTTGATTTGTGAATGACCCTAAATAATTCCAAGCTTGGGCAAAGTGCACCTGAGCATTCAAAGAAAGGCATATCCAGCTGCAAATAAGACAGTTTATCCTAAGAAAGGCATATCTAGCTACTTTTTGGCATAGGGACCTTTTCACATTGGCCTGACTATAAACATATTCTGCTACCTGAATAAGGATAGGGCCTTAGAGAAATCCCAGTCCTTCTAAATAGACGCAGACAGATGCCTTAGAAAATCTGTCGGCAAAATCAATAAAATAAAACAAACTAGAATAGAACAAAATAAAATAAAATTACAGGAGTGAAATAAATATAATTTGCTCATTTTTTTTTTCCCTGATTCGAACTGTTGTTATAAAAGAACTGCTGGAGATGAATGTGTTTTTTTGACCTGTGGGAGCGGAAACAACAAAAAGAGGACAGATTACTGAAACAGGAAGGAAGTAACATTTGATGCCAGTTCCTGGAAGCAGTGCACTTGTGGACCAAGCTTAATACTTGCAGTTTCATTGAGCTTCTGCAGACCTTATGCATACTTGCTATGGTAGTACATACATACACACAGGGCATATCATGTATGTTTCTCATAGATGTAGCATCTTAGAAGTTGCTCATGAAAATTCATAACACATTTCTCTTTTAGCTAGAGTACACGGTAAACCAAATAACTGTTTTCTTTTCCATTTTGAACTGAATGCAAGTAAGCTGGCAGACAGCCCGATGCGACATGTTTCTGCAAAGGAAAGCATGGGTCACCCAGATTCCAGAGAGGAGTCTGAATACGGAGTTTTGATCAGAAAGAACTGTAATTAAGGACAACATCAGTTTTACCCTTGTGTTCACTTCTTGTACGAGTTCTCAAGCAATTTTGAAAAATAGAATGAGGGTAAAGGAGAATACTACCAGAATCCTTCAGTGCCTGTATTCTGGGAAAATATGCATTAATGTCTTTAGGATGCACTGGCATTCAGCTGAACTGTGGACAATGGCATGGTAACCTATCTCTCTCTCTCCCTCTCTCTGTCTCGACCAACAGTTTGTGGCTCACCCCAACTGCCAGCAGCAGCTCTTGACAATCTGGTACGAGAACCTCTCAGGCCTGCGGGAACAGACTGTAGCTATCAAGTGTCTGGTGGTGCTGGTCGTGGCCTTGGGCCTTCCCTTCCTTGCCATCGGCTACTGGATCGCACCTTGCAGCAGGGTACAGGCTTTTCCACCCCCATTTCCTCTGTGGTTGGCGTACCGTGTCCTTTGAGGATGAAAAGGGAAAAAGCTTCCTACTTAAGGGCCTTTATCAGTTTTACTCTGAATGTTAATTGACTCAAGAACACGAATTCTGCTTTTTAATGACTGGATCAATCCAAATAAGGGATGAAAAAGGATTTGGTCCTAGTGGGATAGATCATATTTGCAGGCATATCATACTTAAGCTTTTAAGATAAAATCCCCATGGTAGGCAGGAGGAAAAGCTGCTTAAGTGAAGTAGCACTTGTGCTGATTCCATTGCCAGCTTAACAGAGAGTCCACTGGGCTGGCCTGCGGAAGGGGAGCAGCCCTACTGCAGTTGTTCCAAGAAACAGTTAACCTGAGAACTGAAAAGGCAGCTCGGTAGAACCTGGAAGGAGATCCAAGGCTGAGAATATTAAGCACAGTTGTGAACGGTGATATTATCCAAATTCTTCAAGAAAGCTCATGTCAGGTTCCCCTAGCCCTTTGTTCCTTCAGAAGATTCTAAAAATGTAGAATTGGGGTCTGGGGCTTTGGATTTTTAAAATTGTTTATCTGTTCAGTTTTGCTTGAATCATTTTGGTCACTACCTTTATCCCGCTCTCAACTTTGCCAGTATACAGTCAACTTAATTGTGTCTGAGCACAATGTGGAAAGAGCAGAACTCACGCTAACAGAATCTGGAGGAGGTTACTAAAGGGCACTGCCAGGGAGAAGACGCTGTTCTGAGATCCTTTAATCCTGTTTTCATATTCTGAAATCTGGTTTTGTTTAAATCAGAGACAGTTTCAGGCAAAGTGAGTCAAGGCCACTCAGAAATGACCCTGGAAATCTGCCATCTCTCTGGCGCAGCTGCCAGCCCCCGCAGAGTCCTGTTCCGCAGGCCCATATACGCGTGAGAATATTCATCCATCTCACTTCCTCGTTGAGCTGCCCATGCAGTTTAAGGCAGAAAGTTTGTCATTTTGATCAATTTTGATGACTCAACTAAGTTCCTTTGTTATATATCATGGAAAAGTACCCTAAGAGTCCACTAATACGTAAACACTAAAAACTGGAAACTAAATAAGGAGAGAGCACACGTTAAAGCAAAAATCATAACCCACCCAAATAATTTCCCCTTTTGGGGGGAATACATTGGAAAATTTATGTTTATATGTGTTTGTCTTTTAGGGCAGCTTTCTCAGGTAAAACATCAGGTCTGAAGTAGGCATCTTGAAGGTCATTCTTTTTCCTCTTCACTTTGTGTAGCTAATGGTGTGATGAACTCTGCCCCGCAGAGAAGGGAAAGGAGGGAATTGAGTCATTTTTTTTTAACCTGCCATACACCACTCATCCTTGCTGAACAGACAACATAGCAAGAATTTTCCACCTGTATCCCAGTTTTAAGATAGGCATGCTGCTCTTTTTTTTAATGTTATCTAACATTTTCAAAGATCAACCTTTAGGAGAAGAGACTTGCAACTCCCAAGAAATCACTATGTACTATGAATGAGCTGACCCAATGTGCCCTCTGTGCAGCTGTGGAACAGAACAGTGATATGTAAATGTGTGGTTTATTTTTCTGTGTCTAATATGGAAAATGTGACATTTGTCTGTGTGCATTCATGTCCAGTCCCAGAAATGCTGGACATTCTTTGGCTATTTGTTGACATCAAATTAAGCTTCTGGACATACAAAAACATTTGTTTGAAGTTACAGTCTTTTAAATGTGAACCTTGGTAATTTTTAAGGTCACAGACTAAGTTTGAAAGTAGGGTCTGAGTATGCAGAATAGAGAACTTGTTAAATCTGTTAAATATACTAATTCTTGGACTGCAGAAGCCCTTGCAACGGGAGGATTTGTTTTTCCTTTCTACTAGAACATAGGGCTTTTAATCCCCTTATATCATGTGGGATTTTAAAAGAGTTACCTTAAAATCATTATAAACTGAACTTTAAAAATGCTTTTCTACTATTCATATGATTTTTCAGACCCAGGGATGACTTTTAATTAAGTTAACCTATTTAGAGGTTTTAGTTATTGTGTATCTCTCTGTTGTTATTGGGTAGTAACAGGTATTTATCTTGATTATAGTATTTTCTGCCTTTTATATCATACAAAGTACAAATCGACTATGGAATATTTAGAAATGAGAAGAAAATTTTTCTTCTGTGGTAGTTAAGCTTTTTTTCGTCTTTAAAGCGTTTGTAATGTGCTAGAAACGCATCAAAACATTTCAATTATAAATGAATGAGGACGCAAGTCATCATAACATTTCAGCTACAAAGAATTACACATTACAAATTTGGAGTGTCTATTCCTAGACTCTAAAAACCTTGACATTGCATAGTCTTTCATATAAAATAAGAATAACATTATATGCCTTGTGATTTCCAGAAATGCATCTGTGATTATGTATAGCCTAAGACAAACTAGATATTTAGAGACAATGAAGTTTGAAGACTTCTTAAATCGTTTTTGGAGGACACAGCCCCTAAAAGGAGTAATTTTCACAATGCATAACTCTTCAGAAATGGAAGCAGAATTTTGAAAAAGTATTCTCATTTCACCTTTTTTTTTTAACCTGTATAGTAATTTTCATAAGCGGAAGCCAGATTTTCTGAAGTAAAAGTTTCCTTTTTGTTTGTTTGTTTTTGGCCTTATCTCAGCTGGGGAAAATTCTGCGAAGCCCTTTTATGAAGTTTGTGGCACATGCTGCTTCTTTCATCATCTTCCTGGGCCTGCTTGTGTTCAATGCCTCAGACAGATTCGAAGGCATCAGCACGCTGCCAAATATCACTGTTATTGACTATCCCAAACAGATCTTCAGGGTCAAAACCACCCAGTTCACGTGGACTGAAATGTTAATTATGGTCTGGGTCCTTGGTAAGCCTTTTAAGTATTCTTATTTCTAACAAAAATAATGTCTCTATAATGACTGCCATTTTCTGTTTAAAATGCTACTGTACATTATGTGGTGACAATATCACCATTATAAGATAAGCAGAATAGCAAAATAATTGAATCATTTGGGAGCTTGATAATGCTAAACAGTATCCCTTAACACTAAGTAAAATTTTTATAAGTAGCATGAGCCTAACTAGAAGTATACCACATTTCAGAAATCTAATTTCAAGTATTGAGTAAAATGCAGTCTTTTTAATGTGACTCACTGTAATGATCAAATATTTAATCGAAATACTTCTGAAATAACCCAGTGGCAATTAACTGATGATCAAAGAACATTTATTGCTTTAGTTTCAGAGGTTTTTTAAGGAGAACTTCCATTTTCAAAATGTTTATTACCTCACCTCACAATAGCCCATTTTGAATAGCTATGTTAAGGTAAAAAGTTTAAGCAATGTGAGAAAAAAATGGAGATTGGAACCAGTTTATCTATTGATCATTAATCCAAAGTCATTTCATATCTTGTATCTATTTCACCCAGCGTGTTTCTTGGTATCTTCTCAGTTCCTGAATTAACAGATTGTTTCTCCTGCTCATTTGCTCCTGTGGCCTCAACCTGGGCCAAGTAATTATTTTATGAATTTTATTTTAAGCCATTTACGTATCTTTAAAAAATTCTACAATACTTTTCCCTTACGTAGTCAGGACAAGTTATTGAATTGGACTATTTTGTCCTCTTCCCCTAGAATGGCATTTTCTGCTTTCAGTTTCTTCATAATGTCCTAGGGCCTCCTGCTTAAGGGTTTCTTCTTTTTTCATTGATATTCCTCACCTTTTCAGCGTGAAGCTGAAATGAGGAGAGGGTAGGGGAATGAGGTGAGTGCTCCTGAGTGATTGGGAAACTGTTCTTGTTAAAAGTCTACAGTGAGTTTCTCAATTATGGGCTTATTTCTCCAATAATCACCATGATTTGATAATTAACCATTGTGATTTTATAAAGATGAATTTTCTCTTCTCCTCCAAAAGTCATTTGACATGAGGAGCCTTTCTTGTTTATTTCCTTCCCTCCTTCCTGCCACATCCCCTATAAATGTAGCATCGTTTCTGGTGTCACGTGTGGAACTATATTTCACCAAAATCTAACATGGTGGAGCTGAAGCTGCTTCTTCCATTTAACTCTGCCCAGCACCTCCGTGAGCTGTGGTCAGCAGTGCTTTCGGGTACCTAGGGGCATGCTTTACATTTGGGGCATTTTATAGATGGGGACTGATGGTGCATGAAATAATAGCCTCTCAGCCTAAGCTGTAAAATCTCCTCTGGAACCTGTGTATCTTGTGACAGGCATGATGTGGTCCGAGTGTAAGGAGCTCTGGCTAGAAGGACCCAGGGAGTACATTTTGCAGTTGTGGAACGTGCTGGACTTTGGGATGCTCTCCATCTTCATCGCTGCTTTCACGGCCAGATTCCTGGCTTTCCTTCAGGCAACGAAAGCACAGCAGTATGTGGACAGTTATGTCCAAGAGAGCGACCTCAGCGAAGTTACACTTCCACCAGAGATACAGTATTTCACTTATGGTAAGTTGTCAGATGCAGAATTCTCTTATGTCTCAGGAAGGGTACTGGAACTACATTTTGGAAGGAAATGCCAATAAAGAGAATGTTTAGGGGGGCATATATAGCTCAGTGGTATAGTGCGTGCTTAACACTAGGTTCAATCCCCAGTACCTCCACTAAAAATAAATAAACCCAATTATCTACTCCCCCCCAAATAAACCCCACAAACAAACAAAAAATAAATAAATAAAAATAACACAAGGAAAGGACCATTTAAAAAGCTATGCAAGTATGTTTAGTATGAGATATGTGTTGAATGTGTAGAGACAGTGGAGAAAGCATGAGCTTTAGAGCTCTATAAAACTGTATTCATGTTAAGGCACTGCCTCTCCCTTGCTGTGTGACTTTGTTCAAATTAACTTACTTCTCTGTGCCTCAATTTTCATATCTATAAAAAGAAGGTTTTTGCAAGATGGGAGAAAATTACCTTTAAGCCTAACAGCATAATTGCTCATGTATTCTTAGGACATGAAATTGTCTTAATTAGGGGGGAAGATGGCTTGATAAACTGCTTAATGTGGAAGATAAGTCCCTGAGGGCCTGAGTTGGAGGAGATAAAATAATAAAAGATGCTGAGCTGCTATACCGGTGCAGTGAACAAAAATTCAGCAGAGGCAGGAAGTAGGAGCTAAAGTGACAGTGAGAATGTAAACTTTGCAGAACGGCCAGAAATGCTGGGGAGGATGTTTACTCCTCCTCAACATGACGTGGAATGGAGTTCATGCTGAACTTCCCTAGATCATGAAGAGCAGGGAGACACCAGTGATGTCCAGTGTGCAGTGATACAGATGCTTTCCTTGCTCGGCACAAACTGATGTTAAGCAATGTTAGCCACCCCTTGAGGTCAAATTAGGGAGCTGCTGTTAGCAAATTTTCATATAGTTGCAACATCTTTAAACCTGGAAAAGACTTTAGCACTTATTATCTAACCTTCATTTTAAAGGTAAGGAAACTCAGACATAGAGTTTAAATGTGTTATGATTGTGAAGAATAACTCTTTCGTAAGTGTAATTAAGGCTTACATTGGGATAAGTACAAGCAGCATGTTAACGTTATTGAATAAGGTTGGGTGCCTGCTCTAAAATGAAGATGTACATTTATCTAAAATATGTGTAGTTTACAGGAACCATACCACAAGAAAGGAGTTATAAACAAACAAACAAACAAATAAATAAATAGATAAAATAAAGATATGCATTTCATACATTGTGAAATTTACACACGTTATCTCTTATTGTCAGCAAGCAAAGATTTTTATATACCAAGCAGGCCAGATCAAATGAATAAATGATTACCATTTCTAATGAAGGAATTAGATTAGATTGTATTTTTGTGTAACACGCATCTTGACTGTTTCAATAGCTGTTTATTTAAATTTTCTCATGTGTGTCTAATGACTATCATCTGGAGGGAAATCTGTGAATTTGGCCTTCACTCCTTGTTATGATTTTGATTGAGTTTTTAACCTTTCTAAGTCTTGATTTCTGCATCTCTGAAAAGAGAATAATAACCTCGGGTCCATAGGGTCATTGAAAGCACAGTGTCTGATACATGTTCAACATTCAATAAATGTACATTTTTGTTATTGTTGTAAATGTCTACAATGCATCTGTCCTTCTGGGAGTGACCTAGTTTGCACAAAATTAACCATGTGGTGTTCCATTGATCTTCCAAGGAAGTGAGTATCCAATAGTCTACTGTGAACTGACTAAGTGACCTTGAAAAGGATATTTTGGGGTCCTCATTTGGAATCTGTCTCCAAGAATTTTGTACCTCAGTAGCATTTTAAACCTTCCAGGAACCAGCTATATTGCTCAGACATTGCATTGACACAGCACCAGTGTGATTCAGTGACATTCTCACTTCTTGTAATATGGCAGTTTACTTGCATGAACTGTTAGATGGACAAGTTTCCCCACGAAATATGGAAAAGAAGTTTTGTGCTAAATGAGCCTGTAGGATGATAAAATACCTGGTCAATAAACTTGGTAACCGAGGGGACAAATGAGTCAAGTCAGTTGTTTTGTCATCCTGGACACAGTCTGTGTCTAATGAAGCATTTTAACCTCTTTCTTCATCTTTTGTGCTTTATTCTGTTTCTGCTCAATGCAAAGTCAGCTTCACATCTTTATAATAGCGTTTCCTCCATTAAAAGAAACCGTATGAGTGTAGAATTCATGTTTCTGGTTTAACATGAAAAATAGTGACTGGACAGTTAATTAAATGTAGAGTAGTTTCAACTGAGATAATAACCACCTACTTACAAGATAGATCCTATTTAAGGGATTTGGCATAGTTAGCAATGAATAGAACGTTCCATTTTTAATCTCTCTCTCTTTTCTTGTAGCCAGAGATAAATGGCTCCCTTCTGACCCTCAGATCATATCTGAAGGCCTCTATGCCATAGCTGTCGTGCTCAGCTTTTCTCGCATCGCCTACATCCTCCCTGCAAATGAGAGTTTCGGCCCCTTACAGATCTCCCTTGGAAGGACTGTGAAGGACATATTCAAGTTCATGGTCCTCTTTATTATGGTGTTTCTTGCCTTTATGATCGGCATGTTCATACTGTATTCTTACTACCTTGGGGCTAAAGTAAATGCTGCATTTACCACGTAAGTAAAACATCTTACAAAAAAGATATGATAAAGGGAAATTCTAACAAGTTTAGGTGAAGCAGAAAAAATTATTCAATGATTGTAATAAAGATATTTTTAAGAGCAGAAAAAATCCATTAAAAGCAGTGCTTCAAATAACCAATGTTGGTGAGGATGTGGAGAAAAGGGAACCCTCCTACACTGCTAGTGGGAATGTAAATTGGTATGGAAGTTTCTCAAAAAACTAAAGACAGAACTACCTTATGACCCAGCAATGCCACTCCTGGGTATATATATCTGAAAAAAACAAAAATAATTCACAAAGATGCATGCACCCCAATGTTCATAGCAGTATTATTTACAATTGCCAAGATATGGAAGCAACCTAAGTGTCCATCAACAGATGAATGGATAAAGAAGATGTGGTATATGTATCCAATGGATTACTACTCAGCCTTAAAAAAAATGTTGCCATCTGCAGCAACATGGATGGACCTAGACATTATCATACTAAGTGAAGTAATTCAGGCAGAGAAAGACAAATACTGTATATCACTTATATGTGAAATCTAAGAAATACAAAAAAACCAATGAGTATAGCAAAAAAGAAGCAGACTTACAGATATAGAGAACTAGGGTCACCAGAGTGGGGGGAAGTGGGGAGGAGAAAGATAGAGGTAGAGGAAAGAGGTACAAACTACTATGTATAAAATAAATGAACTACAAGGAGATATTATACAACACAGGGAATATGCCAATATTTTAGAATAACTGTAAATGGAATATAACCTTATGTTGTACACCTGAAACTTATATAGTAGTGTACATCAACTATACCTCAAAAAAAAGTAAAGAAATGGAGAAAACCTTAAAAAAAAAAAAGTTAGTGCTTGTCTGTGATTACACTGCTCCAAAGGTTCATCTTGTTGAGTTGAGTGAATGCTCGACCACATAATGGATCAAAATTTCATAAAATCCTAGACAAAACTGTCTATTTTAAGACAATTGGGTAACAAATTTGTAAGACTGGATGGCATTATGTGTCACATTAAATTTAGTTTCATCATTTTGTAGACATTACTATTATTTCCAAAAAGAAGCATCGACTTTTGTTTTAATGTATCATCAGTCAGTACAGGGAGTTGAGGAAGAAGAAGTTATAGCTAAATGTTGTCAGTCCACTATAACAGTAACACCACTTCCTTCCTTTGGTCATCCTGGCGTCTGCCTGGGGACTCACCTTCCCCATGAAGTCTTTCTTGATTAAGCTTCCTTAGTCGTCGTCCTTTTGAGTTCTGTCAGCATGGACACATTCAGATGGAGATTCTCTCTCACCCATTGCTGTTTAGTGGTAGGGAGGCAGGCGGGTCTGTACTGTAGTCCCCCACCAGGTGAGGGGATCAGAAGGGCCCCTGCCTCCCTCTGTACCATCTGTACCCTGGAAAGCCACAGCTGGCAACAAACTAGACCGTCTATAAGTTCTGTATAGACTGAAATAGAGTATCAAGCCCTTCCAGGCATCTAAATTGTCTTGAAATGAATTTTTTTTCAAATAGTTAATACAGAGCAGATGATAGGGGTGAAAGAGAACTGAGACTTACTTTATTGTAATGAAAAACAATTCTGTTTGAACCCAATGGGGAAGGCACTGAGAAACCCTGCACGCAATAGCACCCCTTTGACCTCTGTGAGAACTCATTTTACACTCTATGTTGTCCTCGCTGCTTTGTGTGAGGACACGGCAACGTGATGCAGGGGAAAGGAACAGGGGCTGGAAAGTCAGGCAGACCTGGATGTGAATGCAGTATCTGCCATTTTCCGGCTGTGGTCTTCGGTTAAGTTACTTAACATTTCTCAGCATTAGTTTCTTTGTTTTTAAAATAAGTGCAATGAAACAAAACAAAACAAAGATAAAATAAGCACAATAAGGTTTGGATCTGGTCCTTGTGAGAATTATGTAAGGTAATTTATATAAAGCCTGTTGCCCACAGTGGGAGCTCAGGAACAGCCAGTGTCCTCTCCTTTTTAACAATCCCAGTCTCCCCACACATACAGATTGCTCAGGAGTTTATATTCCCAAAGTCAGAGGCAGGAAGGTTTGCAAAAGAGCAAGAAGAAAGAGTGGGAGAATTTTGTGATACTGTTAAATGAATGGTAGGAGCAAAGAGGCTACAATTTTTCTTAGTCTTCTTTTAGCATCCATGCTATAGCCACACCATCAAATGTGTCGTAACAGAGAGGAGCTCCACAGGAACAGGAACAGGAATAGGAACCTTCCTAGTCAGTCCTCCATCCCCAGGGCTCTCACAGTTTCTAGAACATAATAGGTACTCCGTTAATATTTGTTGAATGAATAAATTAATAAAATAGTCTTAAAACCTATAAATCTATAGAATTATTATTTAGAATCTGTTATAACAAATCAATAAAAGTACTGTTTCATAAATTTTTCTTTGAAAAAAAGGGCTTACTTTTGAACCCTCCTTTGTAATGGAATTCTCCATGTGTAATTAACTTAAAGATTATTCTTATGGTTCACAGATCAGTGATTACCACTTGGTTGTATGACAAATACCAGCCAAATTCGGTTGATACAGTTCATTTAAGGGATAAAAGTAGCTAATTAGTCTGGTGAGGGCCTAAGTGCTAACTGGTGTGATGGAAGAATCAGGAAGTCGATTATATAAATTAAGGGAATAGAATAGGAATCTTTAATTCTGTTGACTTCAATTCCACTTAAGTATAACTTCTAGGTAAGTAAGTAACCTAAAAGTTACCTGTGGCATAAAATTCACGTACAGTGGTATCTATAGTGAAAAGCCTGTTCCCTTGGTCACCCTGGGACCCCAGTCTCTTAGTTCTCCTTGGTTCCAGAGGCAATGGTTTCTTTGGGATACTTTCAGGGATATTTTTTGCATCAACAAGAATATAAGTCTTTGTGTACCCCTCTTTTTTATTCAAATTGTAGGCTATTTCACACTTGCTACATCTTATTTTTTTCCCCTTAATATATCTTGGATATTATTTTATATAAACAGATGAAACAAGATCTATCTCATTTTTCCCCCAGTGGCTGCAGAGCAATCCATTTATAGATGTAGCAGAATTATTTATTCACTCTTCTATTGATGGATATTTTGGTAGTTTTCATTCTTCCCTACTGCCATGCTGCAAGGAATATGTTTGTACCTACTTTTCTTGAAGTGAATGTATAATTTTAATCCCGACATGCTCTACTCCCAAAAACCTGATTTAAATTTCTGAAACACCTACAAAATCAAACCCCAAACTTCCACCCTTCTAGGAGAAAGAAATGGATATCGTGGCGTGACTTCAGCTTTCCCCTGTCAAGTTCAGAGAATTTTCACTTGCTGATAACTGACAGAAAAACTAGGCATCAGAACCCCTTAATCACTGGTTCCTAAAAACCTGAGAGAATAATTTCTATTAAATACTATAATAAAATAATTATATTTTGGGTATTATGATGATTTTTATGATGGCGTTTTACATCTGTACAGTATGCAGACCCTACCTTGCTTTTTACTTTTGACTTTTCAATACTGAAAACTGTTAATTTACTGTGAACTTTATTCTTTCAACAGTGTAGAAGAAAGTTTCAAGACTTTGTTTTGGTCAATATTTGGGTTGTCCGAAGTGACTTCTGTTGTGCTCAAATATGACCACAAATTCATAGAGAATATTGGATACGTTCTTTACGGAATATACAATGTAACTATGGTGGTCGTTTTACTCAACATGCTCATTGCTATGATTAATAGCTCATATCAAGAAATCGAGGTAAACCTGCTTTCTATCCATGGTGTCTGTCTTTGCTGTCTTGTTCTTTTATTTATTTTCTTTAAGTTAACATGTGCGATTTGGGGGGGTGGTGGGAGGTAATTTGTTTTATTTATTTATTTATTTATTTATTTATTTATTTATTTATTTATTTATTTATTTAATGGAGGTACTAGGGATTGAACCCAGGATCTCATGCATGCTAAGCAAGTACTCTACCACTGAGCTATACCTTACCCCCACCCCATTCTTGTTCTAATAGCACACCTACTTTTGTGCCCTGTGTGGATCTCCAGCTCACTTAAACAAAGTCTCTTATACCCAAGCAGGACCTGGAACTTTCTCTGTGTTTTCCATCTGAATTGATAGTAATACACCTTCCAGGATCTTCTAGGAGCACAGCAGGAATCCCCAGAAATTTACCATCAGTCTGGATTCTCTCAGTATATTGCTGAAGTTTTGCAATTAGTGGCTAGAAGCAGCATTGGCTGTAGGGAAATTATTCTCTCCTAGGTTAGCCAGCCAGCCTGGCAGAGGAATCACCAGACATCTGGCAAACATCGATGATATTCTTTATCCAGTGAGAATGTTTAGTATTCTAGAAATGGCACTGGGGAGGGTAGAGCTCAGTGGCAGAGTGCATGCTTAGCATGCATGAGGTCCTGGGTTCAATCCTCAGTGCCTCCATTAAAAAAAATTATAAATAAATAGATTAAACAAACAAACAAACAAGCAAACCTAATTACCTCCTTCCCCCTGCCAAAAAAAATTAAAGTCACTTTACTTTTTGCTTTAGATTGGACTTGGTATGGTACCTTTCTTCATCATCGTATATAAGTTTTTTTTTCCTTACATCCTCTGGTTTAGTGGTCTTTTTAGTCCTTTGATGTTTGTTGAGTCCACTGAGTTTCTGTCTGTGTTTTAGAAACACGTAAGACTGTGTTCCCAAAGCAAAGTTAGGTCCCAGACAAGAAAACGGTACGCTCTCTGAACACCTGCTTGGGTGTGGTAATGGCAGCCTGGGCGGTGTGAAGTGACTGAGCCAACTTCTTCCACCTGTGTACAGGCTCCTCTTCATTTCTTCTCCATCCTTCCTGCCAGCTAGAATGGTTATGCCCAGCACCAGGGGGCAGCACTGAGGATAAAAGCAGATACTAGGCAGGAATAGGCCACTGAGTGCCGTATGTGACATATGGCAGACACGGTAAGCAGCAAAGTGCAATTCATCTGAATGCTGCTCTTTTTCGTTTGCCCTTGGAGTATAACGTGCTGTATCCACAACCTGGCTCGGGTGGGTCTAGATGAGGAGGGAGGCTGGCTGGAACTATTGTTGAATATGCCACGTTAGAAGAGGGGGAAGGAAGGAGGGAGGAATTAATCTTTTCATCTTTCCTTGACCTGAATTTTTCTTGTGTTTTTGCTTCATTTTTGGACGGGTGACAGGAAATTCTGATTAAATTTCAGTGGATATAGACAGAAGCATATGGAAAAGAAAATTTTTAAATGAGTATCATAAAAGTGATACTGAGACTACTATGTAGGCCAATAGAGATTATATGCAGATAAATGTATATATGCCGCTTTTCTATTTCAAAAGCATAATTAAGGTTCATTGTAAGGCCCTACTGGAATCCATTACTAGAATATTGAGTTTTAAAAATCAGTTGTTATATGTTTTTCTATTTTTGTGACACAGGACGACAGTGATGTAGAATGGAAGTTTGCTCGTTCAAAACTTTGGTTATCTTATTTTGATGATGGAAAGACATTACCTCCACCCTTCAGTCTAGTTCCCAGCCCAAAGTCATTTGTTTATTTCATCATGCGGATCATTAACTTTTCCAAATGCAGAAGGAGAAGGCTGCAGAAGGATATAGAAATGGGAATGGGTAACTCAAAGTCCAGGGTAGGTATCAAAAACTTATTGAGACCTGAAGATAAATGTTTTGTCTTTCTCCTTGTCTTTTGATGTTTGTTCAATAATTTTTGTATGTGAACTTAGAAGATGTTGAAAGTAACTGTCCATTCCATAGTCTTTCATAGACTAATACTTAATGTATTCATAGTGAAGTCACTTAGTCTATGCCTTGCTTTTGGTCAGAATCTCATGTAAACTACCAAATTAAAAACACACTAACAAAAAAACTTCTCTAACTTGTTAAAAGTAAACAGAAAAGTTATTGTTAGAAAACATTTTGTTTTTTGTGTGTGTTCCATGCTTCTCAACAGTTATTCCAAAGTTAAATAGTTCTAACCTCACATTTTCCTCTTGGTTGTATGTGTAGTTCACTACCACCTTATTCTTCTCATTTGTAGAAACCCTTTACTGGGCTAAATAATCTGTTTTGCTCTAATATCATAACATTGATACAGGCTTAAGAGCATCCTCAAATATTAACTATAAATACCCCCTTTTATAAATAACCCAGAATGGTTTGTTCTTGAGTTGTCCTGGTTGAGTCATGCCTAGATTTTAACAAAGATGAGTTTCAGGCTAGCACTTTATTATCATGAACTTAATTTTCAGAGATAGAATTGGCATAGGAGACAGAAGGATACAGACAGAACCTCAAATAACAGGGAGTGAGGCAGATAGGAGCAAGTGTGTGGGTTAAAATATAATTTTTGCCTAAGGTTGTGAAAATGGTCTGTAGCTGTAATAGCCTGGGAGCCCACAAGATAGTGATTTTACCTCCATAAAGTGCATTTTTTTTTCTCATTTGAAGCTTGGGGGAAAAAACTAAATTAATGCAATTTATTTTCTCACCTTTTAAAGGAGATGTGCCTCTCCGAGATTTGTAATACCTTGGCACCTTTAAGAAGGTGGCCTTTTAAACCTTCTTTGACCTGGATGTGGACTCTTCAGGCTATTAGGTTGCAAGACGGTGACTGGCTGTGACATCCCATGATTTCAAATAATACTTCACTGTATACAGCAAGCGAGAAGCAGTAATGGAAGGAAGAGAGTTGCCATTAGACCTGCATTTAAATTCTGGCTTAAGGCTTAGTAGAAAGTGACATGGATAAATCACTTTATCCATGAAAGAGAGAAAACTTCGTAGGGTTCTCGTGAGGATGGTATGAGATGCACAAAATTCCAGCCTCAACAAATATCAGTGCCCTTCCTCATTCACAGTTTACAGAGTGCTTTGCTGTACATTTGAACCTCATGAAACACTGTGAGGTAGGTATTACTATTATTCCATTTCATAGATAAGACATCTGAAGCTATTAAAAATAACTCACTTAGGCAAGGTCACAGGAGCTGGCCAGCATGGGGTAGGTGTGGAATTTGCCTTTTCCAGCATCAGATGCCCAGCTCTTCCTGCTGCACCTGGCTGCCTCCTGCTCAGGCAGGGCAGCTCTGGCTTGGTTGCTGCCCCACCTCCTCCCCACCGGCTGCGCTGTACCTTCAGCTTCATCTTCGCGGGTCTCTTAAGGGGCTGGGCTCTAACTGCCAGCCCTGGTAACTCCTGCTACTGCCGGGATGGACTTGGTTTTGAAGGTGCCTTGTTTCTCTAAGGATTGACTCATTCTCTAAGGCTTTATTATTGAAAGAGGAAGCTGTTCAAGCATGGGAACTCACTGCTTCTGCATTTCACACCTTAAAGTTTTCTCTCTGGAGGCAACTGATTTCACTGACTTCTGACCTCATTCCTGATCTTGTCGTAGTGTAGGAGGGGAAACACTATCCCTTTAAGAAGAGCACAGTAGACGCTAGGTAGATGTGGCTACCTAGACCACTGTTTAAAAATAAAACAAGCTTGCTCACAAGGATGTGAGGGGAGCCGCCGATGTGCTCCGTTAGGGAGCCCTCTCCTGTCCCTGCCCGCCTCGTACCACTGGCAGGAAGAAGCGCTTTCCTCAGAGAGCTTGCCGAAAACAGAAGGAAGGATCTTTCAGAAGCCCTGCTCCTTGGCTTCCCTGTCTCCCCATCTCTGGTTAAAAACTGTCATTTTGATTTTATTTTTTAAATTGTGCACGGAGCTGTTATTATTGCTTTAATCTTATATTCAAAGATATTCTCTGTGTACTGAATTTAGTAAAACTTTGGAGAAATTATGTTTCTGTTTTTCCTTTTTAGAAGTCAGGAAGGAGCCTCATGAAATCAAACGTATACAGCTAACCTCAGTCAGCAGTCAGATACTGACCTCCCGTGGCAGACAGGAGAATTGGCTTTGTCAGTCAAGGTTGTCTCCTGCCACGATTAAGAGGACAAAATCAGGAGGATCATTGCCTAGCAGTGCCACTTCCTCCCTCCCTAGCATCCCTCCCCTTCCTTATGGTGGGAAGGCAGGTAGTGGGGTGAATGCATGTTTTTGGATAAAGGGCCCTGCCTTAATCACACCTTCCAGGTAGCAGCTTACCTACAAAAGAAGCAGGCCCTGCTCACAAACGGGAAGGGCAGACAGGAACAATGGTCTCTTTCTTTCTATTCCTACTCACTCGAAAGTTAAACCTTAAAAAGAAAAAGAGAAAGAAAAAGAAAACCAGAATTCTCTAGCCCAGTTCTCTCCAGAGCAGTGAGCCTGTCAGAGTATAAGGCCAAGATGCTTAGGAAGATGCATCACTTTGGCTCATATTTTGGGGTTATAAAAAACCAAATGCTACCATCGGAACTTGTAATGCATTTCTGTTTAAGTGCATGTGAGGAACACAGGCTCAGGAGTAGACAGAGTTGCTTCTGCACAACTTCTTCTAGGTGCTGTGAATACATTTTGATAAACTATGCAAGGACCCCCAGGAGCAATTATGTTTAACCCGAGCCAACTTTTAAAAATGTGTTTTCAGTTAAACAGTTCTGTGGCAGTTCATCTTGCCAACATTTTGATAAACGTCAGCATGTTGCCCACATTAACTTTTACCTTTGGAAATATACGAGGTCACTTGTAAAACTCAGCGTCCACAGAATGTTCCTTAGGAATGTTGACTCCACAAATGTTGTCGAGGCGAATAAAGTAGATTATAGTTATGCTTTCCATATAAATGTATTCTAATTTACTAGGTTAATTGTATTTTTTCCTAGTTAAACCTCTTCACTCAGTCTAACTCAAGAGTTTTTGAATCACACAGTTTTAACAGCATTCTCAATCAGCCAACACGTTATCAGGTAAGCATTCATTAGACATATCTCTTATCTGTGTGTAGTTCCACATATGTCTCTGTGTTTGTGTGTGTGTGTGAATAGTGAGTAGAATTATATTCTTCAGATGTGCTATGAGGACAGAATAGAACAGAGAAAATAGTATGTTAGGTGGAGGGCACTTTAGAAATCAGAGTCCAAGTTCTCTCTCTTTTCTTTTTTTTTTTTTTTTTTTGGTTGCGGAAGAAGAGTGCTTTGTGATATTGAAAGCAAAGTGTTGCCACAATTTCCAAAGAACACTTTCACATACCTTGAGCAGAAAGCACTGGGAGATTTGGTACATTAGGAAAATAATGGTCTCACAGTATAAAAAGCTGGTACATTTATTTCTCCAGATAGTCTATTTTCCAAGTGAAATCCTAGGCTTTACTTTTGCATCAGTACTACTTTCAAATATCTGTTGCATTTTGATATTGGATGTGACATTTCAACACTATTTTCCAACTCAGAAGAGGGTATAGTCCTTCCCATCTGGTTGTTCATTTTGACTACCAAATCTTTAGATTTCTGACGCAGTACAGGACCACAAAAATGAGGATCAAGGAATTTATAATGTATGGTAATATCAATTGGCATAGTCCTCTTCATACAATTTTCTTGGAAGCAGCACATTCTGCAAAATTGCTTAGCACACTGATTGTCAAAGCCTTACTTTTTAATGGTTATATTATATTCCATTATATGGTTGTATTTAATCTATCAGCCTTCTATTGATGGCAATAGAGGATATTGCCAATATTTAGCTATTACAAGTAATACTGCAGTAAGTAACCTTGTATACATGACATTTGAAATGTGCAGATCTATAGAATTGTCTGGTTAAAGTATATGTGCATTTTAATTTTTCAACTATCATCAAACTGATTTTGATGGAGCTTGTACCAATTTATAATCTTACGATAAATGTACTAGAGTGCCCATTTCCTCCTTAATTTAGCACTAGTATGTTACCAAAGGTTTTTATCTTGGCCAAATTGTTAGGTGAAAATGGTATCACAGTGTAGTTTTACTCTGCATTCTTTGTAATGAGTGAACTTGACCCTTTTTTATGTTTAGTGTTCTATATGCTTAATACCATATATATTTAATTTTCTTGATGGGCTCTTTGTTATAAATTAGGAGTAATTCTTTTAAGAATTAAAAACTGTTTTAAGAAAATCAGCCCTTTGCCTGTGGTGTAAATTGAGAAATTTTCCCCCAGTTTGTTGCATATCTTTTTAATATTTATGGGTGTTTTTCCCCCACCTTTTAAAAAATTTTGTGTAGTAAACTTTACAAATTTTTATGGCTTCAGATTTTGTGTTCTATTTTGAAAGCTCATCTCCCATACAAGGATATTTAAGAAAATTTTTACCCATATTTTTCTTGGTATTTTCATGGTTTCACTTTTTACATGATAATATTTGATCCATATAGAATATATTTTGATGCAACATGTGGATGGAGATCCAGTTTTTTTTTTCAGATAATTACACAGCTGGTTGTGTTGAAGAATGTATCTTTTCTACTGATTTGAAATACCACCTTTATTGTTACTAATTAATATGTCTACTTAGGTATATTTCTTGGCTCTAGGTTTATTTCTCTGTGCTATATAACCAAATTCTTACAGTTTAAAACACAATCAAACAAAATACACAGACACACATACATACGTCCTTTCTTCAAGATTCTTATTTTGCATAGTTTTCCTGGTTATTCTTCCTTTTTTATTTTTCTGTATTAACTTTAGCATCAGCCTGTCTAGTTTGCAAAATATTGTTGGTATTTTTTATTGTGATTGTGTTCACTTAAGTAGAATTGACGTTTTTACAATGTTGTGTCTTCCTTTTCAAGAACATAATGTACCTTTCCATTTGTTCAGATCTTCATTTGTGTATTCAGTATCATTTTAAGGTAGTCCTCAGAGTGTGCGTATTAGTTAGGATTAAGTTTGGTGCAAATCACACAGTATCACCGAATACCAACCACCAAGTAGCTGGAAGAACATAGAAATATGTTCCTCTCTTTTTTTCAAGAATTCAGGAGGTAGTCATTCCATTGATGTGGTATCTCCCAGTGTTGGGGCCCCAGGCTGTTTCTATCATACTGCTCTGTCATGATTGCATTTCATTCTGACATGATCTCATGATCCAAGAAAGTTACTGGGGCTCTTCTGCTATTACTTCTGCATTACAAAATACAATCAGAAGGTGATAGGGAAGGAAGATGCCTCCTTCCTGTAAGGAACTTCTGTCAAGTTACACAAACGACTCATCTGCAATGGAGGCTGGGAAATCAGTCTTAATTCTTAGTGGCCATGTGCTGAGCTAAGAAGCCAGGGAAGAGAATTGGCAGGCTCTAGTGAAGTGGATTATATTATTTGTCTGGTGCTTTGCACATACTTATATCTATGTTATTTCATTTATAAGTTTCACATTTTATCTTTTGACCCTCCAGCTCTATAATATGAAAAAAAATCAATGTGTTTATTTTATCTTTCACCATTTCCCCCTTCTCTTACCAGGTTTTGCTAGTTAAATCATTAGAACTTTGAGGTGGGGACAAAGGACAAAACACACAAACAAAAAAGACAAAAACCTTTCCTCTACCTATTAGGTTCAGTCCCTGAGGCCTGTGAATTAAACTGACAAAAGATAGATTAACAGGAGAAAAACAGTTTATTTACGCATGCAAAGTACAAACACCCGTGAGAGAACTTGGTGATGAGTAACTCAAAGGGGTAGTTAGAATTTGGGGCTTATATACCATCCTAAAAAGGGGGATTAATTTCTGGAGAAGTGACAAGACAAAGGAAAAGAGATTTGGGCTCTTAGGGGTGGTAAATTGTGGGAAGGTGAATATATGGGAGATTATTGTTACTGTAGAAATGTCATGCAACTCTGTGCCAACTTTCTGTGTCCAGTGATGACGGTAGTTTTTCTTCCCTTAGGAAATGGGAGAGGGAAAGGGGAGGACCTTCACAAAGGGAAGTTTATGTCCTGCTTTTAGGCAGATGGGAGGAAGGCAGTGAGCTCTTTCCACGTTTTCTGCTTCTGAATTGACTTTAGGTCAAAATAATCCTATGTCCAAGTGATGTATTTTGGGGTGGCGTTTTCTGATCCCCTTCACTACCTTGTCAGGATTATAACCCACATTTGTTTGGTTTTAATCCCACAGTTAAACAGAGTCAGTACTCACCACCAGTCTTTTTGACATAAGTTTCCATTAATCTCTTTGTCAGCTAAAGTTTGTCTTCCTCTAGTTCCTTCAAAAAGAGTTTCTGGGAACCATGTTATCTGAGTTATGTAATGCTCTAAATTGCTTTCTATTTTCTGTATATCTGTGTGGACTAGCTGTAAAATTCTTACATGTGACTTTATTTTCTTAATGTATTGGTAAACATTACTCCACTGTTCCTACGATGGAACATTGAAAAGTTTGAGGCCAGCCTGATTGGTTTTCTTACATAGTTGACCCGAGATTTTGAATTGAATGCTCAAATTTTCTTCGTTTATCTTTTAAATCCAGTAACTTGCTACTAATTGTTCTACTTGTACGTGAGTCTGTATGAATTTTTCCTGGCACAGAGTATAGCCTTTCAATCTGCCAAGTCTTCTTTTATTTCTGAATAATTTCCTTGAACTGTATCTTGAAATATTTTTTTATGTTCCATTCTACTGAGTCTCTTCCTCCAAGATACCAATTAGATGCCAACTGAATCTTCTTTGCCTGTCTTCCACAGCTACCATTTTTTCTCTATGCCCTTTGAATTTTTCATCCATTTCTCCCTTTTGGGTCCTTTTTTCTTTTCCTATATTTTATTCCTGTCTATCTTCACATGTGCTGCTTCAAAAATATCTTTCATTTCTGTGGTGATTTTGTGTCTTTTCTTCCTCCTCTTATTGAGGTTTTCCAACTTATATATCACTTCCTTCTTTGGCTCATTATATTTCCCCTGACCTCTTTGTGCTCGTATTTTAAAGACATGACTGCCTCATCATATTTTTGAATTATGATTCGATAGATTATGTTTCAATAGTGGCATTATGTCTTTTGATCTTTAACATTTTTCTGGTGAGTGTTTATTATTTGCTGTTTGTTTTATCCATCTTTCTTGGACTAGCTTAGTATAGATTTCTGTAGATTCCTTACTGACTGTTACTTGGTTTTGAATGAAGTAAGTTTTCCTCAGACCAGCTACTTTCAGGAGGTTGGAGAGGGGTCAGAGAATTCCAGGGCCACGTTCCAGGCTGAGGAATTTGCCTTTGGGCCCAGGGTGCTGCCTGTGGGTTCAGTTTATTCTTTATTTCCCTCGTCAACCATAGCACTGTGGTACTTTGCACAAGGCAGACTCTCCCTCTCCACCTCACTGACAAAGCGCTTCTGGCAAATAGGGCTTCTCTTTATCATTTCTCCTGCAGTTCTGGATTCTAAGCTTCCGTAGACTTTGTATCAAAAGGTCAAGGGATGTTCTCAGCCATGAATGTCTGCTTTTGGCTTTTCCCCACACCTTCATTTGACCTTTTCATCTAACCTTTCTAAAAAAGAACATGGATTCCTCTAAGTCTCATTAAAGAAGGAGTTAGTGTTTCTGCTTCCTATACTCCTTGATGCTTTTAAGTGATTTAGAAGAAGTGGAGGAACTTCTAAGTTTACTGTTAAATTGAAAATTGCTATATTTCTACATGAGATGATCCTTGCTAAATGCCCAGAGACTCCAGAATCCTGTACATTTCATATTTTCTAAGCAGAATTCCCTGCGCCTGTGGTATAATCTTCTGTGGCTCCCCAAAAGTGAGAGTAGAAAAAGAGAAACTGAGGCTGAAAGTCTCAATCAGCTATGTACACATCAGTCAAACTTCATATAAATGCCTTGATTATATTTAAATAAAATCTCTTTGTTATGAACTCCATGAGTGATAATAATTGGTTTATTTGTTATGGATTTTTGTTTCATGCAGTGTGACTATAATATACAACTTACCTTAAAGAAATTCCAGATCTTAATCTGCTAAATGGGGATTTTTCCTTCAAAAGGGTGACCTTTGGGATACACTAGTTCTAGTGATTCTACCACAGCTCAGAACATTTTTGGAATAATCATACTTTTATGATTAGTTTATGAGACACACCAAAGTGCTTTATTATTTTCTCACTACTGAACTTAGCTAATTATTCACCTTATTAACAAGACTCAGTGCTATCTGACTTCACATTTTTTTCAAAAATAGTCACATCCGCCTTGAAAGAAAATGTGGCCATCACCAATCAGGTCATCACCTTACATGTTTTCCATTTAGATGAGTATTTCCTCTTCAAAACAATTACTTCAAAGACAGAGATTCAAATGTGCCTCAAAGGGCAACAAAGAAAAAGTTTCAAAATGCTTTGATCAATGGCATTATTGTTTATATTAATATTATTAATAGCATGCCAAGGCAATTTTTTTTAATGTATGTACAGAATTTTTGGTAAACAGGGATGATTTTTCTGGAGAACATAAAGACTTGGAGATAGCCATGATTGAATTCTGCTCATGAATACCTGGGTTAATTCAAGTTAAAGTACCAAGACATGCTGAGTCCTGAAGAAATGGGAATATAGTGTAAGACTCCACGAAAGATGGGCTGAGGGTTCTTGGGGCTTTTGTCTCTCCGCTTTCTGGTGTGGCAGTTCTGCTTTAATAGCCTTCTTCGGCTTGAGAAGACCTTTGGCCCATATGGTCTCTGATCCAACCCATGCAGGCCTGGTTTTACTGGAAGCACATGGCCCTAAAGGAGGCAACAGGAGGCATTCACATGAAGCTTCGTGGCACAGTCAGGATATCCTCTATTGATAGACATCTGTGAAGCTTCATGTGAATGCCTCCTATTGCCTCCTCTATTATGCATGGTCCCAGGTTATAGGAACACAAAGATATAGTCCTTGGCTTTAAGGATCTGTTCCCTGGAGTGGAAGGGCAACATTGAGGTGGAGAAGAAGGGAAGGGGAAAAAAAAAGTAGGTGAACATTCATACAACCCTCAGATGTGGCTGTCTGGTACAGGTGAGATGTACTGAACCAAACTTGGGCCCACTCGCCCGTACGCAAGGCCCATCTACTGACACCAGTGGTGAAGGGAAGTGCAGGGTTTACTGTAAAGGAGCCAATAGAAGGAGGACTAGTGGCTCATGCCCTAAAACCTCGAATTCTCCAAAGGGTTTCAGGAAAGCATTTTTAAAGGCCAGGTGACAGAGGGGCATCCCAGCGTATGCGATCAGCTGTGCACAAATCTCTGATTGGCTGATGGAGATCCTTTGGCTCCAGTGCGTCTCGGGGCTATGTGCTCACAATCATCAAGTAGTTAATTTCTTCCATTTGGTGGTGGTTTTACCATTTGAAAAACTCAGGAAATGTGCATCAGTTACAGTTACCTAGGCACATCAGTCAGAGAGGAGCTAAAGCAGAGGACGTGGGGGAGGGGTCTGTCCCAGGAAGGCCCTATAGGGTCTTGATCAGTTCCAGGAACCCAGGGGAACCCAGAGAAGGGAACTATTTGAAAACTGATCAAGTAGAAGAAGCAAATTTATTCTCTCTCCAAAGAACAGAACTTGGACAAGTAGTTAGAAAGTACAGTGAAGCAGATTTTGGCTCAATACAAAGGAATTTTTTAACAGCTACAGTTGTCCAAAAATAGAATTAACCAGCTGTCTGGAAAGAGTAGCAGGGTCTGAATCACAGATGTTTTCAGAGGCTGTGCCATGGTAATCCATCCGGGTGTGTCACAATGAGTGGTATGAAAAAATGAAAAACACAAGATTTCCAAGGACCCTTCCCTCTCTAACATTCTACTCGCTGCTTCCGAGTTCTTTATGTTTGTCTAAATCAGTCTCATTACCTTATATTCATACTTTATAGATTGCTGAAATTCATATTATAGAACCTACTGATGTCAGTTAAATTTGGCTTCTCTGTAGGCACAAGCGAGAAAATGAATGTAAGAGTGCCTGAGAATGTACTTAATAGTTGTTAGTTGAATTTGAATCAATAAAAAATAATTAAGTGAAAAGACAAGTTTTGTGGCCTTTCGGGAAGGAAGGGCAAACCCAGATATCCAACCACCAAAATCTCATTCCTCCTCCCAGTCTTAATGGAGGGCTGAGAAATGAACTTGGATTTCTTTGCAAGAGGAAATGTTCGAGGTCACTACTACCAAGCTGTCCATACCTTGGACAGAAAATATCCATAGTCCACTCCACAAAGTTACAACATCTTCCTTAAAGAGTGACTTACATGCTCATACCAAGAAATATGGATAATTCCTGGAGGTTTGTGGAATGTGGAAGTTAATCTATAGACTTCTATTGTGTTAGCAATTTAACCAAGAGGGAAAGATGATTCGGTTATAGATCAGTTTAATTTGGGGTACTGGGTTTGATTAAAGAATCCGTTGGAAATTTAGGTGAAATAATATTTTAAATGATAATTACTGCATACAAGTTTCATGATCCTTGACTGTAGTATCACCATTATTAAGATTGGCTAATCAAGAATTGCTTTATAAAAGAAGCATAAGTTATAATAAAAAATAATAGTTATATTAATTGAGCAGCTTCTATGTAATCTACCTGTATTGTCTTTTACAAGATTGATTCTAACATTTCCACTATACAGATTAAGTCACCAAGATTCCACAGCTTACAAGTAATGGAGTCATAACTCAAATCCAGGTAATCTGTCCTTGCAGCCTGCTTTCTTAACCTCTACATAGTACTAACTTGGGTTCACCAGACAAGCTGCCTGAAAGAATGGAAAGGCTAACTTTTCCCCCTTCTTTGAGCTGAACATCATTTTGGAATTCATACCAATTATCTTTCCAATGTGAACTGAGGGATGGACTATTACCACGTAGTGTCATGTGTGGGGAAACTGATTTGTCCAATAGCAGGTGTCTTCTTGCCTTTTACAGGGACTCAAACTTGGTGCAGTGGTTGATAAAAATATTTAAGCTGTAAATATTAAGGGAAACATTTTTGTGGGATACATGGAAAGCTTAAAACACATTAAATTTTGAAGGGAAAAAAATTAAGCCTGTAACCATAATTTTTTCCCTGCAGGTTAAAGATGAAATGGAGATGAATATATTTTCCTGGTTTCCCTTCACTGAGGGAATTTAATCTGAGTAGCTTTGTTCAGGATGTTTCTAGGGAACTTGAACACTGTATGAATGTTTAAAATATTTTAGTTTCTTGTTATCATCCCTTCTGGCAGTAAATGCCAGTTTTCATAGACTTTCTAAGTGCAGTTTTGGATAACGTTACATAAATATTTTATTATACTTGAGAATGCGGGTAGCAATATCTTAATCTTCAAACTTTATTTTTATATATAATACTAACAAGAGCTAATCTTTTCTAAGCAGGAACTATGCTTTTACGTGCATTTAATTATTTAATCTGCAGAACTTATGAGTTGAATTTTGTTACCCCGCATTTTGTAGATGAGGAAATGGATGTTCAAAGAGTTTAAACACCTTAAGTTCACCCAGCAGGTAATTAAAAGCCTGCATTCAAATTCAAGATTTTTGTCTCCAAAACCATTCTGACTCACTTTAATTTTTAAGAGGTTTTCTTATCTTTTGTAGAGATACGATTTCTAAATAATGCACTTCTGAATGGTACTAAATAAGACCCTTTTAAGCCCTGAGTTATTCTCAGTTTCTTTACAAGCTACAGTTTTTACAACTTTGTAAAAGTGAAAAACGTTTGTCTCTTTGTCATGACTGAAGGACTATTATCGGTACTGAAGATGGAATGAATGCCCCGGCCAGGGAGGCACATCAGTTTGCTAGGCAGCATTAAAAGCCTATTTATTAGAGCATTTTAATTGCTTTTATTTTGTTATGTTTTAAATTTTAATTGTGAACTATTTCAAACACGGAGAGGTATCACAAAATAATCCTGTTAGACATCTATGCCACTACCATCTTAATTTAATGAATATTAACATTTTGCCATATTCTTTTTGGACTTTTTTATAAGAAAAATTTGATACAACTAAAATACCTCTACCCTATTACATTACCTTTCATCCCTCCCTAGTGATCTTCCCTACTTTGAAGTTCATGTGTGTTTTTCCCATGCAAACTTTTATATATTTAATACTTACATAAGTATATTCATACCATTAGGTGCTAGTTTTATGTTTTGGGAATATGCATAAATAAATATTACATATTCTGCTTTTTTCACTTATCTTTATATTTTTGAGAATTATCTGTATTGATACACATATGTCTTGTTCTTCATTCTAACTGTTGTATAATATCCCATTGTATGAATAAATGATTTTTGTTCATTCATTCGTCTGTTGATGAATATTTAGCTTATTTTCCATTTTTGACAATTATAAATAATGCTGTAATGAACTCTTAGTAAATGTCTCCTTTTGCACATTTGTAAGAGCTTTTCTGGGTTGTATACCTGGGAGTGGTTCTATCAATTTCTGTTTCCGATAACAGGGTACAAGAGTTTCCCAGTGTTCCCACAAGCACTTGATATTATCAGATTTTTTTAAAAGAACACTATGAACTCATCTACAAAACAGAAACAGATCCTCAGACTTAGTAAACAATCTTAAGGTTATGGGGTAAAGGGAGTGGGAGGGGATAAATTTGGGAGTTTGAGATTTACGAATGTTAACCACTATATATAAAAATAGATTTTAAAAAATAAATAAAATTTAGCCAACTACAAAACAATTTCCCTCTATGCTTTTAAAAATGTCAGCATCTTATAAGACAAGGAAAGGCCAAGGAGCTGTTCCAGATTAAAGGAGACTAATGATACAGGATATGTAAAAGCAACATGTGATCCTTGACTGGGGAAATGAGACAGAACATGGACTATGTATTAAACGATTTACCTCATGTTAATTTTTATAAAGTTTGATCATTGTAGCATGGTTATATAAGAGAATATATAGAAGATACGGAAGTATTTAGGGATAAACGGACATGATGTCTGAAAATTATTCTCAAATGCTTTAGCCATAAATAATGATAGACACAGAGAGTAAGAGAAGGCAAATGTGGCAAGTTTCTAACACTGGTGAATCTAGGTGAAAGGTCTATTTGAAGTCACCTTATTTTACTTCCAGATCCTCTATGGGTCTGAATTGTTTTCAAGAGAAAAAAAATGTTTGCCAAACTTATATATGTGAATTGGTATTTGTTTTTTTAATTTATACTTCTCTGACTACCAGTGAGATTGAACATCTTCTCATCCATTTGTTGGCCATTCAGTTTTCCATTCTTGTGAATTTAAATTCTTTTTCCTAATTCTGCTTGGCTGTTTGTCTTTACCCTATTGACCTGTCAAAATTCTATCATGTTCTGAATGCTGATTCTTTGTCAGTGTGTTTTGCAAGCAATTTCTCTCACTCTTTGGTTTGTCTTTTAACTTCATGTAATGAGTTCAGTAAGGAGTCCCAGCCTGTGAACGTATAAAAGTGACTTCATTTTCAGTGATTTCCCACTAACTTGTCTTATTTTGAACTCTTCTTTTCTGCTGAATGGAGGATCCCTTTACAACATCTTGTCAAGACCTTATAACTTTCCAATGACTTTCGGTTGTTAGAAAGTCTCTTTTTTTTTCATTAAAGAGACAGTTGTATTTATTTTGAAACTTAAATTACCAAATCAAATCTAGCGCCCTCCTCCTCACCCATCAGAGAGCTACACCTTTGTGTGACTGGTGGCTGAAGGCTGTGGTCTGCTTTGTTCCCACCTCCCCTGCTGACTCTTCTAGGTGCTGGTCCTCTGCCACGCAGAGAGGGAGGAGGAAGGAGCCAAAGGCAGACGTCTTTTCCCTTCATTTAACTGTAGGGTGCAGTTCCCTCCATGTTGTTTGTCACCACTGCTCTAACACTGACCAAAGTTTGTTGTTCTGCCTGTGGCAGGGCACTGAAGTGCTGACTGTCTAATAGAGCAGGGGCAAGTTCAGAGGATTTTAACAGGCGAGGTGGGCTGCTTCCCCTTTGCTCAGCTCCCTGACGCAGAGATTTGGCCCTGACTTGCGATGTGGGTCTAATTGTCTGAGCCTCGTTTACTGAATAGAGTATCGTTTCCCTCTGATGTGTATTTCACACAACTATATAGTGGAAATGTATATCTGTCAAGTATTGAGATTAAAGGTTGATCCAATGGCTGTTCCTCTTTTATCTCAGTTCTTTTTCCTTCCTGACTAAATTACCAGGAGCAAGCCAGCAAGTCTGCTGGAATAGACATTTAATTTTGCTGGATGCCAGGCCCTGTTTCATATAGGTAACCCTAATCATTATGAGTGATTACCTTAGAGTTCATTCTTTCCTTAGCTTCTGGGGAGGGGTTGGGGCAGTGCACCCCTCCCTTCCATGCAGGTAAGACAGAGAATAGCCTCTCTCCCCCAAAAGCCCATGATCCCTCCCATGTCTCATTCCTTTTCCTTGTGGGGAGTGAGGAGGAAGTTGGTGGTAAGTTCAGTACTGGTCTAGTGATTCTCAATAAACCCTGAAGGGAGGGAGATGGCTGGCTCCAACAGCAAGTGACAACGTGGTCTTAGACCATGGGGTACTTGGCATCCTTTATCATCAGTTTTGGGTTTATCAACAATTCCAGGACAACAGGAAAAATCCCATCTGACATATGGTTACATTTCATTGGTATCCTTCCTTGTATGAAAGTTTTAAATTGTCATAATAGGGTCAGATTTATCAACCTTTTCCTTATGGCTTAGCCTTTCTGTTAGCTTTCTGAAGAAACATTTCCCTATTCCTTTCAAAGTTTTTGCTTTGCACATTTAGATCTTTCATCCATTTGGGTCTTCTTTCTGTGTGTGGTGTGAGGAAGATCTAATTTTAACTTTCTCATAAGGATAGCCCATCATCTCAGCACCATTTGTTGAATAGTCTTTTCTTTCCTACTGATATGTATTACTGCTTTTCAAGCTGCTTTTAATGAATAAACATTTCTTTGTTTTTCCTTTCTATAGGAATCTGCCTGCACTGTCCCCTAAACTTAATTATATCCCTGATATGTTTACCCATCATAGTGAATTGTTCCAATGAACTTTGTGTTCACTGTTGAATCCCCAGTGCCTAGTACCTGACACAGAATTGATCTTCACTAAATATTTGGTGAATGAATGAATGAGTCCTGGCCGAGATCCACCCAGCTGTGAGTCTGTCCTGGAGTCCAGTTTCCACACAACTCAGCAGATGTTATACATATTTTATTAAGACCGATAAAATGGGCTTTTCCTTTTCCATAGCATGGCTCCCTCTTGATCTGTCATTATTCTCTGAGACAGACATTTCAAATCATCCTAGACTTCTCCCTTTTACTTGACCTTGGCATCTAATGGATCACTTCAGTTTATAATTTCTACTTTCTTAAAACTGAGATATATTTTTCACTCTCACGATACCTGCATTTTAGTTCAGATCTTTTTTCCTTTCCGTTGTTATCTGTTTACTGTGCTATTTGACATATTCATAAGAATATGTGTAACACATAATTAATTATGAAGGATAATTACATGCATACCTAGGAAACCACCACCTCCCCAAGAGTGATAGCGTTATCTGTCCATTGCTTCTCCATGGGTCTCCTTCCTAGACCGCACCCTTACCTCCACCGAAGGGGTAATAACTATCCTAAAGTTTGGGTTTCTCATCTTCTTGCTTTGGTTTTCTTTTCAAATATAGGTTTGTTTGTTTGTTTGTTTTTTAACATTTTTAATAGTCCTAAAAGTACATCATGTAGATTTCCTCATTGTTGAGTAACTTTATAAGAATATTTTCATACTTCGTGAAGTCCGCGAGTTGAATTTTTCATTCAACAGTAATACTTCTAAGATTCATCCATACTGTTGTGTGGCTGTGGTTCACTAATTTCAGTAATTAATTTCATTAGTGAACACAATGACAGTACGTTCTATAACATACTATGATTTATTTGTCTCTTCTCCTCTTGGTACTTGTTTGGATCATTTCCAGGTTTTTTGCTGTTTCAGACGAGATTGCTGTAAACATTGTTTATGTTTCTTGGTCCACATGTGCAAAGATTCTCTAGGCCCTGTACCAAGGAGTGAAATTTCTGAGTGAAAGCATACTCAAGTGTTTAACCTTAAAAGATAATGCCAGATCGGTAGGGGATTAAGAGGTACAAACTATGATGTATAAAATAAGCTACAAGGATATATTGTACAGCACAGGGAAATATAGCCATTGTTTTATAATAACTTTAAATGGAGTGTACTCTATAAAAATACTGAATCACTGTGTTGTATACCTGAAACTAATATAATATTGTAAATCAACAGTACTACAATTGAAAAAAAAAAGATAATGCCAAATTGTTTTCCAAAGTGATCTACGTATATTCAGGCCAGTAAAGTACAAAAGTCCCAGTGATCCATGTCCTTTCCAGCACTTGGGATTATAAGATTTATTAATTTTTTCCCTTTTTAGATGTAAAATTGTGTCACTCCCCCCCCCCAGTTTTACTGAGATATAATTGACACACAGCACTGTATAAGTTTAAGGTGTACAGCATAATGATTTGACTTACATATATCATGCAATTATTATCCTAATGAATTCAGCGAACACCCACCATCTCATATAGATGCAAAATTAAAGATATAGAAAAATTTTTTCTTGTAATGAGAACTCTTAGGATTTACTCTCTCAGTGGCTCATATATAACGCACAACAGTGTTAATTGCATGTATCATGTTGTACGTTACATCTCTAGTACTTATTTATCTTATAACTGGAAGTTTTTACCTTTGACTGCCTTCTCCCAATGCCCCCTCCCCACAAGCCCCTGTATCTCCTTTTCATTGTAATTTATATTTCCCCAAGAAAAGAGATTGAGATTGCTTTATATGCTCATTGACCATTCACAGTTCCATTTCTGTGAAGTGCCTGTTTGTCTTTTGCCCATTTTTCTATTGGATAATTTGCATTTTTCTTATTAAAAAGTTCTTCACATATCTTGGATCCAAATTTTTTACCAGCTATAAGTATTATCGGTATTTTCTCCCAGTTTGTGGCTCGCTTTGCTCCCTCTCTTTATGGTATCTTTATAAACAAAAGCTTTAAGGAAGTTTTAATTGTAAGGAGGTTGAGTTTATCAATCTTTTCTATTGTGATTAGAATTGTTTATCTTGTTTAAAAAACATCTAGCTCAACACTGAATTTATAAATGTATTCTCCTGTACTTTCCTTTAAAGGATTTAAAAGCCTTATCTTTCACATTTAAGATGCATGTGGAATTCATTTTTGTGTGCATGGTATGAAGTAGGGCTCCAATTTAATTTTCTTCATACGGATAAACAATTATCTTGTAAAAGCATTTATTTAGATTGAAATATATTCACAATATATATTGCTATGAGAGGAAAACATAATATAACAGAATATATGGTATTTCTGAAAACAAAATGTAGTAAATGTAGTAATTAATATACATACAACATTTTAAAAAATATTGGAAGGACATACACTAAAATAACAACAAAGATTATCTTTGGGCAGTGGGATAACTGATGATTTTTGTTTATTTTTTTCTCTCTGTATTTTCCAGGTTCTCTCTATTGAGCATATATTTATATAGTTTTTAAAACAGTGAGAAATAAGGTAGTGTCTATAGATGATAATATATTGTCAGCACCTTGAAGAGAAGTCAGTAGTTGAAAGAGAAACCATAAATTGAAGCCTTTCAACTGAACTTTTTTTTTTTAATAACTTCTTGCATTCCCAGAGTAGGGTGTGGGTGGGTGACGGTGAGGGTGTGGGGGTGAGGGTGTGGGGGTGAGGGTGAGGGTGAGGGTGAAGGGTGGGCAAGAGGGATGTTTGTGGATTATTCAGTGAGACTCAGTACAAGATGAAAAGGGATTAAATTCTGAAAGCTGAGTGTGTTTTCTGTAGATAGTTACATACAATTTCTCTGCCCTGAATTGTTTGCTTTACAGGTATGTAAGGTTCTTTGGAGAATAGGATCCAGATTACTTATGTATACCATTGGTGACATAATTTTTTTTTTTGGCCCAACAGCAGATAATGAAAAGACTTATAAAGAGATATGTTTTGAAAGCACAAGTAGACAAAGAAAATGATGAAGTTAATGAAGGTAAGCATCTTCACCTTGAGAAACATCCTTTTACAACTAATTTAATGAACTTGGAAAACTTCATATAGAAGGATACTTTAAAAATCCAATCTCAGGTAACAGTTCGGACTCCTCCAAGATTGACAGGAGAACCTTAACGTTACATTTCTAAAAGCCTGTCTTTTTAAAGAAACAATTATTTAAAGTGTCAATCAGAGACAATTTATCCCTACAGAATGCCCAAACTGATTCTTAGAATGTAAACACTGCCATCTTTCTGGGAGCTTTTAATCCCTATTACATAAGGTAGTCCATCATTTCAGTTGTGTTTCAGTGAGTTCACGTGAGTGTTCACATTTTTCCAATGATGCAGGTGAAATAATGGTTGGTGCAAACAGAATCCACATTTTTTCCAGGAAAATCTTAACTTTGTTGTCCAGAAAGAAATCTCTAACCCACTTTTCCCATCCAGCGTTTCTCTTTTGCCTTTCACTCTTCTTCTCGTGCCTATTTTTCCAGGCATATCCTAGGCAAGGCATCTGTCTGGACTATAAAATTTTTTTATCAAAGGCTGGGGTGCAAGCCAAAGCACAGGTCCAGAGATGGAAAGAAATCAACCTGGGAGAAATAAGTTGCCCTAAAAACAGAAAGGGCAATTTTCGACACCAATGAGATGCCATTAGATCTACGTGCACTGATAAGAAAGGGCTAGCCTAAATAAAATTTTTGATGAGCTTTGATTAATGCAAGGAATCCCTTGCAAGTCTGAGTCAGTACAATGGTATGTGGATATAGAAAAGAAATCTAAGAATGTGTGATTGGGAACCAGCAAATATCCAATCACGGTGACCTAGAAACAGCCTCAGGGAGACAGGATTGGAATTAGGTTTTAGTTTAGAAAGCAGAAACCTAGTCAGTTGTCCCTGAAAACAAACAAAAAAAGTAAGTGATGGGGGGAATTGAGCCACCATAACATCGTCAAAAACAAGGTGCCATCTTCCAAGCCCTTTTACCCAAAAAAGGAAAATGAATTAACGAGAATTTGGAGTTTTGAGCAAAGTTCTAACTAAGAAAGTATATCATTTAACTCAACCTCCTCATTTAATAAATGAAGAAACTAAATGCTGAAGAGGTCGAGTAACTTGTGTTTCCTGTATTGGCAGACTAAATTCGACACTTAGTGTCTAGGCACCCCAGAACTCAAAAACAAGGAAGAAGGATATGGCAGTAAGGAGGTGAAAGGGGGCGCACTGGGCTTATGGTCCAAATAGGACACTAATTGGTATGAGAATCCATTTCTTCCACCAGACTGGCCTCGTGATTTCAAATTTGATCAGTTTATTTTGTCTATAGTGCCATTTGCAAAGGAATAAGCACTTTTTTTTTCCACTGCAAAAGGAATCAACAAATGTTTTGTCTGTATTCTTAAAGGAGAGTTAAAATTCCTTAAAATAAAAAGGTTCTGACTTTTATATAATAAAAGAACATAGAGATTACACTTTAAAGCATCATAAAGATACCAGGAAATACCAATAAAAGATACATTTCTCATGTGATTCTATTGTAAAAAACTGTTAAAGTGCCAGTGAGTTGAAGAATCATTTCTTAGATTCAAGATAAATTCCTGTCCCAAAGTTTACCTTCCAAGGCCGGTGGCTTATCTACAATTATTTGCAAGAGAATCCAGTTTTTGATTGCAGTCTACATATGCTCAAAATACTGCCAAGATGAATTATGGGAATAGTTGTGTTTTAATAGCCAGAAGTCTCCTGTGGAGACTCCTATGTATGTACACGTTGCCAGTGGCATCACATCTAAACTTAATCTCACCATTGCTTGTTATCTCCTTAAATATCCGTCCCCTCGGCCACACAAACTAATTTGTTTTTTCCTTGACTCCCTGTTCATTACTGTTACCCTCCCTAAGAAACACCCCTAAACTTTTTCCTTCCTTTTCCTTACTTCAAACTTGACCTAAAATTTACTTCCTCCATGTATTTTCCTGTTAAATAGATTGACTCATTTTTGGTAACGTTTTGTTTTGCTGGGGTTCCTTTCCATCCTAGCAGTGGGCAATGATCTATGCAGGTGTCAGCCCTTATGACTGAGGGACTGGAGGAACTCCCTGAAGACAGAAAGGAGATACTCTGCTTATAGAAATCACTCCATGTTAAAAATTGGCTGAGCCACAGGTCAATACTTGAGCTTAGTTTTACTTTTAAAACATAGATGGACTATTTTTATAGCTTTTCCCAAAGGTCAGTACGTTTTTAATGGCAGACACTTCTTAAACATTTTAAAGGAAAAAATCTGAAATAACTAAATTAGAGATGTTATGAGACCAATGTATTCATAGTGTATGAATTTCAGTCTTTATTTTTTTTTCTAAATCCAAAGAGCAAATTACCAATTAAATATTTTCTTTCATACAAATACTCTAGGTGAATTGAAAGAAATCAAGCAAGATATCTCCAGCCTTCGTTATGAACTTTTGGAGGACAAAAGCCAAGCAACTGAGGAATTAGCCATTCTAATTCATAAACTCAGTGAGAAACTAAATCCCAGCATGCTGAGATGTGAATGATTCAGTAACCTGGAATTATGGCTTTGACTATAGCACAAATGTGGGCAATAATATTTCTAAGTATGAAATACTTGAAAAACTATGGTGTAAATTTTGGTATTAACTACCTTTATCATGTGAATCTTTAAAAGTTAGGTCTTAATGATTTTACTGTTTTATCACATGCAAATGGTCTTCATTTTAATTGTCTGCCTTGACATGACAAACAACGACATGCCATTGTATTTAAAGGCCCAATATTACCACATTACTGACATTTTTGTCCATTTCAGAATAAACTCTATGTCTTTGCACTACCTGTTTGCCTCCAAGAGACTGTAAGCTCCTTGGGGACAGGGACCATGTCTTGTTCATCTTTGTGTCTCCAGCATCTAGTACAGTGCCTGGTACATAGTAGGTGCTCAATAAATGTTGAAACCAACTCAACCGAACTGCCAACAAAATACAAATAAAAATTAAAAGGCGATCACTATTGAGCATACCTTCCCTTGTCCAAGTGCTGAAGAGATTTTTTTCAATAGAAACTGAAGAGATTTTACAAGCAGCTATGACTTGGTCAGATTTTCTTAGAATTTTTGGCATGACTGAATGAAGAATTTCACAGTGAAATGGGTTAATAGAAAATCTAATTACATTAACCAATTTAAGTTTCATAGAATTGTTCAAAACAACACATTACAGATTTTTCTAAACTATATACTGTTTACTTTCTGTTTTAGATTTTCATCTGTTGTTTTTCAGTAATATGAATTTAGTCAGAAGGGTGGTGAATTTTTAAAGTCGGGGGTTATGCAGGGTTGTTAGTTTGGTATAACCTCCTAATTTCTGCCTCTGATGCTTTAACGCTAAATAAATTATCAAAAACTGTCTTCGTATCTTGCCTGTTAGCTCTACTCTGACTTTTGGAGGGTATGCTATGGGAAAAAATGGGAAAGAGGGTGTGTACCTGGAAAGGCACATATCCAATCATCAACAAGTGTGTTTCATTTCCCTTTGAGGCATCTCTTGCCATCATTGCTTACAATGATTGACATCCTTTTTTTTTTTTATCAAGGCATTTCAGTTACACTTGCTACACAAAATAGACTGTGATGTATCTGTATCTGACTTACTGTATAACTGAACTGAACACTGGAAATATCCACAACGTCTCATGACTGTACTAGGAAAGGGGATACAGGCCGGTAAGTTCTCTCATCTCTGCACAGACCAGAAAATACTCAAAGAATTTTTTTAACCAGTTAAGTTTAAATCTGTCATAGAGTTATGCTTAATGTCCTGATTATCTTAAGTCTATTCCTATCAAGTCTCACCAGAATACAAATTGTGATCATAGCTCAAAGAGTTTTATAGGTTCTGAAGGCCAATTAAATACATGATACTAAAAAAATCATTACTATCATGAAGGAAGGGTTTCTAGACATGAAAACAAAAATGAACATTAATGGAACTACATAAAACTCTTTAAATATTGTTTCTTAATGTCTACTTTTTGGGACTTAAGAAAAGAACTTTATACATTTTTGCTACCATTGTAGAATATTTCATTAACTTTTGTACTATGCTAATAGCATTTTGTCTTAAACATTTTTCAAGCTTTATGTAATTTATGTTATGCCTCAGAACGGAATAAAATACTGAATTTTTCATTGTTATATGTTATATATACTTTATATTAAACCACTGAAGATGTGGATTTTCCATAATAGACAACACTTTCAGTCTTATATATAGTGTTGTCTGGGATTCCAAGTATGGAAATTTTTGCTTACAGTTACGGAACAGAATATGAAGTCATATTTTTAATTAGGGTTGGAAAAAGGTTGAATATGAAAGTGTCAGATTCAGTTAGTCTAGTATTCTTAGAGTGTTGAATAAAGATAAAACTCATGTCATCTCTGCCATGTGAGTACACACATCTTTTTCTTTAGTCCATGCTTTTTGCAACTCCAGAGCTCTCAACGTAGATTGTTTTCCCTTTATTTACTGTGCTTGTGTAAAACTAGTATGTTTTCGCTGTTTTGTTTTTTTTTCTTTCTTTATAGTTTCTGGGTGGTAGTCAAGAAGGAAGACGTGATGCCAAGGTGTGGTGGGTGCTATGGATCCTATGGATGCCCTGCATAGGTTCCCTTTAATGGGCCGGTGCATGCATCTCTCAGATCCTGTGATCCTTAACAACTCCCAGCCGTCCTGTTCCCCAGGGGATTGCCCTCAGTGGAAAGGAAGCCACCTTGCCGTGGTTGTTAGGACTTTCCCTCACAGCCAGCTGGGGTGGAGGCACAAAAGTCTGGCCCCTTGTGTCAAGGTAGGGCCAACTTTTTTGGTGCAGTTCATGCCTGAGAACTCTGGAAAGGATTAGGCTGAAGCTAGACTCCAGCTGAGACCTAATCTTTGTTTAGCTCCTTCCCTGTTTTACCCTGCTTCCTTCTCCCCTTCTCCTGAGAGGGTTCCCTCAATAAATCACCACATCCAAATCCTGTTAAACTTTGCTTTTAGAGAACCCACACCAAGACACAGGTATTACTGTGGTAACTTAGGGGAGAGGTGAAGATTAGTTAAGAGGATTGCTGTCAGAATTAATACTTCTTTGAGGTTAAGGATAGCCCTGGGCCAGCAAGTCCTTGCCCCACTATCTATTGTAACAGGCACATTGTGCTTAAGAGTAAAGCTCGAAGAAGTTGATGTGGTGACTTGGAGAGGGGAGCACTTTAATGGGACTAAAAGCAACTTGTCTAGCAAAAGACATTTAGGGGCTTATGATTAATTACAGGACCATCCAAATCCAATCTCTCTCACTTTTTGACCTCTGTGCTGTTCTTAGTTTTTTTCCTCAGTTACAGAGACAATCAAGGAAAGGAGGTAACACTGAAATGCCTTCTTAGGCTTATTGTGTAAAAAGTTTGGCACTTTGTAAATGCTTGCTGTAGTAAACCTCCTGAGGATCTTTGACTTGATGGAATTTACAATATGTTGAGAAGCTTGGATTCATAGATTTGAAATAAAATAGAGAATTATGCAAAATAGTATGCAATGTCTTCAAAAATTTCTGTGCACTATAAAAACTTAGAAATGATATAAATATACTGTGATTATTAAAAGCAAAATTAGTATAATTTAGGGTAATTCCCTTTCCCCATCATGTCTAATATATTTTGATTCAAATGTGTAAGCCAAGTGAGAGCAGATTTTGTAAATGGGAAGGTTAAGTGTCTTATAGCCAATGTCTAAAGAGACCTAAAGCCACATTAATTGTTAATTGTGTGGCCTGAGACAAACTTCTCTGGTCTCGTATGTTGTCCAGTCAGACAGGGTTGTGCTACACCATGGGGTTCCTGGTCTCTGCGCATTGGAGGGGTATTTAGTTAATATCATCATCCAAGGCGGTAATGATCTCTGTTTCTACATATTTCTTTTTTATAAAGTCAATTTAAAAGGGGTATTTATTAATTTTTTTCTTTTAGAACAAGAGAGTTTCCAAATTGGTACCATATGTTGGAGACCAATATGTACACTCACGATTCAGTCACTCAGCTAACCACCTCTAGCTGTGTTGATGGTTTTGACTTTAATGCAATTTAATTGCTTTTATTCTTAGTGATGAGTTGTTTAATTTATGCTTACAATGATTGCTTTAAAACCACAACATAAGATTATGTTACTGTATTACACAATAATTCAGTAAATTTGTTTCAAGATGTATTTATCACATCTGAGATGCAAGCATCTGTTTTTGTTTTTAATGTAGCCCACCAAGATGTCTCTAGTATCTGAAGACATGTTTAAAAAGAGAAAATATAGTGGCAGTTTTGTCTAACTTGGCATTTCATTTATTGTGAATAAAAATTCCCTATCCTGCTGATTATTTGAGAAGTGCTTAAAATTAGCATGAAAGCTTTGCTCATCATTTTGAAACAAAACACAATACTTAAAAAATAATACATTCCCTGCCTTTTCTAGATGCAGAATGAAAGAATTCCAAATAACATATTATGTAAGCTCTTTTTATTTATTTTTGATGCTGTGTCGTAGCCTCTTTTCTATGTTTTGAAATAAATTTGATCTTCAAAAAAACCTCTTATCTTTTACACAGTTAACTTACAGTGAAATAAACAGTGGGCATCACTTGTTAAATGGAAAATAAGCATCACCAGTATATGTTTTTATTACAAATATTGTAAATATTGTATAATGATCAATTTTATAATGCTACCTTAAATAATATAGCAATCTAAAATAAAATACCTAAAGTCTTTAAAGTTGCATTTCTATTGAAAAATTACCTTTCTACACAAAATTAATTGCAAAACTGTACAATCAAAAAAATGAAATAATTATTAAAATTCCTAAGGGTTTTGAAGGGTTATATACTACTATGAAAATAGTTTATGAATCCAAAACGAAAACATTGGATTAATGGTTTCTAAGATTTTACCCAGCCCTGGAATACTATTTATACTCAGCTGTCATTTTTAAAAGGGTAATTTCTGCCCTCTTCACTAGGTTTTCAACATTTTTTTCTAACTTTTATTGAGTAATAGTCATTTTACAATGTTGTGTGGTTTTCAACATTTTGATGGTTTGTTTGCTATAATGCAAATAGCAATATTGATATTGGTACCATTTTCCTTAAATTGTTAACATGCATTACAAGGACCTAAAAGGAAACAAGAAAATAGGCAGTGGGAGGATTTGGTACCCACCGTCTTCGATAACCCTTTATTAGAACCTTGCAATCACTGGGACAGTGCAGTGCCACTCTGGAAATTATGCGGAGTTAAACAGAGGATTCTTATAATCTCTTAGTTAATTTTTAATTTTATTTTACAAAAATTTTACTTTTAAAGTGCAAAATTTTATTTTAAAATAATGCAAATATCTTATGGAAAACACAAAAAAACAGGTAGGGGAAGCTCATAATTCTTCAGTTTACAACCAACTAAAGGTTTTTTCTTAACAGACTTTTCCTATAAGTGAAATCATAGAATATACACAATTTAATGTTCTTTTAAAATTATTGTCTTTAGTGCTTTCCACATTGCTATACAGCCTTCATTATTCTCACTTTCAATGGCTGCATAATAGCCCACAAAATGGATGCACTAGTCCCCAGTTATTGGACAGTTAGGGCCTTATTTTAAATACTGCCTCAATTATGGCTTCTAACCTATTTTGTGTCTTTTTCATGGATTAAATATCCAGAATTGGGGTTATGGATATATATTTATATAATATATATGTATACATATGTAAAATACAGCCACATAGATTTGTAGATTTGGAAACATATTACTAAGTTGCTTTTTTTGTTTGGTTTGGTTTGAGGGGGGAGGTGATTAGGTTGGTTGGTTTGTTTGTTTATAACAAAGGTACTGGGGATTGAACCCAGGAACTTGTGGATGCTAAGGACACTTTCTACCACTGAGCTATACCCCCGACACCAGGTTGCTTTTGAAAAGGGTTTTATTACTAGTTTAAAGCATCATAGTTGATGAGCACTTGCTCTCTCTACAGCATATAGTGGTATCATTTAAATTTTTTCTAATTTGAAAGGCAAAATAAAGAGATATCTTGCTCTAATATTATTGTTTACAAGTGAAGGTAACAAATTTCTGTGTTTTTTCAGCAGTCACCTTCTTTGTGAATTGTCTGTTCATGATTTTCTCATTGGAGTCCTAGTATTTCTTTTTAAAATATTTGTATGAACTGTTCATAGAGGTACTAACTGCACATATGTATCCCAAATTTTTTTATATTTAAAATTTTTGTGACATATTGAAGTGTTTAATCTTTATTTTCCTATCTATTTTTTTTTCTTTGTGGTTTCTTCTATTCTCTTTTAAGATCAGACAAATTCTTTTCTGTTAATGGCTGAATTGTGTTCCCTCCTAAATCCATATATTGAAGTCCTAACCACCAGTACCCCATAATGTGACTGTATTTGGAGATAGGACGTTTAAAGAGATAATTAGGTTACTAGGGTTAAAATTAGGTCACTAGGGTGGGCCTTTATCCGACATGACTGGTGTCATTAGACAAGGAGATTAGGACACAGACTAACACAGGGGGAAGAACATATGAAGACACAGTATGAAGATGGCCATCTATAAGCCAAGGAGAGATGCCTCAGAGGATTGGTTTGGTTCATTACTGACACCTTGATTTTGTTCTCCTAGCCTGTGAGATCCTATAAGAAAATTAATTTCTGTTGTTTAAGCTACTCAGTTTGTGGTAGTTTATTGTGGTGGCCCTATCTAACTAATACACCTTCCAACCCCCTAAATTCCGTAAAATGCTATAACAATTCTGTTTTATCCTATCTCCCCTATGGCTTTATTTTTAAAATTTATTTGTATTTTTGTTGAGTCTAAATTGATATTTTCTCCAAATTGCTATACTGCTAATCCATCTTCAGGCATTGTTGTTTATTTCAATATGGAGTTATTTTAGCCTCAGAAGATGTTATTTGCCTTTTTCACTGTGTTGCCATTTGAGTGTGAATCAATGCAGTGGCTTCAAACTGTAGTTGTCATCTTATTCTTCATGCCACACATTGGCAGGAAACAAAGCTTCATGTAAAAATGTCCTTTATGAAGCAGTGAAAATTGTTCATTTTAAATCTATACTTGAGTACATATCTTTTTTAATATTCTGTGTGGTGACATAGGAATTATGCATAAAACATTTCTACTGAGTATGGAAGTACATTAGTTGTTCCAAGGAAAAACACTTGCATGATTATTTGAGTTGCTAGCTGAACTTGCTGCTTTTTTCACAAAACACTTTTTTTTTTTGAAAGCATGACTGACAAATTATGATTATTCAGACTTGGGTACTTGGCATACACTTCCTTGTGAATTCAAGAAGAGAGACTATCATTTCAAGGCAAACAACTAACATTTGTTGCCAGCGGTTAAAATTTGAGCTTTTAGGCACAAATTGGTGTTTTGAAGAAATTTGTGACAGCTTTCCAATACTTCAAAAGTTTTCTGATGGAATTTGTGATTATATTAACAAATGGACTTTTGGAGGTGTTGTATAATGGAGCCATATTCAACACTGCAACTAACTTTCCAAAAACTACCACTTGTTAAGTTTGGACCATATTTTCTTCATATACTTAAAAAACAAAACCAAAAAACAACATGTACCAATAGGTTGTATGCAGAAGTAGATCTGTGACTCCCCTGTTTACTATTCAGGTGGACAGTAAATAGATTTGCAAACAAAGCTAGTCTTTTTACTTTTATTTTGGAAAATAGTTATTTTTCATTAAAATATTTATGTAGTAAGTTTTTTTTACTATATTTTTTAAAATGTAGTTTTAATTTATCATATGGTAACTCATAAAAGGTCTTTGGGTTCTCAATTGTAAAGGAGTCCTAAGGCCAAAAGTTTGAGAATTGCTGCTGTAAAGCTAACTCCTACGGAGGTGAAACCAAATACTTGTGTGGGACCCTTTCCAGTGCCGGTGAATCACGTTAGAATCTACACAGGATTGGGACTCACCTTCAGACTTTACACAGAAAGACTTAGAGGTGCGGTTTAGGCCTGCAGTAGGGGTGGAGCGAAGACTGCGTCTCCCGTCTCCCTGGAAACCATCCATCTCGAGTCTCCTGGGCCACGCCCTCCGTTCGTCTCCGCCTCTCATTGGAGCGGGTTAAGTCAATGGGCTGTCTGCTGGGAGGGGGCGGTGCTTCATTTCCGTCCGGAGCCCACTCGAAGGGACGTACTGACGTCACGCAGGACGCCGCTGCCCTGACGCTCCGCCCTTGCATCCCCGCGAGCCGAGGCTGCCGTACCTGGCGTTGCCCCTTAGAGGGGACGCGAGTCGTTTCCCTTCAGAGGCCTGGCGTCCGGTAGCCTCTGTCCCACCTGTCCCGGCGTGACGCTCCCCAGCGCGTCCGTGCCGCCGTCATGGACCTGAATTTAAACCGAGCGGATTATTTACAGGTAAACCTGAGGGGTTGAGGCGGGCGCTGCGCGGGGTGAGCCCCGCTCCCTGAGAGGATTCCATCCTTCCACCGCCGTCTGTTGGGTCTCCCGGAGCCGAAGCGGCGGGGAAGGAGCGGGTCTGGGTGTCGCCCCCACGACGCCTTCCTCACGGGCAATTCTGCCTCGTTGGTGACAGTCCACTGGGACCTGGAAAGAAGCGGCACGGGCCCCCGCGGTGCTGGCGTCTGCCAGGTCCTGAAGATGCTCCGAGTGTCCTGACGCGATCCCGGGTTCCCCCCCAGGGCCGTTCTCCTGTATTACGGTATTATTACCATAATAAAATTATATCATCATAGATCATAAAAGCAATGACAACCATTTTGTAGCACCTAGTTTATTCTAAGAGCTTAACATATATAAATATATTTAATCCTCATAAAAATTCTCAGAAGGGCTCAGAGAAGGTAACGTGCATAATAGTGAAAAATGTCGCTGTTGTTCCTGTTTGAAGCAAAGTCTCTGACTCCAGAGCTGGTGTTCATTCTGTTACACCACCCTGCCTTTCAGTACTTCAGCCCGAGACTTTCTCTCCTCCAGCTCCTCCTTTTTCAGTAATTCTGCTTTGACTAATAGTACAAATGTTTGCCAGGTTACGTTCCTTCAGAGTTTTGCTAGGTACTTCCCATCTTAATGTCTTCCATATCTAACTGGTCCCCACATATTGCTGCTTTTATCTCCTGAATATCTCTTGAATCTGTCCCATTTTCTCCCTCCATCTCCGTTATCCGCGGTTCAATCCTCATCTTCTATTGCTTGGATAATTGAAATAGCTTCCTAATTGGGGTCCTAGCCTCCAGCTTCACCTTTCTCAGATCGCTTGCTAGATTGAGTTTCAAAGATAGAAATCTAAACAGATTAGTTTAAACTTTAATACTACTCCCTAGAATACAGAATAAAAAGATAGATCTATATTATATGTAAATTATTTCATGATCTGTTGTTTTCTACAGTTTCTCTCCCTTTGGTCCCAGCCTCCTCCCCTAACTGTGCACCACTAGTGATAGTTCCCTGCTGAATAAACCATATTTGTAAAATAATCTTCATCATCAGTTAGACTGAATGTCATTGTCATCTGCATGTTTGGTATTTTAGCAAAAATCTTCTGTGTTGCATTTTTAATAATAACAAATCTATTTCCAAAGATTTTTAATTACTTTACAAAAACTCTTTAACAACTGTCTGAAGTTGTAAAAGAAGGCTTCTAAAAATATTTTTATGTGTGTGAAGTATCTTGCCAGTAATGTCACATAATTATTTTTGGCTTGACAACTTCATAGTATGAATTTTACTGTTTTTGGTTGTTTCCTATATTCTGACTTCTGTGGCATATTTCATTAGAAAATAAGTTCATTGCTGATGATAATTATTTCATATCATAAGTAATTACAATAAAAATAAGGATTACTATGATTAGAATCTGCTGGTCCTTTTAATCTCTGATGTATCAGAAGACTTTCACTAGGTGGCTGGTTTGTTTCCTTAGGTGGGAGTGACCTCTCAGAAGACTATGAAGCTACTTCCTGCCTCAAGATGTAGAGCTACACAAAAGGTAGAGATACTGACTTCTCCATATCTCCTTAGCTCTGACAGAGGAGAGTTTTATACTTCCTTCTTTATTGATAAGTTATTTGTTTTTAATTCCAAGAATAAAATGGAAATGAATTCTTTTAATTTGAATAGAGGTTTGAATATTAGAAACATTACAGACAGCAATTTTCTTGGGCATTATAATTTTTTGTTTAAAAAAATTTTTATTGAAGTATAGTCAGTTACAATGTGTCAATTTCTGGTGTACAGCATATGTTTCAGTCATACATAGACATACGTATATTCATTTTCATGTTCTTTTTCATTAAAGGTCATTGTAAATTATGTACAATTAGTAAATAGTGTAAGCAAACTCATTGAAAACCATCTTCCATTTTTCTGGTAATAATTTATCCTGTGTGTACTTATGTGTACCAGGTTGTGGTATATGAAAAAAGAAATATAAAACGCAAGAGTCTGTAGAGAAAATGCTTTTTAAAAACTTTATTGTATTTTAAAAATAATTAAGTATTTTGATGTTAAACATTATATTTAACTAACAATATTGATTATTTTTATAGAAACATTATATATTTAACTAACAATATTGATTATTTTTATAGAAACATTAATCCTATGATTTCCATAAGATAATTATAATTTCTTAGTAGACTAATAGGATTGTTTTAATAGCTGCAAAATAAATATAGTATTCCTATAAATTGACATTTTATCAAAATAAATCAACAGATTTTTGACTGTCATTTATTGTATTCAGTCTGCTAAATCAACACTTCTCAAACTTTTGGTCTCAAGACTCTTTTACATTTTTTTTTTAAAGATCAGTTTATTTATTTATTTATTTAATTTTTAAAATTGAAGTATAGTTGGTGTACAATATTATATAAGTGGAAGTTAGATAATATTATATAAGGTAAAATATAGCAATTCACAATTTTTAAGGTTATACTCCATTTATAGTTATTATAAAATATGGTCTATATTCCCTATGTTCTACAGTGTATCATAGTAGCTTATTTTATGCATAATAGTTTGTACCTCTTAATCGCCTGCTTCCATATTGCCCCTCCCACTTTCCCTCTCCATACTGGTAACCACTAGTTTGTTCTCTATATCTGTGAGTCTCCTTTTTTGTTATATTCATTAGTTTGTTTTATTTTTTATGGTTTTTTTTTTCACTTAGCATAATACCCTCTAAGTCTATCCATGTTGTTGCAGATGGCAAATATCATTCTTTTTTCTGGCTGAGTTGTATTCCATTGTGTGTATACCACATCTTCTTTATACATTCATTTGTTGATGGACACTTAGGTTGCTTCCATATCTTGGCAATTGTAAATAATGCTGCTATGAACATTGGGGTGCATGTATCTTTTTGAATTTGCATTTTTGTTTCTTTTGGATATTTACCCAGGAGTGGAATTGCTGGATTGTATGGTAGTTTTTTGAGAAACTTCTATACTGTTTTCCACAGTGGCTGCACAAATTTTCATTCCTACCAGCAGTGTACGAGGGTTCCCTATTCTCCACATTCTTGTCAACATTTGTTATTTGTGCTCTTTTTGATGATAGTCATTCTGAGAGATGTGAGATGACATCCTATTGTGGTTTTAATTTACATTTTCCTAATGATTAGTGATGTTGAGCATCTTTTCATGTGCTATCGGCATTTTCTTCTTTGGAAAAATGTCTGTTCAGTTCTTCTGCCCATTTTTTTCATTGGGTTGTTTGCTTTTTTGATGAGTTCTATGAGCTATTTATATATTTTGGATATTAACCCCTATTGGTCATATCATTTGCAAATATTTTCTTCCATTCAATAGCTGGTCTTTTTGCCTTATTGATGGTTTCCTTTGCTGTGCAAAAACTCTTTCAGTTTGATTAGGTCCTATTTATTTACTTTTGCTTTTACTTCCTTTGCTTTTTAGGAGACAGAGCCAAATAAATACTGCTATGATTTACGTCAAAGAGTGTTCTGCCTATGTTTTCCTCTAGGAGTTTTATGGTATCTGGTCTTACGTTTAGGTCTTTAATCCATTTTGAGTTATTTTTGTATATGGTGTTAAATTACTGAGGATCCTAGGTTATATCTATCAATGCTTACTATATTAAAATTAAAACCAAAAAATGTCTAAAATATTTACCATTTCATTAAAAAATAAACACATTGCATGTTTACATAAATAACATTTTAATGAAAAGTAACTATTTTCAAAAACAGAGAGAATTTAATGAGAATGGTTGCATTGTGTTACATTTTTGCAAATTTTTTATTCTGGCATTAAGCAGAGGCACTTGGCTTCTCATGTCTGTTTTCTACATTCAGCCTGTTTCTGTATGTTGTTTTGGTTGAAGTATATGAAGAAAATCCAGTTTACATAGATACGTAGTTGAAAATAGGGAGCACCAGAACTTAACACAACATTGTAAATCGACTATAGTTCAATTAAAAGTATTTTTAAAAAAGAAAATAGAGAGGAGTATTTAAATAGCAATTCCATATAAATTTTGGCTCTTCATATTTGATACGACACCTGAGCTTGATAAGTAGTAGTTTCTTAAACATTAGTTTCTTAAACAATGTGGAATCTAAAACCGTATTGATTAGCTTTTTGTATTGTGGTATATTGAAATACTTTTGGTCTGTTTGGTACTTTGAATGGATCTTTTAAAACCATACGTGATTTATAGCATCCTGTAAATGTTGACATGTTTTATTATAGAACATCAAACAAATCACATTTGTTGATATCACTACTAATCTCATCAGAAAAGTTGTTGAGTATCACATAGCTGTCAAGCTTATGGTGGCAGATACTGATTTTTACTTGAAAGCTCAACTTTTATCTTTGGAAACATATTCCTTTGAAATGAGAAGATCACTTCCTTCAGTTTAAAAAAGTCTACCAAATACCCAAGTGTTAATAACAACTTGTTATTACTGGTTGTTAATCACTGTCTGTTGTACTTTCATTCTTAAAAATGGTGTTTCTTGAAAAAAAGTACACAGTTCAGCCTGTAACTCAAACAATCACACAGGTGCTCTCCTGTACACAGCAAAGGTGCTTTGTGCATACTTTCTATTTTCTCGCACTAAATGTTAAAAAGAGATGTACTCAAGCATCAGAATTTAATAAGATTAATAATTTTTATTGCTTCATTAAGGACATATTACATGAAACTAGATGGAATTTTTTTCTGTACTCTCAAATGGTGATGAAGATTACAGTGATTATAGTTTGTCATTGCTTTGACTCTTGCCATATACTAGCAATTTTACCATTGCTTCTGCACCAGTATCACAAATATCAACCTAGGGAAAAAGGAAAATAAAGACTTACTTAGAATGGTTTTGACCTGAAAGATTCCCTAGAAGGTTTTATTGACCCCAGGAGTCCAGGAACCACACTTTGGGAATCCCTGTAATAGATTACTGTTTATTTACAAATTATTGGAGAAGTGTATTATCAAAAATTTCAAAACTTTAACTATTCCTATGTATTTTTCATCTGAAAAAAAAATTCTGGCAATACTAAAGGTCTGTAAATCTTCTGAAAATATGTGCATAATTATTTACTAATGTTCATTGTTCTGGGAAGAAAGTCCCAGCTTTCATCAAATACATGAAGGGATTTGTAATCCCCCACACATATATACATATTTACATATGTGTGTGTGTGTGTATATGTGTATTAGATACATATACATACTGTATACATAGTATACACACAATGTATATATGTGTGTGTGTGTGTGTATATATATATATATATATAAGATCAAAGGTAATCGTTTTTCTAATCTATATCCTTATCTTTTGTTTGCTTGATTATCAATTTCTGAGAGAGAGGTGTCAAAATCTCCCTCTGTATTTAATTCAAAATAATTCATTGGCCGCATGTTGATAATTATTGAAGCTGAGTGATAGGTGATGGATACATGGTAATTCATTATAATATTCTGTCTACTTTTGCATATGTTAAAATTTTTCCATAAAAAGGTTTTTAAAATATCAAGTAGGTCAGTCACAACATTACTTTGATAATCTGTTTTGAAAGTTAATCTTAAAACGTTCTTATGCTCCAGTTAAAGGGGAAAAAAATGACCTCCTTTCCATTTCTGTCCCGATTCTTTTGCTCTGTTTAACCTGGAGGAACAGAACGGAAGGCCAGCTACTTCCATAACAGCTTTTCATAGCCGCCTTTTTGACCCTTTCTTATAATTCTTTGGAGGATTATTTTTTTGTGGGGATATCTTTACTAGATTTTCTGATCTCTACTTTTAAAATCATAATTTACATATTGCAAATGTTGCTTTCCCCATATAAGTTATCAGGGCATAATAATTGTAATTTTAGATTTTATTAACTCTTTTACAGGTGGTTGTTGGAGATCATGATGGAGTAATTATGTGCTTTGGCATGAAGAAGGGAGAAGCAGTGGTATGTGTAGCTTTTGAACGCTCCTGTAAAATTTTTCTAAGGCATAATATAAAATGGGTTATGAGGGAAGTGGTTATATGAAGTATGAGGCTGCAGGCCGCATAAGAGTCATTTGTTAGCCATTTGCAAAACACCTGTGACAGCCTACCGCAATGTATTCATTTTCTATGCTGTGTAACAAATTGCCTCAAACTTAGAGGCTTAAAAGGACATACATTTATTATCTCACAGGGGCAGGAGTCTAGACTGGAGGCCTCATGTGGCTGCAGTGTAGATGTCAGCAGGCTCTACTCCTTTCTGGAGCTCAGTGTCCTGTTCTAAGCCCACAGGGTTGTTGGAAGAATTCAGTTCTTTATTGTTGTTATACTGAGGTCCCCATTTTATTGCTGTCTGTAAGCTAGGGACTGCTTTCGGCACTTTGAGGCCCCCACAGTTCCTTGTCATGTGGTCTTCTCACAGGCACACTTACAACGAGGTGACTTACTTTAAGTCAACAGGAAAATCTGTCCAGTCTGCTAAGATGGAGTCTTATGTAATATAATGTAACATGGAAGTGACTGTCACATCACGTTGCCACTTAATGGAGCCTAATCAAGGAAGTGGTTATTACATCATCATATTCACAGATCATAATTTACAAGTGATTGGTCTGAAATGTGAATTCTTATATTCATTATGCATTATATGGAATTTGTAAAAAGATGAAGAGGGTAAAAACTATCAGAAACTGAGTGTTTTCATTATTTGTATATTTTTCCAGATATTTTATTCTCTGTAGATGAAGTCAATGGGGGTGGGGGGGAAGGGAAGAAACTGATGTCAATAATAAAATAGAAAACAACCAGGAAGAAATAAATAATGCAAATGTTATTTCCAATTAAATAGAGAGGTATTAAGTTATACACTCAGGTTTTCAGGAAATTCTGTAGTCCTTCATTTGTACTATCAAAATTTATAACATTGTAAGGCAACCAGGAGAGATGAGTTTTAAAAAGATGACTGAAGTGTAAAAACAAGTCCATTGGAACCAGCTGGGGAATCTTGTTAAAATGCAGATTCTTATTCAGTAGATCTGAGGTTGGGCCTGAAAGCCTGCATTTCTGATAAGGTGAGTGATATTAATGCTGCTACTGAGTGGGCCATACTTTTGAATTGCAAGAGTTTAGATTTTAATGATGTCATTGAAATATGTGTGGGAATAAACATTACAAAGTTTGAAGATGTTTAGCAAAAAAACCCCAGAGGACCTCTAAAGTAAATACATTTGCACTTAAAGGTGTTCCTTATTGTAGAACTATAATATTTTGTAGGTTTAAAATCACAGAATTTTTTATAGTAAAGGAAAATGCTTGCAATAAATTTATGTACCTAATTTTTTCCCCAATGATTTTTGCAGACAGTGTTCAAGACTTTACCTGGGCAGAAGATTGCAAGGCTGGAACTAGGAGGGGTTCTTAACACACCCCAGGAGAAAATTTTTATTGCTGCAGGATCTGAGATTAGAGGCTTCACAAAGAGAGGAAAACAGTTCCTCTCTTTTGAAACAAACCTCACTGAAAGCATTAAAGCTATGTATGTTTATTCTCTTTTTGTTTTTACATGTCCACTTAAAATATTTTGGATAGGTGGCAGACATCTGATTAAGTATCATATCTTAATAGGTTATCTAGGAAATAATTAAAGGTACTTTATTAGGCAGAAATTAAATTTGACCTAGAATCAATACAAAAATCAATTCGTTGTTGATATGTTGTTTCCTTTTTAAGACTTTCATAGTATTTATAGATTCAGTTTTGACTAGTTGGTCCAGTTATGATTCATGATCAGAGTGTAAAAGAAGTGAAAGAAATCTCCAGATATTTAGGTTTCCATTGCTTTGCTGTCTCTGGTAGTTCTGGTTTTGAGGTACTATCATTTTGTTAAAAGGCTGGCCATAAAAGTTAGTGACTATCAAAAAAATATAATTTCAGATGAGTCAGGTAAGACTCTAAGTGAAAAATAGCTCCCTAAATGGCTCCCTGATATGTGAAATTTTGCAATTAAAATTTTAGTTTTTTAATCATGGAGAGCTGGGAGGGGCTTTAAAGTTTATCTAATCCACTGTTCTTCAATCCTGCTACTTTGGAGAATACTGTGGAAGCTTAAAACAGTAGATTCCTCGTCCCACCTCATACCTGCAGAATCAGAAGTATTAGGAGTGGGTTAAAAGGAAAAAGTTCTTCATCTGAATCCTATGCAGCCGTGTTGTATAAGTAGCCAGACCTTAATTTGGAAACTGCTGATTCAGTTCAGAGTTCAGTGCAATTCATAGCTGTCTTGTGTAATTTTATATAATGCATAGATAGCATGCATCCTGGTATCTGGGCTGTAAAATTTTGCTTTGGTGAGATTGGATAAGAATTAATGGTAAGTGGAAGCAATTCAGTAGTTTAACAAGAATGTCATTCTTTTGAAATGCTTTTCTAGATAGACATGGCCAGTGATAATTGTGAAATACTAAAACCAAACTAATTAATTATTGGCATACCTCTACATTCAGAAATGAATGTGGGCTGAGGTGTGAGGAAGATAAGGAGTTTCCCAGCCAATAGCCTCTTTGCTAGTTTCTTAAATGTTTTTACTTGAGTGGGAGAGGAAAGTTTCTTCACTTAATTTTTAAAAATTTATTATCTGAATCTCCACATTTATAAGGTTGCATGGGAAAACAAGATTATAACTTGAAAATATTCAATAAGAACACTGACTGCTTATAAAACTGATTACCACTCATGAATCCTTCCCTGCCTAATGTTTCTATACTCTTGTCAGCAATAGTGATTGCCAAGTAGTGCTTTGAATAATATAATGCATATAAAATACATATGGATTTCAAATCTTGAAAAAGATACAGAATTTCAAGTTGATAAAAATGATATTAAGAGGATTGCTGAAATCATATGCAGAGCCACAAAGTGAAGCCACTTAAATAATAATTAAAGAAGATAAAATCAGTGAGGATCATTATAGGATAAGGAATAATTGTATCAAAAAATTTAAATAGACCTTAGAGATGGAGAAATAGGTGAAACCTTCAAATAATATTCTTCTCTTTATGATCACATGGTGAAAGTTATCTAGAAGTGAAAGATAATATACTAGTATATAATTTTTGTCAAAATATTTCAGGTCCCCCAGTGAAAACTTGATTTATTCTAAGAATTAGAACATAGTTATGACTATTATTTAAATTTTGTTAAATATAATTTGAAATGAACTTACTTCTTTTTTCAAATTAAAATTCTAATGAAATCATTTTCCAATATTTATTATTTAGTTTCAAGTAGATTAACTTCAAATAGCCTTTTTCAGGCTGTTTAGTGTGTTAGTAAGAAACTGTAGAGTAAAAAACTATCTGAGTTGCATTCTGCTCTACTATCTACTAGTTGTATGCCATTAGGAAAGAATGTTACTTAACACTATCATTACCCTTAAAAAGGGCTAATAATGGTCCCTGGTTTATAGAGTTCTGAGGATTGAGATAATACATGTAAATCACTTAGCACAGTGCTTGGCACAGAGTACACATTCAAAAAAGTTACTTTTTGATAGATTGCCTTCAGATACAGACAATTAAATTATAATCTTGTCTTTGTTTTCAGTTTTCCTGAGCTCAGTTTTTTAGAAGCTTGAGGCATTAAGATTCTCATTTTCAGCTTTCAAAATCAGTGTTATACTAAAGGGCTAGAAATTAAGTGGGTGAAAATGAAAAACAAACTGTTCTCTGAGTTTGTGGTAGAATGATAGTAAACTGTATATAAATAAACTTTTATTTTTATCTCTGAAAATAATTCAGGAGTTTCCTATGCTTATTTTTTAAAATGTGGATATCTTAAATTACTTTAATATTCTTAGGCACATATCTGGCTCAGACCTTTTTCTCAGTGCAAGTTACATCTATAACCATTATTGTGATTGCAAAGACCAACATTATTACCTTTCTGGGGACAAAATCAATGACGTCATCTGCCTTCCAGTGGAAAGAGTACTTCGTGATGTTCCTGTGTTGGCCTGCCAGGACAGAGTGCTTAGAGTTTTACAGGTTGCTGTTATTTTTTTTTTTATAATTTTTCATAATTTAAGTAAATGAATATTGATGAACAATCAGAACATCATTAGGATGATGACAGTGCAATTGAATAAAGTCTAGATGGTTATTCTGTGCCACAACAAGCTATCTCACTATTTGGAACTTCATAGTCAGAGAGCCATTTCTCGGCATTAGCCCTTTTATAGAAGGAAAAATCCAGTGATTCTATGAAGTGTTTTTTTCTCTATGGGAAATTAAAGTAATGTTCAAATTTCACTCTAGCAGCATGAATGATTGATTTCTCCCCTAAGCTTGTGCTCCCAAATACGAATTGTTTGAGTAAGACTTTTAATAGGAGCTAGCTCTCATTCAATTACAGATTGATCTGGCTGCATTCTAGGATTCTGCTTTGTTTAATAGGAAGAGATCCATATGCTTATTGTAAAAAAAAAAAAAATCACTAAGGATTTGTGGAAAGTAAAAAGTGTAAGTCTTTCCTCTGCCCTGCATGCTTCTCCCCTACTCCCCATCTACCTTTGTGGGCAATCTGTTGCCCCAAAGGTAACCTTTTTTAAACAGTTTTGTGTGTATTCTTTTGTGTTTATATAGTTAGATGTAAATATCTGTGAATTTGGAGGGGGAGGTAATTAGGTTTATTTATTTAAGTATTTATTTTTTTAATGGAGGTACTGAGGATTGTGAAAGACCTTGTGAATGCTAAGCACACATTCTACCAATTGGCTATGCCACTCTCCCCTTGTATGTTTAACATTTTTAAACAATAATAATATACTATATTTATTATAATTTTATGAATATTTTTTCATTGAATGATTTATCATAGATATTTTTTCCATGTGAATTGATGATTTCTGCCTTATTCTTTGACAGCTTCACAAATACCATACACTAAATGAAAGGATTATAAGCAGCAAAATGGAAGAAAAGACAAATAAAAGAATTTAACTTGTTTACTTATCCAAATAGCAGGTCATTCTGCCTCTTACTGGAGTGGGTTTTGGAAATACCCAAGGCAAGGCCAGAATTTTCCTTAGGAATTAATTCTGGGTCTGTTTGAATGTGCTCTAAGTAAAGCTCTCAAGTTAGAGAGGACTAAAGAAACAGCTTGTTCACGGAAACATTTGATAGGGAGATTTACCAGTACCAAGTTTTCAGGTAAACAAAGTACTTAAAAGAAAAAGTATTGAAAGTGGAGAATATTTTTAATGTTTCTTTCCTTGATCTTTTTACTTTATCTATATATGTGTATATACACACATGTATTATTATAAAATGAGTTAACATATGCAAAATTGCTAACAAATCCAAGTTGATATTCATAACCTAATTTTTTTTCAGTAGTTTTATTCTAGGGTTCTTTATATAAATATTGATGTTATCAATGAGTTCCTATATTATTTTAAGTTTGTATTCTGTTTTAGTTTTAAAATACTTGTTCTTCAGGGATCCGATGTGATGTATGAAATTGAAGTTCCTGGCCCACCTACTGTTTTAGCACTGCACAATGGAAATGGCGGTAATCAGAGTTTCATTTTTCATAATCTAATAGGAAGAGAGTTATATTATTTAAGTCTAGATATTTCAGATTTTTAGTCATTTATATATTAAGTGAAAACGGGAAATTGTAGAAAGAGATAGTTGTCTTCTAACTTGCCAGTAACTAACAGTAATGAGTTATTGAACTTTAATTTTCAGTTTCCTCATCTTAAAATTAGTTGATGAGGAGAGATCTTATCTCTTATGATCATAAAATTCTCTGAATGTATGACCATCCTTCCAAATTAATTCAATTAATTAAAATCTGTCTTTTAGTATTTTTAAGTGAAATTTTTCCATGAAAGTTAATATATATGAAAATGTTTTAATTTTAAAGAGATATTATGAGTTATGGGATAACTGTTATATATTGATTTTAATTATAACTAGGTGACTCTGGAGAAGACCTTTTGTTTGGAACATCAGATGGAAAACTTGGGCTTATTCAAATCACTGCTTCTAGACCATTACACAAGTGGGAAATTCGAAATGAGAAGAAGAGGGGAGGTATGTTCTTCATGTAGATTCTGAAATTTCAGTGATTATTAAATAAAGTATCCTAAATTATAGTTTTCATTTTGTTTTATTTATTAATATTTATAGCAGATTTAGCAACTTACAGAGCCACCTCAGGTTTATTTACTATTTGTTTATTTAACAGGCCTACCATACTTTGGGTATAATGTTTTAAAGTAAGAAATGCTAACAGTAATTTATAGACTGATTTCCATCTGTAACATCAGTCTATGCTCAAATCTGTTTTTCATTGTTTGGTGTAGGGAGTTAATTAATTGGAATTTGGGAGTACTTGGTATGAGGCAAAGAAGTACCGTGGGTCAGGGAGTAGTCCTGTTTTCTAAGGAATTTATACCTTTCTAAGGGGAATTTATATCTGACTTGGTAGGTGGTGAGATGGCTACTTATAGGTACAGCATATTTATTCATGTGTTCCTTTATTCCTTCAACAAATACTTTTTATGGGAGAGAGAGGATAAACAAATGAATAAATAGGATAGCTTCAATTAGTCACCTGAAGAAAATTTAACAGAGTAATATGTTTGAGAGTGATGGGTGGAAGAAGGAAGGCTACTTATAGACTGAGGGATCATGGAAGGTGTCTTACAAGAGGTAAATTTTGAGTTGAGATCTGCTTTATAAGGAAATGAGTGAGTAGTGTAGGAGATTTAGGGGAAAAGAATGTCAAGGAAGAGGAAAAAATAAAGGCAGAGGAGTTGAGACAGAAGTAAACTTGATTCAGCTGAGGAGCAGTAGGAAGATCAGTGTGTCTCAGGGCATTACTGTGCCATGAAATCAGAGGTAGAGTAAAGCCAAATCATGTAGGTCCTTGTAAACCTTGGAAAAGGATTTGAATTTTAATCTAAGTACAGTGGGAAATCATTGGAGAATTGTAAGTGGGGTATGACATGACCTAATTTACAAAATCAAGAAACAAACAAAAACACTCCATAGAGAGTGGATTTGGGGGAAAACAGGTCAAAACTGGAGGCATGGAGTTTAGTTGGAAAGTTACTATTACAGTTATTTTAATTTACCCTCGTCTAGACCAGAGAAACCAATAGCCTGGACTAGGCTAATGATAATTGGAAATAGAAAGTAAGAGGTGATTTCTTTTTTTGGAGGTAGAGCTGATAAAACTTGCTAATGGGTTTGAAATGGAAAGTGAGAAAAAGAGAAGAATCAGAGATGCAGTCTAGATTTTTGGCCTGAGCGACTGGGTGGTATCATACTGAGAGGAGACTGGGGAAGGAGCATAATTGATGGGGTGTGATGAAAAATAAAGAATTTTGTTTGAGGCAGTGATAGTTACAGATGCAGCCTTACTGATGGGGTGTGGTTAAAGAATAAAGAATTTTGTATGGGGCATGGGAAGTTTGAGATGCAAATGGATGTTTAAAAAAAGAAGCTGAAGAAGGACTTGGATATATGAGTCTGGAGCTCTGGGGAGAAGCCAGAGCTGAAGATGTAAAGTTAGGGGCCATTACCATGTAGTAGATTTATATTTAAAGCCTTGGAAATGGCTGAATGTGGATGGAAAAGAGGACCCCTGATTATGCTCAAAGTTTTGTTTATTTGTTTATTTTCCTATTCTGGTTTGGCATATATATTTTTTTCATTCATACTTGGTATATACTTGCTACAATGTTAGTTTTATTAATAACATATCACTTATCTTTTTTAAAGGTATTTTATGTGTTGACAGCTTTGACATTGTGGGTGATGGGGTTAAAGATTTACTTGTTGGAAGAGATGATGGAATGGTGGAGGTGTATAGTTTTGATAATACGAATGAGCCTGTTCTACGATTTGATCAAGTAAGTTCATTTTTTAAAAAGAGTATATGCTTGTTATTCATTAAATAATTATAGAGATGACTATGATAGTTTGTGTTTTAATAGATGAAATGTATTAAAATTTTGTGTTTGGCTTTGACAGGATTACTGCTTTGATATTATCAAACTCTTCTCTAGGCTACTCTTATGTGTGAGTAATAGAGTGTTGCCCTCAGGCTAAATAATAAATCGCTTCTTCATTTGGTTTCTAAATATTGTATTTCCAAAGTATTAAATATTTTGCCTAAGTTTCTATAATACATAATAGACTACAGGAGTAACATTTATATGTTGGGGTAACGTAAATGAGACTGTGTTGTTTTAAAGCAATAAGGTTTTAGGAATAAATTTCATATTGTAAGACAACATTAAAAATATTCTTAAGTGGAAAGGGAAAAGAGCAATTTCCTTCTAGCCACCCAAGGTCCACTGTAAATGAATAAATACTAGATAAGAGTAATTTTTAGTTCACATATTTTAAGTGTAATTAAGCTTGTTTATCCCCAGGTACAAAGTCACATGGAGAAGCATTCTTGTATATATTGAATTTTCCATTTTCGTAAAGTGGTATTCTCCAGTCCAGGGTTTCCCTATCCTGCTTCAATGTGTGATATATTGAGGCTGTTTAACAACAAGCCACAACTCAGTATCAACTTTTCTTTCTTTGTCTAATTTCTTAATTAGTGGTTCCTTCCAGTACCAACTTTTACTGCAGATCAGTAAATACAGATGTTTTGGTGCATAAAAATATTGTTATATTGATAATATGGGGATTAAAGACATTATACAATTTACTTCCTAGATTTATTTCATATTTGTTCAATTTACCTTGGTATAAAAAGTCACCTTGCTAATGATGCCAATAATAGTTTAGGCTTAAAAGTGTATAATAATCCTATGTTGATAATCTCCTGTTTTTTTCTTATCGACCCCTGAGGAGGTTCCTGTTTAGACCCCACATCTCCTCTTTGACTTCTAGTCCAAACCTCAGTAATGACATAGCATGTCCCCTCCTCTGCTGGGTGAGACACTAAGAATTCCTATCTTCCCACTTTTCTGTTAGTATGATGATAGAGGTACCACTTTCAGGTTTTGTTAAGGCTTCAAATATGCTGCCTCATCTTGATTCATTATATCACTCTTTATAGTTTTCCTAATGAGGAGAAGTTCTCTTATCTGACACAGTCTGGACTGACAGTTGGTTAATTAAAAAAGTTAAGGGGCAAATCATAAAAAGACAATATATACCTACCTTAAACATCATATTTTAACTTAAACTTTTAAATATATATTCATTCACCAATATTTTGAGCAATGGCCAAGGCCTTTTTTTGGTGAATTCCCCTAATTGGTATTCTGTGATATTACTTCTGTGAACCATATCTGTACTATATTGTCTAGGATCTCCTGTTTTATGCTTATATGACTGTTTTTTTAAAATATAAGTTGAATTAGCTAAATCTTTTACAAAATACTTCTGCAAAAAGGTACTTAAAGTACATAAGAAAAATGAATTTCACTAAAATGTTGCATTGGCAAAAAAAAATAGCAGTTTTTTAATTTTTGTAACTTTTTCTGAGTACATTAGGCTAAATAAGATACTTCTAAGTGAGTAAAAGAGTAAAAGTTACAATAGTTACTTGATAAACCACTCAGAAACTGAGAATATGTGTGACTGTGTTGATTGGATAAAACATCCATCTGTAGTCAGATGGTTTCCAGTGTTTTGTTTTCAATAAATAGGAGGAGGACATAATCAGATGTCAGATGGTATATCATTAAAAACATTTTTGGTGGTAGATTTGGTGATTTTAGGTTATGACTTGGGAGATATTTAAACAATCAAGTGAACTTTCTACAACAAAATTTCTTTTATTTTCATCAATATCTTTATGGGACTAAGGTCGATTAGTGCTTGCATCTATGAAAATTAAAAATAGGAATTGAACTGACTCGCAATATATAAGAATACTCACTTGTGATACATGAATAATTTGGAAGGGAAAAAAGTCCCACTCATGAGATGTATTTCCTATAGAATTTTGTTTTTGTGGTTAATTATTATTTACTAAAACTCTTGATCAATTGTGAAATTCTAATAATTATAATGATAGAAATTTCTAATGCTTAGAGCTTTGTAGTCACAGAAGATTAAAAAAATTCAGTTTGTTTTGTCTTGGTTGCAGAGAAGTGTAAAAGAATTTCAAGCATATGAGTACATTACATTAAGATAAATGTATATGGGGGAAGTGGAATGAAAATAAAAGTTCAGGGAGAAAAAGGAGCAATATAAAATTTCCAACTGTTAAAGAAGAATTTGTTTTTCCATTTCCATCTGAAAAAGTTGGTTTTTCTCCATAGTAGCAAATTCCCTAAACGTTCCATATAAGCTATTATCTTTATTCTTCTAAAAAACTATTTGGAGAAAACACATGAGAGGTGGTCTGTGGAATTCAGATAATAAACTAAATGTACTGAGAGTTTTGCTTATGTAATTTTTTAAAAAAATGACTAGACTATGTAATTTTTTAAAAAATGACTAGTAGTTGACTACTGTAGCCAAGTGGTACACAGATGTACAAATCATTTTCAATCTTCTTTCACCGAATTAAAAAGCACTGGAATTTTCTGCCATTTGTGCAGGATTTTTACCTTTCCAATATCAGTGTCTGCACATAATAAATATTCAAAAAATATATGTTGAATCTTGGCAGACAGGAAAATAAGTTTTGTGGCTTATTTTAACATATCTGTGCAATTTTATTGATGACATACTTGATCTTAAATTTATTTTAGACATTGTCTGAAAGTGTCACATCTATCCAGGGTGGTTGTGTAGGGAAAGATGGCTATGATGAAATCGTGGTGTCCACATATTCAGGTAAGGTAAATGGTAATTAAGGTACTTGAAGAAAGAATTAATAATAAAAAATATAAATTTAATAATTGCTTTTGATGATTAATTTTTAAAAGTTTATTAGTAAGTCATTCCTACCTACAGCATTAAAAGCTTTATTGGTTAAAAAATGACAGTAGAAGTGGGTGTATTGATTTATATAACAGTTAATATTTGAATAATGCTTTTTAAGAATGCATAGTATATCTCTAGTATCTTTGAAAATAAAATGATATCCTTTGGTTTAAAAAGAAGTATTTCCTGAAATCTGTGTTTTATTACTGTGTATATTTCTTACAAAAGCTTGCTTGCTTTTGAGTAAGTCATTTTTGTATTTCCACAATAGTTATATGAGAGTTTCTTTCCATGAAAATAATTTTTGAAAGGCAATTATTATTCATCAGCTATTTTTTCATTTGCTAGAATATGTTGACTTACTCTATACTTGAAAACTAAAACTGTAAATTAAGAAGTGAAAGATTTTCTTTATCATAGTATTATATAGTATTTCAGACAAAACAAAAATAGTATCCAAAATGCTTAAGTAACTTTTTTGTGGTTTGAGTATCTTCCAGCTTGATTTCTTTTATGTTTTGTGTTTTGAAAAGGAGTAAGTCCAAGACTAAGTGAGCTGATGTTGGTGGACAAACGGGCATGTATATTGGGTTTCTTTTAACACTAGCAACACTTAATAGTGCACGACTGTAATTCCTCTCTGCAGGCTGGGTTACAGGTCTGACAACGGAGCCTATTCATAAGGAAAGTGGACCAGGAGAAGAACTAAAAATTAATCAGGAGATGCAGAATAAAATTTCTTCTTTACGGTAGTTTTGGATTTTTGTTTGCTTTATTTTTTTCATTTCATGAAGTGTGTGATTGTTTTTTTTTTCTTACTTATAGATGCAGTATATTTTACTGGAAGGAATTATACAATTAGTTTATCACCTTTTTAAGTGAAAATTAATCAGTTTGAGTAAATGAGCAGTAAGTGGTGATTAATGGTTTGGAGTTAGAATACACTTTTTGTATGTTTTATTCTATCTTGACTTTTTCTTAGAGCAAGAATTAATTTTTTCATTTGTTTATTATAGATGGTTGTAGTTTTTTTTTCTTAGACATTAGAAAGAAACCAACACAGCTGGCTCTGTTCCTCATTAATTCTGATGTTCACTGCTCCTGTGAACCCTTCTGAATCTATAACTTTTGCTTATAAGTATTCCTACTGGAGATGAGTAATGTTGACTCCCTTTGATGCAGGGATTGCTTTCATGGCCTGTTCAGTTTGACAAGTCCTGTGCAAAGGGACCCCAGCCTCTAGTAAAATTGCTTCATACAATGAAGAAATGGGAGTTGCTGAAACTTTTAATGACTGTTCTCCCTACTTCAGCCCTTGCCAACCTCTTGAGGGAGTGAGAGCTGATCTTTTTTGGTGGTAGTTGAGGGCTACAGAAGTTTTTAAGGCAGCAAAATGCCATAAGTACTAGTTCACTAAAGGTACACAAGAAGTTCACCACAAGCCAGTTCGCCAAAGCCACCAGGAGAGAAAGCTCTAATGTTCATGCAGGAAGGAATGCAAGTAGAGACATGACTACTATCTCACATCCTCAGTAAAATACCTCATATTTAGAACCAGGTCAGCGCCCTCCTGATTCCACTGGAATGTATGCTCAAGAGAAGCTTATGTCTGTTTTGTTCATTCAGCAACCAGATCATAGGTACATATAAAGTCACTCAGTAAACATTTCTTAGGTGAATGAATCTTTTCCTTTGTTCATCACACAGATCCCTTCCAAGCTCCTTCCCAGGCTTTTCTCCCTAAGCTGTGGCTGGCTAAGCCTCATTTGTTCTACCTCAGTTACTATTTGCTTCATTTGCATAAGGCCTTTCCCCTTAACTGGATCAACCCTAAGCAATGTCTGTACAGTTTAATCTCAGCAAAATCCTCTCCAACACTTGGTAGAACTTCAGCTGTACCACTGGCTTGTGATTATCCTTCTGGTCCCCCAAATATTCATACTCTGCAGCCTCCTCATTTTGTCTTTCTCTAAAATGTCTTACTGAAAGGTACATGTTTACTGATGGCACACATTTTGTTTCTTCTCATAAAATCTGATAGTTCCTCTCCCATACAGTCAGTTCTCTTCTGATTAGTACTATATGTAACTGTAACCAGATTTGTATGTTAGAACTGAGTATTTGCAGCCTGCCTTGATTCTTATAACTCTTTATTAATATTGCTGGTATGAGGCTGAGTAGATGTTTTAATTTTTAGATTAGAGATAATGAGAAATCATTTGATTAGTCATGCCAAAATTTTGTTACTATTAGTGTCATAGTTCTAACTCAATTAATAAAAATCCATTTTGCAGAAGTAAATGTCTCAAATTTTTGTAAACATTCTAAGGATGTCAGTGTTTATACTTATAGGTGACAAAATTGTGCATATTTTCTTTTAGGAGTGAGTTGGAACATCTGCAATATAAGGTACTACAGGAAAGAGAGAAATATCAACAGTCTTCTCACTCAAGCAAAGCAAAATCAGCAGTACCTTCATTTAGTGTCAATGACAAGTTTACATTAAATAAAGATGATGCGAGTTACAGCCTTATTTTAGAGGTGCAGACAGCAATAGATAATGTCTTAATACAGGTAAGCAAAATGTCTAATTTCTTTGTTTTATGACTAGATCTGTTTTGCTTACCAGTCATATACATTAATTATTGAAACACTTTTAGTTTTAGATCATGATTTGGGTGTTTATCTTAATCTTCCATTAGATAATCAGTTTGCACATAGATTATTTACATTGTAGCTTTACTTTTTATTTATCCTATATGTACTAAACAAAAGACTAATGGACTTAAGTTTCAGAAAGACTCAAAAAGGACATTAAGGATTTTGTTCTTTGGCTAACCTTTAGGAGAATCTTAACAGAGATGTAGCTTAGAAGACTCCAGTATTTATTATCCTTATTTGAACCCATTTTTCAGCTCAAAATACTAAAATAATAGCTTACAGTACAGCCTGCTTATTAATCATCAGTTTCTAGGAAGGTCAGTAGGTAAAGCAGATAATATCAAATGGTAAAATTTAGGGATAATAATGTATAAAATCATTTGTCAATATATTTAATTAATTTTTCTTTAAATAGAAGAGATTCAGGGAGTGGAAAAGGATAATAGTAGGATGAATGAAAGGCAAGCAAGATGGAAAACTCATCAGAAAATGAGAAAAGAATAAAGAGGAAGATGAAGACGAAGTTTTAAAAGATGTGAGGGAGAGATCAGATTATTAATTAAAACTTAAAGGCAGAAGTTTCTCTTAAGTAATGCTATCTCAAGAACTGCTGCATCAAACAATTCTAGGAGCACATAACACGTTGTCCTAGAAACTACCTCTCCAGGGGAGACAAAAATTGTCCCCTTTTTGTGTTACAGGTGAAATTAAAAATGATAAAAATGAACTGACATAATTGGAATAGCCGTATGATTATTTGCAGTCTATGGTAACATTTTTAGCGCTGACAAGAATAGGTAGGAAGATTATACTTTTAAGAGGAAGGTGAGAGATGAAATTCAATGATCTCTGATTAATCCAAATTAAAAAAAAATAGGTCACTATAGTACAACATTTATTCTTTATTATTTTCATTTTCTAGAAGTACGTATTAAAATACGTGTTGTGAAAATTTTTAGTTTACTATCTGAACCTTTTTTTCTTTTTTAATAATGACTGCAGAGCGATGTTCCAATAGATTTACTTGACGTAGATAAGAATTCTGCCGTTGTCAGCTTTAGCAACTGTGATTCTGAGGTGAGTAAAAAATGTTAGGAACTCTTCATGTGCTTTCATTTCTGTTATGCCATTTTGTGTAAAGCCTATAAATGCTACTGGGGTTTGATGTTTCTTCTTCAATATTTCTTTTCATAACCTTTCCCTCAAAATCTACTTCCTCTCTCTTCCTATCCTCAGATAATTCAGAAACTGGAGTGTTACCCTAAATTCCTTCTTTTCTCTCATCTGTTAAATCCAATTACAGTAGTTCCCCCTTATCTGCTGGAGATATGTTTCAAGACCCTCAGTGGATGCCTGAAATCACAGATAGTAGTGACCCCTGTATAATACTGTTTCTTCCAGCATCAGTGTTCTTGTGCTTTGGGGCCATTGTAAAGTAAAACATGGGTGACATGAACATAAGCATTGTGACACCGTGACAGTGGATCTGATAACAGATGGCTACTGAGTGACTGAATGGGCAGGTAGCATATCCAGCGTGGACAGACTGGACAAAGGGATGACTTATGTCTCAGGCAGGATGGACTGGGATGGCGCCACATCTCTTCACACTTCTCAGGGCGATGTGCAATATAAAATTTATGAATTGTTTATTTCTGGAATTTTTAACTTAATATTTTCAAACCACAGTTGACCATGGGTAAGTGAAACCTTGAAAAACAAAACCACAGATAAGGGAGGACTGCTGTAGTCGCTAGTTCCTGTCAGCTCTGCTTCCCTTGCTCTTATACATCTGCTGTGCTTCATTTCCATTTCTGTTAACTTTCCAGGCCCTCATCATGCTTGAACTACTCGTCCACTAGTTTCTCTGCCTCCAGTATTGCCTCTCAGCTCCAGGCTGTGCTGTACACTGCCACCAAACAGGCCTTCATAAAGTACAAACATCACTCTGTCATTTCTTTTCTCAAAACCTTTTAAAGATTGCTTATTTCCCAAACTGAATGTAAGTCTAGATTTCTCACTGCAGCATAAAAAACTTTCTGGAATTCAGCTCCTGATTACATCGCCAACTTAATCTCTCACCAGCTGCTACCTTCCCACCCATGCACATGATTTCTGCCAAACTGAAGTTCTCAAAATTTTTTGACAGTGCTGTACAGTTTCACACATCCCTTCATTTGAACATGATCTGTTCCATCTGCCTGCCTTTCTTCACTTTTTTTAAATTGACTCTTGCTAAATCTTTATTCAGCAGACATTTATTGAGCATTTGCTATGTGCAAAGCACCTGGAATGAGACTATGTCAGAGCTTCTGGATGTGCTTTCTATAGCACATCTTTCTGCTTAGTACTAGACTGGCAGTCTTGGAGTTCAGTGTGGCTCCTGAAGAGAATTAATCATAAAGACAAGGTCTGGAGTAGCTGCATTGGAAAAGGCAAGCCAGAGCAGGAACTGGTGGCTGGAGTTGGCCAAAAAAGGGAGGGATAAAAAGAACTGGTAAAGAACGAAGTTGATAGCTTAATATATTAGGGAATAATTTTCAAAATAATTTCAGAGTGAAGCTCTTTTTTTTTTTTTGGATAAAAGATTTCATAACAGTTGTATTATGTTATCATATATGATTTGTCATCCTTTTTGAGAATAAAACATGAAAGATCAAGACCTACATTTTTATGATTATTTAAAAAATCAAGTTAATATAAACTTAAAATCTTTAACAACTAAGTTACTGTGAAAGATTAACCTGTTTATATCACTGCAGGATTCTTTGAAATGAGTATCTTACACTAATTTACAACTTATTTTCTAGAATGATGGTTTTAAAAAAAAAACTGGAGATTTCAAGTATATACAGAGGGAGAAAGAATAGTATAATGACCTCTGGGTGCTCATCACTAACTTCAACATATGGCCGGTCTTGTTTTATGCTCTTTACCCTCTTCCTCTCCCTCCCCCATCCCGAACGTAATCCTAGACATTTTATCTCTTTTAATCTATATGATTTTATCCATAAATACTTAAATACATAAGATTTCCTTTTAATTGGACAAAAATATTTTTATTTTTAAATTGATTAATCACCTGTGCTTAATGAGTTTAAATGATCTGAAGTAAAAACATTTAAATGTTTTAATATTAGCATTCACACTTTATTTCTTCAGTTATTGATTAAAAGTAAGGAAAGAGCAGTACATGAAAATTTCATGTCAAATAGTTCCTGTTGCTTTGTCTGCTTTTGCAATTCATGCACCCAGATATACTTTTCTGTTTTTAGTAGTTTATTATTCAATTTCAAGAAGTTACAATACTTGAAGTAACCTCTCCAGTTTTATTTAACAAACATGTATTGAATATATGCAGTATGCTTGGGATTGTGCTAATTGCTGGGAAAACAGAGATGAGGTATTTCTCAGTTGTCTATAAGTATGTGTGAAAGTCAAATACATTCACACCAAACATTGATGTTTTTGCCTTTATAATATTAAGCATTAGGAGTTTGCACTGTCAATTAAATTTTTGGAAAAATAGTATTTTAAAACATTACTGGAGAGATTCAAGATGGTAAGAGCATGAGCTTTAGAGTCTTAAAGATACTAATTTGAATTCTAATTTGATTACTTACTGGTTTAGGGGAAATTTACCTAACTCTTCATGCTTCAATTTCTTCATCTGTTAAAACTTATTTTGTAAAAATTACCACATAGGGTTGTTCATAGGAATAAGCATAAAGCACATAGCACTGTGCCTCCCAAATGATAGGTGCTCGGAAAAATGGTAACTCCTATTATTATTATTATTGATGGTGTTATTATTGTTAAAAACATGGATTCACCCTTTTCCTCAACTTTGAATTCTTCCTAGTCAAATGACAACTTTCTTCTTGCCACTTACCGGTGCCAGGCAAATACCACGAGGCTGGAACTCAAGGTAAAAATGTTTGAAGTTGCCTTTCCTTGAAAGTATAAGCTTTCTTTTTCCTTTGGTAAATTTTGCAACAACATATGATATCATTTTTCTGCATTAAATTTCCTGAAATGAAGCGTATTGGAATAATTTCTTTTGAGTGACCATTGAACTAGGTTTTAATTCAGACCAAACCACGATCTCTGCTATTAGCACTCAACCAATCACCTGCTCTAAAGTTACCAATTCTAAATTTTCTCTAACTGGAAATCTTTTTTCTAATTTTCTTTTATGGAAAATTTCAAACATATGTAAAAGTAATGACATCGGCTTCAGCAGTGATCAATTCATGACAATCTTGTTTATACTGTCACTCTCCATTCCAAATTATTTTGAAGTAAATACAAGATATTTTATAATTTTACTTGTAAATATTTGATACATATGTCTAAAAGATAAGAACTCTTTTAAAAATATAACCTTAATACTATTATTACACCTAGGAAAAAGTAACAATAATTCCTTAATATTGTCAAATATTTGGTGTTCAGATTTCAGTGATTTTTTTTTTAGTTTGATCCAATCATGATTCAAATAAGGTAATTTCATTATTGAAGTCTCTGAGCATTTGCCCTATATTTTTCTATTATCTGAATTTTTCTGATTGCATTCCAGTGATGTCATTAGCATCTATTCCAGTGAAAAAATCTCTGGTTTTCTTTTGCAATCTATAATTTTTATAAAAATTAACTTATATAATTAAATATTGATTGTTGCACACATATCTATTTTGTAGTGTGACTTTTTTTTAAAATTTATTTTTGATATACTTATGATCCAAAAATTAAGGACTAGAACTTTTTTCCTGGTATTGCTGATGTTCTGAGACTCCAAGTATGTTTTTTTTCAAGAGAGATGCTGTTACACAACAGTATTTTCACATCAGGTTTAGGAAGTTCCAGTTAAAATGTAATTTTTTTTCTGAACAGCTTACTATAGTCTGCATAAGTCACCTTTCATATATTTTGAAAGAAAGATGGAAAACTGGGACACATTCATTTTTAAAGGAATATACTCAGTGTATTTTATGTAAATTAATTAAATGTTTTAAATTACATTTTCACTGAGCAAGATTGTGCCAATAAATTAGGAAGTAGGCCTAAAAACATCAAAAAGGTATGCTCTTTTTTAAATTGGATACAATAATTTGAAGTTCAGAGTAAAGAATAAATGCCTGAAAAGAGCCAACAAAACTATGAAAAAGAAGAAAAGGTGGAACTTACCTTGCATATGGTAAAACATACTATAAAATTACTATGATAAAAACAATGTAGGGTATTTACAGGGCAGAAATAAATAGATAATGCAATAAAATAAAGTCTAAAAATGGAACCCCACACATATTTATGGAAATTAAATGCATGGCATTTGTATGTAGGAAAAATTCTATTAAATCACTATTTTTATTTAAAAATTGACATTGGCACAATTGACATTTGTCTGGAAGAAAATCAAGTAGATTCTTATGTCATATATTATAAAAAATAAATTCAGATGAATTAAGTACCTAGTTATTTTTAAAAGGAAGGAAATTTAGTTGTCTTTTAGATAATGGGTGACTATCAAAATACAAAGACTGCCTATAAGTTGCTAAGAAAGAGTACCCAATTAGGAAAATAGGTGAGGAATATGGATAGGCAATTCACAGAAGAGGGATTCAAAGTAGCAAGCTAACAAATATTAAAAGATGTTCTCCCTCATTATCCATTAGCATACTCAGAATAACAAAAATCAGTTTCTGCTTTGTCTAGCAGATTGGCAAAATTTTTTAAAGAGCAGTATCACCAGGTGACAGGATAAGGAAAAGGACACTCTCAATCATAGCTGAAGGAAATAAAATTTGTTAGGGCCACTTTGGAAAAGCAATAAGGTCATAGCCCCATTTGGAGGAATCGATTTCATAGCAATAAAATGATAGTATTGTATACACGATGTATGTATATAATTAACTGAAACATTACTTGTTGAGGCAGAAAAGTGGAACCAAAGTGAACACTCAGTAATCGAATGCTTGAATAAAAAGCTGTTTATCCATTCCATGGAATACTACACAGCTACGATAAAGAATGAGTTGATCTATTCCTATTAACATGGAGCAAATTCCATGAAAAACACAAAATGCACATAAAAATTTCTATATATGTATATATATTTTTTATCTATAATGATATAAATATGAAGAAAGATATGAAAAGAAACATACCTGTCTGGTGTGATAGGTCATACAATAGAGGGAAGGTACGGGTGAGATGGGAGTGGGAGGGAAGTGATAGTATTAGGAGAGACAGACATAAGGGGGAAAATGTGATTATTAGAAATTAAAGATGTTTATGATATAAATAGAATTTATCCATGTGAAATTATATATTTGTTTTTGTATACCTGCATAGAGCAATGTATGAAAGGTTAACTACAAAATAACAATAATGATCATCTCTGGGTGGTAGGATAACAGGTAACTTGTATGTTTACCCTAATTTTTCTTTATTGTTTAGAGTTTTAAAATAATGATTATGAATTATACAATGAGAAAGCATTATGACGTTTTATTGTGGAAAAAAATTATGTGTAAGCTTACCCCTGAAAAGAAAATTCTAAATACAGCTTTCCCAGATCTACTTTTAATTTTCTATTTGTATTTTTTTTCCTTTAATCTTTTCTCTCTTCCCATTCAGAGCAATATTTTCAGTGTAACATTTGCAAAAAAATATTGCTTTAAATTATGATTTATGTTTCCCATTTAGGTAAAACATTAACTTTTTTTCCACCTCACCTGCCAGGAAAAGTATGAGTTGATAGATTAATTAGATTAGAGAAGCTGCCTTTGTAATACAAGAGGTACTAAGTCCATCTCATGAATTGGAACATAGAGGAGCTAGAAGAGGGGTGGGAGGGAGAAGCTGAACCACTTTCTAACTCCTCTAAAATTAGGTCTTCAGAGTTTCATGAATTAGAGTTTTCTGTGTTGTAAATACTCAGGATATCCAACTAGCCATATTCAAAATAGCTCAAAAGAATTTCCTAATTCAAATATGTCATAATTAGATTATGAGTGTGCTTCTCTATTTTCATAGAAAGTAAAGAATTAAGGTCTTGGAAACATGTTTTCCTGTCAATAGATTTTTATAACAGCCATATCTTATAATACCCCCATTTCTGAGAAAATGAAGTATGAGTTATTGATTCAGCTCTTCTACAAACATGTCTAAATTTTAACCATTTGTATGTGACTCTTATATAGTATATTCTACACCTATGTTTTTATGTGTAATAAAGTGATATGTGGGAATGTCTGTCTTTTGGAATGACATAGCATTGCTAAGTGTAGACAAATCACCTAAAATATGTAGTGGGGATAACTTTTACAGATGGATTAATTTTGCTTTTGATTGCCAAAATCTTTAAAATTTTTCTTTTATTATATGGTAAAAAGTACTTGTTTAATAGAATGTCATTTTTTTCCTTCCAAGTATTACAGAAGAGATTAAGGGTTAAGTACCTGTGTTGAGAATTTTAAAGATAGCATTTATGTTACTGGATTATTCTTATTTTCTTTCTTCTTTTGTGTTGAATCAGATTCGCTCAATTGAAGGCCAGTATGGAACACTTCAAGCATACGTGACTCCAAGAATTCAACCCAAAACATGTCAGGTCCGCCAGTACCTTATCAAACCCCTTTCACTCCATCAAAGAACTCACTCTATTGACCATGACAGGTAGGACAAAGGAGGGAGAAGTTTATTTTCAGAATATTACATGATGCAGATAACCTTGTTTTTTATATTAATAGTGTAAACTCTGGTAGCTCTTGGTACTTTAAAAAAATTAAACATTCAAATGCTATGTACAGGTTTCCCTGCTATCCAAAAGTAGAGTGTTCCTGTGAAACTTTTTTTGGTAAGCTAAATTGGCATGTATCAAAGAAGCAGTTACTTAGGACATGTCTGGCTACTTCAAATAAAGCACAGATACTGACAGACACAGGTCAAAGTTGTGGGGGCCTGATGCTGAGATGCTGAGTGTAGTTCCTTGAGAAGGAGTTTTGTGAGGCCGCTCTCACCACTCAGGGAGTGCCACTTCTACAGAACAAATGCTGACACTATTTTTGATTTTTTTTTTTTTTTGTAAAAGCAAAAATCCTCTTTGGATTTCTTTTGGTTAGGGAAAATGGGTACTAATATAGGCCCTTCATAAAAGCAAAGTGGTATAAAATGAACTTTCAAAAAGCAGGGGATAATATATACCTGTATTAATATTTATAATAGATATAAAATTCTTTGTCATCTTTTAGAGGCTGGTTTGAGTTGAACTCTCCTATCTTTCTCATATATTCCCATTCTGAGATCAGTAGAGTAACACTTCTCTGTCTCAAACACCTATCGTGAGTAAATACTGTTTAGCATTTGAGTTCTTCGTGAACAGGACCTTATTGTTCTGTTTCACCTCAGGGAATTAATTATAGAGCAGCTGGTTGTGATAGTCCCTGTTATTTATGACATCCATTCCAGCTTAAACATCCTCCTAGCTATAGCTTTTCGCTTTCTTTCCTGCAAAGGAGATACCATGGGCTTAAATGAAGGAGAAGGGAAAGAAATGAGCAATTATGGAATACTGTCCCTGTGCCATGTGTTGTGCTAGTTGCTTGGGCATCATCATTTAATTCTTACAGCAAGACACATAGTAATGTGTCCATTTTACAGACGAGAAATGGAAGTTTAGAAAAGTAAATAACTTGTTGATATAAGAAACAGAGCTAAGATTTGAGGCCAAAGCCTATGTTTCTTCTGTTACAGCTTGTAATTTTAAATATATGTAATTTAAATAAGATGTAAGGAGAAATGTTCTGAAGGAAGATTTTCAGAAAACATTAAAGAGAATAGATTCTTTTGGTGGTGTCTTCCTCCTTAAAAGTCAGAGTTGTTAATGGAAGTAGAGTGGTGTGCCGGAAGGAACAGCAAATGGAGAATCAGGAGACTTGGGTTATAATCTTATATCGGTTCCTACGTGACTTTGGGGAAATAATTTAATCTCTCTGGGCTTTAGTTTTCTCATCTGCAAATGAGAGGGTTGGTGTGGATGATCTCAAAAGTCAATTCTATTCGGTGTCCTCTTAAAATTCCTTCTGAATTCCATAAATTCACATTTTCTTAACTCTTTATAACTATCCATTTGATTTATTTTAAATCTGTTTCCTAACCCTTTGTGTGTATGTGTGATTTTGCAAGACAGAAAGTATTATTCCATATCCTGCAGGATAGAAGTTATTATTCCCTAATTTGCCCAGTGGTACATAGCTACTAAATAATGGAGCAAGGTTTCACTTCCATGTCTATCTTATTTAAAAGCCTAATTCTTTGTCTTTACATTATGCTGATTCTTTCCTTAAGGAGATTCTTGTGTAAGTATGTTTTGTAGTTTGTATAGTAGAAATACTAGATGAACTTTTAAAAAATGAAATCTGCCTGAGTGAACTGAATTGTATTTGGAAAGCATGTTATAATGAAAACAAGCTATTTATGTCACTTACCAGAATATTAAAAGTGTAAGAATAGATAAGCATTCTTTTTTTTTCATGAAATCAAAATACTTATCTGATGGGTAAGATTAATCTGAGAAAAATCAAATGGATGCTTTTATATTTGTAACTGCTGTTGCAGAATTCTGTTTGTTAATGTGTTGAGTACATATAATCCTTCCATGTATTCCCACACACAAATGTGTACTTCTTCTGTTAAATTGCAGACCCATGAATACACTGACTTTGACAGGCCAGTTCAGTTTTGCTGAACTTCACTCCTGGGTGGTGTTTTGCCTGCCTGAAGTTCCTGAAAAACCTCCAGCAGGAGAATGTGTGACATTTTACTTTCAGAACACCTTCCTGGATACGCAACTTGAAAGCACCTACAGGTGAATAAAGCTTATTACTTGTTCACAAATGTTTTTATACAAATGGAACTTCTAAATTTTCATATTTTGAGGCAAGAATAATTTTCAAATAATTTGATTGAAAAACTATACTGCTCAAGAGAATCTATTGAAAAACAAGTAGAATAAATGGGTTTAAAAAATAATAGAATAAAGATGAATATGACAGATTTTCTTTCCCATTCTCAACAATAACCAATTAGAAAATAAATTGTTTAAAAAGACCCTTTCACTGTAGCAATAACAATAACAAAATATCCATATAAAATCTGTAGGGATATTCTTTATTAGAAATATGTAGAACTTACATGAAGCGAACTATAAAAGACTTGATTAAATGGAGTAATATATTCTGTAGTGATCAATATGAAGACATTGTAAACATGGCAGTCCCTCCCAAATTGATTCAAACATTTATGCTAGTTCCAATTAGAATTCCTAATGAATTTCTTTATGCAAAAGTAGGAAATGGCTCAGAACTTGAGAGCTTAGAACTGCAGGCCTTTCAATCTACCATGTTACGAGGTGGAGGTCATTATTATTCTATACTCTTCTCAAGCTCCAAGTTGCCCTCCTGCCCCCTTCACTGTCACTCCCTGCTCATCTGTCATAGGCTCCCCTAGTTTCTGTTTCTGAATACAGTAGCGGCTGAAATTTCTTTCTCCTTTGTTCTTTTTTTCTGAATGTGAAATGACCTACTTCTTGGGTAAGGCTGATTTCTCTAGTCTGCGTTGAGTTTGTACCCTCATACTTCTTCAAGTTCTTTACATTCTCATTCTCTGTATCTGTAGGTTTTGTTTGTTTGTTGATTTTTTTTTAAAATTTTGTTTTTTTGTAAGGGAAGAGGGCTTCTTAGCCTCTCTCTGTCTCTTAACGATTCTTTCCCTAAGTAGTTTATCGAGATAGTCTACTTCCTGCTTCCTAGCTGAGACTTCACCATGCTGAGTTCTGGAAACAGCAGTCATCATATTATTTTACCTCTGCATGCAGCCTTTGGGGCCAAGAACTCTCCAGAAATCTAATTGGTTTTAGCATCAGTTCTGTGGCAGTGTTTCACTGTGCCTTCCAGGGGATCTTACCTGTGTCTAAACCTGCAATCATGACTTCTGCTTTGAAGTACCACAGTGAACCTCACTGTTTAATCATGGCAAACAGTTAGACAGGCCCCTGGCATATTGTGTATTTTTATAATAGCAAACCTTTGCTTTTTACCATTCTGTGTCCTTAAATATCAAAACTCTACTTATATTTCAAAGCCCAACTCAGTAGCTACATTTTTGAAGACTTCCTTTCTTTTCCATAGCATTTTATTCTTACCTACCTTAGATATTGTTATTTGCTTGAAGTATATAATAATTTTTATGTAAGCTTATCTGTAAACTAGACTCTGCTTCTGGGTAGAGTTTATTTCTTAATTGTCTTTGTATTTAACCTCCAAATACGTAACATATGGCTTTGAACATAGTGATATTCAGTGTTTTTTGGGTGCTTGAAAAAAATACATATATATGGAAGAAGTATGGAAGTGTGTGCTTTGGAGGCAGACATACTTAGGTTTGAATCTTGACTCTGTGACTCATCAGCTATTTGACCTTAGCTGGATTACTTAACTCTCTGAGTTTCATTTCTCTTTTCTGAGAAATGGAAATAATGCACTTACTTCATTGAACTGTGATAATTAAAGGAAGATAAAACATGTAGTGCCAGGTACTCTACATGTTTAATGTTAAATATCAGTTAAAATTGAAGACTAGTGAAAAAAATCTCATTATCTCTAAAACATAATTGGGATCAAAATAAGTGTGCATTATTCATCTTTCTAGAAAAAAGAATTAGCATTTGCCTACAGCTAGTCAATATAAAACCAAATGAAAAGGCAACACTGAATATATGAAAGTTGGTATGTATTAATTAGGAAAATTTTGGTTATCATGAAAAGGAACCAAATGCATGCACTCCTAACCAAGTCAAAAGAATTTATTGGCTCATATAGCTTGAAAGATTAGCAGTAATCTGCCTCAAGCATAACTGGATTAGTGGTTTAACTGATGTCATCAAGACTTTATCCCTTTCCATTGCCCAGCTCTATTTTTGTCTTTTCTTGGCTTTCTTATGTAGTGCCATGGGGCCCACCAGCAGCTGCATCCAGCTTTACATCTTTTCAGCCACCATAGAGCCTCTCTTTCCCACTAGTGCTATTAAAAGTCCCAGGATTGAGTATCATTGTTGAGTTGTGAACCACTGTGGTCAGGGGTATGCAATATGCTGCTAAAATCTTCCTCCTAAAGTCCCAGAAATGGGGTTGAGGCCAGTGCCAGTGAAACTTTATAGTTTGAGAAGGGTGAGAGACAAAGAGAAGGAGGCATTCCCTAAAGAAAAAGAAGGGTCCTGTGAGATAAGAAGTGGCATTGGATCCTGGGCATGGAGGAACAGATGTTACTCTTAGGTTTGATATCAACTTAAGTGTCAAGTCATGCTGTAATTATGTGATTACATCAAAGAAAAACATACTTACATGTAAATAAGCCATTCTAAATGCATTTTATATACATAAGTTATTGAAAATTTTATTAGTGAAAATGAAGGAAAATGTTATTTTAAATGAAGGACTTATATAAATTATATCTTTAGGGGTCATATATCTAACATCTTTTATTTAGTTTTACAAGTATGTTCAGAACTTAAATTAATATAACAGTAAAAGCTTACATGTTTAAATACATTTTATATTAATAATGAGATATGTCTATAAAGAAATCTAAAATCAACTGAAATCTAAAGACTAGTACTAGTTACAAAATATGTATTAGTTGGACATATTTGTCAGATGTATTTCCTTCTAAAGCTGTTCTTTTAAAAAATATTAATTTTATAGAAAAGGCGAAGGAGTTTTTAAATCTGACAACATTTCTACTATATCCATCCTAAAAGATGTGCTCTCTAAAGAAGCTACAAAAAGGAAAATTAACCTCAACATATCTTACGGTAAAAAAAACCCAACCAAACAAAAATGAATCTTTTTTTATGGGTTTTTTTTTGTTTGCTTGTTTTGTTTTGTTTTGTTGTTTTTGTTACAATAAGAATGTTTCTAATCATAGTGACTTATCTAATTCTGCCTGGCTCAACTTTTTCCAGAGATAAATGAAGTATCAGTCAAACACACATTAAAGCTAATCCACCCAAAGCTGGAGTACCAGTTGCTTTTGGCTAAGAAAGTGCAGTTAATTGATGCTTTAAAAGTAAGTATGTATGTTATGGACTCATGATCATTATTTTGTTGTGATGGGATTTCTAAAATTGTAAAGATTTTAAAGTTTTACCACTTTAAATCCACTTTATACTGGATTGAATTTTGAACTTTAAGGTACTTCTGTTTTTAAATAAGGAATTGCAGGTTCATGAGGGAAACACAGACTTTCTGATACCAGAATATCGCTGTATTCTAGAAGAGGCAGATCACCTACAGGAAGAATACAAAAAGCAACCTGCACATCTTGAAAGACTCTATGGTTAGTGGACTATTCTAGAATACCTTGTTATATTTCTTTTCTACTGGCTATTTATTCAGGGTCACGTGAGAGAAGCTGGGCAGGAGGAAACAGGCAAAGATTACAGCATCATGAACCAGTAACCAATTTTTTGCACAATATATTCATTTTGTTGAGTTAATTTTGATGTTTAATGTTTTTACTTGGTAAAAAGCAAGTAAATGTTAAGAAATGGAATAAGTGTAATGCAATGAATTAATCTATATATATATATATGAAGAAACCTGGTGTGAAATGAATATAACTTATGAAGTATTACAATTTAGGCTATATTTCACACAAATAATTTTGAGGTATTGTTGCTGTTTTGAATAACAAAATGCAGCATTTAACATTTTTTAGGTGAAATTTAATAAGGGCTGTACACATGCAATGTCAATTTACAGTTCAAAACATTTTGCTTTGGTGGTGATAAGATGGGAGTTTCACAAACTGTACTGAAAAAGCAAGAGGGAGACAGGGGAGGCAGAGAAGGAGGGAGGAAGGAGCAGCTTAAGAAAAAGATTTTTTTGAAATCTTTACATGAGACCTATTGTGTATAGCATACCCATTTATTTATAACATCTTTTTAATCAGGTGAGATATTTAAACCTAATAACAGCTCTGCAAGTAGATGGTGTTATCTCTGTTTTTCACATTTTTTAACTGAAATCTGAGACTAAAGAATTTGTTGTCACATAGGTAGTTAGTGGCAGGGCCTTCACTGAAACCTGCTTGCCCCAAAATGCATGCTTTTTGCACTACGCCAAGTCTTCTAGAAAGTCAGTTGGTATCATCAGTCCATATTGATCCTTAAGCCTACCTAATGAATATATTTTATACTCAGAGACTTGCTCATAAACTATAACAATAATATCTACTATCTTAATATTTACTGTATGGCAAGCACATGATCTTTTATCCTCACAGCAGTTTAGAAAATGGGTGGTAGAGAATCTCCATCTCTTGTCACTAATTCCAAAGCCCAGGAAGCTTTGAAATTAAAAACTTTTTTCATAAATCATTTGGCAATAAATCTGACTTGATCTGAATTAATTTAATAACAAAATCTCACTTAAACTGATACGAAGTTATTTATAGTTTTTTAATTCCACTTAGCATGAATATTCATATATTTTATTGCAGAAATGTTATCAGATGCTGCCACTCACTTTCCACAAGTATTATGCCATATATATGGTATATTATGGTATATTCTTTTTATTATCTTTCTAAAATATGAAAAATTTTGAAACACATCTTGCATCAAGGGTTTTGGATAAAGGATTGAATTATTCCCACTATACATATGTGAAACTCAAAAGTGAAATAATTTGCCCAGATCTTTGACTCTAGAAATATTTTCTTTTAAGCCAAACCCTAAGAATGGTCAACATATAGATGGGATATTTTCATTCAAATAAAACTGTTGTGAACAGTCTGTCAACATTATATCAAAATGGTCAGATTGTTGTGATTTTATATATACCAATAGCAGTTCAAAACTGGCCAGGAGTTGATTGTCTGAATTAATAGCTTGTAACCAATTGTTAAGAGGATTATTAGCCAAATGACTTATATTTTGAAACTTGCCTTAAAATCCCCTAAAATAAATATTTTTAATGCATCAATCCTTTTAGGTTTGTGTGTGTTAAATAATGGAATTATAGGTCCTTAGAAATAGATTTTCAAGCAGTCACTTTCATTAAATAATGTGTCATTACTAAAACTAATCAATGACAGGAAATTAATATTTTTTCTTTATAGGCATGATCACTGATCTTTTCATAGATAAGTTCAAGTTCAAAGGCACCAATGTGAAAACAAAAGTGCCTCTTTTACTGGAGATTCTGGACAGTTATGACCAAAATGCATTGATTGCTTTCTTCGATGCTGCATGAAATATAAACGAGGTAAAGTTCCAAAGAAGTTGTCTGTTTAAATGAGAAATGTTAAAACAGAATTACAGACTATCTTTACATTCTTTTATTTCATATGCTTTTTAATATCATCTAAAATATGTGAGATACAAGTTTTTTTAGTAATGCTTTTTTTTGACAAGTAGAACTTTTTAAAGATAAAGAGAATGTTTATTTTTAAAACAAAAGTGGAATGATTATAAGGAATTTTAATGAATTTTTTCAAGTGGATGTTTTAACTTTTAAATCAAATACTATTTAGAAAATAAAAATATATTCAAATAATTAACAAGCTAACACACATATGTATAAACTGCTTTACAGTTTTCAGAATGTGTTTACAAATGTTATCTCATTTGATCTTCACAACACATATTTATGACTATTTTGTCAAATCATATAAGAGAACTGATTCTCAGTGGGTTGAGTGTTTGAGAGGATATGGTATTATTTTGTAAAGGTGGGACCCAAATCCTGATGCCTGGATTGTGTTCTGGTCACTATGTATGTTGTCAACCAGGAGAAATAACCTATAAATTATTTCTTCTAGGAATTGAGGTTGATTTGCAGCTGATTTCACTCTTGCCTGGTAATGTTTTGTAACCCACGTTCAGTTTGTGAAATACTTGAGTTGGCTTAGTGCTATAAATTGTGGCCAGAGAAATCAGAATTTGCAGTTTGAGGGGATCTTAACTTGATGTGCTGTAACCAGTAGGGCTATACAAGTGTACTAAATGTATATAGTGCAGAAATAATGCTAGCTTCTTAGGTTTTCCTAAACTAGTATCCACTAATTTCCTTTTTATCATATACGGAGGGAAATAAGACATTAAGGCTACAGAATTTTTGTTCATTAATCTTAATTCACATTCATTCATATTCAGGTGATTGTATTTAAAGGTTTTAAAAATAACATAAGGATTTTAATAGGAAATAAGCAATTTATGTTTTCAAGAAGGGCAGTCATGAATTTGTTGGAAAACAAGAATGCTGCTTAATTATATACCATTTTATTTGTTAGTTATGTGCAAACCTTGTACATTAAATGTGAAAATTTGTTAAAGGCACATATTGCTAAGAGTTTTATTTTAATAAGTCATATTAAATTAACTTAAAATTTAAATTGACTTAAAAATAAGTCATTTTTACTATATTTAAACAAAATTGAACACAATTATATCTAGGTCACTAGAATTTTACTTGGTGCTTTATTGTTGGCTGCCACAGCTTGGGGAAAAAAGTTCTATTTCTTGTAGTATCTTACTATCGGTTATACATATCAGCAGTAGTTGAAGGTGGCACCTTAAATTAATTGCATCTTCATTAGGAAAAATAAAAAAGCATAAGACTGTGAGGAAACACCTAAATGGTATGATGACATTATAGTCTCCCACTTGAGTATCAGTTACTCGAGCAGCGTGTTAAATGATTTACGCACGGTATTTAATACTAACGACAACTGTGTAATGCGCAGATGTTATTACTCCTAATTAACATAAGAAAACCGAGAATTGGAGACATTGAATAATTTGAACAAGACCACCAGGCCAGTAAATGGCCGGATCAGTTTTAGACCTTGGGAAAATAGTCAAACTAATTGGAGGTCCTAGGATTGAAGGCCTGGGCAGCCCACTAATAAATGCTAAAGTTTAATTCAGTTTATTCTAGAGACAGCCCTTGCCCTGAGACAGGAACCGCCTACTGGCTGTGTTAAAGTTACCGTAAACTTTGGCCCCGCCTCTCCGCCCGGCGCAGGCGGACTTCCTCCTGCCGCCGTTCGACATTTCTTCGCCGCGCTCCGCCCCTGCTCGGTTGCCTTCGCAGCCGCCTTCACTCGCCTGCGACCGCGTCGCCCCGAGTGACGTCACGGGTCTCGGCCCTTTTCATTGGTCCATTTCAATAGTCGCGGGATACTTGAACTGCATGAACAGCCGCCGCTCCGGCGGGCTGCTCGCTTCATTTCGGGGGCGTCCTTGACTCTCCACGCCCGCAGTGCCTGCCTCCGCCTTTTGGAACCTCCTCGGCCCTACGCGATCCCAAGCAGGCGGGCAGGCTGGCCCGGGCTGTGGCTGACGGGTACGGCTGGAGTGTTCCTTGGCGGGGTCGGCGGAACGAAGTGCACGCTGCTTGGCGCCGCAGGCTGATCCCGCCGCGCCCCTGGGAGCAGTGATGTTGGGCAGCTCCGCGCCCGGGCCTGCGGCCCGCGAGTCGGGCTCGGCGCTGCTAACATTGCAGCAGGCGGCGCTCCAGGAGGACCAGGAGAACATCAACCCCGAGAAAGCGGCGCCCGCCCAGCAGCCTCGGACCCGGGCTGGGCTGGCGGTATTGAAGGCTGGTAACTCGCGGGGTGCAGCGCCACAGCAGAGGCCTAAGACGCGACGGGTAAAGAGATGAGCGATATCTGTCCGACGGTGGGCCGAGCGGGAATTTTGCGTGGATTTAGCCGGCAGAGTGGCTAGAAAGCATTCGCTGGGCTTTTTGCGGGAGGCCAGGGTTTAGAGTCCCTTGACCCCTGGTTTTCTGGAGTGTGGGATGCCACGTTACTCCCATTAGTTTCACCCACTACTCTCCCTGCCAGCACTATGCATTTATGCTGCCTGTTTGCTCTCTGTTGGGAGTATTTTTCTATAGATAATGGGGTCAAACCAAGCCCTGCAACGTGAGTGTGGTCTTTACCCGCCTCCGCGCCTTTCTCTCGACTTTTAAGCCCCAGGCACTGCCCGGACCTCCTTCATCCTCCCCATATAGTTAAGACATTATCTCTTATTTTGGGAAAGGGTATAAAAAATACTTTGCTTTTGGTCAATTCCGCCATCTTACCGGATTTGCTCTGTTGCTCCACCCTGGGGCGAGAGAGGTGAACCACTTTGTTGCCATTTCTTTCCTAAATTATGTCATCTTTCTGCCTGCCACTCCACCCATCTCGTGGCCTTGATTAATTTTGCATAATTCCACTTAGCATGACTCTAAAACCTTTCCAGGAATGCCTGTGACAAATTAGAACATCCCTTGTTTCTCCAACTACTCAAATTTCCTTGCCTGGATTTTGCCCCAGAAAGTTTAATTTTCCTGATAATGCATTTGGGAGTAAACTCAGAGGCTGAGACCGGTAAGGGGATAAAAGCAAAACCATTAATAGGCTCAAAGCCAGTTATTTATTTTTTAGGTTGCACCTCTTAAGGATCTTCCTATAAATGATGAGCATGTCACTGTTCCTCCCTGGAAAGCAAACAGTAAACAGCCTCCATTTACCATTCATGTGGATGAAGCAGAAGAGACTCAGAAGAGGCCAGCTGAATCTAAAAAACCAGAAAGTGAAGATGTCTTGGCGTTTAATTCAGCTATTACTTTACCTGGACCAAGAAAACCACTGGTACCTCTTGATTACCCAATGGATGGTAGTTTTGGTAAGTTTACAGTATCTATATCAAATCAATGTAGTTATAATTATTAAATAGATTGGATTAATTATATTCTGTCTTTTAAGACATTATTTTACCGGATCCTTTCTACATTGTTAGGTTTAATGTATCAACTTTAGAAAGGGTGTGACTTATCTCAGACCTCACAGCTAATATGAGACCTAGTGACCTACAAAAGGATCCTAATCTGGTCCTTTTGGTACACTGCTAATCACATCAATTTCATCCCAGAATTAGATCTCACTCACTTTAATCTGACCCTGGAAATGTATGCTTGGTTGGGAGAATATATTTACTTTTATTCTTAAGACTCATTTTGTACATTACCACTTCAGAAAGTGCTATTTGAGGATGCAGCTTTGTGACAGCCAACATCTCTTACAGCTTTAAAATTTTGTTTCTGTAAAACCAGTCTAAGTAATCCTCTGATACCAGAGGAGGCCATTGTCCTGTGAGTTAGTAGTTGAACCATGAATGTTTGCATTTAACCACATGTAATATAGAGTAGCTGCTGCAAACGACTCTGCCTACAGTTTATGCTGCTTCTTTGCCATCAGGCTATTGAGTCACTGGACAGTTCATGAAATCCATTCTCAGTTTAGTTCTATTGATGAGGGGTGGTCTGGGAGGAGCAGGGAAGTCCTTTGGAAATAAAATAATTTTGTGTATTTTTATTTAAAATTTGCAACAGATTTTAACCTGAAAGTAAACCCTGAAGTAAGAATAATGGGTGATATTCTTTGCCTCTAAAAATAATTTAAATTTACAAAAAAAAGAATCACCCATTGATTGTAGTGTTAATATGTGTGAACATATAACAAATCTAATTTTCTCTTTTAACACATTTGTTAGCACTGCTTCTAGTTATTGCCTAGACTGTGCTTTGAGTATGTCAGACTTTGGGGTTCTGCAAACTCTTGTGACAAATCCTTGATATCTCAAAACTTGGATTTTAGCTTTGTCCTAACAGAACTGTATTCCTGTCATGGGAGATGAATGATACTTTAAAATAATACCTGCTCCTCAAACTCATTTTCCTGTTAATGGCCTATCAGTATTTTTTCTTTTTAATTAAAATTATTCCAAAGCTAAGTGAACAGAGGTACTAAAATCAGAATGAAATCTTCTATGTACTTTGTCATAAAAAGATTTTAGCTGGATAAAATAAATACTTTGGTAGTATGGGCCTCTTTACAAGGGCAATCACTTTTAGCTATTCAGTTTAACTATTAAATTTAACTTCGCTATTAAGTAGAAAATTGAAAGTGAACTTCATTGTACTTTTGAATTCTCCCAGAGTCACCACATACTATGGACATGTCAATTGTACTGGAAGATGAAAAGCCAGTGAGTGTTAATGAAGTACCAGACTACCACGAGGACATTCACACATACCTTAGGGAAATGGAGGTAAAGGCTCTCTGAATCCACTTCATACTTTATTCACTCTGTTGAAGTGAAATTGAGAGGATAATGTTTTCAAGTTTTTAACTGCCTGTGGAGTACTCTTATGCTATACTTATGTTTGTAGCATGTAGCATCTGTTAATGGCAGAATAATCTAATTGCAATTTTAACACTATACTAAGTAACTTTCTCAACAGGTTAAATGTAAGCCTAAAGTGGGTTACATGAAGAAACAGCCAGACATTACTAACAGTATGAGGGCTATCCTCGTGGACTGGTTAGTTGAAGTAGGAGAAGAATATAAACTACAGAATGAGACCCTGCATTTGGCTGTGAACTACATTGACAGGTTTCTTTCATCGATGTCTGTGTTGAGAGGAAAACTTCAGCTTGTGGGCACTGCTGCTATGCTGTTAGCCTCGTAAGTCCAACTTGGTTTGTTGGATTAAAAGTGGTTAGTAGTACTGTTTGTGTAGGGGAGAAATTGTGGTTTTTAAAGTGCGATTTTTAACATACTACACAAGGCAGAGAGTCAGCAACTATTTTAGGGGTGGTGTGGATGAAACTTTTAAAATTTAGGACATTACTGGATTTCGGGGTACCTTCTTGAGTGAACCTGGAGACTGGTGACATTTTATTAATACACTGGGACTGCATTACAAAGTGTGGTTCCTTCCATTGTAAAGTACTTTCTAGCATATAAGCAAAATCTCATCTTTTCATCAAGGCATGAAAACTAAAATATAAAGCATTTATTTTTCTGAGAAAATAACCTGAATTTTCAGTTATTTGAACTCTGGTATTGTTCCCATCTTGGGAAGTCTTGTGCCTCTCATTTATTTCTTTTGACTGCAGTGGAGAAATATTTGGGTCTTCTAATTAGCATTTACCCAATCTCCGCTAGAAATGGCCAAGTATCAGTGAAAACAGGCAACTGGTTCAGGGTATAGGTTTTGGGTTCATCCCATTTATTTTGCTTAAGGGATTTCAAGGGGGATAAACAAATTGCTTTTCCTTTAGATGGACTGATTACTTAAAATTTCTTCCACTGTAGAAAGTTTGAAGAAATATACCCGCCAGAAGTAGCAGAATTTGTATACATTACCGATGACACTTATACCAAGAAACAAGTTCTGAGAATGGAGCACCTAGTTTTGAAAGTCCTTGCTTTTGACTTAGCTGCACCAACAATAAATCAGTTTCTTACCCAGTACTTTCTACACCAGCAGTCTGCAAACTGCAAAGTTGAAAGTTTAGCAATGGTAAGTTCTTTTCATTTTGTTGAATGAAGATCTAAGGTCATAACTAGGGGCAAGCCCTAGTTTCATTATACAGCCTTAGTCAAGGGATTTAGTATTCTGGGCACAGATGAGTGCTGCAGTATGGAAGACAGCCTATCATTGGCAAGAGAAATATAAATTGTGAAAACACTAGAAGTAGTGGTATGAGGATGCAGTCTTGGGAAATGGTAGCCAAAAGAGTTGTTTTTAGAGCTATTACAAGGAAAAATACAGGATGAGAATGAAACAAAGCACTAAGATAGTGGATATATTTAAAGATGTGGCTATGGAGATTTCTTACTATGGTTGCTATAGAGCTAATCTTAAGACAAAAAAAGGGGTCAGAAGGCAAGAACCTGAGGTTTGAATTCCACAGCTCTTATGATTACAAAGTATATTTACTCTTTCATTCCAGTTTTTGGGAGAGTTAAGTTTGATAGATGCTGACCCATATCTGAAGTATTTGCCATCAGTCATCGCTGGAGCAGCCTTTCACTTAGCACTCTACACAGTCACGGGACAAAGCTGGGTATGTACAACGACGTCTTTACACGCTACCTCGTGACTTGTCACTTAAATGCTTGTGCCACACAAGTTAAATAATCACCCGATACAACTGATGGTTGTCTGGATGTACTGACCTGGAAAAGTTGTTCAACCATCCACACTGTTTAAAGCGTCTTAGTCTTACTTGTTTAATAGTATCTGTTTGTTAGGTAGAAAGCTTATTACTTGGATGTGAAAGGTGTGCTCAAAGAATTTGGGCCATGAGACCTGCTGCTGGCAGGGAAAATAGTAAAAACTGATCAAAATCAGCAAAAGAGATGGACTAATAGCTTGAGAAAATTGGAAGATCTGTTAGTTGGATTTGTTAGTACTGAAGTTTAACAAAACTCAAGCTTAATGCCAACTACTACCTTGTTGCGTTTATTGTCTGTTACTAAAAACAAACTCAATGGCTTTCTACTCCCTCCTGTAGCCTGAATCATTAGTACAAAAGACTGGATATACGCTGGAAACTCTTAAGCCTTGTCTCATGGACCTTCACCAGACCTACCTCAAAGCACCACAGCATGCACAACAGTCGATAAGAGAAAAGTACAAAAATCCAAAGTAAGAATTAACATGAATAGATATTAAAGAAGCTTGCTTTTCCAGGCTATCATATGGTTCAGAGATCGTTGACATTTGAACTTAATTATTAAGGGAGTGACAGATCAGGCACAGCCTCCTTAAGCTGTTCTCTTAGCAGGCCAGGTGTTTTGAATAGGCTGTAGTTAATGCTTTCTGTCCTGTTTTGTTTTGAGTGGGGGATTAGGTTTGTTTATTTATATGTATTTATTTCAGTGGAGGTACTAGGGATTGAACCCAGGACCTTGTGCATGCTAAGCAGGCACTCTACCCCTGAGCTATACCCTACCCCCTTCCTGTCCTTGGAGGAGGGAAAAGGAACGGGGTGCCCATACATGTTTGGGCTACCAGACAATGATTTTATAATTCTTAACTCAAGTAGACAGAAATAGCATTTCTGAGTTTCTGGTATGTTTCATTTCATGATCCGATTGACCCAATGAATGTTTACTAAATGTGGATTTTTTTCCCCACTTACAGGTATCATGGTGTTTCTCTCCTCAACCCACCAGAGACACTAAATGTGTAACAGTGAAAGACTGCCTTTGTTTTCTAAGATGTAAATCACTCAAAGTATATGGTGTACAGATTTTATCTTAGGTTTTAATTTTACAATCATTTCTGAATACAGAACTTGTGGTCAAGTACAAATTATGGTATCTATTACTTCTTAAATGGTTTTAATTTGTATATCTTTTGTACATGTAAGTATCTTAGATATTTGGCTAATTTTAAGTGGTTTTGTTAAAGTATTAATGATGCCAGCTGTCAGGATAATAAGAATTAATAAATTGATTTGGAAAACTTGGTTTGTAAGTAAAATTTAATTTGAAGTAAAAATTTGACTTCAGGATTTCACTCGGAAAAATTTAGTTTACTAAAGCATGGGGACTGGGAAGCTGTCTCCTAAAATCAGTTTTAGGAAAACAGACAGGTGCTGACATTCATTTCCATAAGAAGCTGGGTCAGTTGGTTGACCTGGGGCATCTCTTTCAGGCCTTTGTACACACTATGAAAATGCTTTTTCATTCATCAACTTGTACACTTTACATACCAAAGTGACAGTTATTTAAAACTTGTCTTAAAAGTTCTCCAGAGGTTTATTTTAAAAATCATAATGTAAAAAAAACTATATAAAGAAATGTCTTGATTTTATAATGGATTTTGTGAATAAAATAATACCCAAGGTTGTTAGCACTGAATAAATACCTTTTTAATAGTTATATACACAAATACACAACTATGTGAACTTTAATTAGTAGCTCTCTTCTTTCTTCTCTTTTTCACTGACTTTTTACTTGGTGCTTTTTCTTGTGTTGCACTGATGGTCTGTGTTCTGTGAACAAAGTAAATTAATAGTTTTAACAGTATATTAGTACCATTTTGCCTCCTATTTTGGGGATCTAAACCATGACCGCAGAATACTGTAAACTGCTAATGAAAAAGCTGTCTTTGTTTACAGTAGAGTAAGATGACAATAAAACCAGACAGCAAACCTCTAAGAAGTCTTTAAGTATATGTATACATATATACTTTTGAAATAAACCAGAAATTTGTTACCTTATTTTCTTCGGGTTCTTATCTGGTTCTAAAATGATCATTTCTTCTTCTTCACTGTCTGAGAGTACTATAGGGGCATCTTTAAGAAAAATGTTGAGAAAGGAATATAAGTAATCCCTTGGAAAGTTTCCACACAGAATTATACTGATGGTTCTAAAGCTCCATTTCCATTCAGGCAGAGCCCAGGCTACTCTGGGTAGAGGCTTATAGACCTGCTATTCAGTTCTTCCCTTCCCTCAGGTTATTCCTTGGAGCTCTGAAAAATGTATTCAAAATTAGCTACTCTGTTAGAATTTCCTAATTTTGAAGATCTAAATTTTTAATTTCTCCATATTATAAACAAAACTAGAAGGAAAATACCTAGAAGCAGAATTGCTGGGTCAAAAGGCATATACATTCTAAAATCATTACTGGCCATCTGTAGACTTTCTCACTTTGTTCATATGCTTTAGAAATGTTTTACCTACTCCATCCTCCCGATTATCTTAGTATTTCTGTGATGACATGGGAAAACTAAAGATTCATTCATACTTTTAACCAGCTTATATCAGTATAAATATATAGTAAATAAATACATGGAACAAGGTCTGGAAGAATAATACTAAATAGAAATAACCACTGGTAAAGCTGAATGGGGAGGGGGGTCCCCAATCAACAGGAATTTTGTTTTTTCCCTTACAAAAAACCCCAGCAGGCTCTTAGTGTTTACAGGTAATCATCTTCCTTGAAGGCAGGCAGGTATGTGCATTACACTTTACTATTTTCTCAGCCAAGTTTAGACATTTGGTACGTGTATCCTTTAGTTCTCCACCAGCCTACTTCCTAGATCCTTCCTTGTATGATTTCTGTTTTTAGTACATAAAAAAACAATGATTATTTTCCAGCATGAGCCAAGGAAGAAACTGGTTTTAAAAATAAAAACATCCACAGGTAAGAACAATTTCTCTAGTTCTACTGCTTTCAGAATACAAGGAACATCCAGCACTACCAGTATCTATGTACCTCTAGAATTGTATATGTTCTACAGCGGTCTAACATGGTAGCCACACGTGGCTATTTAACCTTATATCGACTAGAGTTAAAATTTAGAATTCTTCGGTTACACAGGCTACATTTCACTACTCAATGGCTACATGTGGCCACTATACTGGACGGTATAGAGAGATACAGAACATTCCTAATACTAATACGTTATGATACTGCCTCTTTATGTTTTGAGTCTAGAAACTACACAAAGGAAAATATGCAGGAATGAGTTTAAGGAACTCATCCCCTTAAAACTGGCCAGATAAATATACAGAAGGAAAAAACTTAAAAATGCCTCTACATTTACATACCAAAGAATACCACCACTCCACAGAGATAAGCATATTCCTTTAGAAAAGAACTGGAGTTAAGATTGCAGTTAGCCTCAACAGTTAAGCTGAAATTACAAAATATTTAGCCCCTCTAAAAAAAGTAACTGCTAATATAAAAGTAAGATCCATAGAGATACATATATATATACATATATGTGTGTGTGTATGTGTGTGTGTATATATATAACACATAGCCATAAAGTATCACATACCTTGGCTTCCAATATTAGAGATACCTACTCCAGTGTCCATTTTTATACTATCAAGAATGATTGCTTCATCACTGCCACCTTCATCATCGTCTTCCTTTTCAGAGTCTTCAAGGTCACCCCAGGAGTTTTCTATTCCCTCTCCAATTTGGGCGGTTCCAGGGGTCCATAGCACAGGTTTAGAAACACTTAGCAAGTTAAGTAAATTGAATAACAAAAATATCACTATTTGATGCAGTGCTGAAAAAGATGAATAGAAGTTTTCTACTTTAAGACTGATGGAAGTGTGCCTCAAATTCTCAGGAAAAAAGATTTACTAAGCATCTATGGCTGAACAATGAAGAAGAAAAATGTGTAACTGGTTAAGATTTTATGGACACAATGGGTGAGAAATATCAAGAGACACACTGGCTCTGAACATTTTAGTTGTAATAAATGTGTTGAATGAATGAACTTTAAGAACAATGTGTAACAGTGTATGAAGTACTTGATGCACTGAGATTAAAGAACAATTTTCCAAAGGAAAATGAAATGCTGTAAATTGGTTCTTATAATAGAGAAATTTCTGGTTTCTGTAGGATAGATGAAGAGAAGGTGAATGTTATACCATCAACTTAATATAATAAAACATTAATGTATCTTAAATGTTTTCAGAAAATAAATTTCAGTATGCAAACACTTCACAGAGCCCTAATAATGCCAAAAGTGTTGAGAATCTTTTTGTTACTGAAAAAAAAAAAATCCAATAAAGATACACTTCTGAAGGAGGTTCAGCTTCCGAAATGATTTCTTCTGCTTTTTCCTCTACATCGGAGGTATCAATTGGGGCCTTTTCCATTTTAAATGCTGTGATCCTTTGATTGGCTATCGACTCCGCAAAGCCAAACTTGCCACCTTCTTTCCTGTGTGGATTTTTTGGGGGAGTGGGGAGCAAAGGGGGAATGAGAGATGGGAGAGAAGATAGGAAGGGGGGAAAAAGTTAATTATTTTATCCTTTTGATAGATGAGAAATATTGGGTGAGAAATTAAGTAACTTAACCTCACCAATTTATTATGCCTATCAAGAGCGATAAGAAGTTACTATAATTAACCACTTATTAAATCATGTGCCAGGCACATGCTATGGGCTTAAAGTATATTATTCTCCAATCCTCAAACCAGCCCTACCAGGTAGGCATTAACCTCCCATATTACAGAAGAAGACACTGAAGTGCTGGGTTATCGATGTTGCTTAATGTCACACAGTAAGAAGAGACTGTAATCAACACCAGTTTGTGTTCTCTCTGTTAATGTGAGTTATCAGATTCTTTTTTCCTAAGAAAATGTTAATTTTTCTAAAAGAAAAATGTTATGTGGCTTTTCAGTTCAGACTGTTCAAACTGTAATACAATATAACAAATAGTTTCATTAACTTTCAAAAAACATTTAGTACATGCAACTGAGATTAACAGATAAGGAAAGACTGAGTGTAAAAACTGGTTATGCTTGTGTAAGAAAGGTCCTTAACAGAAAAAAATCTATAAAAAGACCATTCAGTTCTAAAAAAAATTAAACTTACCTAACTTTCTGGTCGTTCTCCAAAGCTTTCTGTATTAGCTCTGTAATTTCCATTACTTTCACACCAGCTATTTTACTACATCTCAAAACCTATTTATAAAATAAGTGAATTCTGTTATTTAGAGACAATAAATCAAACAGCTTTCTCTAACAAAACAAAAAACGTGAGATTAGTTTTTTGACCTTTAAAAATTAAGCCTTTTTTTTCATAATAATACAACGAACATGAACATAATACAATGTAAACACAAATTAAGTCAAGATGTGAGAGTTATTTTTAGATGATGTCAAGGGAACTCACCCAAAAACTCTTCTATGACAATGTAAAAGTGACCACAGCAGAGGCCACAGACACACATGTTCAGGGATGCACTAACTTACTTTCTGTATGACTGATCCACAGTTCTGTTCAAGACATGGCTGCACAGTAACCCCCAGGAAGCTTTTATAAAGTAAAGATTCCCAGGCCTCAGGGACCTAATGGATTAGAATCCTTGGAAACAGGGATCTATCTGGTAGTGGTCACGATGCTGGTAATAATGACTGATGATGATAACAGACACTAACATTTACTGCACACTTAATGTATGTTACACGGTACAATATGCCCATATCTATTCTTATATCCTCCTAACAAGAGGGTGTTGACAGTAACATTATTCCCTGTTTCACAAATAAAGAGACTGAGGCACAAACCTGAAATCACCTGCTGGTCACTTAGTGTAAAGCAGAGCTGGAATTCCAAACTAAGCCGTTTCTGTGCTCTTAGCCACCTGCACTGTGTGCTACATGGCAGTCTATCTCCTACAAGCCCCCATGTGAATCCTGCACGTAGCTGCGTCTGAGAACAACTGCTCACGGCACACAAATTCCCAAAGTCAAACCATATTTTTACCCCAATTTCTACTTTTTTACACTTAAAAAAAAATAGGGATATAAATTTCTTTCCTCACTGGAAGGAAAAAAGTATTCCTCTACCTTGAAGGTTTAGACTCTGCAGGGCCATCTATGGGAGCAGCAAGGGAGCAAGGAGGACCCCTTGTAGCCACAAGTCAACAGAGCATAACGACAGTACTGAAGCCAGATTCTAACACATCCTAGAATCTGTCATTGAAAATATCTTTGTTGGATTTCAGTTAAAAAACAAGAAAAAGTTTCTAAAAGGAAGAGAGCCGTTCTTAATGGAATACTAGTCAAAGCACTGACTTGATCTTTCAGCAGCATTATCCCACCACTGGACTGGATGGTACAAATCTCTCGATGTTTATTCATGGCAATCACCAGCAAGCCATCCATTACACGTTCCTCTCGCTCATTGGGATCCACCAGTAAGTATGTCCTGAAATAAATGTTAAATATGAGGCTGAATGCTTGTCAATTTTAACATAATGAAGTTTTTAAAAAGACAGCATTATAATAAAGTCAATGCTGTGAAGTTCTGAGCCTATGAATGTGAGTCACTTTAATGTGAAATGAGACAAAAGAATTATTATAACATTAATTTTAAAGTTTCCCTAATATCCTGTACTTTGAATTTCTTCCAGGTTCTACCAGCTCATTAAAAAAAAAACACTATTTCCACACTGTGCAATGTTAGCCTTTATTCAAGGTGTCAAGTCCTTGGAATGTGGCTGGTTCAAATTGAGATGTACTATTAATGTAAAATACTGTATTTCAAAGACTTAGTAGAAATAAAATGTAAAATATCTCATGAATAATTTTTAAGATAGTGATTACATGTTAAAATAATATTTTAGATATATTAAGTAAAATAAAATACATCAAAATTAATTTTAACTGTTTCCTTTTACCTTTTAAATGTGGCTATTAAAATTACATGCATGGCTCATGTAATTCTACTGTACAGTGCTGGTCTAGTTCCCGCTAATAAAATTCTATACAATGACTGAACAATGAAAGATTTTCTCCAGTTCTTATTCATAAAGTTACTAAAATATTTACACCCCTCTTTGTTTATTAAGAAATTTAAGGCTTGAGCTCTCATTTGAAGACAACTTACATGGACCTAAGCTTCCAGGTTTTCTGTTGTAGGGTGAATTAGCAGTGAGTTGTGAAGAAACAGCTGTAGAGCTGAAGAAAACTAGATTTTTTTCCCATTTCTGAACCATCCCCCATGTGACGTGCTCCTATAACTACTTCATCTGGTAAGCTCCAAAGTCCTCTGTCTTCCATTAATCCGCAGTACTTCTCATCACACTTTACCAAGCTAGAGCCTAACATCTGTACATCTCTAGGAAAGACACACACTACCACACTGCAGTAAATGCATAAATTTATAAGAAAGCCATGAAAAGACAAACGTGAAGCCTCTTCATTATGGGAGAGTTTCTCACTTCCACTGAGAAAGTGCTTTGCCAACTGATGCTCTTACAAAGAAAAAACTATAAGGTGCTTTAGTATTAAAGGAGGGGTTTGTTCACTTGTCTACGGCACATCTGAGCAGAACAAAAAAGTTCATGGCTGCATTTATAACTTCAGCCCATGACAAGGATGAGACTTACCCCTGCTGGAAGAAGGCAAAGCTGACACAAATCGGCATGTGGTGGATGCTCAATGGGACAGGATCACGTTCTTCAGGTGTGTACTGTGTGAAAATAAAAGTTTGAATAATTACAGCCACTAAGTTATAAACAGACAAAAAAAAATCATCTTGTACAACAAATATCAAAATAAAAAATAAAATCCCTTGAATCCTCAGTGAGTACCTAAATAACTTTTGCGATTACCTATTTGACTTTGCCATTCATGTGCCTTAAAACTTTACGCATTTGTCAAAAAGCTTTATAGAGGTATAATTTACAAACCATAAAATCCCCTCACTGTTAGTAAATTATTCACTTTTTAGTAAATATATAGCTGTGTAACTATCACCTTCCAGGTGTTTGTTTCTAATGGGTTTTTGGCACAGAGTAAGCACAAGCATCTCACTGGGAACACATGAAAATAATGTATTTTTCACACATGCCCCCTAAGCATAAGCCAACCACTTCATCTAATGCTCAATGCAAAGAAGCCATCTAGTTCTATTCTAGAACTAGAGTGTGCTTTCACTGACAAACATGTCAACACAGGAGATTTGAGTGATTTCAAGGGCACCTGTGACCATATTTAGTTTTTGCATTGTGAATAAATTTTAGGACATATCTAATTGCCATTTACTATGGGGCTTCATTAAATACAAGTTGTCTGCACATCAAGGATATTCATTCATTCATAAGAAGGAGCCTGGCTCACATGGTGGGAGCTTACCAGTGTTACTTCATCTCCTTGGACAGAGACATCAGGCCTTCGGAAGTGACATAAGGCTACAATTGCAGCAATGCTGGCAGCATCAATAATATTTCCATCATGATTTAATAAATGCAGATCCACACGTATTTGCCAAACCTGAATGTGAATTTAAAACAAGACTAAATCCTAAATCACACCAGAGGTTATTTATAAAGAAAAGTAACACTATGTGCAAATTTTTCTCTTGCTATTAAAACATGCAGTTACTCTTTCTATTGTATCAATAAAAATATATTTAGAAAAATGTTAAGCCAGACCAACATCTGAAATACTAATAGTTCATTTCTCTATGAGTCATTTGACAACAGTAAAATATCTACTCTGAGTAAACAGAACCATTCTATATTTAGTGCAAAGATTCTCCTAACTGCAAGACTAGTTATGTTTTAATTGTGTCTCCTTAATGAAAAACCACAAACTCAGGTTTTATTTGGCAGTATTTATGATAATCTTACAAGTAACGCAAATAGGAAGTATCAGTGCAATATACTGAGAGTAAGATTTCCAATGTCAGACTACCACTGACTCACTATGTGGCCCTGTATAAGTCAATAAACCTACCCGAATGAAAGATTTAATCAGTTCTTCAGTTTTTCATCCATAAAGAAAGGAAAACATTACCTGCTTCTATCAACTCACTTAAATAACATAAAAAAAATAGATGAGAACATGTGAAAAGCCACATGTTCTTTGAATAAGAAATTTGTATACAAATCCAAGTTCCTACTTCCACCAATGTTTTTTGCCCCCTCAGGGAGACATGACGCAAGGTTCTATGGGTAGCACTGAGGAACATACGATGTGAAGTGAACTAGTATAAAACTGAGTTAATTGAAGCTCTGAGAATCAAAGTCTAGATACAGGGATCCATGAACTGATAATACTCATCCTAAGATTAAGAACTTTGGGCATATTCCCCACCTTTTCACCAGCAACAACACAGAGAGATTCAGTGTCTATACACTTCGAATTTCTTAGACATCTTTCCAAGAGGCGATTCAACTTCACCAAGAGATCTGACTGCCTATGAAAATAGGAATGGGCTAAGGTCATGAAATATAACACCAGGCATTAAAACAATAGTTCACCCCTGTTAGGCTCTCCTCTGGCTAAAGCAGCCTAAGAAAAAAATTTAAATACCTGCCAGGTTCAAAAGCTGGGGCAGCCATCTGAGAGAGTTCAAGGTTGAAAAAAAGAATACCTTCTGTTGCCCTATTGAGTTTTGGAGAAACAAGTTCACAGGAAACCTGTCCAAGAACTCTGCAAAGATAAAGTACAAATCTGTTAACTAAATGTACTTCCTTTACAATTAAAGAGAAAAAAAAGGAAGTCTAGAACAGACACCTGTTAAGTTTCAATCTTATACTGTGCTGAGTAATAACATGTTCACCATGCTATATCATTAGAGGCTGAAGTTACATATAAAGTATAGTAGTAGAATGTATATAGAAAGAAAACACATGGCTGGCATACCCAAAGAGATGACAGGAAAAAACATTTCTCATTACAACACTGACTATTCCACAGATTTTTAAAAGAGTCAATGACCATTACTTCTCTTTTCTAAAACAAACATTTAGTGATAAAAGATGGCATGCACACTTGAGACTTCTGTAGTTTTCATATGGCAAGGTTCAGCAACATTATTTGACCAATATCCTCACAACTTCCAAGTGAATATTAAAAACCTATTTCTCATGTCATTCCAGAAAAGGAGGAAAGCAGGCCCTATTTAATGACAACAAATGCAGGAACAAATTCAGTGCAATCACTGCTGGTCATATATATAATTCCTAAAGGTCAGAAAGAGCTATGTGATCCTCGTGTGACGAAAAAATATATTCCTGATTAAAAATTTAAAGTGTGACGATAAAACCAAAGTCTTGCATTAAAGAAAATACACTTATTTTTGGCAACTGAAAGTACTATCCAGACTTCTCAGCTACTTTGTAAACTGAATCAATAAATTTAAATTTCTCCCTACTGAGCTTATACCTAATTTGAACCTATTGTTACCTTGTTTTTCCAAGTTCCACAATGCAGCACCCATAATCTGTTCCAAATGTGATCTTGATGTTCCTATAATCATAGGTTTGTCTGCCATCCAGCCGCTGTAAGCACAACATTCACTCGTTTATTCCTAATACAAATATTTATTGAGCAGTTATTTTGTGCCAGGCACTGGGCTAAGCACTAGGAGAAAAGTAGGATCCTAACCATTCCACATAGGAGAGTGGAAACTTGGTGCCTGGGCATTGAGTGGCTGTAGTGACCAGAGCCTTCAAAAGATTCCACTGGAGACAAATAAATACTTCGAGCGGGGTGGGGGTTGTTTTGTGGGGTTGGGGAACAAGTCGATCGCAGCCCCAAGGGCTCCCGGGGCCTGCCCGTACGCCCAAAGCGGAAGGCTGCGCGCGGGCCGCTGTGCGACCCCAGCGCTCCTGCAGCGCCAAGTTCCCGGTTTACCTTTTTCTCTTCGATGGCACGGAGTAAAAAGCGGCGCTCGCAGTTTGAGAGTGGTGTCTCCTTCATGCTGTCGGGTCAAGGGATCCACTGGCACTGGACTCCGTGGGGAAAAGAGAATCCGAGCCACTTCACGCGCGCTGCTCGCACCGCGGCGCAGGACGTTTACGTCATCAAAGCGCGGCGGCTGACGGTGGGAAAGCAAACGCTGAGCGCGCTAGTGCGCAGGCTCAAAGCGAAGTTCGAAAGGGCCGAGCTGGGCGAGGGAAGCCGAAGGGCTTAGGGAGGCTGAATTCTGAACGGAGAGGTCTTTTTTCTTTTATTTTGAAGTGTAGGGGAGAAAAGGATCCCAAGTAACCACCAGTGATAGAAATTAGTATCAGTGTAGCACTCTCACTCTTCATCGTATCCTCGGTTCTAGCAGGATAGGCTAGACAGGTATTGCTGTTTTACAGATGAGAAGTTGAGGGCTGACCGCTAGAAAGCTGCAGAGGCAGAGTTTGTATCAGATTCTTTGGAGAAACGCTGTAATGAAAGGGCGTAAGTGGAAAGGAGGAGGGAGAAGAAAGTTGAGACGGTGAGTTGGGGCATTAATACGGGCTGACGGTGAAAGCTTGTAGACCTGAGTTGACAAGAATTAAGAATATTTTCAGTTTGTAACTAATGGTGTTATAGCTGCCATTGGATGAAACAAGAGTTGCTATTTATTTTTTTTTACAGTTCCTCCAGTCATTTTAAGGTATAAACTTATTTTTATAGACACAGAGAAACTTAAGTGTGTTCATGTTGCCAATCATTTGGCTTTTGGGGAGAGGCAGTATCAAATAGTACAGATCTTCCTTCACTTACATGGAATTTATGTCCAGATAAACCCATCCTAAATCGAAAAGACATTACCTAAACTAGGAACCTCACAGCTTAGCCTTGCCTACCTTAAACGTTCTCAGAGCAGTTGCATTAGCCTACAGTTGTGCAAAATCATCTACCACAAAGCCTATTTTATAATAAAATGTTCAATATCTCATGTAATTTATTGTACCGAACATGAAAAACATGCAATCCATGTACTCTGTAAGTTACTTACATTATTTGTGAGGGCCTCCTGTGTCCCAAGAATAATTCAAGTGCTGGATAAACAGGGTGGACAAGATCCTGTTCCATAGGAATTTCCATTCTCTTTGGAGACAAACAATGAAAACCTACACAAGTAAAACAATTTCACATACGAAATTCTGAGACTGAGGATGCTGTTTTAATAGAGCTACTTGCAGGAAGAGGTCACTTTATAGAGGTGACATTTGAGTTAGTAAGTCCTTCATGATGGGGAGGAGCAGACAGGATATTATCTGCAGGAAAGGAAAGTGTTTCAAGAAGACACTTGTTGTTTTTCAAGACTCATCCTGGAAAACACGTAGTTAATATCTGAAAAGATTTTTAAATAATTTCTCCTATTATTATTTTTTCCTATATGTTTCCTATATATTCAGAGTAATAAAAAAATATCAGTCTTCAGCTTATAATAAATACAACAAAATGAGAGGGAAGAGAAGCAGGGGATACGTTGATTTCCACTGCACTCAGATTGTTGTAATGTGTGGGTAATTCAGGACACAAAGAAAAGTATGAATATGGCTCTGTCTCAGGCATGTGACAGAAGACCTTTGATCTCATCTATGAAAAGAAGATTCATACCCACTGATAAAAATCTGTAGGAAATTATGCGGTTTAGTGTCTAAACAATGACTACATTCCAGAAAAATTCTGTGCCAATTAGATTTATACAAATAAAATCATATCTGAAATAGAATTAGAAATAAAATAATAAAAGTAGAATGTATAATTGTGGCTTAAACTTGTAACTCAAATAACTATTATGAGAATAATGCCCCCCCAATGCCCTGTCCTAATTCCAGGAATCTATGTTACCATGTAAGGCAAAAGTTATTCAGCAGCTGTGATTAAATGAAGGATTTCAGGATGGGGAGATTATCTAGGTGGACCCAATGTAATCACAAGGGTGCTTATAAGAGGGAGATGGGAGAGGAAGGGAATGAGACAACAGAAACAGAGGTTAGTGATGAGAGAAGATGCTATATCTCTGGCTTTGAAAATTGAGGAAGGGCCCACAAACCAAGGAATGTGGGCAGCTAAAAACTGGAACAGGCGAAAGAATGGATTCCTCCTCCAAAATGAACATCGCCTTGGGGACACATTTAGACTTCTGACCTTCAGAAATGTAAGGTAATAAATTTATGTTGCTTTGAGCCACTAAGTTTGAAATAATTTGTTAAAGCAGCAATAGGAAACTAGTATGGATTGCCAGATAGAATACAGGCTGCTAAGTTACAATTGAATCTCAGATAAACAACAAGTTTTTTTAGTATAAGCGTTTTCAATTTGCCCCAAATACTGCATCATACATACTTATACTAAAACATAATTTGTTGTTTATCTGAAATTCAAGTGTAACTGGGCATCCTATATTTTTAAACTAAATCTGGCAACCCTAAACTATTATATTTTGCCTTGTTTATTCATACATGTATTAATTTCTATCTCTAATTTTATATACCAAGTCTTCTTAAAGGAAGATGCCTGTGTTCATCTTAGATTATATTGTTGTGGGAATTAGAGTATTCATGAAGCTATTTTTACCTGAAACTTCCTCATTGCAGTGTGAAGATATGTAGTTGAAAATAACCGGTGGCAAAGGCGCTTTTCTGTGTTAGTAGTAACTTCCTCTCCTGCATAAAAGAGAAGTCTACAGATAACATCTCATAATTTTAAGGCTATAAGGGGTCTGAAGGATCATCTAGTACAGGGCTTACAAAGTCAAATGGCTCCAGGGTCCAGGCAGATTATAAATGAATGAAGGTGACCAGTTATGGGACTGCCAGAAGTGATGGGGACCATGGTTCCCTACAGGACACATGACCTATCTAAAGGGATCCAAATACTGTTAAAACTCTCTGAGAGCAAAATAAAACATGGGCTACTGGTTTGCTCAGGCCCCCCTCACAGTCTCCCTCACCCTAGTCCCTCCAACTAAGCTCTGATTCTAAGTAAACACGGCGTGCTTGCCAAGCAAACACAGCCTTCCAAGAAGTTCCTCAGTCCCTTTCAGCCAGATTGCTGGTCCCAAGCTCCTCTTTTATAAATTCCAGAACGTCTACTGAGCAGATTTTATCTTTCAAAACGATCAAAATTCTTGTGACTTTAAAATGTGATCCACTGGCCAGCAGCAGCATCCAGGGGGTAGTTGAAAATCCAAATTCTCGGGTACTACTCCAGACTTGCTGAATCAGAAACTTTGCAGAAGAGGCCCTGCAATCTGTTTGAACAACCTTTTCAGATAATTCATATACACACGAAAGTTGGAGGAGCCCTGATCCAAATCTCATGGAGAAAGAGATACACCCGGTCTTGTCCATCGCTGTGGGTGCTGGGTCCAAAGTGGAAACAGTCAAATGCTCCCATCCCACTGGCCTGTTTATAGGGTCCTCACGTGGAGGAGGAGAGCCATGCCCCACTTCCCTTCCCATCTCTCTGGATTTGTTACTATTTTGCACCCTTAACACCTGCCAATAAAGATCATCTACACTGGGGGAAAAAAAAGCAAAAAAATAAAAGCAAAATATGCTTGCAGGTGTCATCCACTCCAATTTCCCCAGGGGTACTGCTAACTGAGGGCTTATAGATTTCTGGGTTGAGGGAGAGGCAGGAAAGGAATTAGGGACCTACAGTGTGCTAGGCAGTGCGATGGGTGCCAGCAAAGTTGTGGCTTCCAAACAATGATTTCCAACTTGCTCTTTACTCATTTTTCAAAAGGATAACTTTCATTTACAATCTAAACCTGAGCTATATTTTGACAACATGGATTTAAAAAATTTAATAGGCATTTTTAAGAGCACAGCAAATTTGAGTGGAAAATACAGTTTCCCATATACCCCGCCTCCCCCGACTGCATACATACAGCTTCCCCCACCATCAATGTCCCCCATCAGTGTGCTGTATATTTCTTACAACTGATGAATTTACACTGACACATCATTATCACGCAAAGTCCATTGTTTACATTAGGGTTCACTCTTGATGTTGTACATTTTATAGGTTTTGACAAATGTATAATGACATATATCCACTATTACTGTATCATGCAAAATAGTTCTACTGCCCTAAAAATTACCTGTGCTCCACTTAGTCATCCCTCACTCTCCCCTAATCCCTGGCCACAGCTGATCTTTTTACTGCCTCTTTTTGGCCTTTTCCAGAATGTCATATAATTGGAATCATACAGTATTTTGGTTTTTCAGGTTGGCTTCTTTCACTTAAGAGTATGTATGTAAGATTCTTCCATGTCTTTTTGTGACTTGATAGCTCACTTCTTTTTATTACTAAATAATCCATTGTAAAGGTGTAGCATAGTTTGTCTATCCATTCACCTGTTGAACGACATCTTAGTTGCTTCTAAGTTATGGCAATTATAAATAAAGCTGCTATAAACATTCATATGCAGATTTTTGTGTGGACATAAGTTTTCAACTATTTGGGTAAATACCAAGAAGCACAACTGCTAAATTGTACTATAAGGATGTGTTTGGCTTTTTAAGAAACCTGCCAGATTGCCTTCCCAGGTGTCTGCACCATTCTGCATTCCCACCAACAATGGGTGAGAGTTCTTGTTGCTCCACATCTGAACCACCATTTGTTGCTGGTGTTTTGGATTTTGATCATTGTGGAAGGTTTATTGTGGTATCTCGTTTTAATTTGCAAGACCTTAATGACATAGGATGTTGAACATGCGTTGAGCAAATACATATGCTTATTTGCCATCTGTAAATCTTTGGTGAGGTATCTATTCAGATATTTTGCCCATTTGTTAGTTTTGCATTTTCTTGTTGTTGAGTCTTAAGAGTTCTTTGCAAATTTTGGATAATAAAACTTTATTAGATATGACTTTTGTAATATTTTCTCTCATTCTGTGGCTTGTCTTATTCTATTGACAGTGTCTTTCACAGAGCAGAAGTTTTTAATTCTAATGAAGTCCAACTTACCAATTCTTCTTTTATGGATTATGTTTTTGATGTTGTATCTAGAAAGTCACCTCCAAACCCAGATCATACAGATTGTCTCCTATGTTCTTGCATATTGTCTACTTTTTCTATTAAAGCCCTAGCATATTTTTAAAAATTTTCTTATATTATATATATATTTTATTGAAGTATAGCCAGTTTACAATGTTATATCAATTTCTGGTGTACAGCACAATGCTTCAGTCATACATAAACATACATATATTCGTTTTCACATTCTTCCTCACCATAATTTACAGGATATTGAATATAGTTCCCTGTGCTAAACAGTATGAACTTCTTGTTTATCTGTTTTATATATATATATCCTTGCCATATCTGAGACTGGTTCTGATGTTTGCTCCATCCCTTCAAACCATATTTTTTGTTTTTTTGTACGCTTTGTAATTTTTTGTTGAAAACCAGGCATCGTGTACTGGATAAAAGTAACTGGGATATGTAGCCATTTTATGACATGTTGGTAAGGTGGAGGAGGGGAGACATTTTACAATTCTGTGATTTGGTCTCAGATTTTTAGTGTGCCAGGGCCCCTGGGCTGTAACCTTTACAAGTGGTCCTTTGGTGAGACCATAAGGCTAGAGAGATGATGGAGTTGGGTCTTTCTCTTTTCTCAGGTTAGTGAGGCTCTGGTAAAACCCCAAGCTGTTGGGCTCTGGGGAAACAGCTTCTCTTGGGGGCAGTTCTTGTTAAGAAGAACAGAGTGTTCTGGTCCTATATCAAAATGGCCCCTCCCCTTGCCAGAAGCATGAAGAGATTTTTTTCCCCCAATCTTCAGTGTGAGAGTCTGGTAGGGTTTCTGGAGGTAAAACTCACAGAAGTGTAGGAGCCACCCTGTGAGAGCCTCCCTCCTGGAGTTTTTAACTCTCAGCCTGTTTACACTGAGCCTCCTGAAAGTAGCCTATTACATCTTAGGTTTCCTACCACAGGCTGGTTCCTATAGAAGTTTCTATATGTGAGTGTCTGCTTTGGAAAACTGCAGTTCTCTGTATCTGCCTGTCTGCCTCTCCACATTTTGTGGCAGGATTTGTCCTGTGACCCTACTTCTGTGATGGATCTAAGAAAAGTTATTGGTTTTTAGTTTTTCAGCTTTTTTCTTGTCGTGTGGACAGGAGTGACCACTTCCAAGCTAACTACATTCTGGACCAGAAACTAGAAGTCACATGAAGTAAAAACTTAAAATAGTGTTACATGCATGTTTCTTACATTAAAGAATCTATGTGCCAGGCCTTGATTGAAGCACTTATAAGTATTTATCCTAATAATTACCCTGTGAGGTAGGTAAAATATAATCTCTGTTTTACAGTTGGAGAAACCCAAGGCACAGTGAAATTGAGTGCTTTGTCCAGGGTCACACAGCCAGCAAATCACAGAACCAGGATTCATACCCAAGCAGTCTGTCTCAAGAGACTGTGTTCATAACCACTGCACTGAGCTACTTCTTGTAAATGGAAATCCATTTCTATGCCAAGTGTATGAGCTTCACGTTAACACTGGGCCCATTTATTTCTTTTCTCTGTGAAAATCTTAACTTTCCTCACTTGATTACTTTGCCACTGACATTTATATAGAAGAGAAAGCTGCTATAATTAGATTATCCAAACTTAATTCTTATGTTTAGACTTTACACACAATTAGAAGTACAACCATGAAGTAGGGCTCATTAATGCAAAGAGACATGATGAGATCCAACTGTAATCCCAAAGCTTGCATACAGGCAAGAGTGAGATTGGTATCGAGCTTTTATTAACAAGCAATAGGAGAAGCTGTACGTGCAGAAGTGATGTTGGTTCTTGATTGAGACACTCTCACAGACTTTGTCATTTGTACAACATTCACCACTCTCCTTTAGCCCCAAAGTACAGGGATGCTGCACCTGTATCATTGACCAACTCTTTATTCAAATGAATGGCTTAGGAGGAAAAGTCTCTGCTGTGTTTCTTGTTTTCAGCCTGTTTTCCTCTTCCTAAAGTTGCCTAGGAAGAAAGGCTTAGGTTGTTTCAGAAGTGCAGCTTCAGCAGAAGTGGGAAAACACCAGATGTTACTCGTTCTCCAGTGAGGTCACAGTGGACAGCCAAGGCCAGAAGGTGGTATCACATGGTCTCATCTCTTTAACAAAAATGTGATACTCTGAAATAGTATTTCAGTGGTAGGCAGACTCCAGTTGGCCCCAGTGATCCCTTGCATTCAGGGCCTGTGTAATCCTTTACCTTTCAGTGACTTGCCTTTGACCAATAGAAAATCTCAACATTGTGGGGATGACACTTCTGTAATTAGGTGGAACGCAGCTTGCATCCTTCATCAGACTCTCCCCCTTACTGGCTTTGATGAAGCAAGTTTCTATGTTGGGGGGCTCATGTGGTGAGAAGCCAAGGGTTCTTCCAGCCAGCAGCCTTGTGGATATCAAGACCCACAGTCCACATGACAGGTGGAATTGAATACTGCCAACAGTCACATAAATGAGCTTGGAAACAGATGCTTCCCAAATTAGGCTTTCAGATGAGACCCTAGCCCTAGCCAACATCTTGATTGCAGCCTTTGGAGAGAACCTTAAGCAGACCCAGCTGAGCTGTGCCTGTATTCCTGACTCACAGAAACTGTGAGATAATAAATATTTGTTTAAGCTACTAAGATGCAACATTAGCTAATGCAATTTCTACCACAGACTCTTCTCAGGTAAGCACTACATCTGGATTTCACATTTCACTGGCCAATCTTGTTAAGAGTGCAAAGAAAGTCTCCATTTGACATTTTTTTTTTACAACCTCTGAGTTCATCAAAATACTGCTAAAATATTTTATGAAGAAATATTAGATCTGTTAGATCTGTATCACTGAAGTATGCTTTCTTTTGGGATCAGGAAATATTTTAATGATCTCTATGAGGTGGCCTGAAAGGAAAGCATAGATTGTATCTCAAGTATCTTGTTTTAGTTAAGCGCTACTGAACTGGCACTGTAATTTCTACCTTGGCCGATGTAAAATGCAGAGAAAAAATGACTTCTATACGCAAATGGAAAATCCTTGACCAACTTTGCTTTTACTTAAAACACACACACTCACACACACACACGCACACACACAAAACTGAGCCTGAAAGTATAATTTGTTGAAAGTCACCAACAAACAAAAATCCATTCAGCATTGGACTTATCTGATCTGATAACGTTATCTGAAAAGGCATAATGGAAGCTCTGGTATGAGTACATATATGTAAAAAGAAATAGTATCTGCTTAGAAATGGGGACTGGAAGGAGAGACTGAAATTAATAGAGATCATATATTACATCTAATCGTGGCATTTTTATTTAATTTTTGTTTCTGATATTACTGATAAAATTAGACTGTATAGTAAAAATATGTAAGAATTCAGTCATTTATAGAAATATTTTTTGTGAACATACTATGTGCCAGGCTCTATTCTAAGTACTGGGATAAAGTAGTAAACAAAATAGAAATAGACAAAACCCCTTGGATCTTATCTTACAGAGACAGGGGGACACTAAAGTAATTAACAAACACACAAATGAAAAGTGCCTGGCACTGACAAATGAGAGAAAGAAAAGTAAAGCCACACTAGGTGTGGGTGAAGGAGAGTGGCTGGGAGGTCACTGTGCAGACAGCGTCATCAGGAAGATGGCCTCTGTGACAGGGAGGCGTTAGAGGAAACCTGCAAACGTGGGCAATGAATGATTAAGTCAGCGGACTTCAGTATTCTAAATCACCAAATAGGCTGTGAGGAAGCTCACTGGAAACAAATAGGGTGACTCTGAGGTTCTTCGGCAAGTACTCAGCACACCTGGACGTGGTTCCATGAAAGGGAGTTTAGTCGATAAAGAGCCCAGGATCCAACTATCTGTTTTAAATCCCAGTGCTTCAGCCTGACAGCTGGGTGACCTTGGGCAAGTGTAAACCTCTCTGGAAAAAAAAATGGGGCTGATAATACCCTCTTAAAGTAGTCATGGGGATAAATAATATGTGAAAAGCACTTAGAACAGGCCTTGGCCCATATTTAGCAATAATAAACTTTAGCTGCGGTTCTTAACTAAGTTTCCTCTATTACAATATTTACTCTTTATTAAATGAGGTCAACACATGTCACTCTCTAGAGGTATAATAATATGTCTTTTGAAATGTGAAGGTTGTAGCCTTCAAATTTGCAAACCCAATTTCCTAAGAAGCTTTTCTGGCTTCTAGGAAGTTTCAGAACAGGAGCCCAGAAATAGCTTCCCAAATACCTTAGGTATAAGGTACATTGTTAAAACAAAGATATTGAGAAGTGGGTGGATGTCAAGGGTTATTTGAAATGATCTAAGAATGTCACACATTTTTAAAAGTGTAATTTTTATAGAGGTTCAGGGCATGGGCTTTTGCATCAGCATTGAGTTTAGATCCTGACTTGGGAAACTGGTGTGTTGGAGGCGTCGTCTTCTCCAAAATGGAGTTGTTAACAGCTGACACTCATATAGCATTTATGATGTGCCAGATACTTTTCTAAGGTGTTGCGTACATTAATTCATTTCATCATCATAGCCTCTTCTCAAGGGAGTTACTATTACCATCCCCGTTTTACAGATGATCAACACGAGGCAGAGATCAAGTGATTTTCTCAAGGTTTCTCAGCCATTTAAGTGACAGAGTCAGGATTTGAATGGATGCTGAGTGGCTGCAAGTCTGTGCGCTTAAGCCATACACTCCACTGCCTTTTGTGTGTGTGAAATAAGTATTTTATTGAAATACAGTTGTGTCAATTTCTGGTGTACAGCATAGTGATTCATTTATACATACATATATTCCTTTTCATATTCCTTTTCATTATAGACTATTACAAGGTATTTAATATAGTTCCCTGTGCTGTTCAGTAGGATCTTGTAACCTATTTTACATATAATGGTATCTGAAAACTTCAAACTCCCAATTTATCCCTCCCCACCTCCTTTCCTCCCTGATAACTAATAGTTTCTACCTCATAGGTAGAACTGTATTAAGAGGTGATGTATAAGCACTTAGCACAGTGCAAGACACAAAGTGCTCAAAAAATATTTGAAAGTCATACTAATTATATCATAGTAAATAGAATACCTGCATACTGGATTAAGACTGAATAGTTTGATTAGTTTTATTTTTCTGTAACTTAAAAAAAAATTCAATTAGTTTTACCTTTTTAGGTCCCCTTGTGTATATTATATCAGCTTTGCAAACCCATTAGTCCAATAACTCTGTTTTGATAGGACATTGGATTACCCAGCAAAATTTTTTGTACTGTGACCATGCTGGCTTCTGATGGTCACATCTTACATTTCTAAAAGCTCACAGACCATCTGTTTGAGAATCTATTTTAGATTTTGCTTGCAATCAGTGTCAAGCTTATTATTTACATATTTACCTTTTTCCTGGGGTTTTTTTTTTTTTTTTGAATTTGGGGAACTTCTAACTCTATTCAGGATGAAAATCTGATTTACATCACTGGTATACTTCATTAGTGATAAAGACTGTTAGAGATCTTCTATGTAATTTCAATTTTTTATTAAAGGAATGGGATAACTATATTGTACTCAAAGAGCATTTGAATCATACAACTAGCACTCCTATTTCAAACCCATAACTATATCAAATTGTGGGGCTGATCCAGCATAAAATAAGATTACTCATCTGTTAGAGGAAATTTTCCAACAGGAACAGAAAAATTTAGGTAGGATATGAGTCATATAATCTGACATTCTTCTGCTATCTAAATAAATCCTATTTCTTTTAACTAAACCATATGTTTTAAAGGAGTAAAAAAAAGAAAATGTAGAATTTTTATACATTGAACCCCTTGACAAATTAAAACTTTTTATACATGTGAATTTCTGAGTTATACTTGGGCTTTGAAAATAGGTCATTTTCTTTGCAGCAAAGCTTTCCAAATGCATGTTTTCCTTAATAATTTCTGATCATCTAAATATAGCAAGGAAATTAAGCTATGCATACTTTTGTTTTCTGCCTATAAATAGTATTGCCTAAAGCAAAAGCCAGTAGTAAAGTTCTGAAATATTAAAATGTATAGTCCATGACCTCCCTTCTTAAATTTTCCAAAGGTCAACTGAGTTGTTACAAGATGAGCATTAAAATTCATAACTTCAGTTGATGAAGTCATCATTTCATTTCTACGATTTGCATTTAAAATGATAGTGAGTGGTTTCCATTGGGGAGTTTCCATACAACAGCTAGAATCAGGGTACCACTGAAATGGATTAAGCTTTGGTCACTGAACTTTAAGTTGCACCCCACCCCCTGCTCTTTACTCTTTTACTGTTTGGATGAGGGCTGCAGGTGAGTTCCAGTGCAGCTACAAAGGATAGGGTGGTAAGAGAAAGAAAACAAGATAGAGCAGACTTGGTGGATCCTAGGGGAACATAACCTATTATTTGAGGATTTAAAGCCTGTCAAGTATGTGTATATGAACGAAAGATTAATGAAATAGACATCGATAGCCTACTAGATCAAGATTTCAAAAAAGGAGTGATCGAATTGCTGAAGGAATTAAAAGAGATAGTGTTTAGAGATATAAAATATGTCAAAAATGAAATTGAAGCTATAAAGAAGAGCCAAGTAGAATGGGTAAACTCATTGACAGAGATGAGGAATGATCTAATAGCTGTGCAAAGCCGACTAGATAATGCAGAGGAACGAATTAGTGATCTAGAAGACAGGACAATAGAAAGCACCCATTCAGAAGAACTACAAGAGAAGCAAATAAAAAATAATGAAAATAGCATAAGGGACCTATGGGATAATATAAAGTGTCCCAATCTTCGCATAATAGGGGTCCCAGAAGGAGAAGAAAGATCAAAGGGGATTGAAAAGGTTTTTGAAGAAATCATGACTGAAAACTTCCCAAACTTAAAGAAGGAATCAGATATCCAAGTACAGGAAGCTCAGAGGGTCCCAAACAGGAAGAACCCAAATAGACCCACACCAAGGCATATCATAATCAAGATGGCCAGAGTCAAGGATAAAGAAATGATTCTAAAGGCAGCAAGAGAAAAGCAAAGAGTAAGTTACAAGGGAACCCCCATAAGGCTCTCAGCTGATTTCTCTACACAAACACTACAGGCCAGAAGGGAGTGGCAAGATATATTCAAATCCCTGAATGAAAAAAAGATGCAGCCTAGGATCCTTTATCCAGCAAGGCTATCCTTGAGGATAGAAGGAGAAATAAAGAGTTTCACAGACAAAAAAAAGCTGCAGGAGTTTAGCAACACTAAACCCATGCTAAAAGAAATATTGAAAGGGCTATTCTAAATAGAAAAGCAGCAGGATGCTACAGAAATGAGAAACACACAACTGGAAAGGTGATAAATCATGAACTACAAATAAAGTAAACATGAAATTATAAAAGAAGACATACAAATCACTGAGAGTGGGAGAGGGAGGCAGGGAAATATAGAATATTTTTTTCTTTCTTTTTTAAATTTTTTTAACAGTAGGATGGGTTTGAGATCATGTTACTATCAGTTTAATAGAAACAGTTATAGTAATGGGTTGACAGATTTACAAAAAAGGGTAACCACAAGCCAAAAATTTACAAAGGAGTCACAAAAATTAAATAAAATCCATGATAATACAAAGGAAAATTACCAAACCACAAAAGGAAGAAGAAAGCAACAAAGAGGATATACCAATTCAACTGCAAAGATAAGTTCAAAATGGCAGTAAACACACATCTATCATTAATTACTGTAAAAATTAATGGACTAAATGCTCCAGTCAAAAGACATAGAGTGGCAGACTGGATAATAAAGCAAGAACCTTCAATATGCTGCATACAAGGGACCCACTTTAGGGAGAAGGACACATATAGACTGAGAGTGAAAGGATGGAAAAGGATATTCCATGCAAATGGAAAAGCCAAAAAAGCAGGTGTTGCAGTACTGATTTCAGACAAAATAGACTTTAAAACAAAGGCCATAAAGAAAGATAAAGAAGGACATTTTATAATGATTAAAGGAGTGATACAAGATGAGGATATTACACTCGTTAATATATATGCACCCAATATAAGAGCACCTAAGTACATACAAGAATTACTAACAGAGATAAAGGGGGATATTGATGGGAATACAATCATAGTTGGAGATTTTAACACTGCATTAACATCACTAGACAGATCTTCCAGACAGAAAATAAACAAGGCAACAGAGAAATTAAATACTACAATAGAAAAACTAGATTTGGTGGATATTTTCAGAGCATTACACCCCCCAAAAATAGGATATACATTCTTTTCAAGTGCACATGGAACATTTTCCAGGATCGATCATGTACTTGGGCACAAAAGAAACCTCAACAATTTTAAGAAGATAGAAATTATCTCAAGCGTCTTTACTGACCACAATGCCATGAAACTGGAAATCAACAACAGAGAAACAAAGGAGAAAAAAAGGAAAGCATGGAGATTAAACAATATGTTATTGAAAAAACAATGGATCAATGAGGAAATCAAAGCTGAAATTAAAAAATACCTTGAGACAAATGATAATGAAAGCACAACCACTCAAAACCTATGGGACACAGCAAAGGCAGTGCTAAGAGGGAAGTTTATAGCAATACAGGCCTTCCTCAAAAAAGAAGAACAATCTCAAATAAACAATTTAACCGACCACCTGAATGAATTAGAAAAAGAAGAACAAAAAGCCCCAAAAAGCAGCAGAAGCAGAAGGAAGGAAATAATAAAGATCAGAGAGGAATTAAATACAATAGAGATTAACAAGACCATAGAAAAAATCAACCAAACCAAAAGCTGGTTTTTTGAAAAAGTAAATAAAATCGACAACCCTCTGGCCAAACTCACAAAGAAGAAAAAAGGGAGAGCACAAATTAGCAAAATAAGAAAGGAAAATGGAGAAATTACAACAAACAAAATAGAAATTCAGAATATCATGCGAGAATATTATGAAAAACTATATGGAACCAAACTGGATAACCTAGAGGAGATGGACAAGTTTCTGGAAACATACTGTCCACCAAAACTGAATCAAGAAGAATCTGAACACTTGAACAATCCGATCACTAGAAAGGAAATAGAAATAGCAATTAAAAACCTCCCTACAAATAAAAGTCCAGGACCGGACGGCTTCACCGGGGAATTCTACCAAACATACAAAGAAGAACTCATACCAGTCCTTCTCAAACTCTTCCAGATGATTGAAAAGGAGGGAATACTCCCAAACTCATTCTATGAAGCCACCATCACCCTGATACCAAAACCAGGCAAAGACACTACAAAAAAAGAGAATTATAGGCCAATATCACTGATGAACATAGACGCCAAAATCCTCACCAAAATTTTAGCAAATAGAATCCAACAACACATAAAAAAGATTATACATCATGACCAAGTGGGGTTCATCCCAGGGACACAAGGCTGGTTCAACATACGCAAATCAATCAGTGTAATACATCACATCAACAAGAGAAAGGACAAAAACCACATGATCATCTCAATCGATGCAGAAAAAGCATTTGATAAAATTCAACACCCATTTATGATAAAAACTCTCGCCAAAGTGGGTATAGAGGGAACATATCTCAACATAATAAAAGCTATATATGACAAACCTACAGCCAGCATAGTACTCAACGGTGAAAAACTCAAAAGCTTCCCACTAAAATCTGGGACAAGACAAGGATGCCCACTATCACCACTTCTATTCAACATAGTCCTGGAAGTCCTAGCCACAGCAGTCAGGCAAGAGAAAGAAATAAAAGGGATCCAAATTGGAAAAGAAGAGGTAAAAGTGTCATTATATGCTGATGACATGTTACTATATATATAGAAAACCCTAAAAGGTCCACACAAAAGCTACTAGAGCTGATTGAAGAATTCAGCAAGGTAGCAGGTTACAAAATTAACGTTCAAAAATCAGTTGCATTTCTTTACACTAACGATAAATCAACAGAAGAAGAAAGTAAAGAAACAATCCCCTTTAAAATAGCACCCAAAGTAATAAAATATCTGGGAATAAATCTAACCAAGGAGGTGAAAGAATTATACACAGAAAACTATTAACCATTGATGAAGGAAATTAAAGAAGACTTTAAAAAATGGAAAGATATTCCATGCTCTTGGATTGGAAGAATCAATATTGTTAAAATGGTAACACTGCCCAAGGCAATCTACAGATTTAATGCAATCCCTATCCAATTACCCAGGACATATTTCACAGAACTAGAAAAAATCATAATAAAATTCATATGGAACCATCAAAGACCTAGAATTGTCAAAGCATTACTGAAGAGAAAGAAAGAGGCTGGAGGAATAACTCTCCTAGACTTCAGACAATACTATAGAGTTACAGTCATCAAGACAGCATGGTATTGGTACCAAAACAGACATATAGACCAATGGAACAGAATAGATAGCCCAGAAATGAACCCACAAACTTTTGGTCAACTCCTCTTTGACAAAGGAGGCAAGAATATACATTGGAATAAAGACAGTCTCTTCAGCAAATGGTGTTGGGAAAACTGGACAGCAGCATGTAAAACAATGAAGCTAGAACACTCCCTTACACCATATACAAAAATCAACTCAAAATGGATTAAAGACTTAAACATAAGACAAGATACAATAAACCTCCTAGAGGAAAACATAGGCAAAACATTATCTGACATACATTTAAAAAATTTTCTCCTAGAAGAAATAAAAGCAAGAATAAACAAATGGGACCTAATAAAACTTACAAGCTTCTGCACAGCAAAGGAAACCAGAAATAAAACAAGAAGAAAATCTACGGAATGGGAGAAAATTTTTGCAGGTGAAACCGACAAAGGCTTGATCTCCAGAATATATAAGCAGCTCATACGACTCAATAAGAAAAAAATAAACAACCCAATCCAAAAATGGGCAGAAGACCTAAACAAGCAATTCTCCAAGAAAGACATACAAATGATCAAAAAGCACATGAAAAAATGCTCAATATTACTAATTATCAGAGAAATGCAAATCAAAACTACAATGAGGTATCACCTCACACCAGTCAGAATGTCCATCATTCGAAAATCCACAAATGACAAATGCTGGAGAGGCTGTGGAGAAAGGGGAACCCTCCTACACTGCTGGTGGGAATGCAGTTTGGTGCAGCCACTATGGAAAACAGTGTGGAGATTCCTCAAAAGACTAGGAATAGACTTACCATATGACCCAGGAATCCCACTCCTGGGCTTGTATCCAGAAGGAAATCTACTTCAGGATGACACCTGCACCCCAATGTTCATAGCAGCACTATTTACAATAGCCAAGACATGGAAACAGCCTAAATGTCCATCAACAGGTGACTGGATAAAGAAGAGGTGGTATATTTATACAATGGAATACTACTCAGCCATAAAAACCGACAACATAATGCCATTTGCAGCAACATGGATGCTCCTGGAGAATGTCATTCTAAGTGAAGTAAGCCAGAAAGAGAAAGAAAAATACCATATGAGATCGCTCATATGTGGAATCTAAAAAACAAAAACAAAAACAAACAAACAAACAAAAACAAAGCGTAAATAAAGGACAGAAATAGACTCACAGACAGAGAATACAGACTTGTGGTTACCAGGGGGGTGGAGGGTGGGAAGGGATAGACTGGGATTTCAAAATTGTAGAATAGACTACACTGTGTAGCACAGGGAAATATACACAAAATGTTATGATAACTCACAGAGAAAAAAATGTGACAATGAGTGTGTATATGTCCATGAATAACTGAAAAATTGTGCTGAACACTGGAATTTGACACAACGTTGTAAAATGATTATAAATCAATAAAAAATGTTAAAAAAAAAAAAGAAAGATGACTGGATAAAGAAGTTGTGGTATATATAGATAATGGAATACTACTCAGCCATAAAAAAGAATAAAACAATGCCACTTGCAGCAACAACAACAACAAAAAAGTATGTGTATATGCAGGTAAGTGTCTCTGTTGTGTTTATGAAACTTAGATTGACTTACACCTCCTTGCTATTAAAACTAATCAAAATCAAAGCTTCTTACTTGGCTTTTCTGTACCACTTGATATCATTTGTCTTCTTGTCTTGTTTCCTATGACTTTGGTGAACCTTCTTGAAATACTTTTTTCTCTTGATTTTAGTGACTTATAATTCTCCTGATTGTTCAACCTGTTTGGCCATGACTTTTCAATCCCTTTTGGGGATTCCTCTTCCTCAGTTCATCTATTAAGTGTCAGTGTTTTATGGGATTCTGTCCCAGAAAGTACCTCCCTTTATATACTCTCCCTGGCTTTCCACTTATATGGTTTCAATTACCAGCTACCTGCTGATTACTGCCAAATGTATTGTACCAGGATTGCTCTCTTTTGGACTCTGCATGTCTCTGGATATTCTATGGACATTTGAAATTCATTGTATCCACAACTGAACTCATTATCTTTCCTCCTAAGCTTGTTCTTCCTTAGATTCCCTCTAGCGAATGGTAGCATCCCAGTAGCCAGTAAACCAGGGTGTCATTCTTGGCTCCTTTATCATCACACTCACTTCTTCTCATAAATCACGAAGTCCAGCTGAGACCACCTGCTAACCACCTACTCATTTGTCTTCTCTGACCCTATCGTCATGACCGTAATTGAGGTCACTGTCATCTTTTGCCTCAATTATTGTATCAGCTGCTAACTCAGCCTCCCAGTCTTGCCTTCCAGATCATTTTCCACGTTATATGTAATGCTTCTATAACATAAATCTAACCACACTGTTTCACACATTGCCCTTCCTTGACTTCCATTGCTTGTAAGATAAATTCCAAACTCTGCACCATGGTTTACAATGCCTTTTATATTATGATCCCTGTTTACTTCCTCAGTCCCATCTGTGAACACTTCTGTCTTTACCCAATCTTCAACTTTACTGAATTATTTTCAGTTATTCAGATTCTCTCTGAATTCTCTCTTACCTGCAGGTATTTGCAGTAGGATTTTCTCTGCCTGAAATACTTTCCCCTACATTGTCTGTCTGGCCAACTCCTATCCATTCTTCACAGTTCAGCTCAGAGAAGGGAAGAAGTCTTTGCTGAAAACCCAGACTGTGCTGCTAGGGCATTCATAGCCTGCATTTAAAGTGGTCTGTTTGCATGGCTGTGTCTCTCACTCAGCTCCACCGGGAGAATGTTTTACCATTTTTTTATCCTTAGTACCTGAGCCTGAAACTTGGCAAGTACTTAGTAAATCCTGAATAAATGAGAGAACGTCAAGAGTAAGATAGGGGCATATTTACTGGGAGCCACAAGCCTACATTGTGTGACCCAGCAAAAGTATTCTTCAGTTACCTTTGCATCCATTCCTACCGTGCTCCAGGCACTGTTCAAAGCCACCTCCACACATTTCATTTTCCCAGCAACCCTGAGTAGATGAGGATTTTAATGCTTAAATAAATAGGGTAACTTGCCAAAGGCCAGACATTTTTAAATTTCATTCTTTTTCCTCTTTGGTAGGGGAGATGTGAGTGAGTGTTCACTGTGTCTAACAAGATAGATCACTATTCATATTTTGTATGAAAGTACCACTAACATGATTATGATGGACTTAATAAACAAATAAATATCCTCTTTAAATTAGAAAATGTCATTTTATTTTAAATAGCCATACATCCTTGTTATGAAAAAGCTATTAAACAAGGTTATTTTCCAGAATCTTTGCCAACCGTGCATAAATTAAATAAAATTTCAATGAAACCACCCTCCTTCAAAATAGTTTCATAACCTTCTCAAGAAGGACAGATAATGTTTTCACCATATACAACCAAATGGAGGATACCAAACCAGCTGAGGTGAGGCAAAGCACCAGGTACCATCCAGCCAGGCTATTGATTTAAGATGCATAAAGAAATTTGTTCAGAATTGGGAAATTTTACAGAATTCAAAAAAAAAAAAAAAACCCACAACATATTTAGCCATCCAAAATGTATTTCACAAGCTGCTCACTGCATTCTATTTTTCTACAAGAGATTAGTCAATATTTTGGTAATCAGGTTTTGAGAAGGCAGTTTGAAACTCTGCTTTTCACAGAGAAAGTGATCAGTGTATATGTTGATGAAGTGGTTTTAAATGGCAATACTTTGAGCTCTGTTCTGAAGGAACTACGAGCTAGTTGATTGACTTTATGTAAAAATAAATCCATGTCAATAAGCAGTGGAAAGAGTTACATAAAACTTAAGCCAGTGAATGTGTTAGAGTGGTGGGATATTTTCCCCCTTAATTTGACAGATATGCTGTGTGTGCATAGATAGATAGAAACCAGGGACAGGTGCAAGGTCTGCCTAGCAACGTATGCCTGGGCAGCCTCAAATGTCTGGCTCACATCTACCTGAACTCTTAGAAAGCAGCCCTGTGGACCAGCAGTAGGTGGCTTCACTCTGGCCACTCCCCTCAGGCTAGAATGTCTGTTTTGGCTCAAGACTTGTGACACCAGATAATGAGATTCTTTCTGTCCCAAAGTACAAAGCAAACTTGCTCATTTGATTAGCCCAAACTCTGTGAAAGCCCTGTGCACAGTAGCTCATGGTTGTGTCAGGGACTTGGGAGCTTTCAGCAGAGCCCAGGGATAGAAACAGGAATGCTGGGGGCTGAGTTCTCCACTACTCCCCACTGTGGGCGTCACACTGCTGGGAAAGAAACAGGGGAACAGCTGGAGCGAGGCAGGAACCTTGGCAGCAGAGCATGGTGTCAGAACCCGATTTGGCGAAGCAGAGTTCCGTCGGTAGTTACATCAGGAGTTCCAGGTCCTTTTGAGCTGCCAAAAGAGAAAGACTGTGGGTGGGTGGGTAGAACAAAGAGGCAAAGGGAACAACACAAGCCTATTTCCAAGGATGGGGTAGGTAATAAGCAATGGAGAAGATGTCCTCAGAGATGTGACATGTTAGTGGCCATTCTATATTTGTGTGGCAGGGGGAGGGGGTCACAATCTGTACTGGGTGAATTACATATAAGGTAAGGTTGGTGTGGGTGAGGAGCTGTGTACCTGATACTAGTATTGAACCTTCAGTGACTCCAGATGGGCTTTGTTCATGGATGCACTCTGACTCCACATGAGAGGTTTAGAGACCAGTGCAGGGCTCCAGCATCTCTATGACTGGGCAGTCTTGGCACAAGAAGCAACCCATTAGAACTGCAAGGCGCTGGTATAACTTCTGGTCCAGAAGAGGGCTTCTTGAGTTTCAAGGAGACATGTTGTTAGAACCCCAGGAATCCAGGCTTGCCAAAGCAAAGTAGTCCAATTTACCAGATATGATCCCTTGAAAATAACATGTCTAAATATGAATGAGTGAACCTCCTGGTAGGAAGAATGAAATATTAATATTTGGTAGATTGGTTCCTTATTTGTAGTTCACTTAATAAAAATTTTGACCTCCCCTGGAGAACTGCCTCCCCTCTCTGCAGGCATCTTCCTCACTGCTCATTTCCCAAACCCTCCTCAGCAGTGGGCATGTTTGACCCTTCTGCCTTTGGTTCTAACCACTCACCTGCAGACCCTCATTCTTGGCAGCCCAATCACAAGCAACAGGTCCAAAAGAAATCAACTAGAAAGCCCCAAAATAAATGTTTATCTCAGTTTCATCTTACTGATCCCACCTCATTCTGTGTATTTGTATCAGTTTGACACATACAATATTAAGTTATAAATCTCCTTTCCATGTTCTGCCCTGTAATTTTTCTGCCATTTTTTTTTTGATATCTGAATCTGGTCTCTTTTTATGCAGAAAATAAAAATCCCTTTAATTTGGGGATGCATTTTTTATTATTTGGTATTCTATCTAGCGCATAAAGGGTGAACTGTGGATGATACAGATAGAGAATTAATACCAAGTGTTTTATTTCTTAGTACCAGAGATACTACCTGTGCAGTCAGACCTTTAAAACCCTTTTGTTGGGGGTGAGAGTAATAGCTCAGTGGTGAAGTGCCTGCTTGGCTGTGTGCGTGAGGTCCTTGGTTCAATTCCTAGTACTGCCATTAGAAAAAAAGATTAAAAGATGACTTCTTTACAAAGTAATAAAACCCTTTTGTTGATTTATTAGATGCCTTTTATGTGTTCTTTGATTGTGACTCTCGGACAAGCTGTTTGATCTCTATCAACATAGTTTTTTTTTAGAGCAGTTTCAGGTTTACAGCAGAATTGAGCAGAAACTAAAGTTCCCACATAGCTCTCCCCACCCACACATATATACTCCCCTACCCTCAAGATCCCTCATCAGTGTGGCATATTTGGTCCAATCGATGAACCAACAGGGGCACATTATTATCAACCAAAGTCTATAGTTTACATTAAGGTTTACTCTTGATGTTGTACATTCTGTGGGTTTTGACAAATGCATAATGACATGTAGCCACCACTGCAGTATCATACAGAATAATTTCATTGCCCTAAAAATTCCTTGTGCTCCATCTATTAATTCCTCTCTCCCTCCCTCTCTCCAAACCACCAGAAACCATGATCTTTTTATTGTTTCTGTAGCTGTGCCTTTTCCAGAATGTTATTTGGTTGGAATTGTACAGTTTGTAGCCTTTTCAAACTGGCTTCTTCCATTTAGTAATGTCTTTCAAGTTTCTTCTATGTCTTCCATGGCTTGACAGATCATTTTTTTTAATGCACATATATTTTTAAATTTACATATATGTACTGTTCATTGTTTCTAAGGACATTTAGAGCTTTAGCTTTTTAAACATACATAGTTATCGAAGGAATAAAGCCAACCACAAAATAAGAATTAACTCAAAAAGATACACCCTGCTATTAACAGAAACATTATTTATAATTGCCAAGATATGGAAGCATCCTAAGTGCACATCAATAGTTGAATATATAATGGAGATGCAGCATATATATATAGTGGAATACAACTCACCCATAAAAAAGGATATTTTTACCATTTGCGGCCCTTCATTCACTTTTTTTTTCACTTCAAAAACCAGAATTTTATAACTGGTAGAGACATTTCCATTACATCAAAAACAACAAAATACCTAGAAATAAACTTAACCAAGAAGGTTACCTATACTCTGAAAACTGAAGTGACACAAAGAAATGGAAAGATTTCTTGTGCTCTTGGATTGGAAGAATCAACACTATCAAAATTGCCACACTACCCAAAGCAATCCAAAGATTGAATGCAACCCCCATCAACACTAGAACAAACAATTCCAAAATTTATAAGGAACCACGAAAGACCCTGAACAGCCGAAACAATCTTTTGTAGGTCTCTCTCTCTTTTTCTCTTTCTTCTTTTTGTTCTCTTTTCTTGTGGTTTGATGACTAGAGAAAGTCCTTTAACATTTGCTGTAAAGCTGGTTTGGTGGTGCTGAAATCTTTTAGCTTTTGTTTATCTGTGAAGCTTTTGATTTCTCCATCAAGTCTGAACGAGAGCCTTGCTGGATAGAGTATTCCTGGTTGTGAGTTTCCCCCTTGCATCACTTTAAGTATTCGTGCCACTCCCTTCTGGCCTGTAGAGTTTCTGCTGAAAAATCAGCTGATAACCTTATGGGAGTTCCCTTGTATGTTATTCGTTGCTTTTCTCTTGCTAATTTTAATATTTTCTCCTTATCCTTAATTGTTGTCAATTTGATGACTATGTGCCTTGGTGTGTTCTTCTTTGAGTTGATTCTGTGTGGTACTCTCTGAGCTTCCAGAACTTGAGTGACTATTTCCTTTCCCAAGTTGGGGAAGTTTTCAGTTACTACCTCTCTAAATATTTTCTCAGGTCCTTTCTCTCTTCTCTTTCTGGGACCTCTATAATGTGAATATTAGAGCACTTCATGTTGTCCCAGAGTTCTTTTAAACTATTCTCATTCCTTTTTATTCTTTTATCTTTTTTCTGTTCTGAAGTGGCAATTTCCACTAATCTGTCTTCTAGCTCACTGATCCGATCTTCTGCCTCATTTAGTCTGTTCTTGGTTCCTTCTAGTGTATTGTTCATTTCAGTGATTTTATTCTTCAACTGTGTTTGGGTATTCTTTATATTTTCCAACTCTTTGCTAAAATCTTCACTCTGTGATTCTATACTCCTCTTGAGTTCTCTGAACATCTTGGCCATCATTACTTTAAACTCTTTCTCAGATAAATTACCTATCTCCTCATCACTTATTTCTTCTGGAATTTTATCTTGTGGCTTAGCCTGGGAGATATTCCTTTGCTGCCTCATATCATGTATATTTTTATGTGTTTGTGGATTCTTCCACAGGCTTTGGGATTATTGTTTTCTTATTTCTAGTATCTGCCCCTGGTGGATGAGGCTGGACTAGAGGCTTATGTAGGTTTCCTGGCAGGAGGAGCCAATGCCTGCCCACTGCTGGGTGAAGCTTGGTCTTGGACCTCTGATGGGTAGGGCTGTGTCTAGAGGCCTTTGTAGCTTAGAAAGTCTGCTGATGGATGTGGCTGTGTTCCCACCCTGTATGTTGTTTGGCCTGAGGCTTCCCTACAGGCTGTTGGGTGGGGCTCAGTCTTGGTGCTAACAATCCAAGATGTCAGCCTCCAGGAAAACTCACGTAGATTAACACTCCTGGAATGTCCGCCACCAACTTTTATGACCCCTGAGTGAGTGGCAGCCGTCCCCCACGTTCCCAGGAGACCCTCCAAATGCAGCAGGCAGGTCTGGCCCAGGTTCCTATGAAATCACTGCCTCTGCCCTTGGACCTGGTGCACATCAGTTTCTGTGTATGCTTCTCAAGTGAATGGAGTCTCCGTTTCCCCTATTCCCATGAGGCTCCCAGAGCTAAGCTCCCCCTGGCCTTCAAAACCAGATGTCCTGGGGTCTCATTCTCTTCCCAAAGCTGGTACCCAAGCTGGGGAGCCTGACGTGGGGCTTAGAGCTCTCACTCCTGTGGGCGGGCCTCTGCGACTTAACAGATCTTCAGCTCCTGGGTCGTCCACCCGGAGGGTATGGGGCCCAATTATATCGTGAGCTACTGTCCTGCTGTGGTTCCCTCTTTATGTTTCCAGTTGCAGAAGATCTTTTTTGCTAGACTCCAGTCTTTTCTCGATGGTTGTTTAGCATTCAGTTGTGGTTTCGTTGTAATCGTGAGGAGAGGCAAACTCGTGGTCCTACCACTTTGCCATCTTGACTGGAACTCCTCTATCAATATAGTTTTATTAACAGGTTTTCCAAAATGATTTAGATTTTTATGATAAAAATAATAAAACTAACCCACCCCCAAAATCATTACTTTATTATGTTTTTTAAAAAACATTCTGAAATATAGCAACAAAATATAGTTGAATGAAGAGTACTGATGTTATTAAATTTGAAAATAATTTCAAATGACTCTCTGGACTTAGTGTGCTCATCTTTGAAAACAATTCAGGGAGCTCTATTTGTGTCTCCTCACATTGTTGGAATTGATTTTGTGCACTTTGCAGAAAGCACTTTGTTCTAAATTGAAGAATGTAGCTGGGATCAAATGAGATAATGCATGTAAAACTGCCCTGTTAATTGGTCTAAAGATATGTCATTAGTATCGTTAATGATGATGGTAGCCATGGAACAGCCAAGAACACATTTAGGTAGTGAGCAATTGGAACCTCACTGGGTGTGGCTGTCGCCCGTGAGATGACTAGACAATGAGGGTCGATATTGTAAAAATGCTGCTGCTGAGTCAAAAGCCTGGAGTCAGGCCCAAGTGTCTTAATTTCTAAACAGCTTCCAGGTGATGCCAACACTGCTGATGCACAAAAAAACACATCAAGCAGCAAGGTCTAAGCCTTCATAAAAGTTGTTGATTAGTGGGGGAAAAGGGAATATTTGGCAGGAGAAAGCCAAGGGGACTATGTTCTCCAGAGTGCGGACCACCTGTAATTCACCATCACAGCAAATTTATGAAAACAGTGAGACAGAATCTTATCTTTACATCCTATTTTGCCTTTGTTTTAAATTATAAATGTTTAATTTTCAGTTCAATTGATTTCAAGAAGCATTTACTGAGCAACTATTAGGATAGTTGGGCTTATATTACATAATCTTTGTACCTGGCACCTCTAAACACACACACACACACACACACACACACACACACACACACCCCTAGGGGCACCTGAATAAATTCAACCAAGTGTGAGGATGGAGGAAGAGGTGGAGGGGTTATAAGAAAATAAGCAGTCTAGGATTCTTTTTAGGATTTTTTTTAATCACAATCCCCCTAAAATATTTCTGAAAAACTGTACTCCCCTAAAATATTTTAAGTTGACAGCTAAAGTTTTTCATTATAAATTTAAGTACTAGCAAAGGATGTTGTTTACGGCATGTTGCAAATATCAGTATTTGAAAATAAAGCTATTTATCCCTCTTCAGTGGGAATATAAGCACCACAGTGATTTGAACCCATATCATCATCCATTTAAAACAGTAATAGACAAGCTCCTCTCTATAGTTAGAAATTTCACCTTGTTTCTTTTTCTCTTTCAACTTCCATTCCTAGTCCACCTCTCCTGTAGGTTTTTATTCTAATGTCACAGGCTTTTATGTTGAAAGTCTTTTATCAGCATTCTAGTCGTGTTCTTCACATCAAATATATATCCTATGATCGTGCTATAAAACAATTTCTTTTGGATTGACTTATCATGGTAAATCCCAGTAATATACCTTTGATTAGAACATCATAAATTATGAATTTTGATAAACAATTTTATGACCATTAGTAAATACCCCAAACAAAACACAGAGGAGGCATAAGGTGAGGTTTATTGGGAAGTCCTGTATCTAAGAGTCAGCAGAAGAGCACACAGGAGCCTTCAAGCCCTCTGTCTGCAGTGAGAGGTGTTTAGGGCTGGGACCCCACTTGTACACCTAGGGCATTGAGAGGGGACAGGAAACGTTTAACTACATAACAACAGAGGCTTCCTAGAGGTGGGATGACTTTCTTAGAAAAGAGAACTGGTTGGCGCTTGGTGAGGCTGATGTCAGCTAGAAGCCTCATCACCCTAATTTTGAGCTGGCTCCTTGCTAGGCTGCCTAATAGAGCAGGGAGACAGCCACTGAAGCCTTTCAGCAGACAAAGGGTATGTTTCTTGTTACCTGAAAAGTAAAATTTATTGGCAGTGTATCTCTTAATGAGATGGATAAGGGAGGATGTGTTATGGTGCCTTGATAAAAGTTTGGAACTGTTTAAAGGATTGTTCATTTGGCAAAGTACAGTATTAAGAACAGGTAAGACATATGACTGCCTTGTTAAAATGGGAGGAAACCTGGAAAGGGGAGTATGCAGAGACCCTTGACATATTGATGTATGAAAGAAGCCAGTCTGAAAAGGCTACGGGCTGTATGATCCCTACTATATGACATTGTGGAAAAGGCAAAACTGGACACTGAAGAGAGCAGTGGTTGCCAAGGAATGAGGGGAGACAGAGGAATAAACAGGCAGAGTACAGAGGATTTCTAGGGCAGTGAAACTATTCTGTATGACACTATAATGGCAGATACCTGTCATTATACTTTTGTCAAAATCTATAGAATGTACAACACCAAGAGTGAACTCTAATGTAAACCATGGACTTCAGGAGACAGTGATGTGTCAGTGCAGATTCATCAGTTGTAACCAAGGCAGCACTCTGGAGGATGCTGACAGCTGTGCCTGTGTAAGGGCAGAGGGTGTATGGAACTGTACTTTCCACTCAGTTTTGCCATGTATCTAAAACTGCTCTAAAAAATAAAGTCTATTTTTTAAAAAGAGAGAGGGAGAGAGAGACCCTTGGTGACAGGCATCTTCTTAGGCAAAAAAAGTACATGGAAGTTGAAGATCTGTACATAACCATGAAACTAATCTTGCTCATGTGCCCTTTAGTAAGTCTTCATGCAGCCTCAGGCGTATCTGAAACCTAGTGTGAAGACCTCTGGTCTCAGGTCATGGGAGAATGACAGAGACAAGTAGCAGGAGAGATGGGTTACTCCTTGAACAAATGGTTTTGGAAAACAGGGTAGTCATATGGGAAAAATAAGGCTGTTCCCTACCTTACACTTCATCAAAAATTAAATTCTGGATGTATCAAAAATTTACACATAAAAAACTTATTATAAATGTAATAGCAGAAACATGATCTGGAGAATGGTAGATGTGATTAGTGAGGTAGGCAATGAATCATTACGTAATGAGTTACATGAAGAGCTGGTTTATGTAATCGCAGATCAGCACTGCCCTTGCTGTGTTAATATCCTGACTTGTGAAATAATAATAAACTTTTATTGGGCACTTACCATGTTCTGGGCAGTGTTCTAGGCTCTTTTTATGTATTAATCCATTCAATCTTCACAACCACCCAATGTTGAGGATATTGTCGTTGCTTCTGTTGTAGAGATAAGGCAGTTACGTCACAGAGTTGAGGTCACGTGCTGGTTAGGTGGGAAGCTGAGTTATTAATTCAAGCGGCCTGGCTCTAGAACCCACGGTCTTAATCACCGTACTTAACTATGAAGTGATGCTTATTCTATCTACTTTTAAAACATGCTAGATATACAAATTAATAAGTATTAAATTTTGCCAAAGTGGTATCTACAGTGATGAGTTTAAACAATTTGTGCATTTACTTTCCTTTAGAAAAGCTTTAGAGAAATACTGTTTTTCATTCAATAGTTCACTTTTTTAAAATCTAGGATTATTTTATCCCTTAATATATTTCAGTGACTAGAGAGTATAATTTTGACATCTTTGCAAGGCTTATTTCAGTTTAATTTCATGGTATTTAAAAAAAATCACAGTGTGTACACTAGTTTTAGAGGCACACTGCCATTATGCATGAATTGTTTTACAAACATGATTATCAATGGTTTGATGGGCAAACAATTGTCCTTTTGATTAATATTCTGCCTGAGTTAAAGTTGAGAGCAAGTGCTGTCACATTGTTTCCTTGGCAGAGTTAACCTCACTAGAAAAGCGTGAATACCAAATAGCACACCGAATACACTAGCTTTATAATATGTTGTGAAATGATTATGACAATGTTAAAAAAGATATAAAATAATGGGCTGTCAACTGCTTGATAACAAAAACACTTAATACCCTAGTATTAAATAATTTAAAGATGAGATCAACTTTTGTTCAAAATTAGATGAAAAGTAATAAAAGCCTTTTTCTTAGGGTGGTGGGGGTGTCAGAAGCTTTATCTGTACCATGGAGGTTTATTCACTCTAATCTGGCAGAGAATAAAAACAACGTGCAGTCGTACTGGCCTGAAGTCTGGTCGGCAGCAGCCCACCTGGGAGGTATTTTTAACACGGTAGTCTTTCTCTCACAATCTCTCTTATCTGGAAATGATTTGGGCTTGATCAGAGAGGTTGAAGAGTTATGGTAATATTCAGGGGGAATATATCTTCTTGGCAGCTGACAGGAGAATTCTTTATGTGCAGGATCCATTTTAGTTAAAGGGAATTTGATAAACCTACAGGTAGAAGCTAGCTCAGGCTGGTGCTCAGGTGTCTGAGCAAAGGAGGGAAAATCATAAATTTATTGGGGAAGAAAGGGTTAAACAGAGTGCAACACCTGAAGTTGCCCAAAAGAGCCAACCAGGGCCTTTGGGAGCAACAGCAATGTCCAGTGCATATTTGTTTGCTCTGTGGTCTAAATTCTTCCTTCAGTAAGTGCTCTGTTGTTCAGTCACATTCTGTGGCATGATTTCCTCTTTTAAAGGAACCCATATTGTACTGAGTCCTACTTCGTGGTTTGCAAATAGTGAAAAAGTGTTTGCGTCTGGGAGCCACTGGTAAGTAGGTTAAAAACATGGAAAAACTCTGCTTCATTAAAGTTAAGAGGAAAAATGTCATGGCTTGGAGTAGGGAATGAGCAGCGGTTCACTACACTATTCTGTTCATGTGTCAGAGGTCCTTCCCGGAGCAAATTGCTTTCCTGAAAGAAGGCGCCCTGGGTTCCAAGCCTACCCCATCATCATGGCAGCTGGGAGTAATTCACCCAGATAATCTCACTCTTCCACCATCCCTGGTTTTGGCAGTAAAAATGATAAATCATTTGAATTGTCGAACCAGAAGGGACATGAAGATAATTATGTTCAATCTCCTACTTTAGGAAGCGGAAGAATAGAGCAATTAAACACAAGTCCAATGTTTCAGGGTTATGCTAGTTTGGGATGTTTAGAACCCAAGCCTTTTAAGTTTCCCAATAGTGTTCTTTCCACAACAACAAAAAAGCTAAAGACATTTGGAGATGGAGGAAGAAAAATCATACTGGCAAGTACAGCTAAGACATCAGCAAAACGATGAAACCGAACAATGGCTGTTTTCCTCTTGCAACAGACTTTATTTTCCACCTGATGAAATATACAAAGTAGAAGAAAATATGAAGAATCAAAAAATATGTAGGTAGCAGGTGCTGAGTTTTGTATAATGAGTTGTGTGTTTGTTGTTTCTTCTTATAGGTGAGAAACAGCTCAACCACCAGCTGGGGTGGGTGGAGGAGCAAAATTCTTGGTGTGTCTAGTGACAGGCACAGCCCACCAGCTCAGCCATACAGCGCATGAAGAGATCATGATTAGGAAGGGCACACAGGAGAGCCAGGTGTGCAACAGCCGACAAGGAAGATGCATTTTCTTCCAATGTCACAAAGCTTCACTTTCATTATCGAGTAATCACTGTAATCGCATCACTTAGTTCATCCAACATTACCCACAATGGAGCAAAAGAAACATGATGGTATCAATATCCTAGCTCCCCCAGTTTTACAGACACCCGGAACATTCTCTTTTTACAATGTTTCACAGGTCATAGAAAATGATAGGACAATCTCTTTATTGATGAATTTATAATCCAGAACTTTAAAATTTGTTAAATTGATTAATTAATATGGGGGGGAGATAATTAGGCTTATTTATTTATTTATATAATTCATAACTTTTGAATTCTTGAAAAGGTGCTTTAAAGGTTGCTATTTCTAGGACGCTGATCATCTTGGTGTTTAGGTGGTTAGATCCATTAAGCCAAAAAAGACATATGAGTGAATCAATACACAGAAGCTTTGCCTGTCCCCAGCCAACAGCCTTTAGTCTGAAGTAATGATTTCCATGGGAAGGGTTAGAAGGTTCGTTGGATTGATTCACCGCTTATGCAAAAATCAAAGGCAGGCTTGGGTGAGCAGTCATTTGTTGGCTGGTGTATGGTGGTGATTACAAAAGGAATATCCAGGTACATTTCCTAGTGGAGGTGTTAGTCTCTCACCAGGAGTTTCTGTTATAGAATCCAACTAGTATTTATGACAACGGGTCTTCTAATATGACATATTGAGGTGGAAAGCCCCATAAAAAAGACCAGCAGGACCCCCAGGCAGGGCCACTACTCTCCTGCCAGCACCATCTGGTTCCCTGGCCCAGAGGCTCTATCTCACTTTTTGCCTCTGAAATGGCTTACTTCTAGGAAAGTGAAACCTATCCCTAAAAATTCTGTTGGTTCCCTGAACTCACTCCTGATTGGTTATTTCGTTCACTCCTGATTGGTCCATTTCCCTCACTCCTGATTGGTCCATTTGTAGTATTTCTTTCATTTGCATGGGGCTCACTCCTGATTGGTTATTTCTCTCCCTCCTGATTGGTCCATTTCTACAAAGCTTGTTCCTAATTAGTTAACTTTGGTTATACCTTATTTGTATATGATGTTGCAAAGTGTAAACTGGCAGCCTATAAAAGCCTGTGTAAACCTACAGACGGGGTCCAGAGCTTGGAATGTTGACTTCTCTGGGCCTGCTGGTGTAATAAACCTGAGTTCTTCAACTCTCTGAGTGCTGCTTGGTCTCTCGCCCGGATCCAGGTTGCTGTCACAACTGAGCTGTAACACCCAGCTGTAACACGTTTTTCTGCAACAGTATCACAGAGACAATAATACCAAGCCCATACATAGCTCAATGACTGTGGAATTGGCCTCTCTTAATACAGAAAACCTTTTCACATATACTAAATAGTAGTGTGACTTTCTGTAATAAGACTATTCAAACTTCTCAGGACATATTCTTCAGGAGGGATATGTGATCCCTCCCTGTAACTTATAGCCAAAGTAGATGGTTTTAATGTTCTAGATCATATGGTAAAGCTCCTGTTTTACTCAAAGTGAAGGATAGCTCTAAGAGTGGTACATACATACAGTGGAATACATATTCGTCAAGGATCTCCAGAGAAGCAGAGCAAATGGGAGATCTAGTGAGCTAGAGACACAGAAATAGATATGATTTATTATAATGAATTGGCCCACATAATTATGAAAGCCGAGATGCTCCAAGGTCTGCCATTGGCAAGCTGGAGACCCAGAAGAGCTGATGGTGCAATTCCAGTTTGAAAAACAGTAGCTCAAGAAGCAAGGAGTGCCAGTGTTTCAGTTCAAGTCTGAAGGCAGTGGTTAAAAACCAAGTACCAACTTGAAGGCAACCAGGTCTCCTACTCATGGGAGGGTCAGCCTTTTTTCAGTCTTTCAGCTGATTGGATAGGTCCCACCCACACAGGGGAGGGCAACCTGCTTTTCTGTCTACTGATTCAAATGTTAATCCCATCCAGAAACACCCTCACAGAGACACCCAGGATAGTGTTGGACCAAATGTCTGGACACCCTGTGGTCTGGTCAAGTTGACACATGAAATTAACCTTTACAAAATGCTGTTCAGCTTTGGGAAGGAAATTCTGACATATGTAACAATAGGGATGAGCCTTGTGGACATCATGGTAAGTGAAATAAGCCAGTCATACAAGGACAAACACTGTATGATTCCCCATATATAAGGTACCTAGAGCAGTCACATTTGTAGAGATTCAAAGTAGAATGGTGGTTTCCAGGGCTGGGTGAGGGGGAAATGGAGAGTTACTTTTTAATGGGTACCGAGTTTTAGTTTTCCAGGATGACAGAGTTCTGAAGATGGACAGTGGTGATGGCTGCACAACATTATGAATGTATTTAATACCACTAAACTGTATACTTAACTGGTTAAGATGGTAAATTTTATCTCATGTGTATTTTACCACAATTAAAAATAAAAAGAAGGATTCTGAGAAAGATGATAGATTAGAAAGCACTAGGAATCTTATCTCCCCACCTAGGCAACAATTTCACTAGCAGAATCTAATAAAATATTATGGAAGTAGGGAGTCTGTTTGAAGGCTTGCGTCTTCCAAGAGAAGTCTTGGATATAAATTATGGCAACAGGGATCACGGGCTCTGGGCAGCAGTGATCACAGGCTCTATGTAATTCTATTTGCCCTTTGGCTTTTTCTAGCCCATGTGGCTACAATCTTGTGATACTTACCTTCTTTTTCCTCCTACCCATTCAATAGCCTTGTAACCAATTCCCAGCATTAAATTTCTGTATTTTAAACACCTATAGTGGTTTTGTTTTCTCTTTTGGACACTGACTAATAATCTATTTTTTCAATTAGGTTAGGTCAATTTAGATCATATGCCCCCTTCTGCCCCCCCCCCAAATTAGTCATGTTCCCTGAATGGCTTTAGACCAATGGGGAGCCACTTCCCCAAAAGAGTTTCCTCTAAGTCACAAGGGATGCACGGGAAAGAGGCAGATACTTGACAAGAGTCAGGATTCTATTAATAAGGAAAAAGGAGGGAAGAGGTGCTTGGAGGGCAACCAAAGGTGTCCAGGGTAGCAAGAAACTAAGCAAGAAACTAAGCCAGGATACATGTCCAAGTCGATAGGACTGGAAACACTAACAGCACTATACAGTACAGTATAGGGTAGAGTGTACCAGACTGGGACCCAAGTCTGTTCATTGCCAGTCTGAACTACAGTGTGTGCATGTATATGCCTGGAGAATGACTTGGATCCCCAGATCCAAGAGTGCAGACTCTGGTTGTTGGGTCATTAGAGCTCACAAGCCAGCATTTCACTAAGGGAGTATGCGTTACAACAAATTCTACTGTTTTCTAATTCCTCTTTCCCCTGGGGCAGTCCAGTTTTATCTCATGTGTATGTGTGTGTGTATCTGCAAACCCACAGCTCTGATCATTATCAGCTCTTATGGAAGCTGGCAGACCTTCCATTAGTGGTGACAGTTTCCTGCTGTCATTATTAAAGTTGTGCTGAACAAAGGATACGTTGCTCTATATAATCTTCAGACTTTTTATTTTGCTGCATGACATAGAATTGATCAAGTCTAGGGTCAGCCACAGTCACATCAACTTTCTCCAATGTTCCTGCTAACTTACTGGAAAGAGTCTAAATTAAAGAAAAAATATTTGGCCGTTACCACATCTGTCACTTAATATTTTTCTTTTAAAATATTGAACAGACTTGGGTATCTTCTGTTGTGTTTTAAGACATTCTAAACTAAGGGTCTAGAGTTGTCATTGTTCTTTTTTCTGTAGAATTGTTCTTAGTGGTGAATTCTGGATTTCAAAGGCTACCCACATAGGATGATCTCCTACACACCCCTGAATGAATTTCTTCCTTAGATTTCCCTTCCTCCCTTCTGCCGTTCTTTCCTTCCTTCCTTCCCTACTTCCAACTCACTGGAATTTCTAAATGTACACATCAGATTTAAGCAGCTTACCACATACATTTTGCTTATTTTCTGAAGGGTATCTCAAGTCGTAAACGTTGCATAATTGCCTAAGTCACTTTTGGGGGATAGATTGGGGAGAGAAATGAGCGTGTGGGAACAAATCCTATTGTTGGAATGCTGCAATAATTGCTGATTAACTTTAGATGACTCCCTGAGATAAAACAACTCACTTTTATCTCCTAATACAGTGAACATTCTCAGATTTTTCTGTGCTGTTCTTGAGGGTTGTAGGGGTCATAAAGTGTATAAGTAAGGGGAAATTCCAAGGAAGCCCAATTTGTATCTCCTAGAAATGAATACGGTGCTACCTACCACTTGTATATGGAGCAGGAGCAAGGGAGACAGTTGTGTCAGAGGAAGGTCGATAGTATAGTGGGGATATTTTGGGGTGATTAAGGGTTGCTGGGATCACTGGGACTGATTCAGAACCTGACTGGTTAGGAGAGAGCTTCTTAGGGCCTGTAAACTTTAACAGTGTATAAATCTCATTCCCAGCACATGCTTTAAAAGACACCCCATCTACACAGAAACTTGTAACCCAATTTTTATGGTCCGCAGTGTCTGGAAAGGTATACAGTTACTTAAGAACCCAGTGTTACTAAGCATGGTTAACAACACATTTTGAGGCTAGAGCATGGTACAAAATATTTTCTCTATTTCTTTTGGGTTCATTTCAGGCCTAACTGAGTCAGCCTTAGAAAGGTACCTGGCCATCTCTTTTCCATCCTGCAAGTACCCCCAACAGGTAAGTCCAAGTAAGTTCCATCCTGAGATCCTGACAGTAAATTTTGACAGCCCTTCCTGGGTGTCTTTTTTCTCTTGTTTTGTTTTGTTTCCCTTTCGTTTTTGTTTTTTTGTTTTGTTTTGTTTTGTTTCCTTTTCTTCTTCTTTCTTTATTTTTTAAAATTTTTTTCTTTTTTTTCTTTTTTAAATGGAGGTACTGGGGATTGAACCCAGGACCTTATGCATGCTAAGCACATGATCTACCACTGAGTTATATCTTCCCCCTCCCCGTAGGTGTCTTAGGTCTTTAGACTCTTTAAAGAGGCACATTTACAAGACAAACACTTCTACTGCTACTATTAATCACTTCTTATAAATACCTTTGATGCTTGTTAGGATAAAAGAACCCCTCCCTTTTGGAGGTGAGGGTGTGGAGGAACAAAGCAGGGAAAGGACTGGAGAACCCTATCCTGCTACATACCATAGATATCCACAGACCAGGACCTGGAGCAGTGGCTTTGAGACTCGTGAGGACCTCGTGAGGACAGGATTGAGGAGTTGAAAGCCTGCCTATGAGGCTTATTGTGTTAATGAAAGCATATGCGGCGTGGGGCCCATTCTGTGGGCAGTGGTATGGCATTGTAGTGACACAGCCTCCCTCCACCTTGGCAATTAGTACACCAGGACCTTCTTTTTAGATGCTAGAACCAGCCAAGCTCTTATCTGCAGTGAATATCTTTTCTGCTTCTTAAAATTCTTAGATTTTCTTTCTGGGGGTTTCCATTAATAAGCATATTTAGGCAGAGAAAACTGTGTTATTTCCATGGAGTTATTTATAATAATATAAACTGAAATTCAGACCATCATATGAAATATATAAATATGACCAGAGGCTAAAAAGCATTGGGAGCATCTAATAAATGTAACAAGTTATTTTTGTGGCAGCAATATTATTTTAAATACAAATTTTATTGAGACTGAATATGAGGATTTACTAGTTAATATTTATAAATATGTTTAAGCTGCTCAGAGAAATGGATAATCTAAATAGCTATTCTTGGGAAGGCTGAAATGGGTTTGGGCTTGGTGACACAAAACCCTCATTTCTTGGCCTCTTTCCCCAGTATTTTGCAGGCAAACCCTGGCTCATTTGAAGCTTTGACCGTCAAGATTTCAAAGGAAGGAGCTGAGATGTACGTAAGCAGAAGTGTCACTTAAAATTTGTTTCTTTTACATTTGACACTCGAAAGAAGAAAAAAAAAAGCCTTTAATTTGACAGTTATGCACAAGAAAAGGGCACTTTTCCCCCTGAAGCAGTGTGCCATGGGTATTGAGAATGCAGGCTCTGGAGCCAAACTCCCTGGGCTCATATTCCAGTTCTGCTGCTTGCTAGCTGTGTGGCCTTGAGCATGTCACTTAACCTCTCTGTGCTTCAGTGTCCATCCTTTGATGGCTTGGATATCTGGATGGCAATGTGCCAAATGGGATATGCCTTTTTGACCAAACCTTGTTGATTATGAGCACTTAACATATGCAAAGTGTGTAAGTAATGCTTTCTTTATCAGTCAGTATTCTCATCCGTAAGCAAGTTGCCATTAAGCACTATACTCCGCTGCAGTAAGGAGATTAACTGGAAAACCAGTGGAAGTTCATAGAATAGAAAAGAGGCAGGAAGGCCAAGTTTAGAAAAAGGGCAAGAGTCTAGGATGCCATGGGAGCAGGCAGCAAGAGCCACGCCCAGCACTCCCAGGACTGGTCTGGCCTGGAAGCGCCTCTGCACACAGATGCATCTGACTTCCATTCTCTCCTGTTCCATCCACTTCCATGCTTCAGAGTCCCAGAATCAAGGATATTTGGGTGAGTTTCTGGCATGGCTGTTCCTGCTTTCCTCCTTGCATTGTATCAGGAGTGGGTAAAAGACGTATCTGACCCTCTTGGTTTCCATAATGGGAGGTGGCAGTGGAAAGTAGTCACTGGGATCTGTCCTTTTGCCAAGATGGCATAAAATGGAGAATTCTACCAGTTGGAATATGTGATGCTTTGAGTGGAGATGTGTGGATTCTGGGAGGTCAAAAAAAAAAAAATCACAGATCCTGCTTTACCTGTATGAGACTTCAAAATTTCCTTATTAACTCCATGAGCAGTGCTGTGCTCATAACAACTGGCTCTCTGGCCCTGATTTGTGGCATCTGTACATTTCCACAGGGCAAATACGTCCACTGTGGCCAATTTCAAGCTACCTACATGACATCTAAGCACAGCAGTAAAATACTGTTAAATAATACTTCAGCTATACAGCTACAACATGCAAATAATCTCAAGTGCATAGATAACAGTAAAATGTAGTAAAATAATTAGGAAGCTTGAGTATGAGTTTCGAGTATTTATTACCTTTGTGGTTAACATAATTTATTTAATTGTAAGTTTATATGATTTAATTTTTAATCATAGCTGAATTTTAGCAAATGGCTTGCAAAATTTTTGAGAAAAAAGTTTATGAGCCAGTTCCAGCATACCACTGCCAATGAGGTAGATTAACAATGTTATTGAGAGAGAGAGAGAGTTTGAGAGATCAAGAAATTCCTTACACTGTAAGATACTTGGTGGAGAGGCCTAGGAACCTGGGAATTTGGTACAGCAGGCTATAACATTGGGGGCTCTCAGTAACAGAATAATAATAGTGTTTAGTAAAATGCATTCTTACTCAACATCCCACTTGTTTTTGTTCCTCACAACAAAGCCAAGGAAACAGTGAGCAAGGTGTGTTACAGGTGAAGGGACTGAGAGTCAGAGAGCTGAAGCAACCACTGACATGTGTTCCTGAGACCAGAATTAGGTCACAGCTTTTTTTCCATCCTGTTTCTTTGAACCCCCTGCTATCACTGGAAGAGTTATTATAGGAAGCCCATTAAATAATTTGGGGTGTTTACATCAGGCCTTATTCCCTGAATTCAGCCCAGGGCCCTTTCCTGTATCTTCACAAAGAATGCGATAAAGTTGGAGGCTCATGGAGTGGACAATGATAACCTATTGTGTTAGCAGCTCTGGTAGCCAGACTCCAAGATGGCCACCAATGAGCCTTACCCCTGGTGTTCATGTCCTTGGACTCCTACATCGAATAGGGCTGACCTACCTGTGTGACCTGCAGAAGTCTTTCTGCAGTAGGATACCGCAGAAATGAAGGTATATGACTTCTGAAGCCAGCCGTAATTGGAGCTGCAGTTTCTGCCTTGTTCTCTTGGATTGCTGGGGGACATGCTCTCAGCTCTCAGCTCTGGTGCTCAAGGGGAAGTCAGCAGAGGGTTGTGCAGCCAAGCAGCCCTGTGGAGAAGCCCACATTGTAAGGAACTGAGGCCTCCTACCAATAGCCAGCATTACTTAGAAGCCATGTAAGTGAGCCACTTTGGAGCCGGATTCTCCAGCTCCAGACAATCCTTCAGGTGACTGCCACACTGGTGAACCTGACTGCAAACTTGCAAGAAACCCAAAGTCAAAGTCACCCATCTAAATGCTCCCAAATTCTTGACCCACAGAAACTGTGAGGGGTATGTTTATGTTTACCAATGTTTATGTTGTTTTAAGCCGTGAAGCTTTGGGGTAGTTTGTTACACAGCAACAGATAAACTGGATTTCTTTCAAAGCTGTACCATATGGGCTGTGGGTGATCTTAGTCAGATACAGAGAGGCCTTACGGGCTTAAAGGAGCACTTTGTTGTTGTGTGGTTTTGTTTTTGCTTTCCACCAAAGAAACTGTATTCTAGGTCAACATTGGAAGACTTTGTACAATGTAACAGTTGAAATGCGTTTTCTCTTTAATGCTTTTATGAATGACTTGTCCACAGCAAAGTGCAGTCTATATTGAGTGCATCTGCGACTCTGAAGAGCAAGGCAGCTTGAACTGGCGTTCACTCGGGCACCCTTAAGTCATCTCACAGCTCTTTAGACCACCTTCACTGTCACCTTTAATACATTTGGTCTCTGGGCTATGGTATCTTCTGCCCTTTGGGAAAGCTTGGACAGGGAAAAACAATGAAATAAATTTATTAAGAAGGGAGGGGCTAGAGACCTCATTGTATGTTAGGGTTGGGAATATTAAGATCATTTGCAAAATAACCAGCCCCAGCCATCTCCTGGGAGGCCAAGCGGTGCGTGACCCCTTCTACCGGCGTCTCCGCCCGCTGAAGTTCGCCCCTAGAAATACCCGCTCACGTCCCCAGGAGCGCAGGAGAGGCTCTCAGCACAGCGGGAGGCTGTTCCTATTGGGAGCCCGGATTACACCAGCTCCTTGGCGCGCGTTTCCTCTGAGCTGGGGAAGGCGAGGTCGGACCCCGGAGCTGGCGCCCACGGCGAGGCACCCTTGCGCGGGCAGGAGGAGACCGGAGGTGGGACCCGGGCGGCGCGCCTCGTCCGCCAGAGGCAACCCGCGCCGAGAGCGCACGGCCACCGAACGCCGGCGCCTCCAGCATGGAGTGGGAGCTCAACTTTCTGCTCTATCTGGCGCTCTTCTTCTTCCTGCTCTTCTTACTTTTCCTCCTGCTCTTTGTGGTCATCAAGCAGCTGAAGAACTCTGTGGCCAGCACCGCCGGGGCGCTCCAGCCCGGGCGCCTCTCGCTGCGCCGGGAGCCTTGGGGTTTCTCCCAGGAGCAAGCGGTGTAATCAGCACTGCGCGGCAACCGGCTGGAGGGCATGGAGCTGTGCGGGCGCCGAGCTGGGACTCGGCCTCGATTCTCCCGCCGCACGGCTGCCGGGGTTCTAGGGCCAGGCTTGGCTGCCTCGCTGGCAGGTCCGTTTGGGCGTAGGAGGGGTTGGCAAAGGGGTGCGTTTCCCCGCTCCTCCGGGAGGCTGGTGCTCGGATGTCAGGGACCGCGAGTGTATGGGGTCTGGGCTGGCGCTGTGCTCTTAGGGAGGGACCCTAAGCTTTCCGGGGCGAGAGAGATGCAGAAAGAGAAAAGTTAAGCTCTTGGAGCCGAAATGGCTTTGAGCACCTGCAAGCTCTTCTTCCCAGTCTAGCTGCATTTTATCTTGAACCCAAGGGGAAGAAAACTTGAACCCAAGGGGAAGACAATTCAGTCCAGCTACTTACAAACAAAATTGAATGTCAGCCTAACCTTTGGGAAAGGAGGCGGGAGGAAACAGGCTGCACTTGAAGTATTCCAAATACTTTAAGTATCATTGTGCTTTGATAGACGCTAAATGGGGTTCAGTTGGCAGTGCCAGGGAGACAGGATTCAGCAGCCCAGATTTTATGAGGAATCTCTTCTTCCCCCTTGATCCTTACTGCTGTTGTAGACGCCGGCCTGGTAGGTGCCTGCGCATTGCTGTGGCGGGTAGGCTTGTAATCTGGAGCAGCAGGAGGATGAGCGTTAGAGTGGGAGTCACTGGAAGAGTCCTCGGGGTTGCTATGGAGGGCTGGAGAAAAAAGGCAGTTTACACGTTGCAGGGCAACAGGAAAAGGACAGGAAGAGCGAAGCTGTCATTTCAGCAAGGCTGCCTGTCCTACGTGATTAGAATGTTGGTGGAAGATTGACGGGCAGGAGTAAAGTTGTCACCAGTGTGCCCTAAGTACCCTCCCAGCAAATAACAACTTCATCTTCCAGATGCTTTTTCCTCGATTTACGCCATCACAAGTCCTGGAGCACCGCATCGGACTGGTGCGCGGAGGGCCGCAGCTTCAGTTACAGGCTGGTAACGGGGAACCCTGCACGGAGGGGCTGGAACAACCGGAGATGGAAGTTTTCTGCGATGGTAAGCAGGGGCCACCCTTGGTTTCACTTTGTCCCTAGGTAAATTTCTCAAGACCCAGGACCTAAAACAGTGAGAGGTTAGGATGGAGGAAATGGGTACAATGAAATAAAGGGCACTCTTCCACTCAGAACTGACGAGCTTTGACGAGCTTCTCCTGGAACCTAGGAGACATGGCTTTCCTAATTCAGTCCAAGAGTCAGTGTCTAAGTGGAGGGTCATAATCTTTTAATTAAAATGGGATGTGAGGAGTGACTGCAATTTTAATAAATACTCTGTTATTTTGGAAACCAGCGCAGGGGTTCTTGAAGTTGGAATATGGAATGCAGACATAACTTGTCTTCAATAAGGGAAGATTTAGCTTCAGTCATGTTTATGGTAGGATAAGCTGTCCATGTGATGACTGTAACACTGAAAATATTTACTAACTTTAGGCACAAAGGAAGACCATGTAGAAGGGCTAAAAATAACAAAATACTAAGTTTTGCCTAAGTTGATAATATGAAAGTGAAATGAAAGATGATTATTTTAATAATTCAAGGGAAGGAAAAAATAGTCTCATTTAGGTGAATAATTATGGGGAAAGTTTTGGCCTGAGACGTTCAGATAATTTCCCACATTTTCTATTTTGCTCTACTAGAATAGAACTGTTGTTAATGAAGTAAGTGGTTTATTTTAAATATAATGTCATGAGCAAATTCTCATATGTACATATATACATATATATATACACACACACACACCTCTCTTTATCGAGGTATAGTAAGACTTGATTTGAATTCCCAGTTTGAATCTCTGAATCAACTGCAGTGCTTTTATATCGTACTGTGAACAATAGCTCTCTAATTGGTTATCATGTCTGCAGTGGCATTTAGCTACACAGTTGTATGATTAATATGGACTTCGAAGATGGGTGTGGGAATAATTAATAAGCAATAATAATTGTTTACAAGGCTGGAAAATAATCACTTCATACTTTATAAATAATCAGAATGTAAATTATTATAACCATAACCTGCTTGACTTGATTTTCTTTTTTGAAGTTAGATCATCAAGGTAGTGAGGTTTTTTCCTTTTTTAATGGAGGTTCTGGGGATTGAACCCAGGACCTTGTGCATGCTAAGTGTGCACTCTACCACTGAGCTATACCCTACCCCCCCTTTTATTTTTTTAGTGAAGTTTAGTTGATTTACAATATTGTGTTAGTTTCTGGTATACATCATAGTGATTAAGTTATACATACATACATATTCTTTTTCATATTCTTTTTTGTAATAGGTATTACAAGGTATTGAATATATTTCCCTGTGCTATACAGTAGGACCTTGTTGTTTATCTATTTTGTATATAGTACTTTGTATCTGCTCATCCCGAAATCCCAATTTATCCCCACCCACCTTGGCCCCTGGTAACCATAAATTTGTTTTCTATGTCTTTGTAATCCTTTATTCTTCCTAGCAGTACCACTGGTGTACAAAGGTTTAAACCACTCTGACTCTTCCAGACAGGAAACTATAGAGAACGCAAGGTGAGTAGTTTGCTGCCATCCCACTGTTAAGCCAAACTCTTTGCTGGTTCTACTGACTCAGTTTCCTACGAACAGAGTGGTTGCCTTTCTATCTTGTGGCCGGTGCCATTTTATAACCTCCCCGGAATCTAATTCATTCATTACTAAGTTCCCATTTATCCAGGCAAAAATGAATATTTATTCCTATTACCCAATTTCCTCCTGGAACTTGGCCCTAAACTGTGAGAATGAAGGGTTCTCACATTTGCTATCAGAACTTGATGCTTTTGATCTCCTGCTTTGCATTTCTTTGTTAGAGATCTTGCTTTTGAAACTTGGATACTTGCATATAAGCTGCCTTGTTTTATTCATTTATTCAATCATCATTTTTCAAAACCCAGCATAGACCCATCTCCCACATTAGAACTACTTTTGAACTCACATTACTTACATTTTTTGCTACTTGTACACATTCTTTTTTTAACTGAAGTATAATCAGTTACAATGTATCATTTTCTGTATACAGAGAACAATGTCCCAGTCATGTATATACATACCCATATATTCATTTTTATATTCTTTTTCATTAATTTTTATAAGATACTGAATATGGTTCCCTATGCTATACAGAAGAAATTTGGTTTTTAAATCTGTTTTTATATATAGTGGCTAACATTTGCAAATTTCAAACTCCCAAATTTATCCTTTCCCACTTCCTTTCCCCCAATAACCATAAGATTGTTTACTATGCCACTTGTACACATTCTTTTTTTGGTGTATATATATATATATATATATATATATATATATATATATATATATATATATATATTTATTGAAGTGTAGTCAGTTTACAATGTTGTGTCAGTTTATGGTGTACAGCATAATGCTTCAATCATACATGAACATATATATATATATATATATTTGTTTTCATACTCTTTTTCACCATAAGTTACTACAAGATAGTGAATATAGTTCCCTGTGCACTACAGTATGAACTTGTTTATCTATTTTATATATAGTGGTTAGTATCTGCAAACGATCAGGGTTTCAGGCTTGTACATGTTGGCTGCTGCATCCACTGACCACACCACGGGCCTGGCAACCACCATACCAAGTTTATTTTGGAAGACAGTGTACATATGAGCTAGACATTAAAACCCTTGAAAAATCAGGAATATTTAAAAGAACTGCTCATTATATGTGTAACTTGATTATAGAACATTGCTATTATTATTTTATTTTCAATAAAAGGTTTTTAGTGACTCTTCAGCAATCTTAGAAGCTGAGTTGAATTTCTTACATTATAAGGAAATGGGTCGTAATTTGATTATTATGTAATATTAGTATTCTGTTTCAACTGTTCTTATTTCATTGTTGTTTCTAAAGTTCAGCAGTTTAAAGTGACTTCAAATCTTATTAGGATAACCTTGATTGTTTTACTGATTTCCAAACTTGTAAGTGCTGAGTCTACAGATCTACCTGGAAAGAGAACCATTTTAAGTTGAATCAGAATGACATCACCATCACACCTGTAAAACCTAAAATGTCTAATAAAGTAGATTCCTATGTCTAAACTTCAATTTTAAGGCACAGCTGTAGATGCGGGACTGATGCCATCTGGTGTGATTCCACAGAATAAGAGAGAAGATTTACCCAGAGTGTGCCATGCACTGGCTTTTCTGGGAATGACAAGGTGCCAGGGTTTGTTTTTGGTTCACTTGCAGGGGTGGAAACTTGGAACTAGGTGAGTAAAAAATATGCAATATCCCATTTTTAGCATGGCATTTCATGTTTCCAATCTTGCCTATAGTTTCAAAATAAATGCAGTAGAGTTAAAATTTTTTAATAGCCAAAGTTTTAAACATTGTGAATGGTTAAACCATTTAGGAGATTGGGAAATGCTTATTTTTTGTTACTTATACCTACTAACCTAGGGTCTTTTAGCATAGTAACAGTACTAATGCAGTACATAGAGAGTACCTGCACAATATTGTACTTTGTAATTTTTACAGCTACTCTGAGGTATTAAATTACATCCTACAATTAAAACTCTGGGGACATTAGGAAATTGCTGTTAGATGTCTGTGTCACATACAAGGGAAAGTTAAAAATTGACCTGTAGATCTTTGATGTTGATTTTTTGGGTGGGAGGGGTTGAATCAATGAAATAAATTCTCAATTCTCCCTTTCTTACTTTGTCTATGCAAAATAAAGTTATAGATTAAATAATCTGACTAATTATCTGAGTAGTTAGCATCTTACCATATAAGAATTTGAGTAATCAGAAGGGCAGACCTGTGTTTAGAAGAATAATCAGAACATAATAAACACTCAAAAGAACTTCCTGCTGGATTAAGCTAAAAACCCTGTTATTTACCTTAATAGCAGCTAGCTATTTTACACAATAAGCCTAATCATTTCCTCCACCTTCAGTCTGTAAAAGTGTTGGTGGGTTCAAGTTAAAATTTTTATACTTTTGTTTTATTAATGGGATTCTCTGAAGTTACTTGAACTTATTGACTATGTACAGATTCTTCAGGTAAGATTTTTTTTTTTTTTTATTTTGAGATGAAAATCTTTCTTATTGGGAATCCAGGTGGATTGCTTTCTTGAAATTCCTGAACAGTGGCTTAAACAAAGTAGGGGTTTCATTTTGCTGTCGTGTAACAAGGAGGTAGGGGGTAGGCTATCACTGGTGTTGGTTCAGCAGCTCACAGGTGTCAGGGTCAAGGTGGCCCCTGAGATTCCCATGGCTCTTCCCTTAGGTTCCAAGACAGTTGCCGCAGTTCCCCGCAAGAAGACGGAGGAAGCCCAAAGGAGAAACAGGGCATACTCGCTCCGCTTGAGTCAGCTTCCTTTTAAAGAGCTTTCCAGGCAGCCCAACAATGTTTGCCTACATCTCACTGGCCAGACTGTGTCATTGGCTGCTGTTATCTCTAAGGTTGCCTGAGAAATGTAGTTTTTGCAGCTGGACATATAATTGCCTTCAACAAAAATCTGAGTTCTCTGGATTAGGAAGAAGATAATGGTGGATCATGGGTGAACGACTGGCAGTCTGTCCTCTGGATACAAAATACAGGAAAGGAGCATAACATTTGAAACAGATCAAAACTGTAGTTTCTTGACAACCAGCAACACTCCAAGCAACACTGCTCTGCTCTGAGAGGATGAGCAGGAGTGAAGACATGCTGGGTTTTCTTAAGAAATTCTTGGCAGGACTGACCTTATTTCTGAGCCATATACTTGCCCCCATCAAGATTTTCTAGAGCAGGACCCTGGGAAGCTGCACGCTTTCTTGGAAAACATAATCTCTTCGTGGAGGTTTGAAATGAGATAAGGAAGGCTATATCTTGCTGCTTCCCCATCTGCTTCATGTATCTTTTCTCTAATTTTCCTGCCAAATTTTTTGGTGGAGTCTAGTTGTGTATTTGATCCCCATAAAATGTTTATCCCTTTCATGCACAGGAGAGGGTAATCTCTGTGTGGAAAGGCTACTTTACTCCCCTCTGTGACTCCACCCCCCATCTAGGAATATCCTGGGACAATTGCTTCTCAGAGCTGCTTCCATAAGCAGCCTACATCCTGGTTAAGCAAAAGCAGAAGAAACACTTCCCACATCCAGGGCTGTCCAAAAGAACTTCCTGTGATGACAGAAATGTTCTATATCTGCAGTGTCTAATGTGGTACCCAGTAGCCACACGTGGCTAGTGAACACTTGAAATGTGGCTAGTGTGACTGAGGAAGTAAAATTTAATTTTCTTTAATTTTAAATAATTTTAAAAAATTGAAATAAATTAAATAGCCACATGTGGCTCGTGGCTATTGTGTTGTAGAGCATAGCACACCCCTTTCCCTTTCTCGTGTTTTAGAACTTGCTGGGAGGGATGTGAGCAAGTCATATGCTGGCTTCCATGGTCTTCACGGTCCCATCTTGCCATTGAACTTGTCTCTCAGAGGAGAAAGAAAAATGATATTTTGGAACTAAATTCAAGATGTTAACTTGACATTTCTACATTGCACATACTCCTGTATAAATGGAACGGTCTCCTGGGAACAGGTCCTGTGACTGATGCTGGTGATAACTGATGGGAAGGTGGTGGTGCCGGTCCACTTAACATTCCTAGTGAACATTCTGTGCTCCTAGTCAGAGTGAGTTGGTGGAGATTATTTTATTCTGTTGTGCAATTCATTCTGTGTTACTTTATTTTTGTAATACTGTGGCTGCTAAATGATTATTCTGTATCTGTTTTTCAAAATATTCAGTGGTTTATATTTTTTAAAAGGCTATGAAATAAAAAAATACTAAATGTATGTATCTCAGCTTTTTGAATGTGTGAATTATTATTACCCATACTTTTTGAAGAGATAATTAAATTTGCTTTTTTTTCGGAGGGGCGGTCATTAGGTTTATTTATTTATTTTTAGAGGAGGTCATGGGGATTGAACCCAAGACTTTGTGCATGCTAAGCATGCATCTCTACCTCTTGAGCTATATCCTCCCCCTCAAAGAGTTAATTAGGATGAGGTTAGTGGATGGAAAATTTTTTTTTTTTGTATCGGATTTCCTTTGTAATAGGCATATCTATATGCCAATTAATGTTATCTTTTAAAAATATCTAGTGCTTCTTTCATTGTATACAGAGTTTTGGTAAAATATGATGGTGATAATGGTATTGGGTTAATTCTTTTCTCAAGTGTCTGGTTGCTTTTCTACACTAAGCATCACTTGAATCTTGCTTCAGTGTCCTGTTTTGGGTTCTTTGTCTTTTGTTATTGAGTTCTAGGAATTCTTGAAACTATCCTAGACCCTATTCTTTTATCAGAAATGTTTCACAACAGTATTCTTCTAATTTGTGGATAGCCTATTCATTTTCCTAATAATGTCTTTAAAAGAGAGATTTTTTAATTTTGAAGATAAATTTATTGTCTTTTTTTTATTATTATTATTGCTTTCTGTGTCCTCTTTAAGAGGCTTCTGCCTATCTTTCAGGTCACAAAAATATTCTCCTGTGCTTTCTTCTAGACTAGAAGCTTTATAGTTTTAATTTTACTGTATCTGTTCTCTATCTCAAATTAATTTTTGTGTTTGCTATGAGCTAAGGATTGGGTCCTCCCCTCACCATATATATGAACAGTTTTCCCCCTATTTGCTGAAAAGACTTTTCTTTCCCCATTGGATTGCTTTGGCATCTCTGTCGAAAATCAAATGACTACATAAGTGTGGGACAATTTCTGGGCTTTCTATTCCATTTCATAGTATCATCCTTAAGCTATTACCTCATTCTCTTGATGACTGTATTTTCACGATGTCTTGGTATTTATTCACCACAAAATGTTATAAACTTGAACTTTTATAATAAACTCCTACTAAAGACTCCACACACAAAAGGACACTTCAGTAATTTCAGCTGAAAATGGTTAAATTCAATAAGAAATCCCCACCCTGATACCATGCTTCCTTTATCCTTGCTCGTAGCACCGCCCATAATCTGAATCTGGATTTGGAGTAGAATTTGGTCAAAAGGATCCTCGTAAGTACAAAACATCCTTTTTTCTGTTATTACAGTTGGGAGCAAACTGCAGTTTTTAAAGGGATTTTTTTTTCTTTTTTTTTTTTTTTTTTACTAGAAAGCTAAAGTGATAAACAACAAACAGAAAACAGAGAGGCTCGTGAGTTGTTAGGGTCCCAGCTTCTTCACCGGCATAAGTTGAGCCAGGTGGGACTGCCTGGCTCACGTATCAGGACAGCCATTTGGATGTTTACCCCTCATCTCAGTGGTGCCTGACACTTGAGTGGCTGGATGCCTGATCATGCTTTTTAGAAATTTTAGCTGAGGTGGTTTTGATACAGGAAAATGTGGGGCGAGAGGATGGCCACGTCCCAGGTCATGGCTGAGTCTCTGGGACGTGCCTCACCAAGTGTGGGTCTTTGGCTTCACTTAGGAAAGAATTCAAGAGTGAGCCACAGTTGAGTAAAAGTAGACTTATTCAGAGAGATATATACTCCATAGACAAGAGTGCAGGCCCTCTCAGAAGGCAAGAGGAAGGCCATGAGGTGTGGGGGTTGGGTGCTCAATTTAAAGTAAAAGTAGATACACACTCCATAGACAGAGTGCGGGTCATTTCACTTAGAAGGGAGAGCTGTCATGAGGTTCTGTGTTGCTCGTTTTTATGGGCTCGGTAACTTCATATGCTAACAAGTGGAAGGATTATTCCAACTACTTTGGCAAAGGGGATGGGATTCCCAGGAACTGGGCCATCATCCACCCTTTGACTTTTGTGGTCAGCCTTGAAACCATACTGGCACCTGTGGGAGTGCCATTTAGCATGCTATTGTATTTCAGTGAAATTATATTGAAGTTCAAGGTTTTCTGGGAGTTGAATTTCCCACCGTCTTGGTGCTAACTGCTATGTCCTTCTTTTAATGGCTGCCGCCTTCCCTCCTGTCTCAGTTTGATTGGCACCAAATCATGTCTCATGCCCCGTTTTATTTGCATGCAGTTTTCTGGGCATGCAACTTCTTATCCTTTACACATCTTGACTGGGAACTCATTGCAAAGTCTCAACCCATTAGAGGAAAAGTGAATGGTGCCACCCACCTCCCACTACTATAATCTCACTCCTCTCCTTGAAACTGTTGCTAACAATTTGCTGTATATCTTTTGAAATGACTTTCTGTGTATTTTCTACGTATAGTTAGCCGGTCACATTTAATCACATTTACATGAACATGCATAAAAGCTTTAAAAACATATATAGTCAGCATTAGATGATAAATATGCTGCAATTTGCTTTCATCTCTAATAAGTTGTGACAGGTTGTATTTTCCAAAAGATGGCTACAACATTGCCTTCCATCTCACATACTCTACAATGTGACTTTGACATTGAGAGATAGGGTCTATGTCCCCTTCCCTTGAATTGGGGCAGGCTTGTGACTATAGAAAGTGTCACTTTTGGCAGAAGTGACACTGACTTATGAAGCTTGGTCAGGAGAGACAGTGCAATTTTCCCACCGTTTGATGGACTACCTACTTTCAGAGCCCTGAGGCACCATGTAAGATTGGGAGTATCCTGAGGTCAGCATCATTTTCTGAAGAAGCCCAGGCAAGGGGAGAGACCCCATGGAGGTGCTTTAGTTGAGTGCCCCAGGTGGCAAATAAGCCCCAGCTGTTGAGTCCTCCCAGCTGAGGTTCCAGACTTCATGCAGCAGAAACCAGCCAATCTCACTGTGCCCTGGCTGAATCCTCGGGATTAAGTCACTAAGTTTCTGGAGAGTTTGTTATAGCAATAGTACCTGAAGAGTATGTCTTTAAAAGTTTTAATAAAAATAGAATCATCTTTATTTTAAATTGTTGTATGGGATACACAGCAATTTAATGAGTATACGCTATTGATGGACATTGCATTTGTTGCCATTTTTCTTCAGATTGTATTTATACAAGTATTGCTGGGTCAATTGGTTTAGAAATTTCAAGAGTTGGTAGATTTTGACAGTCTCCATCCTAAATGATTGTGTCAGTATATGTGCATCTACTTTCCTACATTATTTGACATTATAGGTCTTTTAAAAATTTGATATTATAAGGAACAAAAAACAATGAAAACTTATTCATTTAATTTGAAAAATTGAGGGAAGTTTTCTCCTTGTTTCATGTTTATTGACCATTTTAATTTCCTTATCTCCAAGTACATATTCACATTTTCTACCTGTTTTTCTAATGGGTTGTTTATCTCTTTGCAAGTAATTTATATGTGGCAGAGATATATAATGACTACATGCATAATGAACATATATACATATATTTAATAATGACTGTATATAAAGTCATTATATGTATATGCATGTATACATACAATACATGTACTAATCATTTGTCGGTTGGAAGTTGAATCATTTTCTCCTGGTGAGTTGTCTGTGTTTAACTTTGTCATACTGATATTTGCATGGTGCTGTGAGGAATACCCACCCACCTCTACCCGAAGTGGAACTGGGTTCATTATTTACCTAGTCTTCTGTTGGTAAACAACATTTTTCCATATATATATAATGTACATTGGTTTGAATCTCTTTGTGCAAACAACTTTTCACATTTCTTTGACTCTTGGCAGTTGGATAGCTTGGGTTAAAGGTAAAGGAGATACCTAACTTTTTTGTAGATTTTATTACAGATTGTCAAGGGCTGATTTGTCCTCCGGAAGGGATATGGCAATTTATACTGCCATCAACAGTGAATGAATGTGCCCACTTCCCTCCACCCTTGCCAACTTTGCATTTTGAGGATTTTTAATCTACAAATTTGATAGGTAAAAAAGTGATCATTTGTTGCTTTTATTGGCTTTCATTCTATTATTAGTTTGAGTATTGATCATTTTTTTCTTTTGTGAGTTGCCTGTTCATATCTTGCCTATTTTTCTATTGGAGCATTTTTAGTTCCTTATTGACTTTTTTGTTGATATTTACTTTTGTTCCCTTGGAGAATTTTATTTCCAAATAGGAATATAATGAGGTTAAATCTTCTTCCCTTCCCTAGCTACCAGTCTCCATTTCTCCTTCCTGGTTACCAGATTCTTACCTATCCTTGTAGAAGTACAAAATATATATTCATGCATATATATTTGTATCTTTTTAATTTACATAAATGAAGCCATACTGCATGCACATTGTTTTGTACCTTATTTTTAAAAAGTATAACAATTATTCCCTACTCATTTATTCAACAAATACTTATTGAGAAATTATCATGTGCTAGGCATGATGCTAGTTATTTGGGATATATTAGTGAACAAAAAAAGACAACAATTCCTTTCCTCATGGAGTTTATTTACATCCTACGAAGAGGGCTGCTGCTTTTTAACTGCCCTGCAGTATTCCATATGTAAAGGAAGCACTGTTTACTTACCCAGTTCTTTGGTAATGGCTAATTAGAGGTTCCATGGGTTTTGCTATTTCTAACAACACTGTATAAGCCTTTGATGTAAATTTTTGATCAATGTATCCATATATCTATAGGATAAAATCTTGGATGTAGAATTTCTAGGTATGTGCATTGTGTTATAGAAATTTTTTGTTATAGAAATTTGAAAGATAGATATCTTTTATATAAAAGTAGAAGGAATATTTCTACAAAATTTATTCTTATTGATTAGTTAAACATTTTATTTTTCTTTGTTTGTTCTGAATAATATTCTATTGTCTGGACGTACCACAATTTGTTTATCCATTTACCTGTTGAAGGACATCTTGATTGCTACCAACTTTTGATAATAATGAATAAAGCGGCTATAAACATTCATATGCAGGTTTTTGTGTGGATGTAGTTTTCAGCCCATTTGGATAAATACTGAGGAGCACAATCACTGGATCATGTGGTAAGAATATATGTTTAGTTTTTTAAGAACCTGCCAAAGAAGATTTACAGGTAAGTTGATTTGGGGAGGTGTCTGTTCAGATCTTTTGCCCATTTTTAAGTTGAGTTATTTGTTTTCTTATTGTTGCGTTTTAAGAGTTCTTTATATATTTCAGATATCAGTCCTTTGTTTACAAATATGTCTTTGCAAATATTTTCTCCCAGTTTGTGGCTTGGTTTTGTACTCTTAGCAGTGTCTTTTGCAGAGCAGAAAGTTTTAATTTTTAATGAAGTTCGACTTTTCAATTTTTCCTTTCCTAGATCATGATTTTGGTGTTGTATCTAGACTTTTTCCTATGTTATCTTCTAGGAGTTTTATAGTTTCGCACTTTACACTTAGGCCTAGGATCAATTTTGGGTTGACCTTTGTGAAACGAGTAGGGCCTGTGTCTAGGTTCGTTTTTTATATGTGGGTGTCTAGTTATTCCAGCACCGTTTGTTGAAAAGACTCACGGATTTTTAAACACAAAATAATCGTTGGAAGATGAATCCTCATCTCATCAGGCTCCAAAGTTCTGCTCATTAAATTGTCCTATTTTTATTGCTTTTGCCAAATAGAAATGATTGACATATTCTAAACCTAATGAATTATCAAGCCTTTACTGGCTTAGACTGTTTCCCTATTACCTTTTGGTTGCAAGTGCGAGAAATCCAAACTCAAACTGTTATAAGCAAACAAAGAAAATTTATTGACTTAGTCACTGAATGACCTAGGCATAGATCTAGCCAAGGTACAGAGATTCAAACTATCTCATTAAAATCCAATTTTTCCTTCAACTTTTAGCTCCACTTTTAGATATTTAATATTTGATCATATTTATTAAGTATCTACTTTGTTCCAGACACTGTTTTAGATGCTGTGGAAGCAGTGGAAAGAAAAGAGGTAAGACTTTTATTGGGTTTATATTCTAGTAAAAGTCTTGTGGTTCACTCTGATTGGACTAGCGTAGATCATGTGCTCACCCCACGAGTCAGCAGGGGGCTGATCTGGCTTAAGCCTGGGTAACATGTTCCATCCCTACTACAAGGGATGGGCCTGCACTGGACCACACGGTCTAAGAATGAGATAGGACTGGATGCCCACATGAAAATCAAGGCTGTTGCTGAGAAAAGGCAGAATAGATGCCATGAGACAAGTGACAAATGTTCCTTTTAACTAACGTCTTTAGGATGACTAAGAAAATTCTCCAAGAAGCAATTTCTTTAACTTTGATTCTTGAGGAGTTAGGATATATTAGGATCAACAGGCAAGCTCTTAGAATATTTATATTTCTTGGGCCTCTATGGAAGAAACCTGATTTTATTTAGAGTTGCACATGTGAGGCTCCCTTGCCAATGAGTTAAAAGCTAGCATTGCTGGACAATGTGCTCTCTTTAAAAGGAGGAAGTGCTAGGGCACGCCCTCTTGCTCTTGCTGCCTTGCTCTTTCCTGTTGCTTGAAGTGTGTTCATGACGGCTTCAGCTCCAGCAGTGCCCTTGGAACATTAGCCCGGCAATATGATAGAAGTAGGTGCTGAGAATGGCAGGTGTCTCTGGAGTGCGTATAGGATGAGTATGAGAAGACTGCTTCTCATGTCCATCTGTGTATGTGTGACTTAATGTGGACAAAGTCTGTTCACTTCAAAATTTCTCAGGTAACAAACGCCTAAATTACTCCATATATTTACTCCTCCTACATACTGTCAATGCACTGGTGTCTCTGAATGCTTCTAATCCAGATGTGGAAAAGATGAATTTCCAATCAACAGAGATGCTAATCAGATATGAATTTATGCTAATGTTAGATGGTCACAGTGCTAATTTTTATGTAGGGCATGGAGTACATATAGGACTTTTGAATGGACCACTCATAATTGGCCATAAAACCATAATAAAATTTGATAAGAATCATCTGAAATCACATTATCATAGTCAAAAATGGCTTTCTTAGTCATAATATTTATTGAGCTCCAAACACTGCATAGTAAACATGATTAGGATTCAGGGCATCTTGAGGGATTCACTACATCCTGAGGTTTCTGGGTAGTGTATTTGTTCCCCACCAATATCTCAGGAGAACAAAGATTATGCAATTGGTGAAATTCTTTGGAATTAGAGAATAATTGGAGAAGCTTTTGGGAATGTAAAGTGGACAATATAATGAGATTTTCTTTTTTAAATGTTTTTCTTCTGATACTAAATATGAGCTTTGAAATACGTTATTTGATTATGTGGCCATTTCAGTTTTTGTTGGCATATAAATTACTTTAATTGCTCTTATTTCCGTCCTAGAGCCTTGTACCACAGATGTGAAAGTACTTAAAAAGTTAAAATTGCCCTCACAAATGTAAGTTATCGACGTCATGACTGTATCATTATCCTGCCATTTTTTTGTCTGAGGCAATATCAAAAAGGGCATAATCTTTGAAGGAGAACAAATAAAAATAGGAATTTTACATATCCCAAATACATATATGTTTGGGTTAATTTAATAATTCCATCTCTACTGCTATGGATACATTATCTCCTAAACTTAGTACTTTTGTGTGGGTCACAGTTTTACCTCAGCTGCTTCTCAGTTTCTTTTAATGGTTTGTTTGATGTCCCCTCTGTTTGGTTGAAATTCTAACAAAGGGGACACAAACTCAGATGCCTTCAAAGGTCAGGTAGGAAGCATAAAGCTGTGTGTGCTTCTGTGTGTATGTGTGTGCATGGTTATGTATGTATATATGTATTTGTATATATATGTGTAAGTGTGTGTGGTTGTGTGTGTTTGTGTATTGTATTGTACTATAGTTGTGTGTATTTCTGGGATTGTGTGTTTGTAGTTATGTGTGTCTGTAGGGATGTGTGTGTGTGTCTGTGTGCACACACACACAAGCACACCCATGCACATGAGGTGAGAGGTGAGGACCTATGACTGACTGCATGGTACCTGCTCTGTTTTTAGATGTGCTTGTTCACAAATCTAAAATGACTCTGCTGGCCAAACAAAATGCTGTAGGAAGCAAGTCTTTATGCTCAGTCTCTAAAATGCCTTGGTAGCACAAATAAATCATAATGTTTACTAAATGCAATAATATTTAGTCATTTAAAAATGAGACATGGCCAAACAAAAGGTAAGTAAATTGACCTTTTTATGAAAAAAAAAGATAAAAATGAGACATGGGAAGTCTACGTAGAAACAAGAACAATGTTGTAATATCATGCAAAGAAAAAGTCTGACCATAAAATTTTGTATTTACCATCATGCTAACAATGTAAAATATACATATAAAAATGCTGCAAGGGAATATGTAAAAATGAGAAATAGTTGTAATAGTGGAATATGAGATTCCCAATCTATTTTCTAAACTTTAAAAAAGTTGCTTTACTGCTTTTATAACTGAAAACTAAATTTATTAAAATTTAGGAAAGCCACATTGTGAAATATATTTGTTCTTAATATCCTGATCTCTGACACGTGGGATGAGGCCCAGCCTATCCTGGCTGTGAAGCTCTCAGGCAGGACTTACCTGATCCATTTGCCTGGAAATCCTGGGTCTCTGAAACTCCTGTGATAGAGGCCCTTCTGTGTGACTTTTGTAAGATATTTAAAATATATCTTTATTTCTTTTTCTGAGTATAAAAGTAATGTATACTCAGTACAAATACTTAAACATTCCATTAAGATATTCCATAATCCTCTACTCCTTAATGGATTACTATATTTGCCTCATATTTTTCCATGTACATAATAACATTTATGTATATATATATATATTTTAAATATAAGATCTACTCTCTCAGAAAATTTTAAATATGCAGTACAATATCATTAGCTGTAGGCACTGTGCTGTATAGGTCTCCAAAATTATTCATCTTTTATAACTAAAACTTACTACCCTTTGACCATTATCTCTCCATTTCTCCCTCCTCTTAGCCCCTGGCAACCACCATTCTTTCTGTGTCTGGCTTATTTCACTTAGCATATGTCCTCCAGGTCCACCTTTGTTGTCACAAATGACAAATTTTCCCTTTTTATGGCTGAATAATATTCCATTGTATGTTATATATGGAAATTGTTAAAAGAAAAAATCCTAAGAGTTATCACAAGAAAATTTTTTTCCTATATGAGATAATGGATGTTCACAAAACATTGTTAATTATATATATACTATATATAATATAATATTAATTATATTTATCATGTATATTGTATCCTTGGTACTTATTTATCTTATAATTGGATGTTTGTACATTTGACTGCCTTCATCCAATTTCCTCTCCCTGCCCCAACCCCTGCCTCTGGTAACCACAAATCTGATCTCTTTTTCTATGAGTTTGTTTGTTTTTGAAGTATTATTGACTTACAATACTATATTAGTTCTTGTTACACAGCATAATGATTCAACATTTCTATACATTTCAAACTGATCACCACAATAAATCTAGTTACAATATGTCACCATACCAAGATATTGCATAGTTACTAATTATATTCCATACACTGGACATTTCGTACCCATGATTGACTTATTTTGCAATGGAAAATTTGTACCTCTTAATCTCCCTCATCTGTTTACTGCCCCTCAACCCTCTTCACCTCTGGCAAATATGTTTTTGTTTTCTGTATCTATAACTCTGTTTATGTTTCATGTTCATTTGTTTCATTTTTTTAGATTCTACATATAAGTGAAATCATGTTTGTTTTTCTCTGATTTTTTTCACTTAGCATAGTACCCTCTAGGTCCATCCAATTTGTCATGAATGGCAAGATTTCATTCTTTTTTATGGCTGAGTAATATATATATACCCACACCCATATGTATGTATATATATACTATATACACACATATGTATACATATACACACACACATATATATACATATATATACACACACATATACACACACACACACACACACACACACACACACACACACACACACACACACACATATATATATATATACACACACACACACATACCACATCTTTATCCATCCATCTATTGATGGGCACTTAGGTTGCTTCCCTATCTTGGATATTGTAAATAATACTGCAGTGAACATAGGGGTGCAGTTATCTCTTTGAGATCCTGTTTTCATTTCTTTGAATAAATAACCAGAAGTGATATTGCTGGATCATATGGTAGTTCTATTTTTTAATTATTTGAAGACTCATCATACTGTTTTCCTTAGTGGCTGCACCAATTTACATTCCCACCAACAGAGTACAAATGTTCCCTTTCCTCCACATTCTTGCCAACTCCTATCTTTTGTTTTTTAATAATAGCCATTCTAACAGGTGTGAAGTGATGTCTTGTGGCTTCGATTTGCATTTCCCTGATAATTAATGATGTTGAACACATTTTCATAAACCTGTTAACTATTTGTATATTATTTTTGGAAAACCACAAAGTGATACCTACTCTGTATATTGTTTTTCTTATTTGCCTTTTTCATACAACAGTATGTTTTTAACAATTTTTATTCACATTACTTTTTAATTTGAATCATGTTATTTATAATCACACTGGATATTTCTTTTTTTTAACATTTTTTATTGATTTATAATCATTTTACAATGTTGTGTCAAATTCAAGTGTAGAGCACAATTTTTCAGTCATACATGAACATATATATATATTCATTGTCACATTTTTTGCTCTGTGAGTTACCATAAGATCTGTGTATATTTCCCTGTGCTTTACAGTAAAATCTTGTTTATCTATTCTTGGATATTTCTTAAATATAATTTAATGGCTAGTCTGTCTTGGAGAAATATCAGTAAAGCTAAGTTACTAATTGTCCAATACAGCTAATTCATCAACATATTCTCACTCTGCTTCAAAAGTTACAGGTGGTGCCCTTATAGCAATGGCGGCTAAGTAGCATGGCTTTTATCCTTCTGAAGATCCCTTTTAGGATAATAACACTAATATGTTCTTTATTCTAACACACTCACTATAAATTTATCCTGCTTTGATCGTCACCTTTACTTCTCTCTCCTGCTTTTAGTAGCCTTACTATATAGACTTGGCTGAAAGCAGTAAGTTATCATAGACCATAGACCAATACAGACTTTCAGTTTTGACCAAGATTCATAGTAAGAAATGCATTTTGCCTTGTGACCCAGTACACAGACAGGTATGTGAAAATAAACACATTTCACTGTATAGTTTATGGATGTGAAATACACTCTGGTATTTTCTGTTTTAATCTAATTATATTCTAGTTTATTTTGTGTCATTAAAAAATACTGTTTGCCCCCCTCCCAGTCCACCCACTAAATTGATTTCAGGACCCACTCATGAGTCTCGGTTTGAGTTTTATAGAACAGATGAGAAGGTAACGTCTGCCTTGTAGCTGGAGGAAAGCCACATTACCAACGAAGATAAAATCTACTGCTCCTCAGAGAGTCTTCCTATCTCAGCTACAATCTGAATTACTAATGTTTAAAAGCTAGCCTTGGTAAGATCTTATATATTTAGAAAAACATCTTTGAAACATAACATATATGAAATGTATCTTGATACTGAGAAAAAAGCTATTCTTGCTATTTTAAGATCTTCCTGGAGTTTTAAAATGAAGACTGATCATCTTATATATTTTTATTTTTATATTTTTATTCAAAAAATATGTTGGAGAAGGTAATCATGTGACTGTTTAGATACTTGGCCCTTCTCCCCTCAGTGGGATTCTTACTGCTTTATTTGAATTCATGGTTGTCTGTGGGGCCTTATTATCACCCCAACACTTCAGGACATGTTACCATTGGATTACAATAGTGTGTTGTAACAGATTACTTTTTCTCCTTCAACTCTCAGCTTGATACATTTCTTTTTAAAAGGCACTCTAAAACAAGGCCCAATAGCTAGTCTAAAAAGGTGCAAATTTTTGTGCATTTTAAGTTCTGCATGCATCTACATTTTGTTGTGTCCCATAAGCAGCGACATATGTTTTGATGTACAAGCTTGGACTAGTTAGGATGAAATTCTCTGCATTTCTTTACTCCTTTGTCTTTGAACTGTCAGTAGTGGAGGGCAGAAATTAAACCTGTATTACGGGACTGTGGTAGGGTTGAGAGGAGCCAGTGAAGGCTGATGAAGCCCCCAGGCTTAGGGACAGTGGGGAGCCGGAGCTTATACCACCCCTCAGTCTAAACCGTAAAGGGAAGTGTGGTTCCCAGGACCTAGGAGAGTAGTGGCAGGAGACAGCCTCTTGACAGAGGCCAAGGTCTTTGGAAGAGGGACCCACCCAACCCAGTGTGACTCAGCAGGGAGGAAACAGAGGGCTAAAATACTCAGATTGCACAATCTTCCTAACCATTTCCTAACAGTTCCTCCCAGTAGCCAAACCTAGCCAGCAGCCAGAGACAAGGGAGCCCACTGATGCTCCTTCTGGGGCTCAGAGCAGGGTGGACAAAGGGAAAATATAGATCTGGAGGGTCCAATAGAAAATAATACAGCACACAGATCTACTTCAGGATTTTAATGGCTATATGTATCCCCTTATATCTAGTACCATCATTTATATAACAAGCCCTGCCTAGATGGGTATTTAGATTATTTTCAATTATTTATTAGTTTAAGAGTAACTTTGGAAGTCTTTATTAGCTCAGTCATTGTACATATACATATTTTCTTAAGCTGAATTCCTAGAAATAGAATTGTTACATTAAAGCATGTGCACATTTTGTATTTCTGTCATTGTTAGATTTATTTCTAATAAGTTACAACCATTTATACTCTACCCAACAGAACATCAAAGTGTTCATTTCCTTACACCTTTGCAAAAAGCTTTTGTTAGTCTTTTATACCTTTTCCAATCTAATAGATTAAAAAAAATCTCTTTACTTTTAGTTTTAAAACTATTGGTGAAATTGAACATCTTTTCATAAGTTAATTGGCTATTAGGTAGTTTTTATGTAATACATGTCATATTAATATTGGGGTACAAGCAAAAAATGAGAAGTAAAAAATTAATTACATTGTTATAATTACCATATAAGGTGGAGTCAGCTCCTTAGTAAACATGATACCCTAAAAAGATAAGTTGTTCAGTTGATAATTTGCCCAGTGGGAGTTATATAAATAATTTAAGTCATTAGCATCTTTAGGAACAAGTAATGCTGTGGAATTTCGAACCAGCTGTGAACGGACTCGATTGCCTTGTAGATACATGTGGGAAAGCCGAACTTTACCTGCATGAGAGATGACAAAGGATCATTTGGATTCTTTCATGTGAGAACTCTTTAAAATGTCTCTTTCCTGGGATAAACATATGAAGTTTCTTTTCGAAGATGCCATACTCTACCATTTCTGTTTGCTCTCCTCTGGAAGCCATCCAATTTGATAATATTCCACTTAGAGTGGTGCTGTTGGCATGGGTGTGGGTAAGCGAGTCCTCTCACACACTCTGGAAGGAGTGTGAATCTGAACAGATAGATGGGAGGACAATTTGGCAGAGTATCTACTAACATTTAAACTGCACAGAAGCAGGAATTCTACCTTTTCCTATCTCTTACAGAGAAACACATAGATGTGCAATAGGTAACATTGTGCACCTGACAGTCAGTCCATTTGATACAGAAAAATGTGGGGCGAGAGGATGGTCTTGTCCTGGGTCTCAGATAGGTCCCTGGGCTGCACCCTGGCAAGTGAGGGTCCTTGGATTTGCACAGGAAAGAATTCAAGAGTGAGCTACGGTTGAGTAAAAGTAGATTTATTCAGAGAGATACATACTCCATAGAGGGCAGGCTGTCTCAGAAGGCAAGAGAAAGGCCACGAGGTGCGGGACAGGTGTTTAGTTTAAAGTAAAAATAGTTACATACTCTACAGACAGTGCAGCCGTCTCACTCAGAAGGGAGAGTGGCCATGAGGTGTGAGAGCTCTTAGGTTTTATGAGCTCGGTAGATTCATATGCTAACAAGTGGGAGGGTTATTCCAAATACTTTGGGGAAGGGGCAGGGATTCCCAGGAATTGGGCTACCACCCACTTTTTGACCTTTTGTGGTCCAACCTCAGAACTGTCATGGTGCCTATGGGAGTGCAAATCACCATGCTAATATATTACAGTGAGATGTAATGAAGTTCAAGGTCTACCGGAAGTCAAATCTCCTGCCATCTTGGGCCTCCTGGTCTGTTGGGAGTTGACTTTTCTCCCACCTTGGTTTTCACTGCTGTGTCATTCCTTGAATGGTTGTGCCCTGCCCCTTCCTTCCTGTCTCACATTTACAATGGGTTAGTGGCGGGAACTAAAGGGACCAGTGGGTTAGAGCAAAGGGCAACCCTCCAGTACACAGTAGAATCAGACAGCAAAGCAACTGAGCTAGATGCCTCGTCGTAGGAGCTAGGTCCGCAGAGTGATCAGCAGCATTGGGCAGTCAATCAGAATTTTGTTTCAGGCTTAGTGGGTGTCTGGTCTGTGACAGAAGGACTGATTCCAGATTCCCCATGGCCAGCATACCAGGCATGGTGAGGTGGCTGGGACCCTTTCTAACCTGGCAGGCTCAGTAGATTCTAAGCAGGAACAGCTGGAGTTGAAGGAGCTGGAAACCATGGACCTACATCTAGGATGTTATCTTCACCCCTGCAAAATAAGAAGTATGATTCAGTGGTTTTCAGATGGCTTCATTTCTAAATGCTCACCAACTATATTTTTAAATACAGAATTTTAAAGTGGATCGACATTAAACCTGTCTTCATAATTTGCAGACTCCTCACCTCTATCCACTCTGCTAGCTTTTTGAAAACAGGATCATTTGCCTGCCTCCAAACTCAAAGTTTCCACCCTTTTTCTGTGATTCCTCTATGTCCCTTGCAGTCTTGGTGTGAAACCATCTCTGCCAACCATGGCTTCTCAGAACCCAAGTGGAGGAAGGGAGGGCATTTGGACAACAGCTTTCTTGACAGCTAAAATTGCCAATCACTACTACAGTTGTCTCTGTGCCAGTTTTTCCTCTGAATTAAACTGCAATATTATATCTGATGTCTGGCCCCCGGGATGCCAGTCTTAAAAGAACTTCACTTTTGTCTCTCCTGCATCTTACTTCCAACTGAAGTGATCCCACAGTTCCACTCTGCAGTCGATGGATTTCTCTCAGCCCACATTGAAGAGCTCTAATCTGTTAGAGAAACAGTATTTAAAAGCTTGGACACTGATGCCAGACTGTTGCATTCAAATCCTGGTTCCATTACTTCCCTATGTCTCAGTCTACCATCTGAAAAATAGAGATAATCCTTGTAAAACACCTTGCAGATACATGACCATACGTGACATGTAGCAGGTGTTCCATCGATGTGAGCTAGTGTTCCTCTGAGACGAGATTTACTCTTTCATCACCGAGTTCTAGCTGTCTGTCCCATTTCGCCATGTCTTCTGTCTGACACAGCATTCACTTCCTTTGGCTAAAATTTCAAGTGAACTTGATTCATAATCTAGGCTTTGTTAATTTGTACGTAAACATGTGAGGTCATAATACTGTTCCCAATCCAATTCCTTGTTCTCTGGCAAGACTCATTAGTCTGCTCTGATGTCACTGTTCTTTTCATGTCATACCTGGTATTCTCTGTACAAGCACAGTTTTATCTGGGCATTTTCCCTTCCCTGCAAATTTCAGACCTGCACTCTTCTGCCAGATGTCTTCCTTCCAGCCCATGCGAAAACACTGCAGCCTCTGCAAGAATCCACTGTTCCTAAAATCTAAATTCATCCCTACCCGTAAAGAATGCTGTCTGGTCACTTCTCACATCCTCCTTTATCTTGCAAAGTCACAGCCTTTTCTGGGAAGGAAAGATAAAAACACATCTTGTGCCCTGGAGTCCTCCAGCTTCCTGCCTAGAACTTCAAAATGCAAAGAGAGATCTTTTGAATAGTTCTAACTATGTTCTGTTGGCCCAGATGAATCATTACAAGTTAAAAGGACGTGATCAATGCCAGCAGACTCTTTGACCTAACTTGGACATAATGAAAAGCTAACAGCACGTGGGCACAGAGCTAATGAGCATCTGAGTCGTCGAGGAGGAGAGAGATGCAAGGTTAGACTCTAAATATTTCCGGTGGGAGCTCTCTGATGTTCAGGAGGGTCTGAAGGTGATAAACTCATTATGCTCGTGAGGCTTCTGCCCAGCCAGGCACAGGAGATGCTCCGAGGGTCACTGCGCGTCTGCCTTCTCCAGTGTGTGTTCTGTGATGAAGGATAAGAGGAGCAGGGACCGAAGTGCCTCCACATTCATTATACCTAGAGGTTTTATTCTATGTAAAGTGTCTGAATTATCATAGAAACCTTTCCCATATGTATAATCGTAGCTGGGTCCTTTCTCCCGCAGGAGTTTATGATGTATAACAAGATGTGAGCTCAGACCTCAGGTGAACACTTCTCTCCACATTCGTTAGATTAGATTCAATTAAATTCACAGTCTCACTCTCAATTTTCTTCTGTGAAACTTCTGTGCTGGGAGAGGGAGTCTGCCTTTCGTATTTCATCTTACCTCTTAGATCTGCCCTCAAAAACTGCAGTTCCCTCCAAAAGTGGGGCTTGGGGGAGTCTTTTGATTATTTCCATGGGTGCCCACCATGTTTTCATCTCGGAGTGATGACCATAAAGGCGTCTGCTAATGTTAAGTATTTACCATGTGGCAGGCTCTGTGCTGATGGGCAGTTACTCAGTCCCGACTGACATCAACCCCAAGGAGGGTGCTCTTCTTATGCCTGTGTCATCACCCACACCTCCTTTCCTTCCCACACTGCACCCACAGCCCAGGGCACCCCGATCTCCCCTTAGCCTTGAGTCCTGGGGTCCACCATTGTGACCAGAGGATTCCACACCCCTCAGTGTGTTTTGGGGAACACAGTGCCACCCTGACTGCCCTTAAATCCTTGTGGTCACCAGGTGGGAATTTGGGATTGCAAAGAACTCTCCAGAAAACAGACTCACTGTGACTGTGGGGAGAGCCACCTCCAACATGTTGCTTGTGATTTCACTGAGGTGAAATTGCTTATCAAAATCAAAGCCAAACTTCTTTTATAAAAGCACATTTTAGCTATTTCAGTGATAGCAGAGTGGGGTATATCAGAAATACTGCATTGTTTTGAAGATGTTCTAAATGTAGTAACTCCATTTACACTTACTCTTAAGCACAACCATTCTTAGATTTACAGTTCTTGTTACTAGTTCTAATGCTTTCCATGAATGCTTGGATTAACATTTCCTGGGCTAGTGCTTCTCCAGTTTGCTCCCAACAGCAGAGGAGAGAGAGTGTGTCCCTCAAGAACATGGGCTAGCCTGGACTGGCCCCGTGGGGAGAGCAATGCTTCTTTGAGGTCTCAGATTTCATTTCACAAGTTGTGTGGATTTTGCTTTCCATTCCCTAATGCATATCAGTGTTTTTAATGTCAAAAATAGCATTATGTAAGGTGACCATGGCTGGGGAATGTGGCATGCTTAACTACCGGTCAGTTTGGGAGCCTGGCTGTGATTTCTGGGAGGGCAGGAAGGGACTGGATGTGCAGCTTCCTTCAGTGTGGAGAGCTTGTCAATCTGTTTCTCCTTCAGGATTTTTTTGTGCTTAGCTTCTCTGTGCGTGACCCCTATATGCTGCTTAGGTCGTCTTTCATTCTGCCTGTTGGCCCTTCCTATTTATTTTGGTTAATATTTTGGTTAGTTTTCCAACAAAAGTGGTCTGGCCGAAACAGGGCTCAGGTTTTCGCTTTCAGCAATGCTCTTTCCTCCATTCCTGGGGTCACCACTTACTCTTGCTCCCATGATCACTCCCAGACTCTTCCCTAAGTTCAACCCTTCTGATTAGATAACTTGGGTTTATCTTCTTTCTTTCACTCTCTCGTTTTAAGACTGTTCACAGTGACAGATTTTGTTCACTAGATATAATAGCCCCACATCTTTTTCAGGAACAGTTTAAAATGATTCCTATAAATACGGACAAGATCATCACAAATCAGTGAAGGAGAAAAGCATAACTCATAAAAATGATACTAGTCATGAAATTTATAATAATATTAACAATAATGATGATAATGAGTAAGAGTAGTAAATCTAAGAAGCAGGGGGAATGTTAGTTCATATGGTCTTACTTAAAGTCTCAGCCTTTATTTTCAGACATCCTTCCTGAATTTTTGCCAGACTCAGAGTGGAAACGCTGCTGGTGACTATAAACACGTTTGGGTGAATTTAGAAGTGCATTGCTATTTCACTGTTTTATTTAGAGCTCTCTTTGACTGCCCTCGTTCCCCACCTCCAGATCGTTTATTAAAGTTGAGATGGTCAAATTAGTAAATGACTGACTGCAGGAAAATGCTGCTGACTGTTTGGTCAATTTGATTGACACAGGAACTTACCTTCATGTGATTTCTGTATAGGATTAACTCAGGGAGGCTAAACGTTGATTAAAGATGTAGGATTCTGGACCCTCATGTTACCATTTCTGGAAGATGGTATCATGTCTTCAAAATACTGCCTGCCCCTCTTTAGTGAATTTATTCCTACAGAATCCCCTCCTGGGGAAGGAGTTGTATTTTCAGGCTTGGCCTCGTAACTTACCATAGCCAATGAGCTGTGAGCGAGAGTGACATGTGCCTCGTTCAAGAAGATGCTGTGAGAGCCACCCTGTGGTTTTTTTGTTCCTCTTTTCCTCTACCAGAGAACAGCATGCCCCAGTTTGGGGCATCTCCTTTAATCTGGATCCTAGAGACAGAAAGCATGTTGAGACAGAGCCACAGTGTACCAATATGAGAAACAGATCTTTTTGCTAGCCACTGAGATTCTGAGGTTGTTTATTACAGCAACATAACCTAGCAATGGCTGTGTGACATACCAGTGAAATCTTATCCGGCAATTTTAGCTACCCACAAACAATGACAGGTGGTCCTCGACATAGTGTATCTATTGTATCTTTAATATATTAGTCATACAAGAGCAAATGCAGCTGAGGACCATAGCCTTTGATTATTTTCAGCAAAATCCTTTCTTACATTTTATTTTTTAATAAATAAGGACATGGAGAGTCTAATTTTGTGGTACTCTTCCTCTTCCACTAAGAATTTTAGGGAAAACCCATAAATAAGCTCAGTGTCCAGACGTGTAGTATGTTGTCAAATCAACTGGTTTTCTAGGTACAATTATGAGGTTTCATACAGCAGTCAAGATTCCTTGGTTTCAAGGCGTGGTAGGTTGGGTCCCCCTGGAAGAAGAATCTGAGGTGGAGATTAGTGTGCAAGAAGTTTATTAAGGAGAGCCCTTGGGGTCGATACCTGAGGAAGGGAATTGAAAGGAAGGAGGCATGAATGGGCAGAGAGGAAAGTCAGGCTGTAATGCATTCTGAACAAAGGACTCAGCCAACCTCACAGGGAGCTCTGAAGCTGGGCTGGCCGCACTCCAGAGTCGCCCCAAGTTGGGATGGGGATAAGGGGCAGGCAAACCCATGCTACATTAACCAGTCATTGAATGTGGGCTTTCTCAGGGGCATGATCTTGGACAAGGCAACTCTTCTGTGCTGAGGCAGTTCCCACAGAGTGTTCCCTCTGCTGATTTCCCTCCCAGCTGCTGAGGGGACAGATCCTTTGGTCCCAAAGGGGACCTGGGTGGCACCTCACAGCTGCCACTAAAGTCCCTTTGTGCTGCTCATAGTCACTGCATCACAAAAGTTCTGGAAGCATGCCTTCCAGGACTTTGCTGGCTACGCTTCCCAGGGAAACTTACGAGAGAAAGATAGGTGGGATGTGAACAATGGCCCCTACTGTTGCCAGTGGTCTCACTCCCACATGGTCCAGTCTAGTTTGCCCTTTCTCGTGGCATCTCTGCTGGTCTCTGCGGCCTCCGTAGCATCATGCTTTTGCCCCTGGTAACCATGCCCTTCTCAGGCTGAGGCTCGTATATTTGTCCATTTACCATCAAAACTGAGAACAGAGTGTACCTAAATGAATCACCAAGTGTCAACACATTCTTCCTGGCGCCCATTGCGTAACAGTAGCTGTTTCCTCCTCCTGATAATGCGGGTCCGTTATCCCAGCTAGGCTGATGCTCCGTTCATGTCTGCTGGTCTAAAGGAGTCTGCAGTGCCCAGGTGACAGCTGTAGCTTATGGGGTTCTTGCTGTGTCCCCTGAGGAAACTGTTTCCCCTTTGTGAACCATGGTCTCTAAACCCACAGAACCCAGAGTTGACAGGACAGCAAGCACAAATTCTGGAGATCTTGTTAAGTATCTGTGGGGCAACCACTGCAGCCCCTGGTCCAATGCAGGAGTCTGTGCTGGCAGCACCACAACATTAAAAGTATAAAGAAGAATAAAAAAAAAAAAAATGGGGAGTCTCTTTGAATTGTATGATGTGGCAGTAGTGGGTGAGTCAAATTCTTACTGCATTTTGAGGTGGAGGCAAGCAGATTTGCTAATACAGAACGTGAGAGGAAGAGAGGTGGGAGGGACGCTCCAAGGATTTTGGCCTGAGCACCTGGGAAGTGGTGGTTGGAGACAGTGTTAGGAGCAGGCTGGGAGTGGGGGCAATAATGGGAACTCACCTGCGGACACACTAAGCTTGAGATGCCTGTTAGACAGGCGTGAGCCTGAGAACCATGGGAGGGTTCAGAGTTACGCATTTGGGAATCATTAACATATAGATGGCATTAGAAGCCATGAGGATAAATGAGATTGCTTAGTAAGTGTCGTGAGAAAGAGTGAGATGGCTTAGGAGCAAGTGTGGGGAGGGAAAAGAGACTGAACTGATGCATTCGGTTCCAAAGATGGAACCGATTGCACTCCACGGTCTGAGTGTTGGGACATGAGGAAGAGCCAGGGGAAGAGATGGTGGAGGAGCAGTCAGAGAGGTGGGAGAGATCCAGGCCAGAGAGCTATCCTGAAAGCCAAGTGGCAAAAGTGCGTCAAGAAGAGACACGGAAGGAATGAAGCAGCCTGGCAGACGATCTGAGGGATCTTCACCAGAGCTGGTTCCCTGAACTATTTGAATCAGATCCACGTTAATTAGTATCTAGGCTTATGCCAGTGGAGTCTCACAGAACATGCACTCTCACATCCCTTTGGAACACTGACAATAAGGTCCAGCTCGTCATTTTCAAAGCAAGCCTGGTGCCCTAGCCAAAGGACTCAAGGTTATAGAAGATATCTCAAAGCATCCAATCAGGACTATAGATCTTTCATTTCTATCTTTCTGAAAGCACCTATTTTAACAAGTTGTTTCTGGACTCTTGCCTGGAAAGCTAAAAAAAAAAAAAAAAAAAAAAGAGCCAGAAGCTGTCTTGTCTTAAGCCCACAGCCTAGCACAGAGCATGAGAAGAATGTGTGACTGGGCATTGCTGGGCTCACGTTGTGGCTCTGCTAAAGCCGTGCCCAGAAGCAGCAGCAGCAAATCAAAACAACCTGGAAATTCCATCTATTGCCAGTTGACTTTGAGAATGTGTTTGTTTTCTTAAATAAGACTTTTGAGGGGAGGGTAGCAGCAATAGGAATTTTAAGATATTTTCAGAAGACAAAAGGATTGACATATTTTGTTATTAGTAACGTCAAGCAGAAATGTGAAATCACTTTTTAAAAAATGTAGTGAAAACTACTCTTTTCTTGATAGGTATACAGTATTTGGGGACAATATGGGTCAGTCCTCTTTTCAAATGTTCCTCCTGAATTGCAGCATCATTACAAATTCTGCCTGATTTCACTCACTTCAAATATATTCTAAGGCAGGGAAATGGGGAGAAGGAGTTGAATAAATGAATAGCCAAAGCAATTGAAAGTAATTCACTCTTTCCCTTTTCATAGGAGATAATATTTTTTAAAGGTTTAATGCTATTTCATTTCAAATTTAAATGTCAGTCACAGGATAGCAATTGGAAAATTGGTACCTCTGAGCAAATTATTTTTAAAGTTAAAGGAGACAAAATTTTGAGGGTTTTTCTTTTTTTGCTTTTGATTAATTTCTTATGAATAAGCATCTTTGTGAAGCAACTATCATTTATTTCTAATATGTTTTGGTTAGATATTTATGAAAATTAAAGGTAATGAATTTCTTCTAACTCTGGGTTTAAACAATACCAGCAGTAACTCAGTGGGACTAGATTGTTGCCCCAGCCTGCACGTTATTGGCCCCGAGTCCCTTCCGGAGCTTACTCTATTGTCTCAGCGAGTCTCTGGATGGAGGTAACGGTTCTTCTTTTGCCCCGTGAGAAACCACTTGGGGGCGACATCTCACCGCACTCCCAGCTGCCTGTGTGTGCTGCCAAAGTGGTGGGTCTCTGAAGTACCAAACCTTGGTTTAGAAATTGGGAGAAGGCAGCTGCCTGCTGAACTGTTTCTTTTCTGCCGTCTCTGCCCTGAGGCAGCTCTGCCTCCCTGTGAAAACAGTCCCTTCACCTGCTGCTTGAGGCTTCTTTCTCTAGAGCAGGATTTTTCCAAACGTGAGCTGGTGGTTTATGAAACCAATTGAGTGAAGAGGGAGTTATTAATAATCACATGGGGATAACAGGCATAAACTGGGACTGTCCTGGACAAACTGAGACATGTGTTCACCGGCTGGTTCAAGATTGGCATTAAAGAAAACGAAATGGAATCACATACTAGCTACTACTAGCTACTGTATATGAAATAGATAAGCAACAAGGTCCTACTGCATAGCACAGGGAATTACATTCAATACCTTGTAATGGCCTATAATAAAAAATATGAAAAGGAATAGATATATATGTATAAATGAATCACTATGCTGTATGCCAGAAATTAACACAACATTGTAAATTGATTATACTTCAATCAAAAAAAAAAAAAAAAAAAAGAACAGAAAATACCAGCATGTCACATATAGAAAGTGTGAATGGAGTTATGAGACATTTGCTGGGAGCAGGTAAAGCACACTTTTTCTGGAGTCAAGGACAAAAACAGTTGAAAGTCATCACTCGGCAGAGCTGAGCCTAGACTGCAGAGGGGCCTGGGGAAGGCCATTGCGCTTTCCTTTCAGGTTGCCCTACCCCAGCCTCCTTTTGCCCTGAGGCTCTCAAACAGTGCAACTCTTACAGCTGAACTGCTCCCACCTGAACCCAGCACTGGGCCTAGATTAAGCTACGTTTCCAGGAACATCATGTCTTTGCTGATAGGATAACACTCTTCTTGTCTGGAATCATTGAGGAATATTAGTGGTTCATCTCTCATAAGGGTGTCTAAATGCGGACTTTCATGGAATAGAAGCTGATATAAATATATTTTTAACTCTGCAAGCTCCTTAAGGGCAAGAGCCTTCTGAGGAAGCACCATTAAACCAGAGTCGAAGCCCTCAGTAACTGCTTACTGACCTCTGCTGCTCTGAGGACTGGGGTTTCCAGTGAAAACTGACAGGCGTTGCAACAGCCTTCTCTGTGGAGTGGCCTTGGTATTTTCTCTCATCACAAGGGTAAGTCTCCAGCAGGAGAAAATGTACACTCTGAAAACAATGCTGCACTGGGGGAGGGTTTAGTTATAGGGGTCACACAGAGCGGTTGGCGCAGTGCTGGGTACTTAACCGGGTAAGCGCTCAGTCACATCGACTGTTGCTGTTATTAAGTAAACAGAGTAAAGGCAGAACAACACAGAGCAAAAAATTGTTGGCTCTTGTGTCACTTCCCAGGAGGAGGCAGGGCCTTTAACTGGTAGCCTGGCGGTTCTGTTTATGAGGGACTCCATTAGTGCGGTGACGTTTAAGTAATGCCATCAGCCCTCAGGACCTCTGACCCGCCCGCTGTTGTGCGGCCGTCTTCTCTGCGCTCTCTCTGTACCCAGGTAACGCAGAGCAGGCTTTCTGCCAGGCTGTGGAGCAGGCAGGGACTCAGGAGTTCCGGCGCTGATTCCTCTGAGATGGAAATGTCTGTGGTTTGGTTCAGGGGGCTCTTGCCCTGGAATTTGCTGGCAGTCTGGGAGAGAATTGTGGTTTCCCAAGCAGATAAGCAGGGGTTCTCAACCTGGGCACCACTGACGTTTGGAGCAGGATGCTTCTCTGTTGTGGGGTTGGCCTGTGCACTGGAGGACGGCTGGCTGCATCTTTGGCCTCTGTTCACTAGATTCTGGTAGCATCCCTGCCATCCTGACCCCCAAGCTGTAACAAACAAAAATGTTTTCAGATATTACCTAATGTCCCCTGGGTTCAAAATAGCCCCAGGCGTGAACCACTGAGATAGATTAAGGACAAAGGGCAAGGTAATAGTCCTAAATACACCAGAATTAAGTGACTTTTCATTCATTTATTTATACACACACACACACACACACACACACAAACAAGTAGACTTACAGAGTAGACATGTTTAAAGGATAATTTGCAAGTTTTATTAGTATTGTGTCATGAATAATTTAAATGTCTCGCCTTTTCAAATGTGGCATCAATCAAGACCTCCTTCCTCCACATTTTGCATATGACTGGCCTTCTGCTCTCCGTGCAGTTCTGGTTCTGGGCAAACTCCTACTCACCCTCCAACACCCAGCTCAACTGTCACATCCTTTTGAAGAGTTCCACGTGTCCCAGTGGTATTTTATGTGAATCTTCTACAGCACTTTTACATTTTAATTATTCACAGGCCTGTCTCCCCAACAAAGGCTGGAACTGTCTTCTTCACTTTTCCGCTTCCAGCCCTTAGCTCAGTGCCTGTCACAAAGATTTCCACAGTAAATGGCTAAGAGCTAGTGTCAGGCAGTGTGGAAGATTAAAGTCTGAGTTATAGTCCTGCTCTGCTCCTGATTAAACACAGGACTTTAGACAAGGCATGTGGCTCTCAAAAATACAGCTTCTTCACCCATACAATGGAGATAATAGTATTTACAACTAGATGGTTATAGTGATCAAAAAACAGTGCTGTGATTTAACAACACCCAGTAGCATTAGTGGCTCTTTGGGAACGCACCGTGGCAGATAATGGGCTAGAATATATGAAGTCCAGACCTTTCAGCACGTTGCTGTGATTCATCTGCTCTCTGCATCTTCCACTGGGAGGGAACCAGGAACAGAAAGATCCTGGACCCCGGGGCCAGATGATCCACTTGTGAAGGTATCATCTTTAGTAAGTTGTTAAACCTCTCCAAGCCTCGTTTTTCTCACCTTTTAAAAATGTAGATAATAATAACAATACCTCATAATTGTTTTGAAAGTGGAAAGAGGTCACATGCAATGGATTTTTAGGACAGTGACACTACCATGGGTGATACTATAATGATGGATACATGTCATTATACATTTGTCCAAACCCACAGAATGTACAACACCCACAGGGAACTCAGATGTAAACTATGGGCTTTGGGTGTTGTGACGTGCTGGTGTAGGTTCATCATCTGTAACAAATGTACCACTCTGGTGGGCAATGTTGATAAAGAGGGAAGCTGCGCATGTGTGGGGGCAGGGGGTATATGAGATATCTCTCTAACTTCCCCTCAATTATGTTGTGAAGCTAAAACTGTTGCAGAAAATAAACTCTACTAAAAAAAAAAAAGAGGTCACAAATATAAAACGTAATACACGCCTGGCTCATAGGAGGTACTTGCCCAATATTAGCTGTGTTTTGTTCACAGGTGACAGCACACTTCAAACGTCACTCAGCTGTCTGTCCACCATGTGGGATATATCTGATTTGCTGCCTTACTATTGAAGGCTCCGTGAACCCATGTCAGAAATTCTTCCAGTATTAATAGGGGTGTCATTATTGTCTAGTAATAATAGTCGTGTTAACAACAACATCAACCACAGGTACTAAACCTTAGTGTGCCTGCATTTTCTACATCCTTCCTGTGCACTAACACAACAGCCCTAGGAAGGAAGTTCTATTATTAACCCCACTTAACAGATTAACTGAGGCACAGATGAGTTAATTGTGCCATGTCACACAGGTGAAAAGTGGGGGAACCAGCACTGAAAGCCACAGACATCTGCCACTGGGGCACATCTTTTTAACCACTGGGCTTCCCTGATGGCCGTTCAATGTTTTGTTCACTCGCTTAACAAACACACATTGTACAGTTACTTTGCTCTGGGCACTGAAACTCTGAAGATAAGTAAGACCAAACTTCCAGTCCTCAAAGAGTTCACAGTCTCGGATGCAGGACAGATGTGTAAACAAATGATTTCCATGGACCGTGATAGGAACAGCAGAGGCCAATGTTATGTGCAGGGACATGTCCTCCTGAGAAAGGGGCCCCTTGAGCGCATGAGACAGATGAACAGCCCGCCACAGCAGTGACTATCTGGCAGCTGACGGGGCTGATCAGATGCAGGTAACCCCTGATAAACTTAGTCTGAAACCTACTTAGAGATAATGGAGCATGTCATTTAGTCAGTGAATCCATTGTTTTACTACCTGGGTTATCGTCTTTGGGGAAAAGAACAGTAATAAAGTATCATGTGACTTACAAGTTAGACAGTTGCTTCTAGGTGTTCTCATTATCAATAAAACTGATAAAATGTGAAGCAGACACACAACTGGTTCTATGAAAATGGAAAAGTGCTGTGCTTTGATGTTTATGCTCTGTTTATGTTCTATGATTGTGTTTTCCTTATGAGGCTGCAAGATGGTGGTCTCAAGCTTTGTTCTGAGCAGGAGGAAAATGGAAACATTTCAGATCACGTCTTTCCTCTGAGTGCTAGTTTTCTGTGTTGTCAGGGAAAAGGAGCGATGGCAGGACTCCTCAGGAAGGCTGAGCGCGTGTTGTGCTCTTCTTATTTTCACTGCTGGCCTGGAAAAGAACTGTGGTCTTGGAGAAAAAGCTGTCATTCCAGGAACCCCCGTCTATAGTGCATTGTGGCTTTCAGCAATACGTCACTTAAGGGATGGACAACCCGCACGCACACTCAGGGCCTGTGGGTTCCCAAAGTGAGCGGAGACAGGAGCTCCCCTAGACTGCAGTGTTGCAGTTTGGCCAAAGACGCCTTTTCCCGCCAAAAAAGGTTGTGAATTTAAGGGAGACTTCTTACTTCGATCTTCTACGGAGTTGGGCTAAAATGGAAGGAGATGCGAGCATTTAAAAAAGCCAATATGAGCTAATTCCAAGCATAAATAAATGGCCTGCATTATGAAACAATGTCCTGTGTTGTGAAAGGAGCTATTATACACGGATGTGATGCCGAGACTGGAAAGAGGAGGGGCTGTTCCGGGGGACAAGAGGACTGCTGAGGGGGGACAATATGCGGAGCTGATGCTTTTTCTTGTAGTCATAGACTCTTAGCCTTGCAGAGGGCTTTAAATAATCTGGTTCAGTGCCTCACAGCCTTTTCTTTTTGATCTGCCCCAAATACTTGACAGACACAAAATATTTGTAGTAGAAACCGTTGCCGGGCTGGGTATCAGAAACTGGGTGGGGGTGGGGTTGTTGGCAGGAAAGGATGAGGTGACAAGGGAGGCAAGGCAGATTTAGAAACAAACCAACCAGGCGAGTGGGAACGTGCCTCCTCAGCCTCCCGGGAGCCCCCACCGCTCCCGGGAGCCCCTCTCCTTTGGGACGTCTGTGACTGTTGCTACCCCCCGCCCCCCACCAAAGGTTACACTGGTTCATATGTAGTCCACTCCTACGTATCTTTTGACCCAGGGTGCTCTGAAATTTCCCGTGCTGTCAACATGACTTACAGCTGTTGATGTTAATCTTGCTCACTTAAGTGAGGTGGTATTTGTCAAGTTTCTTCACCATAAGGTTATTCTTTTTGCCCCCTTTCTGTGCTGTACTCTTTGGAAAGAAGTCGCTACTTGTAGCCCACACTTAAGGGATAAGCGTTTATGCTCCACCTCCTATGATCCATTTGGAGTTAATTTTTGTGAAATCTATAATGTGTCTAGTTTTATTTAATTGTTTGCCTGTGGATGTTCAATTTTTGCAGCACTGTTTAAACAATCCTTTGAGTTGCCTTTGTGCCTTTGTAAAAATCAGTTGACTTTATTTGTGTGGGCAATTCATGTGACATTGAAGGTACACTTGAGAGTGATTCTTGAGGAAATTAGTTGACTTTAATTTTATTTCCACTAGTCTGTGTAATTTAATTTTATTAAAGTCTTTTATCTCCATATAAGTAGCTATTATCTTAGCCTTTGAAAGTGGCATCTCTTTTTAAAATTAAATTAAATTAAATTAAATTAAATTAAATTAAATTAAATTAAATTAAATTTATTTTCAGTATTTACACTTTATTCATATTTTAACACCTTTCTTGTGGTATGATTCCTGTACAGTAAACTACACATATTTCAGGTGTACAATTTGATGAATTTTAGTAGATATGTCTACCAATGAAACCAATCAAGACAGCTAACATTTCCATCACCCCCCAAGAGGTGCAAATTTCTCATTCCTGATTTATCCCTTACCTCCCCCTTCTCGCTTCTCCCCCCAACTTCATAACCATAAGTTTGTTCTCTATGTCTGAGTCAGTTTCTGTTTTGTAGATAAATTCATTTATGTCCTTTTTTTTAGATTCCACATATAAGCGATATCACATGGTATTTTTCTCTCTGAAAATGGCGTCTCTAAATAAGGAACAAAAAACTTCCATTTCAATTTCCTTTTCTTACCTTAACAGGTAAGATTAATAGAAAGGGAATTTAGAAACCCGCCACTCTAACAATATTGTTTCTCCTGTGAGAAAAGGCAAGATGCCTGTGAATGACTCACTCAATGTCAAACAGCTGGTAAGTGGTAAGGCCACAAGCCAATGATCAATGATTCATCAAGGACTCCAGTCCGACCTGGCACCCTACGTGATCTCCTCGTTTAAAGACGCTTCTGCCTTTTCAGATCTTTCTCTCCAGTCACACTCATTCATAAACATACATACTTCTCAGGTGACTGAGTAAACACATCATCCACAAGTCTGGCCAGAAAGCTAGCCCGGGGGAAATCCTTCTGAGAAGATAACTTACAGCAAAGCACTAATGAGGCAAACTCATTAGTTTTTGCATCCAGGAGACAACTGGCTTATTTTTGATTTGTAGACAAATGGTACCTGTGAAACCTCTTAACAAGCTTGGAGAGGTTTGCTTCTGGTTACAGAAAGAACTCAGTGAGAAGATGCTGGAGTTTATATGTACAATGCACTACTGCTATGGAAAAATATAGCTCAGTGGGCATGCCCTATTAATACTGAGTTATGAAGAAAATTTTCATATGAGAAAAACAATAGTGCACCTAACTTTGTGGGTGGGCATTATGTTAGGTGATTGCTTTGTTCACAAGTAGACATATGAAGAGATGATGAACCTCAATAAATGGGGAGAGAAGATTTTAACTATAAACTTGCACAGAATTTCTTAAATATATTAAATAGGTTTGTAAATCTATGAATATTTAGGTTTGTATGCTAAACAATTAGATCACAAGGCGTTTGCAAGTCTTTCATGCATCATCCAAAGCAGCAAAAATGATCTTGGACAGTGAGTTGAGGGGTTAATTTTATTCTTTTCTTAGACTTTATTCAGATCCACTGCCATAACCATCTTGCCAATTCTTTAAAAATACATTTGATTTAAAAATTTTCTCCATTATTGCAAAGTCAAATAATTGTATTAATTATAAAAGTCATCATTTGTTAAGCACCTACTGTGTGCCTGATACTATCGTAAACAAATTTATGCTTATTACTCTCATGCAGTCTTCACCTCAGTTCTATGGGGTGGGTTACAGTATTATTTTCATTTTGTGTGATCAAGAAAATGACAACCCTGTAGTTAAAGTTCAAAAATTGTCATGACTTGTGCTTACTTTGTCCCAGTCAAAACTCCAGCTTCCTTATGCCCCGATCACAGCTAGCTGCCCATGAGACTGAGTTGTTTCATTAATTCATACTAACATGAAAATGATGACAAATGTTTGATTTACCTGTACAGAAGAGATATGGAGAGATCAAGTCTAACAGTAGAGTTTTCTGGCAGTGAAAAGGCGTTGTTGGGAAGGGGAGTGTGGGAGACGGGGAGGGATTTCCTGCTGTGCAGTCCACTGTCCTTTCAAACACATTTCTTAAGTAAGAAACATAGTAAGGTGGCCATCCAGGTATGTGTGTCTGTCAACAAGAACTGTGGGTATGAAAGAATGAAGGCTTGGTTTCCAGGGAGTACTGCTGGAAGAGGCCTATGTATGTGGAATTTTCTGCCAAGGTTATCTACCCACAGGTAGGATGAGTGAATTAACTGTAGTTCTGCAGCTAAGGATTCACAGGTGGCAATTATAATAATTCGAGGATGTCTAGGCGAAAGTTGACAAAAATAACTTAAATGGTGGTAAACATTGAGCACTGTTTTTGGTCAAATTTTACATACTTGTTTTTATTTTCTATTTTTCATCTACTTAAAATTAGACACATTTCTTCTTGGTCTTTTGTACTTCCAGACAGACATTATTGGGCAGCTTGGATTCAAGAATACATATCTATGCAATTTAGGCTAAGTTCGAACTCTCACATTCTTATGGTTTGGGGCCATGAGAAAACAGAAAAACATTTTAGTGCCCTGGATAATTTGAACTGTCAGGATTCTACATCGCTTTATCCATAGCATAGTCTATCTATGGCTATTGTAATTGTACAAGATGCATACTCTATATAGAGTTGTGACTAAATGCTGTATGTGTTTATATAGGGCTTTGTGGTTGGACTACCTGAGTTCAAATTCTTGTTCTGCCATTAATAGTCATGTGACCATAATCATTTATTTAATCATTTTCTACCTCAGTTTCCTCATTTGTAAACTGGGGGCAATAATAGTACTTATTTCACAGAATTGTGAGAAATCAAAGAATCACTTAAAACAATACCTGGTATGCATTTGTAGTATTATTGTCACTTTTTGGATATATGTTGCCCTCCACAGCTCATACTTATGATTTTAACTAATAACATACATTCTTTTCATCTATTTTTTCCTGAGCAGATTAATCACACTTATTTTAAATGTCTTTTGAGAACTAAAATATCTGGATTAATGTGTTTATTTCTATTTTTTATTTACAGTTTTAAATAATTATTTTTGTGTCCTGGAATGCCTGGTAAATTTTAATCCAATCTGATCCAGACATTATATTTTAAAAATTAGAGACTGAGGTAAAAATCTGCTAGAGAGGCTTAACCTCTTCTACTAGAGAGCTGATCACTTTAATCCAATCAGAGGTAAAACCAACTGCAGTCTGCTTTACAGGTATTTTTTTTGACTTTAGTTTTTAGAGCAGTTTTACATTCCCAGAAAAACTGAGCAGAAAGAAGAGTTCCTATATGCCCCCTACCCCAACGCTTGTAATAGCCTCCTTTATTATCAACGTCCCTCACCAGAATGGTACACTTTTTTTTTCAAAGGATGACTCTACGTTGACACATCATTATCACCCAAAGTCCATAGTTTGCAATAGGGTTCAATGTTGGTGACAAATGTATAACAACGTGTATCCACCATCACAGTACAGTGCAGAGTAGTTTCACTGTAGTAAAAATCCCCTGTGTTCCCTCTAGTCATCCCTCCCTTACCCCAGCCCAGGCTGCTACTGATCTTTTTATTGTCTTTGTAGCTTTCCCTTTTCCAGAATGACGTAAGTGTATTACAGTTTTTGTGAGGCTCTTTTCCATCTCCTATCCATCCCTGCTCCTAGAGAGTAACCTTCTGCTCTAGACTGAATGTTTATGTCTCCCCCAAATTCGTATGTTGAAACCCTAACCCCCTAATGTGATGGTATTAGGAGGCGGAGCCCTGAGAGGTGGTTAGGTCATGACGACAGAGTCCCCAGGAATGCGATTAGTACCCTCATAAAAGAGACCGTGCCGGGCTCCTCATCTCTTCTGATAAGTGAGGACACAGCAAGAAGATGGTCTATAAACCAGGAAGTTGGCTCTTGCCAGAAAATGATTCCTCCGGAGCCTTGATCCTGGACTTTCCAGCCTCCAGAACTGTGAGCAATAATGTTTGTTGTTTAAGTCACACAGCATATGGTGTTTTTGATATAGCAACCGGACCCAACTGAACACCCTCCTGGGGTTCTACCTGAGGACCTGGGGTGCTCACAGTGACCCTGTCCTCCTGGTGAGGCTTTTAAGTTTGCAAAATCTCTGCTCTATTTTATAGAGACTTTCTGCCAACTTTCTTAGTATCTCACTCCATGTAGCATCAGAATTTGGGAAAAAGGTCAAGTGTGAGATTCGTGTTTCCACCCACCCTTCTCACTGGCATCCCAGTCTCACAAGATTCCAATTTTTCTCTCCAGCTCCTCAGACTGCCAAGAATTCTGCTGCCTTCTCCACCCTTTGGTGACCTCCTGCCCAAATCTCTGGCCTAGATTCTTGACCTCTTGCCAGGTAGTCAGAACTGGCAAGTGCCCCAAGAGAAAAATCAGTTGCAGAGTGCCAACGCTCCTCTCCAAGTTTCTTCCTTCTCCAAAGTCTTATTGCTCAAGTCCGAATTTCCCCAGCAGATCTTTAATGCCTTCAAACAGATACCGTTTTGTGTATTTTGTCCAGCTTTTCTAGTCATTCTCAGTGAGGGCACTGGCCTTCATCTCAGCTAAAAGCAAAGGTCTTGACATACATCCCTGACAGGTGTTTCTATATTTTCTTATTTATTCTGTTAAGATTAACTAATTATATAATAAAAATAATGCCATTTGCAGCAACATGGATGGCCCCGGAGAATGTCATTCTAAGTGAAGTAAGCCAGAAACAGAAAGAAAAATACCGTATGATATTACTCATATGTGGAATCTGAAAAAAAAAAAAAGACAAATGAACTTGTTTATAAAACAGAAACAGACTCACAGACATAGAAAACAAACTTATGGTTATCAGGGGTGAAGGGATAAATCAGGAGTTCGAGATTCACAGATACTGACTGGTATATATAAAACAGATAAACAAGTTCATACTGTATAGCACAGGGAACTATATTCAATGTCTTGTAGTAGCTTATGGAAAAAGAGTATGAAAACAAATATATGTTATTCATGTATGACTGAAGCATTGTGCTGTACACCAGAAACTGACACAACACTGTAAACTGACTATACTTCAATAAAAAAAAGTAAAAATAAAAAGATTAACAAATTATATAAACAGTTTGACCAAGCAATCTACCTACATGTTTGATTTTATGGATGATTTGTCACTAAATATAAATCTGTGCTTTAATTTAGCATGTTGCTGTATTAACATATTTGATCATCTGTTGTGTAAATATTTGTCATGAATTTTTTAATGAATTTAGAAATGAATATCTGGTGGTCATTATCACTATATTTGTATACTTATTTTTGCCTTTATAGGTTTTATGTATATGAATTGCAACTAACCAATAGGAATATTGTGGAAAAACAATTTTATTTTTTTATAACTCATCTTAATTTCAATCTTGAGCTTCCATTTTACTTGGGAAAGTAAATGTTTGGTTGACAATATTTTACCTCAGTATTTTGTTTATGCCATGAGCCTTTTGAATTTTCCTAAAGACCCTGAACTTTTGAAACTCAAAATCCAGGCAGAGTTTGCTTTCTGTTGTCCGATGCATTCCCTGAAGCAATGATAACAGAGTCTTAGTCAATTTGGGGATTTCTCTAGGATTGTGTTTAAGTAACGAGAGACTTACATAGTACCACAGCATCAGGATAGGAGGGATCGCAGTGTCATCTGTCCACGATGTATCTACCCATATGGGCACCACCTGTCTCCTCATTCACTAGTCCAGTCTGGCATATCTTGACCTTCATTCTTATTTACAAGGCCCCTTTAGATCCACTGATTTTCTCTGTTTACCTTGTTTTCATCCTTGAATGCAAAGGAAACTTTCCAGTGCTCTGGAGCTATTCCAGTGGGATGAGCTGATCCCACCTGCCCAGACACACTATTTTTTCTACACAGCTTTGCTGCCTCCTTAGAGAAGGGCTCTGATTCTCTTTTGGATCAATCCTCCAGTTTTAGGGGAGAGGTAGAGGTATGTTTCACAATGCTTTGCCCCAGTATTTTGTTTATGCCATGAGCCCTTTGAATTTTCCTAAAGGTATAAACTTTTGAAACTCAAAATCTAGACAGAGTTTGCTTTCTGTTGTCCCATGCATTCACTGAAGCAGCAATAACAGACTAGCCTAGCTGAAAAGAGGAAAATGAAATACCGGAGAGAAAAACAAAGCAAAACCTTGGTTACTATTTCAAAAAAAATTACTGTGCTACATGTGTATCCATTCAACAAACCCTTACTTTCTTATTGAGCTCCTAATGTATGCCAGGCAATACACCAGGCTGTCATGATGAATGAGATGCAGTCTTTGCCTCAGCCACCTCCCAACTGAACAGGGAACACACACAGACAAGAGAGAGGCAGTTTCAAGCCTTCTGGTTAAAATAGGGCACAGTAAATATGAGTGTTTACTCACTCTCCCTCCCAAAATTACATAAAAGTGACAGTAAATGGTTTTTTTAAGCCAGAAACTTATAAAGGCAGAAAATGAGATATTTATAAGTAGAGGACATGGAAGCAACAGAACATTGGAAACTGGAAAGCATATGGACTGGTGGCAAAACTGAATTAACACCTGAAACCAAAGCTGGCAGTAAGGAAAGCTGAGAAAAGGGCTGATCGGACCTACAGGATCTCAGAAATATTTAGAAATATTAGAATAGGGGTGCAGGTGTGCTGACAATGGGAGGATTAATTGCAAGTCTGTCAAAGAAATGAATTGGCAGCCAAAGTTTTACTTTCCTGGTGAGACTGTGGTTGAATTCTCTGTGGGAAGCTCGCTGAAATCAAAAACAAAGGAACAAACAAGAAACAACGAAAGAGCCCAGTCAGCTCACCCTACGGGGATGTGTACCAGTCTGTTCCAGTCAGTTCTTTTTTCCTGCTTAATTTTAAATATGAGCAGACAACTGGGAATTACCAGTTGTTTAAGAAAAGCCTCTGCCATGACAGAATCAAATCAAACAACCACTTGAGGAAAATAGAAACTACATATGAAATGCAAGAAAACTTAAAACCAAGCAAGCAAGCAAGCAAGCAAGCAAACTCTGTAGTTAATATCCTCATGGGGAAAGAAGAGATACAGCATTTGGGAAGCAATGGGAGAAGGCTATAGAATGAAACTATTCAGAGAGCAAAAGATTGTTCTTTGAAGTTAAAAATAATAGAAAATTTCAGAAGAGAGTTTGGAAGTTAAATTTGAGGAATCTTTCAGAATGGCAATCAAAAATAAGGTAATGGAAAATGGAAAAGAAATGGAAAATATTAGATTTCAGGAGGCGCAAAACTCTAATAAGCCAGGAGTTCCAGAAAGAGAGAATACAAAAACACAGGGTAGGATTTTTGAAGAAATAATGAGAGTTTCCTGAACAGAGGGACGTGAGTTTGTGGATTAAGAGGCCTCACTTAGCACCCTACACAATGCACACAAAGACAAAAACCTACACTAAGGCAAGCTGTTGTGAAATTTCAGAACCTCGGAGATAAGAAAAGGTCCTACAAACTCCCAAAGTTAAAAACATACAGAAGATCCAGAATCTGAAAGGTATCAGACTCCTTCCTTGCCTCATGGAAGACAATCAATGGAGCGATCCCTTCAAAACACAGATGGACGGTTATTTCAAATCTTGATTTCTGTTCTCTGTCAAATTTTCTAACAAGTGTGAAGGCAGATTAAAGACATTTTAGACATACAAGGTTTAAAATTTTACCTCCTTTTCAGGAAAATACTAGAGAGTGGGTTCTACTGAGGCGGGAAGCCCCGTAAAAAGACCAGCAGTACCCCTGGGCAGGGCCACTGCTCTCCTCCTGGCACCGCCTGGTTCCCTGGCCCAGAAGCTCTATCTCACTTTTTGCCTCTAAAGCGGCTAACTTACATCTAGAATTCTATTGGTTCCCTGAGCTCACTTCTGATTGGTTATTTCCTTCACTCCTGATTGGTTATTACTCTCACTTCTTATTGGTCCACTTCCCTAACTTCTGATTGGTCCATTTGTAGTAACTTCATTTGCATGGAGCTCACTCCTGATTGGTCTATTTCTACAAAGCTTGTTCCTGGTTGGTCAACTTCTGTTGTACTTTATTTGCATATGATGTTGCAAAGTGTAAAACTGGCAGCCTATAAAAGGCCTGTGTAACCCTACAGACAGGGTCCAGAGCTTGAAGTGTTGACTCCTCTGTGCCTGCAGGTGTAATAAACCTGAGTTCTCCCATTCTCAGAGTGCTACTTGGTCTCTCGCCTGGGTCCAAGTTGCTGTCACAACTGAGCTGTAACACATATTTCCACAACATTTCTGGAGGCCCCAGTGAGATTCCATCCACGCCAGCCCCTTGAGCTATCAGGACGGTGGAGCAACCACCTGGAGGTCAGGAGCTCTGAAAGTGAACGAGAAGGTGCGCCACCTGACAATATTCCGGGTCTTTCTTCGCGGAGGTGATTCAGTCCTCCAGGCAGCTGTGCTCCAACCGGACTCAGTGGAGGGATGGACCAACTCACCAAGCAATACGGCTGAATAAGGTAGGAGTCCTGAGAAGCGTCCATAGTTAGGTTAGGGTAATCAGGTTCTGCCCAAGTGGACAGAAGAGAAGACTGATCACCTTCTTCAGGCTCTCTGCCTGACAGTAATCCGGATGGGGAGATCAGGTTATGCTCCCCGCCAGACAGTAGTCCGACGGGGAGATCTGGTTAGATTAGGTTAGATAAGGGGTGCCCCAGTGATAGGGAGGGAATGTGCAAATTATCTCTGTGTGTTTGTGTGTGTGTCCTGAAAAGCGTGCGATCAGGTTTGAGTTTGTAGCTCCACGGCATTCTGCTACGGAGTTTGAGTGAGTCCCAACCTGCAGTTCTGTGGTGACCTCATATGGCTCATGGCGGTATCGGCCCCTCGGGGTACCAATCGGAGTCAGCGGTTTATGCTGACCCACCAAAGCTAAGAGGCACCTTCGTCCCCGCGAGGGGAGCGGCCAGGTGGATGCAGCAAAAACCCTCCCTTTGTCTTGTTTGCGACACTGGCACAGGGTGGCTACACGGGGAGGGAAAGGGACATAGAACAGCCTATAAGTAAATGACCCCTGTGCCCTTAGGGACTAAGATGAGACTACATTAAAGAGTTTCAGACACGACCTTGTCACTAGTACCCCGGAATATCCTGGCACAATTAATAAACTAGCCTCAATACTACTTTTCTGTCTATAATTACAACCACAAGACCTAAGCCAGTGGGAACCACCCCAGGACTGTCCGGGATCCTCTTTTAAGGTCCCCTTGTGGTCCATTTATCCTACCACTGGCCGGCCATCCCAACCTCACATTTTGTTGAATCAGACTATAAAAAGACTACACAGGGACCCCCTGAAGCTTGTCCAGGCCCGGAAGAGCATCAGGGACAGCTCCCTAACGTGAAACCCTAACTCATTGGCAGGACTTGCAGCCAAACGGGAAAATATTAGGCTCAGTGAGGCAGCAGGCTTTTTGAGAACTCCACTGTTTTTGAGGAGTGAAAAACAGGTACTGGGGTCACAGCCTACAGTGCCAGAAGCAGACCCATGCCTATTGGCCACAAAATCTGTCAATCAATAATGGGAGCCTCAAAATCAAAGCCGACAGTTCTGGACTGCATGATTAAAAATTTCAAAAAGGGTTCCTCAGGAGACCATGGGATTAAATTGTCACCAGGAAAATTGTGCACATTGTGTGAGTTAGAATGGCCTACCTTTGGAGTGGGATGGCCCTCAGAAGGCACACTTGACTTGCCAACTATCCGGGCCAGGTACAGAATGATTACTGGGACCCCAGGGCGCCCCAACCAATTCCCATATATTGACTCCTGGCTAACAATTGCCCAAACCTTGCCCTCATGTATCCGGTTCTGCACAAATGGTAAGAGGCAATGTAAGATCCTCGCGGCCCAGACAGTGAAAATAAAAAAAGAAGGTGCAACAAAGCCAATTCTTTTTTCCTGAAAAAGAACCAATAATGCCCCCGCCATATATTCTTTCTTCTACGGTGCCACCACAACCGTCTCTATCTGATAGCCCACCTCCACCTGTGTCCCCACCGCCACAACCCCAGACTCCAAGCCAGGAACCCATAGGGAGGAGACTCCATTCAGCCCAAAAAACCAGCCAGCCAGCGACTGCCCTCCAGATGCCTCTCTGGGAAACCCAAGGGCCCCAACTCATTAACGATGATGGCTCCAGACACTCCATCCTGTACTACCAGCCTTTCAGTACAACAGACCTGAACTGGTGATACCACACTCCTCCGTATTCAGAAAAACCCCAGGCCATGATTGACCTCGTAGAGTCTATCTTCCAGACCCACCAGCCAACTTGGGACGACATCCGTCAGCTGCTCTTCAATACTGAAGAAAGAAAGCGTAACCTGACAGAAACAAAAAAATGGCTACAAGAGCAAGCTCCAGAGAGAACCATGGGTGCAGAAGGGTGGGCCCAAAATGCAGCCCCAGAAAAAAGGCCAAACTGGGATTTTAACACCCAAGATGGACAAGAGACTCTGCAGACATATTGGAGAGCTCTCCTGCATGGGTTGCGAGCTGGGGCAAAGAAACCAACCAACGTGTTTAAGACCACCACAGTGATCCAAAAGCCAGACGAGTCCCCCATGGACTTCTATGAGAGGCTATGCGAAGCTTTTCGGATCTATACCCAATTTGACCCCAAAGCCCCTGAAAACCAGCAGATGGTCAATGCTGCTTTTGTGGCCCAATCCTACGCCGACATCCACCGAAAACTTCAAAAACTGGAAGGTTTTGCTCGAATGAATTCCACTCAACTGCTGGAGGTGGCCAACAAAGTCTTCATAAACCAAGACCACGAAGCCTGACAAGAAGCAGACAGATGAACAAAACAGAAAGCATCCCTGCTGGCAGCAGCACTAGGGAACTCTTACCCAAACCAGCATCCCACCTCAACGCGGAAAGGGGGGACCCGTGCGGGGCCCTCCCTGAGGCAAGACCAATATGCATACTGTAAGAAGGTTGGTTACTGGAAAAATGAAAGTCCTAATCGTGGAGAAACAAAAAACCTACCAAAGAGAAAACCTCCAGCCAGCAAAGAAAAGTACCAACCCGAGTCTCCTCCGAGGAGTCTCATCGGATTGGCAGGGCTGGACTCAGACTAGGGAAGACCGGGCTCCCTGCACCTGGGCCCCCGGGAGCCCATGGTCAAGATGTTGGTAGGGGGTCAACCGATGACATTTATGGTGGACACAGGTGCAAAACATTTGGTGGTAACCAAACCTGTGGCCCCTTGACTGAGAAAAAGGCGATTATCATAGGAACCAGCAGGGACAAAGCTGCTCGCCCATTTTGCCATCCATGATCATGCCAGCTGGGAGGATGTTTAGTGACTCATGAGTTTCTCAACCTACTAGAATGCCCCATCCCCCTCTTGGGAAGAGACTTAATTCGTAAACTGGGGGCCCAGATAACATTATCTCCTGGAAAGCAAACACGTCTAACTCTGAGGGGAAAGGAAGCCTTGCTCATGATGGTGACCGTGCCCTGAGAAGAAGAATGGCGCCTATACCAAACAGAAAGCGCCCAGACAAACCCTGACTCTCTGTGAGAATTCCCCTCCGTCTGGGCAGAAGGGGGACCCCCCTGGACTGGCCCAAAACCATGCACCATTGGTAATAGAACTACAACCAGGTGCAACTCCATCCAGGCTGCGACAGTACCCTATACCCAGAGAAGCCCGCCTGGGAATTCAGAAGCACATCCAGCGTTTGCGTGATGAGGGAATTCTCATAGAGTGCCAGTCTCCATGGAGCAACTCCCTCCTGCCTGTCAAAAAGGCGGAAGGAAAAGACTATAGGCCAGTGCAGGATCTGCGAGTAGTTAACAATGCTATAATCACAACACATCTGGCGGTCCCAAATCCATACACTCTTTTAAGCCTCCTACTGGCCCAAGCCAAATGGTTCACCTGCCTAGACCTCAAAGATGCTTTCTTCTGCCTCAGGCTGGCACCAAATATTTGCCTTCGACTTGGAGGACCCCCATATGGGCAGGAAAACTCAGTTAACCTGGACTCGCTAACCTCAGGGTTTTAAAAACTCACCCACCCTGTTTGGAGAAGCACTGGCCACAGACTTAACTGCCTTCCCAGGAGAAGCTCTAAACTGCACCCTGCTACAGTATGTAGACAACCTGTTATTAGGCAGCCCCAATCAAAAGGACTGTTGGAAGGGAACCCAGGCCCTGTTAGCTCTGCTATCAGATGCTGGCTATAAGGTTTCCTGGAAAAAGCACAAGTTTGTAAAAGGACAGTTAAGTATCTCGGGTTCATTGTCTCAGAAGGACACCGAGCTTTGGGCCCAGAGTGAAAACAAGCCATTTGTGCAATACCATGGCCAGGCACCAAGAGAGATCTGAGAATTCCTGGCGGCAGCAGGGTTCTGCCAAATCCGGATCCCTGGTTTCTCAGACATAGCCAAGCCCCTGTATGAAGCCACTGCTGGATCTGGGAAAGAACCCTCGGACTGGGGACCCAAGCAGGAAGAAGCATTTAATAAGATCAAAAGACTACTAACCAGGGCCCCAGCCCTGGGACTACAAGATGTGACAAGAGAATTCAACTTGTTCGTCCATGAGAAGAATCATACAGCCCTAGGGGTTCTCACCCAAGCAGTGGGGCCATGGCAGCGGCCCGTGGCCTATTTGTCAAAGTGTCTGGACCCTGTAGCTTCATGGTGGACACCATGCTTATGAGGGTTGGCTGCTACAATAACTCTAGTCAAGGAAGAAGACAAGCTCACCCTTGGACAGACTGTCAACGTGAAGGTTCCACAAGCAGTCACCACCCTAATGAACAGCCAGGGGCACCGATGGCTAACCAACACTAGAATGACACGTTACCAAGGGCTCCTTTGTGAAAACCCCAGGATCCACCTGGAGATGGTATGAACCTTGAACCCAGTCACCTTCCTGCCTGAGGGAGAGGGCCCACCTGACCACGACTGTGAGAAGATAATCGAGGAAGTCTACTCAAGCAGGCCTCATCTGTCTGATGTTCCACTCCAGAACTCTGAACTTGAACTTTTTACAGACAGAAGCAGCTATGTGCAGGATGGACAATGTAAGGCAGGATATGCGGTGACCACAGCACACGAGATAATAAAAGCCAAATCTCTACCACAGGGATGGTCGGCACAGAGGGCAGAAATAGGGGCACTCATCCAGGCATTATGAGAAGGAAGAGGAAAGCGGGTCAACATTTATACGGACTCTTAAGTACGCCTTCGCTACCCTGCATATACATGGTGCTGTATATAAAGAAAGGGGTCTATTAACAGCTGGAGGAAAAGAGATCAAAAATAAAGACGAGATATTACAACTGTTAGAGGCAGTTTGGGAGCCGGCGGAGGTGTCCGTCATCCACTGCAAGAGACATCAGAAGGGAGATGACCCTGTAAGCAGAGGAAACCGACTGGCAGAACAGGCTGCGCAAGAAGCAGCAAGTCAATCTGGCCACACCAGAGATTCTGGGACCATTGCGAAGGTTCTGCTAGCACCTGAACTGCCAACGCCTCCGGAATACAGCTGAGAGGAAAACTTATGGGCCAGGACTGAAGGAGGAATCAAAGGAAAGGAAGGATGGTGGGTGATGCCTGACAAACGGATATACATACCTGAACAATTAGCCCATCACGTGGTCCTCCAGCAGGATGAGCTCACCCACTTGGGAAAAACTGCCTTGGGGCCCTGCTGGATCGATACTATCTGATCGCTCGACTTCCTTCCCTCTGTGCCTCAGTCTCACAGTGCTGCCTTGTATGGGCCCAGAACAATGCAAAACAGGGGCCAGTTGGACCAAAGGGAATCCAGCGCTGTGGCCAGGCTCCTTTAGAAGCTATGGAAGTGGATTTCACAGAAATAGGGCCTAGCAGAGGATACAAATACTTACTGGTTTTTGTCTGCACTTTTTCAGGATGGGTGGAGGCATACCCAACACGGACAGAGAAAGCAAGGAAAGTAACAAAGGCCTCACTCAGAGACATTATTCCCAGATTCGGGATGCCATTGACCATAGGGTCAGAAAATGGACCTGCATTTGTGGCAGAAATAATACAAGTGGCAGAAGCGCTACACATCCACTGGAATCTACATGAAGCCTACAGGCCCCAGAGCTCAGGGAAAGTAGAGCACATGAACTGAACCCTAAAGCAAGTTATGGCAAAATTCAGTCAGGAAACTCAGCTACCTTGGACTGACATTCTGTCCCTGGCTCTTCTGTGGGTACACTGTGCCCCTCGATCCAAGATAGGATTCTCCCCTTTTGAAATCCTGTATGGGAGACCCCCTCCTTTAATTAGACTAGGGGAAAGTATTAAGGAAGTGGGAAGCTTAGAACTTCATAAACAAATACAGGGCCTTGGAAAGACTATGCGAGAAATCCATAGGTGGGTAACTGACAGAATCCCAGTTTCACTGGGAACAATGTTACACCCATATGAACCTGGGGACCAAGTCTTGGTGAAAGATTGGAAAAGGGATCCCCTCAAACTCACTTGGAAGGGCCCCTACCCAGTTATATTAACCACCCCAACAGCTCTAAAAGTTGCAGGTATCACCCCGTGGATTCATCACACCAGAGTAAAGAGAGCAACACCACCACGAGACGAGGACATCTGGAGAGTCGCCCAGGTTCCCGGAGAGCCTCTTAAAATCAGGATTCAGAAACGCCCACCTCACCTACTGGAGAGCACCAAGCCTTGCTCTAGCCACACCCGGAAGCTGGCTAGTCAACGCACGGTGGAAGCCTGAGGAACCACCAGTCAAGACGTAAAAAGAACTGCTGCCCTTTCTTTATTTTATTGAGCATTGTTACTTTATTACTAGTTATAGGACTGATAGCCACTGCACCCCAGGATTGGAACATAGGCCAGAAACTAATACCAGCTGTACTCTATCCGTCTACAATAGAAAGCCTAACGGTCAGTGTCTGCTATAGGAACTGTACCCCTGAAGGCCCAAAATTGATCAAAAAGGGCCACCCAATTAATACCACTACTCATTGGGCTAGGGATAGCAACTGGAGTTGGGCCTCCTGGCTCCTCCCCCTAGCAGGCCCCCTCCTTATGATCCTTCTAGCACTGCTGTTTGGTCCCTGCATCCTTAATCTCATTACCCGTTTCAGTAGCTTACAAATAGTATCACTATGACTACAGCTACTAATTACTCAGTACAGGCCCCTGGACCAGGTAGAACCCAATGATGAATAAGGGACACCACTCTAAGGTTGATGCTCACTACAGATGTTAGAGAGAGCATCAAAAGGGGGGAATGAGGCGGGAAGCCCCATAAAAAGACCAGCAGGACCCCTGGGCAGGGCTGCTGCTCTCCTCCTGGCACCACCCAGTTCCCTGGCCCAGAAGCTCTATCTCACTTTTTGCCTCTAAAGCGGCTAACTTACATCTAGAATTCTATTGGTTCCCTGAGCTCACTTCTGATTGGTTATTTCCTTCACTCCTGATTGGTTATTACTCTCACTTATTGATCCACTTCCCTAACTTCTGATTGGTCCATTTGTAGTACTTCATTTGCATGGAGCTCACTCCTGATTGGTCTATTTCTACAAAGCTTGTTCCTGGTTGGTCAACTTCTTTTGTACTTTATTTGCATATGATGTTGCAAAGTGTAAAACTGGCAGCCTATAAAAGTCCTGTGTAAACCTACAGACAGAGTCTGGAGCTTGAAATGTTAACTCCTCTGTGCCTGCTGGCGTAATAAACCTAGTTCTCCAACTCTCCGAGTGCTGCTTGGTCTCTCGCCTGGATCCAGGTTGCTGTCACAACTGAGCTGTAACACTGAGCTGTAACACATTTTTCCACAACACTACAAAATAAGGAAATAAACCAAGAAGACATAGGATCCAGTCAAAAGGACCTAAAAACAGGAGTGAGGCAAAAGGATGCCCAGGTAGGGTGACCAATTGTTCCAGTTTGCCTGGGCCAGAATGGGTACCAGATGTGGGACTGTCAACCTTAAAACTGAGCCAGTCCCTAGCAAACTGGGATGAGTAGGTCATTGTAGTCCAGGAGAACAGTGAGGGGAAGTCCCAAGTGGAAAGCTGGTAGCAGATATAGAACTGGACCAGACAGGGAGGAGAGAGTGCTCCAGAAGGGAAATCTGGAAAATATATCCAGGGGAAAGTACATGCATACATACGTGTGTGTGCATGTGTATATTTCCTGGTGAGTCTGAGTGTATTAAAGAAATTTCTTTTTGAGGGGAAGAGTTTACAGATCACTAAAATATAAACATATAAGCAATGAAACCAATGATGACAGTGGAGACGAGGGAAAATGAAAATTGATAGATGAAAGAAAGTGAAATCAGAAGACATTACCATGGCTGTTCTGTGAGTTATATTTATGTAATCATGATAATGTGAGCACTGAATATTGTTCCAACCAGATATAACTATTGTCATGGTAGAGAAAGAGGGAGCAAGAGAGTGTATGTAAAGTTCATATTACTATCTTCCACGGTATGGAGTCAATAGCTACTATCCTGAAAGAAAGCAAGTTATTTAAAAATGTGGAGGTCAGTTTCAGATAAGAAAAGTATTTAAAAGAGTTGAGAAAATCTAGAGAATGGAAGTTAATAGTGGTAGCAAGTAAGATGGGAGACTCTTTATTGTAAACATATTAGAAAAACTTGACTAGAAATTATGAACATGAATATCTTTGAAAGAGTAATGTATGTTTAAAAGAAGTAATTACAGTTAGCAGCTTGTGTTTTAACTTCATTTATGTAATATTTTATCACTCAGCGTTTTTTATTTTAATGTTGTCAATTGCATTCATTTTTTTTGATGTTTTCTTCGTGATCTTAATTTCTTCATTAATGTAATGTCAAAACAGAGTGAAAAAATTGCTAAAGAGCATGCAGAGAATATTACTGATTATATTAAGTTTGAAACATATGAAGAAATACAACATACTGTTTTTGATTATGATTAGACACAGAAATGACTAAGATACGTAAGCGAGAATAACAACAGTAATACTATCCTGTGTCTACAGCATTTTATTTCTTTATTTAAAAATCTGTTGAGTTAACAAGATACGAATTTTAACAACGTTTGATTGGTAACAAGTATCCTTTTTGGGGGATATTTCATAGTTAAAAAAAAATATCAGTAGGCAGTCACAACCCGGAGGCAAGGCTTACCATAGAAGCAGGTACAGTGGTGTTGGGGAACCCGTAGACAGGCAGACTGGGGGTGGGGGGTTGGTTACGGAAGACTTGGGAAGGTGATGGCATCTGAGCTACAACCCCAGGGAAGCATTGGCAGCGCTGGGGGCGGGGGCAGTGGGTGTGCCAGGGGTGGGGTGGCTATGTGTCCCTAAGAAAGTTAGGGGCATTTGTGATTTGTGTTTTGGGGGGAAATAGTGAAGACCCTATAAACCACGTTCCATGAGTCAGGATCTCATTCCAGGGAAAAGGTGAAGCATAAAGGGCGCTGAGCTTCCGGGCGATGGAAGGACCTGGGAGACCTGGTGAGGAATCTGGTGTCTGTATTTAATTGGTGCAGAATGGTTTTCCCCCAACACTAGGAGGTCTTTCTGCTTCAGGGAGCCTACTGGTTTTGCCTTTTCTGACTTCCCCACCAGAGGGCAGCGAGGTGCCCTTGTCCCTAATTGCTTCCCCGCTGTGTCACGCGGAGGCCCCTGGCCTGCCCCAGTCTTGGCTAAATTGTGCCCAACGCTCCCTCTCTGCCCCAGCAGCAGATCCCACCTGTGTGTCAGGCAGCCCCAGTTCCCAACTGTGAAGGCCTTGTCAATATGTTTTTTCCTTTTTAGTCTCCCTTCTATGCCAAAACCCCTTCTCCTCGTCCTTGTCCTCGTGGGATTCCTGGACGCTGAGTCACGCGTGGAGCCAAGTCCCGCCCACTGCCCTTGACTCTGCCCTGCCCCCCGCCTGTCTGCCGCGCGGGAGGGTCTGCTGCCTGCAGAGTGTGTTTGCTGAACAGAGCAGTGTCCGAAGTGAGGAGGGTTGAATGTTGATTTTCCTGCCCAAGTCCAGCTTGAGAGACAGGGCAGGGCTTGTGCTAAGAATTTGTGGGTATTTATTATGGCCCAGGGCTGGAGTTATTTCTTTTCTCAAAGGTAGTTTTTGGAAAGTACTTGGAAATATGTACTTTTATCCTGCTTGTGTGATGTGAAGTCTCCTTCTATTTGGAATTCCCTGTTTACACCTTCTAAAAGAGAGGTTATCCCTCCAAAGGGGAAACATGATTTGGTTTTGATATTTTGCACTTTTTTTATGTTCTCTTTTTATTTTGAGGAAAAATTTACATAAAGTGGAATGAACAAAAGCAAATTGTGATTTTTGATAAATATCTATACTCATGTAATTATAATCCAAATCAAGATAGAGAATCTTTTCTTCCTTTCTGGAAAATTCTCTTTTCCTCTTTTGGTTAACTTTACTCTTGATTTCTATCACTTTAGCTTACTTTTCCTGTTCCTGGAACCTCACATAAATGGGATCAGATAGAATCTATCTTTCTTGTGTCTTGCTTCTTTTCCTTTTTGAGATTATACCCTACTGTTGTGTTCTTTTTTATTGCTGAATACCATCCCATTTCATGAGTATACCACAATTTATCTATCTGTTCTCATTCTGATGGACGGTTAGGTTGTTCCTACACACTAATTTTTAAAATGTAAACTAACTGTGTAAAAAGGTTTAAAACTTTTCTCTATAGTGGAGGCTGCTTTTTATGAAATCCAAATTACATCCTTAGCTGATTCTCTGAAATACTGAATTAGATTCTCTCTATCCTATAGATTCTGAACTTGGAAAGATAGAAGCTTGATTGTTAAACAAGAATGTGTCTTTCTTGAGGACATGTGTCTTCTTTGGGGCTCCAGCAAAGCTTAGTGCTTTACTTTGTATATGGTTGGTGTTCAGTAAATGTGTGTCAAGTTGCTCCACTCCCTTAGTTTTGAGCCCATTTAGTAGTTGTAAATCCTGTTTCCTAGGCTTTCAGATCTTAAAATCATGTATCCTGATAGCTAACTATGGCCTAGATGACCTGTAGAGAAACTGGAAGGAAAGATGATGAAGGGCAAAGGAAATGTGATAAACTTGCGGAACGCTGAGAGGCAGTGCTCTTGGGCTGGTCCAGGACAGAGTGTGATTCTGCAGCATTGTGAGTCCTCTGTTCACTCCCCACTATGGCTTCCTTTCACATTTATTAATCTGGTTAAAAGAACTTAAATGTTTCCTTTAAATTGCCTAGATAATTTTGATTTGGAATATTAACACCACATGGACATTTGCGTTCTTTGAAAACATTGAAATTTTGTCTTTCATTCTAAGTATTGCCTGATCTTCGGAATCCTGTTCTTATAACTTCATTTGTGGTGCTGACTCAAGCAGTTCAGACTTTCTTGGTAAACGAAATGTTTATCTAATGTTTCACTTCTTGTGATCTGGGACATGGTGGCTTTTTAAAAAACCAAAATTGCATAAAATAACCAAAATGAAAACACATTTTGTTTAATCATATATGCCTATATATGCGAGCATGCCTAGCTACTATTTATATTATTATTACTATATATAATGTCTAAAGGCTGCATATCAAACAGTATACAGTCTGGGCAGAAGGACTGTGGGTGCTGAGAGACCTGGGAAGCAGAGGAACATTTAAATATCACTGTGAAGATACACTCAGCCAAATCCAGAATGTGAGAGATTCTCCAGGACATGTGAACTAATTTCTTCAGTAAATACATGGCATGAAAAAACAAAACATAAAAAAGAACATGTCTTGATGTTCCCTCAATTCCCATCCTGAGTCTTTAAGGCCATATTAAATAATAATAACAGAATTTTGAACTCTTTGTATTTTGCTGTATGAATACTGAGTAGTTAATCTACTAAAACATAATTGGTTTTACTGTGTTTCAAAAAGAAACTAGAGAAATAAAAGATAGTTCATGGGAATTGCTAAAACCCATTGGAGGCTTGAGTTAGGAAGATTGAGCACCCCAAGCTTGGAACTTGGGTCTGGAATTTCATTTACGCTGACTTCCGCAAGTAAACTATTTGAACAAGTTATCTATTGATCTGTAACAAATTTCCCTAGAACTTGTAGCTTTAAAAAGTAAACACTTTTAATCTCATCATTTCTGTGGGTCAGGAATTCAGGAGCAGCTTAGCTGGGTGGAGGTGGCTCCTGGTGGGTCCTAAGGTTGCTGTCAAGGGGTCAGGGCACATGGCCAAAGAGGAGCCTGAAGAGAAAGAATTGAGAGGAAGATGCTACTGACGGGGCCTCAAAGGAGGAGTAGGTGCTGCTTCAGGCGAATGAAGAGAAGGTAGGGGAAGATAACAAATGCAGTAACAGGGAGTTTTTAGTTGCTTATTAGCAAGAAAGTAGAGAGTGGGAGTATAGTTGGAGGAAAAGTTCAGGAAGGCTCCTAAAGAATTGTGAGTATTTCCCACCAGCAGTTTGGATCTGCTAAAGCTCTGTTGATTTCAAGCATGGGGTAACACAAATTAGATTTGCATTTAGAAGACAAATTAGGGAGAGGAGCAATTAAGAGTCCAGTAGAAAATGATCACAGTAGCAAGTGGGGAGAAGGGAGCCAGAGCAAGACAAGAAGTGTTATTAGCATCTCCCACCTTAGATGTGGTGGTGGGAGGGGCTGGTGACAGAACGTGAAGGATCCAGAAATACTGCTATGATTCTGCGTGAGTGACTAGTTAACAGTGGTGTCATCACCCAGGACAGGGAATGTGGAAGAAGCAGCTGGTCTTGAAGGGGTAATGATGCGTTCAATTTGAGCATGTTGGTTTTGCATTACCTGTGGCCTGTCCTGGTTGAGACATGAGATGCGGGCAGGTAGGTATGTGATCCTAGAGCTCAGGAGACAGGGCTGAGCTGAACAATGAGGATTTGGAAGTGTCGTTTGCTGTGGCCAGGCCAGCTTCTGGGTGACACAGTAACAAATAAACACGGAGCTGTAGAGGAGAAATTAATCAATCAAGAAAGAGATGGAAATTTCATTTGAGCCAAATTTGAGGATTATAACCTGGGGAAGAGAACCTCAAAGAGCTCTGAGAACTGTCTTACTTGTTGGAAATCAAAGCACAGTTAACTTAAATTTTTTGAGACAGAGAGCTGTACATCAAATGATGTATTATTGACAGTTTACATAGTCCAGATCTAAGTGTCATCCTGGTGGGTCATGTGACCCCTTACAAGATCAGGAAGGACTGTTGTCTTTTAAAGAGTTGTTGATACTAGAAGAATGTCACTCTTGATGGTTGAGCAGGTATTCCTGCCGATGGGAAGGTTTGTTCCATGTGAAATGCAGATACACAGTGCACAGTGCAGGGAGAAAGGAGGACAAAGTGCAAAGAATTTATATTTAAATTTTCCTTGTCTAGCCATGAAATATGAATTTTATTTCACAGAGCTGCGGCTCAGCAGGGAATCTCTTATATGCTTAGGGGTTCTCAACTGGGGACAGCTTGGCCCTGCAGGAGACATTTGGCAATGTTAGGGGACATTTTTTGTCACAACAGGGGAAGGTGCTGCTACTGACAAATAGTGGGTAGAGGCTGGAGAGGCTGTTACCTGAAAACTGGGTTCGCCTCTTGGTGGGTGTCAGGCCAAAAGACACAACGGAGCCAAAGATCGGGAGAAGGAAGGATTTATTTATTGCTTGCAGCAAGTAAGGAGAACACCAGGGGTCTTTCCCAAAGTAGTGTCTTCCCAAACAGCAAAACTGGGGAAGTTTTAAGCTAAGGATACATGCATATTCATGCAGAGGCTTGAGCAGAGCAGAATTCAGCGTGGAGTCGGGGCCACGGTTGGCAGAGTCCACACTTTAGCTGATTGAGGGTCAACACCATCATTCTGCTCTCCACATGTGGGCATTCATTCCTGCAGAACTCAAAGCTGTGTATCAGACTATTATGTGTGTTCCTTGAGGAGGAACTAGGACTCTGTTTATGCTGAACTATTATTTTTTGGCTGCTTCTCCTTTGTTTCTGTTCCCTCACTTCCCTTAAGATCATTAATTACTGAGATCCATTCAAGGGCAAGCATTGTGGCCAGGCTTATATCACAACATGGCTTAGGTCAAAAATGGCTTCTCTTCTGTCGAGAAAGTCCTGCCTGGTTCTTTTTCTCTGGAGCCCCCCACCCTATCTGTTTACAATGCTGCTGAACATCTTTCAGAGCACAGGACAGCTTCCCTTGTCCCCCACCAACAAATAATTTTCTAGCCAGCGTGTTGCTAGTGCTGTGGTTGAGAAACCCTGATTTGTAACAGTAGACTCTTCTAGGAAATCCCCCCATCATGTGATTATAGGTCTTTCTAGACATTGTGCTAAGCTACCTAAAATCCTTTAATAATTTTTTTGTTTAAGGTAGTTAGAATGCTTTGTGTTGTTTATAGTTAAAGGCCCTGCCAGACACACCTTCCAAAAAAAAAAAAAAATCCCTTTTTACCTAAGCTAGCTTGAGTTGGGTTTCTATCACTTGAAACTAAGGGAGTCCTGACTTAAACAGCTTTAAGTCAGGCTGACAAGAAGCAGCTAGTGGAAGGAAAAGATTTAAATACAGGTGAGACTAAGATTATTATTCTGGAGAGTGAACCTTAAATTTTAGGTAGGAAGAGGGTTCTCTCACCTGCTGAGCGAGAAAGAAGGAGGTAGGAAAGTGCAGGAGCACGTAGGATGAGGATTCCGGGCAAGTGGGCTTGCTGCTGGGAGAAAGGCTGAGGGCTGGGATCTTAAGGAGAGCAGTGAAAGATTAAAGTAAATATTATGAGGGAAGGAAAAAGAGCTGAGCAGGGGCATAGTAAAGGGTTGCTAAGAAAAGCCGAGAGCCCAGTTGAGATTGATAACTCCAAATTTGTTGCACGGCCAATCTGTGGTATAATTTTGTTGTGTCCAACTGCACTTGGCAGCCTGCACATAAGAATAGGTGATGGTGGGCTAGGGGTTAGATGGATGTGTGAAGAGAGTGGACTGGAGGATAATGACAGATGGTGGGGGCAATGACTTACTATATATAGGCCATAGGTAGGAGAGAGAAGAAACGAGCTGGAGAAAGGATGAATGGTAGGCTGGGCGAAAAAAGAGAGGCTAGAGGTCTGGGTGAAGTCAGAGAGGAATAGCAGATGTGGTAGGAATGACCACACAGAAGACAGGAGGAAGCCATCAGGGGTGGGAATTAGACAGTAAGATTTTAGAGGAGGAACCGTGCAGAGAATGGCGGTGTCCAGGGGGTGAGAGGGTGAGTGTTACGCACTTTCCTTCACCTTCCTTCAGAAGGTGGGGCCGCTTCATCTCCCTTCTCAGGCAAGATCTCTCCTGTCAGTTTTCTTCTTCCCTGAGCCCTCATTCCCATCTCATCCAAATAATAAGATTGCATAAAGGGGAAAAAATCAGCACTGTCCTTCCATCTATCACATGCCTTGTTCCCTGTTAGGCTGACTTCTGGGAAGGACACCTCCCCGCCACATACACACCCATCCTGCAGAGGCTTTCCCTGTAAAAGCCTACTTCCTACTCTCTTACCTCTTACCCTAAAGTTAACAGAGTTCTGCTGTATCATTTCATTTAATCTGCTAGACCAAGTGCTGTAATTGGACAGCTTCTGTGTATCTTTTTTTTTTTTAAATCACCGTATCCTCAGTGCCTATGATAGGGTTTGCCACAGAATAAAGTTGTTGAATGAATGAAGAAAAACTTCAGATAAAGAAATCAATGCTTAGAGGACCATAAACTGGCCCCAGGAGTGGGAGTGGGTTAGGGCCGGGTGGGGGCAAGTGCTGAGAAGTTGGCTTTGATCCGTAAAGTCTGCCGCAGTGGAGGGGTGGATTCACAGGGACTTAATTTTGGCTTTTGAGTGGGATGGGTGGGGACTGAATCATCAGCATGGAAGAAATGAGGGTGGGGTTTAGTGGTGAGAGTTTTTGGAAGGAGAAAGATGAGAAATTGAAACCAGTCTTCCTGTTATTTTTAAGCATTAAACAAGTGAGCTCATCTAATCCTAACCACTGCTCCAAATTAGGAAAAATCAAATCATTGTCAAAGGTCACACACTAGTACGATCATAAGACAAAAGTTTATCCATCCAGAGACGAGTCCTCTCCAGAATTCAGAATCCCTGTCTGAGAATACATCTATTCCCCTGGCAAAATTCTCCTTCAGGGTTTCCTTTTAACTTTTTTTTGTGTCTTCATCATTCTGAATATCAGTGGATTGCAGTTAATAACCCACACCACAGTGGATTCATTCATCCATCCACTCAGACATTCAAAACATTTAATGAGCTACTACAAAGTGCTGGGCATTGGGCTGCGTGTTTGAGATTCAGCAATAAACAAGGGAGACAGGATGCTTGTTGTTTTATAAGCAGGCTGAGTATTTTTATTGTTTCCTTTTACTAATAGCTCTGAAGATCTTAATCAAGCTTAACAATTCTGCCTGAAAGTTTCCTATGAGAATCTTTTTTGCCTAATTGTTTACCCAAGACCTACATTCCAGTCTTCTACGAGGGAAGTTGATTTACTTTTTACTGGATAAATTCAAATACTGTTTGAGTTAAAAACAGTGGAAGGACATTTAAAGCTAAAAATCTCCTAAGGAGTCTCTGCTTTTAATTTCCAGTGAGCATGTGGATCTCAATACGGGGAGATTAAAGGGTCTCCTAATAATTTCACACTGTTGGTTCAGGATGAGGTTTGGAAAATTAATCTGGACCTATTTTCCCTAAGGACATTACACCCTTTAAATCTGAAGTTCAAGGTTGGGGAGCCACTAGAATGCTGGTTACATTCCAGTATCACTTCCCGGAGGTAGAAGTGATGGTGGAGCTGGAAGGGGCAGGATCTGCAGAGGGATGCAGCCTCACCTCCACTGCTCACCCTGGGACGCTCAGGGATGGACGAGACGAGGTGGGTGGTGGGTGGCTTGGATTAAATTCCAAGTGGTGCTTCTGGACTTTTTGGCCCCATCAGATGCAAACCGTGGGGGCCTGTGTATGGAGAGGAGTGTGGGGGGTGGGAGTCTCATGTAGCTGTACTTGATAGGGGCCACTGATGGAAGAGTCTGGCTGAGGAAGGATAGGAGGGCACCAGGAAGCATCCGGTTGGCCCCAGAGATTTGGACCCTGCCAGGTCTGAGAGACTGGCTGGTCATAGGACAGGTCCTGCTGCAGTAGAGCAGTGGGACCATCAGAGATTAATTTCGTCTTTAATGTCAGAGTGGGGGCTGAATCATCAGGCTAGGAGCTGAGAATGGTAGTGAGAATTTTTCAAAGGAGGAACAACTATGGAGGAATGGAACTAATCTTCTTATAACTGTTAGGCATTTTTATAAATTACCTTAATCTTTAATTTCCTGTAATTCACTTAAAAATTATTTATTTTCCCTCAGTGGAGGGACTAGGGATTGAACCCAGGACCTCATACAAGCCAAGCATGTGCTTTACCACTGAGCTATACCCCCAACCCTGTAATTCGCTTTCTTGTGTTCTTCCCTTCTTCTTTAAGTAATCATGATTTATAACAACTATATCAAATGAAATTAATTTTAAAAGGCTAGTTGAAAATTTTATATTCTAAAAAACAAGACTCCAATTCTTCTAAAATTAAGGAAAAGTTGTACTTACATAGCCTATTACTCATTTTTTCTCTCTATGGATCAGTATAGTTAAGGGAAACAGTGAATACATGATGAAAATGTTGGATCTGAGAAATGTAGAAACTGCAACACAAACTGCAACTGTAGAACTGATGACCTGTGTAGAATAAACTGCTAGTTTCTGAATGATCCAAATTTTGGATCATTGGATCATTATTGAGGGAAAGAGGGAGATCAGGAAAATCTCAAGTTTACAAATAAACTGAGATTCAAAAATGTGTTAATATATCAGTTATCTGACATTTGGTATATTTCTTCAATGAGAAGAGAGTTTTAGGTAGGGTTGAAACCTGATTATCTCATCAGAAAATTGCTGAAATCCATTATTTGTACCCAAGAACAGTACAGCAAACAAGCCAAAATTAATATGAAATACTTAAAATGAACACAACTAAAGACAACACACTGAGTAAGAAGGGTTTTAATTTTAAATTCAAGAAAGAGAAAGTTTAGGGGGAGGGTACAGCTCAGTGGTAGAGTGCATGCTTAGCATTCACGAGATTCTGGGTTCAATCCCTAGTACCTCCATTAAAACAAACAAACAAACAATCAAACCTGATTACCTCCCCCCCAAAATAAAAAACAAGAAACGTTTAATTAAGAGGATTAAAGAGTTAACTGGAGAATCCGCTGGAGAGTTTGAGGATGACTTTAGGACACTGAACAGGGACTTTTGGGATGGAAGAGAGACACGTTTTACCATAATATTTATAACAGTCAGTAGTTTAAAAAAGTCACTTGTTCAAAACCCATCAGTTAAATATACCATTCAAAGCTGAGTCTTTAAAGTGGCTGTTTCTCTTTCCATTCCAGCCATTTTAGAAATTCAATTCAGACACACACAAAGGCACTTTCCTTCTTTCAGTTTCACTGTTCACTTAACCAGATCACACTTTCTCCTCTCTACTGCCTGATAAAATATCCTCCCTCGAAGCCTAGTTCAAGTGACGCATCAATTTTTAAAATCCCTTGACAAGATATTAGCTGTACCCCTGAAACCAACTGCACTTTGATTGCATTTTATACATCTGTTTAGGATTTACAGTTTGTCTCCCATTTTAGTATTTGTATTCATGCTCCTTCTATAATACAAAGCAGTAGACTTGTGTAGGCCTTCTCCACAGGTGCTCAGGAAACAGCTGTCAAATACAATTAAATTGTAACAATTCAGATTTCTCCTCAAGTCTTCTCAGAAACGCCTTCAGACCAACGTTGGAAAATAGGGTTCCTCTCACCCCGACTCCCTAGCTCCGCTTTATTTTCTTTACAGAAAAGTTCATACTGGACACAATAGATATTTGTTTATTGTCTGTCTCCACCAGAACGTAAGACCTGTGAGGTCATACTTTTACTGCATTATCCTATCCCCAGCGCCTAGAGTAGGAGCTGAATAAATCGAAGTACCTGGAAGTGAAAGAAATACTAACTGGGGGATATCAAGACACCAAGTCTAATAATCCATTGATTCTATCACTATTTAGCTGCAGGACCCAGAGCAAGTCATTAACCCATGATGGGCTTCATTTTCCTATAAAATCAACAGTATTGTTAAATATCGGATCACTGCGGTCTGAGGTAATTCCTCTGAGAGTAGAAAAGGAGAAAGATAAGGAAGGAAAGGAGTTCAAGAGGATGTGTTGAGGGAAAGAATGCTCCAGGCCACACTGATGGCACTACTCTTGGAGAAGGGCAGCGAGAAAATGAAAAGCGTTAAGTGAGGAGAAAAAAATTACAGAGGAAAGGGCTGCCTACAGACACCCGTGCCTGCCAAGAATGTTCTGGGAGAGGTGCTGAAAGTGGGGAGCATGAGGCTGTGGAGGGAGAGAGAGGGAGAGGTTGAGGGAGGGAGACAGAGAGAGACTGTGTGAGAGAGGGTGTGTGTGTGTATGTGTGTGGCTCTATACTCCGCAATTTTGCCTTTATTTCCAGCCAACAACCATTCTGCAGCGACTGTCAGGGCCTGATTAAGCATGTGGCTCACACGTGAAAGTAATTGAGAAGTTCTATCTATACAAAGAACAACATTAGTTACACATTTAATTTATGACAAACCTCTTCTTTATTCCCCAAGGCAGACTAGATGATCTGTTACCCTGAATCGCCACAGCACTTTGCTATTCTCATCTTAGAATATCTTACTAGGTCTAGAGTTGCAAGCTTCTGTCCTCTGGCCTCCTTGCTCCTGCCCCGTGCCTCCCCTCCCCAACACATAAGTCTGAGAAGGACACTGTCTTTCTGTCTGTGCGTTCTCTGCACCAGCCTAGGACAATATGCTGGTAGTGTCTGTCTCTCTCACATAATCATATATTTTATGTTTAACTAATACTAGGGCATGGTTCAAATTAGTTATTTAAAAGTTCTAGGGTGGTTTTGCGAACAGAAACTGATCGCAGGCAGAAGTTCTGAAACTTCCCAATTAAGCTACCAAAGACCGTACATGGAAGAGGTTACCTAGGAAGCAACCATAGACACTAAACAAAAGAAAACAAAACAAAAAACTTAAAAATAAATTTGTAAACTGGCCCTCAAAGCTTCACGGTTTGCCTAGATCCTGGTCAAAGACATGCTGTCCTCACTACAGCGAGTGTCCCGTCTTTAAAAAACACTCCCATGCACCGCTATGCCCGAGCACCGGGTGAGGCCCCCATTCCTGCGGCCACGAAAGGGAGGGAGGCCTCAACGACCCCAAGCCTAGAGTCCTGGACAGTTCCCCAGCCCTTCCAGGGCCCCCGGGACCCCTAAAGCCAGGCGAGGAGAGCGGCCCCCCTCTGGGTTCCAACGCATCTGCGGCCCAGCCCTACACAGGCGGAGAAGACTCGGGCGAGCCGCGCCCCACGCAGGCGCACTGAGGCCGGGGCGGGGCGGGGCGGGGTCGGCGGTGTTTCCGCTGCTCCGAGCCGCCTGTTAGCAGTTGCTCGGAGTCTTCTCCGCCCGCATCCTTGCCTGCTCGGCGTGTCGCTGCCCCGCGCTCCGCCGCTCTCCGGGAGGTTCGGGTCTGGGTGAGTGAGCGCTCGCCTAGTCCGTGGAGGGGAGCGGGGGCGTCGGGCTGCGCGGGCGCTCTGCGGGGAGCGGTCCCGGGAGCTGCGGAGCGGGCGGGTCTGTGGAGCGCGGAGGTGCTGTCTGGGCGCCGCTGCGGGGAGGTCTCATTCACTGAAGCCGCGGTCTTTATCTTGCAGTCCTGCATCAAGTCACCTTTTCCTGACCTGAGCAGTCGCCATGGCACAGGTAAGGCCGTGCGCCCCCGAGCAGCGCTTGCATTGACCAACTTTGTAAGCTGCTCAGGAGTTCTAGCAGTTGTCGGAAAGCCAAAAAAGTTTAGGAGTAAACTGAATCTGCCTTCGGGAGATGTCTTAACACCTTTCTTGTTTCCCCTTTGCTCCCCCCAACCTCTTTTCCTGCTTCTTCCCTCGGAGGGTCCACCGGAACCTGCTCCCACCAGGGCGCAGCCGCCGGTGACGTGGCCGGAGTTTTGCGCACTCCCTGTTCGTGAGTGAATGTGTAAAAGGAGGCCCTCCCCCAAATCCAAAGAGTCGCTAAAATTAGATCCAGAGCAAGTACAGCTCATTGTGGTCATGTGAAGAGAACGCATTACCCACCCCCACCTTTTCTTATTTGAAAAAATAAAGGAAGCCCTTTTTCCTGGCTTCCCTTTTTTTTCTCGCAAAGTTTCCTGTATTTTAATACTAGGTATTGGCTTTTTCCAGTAGAGCTCTAGGGGAGATTTTTCCAGTTGCTCAACTCGGTTTTACTGAAAGAAACTGTTCGTCTTCGGCAGTGAATTTTTTTTTCCTCCAGTGCAAAAGATTAAGAAGAGCTGCTTTTAGGTAACGAGCTCGTGGAACGAGTTCTGAATTGAATTTGCCTTGGGACTGTTTCAGAACTTGTTTACCCAATATTGGCTGTCTTTGCTGTTCTTAACATTTATCAAAAATATAGGGAAGAGAAAAGCAATTTATATAGCACTCGTTAAAAATTGACCGTGTTATGCAATCTTTTGTGAATAAAGTATCAGTGCTTAAGACACTCCACCCCAAAACTAATTTTAGAGACGTCATCCATCTAACTGGCTTATCAGAGTCCAGAAACTTTTTTTTAAACAAGTGTTTTAACTGCTCAAACAATGCCCTGTCTTATTTACAGTTCACTTTTTGAAAAAAATCAGATTGATTTATCAAAATAGAATAAGGTTTCATGGTTCTTTCCAAGAGAAAATGGGAGGATTAAGAGGAGTTGGTAACTTTATTAAATTTTTACAGTGCTTCCATTCTTTCTTTCTCTTTAGCACTTAAGGAATATAACAGTAAACCAATTCTCATATTACATAAAGTGGAGACTTTGGTTTAGATTCTTCCCCATAAAGGATACTTTTATATGGAATTAACTTTCCTTCACCAGGAATTACTTTTCCTATCTTGATATGCTGGTGGTGATGTAAATGATGATTTAGCACGCATCAGAGAATTGTTCTCATTATCCTAGCTCATTTGGCTGTTTCTCTTATCTCTTACCCAGTGATTTATGAAGTTTTTCAATCAGTTCTTTTAATTATGTAGACTCTTTACCCAAGATAGTATCAGTAATCACATTTTCCCAAATGTGAGCATTAATAAATTCAGAGTGAAAATAGTGTGAAAGCCCTTATATATACAAAACCTGGAGAATGTGGCTTGTATTATAGAGTTATGTATATGACCTCTATCACAGTATAACCAGGACTGTTTTCTATCCAAGTCACAGATTTTAGTTATCATGAAAGTGACAAGTAATGTTAAGAAAGATCCGGTGTTGAATTTTGCAGTACCTTTGTTGTTAGTTATCCTTGGAAACCATGGAAATAAAACATTTTGTTAAAATATTTAATATTAAGATGGAGTTTTGTTGGCTTTAGTCTTAACATTTGATGGTGGGCAGAATGCCCACATTATGGAATTGGACTTTTACTGTCTAAAATTTCCTTGGGATCCCAGTATCATTATTGGAAAGCTGAAGTCCTTCAGTGTTAGGTTTCAAATGGTTTCCATGGTAGTACCTTTTGTTGACCTGTGGGTATGGGAACCAGAGACCTCCACTCTGTGGCTCTCTGTAGAGTAATGGGGTCAGATGCCTGAGTCTTAGAGTTTTGCGTTTTGGCAATATAAAATGTATTGTAAAATATTAATGTCTCTTATTTACTGAAAAATTAGAAGGAAGCCTCCTCCAACAGTGGTTCTTCATATTTATGAACTAAATCTTCCATGCTGGTGGTTTTCTCTTTTTACTTAACATTGGAACTACCCCACCTATAACAGTCTTTAAGATATCCAGGAGTCAGTTATCGTATACATAGATCACAGGCATGACTGTCTTGTTAAGAATTTGACAGGAGAGCATTGATCGGTCTTCACTGATAGATACATTGAAGTTTTTTTTAATGTAATTATATTATTAGGGATATTTTACGCTTTTGTGCATATCTGTGTTAATATATTTATTATATAAGTAAGTTATAAATTATTATGGTTAATGTAATTCATATCAATGCCATTTTTTTAGTTTAATTTTAGCCTAATGATGTCAGTGTAGCGGGCAAAGCTGTGGCACATATTGGAAACTACGTAAAAAATGACTTAAATGATCCTGTTGGGCAAATACATTCGGAGTTGGAGGCATTTATGGGTAACCACCACTTGAGCTCTGCCTTCTCTTTCTGATCCTAATCCTCATCCGTCAGTATTGAGATAGGCGGGATTTAACCAGTTGACTATGGAGAGAAGTAGTCTAACGTGAGGCTTCCCAGACTCTTTCAAGAACACACTGGCTAACTGTATGTTCTCCATGATATACAAGAAAAATATAAATTATAAATGTACCTGCTTATAAACAATTCCTAGACAGTATTTACTTTTATATGCTTGAAACTATTCATTTGAATGCTTTAATATTTATCTGGTTTGAAACTACAACATCCATGTTATTTTAGCATAAAGTTTGCTAAATGAGTAATAAATTATCATTATTGGATCGGTAACACAATCTACTATGTTAAATTTGGGTGCAAGCTAATTCAAGATATTTACTAAGGAATGGCCAGAGTGCTATTAAAATTGCCTGCATTGTCTATAGTACATATTTTTGAATACTTTCATCCAACAGTCAACTTCTGATTATATAAATGTGGATTTTTCATTAGATTTTAGGGTCATTTCTTTAATCTGACTTATCACATATTGGGTTGGATTTCTTAAATTGGGTCCTGACTTATTTCTTTCCTATTGCTGAACTTGCTCACACAGGTTTATTTTATTTTTTTTAAATCTCACTGCTTAGCTAGAGCCAAATTATTTCGTAGATATTCTAATTTATTTAAGTACTTAAGGTTACATTGTGTACTGTGTTCTTTGGTTCGGAAAGATCAAGAGTTGGCTATATTTCCTAGATGAATGATCCATTTAATATATTTTAATTCAGTTTAAGGCTTTTATATCTTTCCTTTAAGATAATGAAACTTTAAAAAGTTATACTTTGGGCAGTTGGAACTTAGTTTTATTTATAATATTGTTTGTAAAGAGTTAACGTATTCAGGGTCGCAGGACTGTCATGAAGCAAAAGCAGGCTACATAATTTTTTGCTAGAAACTTCACGAATATCAGAGTTATCAGTCTGATACATACTTAAACTGTACAAGATTTGATTAGAAATTTTTTTGGTTGGTTTGAAATCATTACACTATGATCATTTACAAGGGCCCTGTGCAGAGCAAGCAGGTTGAATGTAAATAAGTACATTTGAGATGAGGTTTATGCCAGAGGACGTGCCCGGGTGTCACGTGCATCTTTTCTTCAGGTCTGTCACTTTAAGGTCAGACCTCTCCGTATTGAATGATTCCCTCGGGGGTTCTGAGATCAGGTTACCTGTTTACCAGTGGCCTGTGCTGCTTTGGGTTAGTTTCTCCCAGTTTCTGATTCCTTTGACTGGTCTTCATTTTGGATGCTGAGAAAGAACTAAATTCGAATCTGCTTGGCTGCTTTGCAAGCCACTGAGCAGTTCATTGGCGTTCAGTTAACTTTAATTCTCTTGTCTTGACCTAGTGCCCCTTGGACACAGGTGGCAGCCAGTTAGAGGTGGCAATCTGGTTTTCTTCTTTCAATGATTTAGAAGTTTATTATTCTAAAACTTCACAAATTATCAGTTAATATTTTTACAAAAATTAGGGCTCCTAAGACCTTGGCTTTAAGTGTTTTTTGGACCGACCCTTTCAGTTTAGTGGTTTGTATAATGTGTAAACCTATAAGCCATTGATTAGTTGGAAGGAATGCATATTCCAGTTGGTGTCATTTCTTTGGACACCAGTTCCTAACTGTGCTCTTTACTTTTCATTCATGCATGCATTCATGACTGTATGAAACTTGAGTTCCTACTGTGTGCCAGGTATTGTTAGTTATGAAAAATAAAAAGGCAAATGGAACTAAGTTTTATTGGTATAACAGATGCATTGCCGACTCCTTTGTATGCATTGTTTAGTGGTCATAATCCAGTTTTGGAAATAAGTAATACTATTTCAGTTTCACAGAAAAGGAAATTGAGATTACTTAGCTGGCACTAGTCACATGGGACAAAGGAGGAAAGGCATGATATGTAGAGGCAGCAACAGCGAAAGCACATGCTCGGGGTGTAAAGGAGTCTGGCCTGGCCGGGAGCTGCAGGCAGCGTGGCACTGCTGGGGTAAAGCTGCAGTCAGTGGGGAGATGGGGCCCTGCCTTGGAAAGGGGTGCCAGAGAGGCAGACTGGAGCCAGAGCTGAAGAATACGAGCCATTTTGTAGGTAATGTCGAGCTACCACAGAGTGGTAAGTTGGGGTGTGCCGTGGTCAGATTGATATTTCACAAAGATCGCCCTGGGGCCAGTGTGTTGTTGTGTTTCTGGGGGCTGCAGAGGTGGGGTGGTGAAGCAGGGGAAGAAGAGGGAAGCTAGATATTGGAAGAACACTTAGGAATCTGTGGCTGTAATCCTAGTGAAATCTTAAGGGCTTAAACCAGGCAGTAGCTGGGACTTCAGAGAGGAGGGCACTGTAGGAGACTGGGCAGATTGGATGCATGAATAGGATGGGAGTTGGGGGTGAAGGGCCAGATTGAGGTCAAGATGACTGACTTGCTTGATGGTGTGGTTGGTTGTGTTTTTCTTTGAGGAAGGAATGTGGGGGAAAAACAGTGGATTTGCTGAATTTGAGTTTTATAAACACTTAGGTGGTGCTGTCTAATACACAACAGAGTGTATAGCATCTTTAAATCCTCTTTCATCTCTGTAGGTCATCCATTTGTTTATATATTATTCATCTCTTCCTACAATTGAAAAGACTGGAGGCTGACTTATTTCCTACCTTTGTCTAGGACCAGCCATGTTCATTAGATTTCTGCCCCTTGTGTAGATGCAAAAGGAGGTAAAGTTGTGAACCCACACACACTATTCTCTAATGTGAGAAACCTATAAACTTGATTGAAGCATTGATATGAATGAATTGGTTAGTGATAGAGCTTTTCTTGTGCTGTGTGCACAGTGGCCAGTTGAACCACTGGGAATATCCCCCCCCCCCCCATCATGTGTATTCAGCAGAGATCGGTGTGTTTGCCCGAGTTAACCAATTCAGAGGTATCACCGTTATGCAAAAGCAGTTAATTAAACTTTCCATTGTATTGGTAATTGCCAAGGGAAGGCATTCTTGTACTAGCTGGGAGGTAGCCAGAGGAGCATTAATGAAACACAACAAAAGCCTGAGTCATATTGACAACCTTGGTTTTGTTAAGTTTCTAAAGACTTCTTTTCTACCACTGTGTGCACTACTTGAACTGTTTTATAGTGATGCTTTTTTTCCTTACATCTGAGTTTAAGAGAGAAGTCAAAGGTAGTAGGATACTCAGACAGAATGGAAAAAATGCTAAAATAAGGAGGAGCATGAAAGGGAAAGGAAGTTATGGGAAACTTAACAATAGTTATAGACCAATTTAAATTTAAGGCTTTGAACTGTGGGCTCGATAGTTTGATGGTCTCGAGCAACGGTAAAGATGCAGGTGTGAGTTCTTATTTCTGAGCCCTGATTGTATGTGTTTGTACCCCTCAGTCCTCTGGGAGGTTCTAGTGTTTCCTGGTCTTTAATTTACTGTGCACCTCAAGTCATAATCCTGTCACCCTGGCTTTTCCCCCCTTCTTGCTCATCTCATTTCTTTCTTAGTACAGTGATTTTTCAGTTTTTTTCCTTGCTCATCAGGGGACCCATTATCACAGGAAATATTAGTGGGCCTGTACTGTGTCCCTCACATAAGACCTGAACTACTGTGCCTGGAGAGAGGAGGGAGGACTCTGCCCTTGGCCTTCGTCCTCCCCACCTTCCTTGAGGGCCTCCAAAAGCTTTTTGCAAAACCTGAGCCTCAGAAGAACCACACACAGAAATCCTTGTGTAGCTGCTCAGCCCCAGTGGTCTGCTTCACGATGCCTGGCTTCTGCTTCGCGGCACCGAGGGGTATTTAGGTGTCGATTTCATTGAACTGAAGGCAGATTTAAAGAGGATTTAGTTCTCCTCTGTGCCTTCAGGAAAGCTTCAGTTTAGAATGTTTCAGACTAGGTGAACGTTTTCTCGTCTTTCAATTTAGAGTATTGTTTCTGTGTTATTTTCCTGTGCTTCTAAATTCTGTGTCTAGAAAAGCAACCCTCCACTTGTGTTTTGGCTTAATTTTATTCATTTTATCTTGGCATACCTAGTCTTTGAAGGTAAAGAACTTTTTCACTTAGAGCAAACAAACAGAAAAAGCCAAAGAAAATTACAGAGCTAGGAGAATTGAAGTTGAGAGTTAAAAGAGTGAATTACATGTTTTGGCCATGTATTGTCTGAGTATATGTAATAATTCCCTTAGTACAGCGTTGGTGGCAGGGGCCCAGGGTAGTTGAGGATGAACTGAGGATGGGTGAAGGGAACAGTAGCTACTTAGGACTGGAATTAACCTGGGGAAGGTGCACCCACTGAACTTGAGGCTAGTGGGAATGACAGGAAGCAGGGACGTCCTCTTGTGAGTCCTGCAGGATCCCCTTTGTCCAGTGTGGACAGTTTTGTGAGGGCGGGTTCTGCCCTCGTGAGTCACGTCCTGTGATTCACATCTGGTCCCTTACTACGGCTACGTGGCTTTGCTAGCTTTCATGATGACTCTAATCACATGGAATGTAGCGAGAGTATTTCCCAATTTCTAGAAAGCTCTCAAAAATACAGCCAGCAGGTATGTCTTCTTCGTGTTAGGAGCTGAGACTCTGAGGATACCTCTTTTTTTCCCGTGGTTCACTACGCTTCCTTCAGGCTCGGGGGTCAGATGTCCCTTCTTTTTACGACAAATCCCTCCTGTCTCCTCTGTTCTTAACCTCTTCCCTGTTTTTAACTTCTCTATCTGCTAGCCACTTCTTCAGAGTCATAAACTGGATAAGGTATTTTTTAAAGTGTCTTTCTGAAAAGGATTTAAAAAAAAAGTCATTTGTAAAATAGGAGTTCACAGAGATGCTCTGCCTCCCAGTTCACCCTTCAGTGTCCTCCAGTCAGGCTTTTACCACCACCAAGGACCTCCTAGTTACAACTCCAGTGGGCCCCTTTTCATCGTCCCTCTCACTTGACTTCCCTGTGGTTTGGACACTGGCTTTTCTTCCTTTTCTCTTAGAACATTTCTTCTCCTTTGACTTCCATGCTGTCACCTTCTTTGGATTTTCCCTTTGCCTTTGGGAGGCTGTGGAGCATCATAGTTAAGAGCCCACAGTCCCATAGCCTGTGTTCAAGTCCCGGCTCTGCTACTTGTCTTGCTTGCTGGTCATTGGGTGATTCACCAAACCTTTCTACGACAGTGTGTCTTTTCATCTGTAAAATGCGGTTTCACTGAGAAGATCCACATGAAGCCCTGAGTATGGTGCCTGGCTCGTTGTTGCCCTCAGCTGATGTTAGTTGCCATTCTGTTTGTAGGTGACCTTCCCTTCTTCTCCAACTCTTCTTCCCACCCCATCAATATTGCCTTCATGAGCCTCCTCGCAGGACTCCAGTTTTGCCCTGGTAACAGACAATCCTGCTTCTCTTCCAGTACGTGGAGAAATGCAAAACCAGCCTTCCTTTCCCTATCAGAAAAAGGAGTCATCCTAAAAGGTTCCCTTCTGCCTTAGCCCTGTCTGTTCGTCTGTCTTTTTCTTTCCATTTCCACTGCTCCTGACTTAGATCAGGTCTTTTTTTTACCTTCTTTTTATATTTACTAGTTTTTAAAACAGGCTTCCTGTCTCCACAGATGCACAGTCCCTCCCGTTGTCCCTACTGCTGCCCTAGTCATGTGACTGCAGGGTCAACATTGTTCCTCCCTGCTTAGGCGCTCTCCAAGGGCTTCCCGCCGCCTTTGGGCTGACAGCTGCTCTTCTTAGCAGGGCTTCCAGCCTGTGCTTGCCCCCCACTGTGACCTTTCCCTTGTTTGCTTTTCTGACCGACCTTACTGCTTGTTCCAGCCTGTTGAAATGCTTAACCCTTTGTCCAAAGTACAGCAAAGTTTCATTCTCCCACATTTTCCTGTGTGTTGAAATACCTGCTTGCCCTTCTCTGCTTTCCCGAACCTGCAAAGTCATAGGCAATTTTCAAGACGTTTGGGGAAGTTTTTCCCATTTCTTTCCCTTCCGCTCTTCCCGTCTCAGTCCCTCCTGTATGTGCTCACGTCACGCTGATGAAATCTCCGTGTATGTATACTCTACCGCACCTGATTATTTACATGCCTGTCATTTTTTCTTGACTTAAGAGGTCATGACTTTTTCCTAATGGTTTGTACAATGCTTGGCATGTGGAAGGCATTCAAAAAAATGGTTGTTGAGTGAATAAATAAACAGACAGGTGAACTAATCATCCAAGTTCTCACATTAAGAAAATCTATGGTATTTATCCATTTTTATGATGATGTTGATGGTGTCTTCATCATCGTTTTGAACTGGTTTTACTAAACAGAGAGAAACTGCAGTTTGACCTGAGAGAAATAACTTTGCTAACTCACACCAATTTTGAAGGGCCATCTTCTTAAATCTTACCAGTTTCTCTCCCAACCTATTGCTCCTTTTAATTATGTTGAACCTTGGGAAAGTGCTAGTACTCAGCCATTCAGTTTCAAGCAGCTCCAGCTTGATAGAACTAATGGCAGGGAGTTTATTGGCCAGTATGCATCTGTGCTTTTTAGGTAGGGTGGAAATGGAGACTAGCCTGGCTGTGGGTGGATTTCTAAGAGTTCTGAGCCCAATTCCAATGTAGGGGGTGGTTTCCGCACACCAACAGGCAATTCTTCTGCACCAGCTGGGTGTCCTGCAGTCCAACTCCATTCTGACACTGTCTACCTGAGATAGTATCAGATCCCACAGTTTAAGGGCTCAGTCCTACAAGACTGCCTCCTTCATCTCCCCCCACATCCATTTCATTCAGATGCCAGTTTCAAGTCCAGATTGTCACCTGTGCTTCTGACTGGCTATAGATTGAAATTTCTAGTGAGCCCATCATTGTATTTGATTGTGCTAGAGTGGCTCACAGAATTCAGAGAAACATTTTACTTACAGGGATCATTGGTTTATTATAAAAGGATGTAACTCAAGAACAGTCAGGTGGGAGAGATGCATAGAGCAAGATATATGGGAAGGGGTGTGGAACTTCCTCTCCATATCTCCATGTGTTCAACAGCCTGGAAGCTCTCCAACCTTTTCTTTTTGGGTTTTTATGGAGGCTTCATTACATAGACATTATTGACTAAATCATTGGTTATTGTGAGTGAAGTCAATTTCCGGGTCCTCTCTCCTCCCTGAGGTGGGGGTGGGGGTATGGGACTGAAAGCTCCAACCCTCTAATCACATGGTTGGTTCCCCTTACAAGCATCCTTAGATGCTTTCCAAAAGTCACTTTAGTAACATAAACTCAGATGTGTTTGAAGGGGGTTTGCTATGAATATTCAAGCTCTTATCATTAGGGAATTCCAAGGGTCTTAGGAGCTCTGTGCCAGAAATGGGGATGAAGACCAAATATGTATTTCTTATTATAATCACAGAATCACATTTTCCCACTTAGTAGAATGAAGAGCTCTGGCTTAGTTTCGTGACCTCCCATGAGATAAGTAGGAGCGAGCACCCCTCCCCACCCCCCTTTCCTAGTTGACCACAGTCTTTTGTTTAGCTCAGGGCCCAGGGAGTGAAAGCTGCTACCAATCAACGCTCTGAGGCTGGGAGATCAAACTGGGAGACACTTCTTCTCTTGTTTGTATACTTTTGGCTGCTATAGCAACACTAAGGTTTTCCTATACGTCGTCTCAAGGCTGACTCTGATGTTGTAATGGTCCAGTTCACGTTTCAGATGGGGTTTCTATATCTTATCAAATGGTAATGTATTTAAAGTCTGAACACGATATAGAGCCAGTGGCTTGCTGTTTATGTGGATTGTCGTATTAGCTGTGCTTGAATGATACCACTGTTTTTCCTGTGCCAGGTTCTCAGAGGCACTGTGACGAGCTTCCCCGGATTTGATGAGCGGGCTGATGCGGAAACTCTTCGGAAGGCCATGAAGGGCCTGGGTAAATTCAGCCTTCTTTTTGTTCTAAAAAAAAAATGTGACTTTTGTTTTTCTGAACAAAAGTCATTCTTTTGTAGTAAAATTACTTTTAGAATATTTTGATTTGAAATGTATGTAGACAGAAAAGTTACCTTAAGATAGCAAAACGATGACTGGCCACCTCCAGTCTTCATTGTCTAGAACCGAACGGGAGTGCAGTTCAGCCTCTGTTTTTTTTAGCTGTTCCACTTTGTCTGTATGATTGAGTGGCTGATTGAGTAGATAAGTAGACATTCCTGAGAGTGATCAGCTGTGCAGCATTTCTCTCTCATTGCGCAGTCACATAGCAGTTCTGTAGGATTCTTCTCTCCAGCTGTCTTCTCTTTCCTCGCTCTCCTTTCTAGCCACTTAACTCATCATGAGGATTTCCATCTATAACTAACTGATCCCGTTGTCCTCCGGCCCCCTCTGTACTCATGTCCATGTGAAGGGATCCACCTTCCTCAAACTTGGCTCTGACCCCGTCACTCTCCATTTTGAACACTGTGTGAGATTTCCTGTTGTAGCAGGGTTAGGTGCAGCTTTCTGGCCGTGCAAGGCCTTCCCTGTATCGCCTGTGTCCTCTGATCCAGCCATGCCGGCTGATCTGCTGTTCAGGAAAACCCTGTATTTTCCTGCTGCTGACCTTTTCCCCAGTTCTAAAAGCCTGTCTTCCTTCCCTATGTCGTCACTGCCTGTTGCAGTCTTTTCATTCTTCAAGATGGTTTTGGATGTCACCTTCTCCATGAAGCTTTCCCCTGGACTCTGTTCCACCTCCTATCAGCTAAGAGAACCTCCTTTGAACCCTGTTTAGCACCTGGACCTCTCTTGATGCACTTGTCCCATTCTGTCTTACCTCACAGTTATTTGTATTTTTGTATTTTTACCCTAAATTGCCAGTAACTTGAAACCTGGGTCTATATCTTTCTCCCCTCAATTCCCTGTAACACCCAACACACTGTGCCTTGTGAATAGCTGTTATATGAGAAACTTTTAGTTGCAAGAAAAGCTAGATGCACTGTTTCTAAAAAGTCAGGAGGATTTTTGCATTTACTTCACAATGTATGGGGCTAGTATGTATTATTGGAAATGATAACATTTTGTAATTGTTAATTTTAAAGTTTAATAAATTATGTAATAGAATATATTTTGTGAGGTAAGGAATTAATGGAGATCTGGTTACACAGGTTACTGAGAGAGTGGGATGTAGGGGCTGAGATGTAACAGTTCGAACATAAATTGCAGGCACCGATGAGGAGAGCATCCTGACCCTGTTGACATCCCGCAGTAACGCTCAACGCCAGGAAATCGCTGTGGCTTTTAAAACTCTCTTTGGCAGGGTAAGAGCACACTTCATCCCAAGGTCAAATGTGAGAGCAGCTTTATCTTTTAAGACGAGTTTGAAATCTAATATGCTTTCATAAATATCATTTATTTTATGATTCTGACTTTCCTATTCCTCCTTTCTTTTCCAGTCTCTTGGTTACTGGATGTTGGTTTATAATGCTCACCCAACTTATCCTCATGTGATTGTTTTTCCTGGCTTGACAGTCTAGAGGTGCTGGAAGATCCCATGGGGATAACTGCCCTTTCCTTCTGTGCTTCCCACTCAGGACTGTTGTGTTATCTGTTTTCCAGGTGTAAACCTGCATTGCAGTATGTTTTGTTATGACACAGCACCTGCATGTGTCTTGATTCCTTTTGGAGTGGTGTTTTAATAAATGAATTTTTAAATCATTGATTTAAATGCTCTTATTCGATAAATAATTGAAAGTGAAAATTAAATTTTTTACTAAATGAATTAGTACAGACATGAAAAATTTAAATACAGTTTTGTTATTCTGAAAATTTGTGTTTGTTATTTTGAGAAACAAGTGCAAAGAAAGAACAGAAATTATTTTAAGCACAATTCCTAGTTGCCTTTGTGCTGAAACTGAAATGGATAAGAAATACTGCTTTTCTCCATAATTTTACACACAGTTTCCCCATGGCAGCTGTCCCGCAGTAGTCAGGAGCGCAGTAATGAACGTAATCCGTTATGTGCGTGTTAGACTATCATTAGATGTGGAGAGAAAGGAAGACATTGTTTTGTTTAGGTGTGATAGGCCAGATTTTGTCCTTTCTAAAAATGCATTTATGAGTTTTTTTGAGGAAGTTTTTTTTTTAAGATACACGTTTCTCAGAACAGTGTTTTTAAAATAAAAATTTTTAACCTATTTTTAAAGTATTTTTTTAAAACTCTTGAGATAAAGAAAAACATCTCTTAAAAACAGGTACCTTGACACTTCAATGGGTTTGCTTTAGCTTAAGCTTTGGGTCAGATGTCCACAGTACGTTGTTCGGAGCTTCCGCATGTGGTTTAGCTTACTGTCTTACTTCTGCTGGGAGATAGCAAGGTAAAGAATTCATTAGAATAAAGGGCTGTCTCTCATTTTTTAAAAGAATCTCCTTAAATTTATGCCTGGTTAACAAATTTATATTTTTTTTGTGTTAGGACCTTTTGGATGACCTGAAATCAGAACTGACTGGAAAATTTGAAAAATTAATCGTGGCTCTGATGAAACCCTCTCGGCTTTATGATGCCTATGAACTGAAGCATGCTCTTAAGGTAAAAGGAGGAGTGCAAGGAACATTCCTATCATGTATCATATTATTTTGTGTTGGTAATTACTTCATTGTATTTTTTTTTTATATTAAAAAAATGAATTTTTTAGTGAAGGTTTCTTGGAGGACAAAACTGTAGGAGGCAATAAGAAAAAAAGAAGGGAAAAAAAAAGGTGGGAGAAAATGAATAGAGTGTCATTTAATCTCTTTGTACAGTTAATAATAGTGGGTATTTAAAATTTTAATATATTTGACAGCCTTTTATATTCTATTTTCATGCTCGTTTTCTCATTTTGAGATGTGTTTTTAAAATGTTACAGATTAGATACTTTATCTTTTAGTATAGAGGAGCCTGAGTAGGAAACAATAATATTGTCAATCATTTTAGATTAAAAAAATTAAGCTTCAGAGAGAATTTTGATATAAGATAGATTTTCTTCTTTCTTTTTGATACTTCTAAACACTTTCCTTTTCTGAACCCTTTTCCCTTTCCTTCTTTCCTGTATTTCTAAACACTAAAATGAAATAGCTGGTAAACTTGATATAATTTCACTGTAGCAAATAACTGAATACATATTCCCTTGCCTGGTGTTTGGAATGTTGTATAAATATGACCATGCTGAATCATTTGTTTAGACTTATGGGACGGAATAGTTCAGTCATTAGTAGTTAGGTTTTGAATGGGCAAATTGAAATTTAGCAACAAGGAGGTTAATGTAGCTCAGGTGGCGGGAAGAGGGGCTTTATCAAGTTAGGAACCTTTCTGTGCTTCTTCTCTTCATTTTCCTGCAGAGATTCTTTGGAATGAACAAAATCTTCGGTTATTGGAAATGAGCACTTTTGCAGCCTTCTGAAATGTTAGCAGTAGCTGAAATTCTGCCAGAGCATAAACCTAGTTTTTTCAGTGCTTGATTTTTGGTAAAGAAACAGAAATATAAAGAGAATAAGGCTGTCTTTTAAATTAAGTTCTGCTGTGTCATTGCTTTTGTCTTCTAATTCAGCAGTGTAGATGTGACTTTATAATCAGAAAAAGGAAAACCAGTTAAAATTATTTTTCAAAAATCCAGAAAGCAAGTCACAATTCCTTTATACTGACCCCAAAACTGATTTCCTAATAGCTAAGTGATGCTGTGTTTATTGTTACCTTTGCTGCAGAATTTTCCTGTGGATCTATGGAGAACTTAATTTGGAGACAGGGGTGTTTATATTTTGAGGTGTATATTAAGTATCAGTGCACCTCCAAGTAAATTTATGTAAAGTTTTCATTTTTACTATTTAGCCTTTTTATTTATTTCCTGTTTCATTAAAATGTTTTACTTTTAAAAAAAATTTAGTTCTTATGTTTTTTTCTTGGGGAGGGAGGGTAATTAGGTTTATTTATTTATTTATTTAATGGAGGTACTGGGGATTGGACCCAGGACCTCATGCATGCTAAGCATAGACTCTACCACTGAGCTGCACCCTCCCCCCTAAAATGTTTTACTTTTAAACCATTTAGAATTAAATTGATAAAATTATAAATTTATATATGTTATATGCTATATATATGTATACACATACATACATGCAATAAACATTTTTTTCATTAGACCAAAAAAGGGATAAAATTGTCTTTGGAAAGAAAATTAATTTGACATTTTTTATTTCTACAACTGCTAGAACTCATAGAATAGGAAGTGAATGTTTAAGATTATATTTTCAAATACAATGATGCTACGCTCCATTTTAAAAATTTATGGTTATGTTTCATCTTCAAAATAACATTGCCTATATTGTTGGGCTCTATCATTACAGTAATCAGAAGACCCCACAACTGCCTGTTAGATAACTAAGAGATTTAGGATTAAGCCTTTATCAAACTCTTTGAAATTTATAATTCATAAAAATTGTTTAGGAAGTAAAAGACATCTCACAATCTTTGAATTTCCTAAAGTACCACACTTGACAATATGTGGGGACCTCGGAAAGTAGATGTTCACTTTCATCCTTAGCTTTTTATCTTTCACTCAGGAATAAAACCCTCCATAAAATAAACCCCACAATAAGTGCAGCGTCCACTACCATTCATAGACGGTGCAGTATGTAAACAACAACATGTTGGAAAATAAACAAAGCTGCCTTTTACTTCTGTTGTCCTTCAATATGGATAAAGTAAACACGTTTTCTGTGGAAAGAAAAATAAAGCATCCTTTGTCAAAGTAGGAAAAAAAGTGAATGTTATGTTGGGTAATATTTATATATTTATGCAATTTGGGTAACACCCAGGAAAATCACTTTCTTTTTAATCTTAATTGACGTTTTTTTTTCCTACTAAAAATCAATCTCCAAACAGGGAGCTGGGACAGATGAAAAAGTCCTGACAGAAATTATTGCTTCAAGGACACCTGAAGAACTGAGAGCCATAAAACAAGTTTATGAAGAAGGTACATGTTTTGAATTACATTTCCCTTCATTGCCACTGTCACTTTCATTTCTCTAAAGTGAATGCAGTTCCTTATAGTTACAGGAGGCGGGCCACACATGATTTCCGTATGAATGAATGACTGAATAAGCAACAATTCAAGCTAGTTTTCTCCTTCTGTAGGGAAAAGGGCTGCCTTTTACTATACCTGTAACTATTTTAGTATTTATAAGAAGCTTCTGTTGAGGATGGAATTTATTTTCACATAGGATTTGCAGCTAGCATAGGGATATACAGATTGTCATTCTTCTGCATTAAGTTTAAGATGTAAGTTGTTTTTCTTCCTTAAAAAATTCAATTTTATGTTAGTGGAAGTTATGAGCTGTCTAAAAGGAAAAACCTTGTTCAAGTCAGAGTTGATAATACATGAGTAAATGTATCTCGTTTTAGCTGATGGCAATGCTTGAATACTCTGCATTTTGATTTTTCTTTCTGTTGTCTTTTCTTTTTTATTTCTAATTTTTTTGTGGGTGGGGGGGAAGCCTGTATTTCAGTCAGAAGCATATCCTGTGAATGGAGCCAAGAAAATGAAATAGGAAGTAAAGGTGGAGAGTTCTTTTCTCATCGGATTTCATGTAGAAGACTCTCCCTCTCAGCTGACTGAGGAGGATCAGACCTTCCAGATTGTCACCTCCAAGCATAGTGGCTGCAGTGAGGAAAATGGGTCCCTGTCTTGGCATTAGTCTGTTAATCTTAAAAATGACATTGTAACCTAGCCAGTGAGAACAGTGTGAAATTTACCGCAGCTAAATAATTTACCTTTGAAGTGCTGGATCTTTCTTTCCTGCTCCTCTTTTTACACTTGGATAGGTGCCCACCACTAAGGCAGAGGGAATACATGTATCTCAGTTGCAGCTGGTCACCCTTGAGTTTCTAATTTTCAGATATCTCTTTCTGGGGATGTTGACATTGCTGAGTGAGCCTTTGTGCTGCTGGGTGACAAATGGGGTGCCTCAGGTATAATAACTGCTTATGGCCCACCCAGCCAGCTGTGTTATTGTGCACTCGCTGTGTGTCCGGCAGTGTACTGGCTGTCATGAAATGATGCAAAAGATGTACATAACATAGCTCCTGTCCTCGGGAGTTTGCAGTCTATCTAGGGATGACATGACTGAGAAAAACTGCAGTTAAAGGATAGTAAAAGTCAAACACAAAAAATGCAAAATTCATTCAGAGAAGAGAGGTCATCATGGCTTTGGATGTTAGGAGGGGGCTTCACGGTGCGTTCAGACACTGAGCGAGGGCTTCAAGACCAGATGGGTTTTAGGTGGATGACAAAGGCATTTTTGGTCAAGGTGCATCCACTGTCTGCCATGGCACGGAAACCGGACTGAGAAAAGTACGTTGAGGGAGGGTACGTGCATGTCCATTCTGGAGATGAACTGACTAGCGCAGTTAGGCTCTGTTACAGGTGGATTTGTAAGACTGGATTAGAAGTTTGGACTTGACTCAGAGGCTCCTTGATTGTAAGCTCCTGAGTGGGCAGTGGAGTATTGAAGGGATAGTTGAGGGAGTGAGGAGATTTGAATCAAGAGGCTGATTAGGTAGCTGGGTGGTGGGGGAGGTAAGCTTTGCAGGTATGGCTCAGCCTAGGTTGGTGGGAGGTAGGAGGCGCATACATCAGAGAGAGGAGGAATATTTGAAAAGATTTGATGGTTAATTATATATAGGCATTGGAGCAGAGGGAGGAATAAATAATTCCTTCAAAGTCTTGTATTTGGGTAACTGACTGAAATAAATATGTAACTCTTTTGGAACTTTAAAAATAGAAGTTTCAAATAAAGTTTATCTCCTTTCAGATAATGGTGAAATATTTAAATGCCTTAGAGCATTTGATCCTTCAACAGCAGCTGTTTGAAAGTTACAGGGCAGTGCCTGTAACTCTTACAGATCCTGCTTCTCCCCTTTGCTGTGGCTTCACACTGAATGGTGGGAAGGGCATATTTTAAAATAGCTCTGCTGCCTCTCAGAGTTAACTTTATTTGTTGCAGAGGAAAAAAATATCTTATTAGGGGAAGCAATGGCCATGCCCCAATGAAAGAAATATTAGAATATTAGATATCAGAATATTAGAGAAATACCTTTGGAGGGGAATCATGTAAAACAGTTGAAAGAAAGCAAAACAAAGTTTAAAATTATGATCGATTGTATTTTAGAGGCTTTCCAGTACCATCATGTGTCTGTAGACTAATAACTACATTGGCTGAGAGCATTTCTAAACGGCTGAGTCATCATTTAAGTTTCAGTCGAGTGCTTTTGGGAGACTTCGTTTTCACCTAGCCACTCACTTAAAGCGTTTGCCTTCAGTCTTTAAAGCCCTTAGAAAAAGATGAACATTTATGCTAATCAAATATTTCTTCCTTTATGTCTCTTCTATTTGATTATTGAGACAGGATGTCTTTCTAGTTGAAAGAAGCTGTAAATAAGTGTGGAATTATTCTGTTGCAGAATATGGCTCAAGCCTGGAAGATGACGTGGTGGGGGATACTTCAGGGTACTACCAGAGGATGTTGGTGGTCCTCCTTCAGGTATTGGGTGGAGACTATTTATGGTTTGATTAAAAAACTCTGAAGCTGGACTGATCTGAATCTAGTTAAGTAAGGTCATTTAAAATTCTTTTAATTATTTCTGGTACTTGCTTGATTCTGGCTTTGTGGTGCCTGTGTTTGTGTTTCAGAATATCTGACCTGAACTCTTCATAGCTAACTCATAGTGTTTTTGTTTGTTTGCTTGTTTGTTTGGATGTCACTTTCCTCTTTTGTTCATAGAATTTAAAATCAAGAGGGTCAGTTTGGTTTTGGACAGTGCTTGTGTGATATTGTAGGACTGATAAGGTCTGATATGGTACTTTATCTCTTGTAGGCTAATAGAGACCCTGATGCTGGAATTGACGAAGCACAGGTTGAACAAGATGCTCAGGTGGGTGAGACTTACTATGTGATGACTTGCTTATGACATATTGAATCATATGTCATTGAATGAAAAAAAGAATCCATGCTTATGCTAATGAAAAATACATATTTATATATTATATATGTAGTATATAATATTATATAATATATAATGGCATCTAAAAATAACTTGGTGGGTCCTTTACAAATCATAAGACCCATGTAGGTCGATTTCTCACATTTTGATATGGCCAAAAAATATTTTATCCCAAAGCTGAAATGAAATAAAATAAATTATATGGATAGTGAGTTCCACCTAGATGTTATTTTTTTCTGTGGTTGTGGAACAGTCACAAAGTAGAGAATTTTACCAGAAAAACAGGTAAATTCTTCTGCCAATGAGCCAGTCAGTCTCTTGGCAGAGAAGGATATAGAAGAAAGAGTAAAGTATTTTAGTGATAAATTGTGATTTATCACATAATAGATGAAGTTAATTGTAGGATTTGAAAATTCCTCCACCTTTCCTCTGGTAGAATTCTAAATAGGATTGTTCTTTTTGTCAGCTGCTCTTTAGTGACTCCCAAATGAAATTTTGTACTGAAATGGCTTTTCAATCCCATTATAGTCTCAGTATGGTTTATAAAGTAATCAAATGTAGGAAACAAGTATTAGGAAATTTGAAACGAGGAACTTGAAAACTGGAGATTGATAATAAAGAAATTACTCGGGTTCCTGCAATCACATATCGTAGTCCTGTCTTTCTGGTCACATGGTTCAAATACAGGAGGTATTGTGGGTTCGGCTCCAGACTATGCAATAAAGTATATATCACAATAAAGTGGATCACATGAAGTTGTTTGGTTTCTCAATGTATATATAAATTAATGTTTACACTTACTGTTTATACTTACAATATTTATATAATTACATCGTTGAAAGGGGAAAAGCCGTATTCTCTCCTCCAACTGACTGTTCTCTCTGAAGAAGCCATTGGGTGTGTGAACTGACTTTGCTAATAGGAGAAAGGAGGGCCTTATTCTTCTTTTCAGGAGGTTGATTTCCTAATGGCTGTGGGATGCCGGCATTTCTTTGTGTAGCTGGAGAGGGAAGAGGCGAGGAAACAGAATGTTTGCTGAGGGCCGTCTGCAGTGTTTGATGCTTGCCTCACTATCCCTTAAAAAATGCAAACCTATTGTGTCCCATCCCTGCTTAAAATCTTAAAACCCTTCCGTGGATCTCATTGTCCTCAGGGGAAACCTCAAGTGTGGTTTTTAAGCCTCCTTGTTACCTGTCCCTTGCTTTCTTATGCCTCCAACCTCTCTCTTACTTGCTCTTTCTCCTCCCGCCCCTTCCTCCGCCCACTCGCCTAATTCCTCTTCAAGGGTCTGTCCTCAGATAGGCTGCTTTTCAGGGTGCCCTGCCTGACCCCCCTAGGTGTGTGTCAGGTGCTCCTTACGAGGAGGACTGTAGCATCTCAAGCTTCCTGTCCCAGTGCTGGCCACCTGATACTGAAGCTGCCTGTTCACTTGACACCCACCCAGGGCGCCCTGAGCCGTCAGTTCAGTTAGCCTAGCATATTGGCAGCACTCAGTAAATAACTCAGGAGTGAGTTAGTGTCTAACTCTAAAGTAGAGGGGATCGTTTCAGTTTTTACAGATGAGGAAACGGAGGCTCAGGGATTCAAGAAACAAGCCCATGGTCCCCACTGAGTGGTGGTGGAGCCTGGGGTTCCTGCCTGCACCTGTCCAACCTCAAAGCCCTCTCTCTTTCACTAGATGGCAGGCTCCGTGTTCTTCCCTGTTAGCTCCTTTCTCACTTTCTCTACTGTAAAACCCGTCTATTAAGTATAGATTGGAAGGAAGGAGCTAGCTTAACCCCGCCTTCTTAAGGGGCAGGGCCAAGGCTGCCTGCAGACCCACACTCCCTGCTGTTAGGGGCTTTGCTCATTGCTGAGACCACCTCGGTACTTTCCCAGCATTCATTGTCTGTAGGTCTGGAGGTGACCGTGCTGGTTCTCACATTCCTCCTCTCAGGAGTAGGGGTCATGGTCACAGGGAAAGAAGCCAGCTTTAATAATCTCAGATGACTGTGGTGAGGCCTCCATTAGTGGGCGGTGGGTCGATTTCCCAGCACAACTGGTGGTGTAATGAGATCGCTGCTGCCCTGTGAGCAGGAACAGTACATCTTTATCTCGTTTCCATTGATGTCTCTGCTCGGAGCACTCACTCTGAGAAGCAGTGCTTCTCAGACTTTTCTGTGCAGGTTGTGACTCAGGAGGTCTGGGTGGGATCTGGGATCGTATTTCTGACAGGCTCTCAGGTGACGTCCATGCTGGTCAAGGGACTGCACTTTGAGGTCAGGCTGTGTAAGCATCACTTAGCTCTCCTGCAGGGATGTGACCATCCGGGACCCTGAACGGAAAGCTTTGTACATCTGAAAACTGACTTACAAAGTTACTTTAAAATATCCCTGAAACAGTATCCAGGCTCTCCTTACCTTTTCAGTGACCAGGAACAACACAGCATACAGTCTTTGATTTGTAAAAATGTATTTTTATTAATTAATTCAGCCTGTTGAAAATGATCCTTTCAGCATTATAAAAAGGAACACACCCATTTATACCTTGTAGAAAGAGTACCTGGACTGTTACCACTAATGGGAATTTAAGATTTCTTAATTGAGAGTAACTGAAGGGCCCTTTCGTAAGCTTTTGAATTTTTTTTCTCAACCGATACCTGGCACTAAGAGAATTCCTATTATTTCAAGGATTTGGTAAGCCACAGTGAGTCATTCACCTGAGAATTGAACATTTTGTAGATAACCCACTTTTCTTTTTAACATTTTTAATGTGTTAAACTGATTTTACCTCCTTCCCCACCAAGTCCTTGTTTTGTGCTTTCTCTGGAGGGAAGGTTGAGCTCTTCAAGGAAGTGGGGGAACAGTGTTTATGGAGCACCTACTGTTGGTTACCTGACATTGCTCAGTGAATTCATTATCTAAGTTACAAAATCTCCAGTAATAACTCCATAGAAATACTATTCCTAGTCTGTAGATGAAGGCACTGAGGCTCAAGAAGACATTAAGTAACTCATCTAAGACTCAGTTGAGGACAAGGACCAGGTCTTTTTTGACTCTAAAACCGCTATACTTTGCTTATCAAAGTGTGCTTGGGCTGCACCGTCAGGCCCCCTCTGAGGACGGAGGACGGTGAGGAGGTGTGAGGGCCCCTCATCCAGGGTGGCTCCATGGACGCTAAGCATCCTCATTCAGAAGAAAGGACCCTCAGGTTAAAACAAGACAAAACAAAACTTGTAAATACCGCTCTGCGTGAAGATGCCGTCGTTACTGCTGTGTATGATTTACTTAGTAGTAGTTCCAGAATAGAGACTGATACCAAACATAATCCTTCCAAGAAAATTAAGAGATGGTTAAAAATAGCCATTTCACCAGTTATTCCCGTACGACAGGCTTACCTGCTATACCTACTCGGGGAGATTCCTAGCAATCTAGCACAGTTGATAAGGAAGGAGGGCTTCAGCAGGGCTTGCCGTGTGGTACAGGATGAGCCCCACACCCTCCTAGGTGTTACCGTATGTGTCTATCTTACCTGTATGTAGTGAACGTACTAGAGGTAAGTAACCAGTATCCTCAGAATGTTGGTATTCATAGTAATTTTTATTTTTTCAATGATTTTTCTCTTTTTCACAAAATTTCTCAGTGAACATATTTCATTGTAATTATATGTAAAAAAGTTATTTTAAGATGGGTCTGTAACACTGTGATACAGTTCTAAAGTTTACATACTTTCATGACTTTCACACTAACTCCTTTTCAGTTTGGAATAGCATGCTCACATGACCAGGATTGGTGTTATTTTTCTCACTAAAATAAATTAATTTCCAAATTGAGCGTAAAGATGATTCTCTGGAAATGGAAAAAAAAATAAATCTGTAACACTATATAATAATAATCTATATTCTTAAACATAACGTGATAAGAATTTTGACATCCAAATACGTGTTCTGATCACCTCCTATCCTTATTTGTTTTGCCATTTGTAGGCATAAGGGCAGCTGCAAGTAGCAGTCTCAGCAAATTGCATTCATCTGGTTTTAATAGGTATACTTTTACCTTGAAATGAATAAAGGGTAGTAAAGACATTTTAAAGATTCTTTGAGTTTTAATAAATTATCTATGTCTTAATAAATAGACTCAGATATAATGGTATTTGTGTATGATTTTATTTTTTCAGCAAGTATATGAACACTGGAAAGCATATAGTCTTTTCCATGTGAAAAACTAAATATGAACACTCATACTGTTCAACAAGTATATATTAAGTGCCTGCTGTATGCCAGGAGCTGTGATACACCCACAGCCTTTCAGTTTTATTGTGATCTTTTAGAAATGGGGAAACTTCCTGTAGCTAGCATTGTTTAAATTTCACTTATAATGAGAAAATACAGAGTTTCCTTTTTATCATGTGTTATTGAACAGCTGCAGAGCAAGCAAAACAGAAAAATGCAGACACCTTAGCTCCTGGTTAAATTTTTTCCCTGTAAGTGGATGCATCAACAGTGGGGTAATCAGAGCTTTCCACCAACCACACCATTGCTCCTGAATGACTGGAAGTTATGGTAGACCTTTTGGGAACATTTAACTTGGCCTTATTGCTATGCCTTATCGCTCTGACCCACTAATCTTCTGTGGCACAGTTCAGGGGCAAGGTCCAAAGTCGCCCCAAGCTCAGTGAGGGGAGTTTCAGAGTAGGAAACATTAGAATTGAAAAATAGGAGATGAAGAATCAGGTAAATCAGCATTCAGGGACTAAAACACAAGTGTGATGAAGAACATGGAAATGAGATGGAAGAACAGTTTATTAACTGGGGTTGAAATTTTCACAGGCTTTGTTTCAGGCTGGAGAACTTAAGTGGGGGACGGATGAAGAAAAGTTTATTACCATCTTTGGAACACGGAGTGTGTCTCATTTGAGAAGGGGTGAGTGAAAAAAGTGTGTATGACGCAGGTACTTTGGTAAATTTTTTTTTCTGTATGTAATGGTTAATTTTTAAAGTACAGGAGCCAGTTTGTCAAAATTATCTGATGCATAACAGACGCTTACTGAATGAATCAGTTTTTATATTTCTTTCTTTTGGTGACCTTGAGAAATCTCAATTCTCTTTGCTATTGTAGCTTTCACAAAACTAGACATCTTTAATCTAACTCTCTTCACTGTCATATGATGATTAGGGAGGTGGGCCTCTAGATTGTTACTCTCATAGTCACAAATCACCGAGCTGTAGCTCCCTACAAGAATTTCCTCCTAGATAGTGGTACCTAAGGGCTCATTTCTGGATATTCATCAGTATTTGTGTATCAGGTAGGAATGAGTTCAGTGGCAAGTGACAGAAAACACTATTAATAGTGGCTTTAAAAATTGGGCTTTCTGTAGGTAGGATTCCTTGGCTGATTTGGCAAGACCTGGGCTCTTTTTCTTTTTCTGCTTCACCCCCCTGAGTGCTTTGGTTTTCTTTCTCATGCTCGGTACCTCTTTGTCACAACGTGGCTGCTGTTGCTCCAAGCATATCAACCATTTTTGCCTCAAGAAGAAAAGAAAGGGGTAAACTAATAGCTGTCTGTTGCTTTTAATAAGGAAAGGGAAAGATTACTCAGAATCCTCTCCAACAGATTTATTTACCTTTAGGTCTCATTTAAACTAATAAGGAGGTTCTGGGAAGTGAGTAAACAAAGAATATTTATAATCCATTGTTTAGGGCTTGGCACATTGAGGCTCTGAATAAAATTAGGGTCTCTCAGCAAGGAAAAAGGGGAGATTTGTGTTTGGTAGGAAAGTACCTGGTTAGAGTAAATACCTTGTTTCTGGAAAGTGATTCTTATGTGATTAAGAAATTGCTTTCCTGTTTTCTAGTGTTTGACAAATACATGACTATATCAGGATTTCAAATTGAAGAAACCATTGACCGAGAGACTTCTGGTAATTTGGAGAAATTACTCCTTGCTGTCGGTAAGTAATTTTTTATTGTGTATGATATTTGTGGTGTTAAGAGCTGAAGTATTTGATTCAGTTGAAGCTGTATCTGAAAATAGCTAGCTGTTTCTTCATGAAAAGATCTTACCTTGATATTTGGGTGAAGCATACCCCTAAATTTCCAATTCAAAGTCTGTTTTGATGTTGGAAATACATGATTTTCTAGTTAGTTCATCTAATTCTATGGGAATACTAAGAGAATTGTTTACAAATCATTTAGAAGCTGCATTAAAAATAACACTATTTCACTGTGAACCTGAAATGTCATTGTCTCAGAGGCGTGTAAATGTTATTTCTGACACCTGTGGAATTCTGCTTTTCTTTTGAATATCGTTGTCACAGCTTTGAGGCCGACTGAGAAATTAGAATCTGATTTAGAAAAAGTATCTTTGATAACCGTGGAAAATGTGATGGTGACTGTCTTCCTGATTAAATAGTTTGATGTTTAATTTTAGCTAAATATTCAGAGTAACCTAGAAAAATTGGAGAACTGAGTTTGTGCAGTTTATTGTAGTAGTAGATATTCTTCTAGTCCAGGGAGAATGTAGCTTGTGAGTCGCCTGTGGTCCTGGTCTTCATATGGGTGTGGAGGGAAGCTTTGGCTGCTGTTGTTCCGAGTATTTGGTGTTGAGTTGAAGTTCTTGTGCTCTCTGACTTCTGGAGAATGAGCTAAAAATGTGCGTGAACCAGGACTAACAGTAACCTTTCACTTGAGTCCACTGTTAATGAATTTTAATAGAAAATTTTTAGATATCCCCTTTGTAACTGGAATACGTGTAAAAATTATGGTGTTTTTAGTTTTGGTGGCTGCTTTTCTTAAGCATTGGAAGAAAGAAAATACTGCTTCCCATTCAATGATGTGTTATTTTGGTATATTAAGGAATTCTCATATGATAGTTTCTGAAGCTAAGCAGATTGAGTTCTGAGCAGCCCTAAGGTACTGTCGATTTGTACATTTTCAGGGAAGACACTCTTTTCTGTTACCAGTTTATCTGGGTATTTCTCCCAAAACGTATGAGTCTCACGCCGCCCTGTGTGACTCACGGATGTTAAAGAATACGGAGAGAATACCTGGATTAAGATTACAGGCAGATGTCTAAGGTTTGTCACAGATTAGAGAGAGTAAGTAGCTTGTATTATTTGCTTGAATATATTGAAGTGAAAACTCTGAGGATGTTTGTATAATTCACTGGGGATGAAAAAGGTTGTGGCTTAACAGCCCAGTCTGCCGAAACTGCCATTGCAGAAAGGTGCTCATAGAACAAAGGGGCACTGAAACCCCTGCACCCCGTGTAGCGCTCAGAACTGTGAGGAGAGCTCAAGCCAGGATCTGTGGAGATACTCGGTAGCAAGGAGGTCAGAGCAGCTTGCAAATGAGCAGTTAGTTAGCCTGTGTTCCTTGCATAGTTTTATATAAGTAGAGCTGTAAGCCTGGGGCAGCTTTTGATTTTTAATTACTTCATCTTTTCTCACATCAGAATAGCATGTGACCATTATATTACTTATTTTCTTAGTGAAATCCATTCGAAGTATACCTGCCTACCTCGCAGAAACCCTCTACTATGCTATGAAGGTAAGTGCATACGTTGAGTCTTCTAGTTAATTTATCTCTCTAGCATGTTTTAGATAATAGACATTGAGTTTTTTTCTCCTTAAAATGTGTAGTTCAATTCTGCTAAATTGTTTTACTTTATTGATTCACCCAACTCAGGGGAGTTTGATGATATAATTGACTTTTTTAAACAACGTGCCTCTCTTTCTTTTTTAAAGGGAGCGGGGACAGATGATCATACCCTCATCAGAGTGCTGGTTTCCAGGAGTGAGATTGACCTGTATAACATTAGGAAGGAGTTTAGGAAGAACTTTGCCACCTCTCTTTATTCCATGATTAAGGTAGTAGAACCTTTCCTTAAATTACACTTAGAAATCTACAGCAGACCAGTATGTATCATGCAAGACATGGATGGGAGAACCCAATTATTGTGTTAAGTTTAAAATTTCACTGGTATGATTAGAGCTATGAGTTACAAAGCTTGGCATAATGTTTCCTGGAGTATGGATGATGGCTTCCGAGTGAAAGATTGGCTCTTGGTGAGCTTAGAAGCATTATTTAGTAGTGGTGACAGATGACTCACCAAAACCCAACCCCTTGTCCACGATAATAATGTGTTCTTTCTCTCTTTTATCAGTTCCAGCTGTCTTATCAGTTCTTCCTTTCTTTTCATGTCATGGTCTTTTCTTCCTTCATTGTCTGTTATCACCTTGTCTCTGGTATTGGTTCATAGTTCAGGAAAGAACAAACCAGGTGTTATTAGAAGTAAGTAAAAAGCTTAAGTATTACTTTAATTTTTGTCCATTTAAAAGCAGGGGACACTGTGGCCTATAGTGGAATTTGGCTTAAGACCTTTTGACTTCTTTTTCTCTTCCTTCCTTCCTTTCTCTGTCTCTGTCTCCCCCTCCCTTTCTTTCTTTATATCTTTCTCTCTTTTTCTCTTTGATAAGGGGGAATGTAGGCTGTATGCAAAGCAGTATCTCGGTTGAGCAAGATTTTAACTGTGTGTGTGTGTGTGCTCAGCTGAGCAAGATTTTGTGTGTGTGTGTGTGTGTGAGTATGTGGTGCGTGGTGTGGCTGGGCTGAATGAAAGGCAGAGCTCTTCCATGCATACATCTGTGTATAAGACTAACAGAAGCAAACTGTATCCTGCCCCTCTGTCTCTGACGCAGAGCCATAACAGCCAGGCAGTCCCAGCATTGCTCCTGTAGCCAGATGTGTACTACGTGATGGAAACTTACATCTTGTTTAGAAAGCTTGGCCTTAGCATGGTTGTAAAAGCATCCCTGTTCTCTGTGTTCCTAGAGGGAAGAACATACCCCACTGTCTTAGAACTGTGCTTTTAAGGGGTAAAATTAGGGATAAAGCTAAGCGAAGTCCCATCGGTAGGAAACTGCCTGTATAACATTCCTGATGTGAAAGTCACACGCAGAGAGATTGTCCACTTGGGAGAAAAGTCATATGAATAGTATTTGTTGTCAAATATGTCTTAGTTTCATATTTTCTGTGACTTCTGTGAGTCACGGAGGCTAATGGAGTACATTTGGGTTTTAGGGTGATACATCTGGGGACTACAAGAAAGCCCTCCTGTTGCTGTGTGGAGGTGAAGATGACTGATGAGCGCCGGGGGGCCCTGGCCCGGCCTGCTGTCCTTCAGCACATCTCGCTGCGCTTCTCATCCGCTAGCGCTTGGCGCGTTGCCTTATTCGTCCTAGCATGCTCTGACCAAACGTGTATGCTGTAGAAGAGAGTAGTGGTGCTCCTTTCTGATCTTCCATTAAGATCTTTCTCTTTGACTGTTGTAGTACTGAAGTGTACTTATGTTACTGAGACCAAAGTCTGGATCTTTCATATTTTCCTTTAAGAGATCCGACTGCTTGTAGCTTTTTTTTTTTTAAAGCTTCATTTATATTAAACTGATAACCGTATTACCTTAATCAGAACCTTAGCCTTGGAATTGTGAACTCCTGGAAGTGTTATTAATCAAGTTTGCTACTAAATTAAACCTGAAAAATTATGATGGTTGCATTCAAAAGATTAATGAATAATAAACATTTCCTTCCTCTTAATTATGTGTGGGTGTGTTGAGAAAATTTACTTAATTTACCTGTTTGACAATGATGTCTTTTTTCAAGCTAGTCAACTGACAGTGGTGTCAGTTAACAGATGAATTTATAGTTGGCTTTTGGGTGAAAAGCTTGAAATATAGTACGGAAAAATGAATTTCTTCTGCAGTGTGGAATGAGGGAGAGGTTGAAGGGGGTCTCTGATTATTGGTAGCATGTTTACATGGACATCAATTAAAGCAGGGTTTATGCTAGTTGCTTAGTAGAAAACTGATTTTAAACTTAACCTGAAAATTCAGAGTGCTACTTTTGACTCTACTTTTATTAACTTGTTTTTCTTGTTTTCACCTTCTTTGAGATAAAAAAGCAGACAGTAGGGAGACAAAAAGAGAGTTTCTTTCTCTCTTCTAATATTTACCTTTCAATTTTGTTTTCAAACTGCTTCGGTTGGTGTCAATTTCACTTACTCCCTTAGAGATGCATTTTGTTTGTTTTGTTTTTTTAAGGAAATGATTGTTGTTAATAAGACATTTTAAATAAATGGACTACTCTCCTGTTGAAAACTTAAATAGTGATACTATTTTTTTCACAAGCTTGGCTGGTCATCAGAATAACCATGAGAGCCTTAAAAATTATGTGTGTATACGTATCACATTGGATTTTTTTTCAGAAGCTTCATAGGGGATTCTGATGCAGAGCCAAGTTGACAATCAGTTGTCTCTACTCCCCCGCCTTCCCAGTTTTATTGAGATACAGTTGACATACAACACATGTTTAAGGTGTACAGCATAATGACTTGACTTCTATGTATTGAGAAATGATTATCACAAATAGTTCAGTTAACATCCATTATCTCATACAGATTTAAAAAAAAAAAAGGAAAAAATGTTTCTCCCTGTGATAAGAACTCTTAGGATTTACTCTTAGCAACTTTCAAATATGCCATATAGCAGTATTTTTTAAAATATATTTTTATTGAAGTATATGGTCAGCAGCAGTATTAACTATAGTCATCATGTTGAACATTACATCCCCATGACTTACTTATCTTAAACTGAAAGTTTGTACCTTTTGACCACCTTCCTTCAATTCCCCACTCCCTACTGTCTGCCTCTGGGAACCACAAATCTGATCTCTTTTACTGTAAGTTTTTGTTTTTTAGATTGTACATATGAATGAGATTGTACAGTACTTATCTTCTTGTTACTTCACTGAGTATAATGTTCTCAGTGTCCATTCACGTTCTCCTAAATGGCAAGATTTCCATCTTTTTTATGGTTGAATGATATCAGTGTGTGTGTATCTGTCTCACGTTACTTTATCCATTCATTTGTTGATAGATACTTAGGTTGCTTCCATATCTTGACTATTGTAAATAATTTTGCAGTGAATGTGGGGGTGCCTATATCTTTTTGTGTTAATGTTTTCATTCTCTTTGCATAAATACCCAGAAGTGGGATTGCCGAATCATGTGATAGTTCTGTTTTTAATTTTTTTTATTGAGTTATAGTCAGTTTACAATGTTGTGTCAATTTCTGGTGTACAGCACAATTTTTCAGTCATACATGAATGTAGTCAAGACTTGTAGCTCATGGTGAAAAAATACGAAGATGAATACATGTTTTTAATTTTTTGAAGAGCCTCCATGCTGTTTCCATAGGGGTTGCATCAATTTACATTTCCACCAACTGTGTAGAAGAGTTCCCTTTTCTCTATATTCTTACCAACGCTTGTTTTTTTCTTTTTCATAATAGCCATTCTAACAGGTGTGAGATGATACCTCATTGTGGTTTTGATTTGCATTTCCCTGATTAGTGATGCTGAGTACTTTATGATGTACCTGTTGGCCATCTGTATGTCTCCTTTGGAAAAATGTCTGTTCAGATCCTCTGCCCACTTTTTAATTGGATTATTTTTGTTGCTATTGGGTTGAGTTCTTTATGTGTTTTGGTGTTAACCCCTTAACAGACATCTGATTTGCAAATGTTCTCTCCCATTCTGTAGGTTTCCTTTCTATTTTGTTGGTTTCCTTTGCTGTGCAGCAGCTTTTCAGCTTGATGCAGTTCTACTTGTTTATATTTACTTCTGTTACCTTTGCTTTTGGTGTCAAATCCAAAAAAAAATCACCAAGTTTGATGTCAAGGAGCTTGTCACCTATGTTTTCTTCTAGGGTTTTTGTGGTTTCAGGTCTTACGTTTAAATCTTTAATCCATTATGAGTTAGTTTTTGTGTATGGTGTAGGTTAGTGGTCCAGTTTCTTTTGTATATGGCTGTCCAGTTTCTCCAGAACCATTTACTGGACAGACCGTTCTTTCCTTGTTGTATATTCTTGGTTCTTCTGACGAAAATTGACTGTATATGCATGGGTTTATTTTTGGGCTCTCTGTTACGATGATCTATGTGTTTATTTTTAGCCCAATAACATACTACTGTTTTGGTTACTATAACTTTGTGATATAGTTTGAAATCAGGGAGTATGATGCCTTCAGCTTTGTTGGGGTCTTCTGTGGCTCCATACAAATTTTAGAATTGTTTGTTCTGTTTCAGTAAAAAATGCCATTGGAATTTTGATAGGGATTGCATTGAATCTGTAGGTTGCTTTGGGACATTTTAACAATATTATTCCAGTGTATAAACATGGAGTATCTTTTCATTTATTTGTGTCTGCTTGAATTTCTTTCAGCAGTGTCTTGTAGTTTTCAGTGTACAGGATTTTTTTATCTACTTGGTTAAATTTATTCCTAAGTATTTTATTCTTTTTGATGCAATTGTAAATGGAATTGTTTTCTTCATTTCTCTTTCTGATAGTTCACTGTAGGTGTATGGAAATGCTGCAGGTTTTTGTGTATTGATTTTTTATCTTGCAGCTTTACTGAATTCATTTATTAGTTTTAGCCTTTTTTTTTTTTTGGTGGAGACTTACGGGTTTTCTTTTTAATATCATGTCATCTGCAAATAATGACAGTTTTACTTCTTCCTTTCAGGCTGCTGTCTCATGCTGTGCTGTGAGTGGGGGTAGCCGGTTAAGGATAATGTCTTTGTAACAGTCCTGTGGGACATATCAGTGCGAGCGCTGCTGGCCACCAGAGACAGGTGACCGAGAAGTGTCACCTGAGCAGCAGCTGCGAACGTTGTTGCACCGTGCACAAGCTCCCTGGGAGACACTGGAGACGAGTGAGGCAGAGAGCGTACAAAGATGGTGCCCACTTGCAGCCATCCCTGGCGAGCACTTCTGTAGGTCCCTGTAAGTGTGCCAGGCCGGAAGCCTAGCCCGCAGGCCGAGGTGCCAAGACAAGCAAACAGGCCTCTTTTCACAGAAAGGCTGGGGGTGTGTTTTTGTCTGCTGTCTGTGCAGTGCCTGGTGGGGGCAGCCCACCAAGAACTGTCTCTCCATTTGTTACAGCCCCACACGTACAAGCCATGATGGCCACCAGAGCTGGGTGATCAAAGGGTGTCCCCGGGGCAGCAGCCACAAAACCCAGGATACCAGATATACGCACATGCTCCCTTACAGGACATGCAGGTAACCTGGAGCGTGGCAGCGGGACAGTGCGAAGACAGTGCCCGCCCTCCAAGGTCTCCAGAGAGATTTACAGTCAGCCCTTAGGTGTGTGTTTAGTTAGAAGTCTGCCCCTTAGGATGCAGCTATGAAGATAAACAATCAACCTCTTTCACAGAGACTGGGCGCCTCAGTCTTTGCATCTCTGCTGTGCCCTGGGGGCAGCAGCCAGGTAAGAACCTTTTCTCCATCTGTTACAGTTCCGTGGGACCTGTGAGTGTGAGCCACACTGGCCACTAGAGATGTAGACACATCTGGGCGGCAGCTGCAGAATTGAGGCACCAGATGGTGTCTAAGCTCCTCTCCAGAGACACCAGTGGCCTGGAGCGAGGCAGAGGGACGGTGCGACATGGCACCTGCTGGCCTCCATCTCCGGAGAATATTGCAGGGGGCCGTTAGATGTGCGTTAAAGTAGAGGCTTGCCCCTCAGGCTGACACTTAAAGACACTCACATAAGCCTCTTTCACAGAAATCTGGTTGCTTTTCAGTTAGCTGCCTCCACCCTGGCCTTGGGTGGGTGAGTCTATGCCAACCTTTTCAGAACTGTTGTTCAGTTTGCTATAGCCTTGTGGGTGGGTCTCATGGATGTGAGTCCTGATAGTTTTCAAAGCTAGCTACCTGGGGGGCTTGTCGGGTGTAGGTGTTAAAATTGGGGTACCTGATGCTGGGGTGCCTCAAGCCTTTAGCTGCTCAGGGAGAAGCTCTGGAATTGTATTTTCCTGCACGATTGTGGGTTGTCGCGCCTGGGGTGGGGTTTGTGGTGAGATTGTGTCTCAGCCTCTCCTATCTGCTTCAGTGTGGGTTTTTTCCTCATTTGTCTGATAAGTGGGAGTCACTGAGAGAGGTGAGTTTTTCCCCCAGAAGAAATTGCTTCCTACATGGCTATAGATTTGGTGTGCCTGTGAGAGGAGGCGACTTCAAGATCCTCCTATGTTGCTAGCTTGAACCAGACTCTTGGTTTTTCTTCCTTTTCTATGGATAAGGTGAATTATATCAATTGATTTTTGAATATTGAACAATTTTGCATTCCCAGGATGAACTGCACTTTGTCATAATGCTTTATCATTTTTATATGTTGCTGGATTTGTTTTGCTAATATATTTTTGAGGATTTTTGCTTCCCTCATGTTCATGAGGGATATTGGCCTGTAGTTTTCTTTTCTTGAAATGTTTTTTGTCTAGTTTTGGTATCAGAGTAATGCTGCCCTCATGAAATGAGTTGAGAAGTATTTCTATTCTATCCTGTGCAAGTTTATATAGAGTTGGTGTGAAAATTTTCCTTATATATTTGGTAGATTTGCCAATGAAGCCTGTCATGAAACTTTTTTGGGGAAGGTATTAAACTGTAAATTCAAATGTCTGTCTGTCTGTCTATCTGATTTTTAATATACAGACATCAGTATATGTATTTATCAAACACTTAATGCCTTAAAATAACCCGAATTATTATCTTACAGTTCTAGAGGTCAGAAGTCTAAAATCAGCCTCACTGGGCTGAAATAAAGGTGTTGGCAGGACTGGGTTCCCTTCAGGAAGCTCTATGGGAGATTCCATCTCCTTGTCTATCTCAGCGTCTAGAGGAGACCTGCATTTCTTAGCTTTTGGGCCCTTCCTCTGTCTTTGAAGCCAATAATCAATGCACTCCAATTTCTTCTTTCTGACCTCACATCTCCTTCTCTGACTCTAACTCTTTCCCTTTTTAAGGACCTGTGTTATATACACTGGGCCTACCTGGGTAATCCAGGTACTTTTCCCATCTCAAGATTACTTCTGCAAATACCTTTGTGCCATATGACGTCACATACTCACAGATTCTAGAGATTGACATGGACATCTCTCTCTCTTTCTTTTTTTGGTGGGAGCAGGGGTATTTTTCTGTCTCCCACAGGTGGTCTCCAAAAAATGGTTTTGTAATATACACAGTATTTTCTCTTTGTTAGGGTAGGAGTGATGTTCTACATCCTAGGTTTAAGTGCAATTTCCAAATTATATACTCTTAGTTTAGCTGACATAAATGGGGAAAGACATTTTATTACTTGATTTGGTACTTATACTTAATGTTAGTGATCAGAACCCTCTGGGGATGTTTTTCTCTCTTGAACGTGTGTGCGCGCGCGTGTGCACACGTGCACGCTCACACATTCGCTTAAGACTCTCCTGCCAAGTCTGTGGCAGTCTGCCTTGTGCCCAGGGGGTGGTGCTGTTGGCGTAAACTTACTTCCTTCACAGTTGAACTTCACTTCTGTTTTCTGTTTACGCTGCACTTTCTGATTTTTCAGCTTCAGAGAGTATTCCTCCGCAGTCTTCCTCACCCGAACACTCAGACAAAACTGAATCTAAACGTTAACCCTCTGCTTGGTTACTCAACTGTCAGTAGCTTAGAATCATCCTGTTTTGCCTGTTGTAGAACGTTCAAAGCTGTTTTCTAAAGCACTGGTTCCTCCTTTCCCCTGTGGTCTTTGGTAGTTAATGAATTCCCACCTTCCCGCCTGCTCCCCACCCTTCAGTGGAGCACTGAGCGTGTCTCCTTCCCCTGTAGAGTCTTTGGATATTTTCTATGGATGACGCACATTTGTCTCCATTTTTCAACCTGACAACAGTTAAAAGACACAGCCAGAGGTGCACATAGAGAAGAAGAAAAAGAATAACAAAAAACTCCAAAACCTGCAGAATGAATTTGTCCTCTGGGTTTTGATATTTGAAATAAAGGAATATTTTAAACAGTTAAATTCACTTTTAAAAACCGTTGTCCCTTCTACACCAATGTCTAAAACGACATTCATCACAGATTCCACAGATGAGTCTGCCCTCCCGAATTCCCTGTTTTTGATGGTGGCTCTAAAATTCTTCTAATTATTCAGTCCCCAAACTTTGGGAATATTTTCGTATCCTCCCTTTCTTTGTCCTTCATGTTAAACAAATTATCACATCCAGACAGTTCTTCATTATGTCTATCACATCTGCCCCTCCTTTCTGTTCCCGCTACTATGCTATTTCTGGAATTAATTACTTTATTTGGACTACACGAATGGCTTCTTTTTATTAAAGAAAAATTTCACTTTTATCAAAGGAATAAACACCCCAGTTTAAGAAGTTGAACAGCATGGAAATATAACATGCTGTTCCCCCTTGGGGTGGGTGTCAAAAGCCTTAAACATTTTCATCATTTTCCATTTAACTTTTTTCCAGGAAGTTTCATCCGTATTTCTGAGATATGTGTGTGTGTATAAAATGTGCTACTATATATCCTACTATTTCCCTAGTTATTCACTTCGAGATTTTCTGTTGGTTCCCTGCTATGACAGATGGCAGTGAAGCTCCTTTATCCCACTTTCCTTTTATCCTCCCCCTCCTCTCAGCATCCTTACGGTGCTCTTCTGAGTTCCTCTCATGGTTACCCATGTAATTTTAAACAATATATTTACATTTTCATTTCTTCTTCCAACAACAACGGGAAGAATCTCTAGACCCCTCACTAAGGGAGATTAGGGTACCAGAGACTCTACCCTCATCTCTCCCCTTTTCATCTCCCAATTCTTGTCAACTGTAATTTTGCTTTTTAAATGGTCTGTGTTAACCCTCTATACATTCTGCTCTATGATCCCTATGAAGTCTTTTGTCAGTATATTGAGTCTTCAATTTGAAATAGAAAAGTTAAGAATATTGACAAATAGCTAACCTAACTCTGTTCTATGAGTTTATTTCTCTCCTTGTGTACTTATATCTCCTAGCCTCAAGATATCTGCCTTTATGGCTTCTTAGTGCCTGTAATATCCAAGTGTCGTGGGAAGTCTATGGAACTGTCCCCACATTTTTCCTCCTGGTATTTCTTTCCTGGAGCTGCCACCCTTTGGTTAGACTGATCTCTCTCTCTAGGCTGGCTACACACGGGACACCTCTGAATACCAGCATGGGGGTGGCTTAGCTCTGAGGGTGGCCGTACTCACCAACTGACCTGCTTCTCCTTATACGTGCCTCTCAATGTTTTAAAAAAGGACTTTTCTCTTTTCGCCTTCCCTCCTTTTCCACTCTCCCTCGCTCCCTCCCTCCCTCGCTCCCTCTCTCCTTCCTTCTATTCCTTCTTTCCTTCCTTTTTTCTGTGCCTGGAGGAAGGGATGGGGTATTGGTGAGTGAGGCTCTAAGCTCCAGGGTATTGTATGTGGATGTGCTTTGTTCCACAGACAAATGTTAAGTTCTCCTGCTTTTAGGTCCTGCAGGCCGTTCTCCAGGCTTCTAGCTATCACTAGATATCCGTGAGTCACAAGCCTTCTGGGGGTGCTATGGGACAGATTGCTTTTCTCTTCATCTGCAGCCTCTTTTCTATATATTTTTGGTTAGGGCTTTATCAGACACCTCTTCTCCTTCCCTTCTTCTATTTCCCAGACATTTGATGACATCTCTCTTGTGCTGATGGCTTCCCTCCCATTCTCTTTATTGTGAGATTTTTAATTCCTTGATGCTCCCTTTCAGAGTCTGGGGTTCATAACTGCTCAGACCGCCGCCACCTTGAACCCGATGTCCTGAGAGGACTTCTTAAGTGCCCTGCTGTTCAGAGCCCTTCTGCTGGTCCGGGTCCTGTCCATCTCTGTGCCCTTGCTCTCCCTAGTTCCCTTTGTACCACCCCTGTGTCTCTTTTCTGGAAGCTTGACCCTGGCCAGTCAGGTTGACATAAAGAAGACAGCGTCTGCACTACCTCCATTCCTCCCTCATGGAGGATGGTCACCAGTTGCCCTGCTGGGCTGTGGACGGGAGTCCAACTGCTGCTCTCTGGGTCCCAGATTTGTCCTGAAGACAGGGCTTCTGCCTCTTAGGCCCCAGACTCCCAGATTTCACTTCTGCTTCCTTTCTAGCAGCTTTGTCTGGGTCAGCCTCTGCTCCTGCCTGCGGGCAGTCTTGTGAGTCAGACACCGGGTAGCGCAGCTCAGGGTGATCCCAGCTGGCGTGCCCGGGTTCCCTAGTCCCGTGTGCCATCTGCCTGATTGGGCCTCCCGCCTTCTCCTGAGAATCCAGTTGCAAACTGCTGCCACGTCTCCCCTGAGGCAGCCACCTCTTTGAGCACTTCCTTGTTCTCCTGGTTGCTGTTCCTTCAGTCTGCCTCCAAACTGCACTCTGACCTAGCACGTTTTCTGTCATCAGGCCCCAGCTTCTCCTCTCCTTGCCTGCTTGGATTGCTACAAGGAAAACAGAAATACTTCGTGTGTCCATCTGTTGATATACCACCCTCCAGTTCTACACATCCTATAACCTAATATTCTCAATAAGGGTAATATCACCCCTAAGAGGGTAAATGTTGATTTCTTGGGGGCTGAAAAGAATTCACTCTTTTAATGTATAAAACATAGATACATACATACAATGCATAATCAGATAAACAGTATATCTGTAGTATTAAAAATTCATGGGGGTGGTGCTTAGGGAAAAATGTCTTTGAAAGCCCGTGTGTTGTGTGGGCAACAATGAAAGAGCTAGGAAACGCTACTGTAACCTTTGCCGCTGTACTCTTCAGGTACCATTTTCATCATCTCTCCACTGGCCCAGAAGCCATCAATAGCTCCCCATGATCAACTTGATAGAGCCTGAATCTTGTTCTGTAGTTTAAAGCTCTTCCTAATTTGTCCCCAGCCATCTTTCCAGTCCTGGCCCTCACTCTTTGCCTACATAGATCATCCCCTGTTCACAGCCTCCTAACCAATAGCCTCTGCCTTCTGACTTGGCTCATACCAGATTGCGTGGGTGGCCTCTGGCTGGCAGCTGGGGACTTGGGTTTTGAGAAGGTTCCCATCGTAGATGCAACTGACAAAAGCAGCTCACTGGGCCTAAACTCCACAAACAGTATGGTTTATGGTGCACCTCTGCTTTCCTGCTGGGAGTCTGGAATCTGAGTACATGCTAGGCAGAAGTGCCTATGTGACCAGCCCTCCAAGAAAAACTTTGGGCAATGAGTCTCCATTTCAAGTTTAAAAAAAATTTTTTTTAAATGGAGGCACTGGGGATTGAACCCAGGACCTCATGCACGCTAAGCATGCGCTCTACCACTGAGCTATACCCACCCTCTTGGGCAGTGAGTCTTTAAAGAGCTTTCTTGGCCCACGACTTTACACATGTTATTACAACCTACTGCTGCGAAAATTAAGCATGTTCTGGGAGACTCCCCTGGACAAGGACTCTTGGAAACTTGTGTCTGGTTTCTTCCACGCTTCTCTGCATGAAGCTTTTCCTTCGCTGATTTTACTTTGTGTCTTTTCACTGTAATAAGTTTTATCTGTGAGTATGACTATGTGCTGAGACCTGTGAGTCCTCCTGGAGAATCACTGAAGCTGGGGGTGGGCTTGGGGATCCCCGACACAACGTGACTAGTGGTTTCTATTGTCCCTGTGGTTCTCAGCCATTCCTTCATGAAATGAGAGTGATAGGAGTCTTGTTGCCCAAAGGTGGACAGTGAGGCTTAGCAGCTTTGGAAGGAAGGTAACACGAAGGCCATATGTCCATAGCCTGTGGTGGATTGTATCGGTTAACTTAGCTGAGCTGGAATTGTGTTTTCTAGAATTCCCTTTCCTGGATGATTTGGGGTTAGCATAGGTCATGAGAGATATTTTGCACAAGGTTTGGAAGGCAGAAGTGGAACAGCAGTCATTTTGCTTTTTATGCTCTAAAATTTAGTGAGGTGTCATTTATCCACGGGCTCGTCTGGTCGGCACGGGACAGCAGCTGGGCTTGCATCGAGTCAGCTCCTGCCTCATCCTCCTCTAGCCCTCCCAACTCCTGGACTTGGTGTGTGTTTAGCTTTATGATGGAGGGCACCTGTGTCTCCTGTAGGACACACCCATCATCAAAGTTGGAGACCTGGGGGTGGTAAGAGACTTGGGCAGGTTCCAGTTCACCCATATGGGTCCAAGCTCAGCCTCCCAAGTGTTGGGAGAGGCGGTCCACCACGGGCGCTCATGTCCATGGATGTTCTTGCTGCGTGTGCCAAGAATACAAGTCTCTTCTTACCCGGACATTTGTCAGGGTTGTGTTTACAATGAGCCACCTTGAGGATGAAATAATATCTCCAACTAGGACAGAGAACAGGTTTGCTTACTGCTTACTACACTTACTTACTTTGGTGAATTTTCCAGACTCAGTATTCCTCTGCTATGACATATATGTGGCATCCATCTGGGACCCTCTGCATTGCCCCCATGGGACGTGGGGGACTGGGGAACCCAGACAAACATCGTGCTCATGCTGCTTGCTATCCTGTAACAGAGTCCTTTATCTCGTGTCTTCTGCCAGAATTCTTAAACTGTAAAAGGCCAGTGGAGGAGCTTGTAAGTAGGTTAAATTCCTAGACTCTTCTGGTTTGTCCTTGCTTCTTCCACTTTGCATTCATCTTCCCTTCTTGACTATTTGCTTTGTGGACTTCAGGCACCAGACATAGAAACACAGACTCAGATCCTACAATTGTGTAGGGATAAATCCCCCAAATAAATGCTTATTACATCTATTCCCTGGTGGATCTGCTTCTCTGATCAAAGCCTGGTTAATCCAGTTTCCCTCACAACCAGACTGATCAGTCTCCTGAAGTTCCATATGGTTGTAAGTTCTGTATCAATATAATATTTAACATAAATATCAATGTTTAATTAAATATCACTTAATGGCAGCAGAATATTTCACCCTGGGTAGGCTAGACATAATTTATAGACCCAAATTTTTGGCATGAATAATACTCGGCCAAGTCAGTCTAATTATTCAAAAAAGAAAAGGGATTTGTGAAATTGAATTAGATTTTGAAAATACCTTTACCTTTCTGTGTTATTAATTTTGTGTAAATATTGGAACACTCTGCTATGTATTATTCTAGTATTTCTATTTCATTTGTTTAGATCTGTACTACCTAAGATGCAGGTTTGGGAGAGAAAGAAAGGATACTAAAAGAGAAGGCAGTGAAGCCAAGTTCAGGTAAGGCCCTCTATAAACTCTGTGAACATTTTCACATGCTTACTTGCTATAAGAGTTCATTTTAAGGTACAGCCAACAGAGAAACAGCCCTGAGTTTTGGATGGAAGGCAATAGGAAAATGTGCTTGGGGACAAATAATATCTGCATTTTTTCCAGTTGAAGAGTTCAAATGACTCTGTTCACTAAATATGATCTTTAAAGAGGGAGAAAATCATGATTTAGGTTTCTTAGCAATGAAAATGACTATTATTTTGCTCTGTGCAATTCTGCTTTTGTGGTGGGGAAACAAAACCTCTTTTGTAGAATAATTCTTCTGGCACAGTGTCCAAACTGTAAAATAGTTTAACTATCCTAAAATTGCTGGAATGTAATCACACCTATCATTATTTTAAGTAGCCAGCATATATGAGAAGAGGTTCTTGCTTAATGTAGGGTAAAGGATATGACCTAAGAATGATCTTTTCTACTGAGAAAGAAAGAGAAGTGAAACACTCAACTGCAGGGTTTTTTAGGGAACTGATTACCACTATCTGATTTAACGCTATATCCTTAGGGTCCAACACAGTGCTTGGCACAAAAGAGGCGTTTATAAATTATTTGTTTAATAAATGAATGATGAGGAATTCAGAGAGAGAAGCATCAAGATTTACTCCAGAGGGAAGAATCCTCTGGGGCACAGATAATCCAACTAAATTTCTCAATTTGGAATTAAATTTCAGCAAGGACTTACCAATCATATTATATATGATTTCCTGATATGAGTGTTTATTATTTTGATTTGTCTTGTTCTATTTATATATTCAATGAGTTTTTGGAGCAAGGATATTTGTGAAATATTTTTCAAGTCTATGTATATCTGTGAATGTCATTTTGTTATCTTCCCATGAAAAATAACATGGTTATAAAATATGGTTTTTTTTTTTTTTTGAAAGCTGTAGATGTTTCTTTTTTCATTTAGCACTGTGGAAGAAATTAAAAAAAAAAATGAGACCAATCTGTATTACTTTCCCTTTTCCTTTCACCTCTACCCGCCTGGAAGTTTAGAAGTTTTTTTTTTCTTTATTGTTTTAATTTAAAAAACTTTACCAGGCTGTGTCTGAGATGAATTTCTTTTGGTTGGCTTTCCCTGGAATGAGGCTGTTTGAATCTGAGACCCCAAGATTCTTTTTAAAATTTAGATGATTATTTAATTATAGGTTTGATTTTTCTAATTTTTTTGGTCTCTCCCTGAGGAAAAAATAGAAGCCTTAGGTCAGATCTCTCTTCTCTATTCTCCTTGGTTTTCATTTCTTTATCATTTTTCTCTGTGCTTTGAGACCATGTGTGATATTTGTCCTTTCCCTTACATTCTCAAGTTTTTGTAATGTTAATTCTGATCTTTTCTTCTTTCCACATGAATTATGAGTGTTTTTGAATATTTACTTTCTCTGCAGTTTTCTTATCAGGCACTCTTCCTGTCTTGCCATTTTATTTCAGGATGTTTCTTCTTCATGCCAACTACATCTTTTACATGGAGGTCATGTGGTCTGACCTGTTGTAGAGGATGCCAAAAAGGTCATCGGTTTATTTAAAAAAATGGCTATTATTTGCAAAAGACTGCTAAATCTTATTTCTGTTAACACAGGCAGTTCCCTCAGGAAGAAATTAAGAAAATAAGTGACAGCTTCATAAAAATTATTCCTTGCTGGCACTAATCCCGCTGCCACTAAAACATGTTGAATAAATATTTGTGAAATATAGTTCTGTAAGGGTGCCATATTGTTAGCCTGTCTAGAAGATGCATATGTCTCACAATAGCACAATCCTAAAAATATTTCTGGTAGGAGGAAAAACAGGACGTCATGGTACTTACAAAGTTATTTATATCCACAGGTTGTTGAAGTCATGCCTGGAACTTGAGAAGAGGTTTATCCTTTGGAAAAGCTTAAAGCTTTAAGCTTAAAGCTTAAAGAGGGCTGAGCCCTCTCTGATAGAGTCTTGGGGGGAACAGAGAAACTCTGGGTTTACAGGAGATGCTGGCAGAATGGAGGTAGGGGTAGGGATGGGGCATCTTACGGGGGCTGGATGCTGGCTCTAGTTAACTGAGATGTGTGAGACTGGGGGGGAAAGAGTGAATACATATGTGATTTCTGCTAAGGGTGGACGTAAGTAACTGTCAATGTCCTGAAACTTCTGAGTAAGGGTCTTGAGATCTTTCTTATTTCTTTCAGGACAAATACTGTACCCCTACTCTAGGCAAAACACGCAGCGGGCACACGTTGTCTAAGACACGGTCCCTGCAGTCAGGTGGTTTACAGCTGAGCTGCACTGACTGTCAGGTCTTTCACACTGTGCCGGTTAACCGTGTGTGGCTGAGAGCCCTGCGGGGCCGGGGCCGGGGCCGGATGCCCAGCCCCTTTTTCTGGGCTGCTCTATTTATTCTAGCATTTCCAGAATTCCATGGAGTAATGGCACATTATAGTATGAATAACTTTTCATTGTCTTCTGCTTTTAAAAACATTTTAAGGGTAGCATATTTTGAAAAATAAGATAAAAAAGGGAAACCAAAAGAAGTTACTCAAAACCATGACAGAGCTAACCACTGTTAACATTTTAGTGCATAACACTCTCCTTTTGAAATAGCCATTTACTGTATTTTCCAATGAGAAGTTTTACAAGATGTTATATATTTAACCAGACTCTTGTTTTCCTGAATATGTGAGTCCTTAATTTTGAAGTGAATGCAACTAAATTATAACTAAGGATGGGACTAGAATTAAAAATACAAACTATTATAGTCCACAGATGACAAGAAAACACTATCATTTGATGTGTAAAATTCAGAGAATAGTTGAAAGTATCATTATATAATTAGTACATGTTCACAGAAAAATTAGAAAATATGGATATGACAGAAGAGACACAAGTCATTAGTAATCCCAGTGATAACCACGGTTAATATTTTGTATTATGTTCAAAGACTATGCCTTTCTTGAATTTTTTATAAGAGTGCACATATATTTTTTACCAAAATGGGAATCACAGTTTACAAAATGTTTCATAACTTAATTTTTTTTCACTTTTCCACTTCCTTCCAGTCAGTAAATATATTTTGACTGTATGTTTTTCAACATCTGCATGGTATTCCATCATATGACTATATCATAATTTATACAGGATGATTAAATTGTTTCCAATTTTTCATTAAAATGCTGAAAAATATATTCTCTACATACATTTACCTCTCATTTTTATTTCATTGATAATATAATAGACTTTTAAAGTGGTAAACTATATTAGCCAGAACACAGAAAGAATCTTGACTGTCTGATGGTTTTATGTCAAGGTGTTATCACTCACTATGTTCTGAAGATCTAAAGCTATTTTTATCAATTGGTGTAAGAAAAAGAAAAAGTGGTGGCAGAATAATCATTTATGCACAAGGCCAAGATACATCACTTGGGAAGTGAGAGAGTGTGGAAGGACTTCTCCCAGACAATTATTTAACCAGGTCTTATATGACCTCAGTCAACTGAGTCTCTGACCTTGGTTTTGAGCCTGATCACGCTTTAGTTATTACAGGTTGGTTGGTCAAAGATTATATAGGGTTTACAATGTTTAGACCAGATACTAGATTTTAGAACATGAGTCATATAAGAAAGACAAAAGGAAGCACGGAAATTGAATAGAACACTGTACTGACTGAACTAAGTGTATGACACATATCTTGTTTGAGATGAGAAGAAATAGCTAGAGTTGGGGATAAATCTCTGATGAACATAATAGAACATTATATTTTGGAGGCAGTAAGTTAAGACTTTAAAAACAATAATGAACACTATCAGATCTTAGAATTTTACCAGACAAGATCCAGTAAATCATGCAGAAGTGAGCAGACTCAAGGACCTAGAACCTGAATCCAGATGCAGGAGGTGGGCTGCAATGAGCAGATGTGCAGGACATGGACGCCAACACAGGGGCTGGGACTCAGTTGACCCCACGAAGATGAGCAGGTGATCTGCTAAGAGACAAAGAGGTAGTACAGTAAAGAGACTGTATCCTTTTCCCCCCAAGTTTTATTGAGATAGAACTGACATACAGCACTGAGAAGTTTAAGGTATACAGCATAGTGGTTTGACTTATACATATTGTGAAATGACTACCACAGTCAGTTTGTTAACATCCACTGTCACATATAGACACAGAAAAAGAGAAAAATGTTTTTTTCCTTGTGATGAGAACTCTTAGAATTTTCTCTTAACAGTTTTCATATATACCATTTATCAGTGTTGTATAGTTATCATGTTGTACATTACATCCCTAGTAGTTATTATCCTTTAACTGGAAGTTTGGACCTTTTGACAACCATCCAATTCTCCCTCCCCACCTTGTTTTTTTTTTTTTTTTAATTCTACATGTAAGTGAGATCATGCAGTATTTATCTTTCTCTGTCTGACTTATTTCACTTAGCATAATGCCCTTGTGGTCCATCCATGTTGATACCAATGGCAGGATTGCCTTCTTTTTTGTGGGTGAATAATATTTCATATTATTTCATAGTAAATGGTGGTGAAGCTCATTTATTCTACTTTCCTTTCATCTTCTCTTCCCTCTTCTCTCAGCATCCTTTTTTTTTCTCTCTTTTTTTTTTTCTGGTTGGTTGGTTGTTTGTTTTAGGGGGAGGTAATTAGGTTTACTTATTTTTTAATTTAGTTTTTTTTTAATGGAGGTAGTGGGGACTGAACCTAGGACATCATGCATGCTACGCACATATGGTACCTCTGAGCTATACCATCCCCCTGCCCCAGCATCCTTACAGTGCTCTTCTGAGTTCCTTTCATTGTTACCTATGTAACTTAAATAATATATTTACATTTTCATTTCTTGTTCTAACAACAATGGGAAGACTCTCTAGACCCCTTAGAGGGAGAGGTTAGGGTACCAGAGACTCTACCCTTCATTTCTCCTACCCCCTTTTCATCTCCCAACTCTTGCCAACTGTAATTTTGCTTTTTAAATGTTCAGTGTTAATCCTCTATGCATTCTGCTTTCTGATCCCAATGGTTCCAGCTGTGGGGAAAGGAAGTCTGCAGATCAGATGCAGGGAACCTGTCTGAAAATGTAATGCATTTGCCATTAGTGATGCTGACATTAGTGATGTAACAGTCTAAGGGGGCTTGTCTTGTCCCTGGGCATTAAATACCTTCTTCCAGAGCAACATGCAGCTGCCTTTTTCCAACCAGTGCTCTTTTTAACTGCCTGAGTCTCAGAGAAAGATGTAATTTTACCCCTTTCTAGGGTGAAAATACTAATTTCTAACTAGGGTAAAAATACCAAATTCTAATACTCTGCAGGGGAAGGGTATTAGAAAAGACTGGTGAGCATGTTCCAAGAGTACCACTTTGCCCTCTCCTCATGGAGGTAGAACATAATTCTCTATTCCTTATGTGTGAGCTACACTGAGTGATGGCCTTCCGAAGAGCAGAGTATGGAAAGAAGGGACAAAGGAATTTTACAGTGGAGAAACACATGACAAACACTGCCTCAGCCAGGTAATCAAGGTCACCCTCAACAGCGCTAAGTCATGTTGACACTAGGTCCTCTTGATATGATGGGATGAGAATGCCATTTTCCTTCTATGGTCTTGCTCCTCGAAACCTGTACTGCCAATCATGAGAAAAGCATTGGAGAGCTTCCAGGGGAGGGGTATCCTATAAAATATCTGAATAGCATCCCTCAAGTTTGTCAAGGTCCTCGAAAACAAGGGAAGTCTGAGAAACTATCACAGTCAAGAGGAATCTGGGGAGACATGGCAACTAAATATAACGTGGTATCCTGGTGAAATACTGGAAACAGACAAAGGTTAAGAGGTAAATACTAAGGAAATCTGAATAGAGAATTGACACTGGTTAATAATGTATCAAGATTGGTTCATTAGTTGTGTCATATGTACCAAACCAATATAAGATATTAATTAAAGGGGAAAATGGGTGCAGTATATATGGGGATCCTCTGTTACAATTCTTTGTAACACTAGTGCTATTCTAAAATAAAGAGTTAGTAAAAAATAAATTAATTAAAAAATTTTAAGTGCCATAGTAATGGAAGAAGAAGAGCAAGCTGGGGTGAGATGAAACCAGTAATAGGGAGAGGACTGGAGACAGAGCAGATGTACAGGCATATGACCTGGTTGGGGGCTATCTGCCTGGTGGTGCTAATGGTTGTCAAAAATCAATGGCCATTTGAATGTAACAGTATCAGTGGCAGGGTAGACTTTCTGAAACCATTTATGAAATTACTATATTTATATTTTATTAAGCTCTTAACTTGGGAAGACAGTGGTCCGTTTTACCAACTTACTTTTGAGGGAACTGGCTCTTGATTCTTTTAGAAACTTTTAATACTTAAATATACTTTAGGGGTAGACAAATGTATGAGAAAAACTTTCAAGACAAAAAAATTCACCTGTGTTCACTAAATATATATATATATATATGTAGAGAGTTTACAACAGTGTTTATTTCTCTTTCTATCTCCAAACCCACAAAATATTTCAGATTGAATAATGGGTTAAAGAACTGTGTGTAGAAAAAAGAAGGTGTAGTAGATGCATTGACCCTTGAACAACAGTGGGGGAAGGGGCGCTGACCCTCTGTGCTGTGGAAAATTCACAGATAATTTATAGTCAGCCAGCAGGAGCCTTCACCATGAATCTAAACAAGTCAAGCAGTACTGTAATATTTACTACTGAAAAAATCTGCATATAAGTGGACTCGCGCAGTTTAAACCCGTGTTGTTCAAGGGCCAACTGTAATGTAGTTCTGCCTTTGCTGCAGCTTGGTTTCCTAAGTGCATTGTAGATTAGAGACCTGGGTCATCTTACAGTGCTCTCTCTCTCTTTCTCTCTCCAGTGTTCTCCCTTCCTTCTTCTTTCTTTCTCTCTCCTTCCCTCTCTCTTTCTTCTTTCTTCTTCTCTCTTTCTTTCTTTCTCCCTCCCTCTCTCTTTCATGGTGTAACCATATGTAGAATCCTCAGGTACCCAATCAGAACAAGAGAAGTGGAACTACATAGGATCTCAAATTCATACTTACAGTGATGAGAAAGGCCCGGAGCCCCTAACCTCCTAGCTTGTCTCATGTACTGTCATTACATAAATGCTCTCAGGTGCCAGTTATATCTCTAGCTCTGACCTTTTCACTGAGGTTGAAAGCATAGATCCACCTGCCTGCTTGTTGTTCCCACTAGACTATTTACCTCCAAACCTGATCCTCTCTGTCTTTCCTAACACAGTAAATAGCACTTTTACTCATCTGTAACCATTTTCCACCGACCAGCCGACCAGGGTGATCTTTTAAAACACAAGGACGTCATGCCACTTTGCTATTTAAAAACCTTCCAATGGCTTCCCCTACAATTAGAATAAAATACAGTCAGTTCTACAGTTCTACCACATTGCTTGCTTTGAAGAAGTGGCAGCTGTGTGAAGGAACAATTTGAGCATAATGTGAGTTTCACGCTCCCTTGTTGTGAAAACTACCAGGTGAATGCAGGAGCTGCACCCAGTAAATGGGGCACAGGTGCGCGCACCTCAATTACCCAGCAGCCACCCCAGCTCCTCGAGGGCTGGGAGCCACGCCCCTGCGCAACAGGTGCTGCCACTCTGGGCGGGGCTACAGGTAACCCTCTTTCTGCGCTTGCGGGAAGAACGCCGCACTGTGAGGCTGTGAGCTTCCGGACGGACGGACGGACGGACGCCCGCTGCTTCCACCAGCAAACTTAGGGTCTTTTTCAAGGTAAAGTAACATAGTTATTGTAGTATCTTTGTACTTAATTATTGAAAATATGCAAAATATGCTGTTTTATTAGGTTTCTATCATTTTTTAAAGTGTGACACATTTTTTGAGATTTTGTCTTCAGCCCTGTGTTTCCCCCTATGCCTTGTGGGTTTTACTGTGGGATTTTGCACAGCATTTTGGTTTTTAGAAACACAGATGTTGTAGTACGGCAGAATTACTGCACACATTTCCTTCCTTCTAAAGACCTGCATGTTGGCTTCGGCTTGTCCGTCCACCCTCGTCTCACACCGCTCTGCCTTCGGCTCACAGAGCTTCAGGTTCGTCCCACTCAGGGCCTGGAGCACCAGACTTGGTCTTTCTGCCTGGGAACTCATTCTCCAGTTCTTGTCATGGCTGGTTCCACTGCTTTCTTCCGGTTTTAACCTCAACGCCCCATTTTTAGATTGGCCTGTGTCAACCACTTTATCTGCTCTGACACCCCGAAAATCTCCTGATGTGTCTCTTACATTGCCTTGTTTATTCCTTTCGTTGAATTTATCACAATCTGAAATTATCTGAAATATGTGATTAGTTCCTTTTTCTGTTCACTAAATTGTAAGGTCCTTAAGGAAACTTTTTTTAAATGTCTGTCAGCTTTAACAAGTTCTCATACACTTAATTTTTTTTAGTGAATTATTGAATGGAAGGAAATGAACATTTCATCATCATCTTGCTCTACCATAAATGCTTTTACCAAAAATGCTCTTATATTTGAGCTATAAACTCATGTCAGAAAAATTTTTAGACGTGTACTGAGAATCATCCTCCAAGTTTTCTCCAGAGGGAACTGCCACATTTTACTAGAGTGAATAAACACTGGGAAAAAGGAAATAACCAGATTTTTGTAGGATTACTACACATTGGCTCTGAATTGATGCTAAATACAGGGGAACCAAAATAGCACCAGTGTTTTGGTCCTCTAGTCAAAGTAGGGTGTATGGTTGTCAAGTGATACATAGGGGTTTTTGGCCCAAATGTGAATTACTGTGGGCTCAGTAGGTCTGCAGACTCCTGTCGTTATTTCCTAAATTACTGTTTGATTTGAATAGGCATCCTTGAGGAATCGTCACACAGCTTTTCTGACTTGTGAAGTAAAGATATTAAGTAGGAAGGACTGCATGGTTGCCCCTAGGACTTCCCCTTCCTGCCAGGATGGTAAATAAAAGTAATACTACACATCTGGAGAAATTGCAGGGATTATTGGCACTTTCAAAGACTTGGAGGGGAGGGCAGGGCTCAGTGGTAGAGCACATGCTTAGCATGCACAAGGTCCTGGGTTCAATCCCCAGTACCTCCGTTAAAAAAAATAAATAAACCTAATTACCTCTCCCCCCAATTTATTTTTTAAACAAGCTCGGAAGATGCAGGTATAATGATATGAATGATGTCTATTTAATTTGCTTGTTTGGATCTTGGAGAATAACTGTGGAATATCATACATTTAATCAGTTATTGACTTCATTTGCAACTGCTGTGCTCAATATGTGGCATCTTCACTGAACCAAATCAACATTGACCCTGGTGCCTGGTGTGTAGCTATTGACCTGGAAAATGCTTTGTTTCCCCTCCATATTAATTTGCAAGAATCACAAAAGTAGCTTGCTTTTGCCCAGTAGGACCTGTAATACACTTTTGCAGTTCTACCTCAGGGCTATGTTAATTTTCTTATTTTCCATCATAATATCTTCCATAGAGATCATCTTGACATTTTAAACAGCATCACATTTCTCCAGTGATGGTGGAGGTGATACGTTGATACTATGCTTATTACCTCTGATGAGCAGGAAATGGCAAGTTATTTAGATGCCTTAGTAAGACATAAGCAAAAGAAAGAGTGGGTTATAAACCCACGAAAATTTAGAGACCCACTAAATCAGCTCAGCAGAATTTCTGAGATACCACCACAAGGGTGAAGGGCAAGTTGCTGCACCTTGTATTACCAAGTAACAAAAAGAGGCACAGGGCTAGGTAGGCCTTTTTAGATTTTGGAGGTAACATGTATCATATCTGAATGTTTATTACCTATTATTGCCTTCAGCAATGAAATTTTTGTTCCCCCTGGAAGATAGGAAATCCTGACTAGCTGAGCCCCTGACTGAGGACAAAGAAAACATAAATGAGGTGTAGGGTAAAGGGGTTATAAATAGCAATCAACGCTGCATTACAGAAATGAGGTTAGCAGCAGCTGTATAAATATATTCTTTCTTGGTATATGTGTATACATATACATAGACACTTTCCTTTATTTCCCTTTTATTTAGAATCTTATGCAAATTTTTTAGAGGTAAACTTTAGTCTTTGGATAACAGACTATTTACATGAGGCTGTGACTGAATTTGAGGTATAATTAACATAACTCAGGGATACAATGACAGTTAGGACTTTGCACCTCCAAATTTTGGGGAGAGGATGAAAATGCCTTCATTTGTCTAAAGGATAGTTCTGTCATATTAGGGACAAATATGGAGTTCTTTTTGTTGCTGTATGAACGTTCAACTATTTGTAGAACAAGTGTGAATGGATGCTGAGTAGCCAAAGGGGTAGATTTCACCAATGATTCAGCTACTGGGTCTCAGGTCCAAATCCACCCTTCATACTCTGCTCAGTGATATTAGGGCTGAATTCTGCAAACAGGATTTCTTTGCCAGCTGGCTCTCTGTTAGATCCTGACAAAGGGGGCACTAGAGAGAACTACAAAGCTGAAGGAGAAAGAAGAAAGGAGGTTCTTCCCCTTTTTTTGTTAGTTCTGGTTCTTATCAGTATCACAACCATCTTGTTTCTGCAGTCTGACAGTGGCACTCCATTCTTACAGAAGCAACTGAATCCAGTTTGCAGATTTTCCCACTTTTGCAGAATTAGGTCTCATTGTGCCCCTTCAGGACACTGGGAGCTGTCATTAAACATCCCTTCTGAGAAGTCTGAAGCCTTGCTCCATGGAAACCCTCCTCCAAACTAAGAGACATCTGCTCCAGCTGACAAACATCCTTTTTCCAGAGATCTGAGTATCAGCTACGTGGAGCTCCTCGTTCAAAGTTCTAATTTTAATAGTTCTGACTTCTTCCTTTTGTTGTCCTAACCCTAGGGGTGGTAGCTGCTTCCAGTAGTTGTTAGTTTCATGACACCTTATTGTTCTTTAACTTTTTTGAGGCTCTTGTTTTTTAGTTAAAACAAAATTCTTCTAATTTAATTCTTTATGCTAAACCCTCTGTTAAAGTAATGTACGTGATTTTTTTGTCTCCTTACAAAGAGCCATAAAGCAGTACATAATAACCAATACTATATTCACTAATTTTAACACTGACATAGATGTCTTAAAAAAATTCAGAGACCTTAATTGAACAGTCCTTGTGAATTTATATTACTCAAACCATTTATTTGTACATGCATCTTCCTCTTGTCAGCCCCTTGGAGATATGTGCTGTTCATTATCACCTGGTTTCCAAGCAAAGGAGAATTTTAATTGATACAGTTGGTCTTTCTTGTCAATCTTCCAGATTTTCCAAATGGAATCATTCAAAAAGAACTGAATTAGAGTTGGGTCTATCTATGCTGACTTAGGTCAAAGAAGAAACACGCTAATCTGATGTATCGCTGAACATTGTTTTTGTCTTTGATCTTTTAGAACCAATAGAATAAAATAACATCTGTTGCTTCTGAGAAGCCATGCTAACTGAACACTGTTGTTTGAAACTCAAGGACAAAGTTTTCTTATATTTACTTTACCTTGATCAGCATTGTTAAAACAAGAGAACCAAAGCATGCACGATGGTAAGTATACAGAGCAGGTCAACCTGAGGACAGGGAGGGGAGCCTGTGATTGAGGCTTACTCCCAGTTTACCCCATGACATAGACTATGCCAACAAAACTATTCCAGTCCCCCAGTCATTGATGTGCTGAGGATTTAGACGTTCTCATATTGTGTTTATGGGTAGGAGTTTACAGAGTCTAGGAAAGGCAGGAGCTGACACTCTTCAAGCTGTTAACGAACAGACTAGGTCAGAACCCCTGAAGCTGTTCTGTTTTAGGAAATTTCTTTCTTAGCCTCGAATTGTCGTATCAACTAGTAGGTCTTTATTTCATAGCTCCTATATGTCAGGCCTGCTAGATGCTATCATGGCTGGAGCACGAAGATGAACCCTGACTGCTACATCCATGGAACTTGAACTAAAAGGGACCTAAGCACATGGGTAGCAGTTATCAGATTTGGTCTGCCAGTTTTCTGACTCATCTTTAAAATTATAACTGAAAACTGAGCATGAGATAGGGAGATTGACCAGTTTATGCTTCTAGCCTGCCTTCCTCCTTACCTTTTCCTGCCAGCTCTCCTGAAGGGTTATGTTTGTACCAGCCAGACTCTGAAGCAGAATCAGGAAAATGGAGGGATGGGAAAACAATTGGAGTCTCTGAAAGAACCAAGGAAAGTGGCAGAGATTTTGAAAAGAGATACACAGGCAGAGATTAGAACACGTGTTGAGGTTTGGTTATGAAAGGTGGTGGATGGAGCATCTGTGGAATGAGAGATTTGGAGAGAGGAGGAAATGGGTATTTGAGAAGCATTATTGTGAGTTGTAAGTTCAGCATCGCTTCGTGTTCTTGGATGCGTGTAAAGATGTGAGTTCTGTTGAATATGCTTCTGGTTTCTGAACTGTGCTTTTCTGTCTGTGACTTTATGCAAGGACTGGCCTATATGGGTACTGACTTTTGGGGTTTCATATGGGTTACCATTAACTCATCTCCATACATTATTTTGCTCAGTCAGGAAGCACCAGACCAGCATATGGAATTTCTGTTATTTAGGGTATATCGTTCAGTGGTGGTTTAAGTTTCAGTTGTAACTTAGTGTCTCTCTTTCTGTTTTCAATTCACTATAATACAAATAGGTTCTCTGAGAACTTTTAGTCAAGTTAGGGCAAGGGTTTTGCATACACAGTAAGCAAGGATTTTTAGTTTTTGTTTTTGTTTTTTGAAATCTACAAACCAACCTTATGTGGCTGGTAACCCACTGCTCAGGGCAGTCTAAGGGCTCTGTGCTAGAACTTCATGTGGTAGCAAAGCTCTTTGGCCAACCTCTGATATTCCCATTGATTTTGTCATTTTCTGGCAAATGGCATTTTTAAAATAATCCCCTGTGTTTCTGAATATCCAGATTCTGCCTTGTCTCCAGTTAAAATTATCTGACACTTTTATTACCGTAGCTACAGTTACTGCTGCTGCTGACTCCATTACCTAACATGGTTGGCTGACTTTTACAACTGCTTCCAGTGTTTCAGGTACTGAGCAAGGTGCCCTGCATATTACCTCATGTAAGACTCTAACTGTGTAACTTTCATCCATAAGATTTATATTTCATTTAATCCATAATTGTCCCTGCAGGGTAGGTATTTTGAACTGTTTTAACTCTGGAAATTCCCACCTGCTTTATTTGTTTCACGGTTAATGCATATGAAAACTAGTTTTTTAAAACACATAATATAAAAGTTACCATTTTAACCATTTTAAGATGTATAATTCAGTAATATTAAGTACATTCACAGTGTGGTACAGCCATGACCTCTATACATTTCCAGGGCTCTGCATCAGCCCAAACAGAATTTCTGTACGTATTAAACAGTAACTTCTCATTCCCCTCTTCACTCAACCCCTGGAAACCTTTATTCTACTTTCTATCTCTTTGACTTTGATTACTCTAGTGTATTAGTCAGGGTTTTCCTAAGAAACAGAACCAACCAAGGAGATATACACACACACATATATATATATCTTAATATATATACTTATATATAAATACTTGTATTTGTAAGAGGAGATTTATTATAAGAGTTGGCTCATGTGGTTGTGAAGGCTAAGGAATTCCAAGATCTGTTGTCTACAAGATGGAGAACCAGGAAAGCTGGTGGTGTAATTTAGTTCAAGTTCAAAGTCCTGAGAATTGGGCTGCCAATGGTGTAAGTTCTAGTCTGAGTTCAAAAGCTTGAGAACCAGGAGCACCATGTCCAAGGGCAGGAGAAGGTGAATGTCTCATCTTAAGCAGAGGTAGTGAATTTATCTTTCTTCTGCCTTTTTATTTTGTCAGGCCTTCAAGGGATTGGATGATCCTAACCAAATCGAGGAGGGCTGTCTTCTTTACACAGCCTACTGATTCAAATAATAGTTTTTTTCACAGACATACCCAGAAACAGTGTTTTTCCAGCTCTCTGGGCAGCTCTTAGCCCAGTCAAGTTGACACATAAAATCAACCATCTCGTCTGGTACCTCATATAAATGAAATCACAGTACTTACTCTTTTGTGTCTGCTTATTTCACTTAGCATAGTGTTTATAAAGTTCATCCATGTTGGGGCATATTATCATAATTTCATTCCTTCTTAAGGTAAAATGAAGTTCCATTGTGTGTGTGTATGTATATCTGTATTACATTTTGCTCATCTTTGAGTTGTTGGGTTATTTCCACTGCTTGGCTATAGTGAATAATGCTGCTTCTGTACAAACACCTGTCTGAGTCACTACTTTCAATCTTGTAGGCGGGTACCTAGTAGTGGATCAGCAGCTCATATGATAGCTCTATTTTTACCTTTCTGAAGAATCTCTGTATTCCATAGTGGCTACACCATTTTACATATTCCCACTGGCAATGCACAAATGTTCCATTTTCTCCACATCCTCAGCAATCTTGTTATTTTTGTGTGTGTTATTTTGATAATAGACATTCTGATAGGTGTGAAGTAGTATCTTACTGTGGTTTTGAATTCCATTCTCCTAATGACGAGTGATGTTGAACGTCTTTTCATGTGTTTATTGGCTATTGGTAGGTCGTCTTTGGAGAAATGTCTATTCAGGTCCTTTCTACATTTTTGAACTGAGTTGTTTGCTATTTTGTTGTTGAGTTGTAGTTCTTTATATATTCTGAATATTAATACCTTGTAAGAGAGATGATTTGCAATTATTTTTTCCTCTCCTGAGGGTCATCTTTTCACTCTTAAGAGTAGCCTTTGATGAATAAAACTTAATTTTGATAAAATCCAATTTATCTAGATTTTCTTCTGTTTCCTGTGCTTTTGAGGTCTAGAGCCAGGTTTTAAAGCTTGGTTGGGTTTTTTTCCTAAAACTCAGATCATCACTCACGTATAGAAATGGATTTGGAAATAGGAATTTATTTTGATCAAAAAAAAATTGGGTACAACTTTAATAGTACACTTGACTAAAGAGGAAAAGCTCCATGTGTTCAGGTGGGTTCCTTCAACTCCCTTCTCATTATAAAGGTATTTGCTTTAGACTTTGCCTATCATGGTATATGTAAATGAGTCTATGAGAATCTAATGGAATACTCTCAACTAGATTCATTCACTCTATAAGCTCTCTCAGCCAATTTGGGACTTGCAAACATTTGCTAATAGAAGAAATTTCGAAATCAAGTGGTTTAAATAAGATAGGGAGCTTGCTTTCCTCTCACATGGCCTGAAGGCTGGAATTAGCCAGTCTTGGACTGAATGGGTAACTCCAGACTTACTTTCTGTTACTCCGTCATTACCTTGTTGCTTCATCTTCAAGACCACTCCACTATCACAATGGGCCTCTAGTAATTGCATCTGCATTCTAGAGGGATGCAAGGGGAAAAGAAAAATAATAACCCTTTTAAGTGAGTCAACCCTGTTTAAAGAACTTTCCCAGAAGCTCCACCCAATAACTTTATGTTCCACAGGCCATATCAGCAAGGGAGGCTGGGGGATATGGGACAGTAGTTAATTGTTAGCCAAGCTTATTGCTGCTGTTACTGACATTTTCTGGTGCTCTGTATAAAATTTGGACTTCTCAAATTATTACTCCTGGGTTGTTGATACCATATATATATTTTTTGTATGAAAGCATGTGTATTGAATAGCTATCTGGACTCCTCTTAGGAAAGAAAGTCATTTTTCTCGGCCATTCTTGCTAAGCCTCAAATAAAATGTCCACAAATAATAGTACTCTATGCTATCTCAACAATAGAGTCGTTCATTGCAACAGATATTGGGTAGGCAGTTAGCAATCTTTTTATACCTCTTAGAGAGTAATGTCATCTCAAGATCCCTGGTTGTTTTGATTCAGCTTTCTCTAGCCACACAACCAAAATATTACTTTCCTTCTCTCTTCTGTTATCCAATTGTCTCTTTTAAAAATTAATTTCTACATTATGTACTACAATGCACAATGTACAGATTGTCTTTAAAACAATTTTCTTTCTTCTTTTTCCCAGTTGAAATATGTAAGCCACTCAGTTTCATTCTTTAATCGTTCCTGACTTAATCCTGAATTATCTACGTGGATCAACTCAATGTAGGTTGATGGCGTTCTCATAGCATTAGTGAAATATACCTAAAAAGTAGGTCGATAAGAACTCTAACTCAGCTTAAAAGGAAGAATAATGGATTTTAAGAATAGAAGTGTGTCTTTATTTTTAAATATCTGTTAAGGGTCAGAAAGCAGAAGCATTGTTTTTATCCTTTCAAGTTTGTCAGAAGTCTGAATAATGGTTTGAAAAAGTAATTTCCCACCTCCTCTCACTCTCTCCAGCTCACTGTACTTTCTTGTTTGCACAAAGGCTCAGATCAGTTCTAATTTGAAAAGTTCTGGTCTTGGGTGGGAATTATATAGGTATCTCACTCAGAAGGTCTTAGTACCAAACTCCATTCTTTATGTGGTACTCTGTTTCCTTATGTTTTGAGCAAGGACGTTTACTAGAACCCTAGCAAGACTTATAGCCTGAGTTACTGTTTGTTTTGTTGTCTGATCTGAATTCCTGCCTTTGTCTCTTTAAACTAACTGTACCCAAATCTTACTCTCTGAGTTTGCTGATTTCCTTGAATTTCGTCCATGAGGAAATGACCCTTGACTTGATTTTCGTGTGAATTATATATGTTTGGTTTTGTTGAGTGTTTAATATATTGTGCTCTTACATTGAGGTTTTTTTCCCTGTAATACATTTCTAGGTCAGAGTAAAGTTTTAAGTGAACCTGCATGGTAATTTTGTGACTGTCTATGGTTGTTTTTAAAATGGGTTTGCTCTTGTTTTAATTTTTTGTGTTGTTTTGTTTTCAGCTTTATGTGGAGCAAAGAAAATAGATTAAAGCAAAAATTTTACTAAATTTTGTAGACTTTCTAGTTTTTTGACTCTAAAGATTCTCCTTGACTCTTACTTCCTTCTGTTTACATCTCTTTTCTGGTATGTTTTAATTATCCCAATAAACAGGCCATAACATGGCAAGATCTTTTCATCGTAGTCTTCTATTTTTCTAACTTTTGATTTTTTTTCTTCTTTATCCTGAAGAGCTTCTACCAAGGTTTCTAAATATTGTCTGGCTCTGTAAGAACTCAAACATTTTATGTATGTATGTCTTTAGTAGTTTAAATGTTTATTTTTTATTGTGGTAAGAACACTTAACATGAAATCTACCTTAACAATTTTTTTCCATTTTTAGTGACATAGTTTTCTTTTAAATGTCACAAGCAATACATGTTCATTGCAGAAAACTAGAAATGCATGAAAGCATAAAATAAAAAATAACAATCACCTGAAATTTTCAATCTCAGATAACCAGCATTAGCATTTTGATGCATTTCCTCCCAGTGTCCACATATTTTTTATTGAAGTATAATTGACCTACAATAGTTAGTTCCAGTGCACACATAGTGGTTTGATACTTCTGTATATTACAAAATGATCACCATGATATATAGTCATCATCTGTCACCGTACAATGATATACAATATAAATGACTGTACTCACCATACTGTACATTTCATCCACATGATTCAGTTTATTTTGTAACTAGAAGTTTGTACCCCTTTTAATCTCCCTCACGCATTTCATTCATCCCCACACCCCTCCCGTGATCTGTGGCCTGGAGGTAGGTGGATTCATTTTACTTGAATGGCCTCAGTGGAACCACTCCACAGGTGAAGGGCACGGTCAATCTCTGATCTGTGGGGCTGCCTATGAAAATTTGCTACTTTCCCGAGGACCCCTGAAATAGAATGATTTATTTAGTAAGGAGCAGGACAGAGGGCTCTCAGGCATTCCTGTCAGAACAAGGCTGTCAGGAGCTTCTTGACAGGTAGGTTCGTGCTGGCACTGATTGCTGCCCTAGGCCTACCTTTGGGGAAGCAATGCCCTACAGTGATTGTATGAATCAGGTCTGCTTCCCATCTGGACTGCACCAGCCTGTGTGAATGTGAATTAGAACTCTCTGAAATAGTTCAGTATAGGAGTTTCCCTTCATGTTGGGTGAGGATTTATTGTGGCTTCCCCTGAAGACAGAATTTAGAGCCTCCCGTCACATGCCGAGGTCCTCACTGAGCAGCCATGGGAGGTCTAGAGGTAGTTCGACCACCTAGACACCGTGCTGACATCTCCAGTCTTTTAAAATAAGCTCATCATCTGCCGTGGTTTAGTGTTTGCTGTATCTTTCCCTCTATGTTACATCTTGCCATTAAAAGCAATCTAATGTGTTGGTAATTCAGCAACATTTTTTTTTTTTTTTAAACAGAGGTACTACAGATTGAACCCAGGACCTCGAGCATGCTAAACATGCACTCTACCACTGGGCTACCCCTTCTTCAGCAATATTTCTTGCACAAAGAAATGAAGTAAATTGTAGAATGTTTATAAGCTAGCATTGAATAGCTAAAAGTAGGTCACTGACATGATTTTATAGTTATTCTTCAAGCATCATTGTTTGTCGGATAGGAATATAACACTCAGGTCAGTATGCAAAGAAAAGCAATAGATCTTGCTGACTGGTGCTTCCACCTGTCAACAGCACTTAGTCATTATTATACTCATTTTATAATTCTGACAGTTTGAGGGCCCTCTAATCTTGTTTAGAAATGTTATGCAGTATTAGCAATCTCCAAATTATTGCTGTTTAAAGAAATTGTGGCTCTTGAAGATGATTGCTACAGTCTCTCAAAATGTTAATCGAATTTTCAGGGAATGCAGAGATGCTTCATTGATTTTGCTGCCTCTTTTACTGTCTCTGTTTTACCATCTTTTCTTGTATTTGGAAGTATTTCTCAATTTATCTGCCTCTGTGCCTTCTTTATTCCCTTCAAGTTCTTATACTACCCATTTCTTGAATGAAAAATCGACTTTTTCCCTGAATAAAAATATATTGTAGTTAAAAGAATTCAGCAAAAAAGCCAGAAAAGAACAAATAGATGCTGTTCATCTAAGTGGAAATTTGCAAAACAGGCCCAATCCTATGTGTACATCAAAACATCATTCTCGCATTAGAGGAGGATCTAAAACTACACTTTAATGACAGTTTAAGCAGCTAACATTTTACAAAGAAAAATCTAGTTGTTAACACACTGTGCAAATATCTAGTAAGACAGAGTGGATATTCAAAATAGTTAAAACCTGTTAACAACATTAAACAAAATAAGATGCAGGGTGAATACAGGCTAAATATCTGACCTGCATTTAAAGAAAAAAATCAAATTCCTTCCCTTAAAAAGGAGGTACATTTGAGAGATTTGCAAAATACTGTGAAACTATTCCATGCCTTAGAGATGTAACCAGGGGATCCAAAAACCAAATATGTGAACCCAATGTGTGCATTAGTATGATAATTAATTTTATGTTTCAGGTTGGCTAGTTCATGGTGTCTAGTTGCTTGTTCAAATACCAGTCTTGATGTTACCTTGAAGATATTTTTTTTAGACGTAATTAATATTTGAATCAGTAGACTGGAGTACATCAGATTATCCTCCATATTGGGTGGACCTCATCCAATCAGTTGTATGTATCCTATTGGTCTGTTTTTCTGGAGGACCCTGACTAACAGAGTTAGTGACCAAGATCAGTGGTAATCCTCTCTCAAGATGCCCAAGGAAAGCTGACCTTGGGCAAGCGGGCAGTGGGGGTCATAAGTCCTCAGCAGATAGGTCTTCCCACAGTCCAGCTACTTTGCCCTCCTTCCCTATTTCTGAATAACAATTTGGATTTCCTTATTCAGCAATTTACCTGAGTGACCATCTGTGATTTTGATGCTGTCCTATCAGAGGCTCTCGGAAGGATTTCTTAGTTTTTGTTTTCCTGCGTAGTTCTTAGTAACCCCGCAGAAAGGAAGACTCCTTGCAATAGATTGGCAATGATAAATACCTATGGATTTAAGGCTCCTCAACAGCAGCTTTGCATATGGACCACGCTTATGTTTTTTTTTTTTTGAGATAGAATTGGCATACAACACTTTATTAGTTTCAGGTGTACAACATAATGATTCAATATTTGTATACACTGAAATGATCACCACAGTAAGTCTAGTTACTATCTGTCACCCTATACAAAGCTACAAAAAATTTTTTTTTCTTGTGATCAGAATTTTTAAGATTTACTCTCTTGGCAACTTTCAAATATGCACTACATTATTATTGACTATAGTCACCATGATGTATATTACATCCCCACTTATTCTATAACTTGACATTGGTACCTCTTGACCCCCTTCACTCATTTCACCCACTCTCAAACCCCTCTTTCCTCCAGCCACTATTCTGTTTTCTGTATCTATGAATCTGTTTTCATTTTGTTTTGTTTTTTTAGACTCTACATACAAGTGAAATCATATGGTCTTTCTCTGACTTATTTCACTTAGTATAATACCCTCTAGGTACATTCATGTTGCAAATGGCAAGATTTCCTTCTTTTTTATGGCTGAGTAATACTCCATTGGGTATATATGTGTGTGTTCATGTGTAAACCACAACTTCATTCATTTATCAATTGATGGGTACTTAGGTTGCTTCCCTATATTGACTATTGTAAATAATGTTGCAAAGGACATACAAGTGCATATATCTTTTTTTCTTTTGGTAATTATGTTTATTTATTTATTTATTTTAAATTATTTTTTAAATGGAGGTACTGAGGATTGAACCTAGGACCTCATGCATGCTAAGCATACACTCTACCACTGAACTGTACCCTACCTCCTGTATGTATCTTTTTGAATTAATGTTTTGTTTTCTTCAGAAAAATACCTAGAAGTGAAATTACTGGATCATATGGTAGTTCTAATTTTAAGTTTTTGAGGAACCTCCATACTGTTTCCCATAGTGGCTGCACCAATTTATATTCCCACTAACAGTGTACAAGAGTTCCCTTTCTCCTCAACAACACTTGGTATTTCCTGTCTTTTTGATAACAGCCATTCTGGCAGGTATGAAGTGATATCTCATTGCAGTTTAGAGGTTTGCATTTTGTATTGCTTTGTGTTGATGATTAGTGATGTCATAAACATCTTTTCATGTGTCTGTTGGCCATCTGTATGTCGTATCTGGAAAAAGTGTATATTTAAATCCTTTGCCCATTTTTTTAACCAAATTGATTTTTTTTTTGCTATAGAATTGTATGAGTTCTTTGTATATTTTGGATATTAATTCTTTGTTGGATATATGATTTGCAAATATTTTCTCTCATTCAGTGAGTTACTTTTTCATTTTGCTGATGGTTTTCTTTGCCATGCAGAAGCTTTTTAGTTTGATGTAGTCCCAACTTGATTATTTTTGCTTTTGTTGCCTTTCTTCTGGAGTCAGATTCAGAAAATCATCACCAAGATTGATGTCAAGGAACTTATCACCTATATTTTCTTCTAGGAGTTTTATACTTTCAGGTCTTACATTCAAGTCATTTTGAGTTAATTTTTGTGTATGGTGTAAGCCAGTAGTTGGGTTTCATTGTTTTACGTATGATGTCAAGTTTTCTAGCACTATAAATTGAAGAGGTTATCTTTTCCCCATTGTATATTCTTGCCTCCTTTGTTGTATATTAATTGACTATGCATAAGTTTATTTCTGGACTCTATTCTGTTGCTTTGATCTATGTATTTGTTCTTATGCCAATACCATATTGTTTTTATTACTATAGTTTGTTTGAAATCGAGGAGCAGTCTGACTCCAGCTTTGTTCTTTTTTTCCAAGATTGCTTTGGTTATTGGTTTCTTTCTTTCTTTCTTTTTTTTTTTTTTTGTGGTGCCATACAAATTTAGGATTGTTCTATTTCTTTGAAAAATGCCATTGGGATTTTGATAGGTATGACATTAAAACTGTAGATTGCTTTGGGTAACATGGTCATTTTAGCAATATTAATTCTTTAATTCATGAGCATGGAATACTCTTCATTTATGGTTATTCACTGCTTTTTGAAAGTTTGCTTTATTACATTTCACCTTTATGAAAGACCTAATTGTATCTGTTTTTCCTAACTAACAGAAATCTAAGAGTGATTTTTGCTTTTATGAAAAAGGTGAAAAGCAAAAATAGCGTTCAGTGTGTGCTTTGCAGTGAGCCATCATAGTAGCAGCATGCACCTGAACAGTGAGAGTGGTACCACCAAGCACCCTCCCTGGAAACTATACTAAGCCTCTCAGCATCAAGCTGCCTTAGCTTGGAACTGTGTTTATGAGCATCTGTGCTTTATCTCGGTTTAAATGCATCCATTAGGAAGAAGTGTCCTAAAGTAATTGCTTCTTTGCTTTTTGACATTTCAGCTTACAAAAGGCTTCATAGGAATGTTCTACTTTTGAATAGCAGGAGAACCTGTATTTGTGTCTTCAATTTCTTTTTTCAATGTCTTACAAGTCTTCAGTATACAGATCTTTTACCTGTTGGGTTAAATTTATTCCTAGGTATTTTATTCTTTTCTATGCGCTGTTGATTATGATGTTAGCTTTGGGCTTGTCAATATGGCCTTTATTATGTTGAGGTACATTCCCTCTATGCCCACTTTGTTTAGAGTTTTTTTTTTTTAAATCAGAAATGAATGTTGAATTTTGTTAAATGCTTTTTCTGAATCCATATGAGATGATATGATGTTTATGTTGTTAACATGGTGTATCACATTGATTTGTGAATGTTGAATGATCTTTGTACCCCTGGAATAAATCCCACCTGTTCATGTTGCATGATTCTTTTAATGTATTATTGATTTCCATTTGCTAATATTTTGTTGAGGATTTTTGCATCTGTTTATCAGGGATATTGGCCTGTAATTTTCTTTTCTTGTGGCATCCTTTTCTGATTTTGGTATCACGGTGCTGCTGGTGTTGTAGAATGAATAAAGAAGCATTCTTTCCTCTTCAGTTTTTTGGAGGAGTTTGAGAAGGATACGTATTCAATCATCATTAAATATTTGGTAGAATTCAGGAGTGAAGCTGTCTGGCTCTGGACATTTGTTGGGAGGTTTTTGATTACTGATTCAACCTCCTTACTAGTAATTAGTCTATTCAGATTTTCTATTTCTTCTTGATTCAGTCTTGGAAGATTGTATGTTTCTATAAATTTATCCCTTTTTTTCTGGGTTGTCCAATTTTTGGCGTGTAGTTTTTCATAGTAGCCTCTTATAATTCGTATTTCTGTGGTATCAGTTGTAACTTCTCTTTTAATTCTGATTATATTTATTGGAGCCCTCTGTTTTCTTGTGAGTCTAGCTTAAGATTTACCAGTTTTGTTTCTTTTCTAAGAACCAGCTCCTAGTTTCATTGATCTTCTCTATTGACTTTTTAGGCTCTATTTTATTTTTAATCTGATTTTTGTTACTTTGTGCATTCTAACTTTGGGCTTTATTTATTCTTTTTCTGTTTCCTTTAGGTCATAAAGTTAGTTTTTTTTTTTAACATTTTTTATTGATTTATAATCATTTTACAATGTTGTGTCAAATTCCAGTGTAGAGCACAATTTTTCAGTTATACATGAACATATATATATTCATTGTCACATTTTTTTCTCTGTGAGCTACCGTAAGATCTTGTGTATATTTCCCTGTGCTATACAGTATAATCTTGTTTATCTATTCTACAATTTTGAAATCCCGTCTATCCCTTCCCACCCTCCACCCCCTTGGCAACCACAAGTTTGTATTCTATGTCTGTGAGACTTTCTGTTCTGTATTTATGCTTTGTGTTTTTGTTTGTTTTTGTTTTTTAGATTCCACATATAAGCAATCTCATATGGTATTTTTCTTTCTCTTTCTGGCTTACTTCACTTAGAATGACATTCTCCAGGAGCATCCATGTTGCTGCAAATGGCATTATGTTGTCGGTTTTTATGGCTGAGTAGTATTACATTGTATAAATATACCACTTCTTCTTTACCCAGTCATCTGTTGATGGACATTTAAGCTGTTTCCATGTCTTGGCTATTGTAAATAATTCTGCTATGAACGTTGGGATGCAGGTGTCATTATGAAGTAGAGTCCCTTCTGGATATATGCCCAGGAGCGGGATTCCTGGGTCATCTGGTAAATCTATTCCTAGTCTTTTGAGGAATCTCCGCACTGTTTTCCATAGTGGCTGCACCAAACTGCATTCCCACCAGCAGTGTAGGAGGGTTCCCCTTTCTCCACAGCCTCTCCAGCATTTGTTGTTTGTGGATTTTTGAATGATGGCCATTCTGACTGGCATGAGGTGATACCTCATTGTAGTTTTGATTTGCATTTCTCTGATAATTAATGATATTGAGCATTTTTTCATGTGCTTATTGATCATTTGTATGTCTTCCTTGGAGAATTGCTTGTTTAGGTCTTCTGCCTATTTTTGGATTGGGTTGTTTGGTTGTTTCTTATTAAGTCGTATGAGCTGCTTATATATTCTGGAGATCAAGCCTTTGTCGGTTTCATTTGCAAAAATGTTCTCCCATTCTATAGGTTGTCTTTTTGTTTTACTTCTGGTTTTCTTTGCTGTGCAGAAGCTTGTAAGTTTCATTAGGTCCCATTTGTTTATTCTTGCTTTTATTCCTTCTAGGAGAAAATTTTTGAGATGTATGTCAGATAATGTTTTGCCTGTATTTTCCCTCTAGGAGGTTTATTGTATCTTGTCTTATGTTTAAGTCTTTGATCCATTTTGAGTTGATTTTTGTGTATAGTGTAAGGGAGTGTTCTAGCTTCACTATTTTACATACTGCTGTCCGGTTTTCCCAACACCATTTGCTGAAGAGATTGTCTTTATTCCATTGTATAGTCTTGCCTCCTTTGTCGAAGATTAGTTGACCAGAAATTTGTGGGTTCATTTCTGGGCTCTGTTCCATTGGTCTATATGTCTGTTTTTGTTCCAATACCATGCTGTCTTGATGACTGCAGCTCTATAGTATTGTCCGAAGTCTGGGAGAGTTATTCCTCCAGCCTCTTTCTTTCTCTTCAGTACTGCTTTGGCAATTCTAGGTCTTTGATGGTTCCATATAAATTTGATTATGATTTGTTTTAGTTCTGTGAAATGTGTCCTGGGTAATTTGATAGGGATTGCATGAAATCTGTAGATTGCCTTGGGCAGTGTGACCATTTTAACAATATTGATTCTTCCAATCCAAGAGCATGGGATATCTTCTCATTTTTTAAAGTCTTCTTTAATTTCCTTCATCAATGGTTTATAGTTGTGTATAATTCTTTCACCTCCTTGGTTAGATTTATTCCTAGGTATTTTATTACTTTGGGTGCTATTTTAAAGGGGATTGTTTCTTTACTTTCTTTTTCTGTTGATTCATCATTAGTGTAAAGAAATGCAACTGATTTTTGAACGTTAATCTTGTAACCTGCTACCTTGCTGAATTCTTCGATCAGCTCTAGTAGTTTTTGTGTGGATCTTTTAGGGTTTTCTATATATAGTAACATGTCGTCAGCATATAGTGACACTTTTACCTCTTCTTTTCCAATTTGGATACCTTTTATTTCTCTCTCTTGTCTGATTGCTGTGGCTAGGACTTCCAAGTCTATGTTAAAAACTCTCACCAAAGTGGATATAGAGGGAACATATGTCAACATAATAAAAGCTATATATGACAAACCTACAGCCAGCATAGTACTCAATGGTGAAAAACTCAAAAGCTTCCCACTAAAATCTGGGAGAAGACAAGGATGCCCACTATCACCACTCCTATTCAACATAGATTATTTATTTGGAGTTTTTCTTGTTTCTTGAGGTAGGCCTGAATTGCTATGGATTTCCTCTTAGAACTGCCTTTGCTGCACCCCATAGATTTTGGTAAATTGCATTTCCATTTTCACTTGTCTCAAGATACATTATTTCTCCTTTGATTTCTTTGTTGATCAACTGATTGTTCAGTAGCATGCTGTTTAATCTCCATATATTTGTGAAATTTTCCAGTTTCCTTCTTGTAATTGATTTCTAGTTTTATACTGCTATTGTTGGGAAAGATGCTTGATATGATTTCAGTCTTCTTAAATTTATTGACACTTATTTTGTGTCCTGACATTTGATTTATCCTGGAGAATGATCCATGTGCAGTTGACAAGAATTTGTATTCTGCTTTTGAATGGAATGTTCTGTGTGTATCTGTTAGGTTCATCTGGTATAATGTGTCATATAAGGCTGATAATTCCTTGTTGATTTTCTGTCTAGAAGAGCTAGCCATTGGTGATAATGGGATATTAAGTTTCCCTACTATTGTACTGCTGTCAGTTTCTCCATTTAAGTCTGTTAGTATTTGCTTTATATATTTAGGTGCTCCTAGGTTGAGTACATACATATTGACAAATATTCTCTTGGTGGATTGACTACTTTATTATTATGTAATGCCTTTTGTCTTTTATTACAGTCTTTGTTAAAGTCTGTTTTTTTCCTGATATAAATCTGGCTACTTTAGCTTTCTTTTGGTTTCCATTTGCTTGAAACATCTTTTTCCATCCCTTCACTTTTAGTTCATGTGTGTCCTTACATCTGAGGTAAGTCTCTTGTAGAAAGCATACATATACACACACACACACACACACACACGTGTATATATATGGGGCATTAAAAAAAATCCATTCAGCCACCCTGAGTCTGTTGATTGGAGAATTTAGTCTATTTACATTCAAAGTAATTATTGATAGAAATGGTACTTAGTGCCATTTTGTTAATTTTCTTGCTGTTTTGTAGCTCTCTTTCTTCTTTTCTTGCTTCTTTGCAGTTTGATGAAACTCTTTAGTGTTATGCTTATATTTCTTATTATTTTCTTGTGTATCTACTACACTTGCTTTGTGGTTACCATGAGGCTCACATGTAACAGCCTATATATAAAAGTCAATTTTAAGTTGGTAGTAACTCAAGTTTGAACATGATTGTAAAACTCAACATTTTTACTCCCCCACTCATGTTTTATATTTTTGATGTCACATTTTACATCTTTTTGTTTTGAATATTCCTTAATTGATTACTGTAGTTATATTTTTACTACTCTTGCATTTAACCTTCATACTACTTTATAAGTGATTAATCCACTAACTTTACTATATATTTATCATTACTAGTGAGATTTATATTTTCATGTTTTCTGTTACTAATTAATGCCCTTTCTCTTCAGCTTAAAGAAGTTCCTATAACATTTCTTATTTGGCTAATTTGGTAATTTGATAGGAATTACATTAAATCTGTAGATGGCTTTGGGTAGTATGGGCATTTAATGATATTAATTCTTCCAATCCAAGAACATGGGATATCTTTCCATTTTTTTAAAGTCATCTTTAATTTCCTTAATCAGTGTTTTGTAGTTCTCTGCATATGTCTTTCACTTCCTTGGTCAGATTTATTCCTAAGTATTTTATTTTTCTAGATGCGATTTTAAAAGGAATTATTTCTTTACTTTCCTTTTCTGACATTTCATTGTTAGTTTAAAGAAATGCAACAGATTTCTGTATGTTAATCTTGTATCTTGCTACCTTGCCAAATTCTTTTATCAGTTCTAATAGTTTTTGAGTGGAGCCTTTAGGGTTTTCTATATATAGTATCATGTCATCTGCACATAGTGGCAGTTTTACTTCTTCTCTTCCAGTTTGGATCTCTTTTATTTCTTCTTTTTTTGGTCTAAATGCTATGGCTAGGACTTTGAATATGTTGACTAGAAGTGGTAAGAGCGGGCATCCTTGTCTTGTTTCGGATTTTAGAGGGAAGACTTTTAACTTCACCATTGAGTATTATGTTGGCTGTGGGTTTATCACAAATACTTTTAATTATGTTGAGACATGTTCCCTCTACACTCACTTTGGTAAGAGTTTTTATTGTAATTGGGCATTGATTTTTATTGAATGCTTTTTCTGCATCTATTGAAATGATCATATAATTTTTGTACTATTGTTGATGTGGTGTATCACATTGATTGATTTGCATATGTTGAACCATCCTTGTGTCCCTGGGATGAACCCAATTTGATCCTAGTGTATGATCCATTTTATGTGTTGGATTCTGTTTTCAAGTTTTTTGGGGTTTTTTTTTTAAGGTTTTATCTTGTTCTTTCTTTTGGAATATACTTCTGTTTTCTCTTTGTTTGACATTCTGTGTTTGTTTCTGTGTATTAGACAAAAAAGCAACCTCTCCCTGTCTTGAAGGAGTGGCTTGAAGGAGATAAACCTTATCTTTAAAGTCTGTCCTAACTGTAGATTGTCTCTCAAATCCTTGTGATTGTCTAAGCAGCCTGATTTATTCTTGATAGGTGCCAGTTGAGGGTGTGCCAAGATCTGTCAGTGTTTCAAAGGGAGAAATCTCAGTTAGAACCTAGTTTTAGGTTGACTGGAAGCCAGATCCTCAGGCAGCAGCTTTTAAAATAAGCAAATAAATAGTCTTGTGGAACTGTATTTATAAACCCTCATGGCTTCCAGGGCAGGCAATCTGGAGGTGTACCCTGAGTAAGAGTGCAGAAATTTGGGTGTCAGATGACTGTATTATAAGCTCCTTTCTGGTCAGTGCCAGTGAGCCGTAGCAAGGTGAAGGGAGAGTGCAGAGATGGTGCCCCTCCACCGATGTTCTTTGAGAGCAGCTCTGTAGCTTCTAGATGCCTGACAAACCTGAATTCTGCCCCTCAGGCTGAAGTTCCAGAATTCAGTCAAAAGGCCTTTTTCACAGGACTGGGGATGTGTTTAAGTCTATCTTTGTATTGCCCTGTAATGGTGGCCTGCTAACAAACTGTCTGATTGTTACTGTCCTGTGGGACCCAGGAACATAAGCCCCTCCAGTCGCCAGAACCAGAGGAATTAAGAAGCATTTCTTGTGTGTATTTAACCTGCCGACTTAAGTGAGGCAGTAGGAGCGTGCACATCCAGGTGCGCCATCCAGGTTTCCAAGGACAGCGGGGGAGTACAGGGCTGGGGTGCACCTGCTGGCTTTTGTGAGACCACAGCGGAGCACAGGGTTGCGGCATGCCCTCTGGTTTTCATGTAGCCATGGGGAGCCCAAGACTGGGGCACATCCATCTGCACTATCAAAGTGAAAAGGGAGTTCAAAAATGGCAGCCACCAGAGCCTCAATCTCTAGAGAGTCCAGACAGATCCTTGCCCTCTGGCAGATGCTTCAAGATTAGCAAATGAATTTTTTTTCACAAATAATTTAGGTGCTTTTCAAACTGCTGCTTTTGCACTGGTCCCTGCAGCAAATGAGTTTGTACTGAGCCCTTAAAGGGAAGTATCATAGCTCCCTGTAGCTCTTCAGGTCTGGATGTGAGCCGTGTGGCTTCCAAAGCCAGACGTTTGGGGGCCTGTCTCTCCATTGCATGTCCCAAGGGTTGGGGTGCCAGATGTGGGCATAAAATTCTCATTTCTCAGGGTGAAATCCTGGAATGGTGAGGTACCTCCCAATTAGGAGTTGTACTGGAGGTGGAGTTTTTGGCAAGACTACATCTTTGCTTCTTCTCATCTGAGTGGCCCTTTTACCATTTGTTGTGAAGGAGCTGTTCTTAGTTTTCAGGTCTTTTTCTGCAAGAACTGCTCCATATGTAACTGTAGATTTAGTGTGTCTGTAGAAGGATGTGAGTTCAGGAACTTCCTTTACCACCATCTTGAACTACCATCCTTATGCTCTTGTTTTTTGCATCAGTGGTGGGAGACAAACTCTCTGCACTTTTTTTTTTTAAACCAAATTAAGATGCATAGCTGCTCAATTCTGATTATCTTAAATTCATAGTTTCCATGAGGAAATAAACTTGTAGATGCTTTGTCACTCCGTTTTATTTTAGAAACACAGAACACCATCAAAAATATTCCTTAGCTTCTTTTCTTAATTAGTATTTAAGATCATTGAAGGCAGAAAAAATGATGTGTTCATCTTTGAGTTTCTAGAATTAAGCAAAGTGCCTATCAATTGTAGACTATATTTAATAAAATTTTAAATGAGTGATTATCAGTAATATTGAACATTTTATAATATATTTTATTGATAGAAAATAAGCAATATTTTAAAATTTTGAATCAGTGGATGATGATATCAGTTTCTTTCTTAATGTTTATTCAAGAGAAACTCTATCCAGGAGATCAGAGAACAGAAAATAAAAGGTCGTAAGGACTCCAGTTCTCTGTTTAGCTATAGTCCTTTTATTTTATTTACCATTTCTTTGTTTTATGAATGATCCAGTGTGTTGAGTGGCAGTTAGGAGAATTTTACCATGTGCTAGGAGTCTGACTGCAGTTTGATAATGCTTAATGTGCTGAAATTTACTTATACGGTGCCATTTAAGCAATACTATTTAAATTGTGTGTAGTGGGGGTTTTTTGTTTGTTTTTTTACTGTAAAACAGACTATGTAAATATGCATACCTACAAATCCCCTTTGTACTACATGTGGCTTTTTGTCTGAGGGAATCCCCAGGAGAAATATGGTGCCATTAGCCTGATTTCAGGTGATAAATAATGAGGTAAATACAAGCTACTGTGTCAGCAGACAAACTGGTATGGTAGTCAATTATCCTAACAGAAAAATGAGAATTTGAAGAGAAGTAATTTGCTTTGAAGAAAACTATTCTTTTAAATAATTATTACTTTTTTTTTTTTTTTTTTTTTTGATAAGTGAGTAGAGTTGAAGGATAGGCAATGATTAGGGCAGACAGATAAGAATCGAAGGCAATCACACCTAAATTGTATCCCTTCTCCAACTGGGAACCTTTCAAAGCTTGCTAAATTGCAACTCTCCAGATACAATGAGAGGCAAAAGATATTTTAGAGTCTAGAGGAAAGTTATTGATTGCTAGCAGTAAATAATCTATGAAAAGTAAACTAAGAAAAGGTAAATATTAAGGCAGCCAGGACAAGCAAGTTGTGGAAAATAGGAAACAGATTTGGAAACTAACTCTAGTGGGGATATAAAATATTGAGTACACTACACTAGGACAATTGCATAAAAGCAAATGTTATTTTTATAGCCAGTTAGCTATATGCTTCAACAGCTAAAGGCCAGTAAGACCCTGCAGGTCTTGGGCATGCCTGGTCCATTCAGAACCCCTAGGATGTCCTTGGTGATGCTTCTAGAGTCTTGGTAGAGAAAATGGTGACAATTTTTTTTAATACTTATATAATCCACATAGAGACCTAGAAGGATTGACTTTCTTATGGATCCACCATGTTAAGTACCAGACTGTATCCAAGGAAGGTTCTTACAGAAAACAATGTCACCAAAATTGGCAAAAAAAAAAGTGACCTGAGTTGACCAGTAAGTATTAAGTAAATTGAAATTATAATCAAGATACCTCAAACCCAAATATTTTTACAGATGATTTCTACTAATTTTTCAAGTCTGAGTAATTTTTTTCTTAAGTTATTATAGAAAATAAAAAGGCTAAGTTGCTTACCTTATTTTATGAGGCAAATGAAATCAAGATTCCAAAACCAGACAAGAGTAATGCAAGAAAATTATAGACATTTGTTACTTACGGTCTTAGAGGTAAAAAATCTTAAATAAAATATCAGCTAACTGAATCCAGTTGTGTGGACCAGACTACATGATCAAGTAGGCTCTATTTTAGTTATGCAGGGATAATTTTACTTCAGAAAAACCTGTCAAAGTAATTCACCATATTAAAATATTAGTAGAGAAAAAGTATCTCAGATGATACAGAAAATGCACTTGGTATGGTACAGCAGTTATTTAAATAAATTTTTAAAGTAAGTTAGGAATAGAAGGGAGCTTCCTTAATGTGGTAAAAGTTATTTGTCAAAACCTTACACAAATATTATACCTAATGGAGAAAATGGAGATGATATCTCTCAAGGACGAGAGAAGAGAAGAAGCTGCCAGTTCTCACTAACAGTTTAAAATAGAGTGAGACGTCCTGGCTAACACTACCAGAAAAAATAACTAACATGTAAATGTTGGCAGAGGTAAAACTTCTTATCTTCAGACTATGATGTTACATAAAAGAGCACTAAAATCAACAAGAAGCTGTTATTACTGATAACAGATTTCAGTAAGTTTGCCAGATATAAGACCAAGTTAAAAAGCCAACAGATAATTGGACATAAACTGGCAAGAAAAAAACCTCACAGCTTACACAAAAATTAACTCAAAATACTCATGGACTTAACATGTTAAATGTAAATTATAAAACTTCTAGAAAAGATTATGGAGAAAAAATACTCAAGCCCTAGAACTAGGCAAGGATTAGACATCAAAAGCATGATGTATAAGAGGAAAAACGGATAAATTGTACCTCATTAAAATTAAACTTATACTCTGTGAATGTCACCGTTAAAAGGATGAAAAGACAAACTGCAGACTGAAAGGAAATATTTCTAAGTCAAATATTCAGCAAAGATCTAACATCTAGAATGTATTAAACTTTCAAAACTCAGTATTAAGAAGTTAAACAAAACCCAGTGTTAAGAAGATAAACAATCTAACTAGAAAACGGGCAAAAGACCATAAACAGTCACTTCACCAAGGAGGGTATGCAGATAAATAAGAGAGAAGAGTTTCAACATCATTAGCTATTAGAGAAATGAAAATTAAAACTACAAGGTATCACTACACACCTATCAGAATGACTCAAGTAAAACACAATAGTGATAGTGTTGCCGATAGATGCAACCGGTGTTCCAGGTTCTTGTCCCGTCCCAGAAAGAATTCAGAGACAAGACTGAGAGGTTAAAAAAGGTAAAGTGAAAATTTATTAAAGGATGGATAGAACACTCTCAGGGGAGAGTGGGCAAGCTCAGGTGAGCGGCTGCCCTGAGTTTCTTTAGCAAGTCAGTTACATAGGGTGTAAAAATGAATGGGTGGAATATTCACTAGGGAGGGAAGGGTTTGGGGTCGTATTCCCTGATTATCATCCCAACTCCACCTTCCCGAAGGGAGGAGGGATTTTTGTCCTTATTCAGTCTGGATCGGAAGTGTCACGGCGTCGGTGCATGATGGGTACTTCTGATCTGCAAGGCTAATTTTATTGAAATGAGGCATAATGAGCAAAAGGTTACATTCGGACACTAGAAATTCCTGCCTTTTCTCACCTTTCTTTGTTCTTCTCCAGACCACTTGTCATCCCAAAAGGCATGATGCCTCATCAGCCCCAAGGTTCCTGCTTTTCTTTCTCTGCCCAAGGATCCCTGCTGCTTACATGATGTGTGGTTTCCTGCATTTGGCCTGTGCCCCTCCTTTCTGCCCAATTCCTGCCATTTGGTCTGTATCCCCCTTTCTCTGCTCATATCTAGCTGTCTCCCTGCTCTAACATTGGTACCAAATGCTGACAAAGAATTGGAGGAGCTGCATCCCTGATACACTGCAGAGGACAATGTAAATGGTACTGCCATGCTGGAAAATAACTTGGCAGTTATTTTCAAAACTAAAACTGGATTTGCCATAAGATGCAGCAGGTGTACTTCTGGGCATTTATTCTAGAGAAATGAAGATTTATTTTCATGCAGGACCTTGCACACAAATGTTCATAGCAATTTTAATCACAAGAGCCCTAAACTAGAAACTATACAAAAGATTAAAAAAAAAAAAAACCAACTCTAGTATTATCCATATTATAGAATACTACTCAGCAATATCAAGGAATGAACTGTTAATACATGTAAAACTTGGATGGCTCTAAGAGCATTATGCTGAGTTAAATAATTCCAAAAGTTCTCATGCTATATGATTCCACTTACAAATCCTTCTGACAAAATATAGAGATAGAGAATTTAGTAGTGGTTGTTAGGGTTTAGGAGTGGGTCTGGAGAGTGAATGGTTTTGACTTTAAAGGGTGAGAGTAAGGACTCTTATGGTACTGAATCCAATTATGTGAGCCAGAATACGTGATCAGGTAAGTTCTATTATAGTTATGCAGGATGATTTTACATCAGAAAATCTATTTATGTAATTCATCACATTAAAATATTAATAGAGAAATATAATTATCTCAGATGGTACAGAAAGGGCACTTGATATGGTACAACAGTTATTTAAAATGAATTTTTTGAAGTGTTAGGAATAGAAGGGAGCTTCCTTAATGTGGTAAAACTTATTTGCCAAAACCTTAAAGCAAATATAATACTTGTGCTCTTGTAACTGTGTATAGATGATAACATTTAACAGAGCTACGTGCATGTACACTCACAAGTGCATGTGTAACTGATGAAATATGAATAAGCTGTATGGATTATACCAGTGTCAGTTTCTTTGGATATTGTACTTTAGTTGAATAAGATGTTAACATTGGGAGAGGCTAGAAAAGGCTGCATATGACTGGCTGTGAACTTCTGTGAACCTAGAATTATTTCAAAATAAAAAGTAAAACAGAGTCAACAGAATTTCTCTACACCAACAGGAACTAAATTAAAATACAGTAAAATTTAGATATTATCCATTAGCAACAAAGAGTTTACTATATCAGGGACTTTAGTTAGCCAAGAATACAGCAAATTTATTTAGCCAAGAATATATAAAACTCTAAAATGTTAAGGCACTAATAAAGGACACAGAAGATGATCTGAGTAAATGGATACATGATCTTTAAAAGGATGTTCAGTACCCTAAAGATGTATATTTTCCAAAGTCAAAATTCCACTTGAATTTGTTTGAGGTTCTTAATACCTACCAGCTACTGAGACTGAAAAACTACAAAGCAGCATAATAAAAAAAAAAATGAGACTTTGGCATAACAACTGACCTGTAGATCAAAAAAAATAAATAAATAAAAGACTTCTTTAAAAAAGTATATGCATATGAAGTGAGTTAACATACAAAAATATGGCACCACAAATAAACGGGGGAAGCTACATTAAATGTATAGGGAAATTGGTTAACTATATGGAATGAAATACCTGATACCACATGGACTTTAAGATGGATTACAGACTTAGGTGTGAAGGTAAAATTGTAGAGTTAATAGGAAAATATGTTGGAGATCCTTTGTAAACTGGAGACAAATCAAAGCAGGATTTGCTAAAGAAAACTTTAAAAACAAATTGTATAACAAGTTTGACTTTAATTAAAAAATAAGATTTTTTTTTGCTAATGAAGGATAGTTGTTACGCAGTTGAAGAATGGAATAGTTATTAATAAGTAGACAGTTAAGGGACAGATGATGGAATGGGAGTAAATATTTTGTATATATAAAGCTCACTAAGGACTAGTATCTAAAATATTCAAGAAGCTGAAAAATAGGCTCCTGAAAAAAAGAGCAAATTGAAAATCAGCAAAAGATACAAATAGTCATTTTACAGAGAGGGAAACAGAAAGGCTATCGTACATATGAAGAGAAACCCATTTATAATCAGAAATTTAAGTTAAAATGAGTTATCACTACACAGCTATGAAACACAAAGATGGGACTCCTGTTTCCAACCAAATAGGGCAGCAGGGACTGGGTTTACCCTCTTGCCTGAAACAACTAATATTTTGGACAAAATATATGAGACAATGATTATCAAAATTGTGTTTCAGGAGACCTTGAAACAAGGGATAATGATCCTTGACAGTCAGGAAACAAAAGAGGTGACACCAGTATTTCACCATCTTATTAACTGGAGAGAGTGTCCAGGCCACAGTGCAGGGAAAGTTACCCCAGGAGAGACCCTGAGTTGAGCAGCTACAAGATGTTCAACTCTTAGCACAAGAAATATAAAGAAAACTATACCAAGACATACCAGAATCAAGCTGTATAAAATTGGTGAAAAAGAGAAAAATCTTAAAAAGCAGCTACAGAAAAGAAAGATTTCTTTGTATTACTTTGGATGATGATTTTATCTGTAATTACATTTCCTTTTTGCTGTCCTAGAAAGCCTGATCCTCATAATAATATGTAGTGCTTCATATTCATGAAACTATGTAGGAAAAAAAAAATCTTTGTTTACAGTTTGAGAGGAGGTTTGAAATTACTGCAGAAAGGTACTTGAAACTTTGGCTTCATTGAAAAGTACTAGATGTTTTGAGAAAAATCAATAAACTATAATTATACTAAAAAGAATATATAGAGAGAAAAATAAAGTTGATAGCAGATTTCTCATCAGAAACAATGTAGCTAGAAGCAGTGAAGCAAAATCTTTAATAACTAAAAGAAAATATTGTCAACCAGATTTAGATGCTTATGAAAATATCTTTCAGAAATCAGAACAAAGACCTTGTCAGAGATACAAAAACTGAATAATCTGTCAGTAGCAGACCTGCAATATAAAAGTGTTAGAGAAAATCTTTGAGGCAGAAGGAAAATGATACAAGATGGAAATTTAGAGCTTCACAAATGAAGAGCACTGGAAGTAGTAAACATGTGGGTAAATACACATTTTTTTTCTTATTTAAATCTCTTTAAAATATAATTGACTGTTTAAAGCAACAGTAATACAATGTATTTTGGGGGTTATAACATATGTGGAAGGAAAATGTCTGACAACAGCAAAAACCCAAGAACAGAGAAAGAAGTATATTATGCATGAAGTTGAATAATATCACTTGGAGGCAGAGTTGGTAAGTTAAAGATGTATACTATAAATTCTACAGCAACCACAAAAAATAACAAAACAAACCACCACCAACAAAAAAGATAAAGTGAAATCATTAATAATTACTCAGTTTATCCAAAAGAAGGCAGAAAAAGAGAAAAAAAGAAACCAAAGAACAGGACAAGTAGAAAACAAATTACAAGATGATAGATTTAAGTTCAATCATATTGATAATCACTTTAAATATAAGCTGTCCAAAAGACAGATTAACCATGCTAACACCAATCCAAAGAAATCTGGACTTGCTATATTTATAGCTGACAAAGTAGATTTCAGATACAACTGTTATAAGGGATAAAGAGGGCTTTTTCAGAATGAGAGTATCAATTCATCAAGAGAATTTAACAGTCCTAAATATTTATGCATCTAATAACAGAACTTCAAAATACACGAAGCAAAAAAAAAGGAGAAATAGACAAAGCAATAGTTCTAGTTGCAAATTTCAAGCTATCTTTCAATAACTGAAAGAGCAAATAGACAGAAAATCAGTAAGAAATCACTTAAACTGCTCTATGAACCAAATTGACATTTACAGACCACTCAGGCTAACAATTGTAGGACATGAGTCCTTTTCAAATACTCATGGAACATTTACCAAGATAGATCATAGCCCGGGCCATAATACAAGTCTCAATTAAATTTAAAAAGATTCAAGTCATACAAAGTATGTAATGTAATTATAATGGAAGGAAAGTAGTTATTAATCACAGAAAGATACCTAGAAAATCCCCAGATATTTGGAAACTAAGTAACAATTTTACTAGAAAGTCAGTACTTCATAATTTGTGGGCTATATCTGAAGCAGTATTTAGGATGAAATTTAATGTTCTAAATGCTTATATTAGAGAAAAAAAGTTCTCCAAGCAAAAACATCAACTTAAGAAACTATAAAAAGAGCAAATGAAACCCACAGTAATCACAAGGAAAAATAAGAAGGATCAGTTCAGAAATCAGTGACATAGAAATTAGAAAGACAACAAAAGTTCTTAAGAACACTCTTGAGAGTGATTCATTATCTTGATTGTGGTGATAGTTTCCCATATGTATACCTATTTTAAAGCTTAGTTGTATATTTCATATACACATATTCTATGTCATTTATGTTTCAACAAAGCTGTTAGTAACTAAAGCTTTTACTGCCAAGCATTGCTGGTGCTGTGGAAATACAGGCATCCTTATGCACCGATGTGTAGACTTATGCACCCACCGTAGACTGGGACAGGTCATCCTTTGTTCTATTAAATATGTATAAACCCTGTGATGTACCAATTCTGCTCCTGGGTGTATATCTTAATGAAATGTCTACATATATTGCATAGGAGACATGTGTGAGGACCTTTATGGGGCACTATTTGCAGTGTTTGAGAGTTAGTAGAAAGTGGTTGACAGTAGCAAGGAGTAGATAGTTAGGAGGTGCTAGATGCAACCCTGAGTGCTATGTGGCAGTTAGTTATGTTGTTACACATTGCAATGTGGAGGGCCTCACTGCATAGGCGTACAGTGAAAAAGAAACATAAATATATGTGCATGTTGTCCATCTCTATATATGGATGTATATATATGTATCTCAAACTGTAATTTGTGAAAAATAAAAATGGACACAAAACAACCCTATACGTTTGTCCAGAACACCCAGTCATACTTTAAACTTAAAAGAATGATTGCCTATGGGTGGGGGTGAAGGATGGGATTGGGAAACAGGCTTAAAATAGAAAGAAAAATGAGATGCTCTTTGGTTCTACCCTCCATCCCAGGACTGTTCAGGGAACACAGCAGTTTTGTGTTCTACCATGTGTTTCACATCTCTTGAGCTATATATTTTGATGTGATAAGTGACAGCAGGTTGTTTGCTTGTGGGGATTTCAATCCCCCTCTTCCTACTCATCATCCTTAATTGATGGATGTGTGTCAGAAAGAACTCATCAACATACTTAACTCTAGGATGAGATTTAAAAACCCAGAGTCTCTTAAGACTTTCCTTTAAATCCTATTAAATTCATGTGCTCTGGTGCAGCTGGTTTAATCTGAGCAGAAGGTTAGATTTTCAGTTGAACAGCATTCTTGTATTAGAAATTCAAGAAATATTTGCTGAACACTGTCCATGTCTGGGGTGCACTGAGTGACACGGTCACTGTGCTAAGTGGCATGGATGCAAAAGCGAATCAGAGGTGCCTGCTGTCTACTACTTTACTGCCTGGGGTTAAAGTATAAAAATAGCCCTCTAAAAGTACTTAAGGGGATGTGGCAATAATGTGCAGTAGGGCAGAGTGTGAGCTGGAAGGGAAAGTTGTACCTTCTGACAGAGTAAGAGGAGAAATGTGGGGGTTAAAAAAAACCCAAAACTGAAAGGTGAGTAGGATCTTGAAATTAAATTGAATGTTTGTCAGGTACCTGGGAATGGGGATGCATGCAGTGTAGAGGGGGCACTTGACATTAAACAGCGTAATGAGTTCAAGGAGATGAAAGTGCCCGGGTAGACTGGGAATTTTATCTTTGATGAAAGGAGCCATGTGGCAAGAGATGAGGCTGGAGACCACAAGCTCTCCCAGTGCTGGAATCTTGGCACCTACTCTAGTTATCATCTGTTTCTCTCTCCTTCTGTTACTTTAGTCTCTTATCTTTATAAATAACAATGTTCTGAAAGCCTTTTTTAAAAATGTTAGCTGTAGAAGTTGATGAAATTCTCTTTTATAATATTGCATACCAAAAATGTCACTCTTCAAATTTATTTTATGTTTGACTTAATGGGTAATGTATGATAGAAATCTGATTGTCAGTGTCATAATACACAGAGCTACTTAAAATTTTAATCTATGAATTTTTGAATTAGTTATCAAATATAAAGATGCAGTGAAAATTGCCTCTACTTTTACATGAATTTTCACACCATCCAATTTTTCTGTTTTCTTGACTATTATACAGGCTTTTGGTAGATGAATTATTTCACAGTCACTGATTTTCAGTTACCAGTGAAGATTTAATTTCACAGCTGCAAATGTCCTAAGTTATCTGGGTAGTATTATGAAAAATTAAACTAGCATCTATTGTTTTTCATCAATAAGTGATCATTATATTAGATTAAAATTTGTTTAGGTTATTTAATGATAGTTTTAATTTTTATAAATTTTATTGAAATGTAAAATACATACTGGAAATACAGGTATCTTAAGTTTACACATCAATAAATTTTCAGGAAAAGAACACATCTGTGCAACCAGCTGTCAGAGTAGGAAACAGAACATAATCAGCACCTCTGAAACTTCCCTCATACCCTTCCTTCCAGTCACTGCCCCGGCAACCTCCAGCATGGGTAGCCACTATTTTAACTTCTTTTTGTTTTTTGTTTTGTTTTTTTTCGGGGGGGGTGTAATTAGGGTTCTTTCTTTCTTTCTTTTTTTAATGGAGGTACTGGGGATTGAACCCAGGACCTCGTGCATGCTAAGCACATGCTCTTCCACTGAGCTGTACTCTCCCCCTCCCGACCACTATTTTAACTTCTAATACTATAGATTAGTTCTGTCTATATGTGTTTGAACTTCTTATAAATGGAATCATTACAGTATATACTCTTTTGGGTCTGATTTCTATTGCTCAACATTTTGTTTGTGAAATTCATCAATATGGTGGAATATACTTGTAGTTTGCTCATTCTTATTACTGTGTAGTTTTCCATTGTAAAAATCCACAATTTATTCATGTATTTCACTGTAGATGGATAGTTGGGATGTTTTCATTTTTTTTTTTTTGTCAATTAAGAAGGGTACCAGAAAAAAAAGAAAGAGTACCAAAATATTGGTATTTTGATTTTAACCTAGTCCAGCTTTAAGGTTGTGCTGGCTTTTATGTGAAAGTGTGAATTACAATATCCTATGTTATAATAACAGATGCGAGGAATTGTGTGTGTCTATTACCTGGTAATATCCTTGGTGGCAAAACAGTAAAGATTAAATATGTTGTGACACTCTCCCTTTCCCCACCCCAAATCGATATCCTAATTTAAGCATTGTCAACTGTAAGTTTATGGAGATGGAGCAATGACCCATCACGGGGATTACTTACATTCTGTAAGTTAGGGAAGGACTGACTGCCTCTCCCTGTAGTGAGATTTGATCATCTAGATGAGGAATCTCTAGCACCTTGAAAGCAGCCACATAGCAGTGGTTGGCTTACAGTGGTTAAGCAGAAACACCTCCTGAGACGGATGGGCATAGGGGAGGAAAGAAGCACATGGTGGCATGAATACAAAGTGTTCTGGCTTGTATGGCTTGCTGAACGAGGGCAGCTGTTTTCAGCACAGATCATAAACCTCTAAACCCCTCCTAAAAAGAGTTTAAAGCCCGTCACCTTTCCACAGTGACAAGGATTATTAGTCGGTAATTTATCTGGGAGAGAAAGTGCAGGTATAGGACAAGTTTAAGGAAGATTCTGAAAGCAGCAATAACGTGGGAAGCTATATTTTTCAGAACCTATCAGGTGAAAGATATGCCTGTCTGTTTTGTTTACAGGTCTTTCCTGATTGCCTAGAACAGGCATGTCCTAGGTAATAAATGGTTCTGAAAGTGGAATGAATGATGCAGAGTCTTCCACGGAAAATCAACTGGTTCAGTGCTGGTTATCCAAATACTTTGCATATGGGGTATAAGCAAAGACTAAAACTGTAGTAATAGAAGACCTGGAGCAAAAAATAGATGCCCCCGATGCAGGCAGCAGGGTCCACAGAATGAGGTTCATAGTTCCCCTAATCGTGCTGATGAAGCATCATTATGAATCTAGAGGGAAGAGAAACTGGACCACATTCTCCTTTCTAGTTCACTACTATTCGATCACTATGAAGGAGAGAATTAGAGTCAGCCTATCTGGCAGCACCACAGCTGTGCGTAGAATCGCAAAGCAGCACCTGCTCACGTTGCTTATGCTTGAGGTGACTGGGCTCTCCGTGTCTGTGATGGCCCAGAAAATCTCTGTGCTTATAAGCAAGTGACACACAGCATTTGAAATATATAATCTGGTATTTCGGATATTCTTAGGAGTGTTGGAATAATGATGGTAGGAAGTGACGAGAAATTTTAAAAATAGATATTTACAAATTGCATGGTGTGAAAGTAAAATAACTAAGAAGTTGATTAGGTCTGTATTGAGAGGCTTGTTTTTGAGTATCTGGACCAAGTGATGGAATTAGGGATTAGTGGTTTTTGCATCTGTCTGTGAGTGAGGCAGATCATGGGGCAGAGGCGGGTTTCAAGAGATGCACATCCTAACTCCAGAGGATTAAAGGAGGAACTGAAAACAGTATTTCTTGGATGTGACTCTGCAAATATATTGCTCATAACATACTGCAGGCACAGGAGATAGAATGCCAGGACAATCTGCAGTAGGAACTCTGCACTTGTTTTCCTTCCCTTGAGAAAGTGCTACTTCCTTCAAATTGGCAGAATTTTAATGAAATAGCAGAGTGTAACCACTCAGATTCCCAACTATCCTCGATCGTGTAGAAAATGTGCTAGATCTCACTTGTACATAACATCCTTTGTATAGGGCAGGCTGAAAATGAGTATTTTCTTTTGGGATGGGTTCTGGGAAACTGGTATCCCTTTGAAAATACTCTATAATGAGTAATGTTGTTTTCTGATTGGTATAGTATAATTCAGAGGCCCCCGGAGTGACTGATACAACAGTGTTCCAAACTGTAGTTTCATTTGAAAAGAAGTGAGCGTGTTGTTGCAAGCTTAGAATAAGTGTCTGAAAATTTTAGCAGCATAAATATGCCAGGACAAAATAGTCATTAGAAATGATTATTGGACAGAGTCATCCTAGTTTCAAGAATTTATTTTCTGGTGTTTTTTCAGTAACTCTTTTTCTCCCCATCTTCTCTGGCTTCTGAAGGAGGTGCTGTCAGACTGGCCTTGCAGTGGGAGTGAGCTAATTATATTGTGCCATGCTGCACTCCTACTTACACATCCCCAGGTTAGAGATTCATATGCAAATTGAAAGGATGATTTTTTTCCCCTTCAATTTCCTGATACTGGATTGGGGCAAGGTGGATTTTTAAAGAACAACTAATCGGGGGAATTGTGGGTATGATTTGTGAATTTCTCAAGCCCATTTTTTTTCATCCATTATTTTTGTCTGCCTTTTGGTCCTTCTCACTTTTTTTTTTTAAATTGAGATATAATTGACATAACATTATATTAGTTTCAGGTGCACAACGTAGCAACTCAATATTTGTATATATTGTGAAATGATTACCAAAATAAGTCTAGTTAACAACCATCACCATACACAGTTACAAAACATTTTTTTTCTTGTGATGAGAACTTTCAAGATCTATTCTTAGCTACTTTCAAATATGCAACATAGTATGATTAACTATAGTCACTAAGTATACATTACATCCCTATGACTTACTCAGTTTATAACTGGAAATTTATACATTTTGTTCCCCTTCACCCATTTCACCTACCACTCCCCACCCCAGTCTCGAGCAACCAAAATTTATTCTCTGTATCCATGAGCTTGGATTTATTTGTTTTATTTATTTTTGTTTTACATTTCATATGTGAGATCTTACGGTATTTATCTTTTTCTGTCTGACTTACTTCACTTAGCATAATGCGCTCAAGTTCTAACCATGTTGTCACAAATGACAAGATTTCATTTTTTATGGCTGAATAACATTTACACACACACATTCACACACAAACACACACACACACTACATTTTCTTTACCCATTCATCCATAGATAGATTTTGGCTGTTTCCATATCTTGGCTATTATAAATAACGCTGCAATGAACATGGCGGTGCATACATCTTCCTGAATTAGTGTTTTCATTTTCTTCAAATAATGAATTCAAAATAGAATTGTTGGATCATATGGTAGTCCTATTTTTAATTTTTTGAGGAACCTCCAAACTGTTTTCCGTGTTAGCTGCACAATTTTCCATTCCTACCAACAGTGTACAGGGATTCCCTTTTCACCATATCCTCTCCAATATTGTTATTTCTTGTCTTTTTGATGACAGTTACTCTAACAGGAGTGAGGTGATAGCTCATTGTGGTTTTTATTTGCATTTCCCTGCTGATTAGTGATGTTGAGCATCTTTTCATATACCTTTTGGCCACCTGTGTATCTTCTTTGGAAAAAATGTCTATTCAGATCCTCTGCTTATTTTTTAAAATTGAAATATAGTTGACGTACAACATTGTGTTAGTTTCAGGTATATTACAGTGGTTAAATATTTGCATATGTTATGAAATGATTACCATTTTAATTCTAGTAACCATCTATTCCAATGCAAAGTTATTATAAAGTTACAGCATTTTCCCTATGCTGTGTTTTACATCCCTGTGACTTATATAACAAGAGGTTTGTAGATCTTAATCCCCTACACCTGTTTTCCCCACACCCTAATCCCCTTCCTTCTGGTAACCACTAGTTTGTTCTCTGTATCTGTGAGTTTTTTCATTTTGTTTTGTTTTGTTTTGTGTTTTAGAATCTACATATATTTGAGATCATGTGATACTTGTCTTTCTGAGTTATTTCACTTAACACATAATACCCTCTAGATCCGTTCATGTTGTTGCAAATGGCAAGATTTCTTTCTTTTTATGGCTGAGTAATATTCCATTGTGTATGTATATCCATAATTCTATCTCTTTGTCTTTTTATCTATCTACACCACATCTTTTTTATCCATTCATATATTGATGGACATTTAGGTTACTTCCATGTCTTGGCTTTTGTAAATAATATTGTAATGAACATTAACATGAATATATGCTTTTGAATTAGTGTTTTTGTTTTCTTCAGGTAAATATGCAGAAGTGAAATTGATGGATCATATGGTAATTCTATTTTTATTTTTTTGATTAAACTTTGTGCTGTTTTCCATAGTGACTGCACCAATTTGTAATCTGACAAAGAATGCTGGAGGATTCCCTTTTTCCCACATGCTAGCCAGTGCTTGTTAATATTGTCTTTGTAATGAGAGCCATTCTGACAGGTGTGAGGTGATAGGTCCTTGTGGTTTTGACTTGCATTTCCCTTGTGATTAGTGATGTTGAGCATCTTTTCATGTGTCGGTTGACCATCTATGTCTTACTTGAACAAATACCTTTTCAGATCCTCTGCCCATTCTTCATCCAGGTTCTTTGTTTTTTTGATGTTGAGATGTATGAGTTCATCGTATATTTTACATATTAACCGCTTGTCAGATATGTTGTTTGCCAAGTGTCTTCTCCCATTCAGCAGTCTGAATGAGCTTTGTTAGTAGCTTCCTTTAGTTATTGTTGATAGCTTCTTCACCTTGAAAAAGACTTTTAGTTTGATGTGGCCCCATTTATTTATTTTTGCTTTTGTTTCCCTTGCCTGAGGAGACATATCCAAAAAAGTATTGATAAGACCAATGTCAAAGAGCATACTACCTATGTTCTCTTCTAGGAGTTTTTATGGTTTGAAGTCTTACATTTAAGTCTTTAATCCATTTTGAGTTTATTTTTGTGTATGGGTTGAGTAAGTAGTCCAGTTTGATTCTTTTGCATGTAGCTGTCCAGTTTTCCCAAATCCATTTATTGAAGAGGCTATCTTTCCCATTGTACATTCTTGCCTCCTTCATCATAGATGAATTGAATATGTAAGTGTGGATTTATTCTGGACTCTTATTCTGTTCCATTGATCTTACATTTCTTTTGTTTTGTGTCAGCATATACTGTTTACTGTAGCTTTCTAGTATAGTTGTAAGCCAGGGTGTGTGATACCTCCATCTTTGTTCTTCTCTCTCAAGTTTGTTTTGGCTATTTGGGGTCTTTTGTGTTTCCATACAAATTTTAGAGTTATTTGTTCTAGTTCTGTGAAAAATCACATTGGTATTTTAATAGAGATTGCATTGAATATGTAGATTGCCTTGGGTAGTATGATCATTTTAACAATATTAATTCTTCTAATCCAAGAACATGGTGTATCTTTCCATTTGCTTGTGTCATCTTCAGTTTCTTTCATTAGTGTCTTATGGTTTTCAAAGTATTGGTTTTTAACTCCTTGATTAGATTCATTCCTAGGTATTTTATTTTTGATTCACTTGTAAGTGGAATAGTTCTCTTAATTTCTATTTCTGATATTTTCTTGTTAGTGTATAGAAATGCAACAGGTTTTTGTATACTAATTTTATATCCTGCAACCTTACTGAATTCATTTATTAGTTCTGAAGTTTTTTTGTGTGTGTGTGGCATCTTAAAGATTTTCTATAGGTAGTGTTATGTCATCTGCAAAGAGTGACAGTTTTATTTCTTCCTTTCCAATCTGGATGCCTTTCCAATCTTGTCTGATTACTGTGGCTTACTTACAATACTATGTTAAATATAAGTGGGGAGAGTGGGCATTCTTGTATTCCTGTTATTAGAGGAAATATTTTCAGCTTTTCACTGTTGAGTATGATGTTAGCTGTGGGCTTGCCAAATTGTCTTTAATTTCACTGTGGTTTTTATTTATATCTTTAGTTGTGGAAAATCTTTTCTGCTAGGCTTCAGATATTTTTCATTGATATTGGTTTGTAAATGACTGTAATTTTGGTGTGCCCACTGGGGGAGTGAGCCCGGGTCTTCCTACTTTGCTATCTTGGACACACCTCCTCCTTCTGCCCATTTATTAATCTGACTTTTTCTTTTGAATTGTATACATTCTTTATATATTTGGGATATTAACATCTTCTCAGATGTATAATTTGCAAATATTTTCTCCTATTCAGCAGGTTGCCTTTTTATTTTGTTGACAGTTTCCTTTGCTGTGCAGAAACTTTTTAGGTTGATGTCGTCTCAGTTACTTATTTTTGCTTTTGTTGCCTTTGCTTTCAGTGTCAAATCCAACAAATCATTGTCAAGACCTATGCAAAGGATCTTACCACCTATGTTTTGTCTAGGCGTTTTATGATTTCAGGTCTTTAATGTCAAGTCTAATTCTCTTCTCACTTTTAACACTTCTCCAAGAGGTGGGCTGGGGAAGGGAAAACAATGTAATATTTACATTAGTTTTATTACCTGTGCACATTGTGAATTTGGGGATGAAAGCAAGGTTGAGATAAAGCAACTTATTTGCTATTTAAATTTTGTTTTATAGATATTACACTTTGATGTTTATAGTCTGTGGTTATTCATATCTTTGTTCTCATGATGTTATGTACAGTGACAGATTCACTGATTTGTCCAGTGTCCCATCAGAATCAGGGAGAGACCTGGATTAGCTGCTATAATGATTTGAATGATGTTGAGACTTGTGTTTACTCTTATTGTTATTGCTGCTGAGCATATGCATTACTACTTAAGAAATTAATAGACTTTATTTCTTAGAGTAGTTTTAGGTTTACAGAAAATTGAACAGAAAGTACAGAGTTCCCATTTATTTCCATCCATCCCCCTGCACCACGGTTTCCCCTATTAATAACATCTTGCATTGTTGTGATGCATTTGTTACAACTGATGAACCAAAATTAATACATTATTATTAACTGAACCCCAGAGTTTACAGTAGTGTTCACTCTTTGTGTTACACAGTTCATGAGTTTTGTTAAATGTGTAATGCTATGTATTGAGCATTACTGTGTCATATAGATTAGTTTTACTGCCCTAAAAATCTGTGCTTCACCTAATTCATCGCTCCAACTACCACCCTCCTCCTGCTGTGTCCCTGGCAACCTCTGATCTTTTTATTCTCTCTATAGTTTTGCCTTTTCCAGATTGTGATATGGTTGTTCCTCCATTTTTTTTTGTATGTGTGTGTGGATAATATATATATATTTTTTTACCGTGGATAATATTCCATTGTAAGATTACTGCACTTTATTTATGTAACCTGCTGAAGGACATCTTGGCTGCTTCAAACTTTGGGCTATTTATTCGTTTGATGCCAGCACCTTGACTCTTTTCCTAACTGTGGTAGGCTAACACATAGCCCCCAGGAGATGTCCAAGTCCTAATCCCTGGATCCTGTGGATGTTACCTTATGGCAAAAAAAAACCTTTGCAGATGGGACTAAATTAAGGATCTTGATATGGCAGAATATTCTGGATTATCCTAAGTAAAATCACATGCATCCTTACAAGAGGAGGCAGAGAGAGATCTTATGAGAGAAAGGTATTGTGAGCATAGAGGCAGAGATTGTAGTGTTGTGATTATAAACCATAGGATTCCAGCAGCCACCAGAGGCTGGGACGGGCAGGAACCGATCCTTCTCTCCTAGAGCCTCCCGAGGTAATGTGACTCTCCCTAGAACTTGATTTCAGCCCAGTGAAAACCGATGTTGCACTTCTGGCCTCCAGAACTATGAGAGAATAGATTTATGTTCCTTTAAGCCACCCCGTTTGTTTCCAACACCTGCTGGAAATGAGCACACTGCCTGTGCTCGCTTGGCATTAGCCTGGTGAATGATGCTCAGAGCACTCAGCTGGAGCAGCTGGATGCTCCATTACCCATCCCCTACCTGGAACATGAATTATGAGCAGAGGAAGAAAAGATCTAAGGATAGCTGGGTGTTATTTATCCTAGCAGGTTACTGTCAGCTTTTTCCTGCAACTGTGACTCTCTTGAGCTGCCTAGTTCCTTTCTTTTTTTTTAAACTGAGACTGGTTCTAAACCTTTTGCCTCAATCCTATCAGTATATTGGTATACTTATAATAAATCCGCTTATTACTTAATGTGAGCAGAGTTGCTTTCTGCTTTTTTCAACCAAGAAATTCTATCTAGTTACCTAGAAATATTGCTCTTTATTTCCTTGTTTTCATAAGTAACCATCTCAGGCTACGCTTGGTTCAACTTTCAGAATTCAAAATAAGAGTTCAGCACTTGGTACCAAGTTGCTTTCATAAGGCAGCTGAGAAGCCCTGGAGCAATCTTATCACATATGAATGTGTAAGAGCTTCTAGAATAAAAGGTCCTGGTGAAATAACTTTTACTTTGTGATATAAGAACTATCAGCAGGACTTCTGTCTTTAACAATAATAGAGACTGTATTTTAAAAAGTAGAGAGCTGAGAGTGGGAAAAGATGGAACGTAGAATAAACATTACAAAATTACAGGATTAACTTTGATTTATGAACTTCAGTTCAGACTATAATAATGTCTCTGTAAAAAAGCGATAATGGCACACAGAACTAAACTTATGTTTATTTTTTAGTTTATTTTAATAAATATAAAGCTGTGTCAGTTTCCCAAGCATTGAAGGAGTAGGGTCTTAGGACATGCCTCTAGCATTGAACATGATACACAGCAGATGCTCAGTTATTATCTGTTGAATAAATGATTAAATGAACAAACATGAATCTAATGAACAGATATAAAGGTGAAGGTTCACTTATTTAGAAGGAGGGCATTCCTAAGAGATGACGCAATACAAATGGTAGGAGAGTTGTGAACCATCATCATTTTATTTTATTGATCTCAAAAATGGTAGAAAAGATCAAGAAGAGAAATTAAGTAGGCAATTGTTTCCAGCCTGATCTCATAAAAGGCAAAAGAGTGAGATAATCTTTTCCCCTTTGTGGCACCATAAAGCAATGTTGACCAGCTTATGTAATCTGCAAAGGAAATGTTTATGTATCTAACCCCTTAGCTATGCCTTTAATGTTTAGAAGAGCAGGAAACACAGTCCATTATTGAAAAATCTCACTATTAAATAATCAGGCACATCCGGGAGAAGCAGGGAGTGATGTAATACAGTTCTTGGTTTTTCTCCTTCAGTTTTGCACAGCCATCCCCAGCACGCCGACCACTGGCAGGAGCTTTTCTCTCCTCTGCCTCCAACATCAGCCCTGCAGGGTTTCACCCATTAGCCCCGCCCCTGCTCCTGCCCCTGCCCACGTGCCTGCCCCTACCCCTGCGCACACACACACTCCTCGACTTCTTCATTCTCTTAGGCTTTGGTTTGAGTTGTCAGTTGTTCAGTCCATTTGGGTTTTTCCCTGGAAGCACCTGGGATAAGGGTGCTTCAGATGTGGCAGGTGGGAGGAGAGAATAAAGAAGGACAGCTTCCTGGTCCAACTTCAGGGTGTTATACTAGGGAAACCGTTCTCCTGCTAAGACAAACTGTCTCTTTGCACACAACTCTGGTGCCCTATTATGTTCAGAGTCTTTGTCTTCCTTGTTTGACTTACCAAGTTCATCTTAGATCACTCAGTTTTTAGCATAATGTATTATAATGTTAAAAAATTGCTTAAAAATTCTGCTAGTGTTACATCCTTGAGGTATTATGCTGAAAAAGAGTCTCTGTTGCTTTCCTCTGCCTAACCTCTATCTATTATTCTAGTATGACAGGCTTTTGTAGAAGAGAGAACAGATAGCTGCAGACATAGGTGATTTGGGAGATGGCAAAAGACCCATTTATTCACAATATTTTTGGGACCTGTACTTCCTGCTATTTTTCTATTAGTCTTTTCCCTGAATGTTGTTTTAAACATGCATTTATGCTATCAAGAACTGATTTACGTAGGTTAAGTAGTCCACTGTCAGAGAGGAGAGTCTTATCTGTTTGAAACACAGAGGGGTTGGTTTTGATGGGGGAGAGTGAGACTTTTACCGAACCAAACTTGGGTCCTCTCACCCACACGCAGTAAAGCCAGTCTACTGACACAGGATTGTGGTCAAGGAAATGGCAGCATTTACTGTAAGGCACTGGACAAGGAGTCTGGGACAGCTAGTGCTCAAAAAGCCTGAACTCCCCAATGGGTTTCAGCAAAGCATTTTTAAAGGCCAGATGAGGGAGGAGTCCTAGGGTATGTGATCACTTTCCACACAATTCTCTGATTGGTTGAAGGTGAGGTACCAGGGTGGTGTCACAGGGGTTAACGTTATCAATCCTTAATGGCTATTAGGTCTGCGGGCTTCTTCTCATGGTCATCAGGTGGTTAATTTCTTCCATTTGGTGGGGGTTTTAGCATCTGCAAAACAACTCAGGAAGTGTGGATCAGGTACTATCACCTAGGTGCTTCAGAGAGGAGCTACAGCAGAGGAGATGAGGGAGGGGTCTGTCCTGGGAAGGCCCCATAGGGACCTGCTCATTTATAAGAATGTGGAGGGAGAGTTCACAAGCTCCAAGAGCAGTGCTGGGGAAAGTCCTGTCGAGGTGGGATTCCAGAATTATTTCTGTGTGAGCAGGGGAACCACCGGAGGCAGGGCAGAAGGCCAGGAGGGCCAGTCCTGCTTATAATTTGAGGGACTCACGAGTTCTAGGGGGCTGACAGTTCCTCGCAAACAATGCTTTTCTTCATTAAAGTTGACTATTACTTTTAACTGTTTATTTGGAAATAATTTCAAACTTACAAATTGATATTATTTTAAGAAAGCGTGTATTTTGGTAAAATTAGCGAAGGCCTCAGGGGATAGGAGACTGTGGAGACGTTAAGATGAATTCTCTTTTCTTATGTTGTGGGCGGGTGGGTGCTGAGCAAGGATAAGCCCAGGAGTTAGGGGGAACTGTTTTCCTTGCTTTCCCTCCTGCTTCTCTCTGTTTCTCTTTGATTTTAAGGACTCAAGAGTCATTATTTTCCTTCCTTTTCTAGTTCTCATGGTTTTTATTCATAAAATACTGATTAATCATAACTATCTCTTTGTGTTGTGGTTATATACCTGATTGAAAGATGCCAGGTATTACAAACAAAAAGTGTAGCATAACATTAGCAATGAGCATTTAGAAATGAAAGTAACCTATCATTTAATGGCAATAAAAATATGTGGGATATCTAAGAATAAATCTAACATAAAATGTGCCTGGTATCTATAGAGAAAATTGCAAGCCTTATTGACAGGTAGTAAATAAGAGCCAAGAAGACTCAAATAAATGGAGAGACATACACTCAATATTTCACAATTTCAAGATTGAATATAGCAGTAAATAATCTTTTTAAATGAGTATATTAAAAAGCAATATAGTAAGTTTTTTTTAATTAAAAATATTCAACTAGAGTACAAACAAAACAAAGCAAAAAAATCCTCCCATCATCCCATAGTTACCTGAATGACTAATTCTGGGTTTTACAGAATTTCTGGAAATGTCCTACAGAAACACAAAGAAAATGCTGTATCTTAAATAACCTGGAAAGAAAAAAGCATGTAACTGGAATATATGTGGAAACTGTGTTTCAAGATGACTTGAAAATGTCCCAGTGATGATCAAAAAACCATGATATCAAGATCAAATTGATCTTTAAAGTCAGTACAATTCTAATCTTAATCCCAGTTGGAATTCTAAAATTTATGTGGAGTAGCAAAGATCCAATAATAACAAGACACCTCTAAAGAACTAAGTCAGGGCTACTTGCTTTACCAGGTACCTTGTCTTATGTAAAACTATGGCCATTGAGGTGGTTTGGTGTAGACACAAGGGTAGACAGACTGGCCATCAATGGGGGCGGGCAGGGAAGAAGATGGCAGGAGAATAGGCCAGAGCAGACTGGTGCATAAATAGAAATTCAGTACTTGTAAAGCACTAGGAAGATTACCCATAATTTTTGGAAAATTGGTTATCTCTATGGAAATTCTTGATTGATTCTCTACATCTTACAATATATAATAATGACTTCCAGGTGGAGCAAAACTGAAATATGGAAGGCAAAACTGTATAGCATTTAAAAGGAAATACAAGGAGAGTATCTTTAGGACTTTAGGGTAAGGAGGAATTTCACAGAAAAGGATACAAAAGTACAGAAGAAATGAGAAACAATTGATAAATTTAGCTACGTTAAAATTAGGAATAACTGTTTATCAAAATATACCGTAAACTGAATAGGAAACAGTTCATAGAATGGGAAAAGACAAGTGTACCACATTAAACCATCAAAGGATATTCAGAATATATGTTTGCAAAAATATTAAAAACTTGCAAGAGACATGTACAGATATTTCATAGGGGATGAAAAATAATGAGTAATAATTGTATGATAAGATGTTAGTTTTATTAATAACCAAAGATATCCAAAACAACAAAATTGGTATACCATTTCATCCTTTTAATATTGGCTAGAGTCTAACAATTCCAAGTGTAGGTGAATATTGGAAGCAACAAAACAATACTCTGCCAAAGGCACTGTAAACTAGTGCTTTGGAAAAAACTGGCATTATCTAATAAAGTGAAATACACACCAGCTCTATGACCCAGGTGTTTAACTTCTAGGTATATACTCTATATAAACATGTATACCTGGAGACATAAACAAGAGTGTCCATAGTATCATTGTATATAATGGTGAAAAAATGAAAGTAACAGAATGGATAAATAAACTGTGGTATATCACACAGTGGAATACTAGACATTCATGAAAATGAATGGATCACAACTACACACAACAAGAGTAAATCTCAAAGGTGATGTTGATTTTATTAGATACACAAGTGGTGTATATGGAAAAGCAAGGATGTGATTAACACAAAACTGCACAGAATTGTTATCTCTGGAAGGGAAGGATGAAGATATGATTGAGAGGGTTGTACGGGAGATTTTTGACACTTATTAAGCAAGAATTCCAAGAGAGGAGACCTGGTTGAAATAAAGAGGCATTTATTTGGGGTTTGTTAGGACTGAAGCCCAGGAGACATAGTTTCAAGAAGCTTTTGAACTGTGCTCTGCCATACCACAAAATGCAGGAAACTTATAAAGCCGAAACTGCAAGGTTATATAAATTGTTTGTCAAGAATTAAGATTGGAGCTGGCAAGAAGTAAGAGTGCTTGCTAAGTAAAGATTGGGTTGGGTTTGAAATAATTACACAGATGCAAGTTTAGGGGGGACTTTGAAAGTACAGGGTTGCAGGTAGCAGCTTCTAACAGAAACTGTTTTGAAAACAGCTAGTGGTGTCCTTGAGCTTGATACAATTCAGAAAATTCAAGTTCTTAGTGATGCAGGAAGAAGTCTGAAATCAGGGTCTCACAGTGGCCACCTGGCTCCATTTTGGATGCTTGAACCACGTTATAAAATTTTGATTTTTAAATGATCTCAGATATGTCATCATGTTTGTAATGTCTTCTTACTTTAGGTAGTGTGTCCATGAGTGTTATTTAATTTTTATTCTTTACTCTGTGTATGTACTTTATTTTTTATTAACATTTTTTATCGAGAGTAATAGTCATTTTACAATGTTGTGTCAAATTCCAGTGTAGAGCACAGTTTTCCAGTTATACATGAACATACATATATTCATTGTCACACTTTTTTTTTGCTGTGAGCTACCACAAGATCTTGAATATATTTCCCTGTGCTATACAGTATAATCTTGTTTATCTATTCTACATTTTGAAATCCCAGTCTGTCCCTTTCCACTGCCTGCCCCCTTGGCTACCATGAGTTTATATTCTATGTCTGTGAGTCTGTTTCTGTTTTGTATTTATGGTTTTTTTTTTGTTTTTTTTTTTTAGATTCTACATATGAGTGATCTCATATGGTATTTTTATTTCTGGTTTACTTCACTTAGAATGACATTCTCCAGAAACATCCATGTTGCTGCAAATGGCATTACGTTGTCAGTTTTTATGGCTGAATAGTATTCCATTGTATAAATATACCACTTCTTTATCCAGTCATCTGTTGATGGACATTTAGGCTGTTTCCATGTCTTGGCTATTGTAAACAGTGCTGCTATGAACATGGGGGCGCAGGTGTCATTTTGAAGTAGGGTTCTTTCTGGATATATGCCAGGAGCGGGATTCCTGGGTCATCTGGTAAATCTGTTCCTAGTCTTTTGAGGAATCTCCACTGTTTTCCACAGTGGCTGCACCAAACTGCATTCCCACCAGCAGTGTAGGAGGGTTCCCCTTTCTCCACAGCCTCTCCAGCATTTGTCATTTGTGGACTTTTGAACAATGGTCATTCTGACTGGTGTGAGGTGATACCTCATTGTAGTTTTGATTTGCGTTTCTCTGATAATTAGTGATATTGAGCATTTTTTCATGTGCCTATTGATCATTTGTATTTCTTCCTTGGAGAATTGCTTGCTTAGGTCTTTATATGCTTATAAATACATATACAAATACATGTGTATCTACATATATTTAACGTACACAAAGCCTGAAACAGAAAAGTTACTTAATAACCATTAGTTTTCCTTTTCTCTCCTTCTACCTTCTGCGACATGACTATGGTCTGATCAAATCCTTTAAGATTAAGCTGGTGACGGTGAAATAACAGTGGTAGAACACTTTCAGTTTTACATTGTACTGTTCAAAGGAGACAACATTTCAAGGCCATTAGTCAGGCAAATATGACAGGCAGAGCCAAGTCTGGCTGAATCCAGGATTTCTGATGAAAGACAGAGCTTGTCAAAGACTTGGTGATAATGGCTACAGCCAGCTGTCTTGTACCAATTTCTGGCTACTAAGCCTATAGTAGCATCAGACCCCTCTGTGAAACGATTGCCAAGCATATGTGTATAGATTATTGTAAATCAGTGTATTGTAGTTGCAAAGCAATTGACAAATTTAAAGTTTGTATTTAGATCGATGTTCCATATTTCATACCACCTTTGATAGTATAATTTAATGGTATTTTGATGGGTCAGCCTACTTTATCAACTGCTTGAAACCTTTCTCTGCCTCAGAGGTAATCTCTCTGTTACCAGTTTTTGAAAATTTAGCAAGCAAGCCAATAACACACATCCTCTTTCACTGCTTACTCAAACCTTTCCCTTTAACATTTTTACTTTTTAAAAAATGAGATGACTCTAATAATCATGTTTGCTTTACCTTCATATGCTAAATGTTGCTGCCATCTCCTTCCACCTTGGGTAGCACTATCCTTATGGGTCATTAAAGAGGTGATAGTTTTGTCTTGAGAAGGTGCCCATATCACATGCCGAGATAGTGCTTAGTGATTTTTAAACTTTTAAATATAGTTTGTAAAGTAATATATTATAATGATCTGTTATTCTCCTATTTAGTCATCTCAGACGTGCACAGAGACAGGCCAGAGGAATGAATTGTGGCCTTGGGTGCTGTGCCATTGACCCCGATTTACAGCTGCTGAAATAACCTTGAAGTTTGTTTCTTGACTTGAGTTAGTATGGCTGTGCTGCCTTTAGAGTAGTGAAGATCCCGCTTCCTTCCACCTTGTTGCTCCAACCATGTCTAGGGTGTGGTCCAAGATGGGGCATCACTACATCTCCAGTTCCACTAGAGGGAAGAGGAAAAAGTGGGAAAAGAGTATACTCCTTTCTTTAAGGGCATACCATGGAAGTTGTACTCATTACTTCTACTCATATACCATTGGCCAAAATTTGTCATTTGGCCACATCTAGTTGCAAGAGTTGTTGGAGTATATGGTCATGTCTCCAGATAAACAACAGATTTCTGAGACTGTGGGAGAAAAACCAAATGGCCATTCAGGGTTACTTGATCTTTCTGCCAAGAGCAAGTCCCAGGATTTAAAATTAATGGCTGTTTAGCCTCTTGTGTCATTTTATTTCCTTTAATATTTTCCTCTCTTAGAGGAGGTTGCAGTAATCTTTGATGATTTTTCACCCCTGAAGTTCTAAGGCCTGGACAACTGAAGATCATAAAGACTTCACTCCTATTCCCCCAACCCTTCTGTCCAAGATAAGCAGGAATTAAATTAACCAGCAATATCAATTTAACTTTTAGAGGTATCCTTGATATTTATCAAATGTTTCAATTTATCTCTTTTTGGTCCTCTGACCTATAAGAATGGTAGCTAGGACATTAAAAAAAATGGGTCATCCTTTGCAAGAATTTTAAACAAAAAATATCTCTTGCAAGTATTTTAAATAAAAAATTTAGTATGTTGTTTGTTAGACAATGTCTTGGCTTGACATTTTGTATATTGCAGTATTCAAAACTGAACATTTTCAGGAGTGATACTGAGACTTAAAATAATGTTACAGTTGTAGGAGGTGAAATCCTTTTCACTTTTTAATAAAATTAACCATCTTCTTTTAATGTTATTTGAATATTAACAATGTCATGCAGAAGGACATTACAGTTGGAGTCAGAATCTAGAGATTGTCCATCCTGGTTTATATTCCCTGCCTTCCACTTTAGAAAAGTTACTTCAGATTTTCTTGATTAAGAGGTTTTTGTTTTAGTAGAGGACTTAATCAGCCACTGTTAACTGGCATATATTTATCAACACAAAGGCAGCATGGTGACTCATGCCAGGTAGAGAAAACAGTATGATTTGACCCTTGACTTCGTTTTAAATTATCATTTTTTGTATAATGTATATTAGTTTACAAAATATTTTTTGCTTAATTTATCTTAGGGTCCTTATTAAGAGTGATTTAGGGAATATTTAAGGCACTTAAGGGGTGCCTTAGACATTAAGTATTTTTTAAAAGACTAAATACTATTTTCACATTTTAAAAGCAAGGAAATTGAGGTTCGAGGAGGGTAAGTGACTTGCTTGAAGACACATAGACAAGGGTAGATTAAGGCTTTCTGCCCTGAGCTCCCAACTCCATGTCTGGTGTTCTTTCCTCTTGTCTTGCTGAAGACGATGAAGAAAGATGAGAGTGTGGATAATAACCAAATAGATTATTGAGTCAGCAGCTTTTCAGGGTTGGTCTTTTCAAAGATCACCATTAAATTTGTTGAAGCAAGTAACTTAAGCTCAAGTATGGTGTTAGGATTTAATCAGAGCTCTCAGTCTTAACTATGGCTCTATCCATTTGTGGGTGGTCTTGGAAAAATCTCTTCAACTGTGAAGTTCAGTTTTCCTCACCTATAAAATTGGTGATACTGCATACATAGTTAACTTCTATGACCTTTTAGGTGATAGTTAGGCTTCAACAGTCATCTGTATTTTTTTTATGGACATGTTTTGTAATTTAGACTGTGAGGTAGTGCAGCAAAAATTTGCTCCAAGTTTCCCTTCTTTTACAGAAGTCAGGGAAAATGGGATTGCTGGATCAGGAAACTTAACTTCCTTGTGTCCTTGCTAAGATACACACACAGATACTTATGCTTAATTTTAATCATATTTTTCAAAAAAGATATTTAGTTTGGCTTATTTTTGAACTTTAAAAGTAGAATCATATGTCAGTAGGGAATTGCAAATTAAACAAACAACAAGAAACTGTTATGTACCTATTAGAATGACAAAATCCTAAATACTGACAGTCAAAAGCTGTTGAGGGTGTGGAGGAGTCCTCATTCATTTCTGGTGGGAATACATAATTGTATAGCTACTTTGGAAGACGTTGTGGCAGTTTCTTATAAAACTAAACTTACTCTTACCATACAATCTGAGAATAGTACTCATTGGTATTTACCCAAAGGAGCTGAAAACTTACATCTACAGAAAAACCCACACACAGACGTTTATAGCAGCTTTATGCATAATTGCTAAAATGTAGACACAACCAGGATGTCCCATTCTGTAGGTTGCCTTTTTGTTTTGCTAGTTATTAGTTCCTTTGCTGTACAGAAGCTTTCTAGTCTCATGTAATCCCACTTGTCTGTTTTTGGTTTAGTTGCTCGTGCTTTTGATATTATAGTCAACAAATCACGGCCCACTGTGATGTCTAGAAGATTTTTTTTCTAAGGATTTTATTGTTTCATTTTTTTATGTTTAAGTCTTTGATTTCTTTTGAGTTGATTTTTATATATATGGTGGAAGATAAGGGTCGAGTTTCATTCTTTTGGGGGTGGATATCCAATTTCCAAAGTACCATTTATTGAAGAGACTATTATTACCTTATCATATATTCTTGGCATCCTTATGTAAGATCAGTTGGCAGTATATTCATGGGTTTATTTCTGGGCTTTTTTGTTCCATTTGTCTATATATCAGCTTTATGCCAATGTCCTACTTCTTTGATTACTGTAGCTTTGTAATATGTTTTGAAATCAAGGATTGTGATATCTCCAGCTTTGTATTTTTTGCTCAAAATTGCTTTTACTATTTGGAGTTCTTCGTGGTTCCAAATGAATTTTAGGGTTATTTTTTCTATTTCTTTAAAACATTGGGTTTCAATCTATATATTGCTTTGGGAAACATCGATATTTTAACAATATGAGTTCTTCCAGTCCATGGTCATGGGATATCCTTTCATTTATCTGTGTCTTTTAAAAATTTCTTTTGTTAATGTTTTATAGTTTTCAATGTACAAGTCTTTCACCTTATTGGTTAAATTTATTCCTAAGTATTTTTTTTATTTGATTGTAGATTGGATTATTTTTAAAATTTCCTTTTGGAATAGGTCTTTGTTAATATATAGAAACATAGGTGATTTTTTGGTATGTTGATTTTGCATCCTGCAACTTTAATGAGTTTGCTTATTAGTTCTAACAGTTTTTTTGGTGGATTTCCTACATAAAAAATCATGTTACCTACAAACAAAACAATTTACTTCTCTTTTCTGATTTGAATGCCTTTGGTTTCTTTTACTTGCCTACTTGCTCTGAATAGTTGCTCTAGTATTATATTGAATAGAAGTGGTGAGAGTGTTTTCTTGCCTTGTTTTGGATCTAGAGGAAAGGCATTCAGGTATTCACTGTTGAATATGCTGCTCGCTGTGGGCTTTCTGTAAATGGCTTTTATTGAGTCAAGGTAAGTTTCTTCTACACCTAATTTGAGGAGAGTTTTTATTGTGAAAGAGTGTTGAATTTTATCAAATGCTTTTTCTGCATCTATTGAGATGATCATGTGATTATCCTTTATTCTGTGGATATATATTTACTGATTATTTTGCATATGTTAAACCATTTATTCATCCCAAGGATAAATCTTACTTAACCATGGTGTATGATTCTTTTATATGCTTTTGTCGTTTGCTTGCTAGTATTTTATTGAGGATTTTTACATCTGTGTTTGGTAGGGATATTGTCCTATAGTTGTTTTTTTTTCTTGCAGTGTTTTGTCTGGATGCTGGTCTCACAGAATGAGTTTGGAATTGTTCCCTCTTCTTATATTTTTTCGAAGAGTTTAAGAAGGATTTGTAGTAATTCATTAACTGTTTCTTAGAATTCATCTATAAAGTCATCTGCTCCTAGGCTTTTCTTTGTTGGGAGTCCCCCCCCCCTCCACCACCCAGTAAACTAGTGCTTTATTCTAATTGGAAAAGTTTGAATCTTATTTTGCCTGTTATTTTTTTAAATTGAAGTATAGTTGAATTACAATTTTATATTAGTTCCAGGTATACAAAGAGTAATTTGATATTTTTATAGATTACACTCCATACAAAGTTACAATATTTAAAAATATTGATTATATTCCCTGTGCTGTACATTACATCCTTGTAATTTGTGCCTCTTAATCCCCTTCACCTATTTTGCCCTTCCCTCTACCCCTCTTTCTTCTGGTAACTACCAGTTTGTTCTCTGTATCTGTGATTCTGTTTTTGTTTTATTATATTTATTTATTTGTCTTAATTTTTAGATTCTACATATAAGTGAAAACATGTAATGTTTGTCTTTCTTTATCTTATTTCAGTAAGTATAGTACTTTCTGGGTCCATCCATGTTGTCACAAATGGAAAAAATTTATTCTTTTTTTATTCTTAGATCTCTCTCTCTCTCTCCAATCTTTTTTATCCATTCATCTGTTGATGGACACTTAGGCTGCTTCTATATCTTGAGTATTGTGAATAATGTTGCTATGAACTTTAGGGTGTACATATCATTTCTAATTGGTGTTCTTGCTTTCTTTGGATAAATACCCAGGAGAGGAATTGCTGGATCATATGGTAGTTACATTTTAAATTTTTTGAGGAACCTCCAAACCATTTTCTGGCTACACTAACTTAATTTCCCACCAACAGTGCACGAGGGTTCCCTTTTCTCCACTTCCTTGCCAACACTTGTTATTTCCAGCCTTTGTGATAACAGCCATTCTGATAGGTGTGAGGTGATACCTCATTGTGGTTTTGATTTGCATTTCCCTGGTGAATAGTGATATGATGTTGAGCATTTTTCATGTACCTCTTTGCTGTTTGTATGTCCTCTTTGGAATAATGTCTGTTCTGGTCCTCTGTTTTTTAATTGGATTGTGTTTTTGCTATTGAGTTCCATGAGTTCTATCTGTTTTAGATATTAACCCCTTATCAGGAACATCATTCGCAAAAGTCTTCTCCTTTTCAATAGGTTGTCTTTTTGTTTTGTTTATGGTTTCTTTGTTTATGGCTGTGCAAATGCTTTTAAGTTTAATTAGGTCCCATTTGTTTATTTTTGCTTTTGCTTCCATTACTCTAGGAGGCAAATCCAAAAAAAATATTGCTGTGATTTATGTTAAAGAGTGTTCTGTCTCTGTTTTCCTCCAAGAGTTTTATAGTATCTAGTCTTACATTTAGGTCTTTAATCCACTTTGAGTTTATCTTCGGCTATGGTGTTAGATAATGTTCTAATTTCATTCTTTTGCATGTGGCTGTTCAGTTTTCCCAGCACCACTTATTGAAGAGACTGTCTTTTCTCCATTGTATATTCTTGCCTCCTTTGTCATAGATTAATTGACCATAAGTGCATGGGTTTATTTCTGGGCTTTCTATCCTGTTCCATTGATCTATGTGTCTGTTTTTGTGCCGGTACCATACTGTTTTGATTACTGTGTGGCTTTGTAGTATAGTCTGAAGTCAGGGAGCATGATTCCTCCAGCTTTGTTTTTCTTTCTCAAGATTGTTTTGGCTATTTGAGGTATTTTGTGTTTCCATACAAATTTAAAAAATTTTTGTTCTAGTTCTGTGAAACATGCCACTGGTAATTTGATAGGGGTTGCATTGAATCTTAGATTGCCTTTGGTAGTATGGTTATTTTAACAATATTGATTCTTCCAATCTAAGAACATGGTATATGGTTCCATATGTTTGTGTTGTCTTCAATTTCTTTCATTAATGTTTATAATTTTCCAAGTACAGGTCTTTTACCTTGTTATGTAGGTTTATTCCTAGGTATTTTATTCTTTTTGATGTGATGGTAAATGGGATTGTTCCTTACTTTCTCTTTCTGATATTTCATTGTTAGTGTGTGAACTGCAACAGATTTCTGGTTATTACTTTTGTATCCTGCAACTTTACTGAATTCATTGATGAACTTTAGTGGTTTTCTGGTGGTATCTTTAGAATTTTCTGTGTATGGTATGTTATCTGTAAACAGTGACAGTTTTACTTCTTTTCCAATTTGGATTCCTTTTATTTCCTTTTCTTCTCTGATTGTTGTGGCTGGGACTTCCAAAACTATGTTAAATAAAAGTGGCGAGAGTGGGTGTCCTTGTCTTTTCCTCATCTTAGAGGAAATGCTTTTAGTTTTTCACTGTTGAGTATGATGTTAGCTGTGTGTTTGTCATATATGGCCTTTATTATGTTGAGGTATGTTCCCTCTATGCCCACATTCTGGAGAGTTTTTCTCATAAATGTATGTTGAATTTTACCAAAAGCTTTATCTGCATCTATCGAGATGATCAGATGGTTTTTACTCTTCAGTTTGTTAATGTGATGTATCATATTGATTTGTGGATACTGAAAGACCCTTGCATACCTGGGATAAATTCCATTGCTGTTTCATTATTTATAGAAACTTTTAACAATGAAAAAAACCTAAACATTCAATTTAACTGTGACTATGGAAACCCTTTCAAGTTCATCATTCCATTTACAGTATCATAGCAAAGTTACATTTAATCCATTTTAAAACTGAAGAAAAAAATTTTACTTACAGAGAAGAAACAAATAGGTAAAATTTTTTTCAAGTTACTCTTTCTCTTAAAAGGAGTGAGTAGGCATCCTAAGTGATTGAACTTCTTTGAGGATGTTGTAAAATGAAAAAGCAAGTCCAGGCACTCAGACCTGTCTTTTTAAAGTTGAAATTACTGCTGTATGGTACTTTCCTCACTCTTTCCCGCTAATGAAGGAAAAGTGCTGATAACCTCATAAAAGCTTTATTTTCTGACTTGGAACACAGGGATTTTAAAAGTTTCAAGTCACTCTCTTTCTTTTGAGCTTTTTGATTACCTTCAAACTCATTTGTCATTGGTCTGTTCAGGCTTTTTGTTTTTTATTGATTCGGTCTTGGTATGTTGTTATGTTTTGGTAAGCATTTTTGTGTCTTTAAGACACTTTCTCACTAAGATAAAAATAGTCATCTGTGTTTTCTTCTGAAAGCTTTAAGTTTTACTTTAAAAAATTATTCCATCTAGAATGGATCATTGTGTTTGATGTGTAGGGAATCCAATTTTATCTTTTTCCACATGGGTAGTCAGTTGTCTAAATAGTATTTATTGACTATCCATCCTCTTCTAATGATTTGCAATGCCAACTCTGTCGTAGCTTGAGTTTCCATGTATGTGTGGATTTGTTTCTAGATTTTCTATTCTGGTTGATTGGTCTCTTCTCTATTCATAACACCAGCCTACACTGTCTTAATTTCTATAATTTTGAAATAAATTTTGATATTTGAGAGAATAAATTGCTACCACCCTTGACTTATTCTTGAGTGTCTTATCTAGTCCTGATATTTTGTATCTCTCTGTACATTTTATAATCAATTTGTTATGTTCTGTGAAAAAGCCTTGTGCAATGTTGATTAAAATTTTATTAAATTTTTATATCAATTTGGTGAGAATTAACATTCTTGTGATATTGAATCTCTTGCTGATGAACATGATACCTTTTTCCAGTTAGTTGGCCTCCTTTAACGTCTTTCAGTAACAGTTTATGATATTCTTACACTTTTTTGTATACATTTCAAAATACATTCGTCCATTACTATACTAAGTGGTATTTCTTTGTAAATTACATGACCTATGTCATTGTTATTGGTATATAGAAATGTGGTTTATTTTTGAAATTGATTTCATTGCCAAGGACTTTTATTCATTCTAAAAAGTTAGCTGTATATTTAAAAATCCCAGGTGGTGGAATTAATGACATCCCTCAGTCTGTGACACTTCATTCTTCTCTTACTTTATTACTTATTTATTACTTTTAATCTCCATATCCTATTCTCATTCTTCATTTCCCCTTGGTTAACAACCATTTAATTTCTACAGAATTTTCTATGTAGACAACCGTATCTTTACAATAATTGTAAGCAATTTAGCTTACTCTCTCCAATTCTAATACCTTTTTCTTTTTCTTTTTTTCATATGTTGCTGGCTAGGACCTCTATAGTAATATTAAACAGAAGAGGTGATGGAGTGCCTCTTACACTTCTTTCTGAATTTTAGGCAATAGCTCTAACATGTCATTGCTGAATGTGAAGTTTGTCATAGGTATATATTTTTTTGTATACATATATATTTATTGAAGTATAGTCAGTTTATAATTTGTGTCAATTTCTGGTCTACAGCATAATGCTTCAGTCATACATACACATACATATATTCATTTTCATTTTGTTATAAGTTACTACAAGATATTGAATATAGTTCCCTGTGCTATATAGTATGAACTTGTTATTTATCTATTTTATATATATTAGTACTTGCAAATCTCAAACTCCCAGTTTATCCCTTCCCACTCCCTTTTCCCCCCGGTAACCATAAGTTTGTTTTCTATGTCTGTGAGTCTGTTTCTGTTTTGTAAATAAGTTCATTTGTCTTTTTTTTTTTTTTTTAGATTCCACATGTAAGTGATATCATGTGGTATTTTTCTTTTTCTTTCTGGCTTACTTCACTTAGAATGACGATCTCCAGATTCATCGCCGTTGCTGCAAATGGCATTATTTTATTATTTTTTATGGCTGAATAGTATTCCATTATATAAATATACCACAACTTCTTTATCCAGTCAGCTGTTGATGGACATTTAGGTTGTTCCCATGTCTTGGCTATTGTAGATAGTGCTGCTATGAATATAGGGGTGCATGTATCTTTTTGAATTAAGGTTCCTTCTGGATATTGTCATAGGTTTTTGTTAGACAGACTTAAACAAGTTGAAGAAATTTTCTTCTCTTACTAGATGCTAAGAGTTTTTTCACGAGTAAAATATTGAATTAATTAAATGCTGTTTTGTGTCTACAGAGATGATATGACTTATCTCCTTAATTTTACTAATGTGGTAAATAGCACCAATAGATTTTCTAATATTAAGCTTCCATTGCAAACCTAGGGTAATCTCTGCTTGATCATATTTTATAGGCTATTGATTGGATTTGGTTTTCTAATGTTTTATTTAGTATTTCTATACCTGTGTTCATGAGTTCAGTAAGTTTTCATTTCTCCTGTTGTCCTTACCTTGCTTTTGGTATAAGGTTCAGATCAAGAGGATAAAATCCTCTGGGCCTGTATATTCTTTATGGAAAAAATTTAAATCACCCATTCAGTTTCTTTAATAGTTCTATGTGTATTCAAATACTTTATTTCTTTTTAAGTCAATTTTGGCAAATTATATTTTTCTAGGCATTGACAATTTTATCAAAGTTTTCAGATTTATTGGTGACATTTCAAAAGTGTTCTTATTAAGAATCAAAATACTGAGTTGGACAGATGGTGACAATACTAAATAGTCTGTAAAATTTCTCTAAGAGTGTATAGTGTTACATCTTACCAAAATTAAATCAAGTACAATATATGAAAGTATTTAAAAATTATTTTTCCTTCTATTTGGAAGCTTGAAAATTATCAGGAAAAGAAATATTGAAGCACAGTCTTTACCATGATAGACAGCTTTTTTTTCTCAATTATTTCTCTTAAGCCATAATACATAATAAAATGTATTACAAAACTATAATTTAGTTTTTTAAAAAAATTACCTGTTAATTTTCTAGCATAAGGAAAATATTGGGTTATACTATGACATATGCCTTATATTTCCTTTCTCATACATTATCTCATTAGATCCTTTAGAAGCTTTATTTTGGTTTTCTGCTTAAAATTCACAAAGGTTGGTTGTGAACTCCGTCACTTTTGAGAAAGGACTCTGGAGAACCCCCTGAGGATAGTTTACTTGAAAATACATGAGTTCATTCCTAATAGAATCAAACTCTGAAGTCCCTGCCTGACTTCTTTTTTAATACATCCTTGAGCCTGTCTTATACCCAATAGTTTGTGCCTCCCACTTCCCCACCCCTGTATTTCTGCCCTTCCCCCCCCCCCCAATTACTACTAGTTTGTTCTCTGTATCTGTGAGCCTGAAAGAAGTTGTTTTCTAGTATGTCCCAGATTGAGGAGTGTCGAATTCACAGGCTGTTCCTGCTGACCTAGAAGCCCAACCTCCCTCAGCTGGCTTTGAAAATTAAGTGGAGTGTTGACTGATTAATTGAAGGGCACAACTGATGTTGTGCAGAGTAGATAACCTGACACAGTGAATAGAGCTCAACATAGTCTTATTTTGCATTTTATTTCCTTTTTTCCTTAAATGAGAAATGTGGGACAGTATCCCCATAATATATGCCGTACTTTATATATATATGTAACATAGTAGCTATTTTGTTGAGAGCAAAGAAAATATGTCTAAATGTAATGAGAAGAGGAGCTTAGACCTGTGAACTGAGAGGGACTTGTCTGTCAAAAAAGAAAGGCAGCAAAGGTTTAGAGAGAGGACCAGAGAGCTAGTATAATGAGGGTAGGGGATATAGAAAGAAACGTGAAACTTCTGAAAGTTTTCAGTTGAAATTGCAAATGCATCCAAAATAGGTATGTAAAGAGGAGGAATCTTGTGAAGTGTCTAGAGAATACCAAGACCACAGATCTTTTCCCTAAGGCCAGGAGGAGCTGAAGCATTTGGAATTGTTTCATTTGTGTTGATGGCGTAACACCCCTCCCGCAGGTCAAGGGTGCAAAGTCATGGAGCAGAGTTCACCTCTGCCCTAGAGGTTGAATTTTGTGGCCTAGGAGAATCTTTGCAGCTTTATCTTTTGTGATCATCTGGCAAAAGGATGTGGCTTCAAAGTGCCTTCTGCTTTCTTTTATCCCATAGCTGCAAAGCCCAGAGAAACCTGAATTCTTCCTTTGCTATTGTGATGGATCTCAGCACTGCTTCTCTCAGCTGGCTGTTCCAGACCTGTGAGGTGAGTCTTGGGGGTCCGTGTGGAGGGTGGGATCAGCGGGAACCAAATTCTTTAGCCTCTGTAATGGCTTGTGTCTGCTTGACTGTGTCAGTCGTCCAGGGTCATTCAAGGAAGTAGTTAGAAATGAAACACTTGTGTGTCCTGCTTTGATTATATTTGTGTGATGGTGAGAAAATAACTCTATGGTCCTTTATTTCCTCTTCTGTAAAACAAAGATATTAGACAACATCACTGATTTTACGACATCTCCCATCTGTTTTTATGAAAGCATGATCATCTCTGACTGCTGTATTTGTAAGCACATGTTTGGAAACTCGCTCCCTTAGCCCTGTGCCCACAGTAATACTGTTATTCAACTATACTCACTTATTCATTCTCCATTTATTTTAAAAATCTTATTATATGTTAAGCATTGAGGTAAGTACTGGGATTATGGAGATGACAGATTTTAACCCTCGCCTTGGCTATGGTTTAATGTGGAAGTCTGAAAAAATAAATCAGTGTAGTGATGGTTCTGTGAAATGAGTGCTATAAATCAATGTGCATAGGGTATTACAGAAAATGAATTGTGTAGTCAGATTATGTGGGTTGGGAAACTTTGGGAATAAGTGACAATAGGAAATCTAATTTGAAAGGCTAGTAGGAATTAGCTAGGGAAAGAAGGCAGAGAAAGGAGTTCCAGGCAAAGGAAACAGAATCTGCAAAGATTGGGGGCCCTGAAACCGCATAATGACTTTGATATGTTGAGGGAAAGGCACATACATGAGGAAAAGAGAGGAGATAGAGACCTAAGTAGGGCTCAGATCCTAAAAGGACTATAAATCATTTTGCAGGGTTACCACGTTGAATGTTTTTATGATTCCAGAAGGATTTTATGTGGTGGAGTAACATTAGGGTTTCATTTTAAAGATTATTCTGGCTTCAGTGGAAACATAGGAAAGTAGCGATAAGATATACTGTAGATTAGGCTTGATTCAGTTTTTATTTTAACTCCCTTCTATCATATCTTTTTGTAATGTAAGAGCTGGAAAACCCAAACCAACATTTCCCAGGCTCCCATGCAGCCAGAGTACTGTACAGGAATTAGGGCCTATACCATGTGCAGATGCCCTCACAAGAAAACTGATACGAAGCTGAGTTCCATGAGGAAGATCCATTTTGCTGGGGCAGAAAAATGGAGAGGTGACATAATTCTGGAGCTGAAACTATTGTTATTGGGAAGCCCTAACACCCGTCTACTAATTGAAACACGAATCTGTAGAGTGGAGGTAAAGACAGAAACTCCTTGGCAAGCTCAGTTCTATGTGGTGGTTAGTGAAGTCACCCTATGGTCTGATTTCACAGATCTCCCAACAGTTCTGTGAGCGATTCATATTACTTAGTAATTCATTTCTTCTCTAGCCAGGTAAGGAAAAGTCTGTTGTCTGAGACTGTGAACCCTGACCAAATTGGTAGGAGGGTACATTAAAGGAGTGGCAGTGGAATTAAATAGACAGATAAATACAGAAGTATATTATGAGATTATTATATGTTATTCATATAGAATTGTTTTTTGTAGGTGTAATGCTTATACCTGTCCCTTTTACACTGTATCAAATTGTCAAAGAAAAATGATCATTACTGAGTCTTTGCCTTGGCTTAGAAATATGGGCTGTGTGGAGGAGTTTGAGCTTTCTTTCTATTCCATTTCTTCTGCACAAATTTATAATGAGTTTTATATATGTGGTTACATACCACATAAATCTTCTAAATATTTGTACAGCTTAAGAGGCCAACAAACCCAAAGCAAGATAACAAAGTGGCTATTAGCCCTCTGGCAGTGTAGTAAAAGACTCAGAAAGCTGGCTAACAATAAATAAGCTTTAGTTCTATGTAATTTACATGGAGAAAGAAAAATGTTATGCTTGGTATGTAAAAAAAAAAAATCTACAAAGTTGATTCAGTGCCAAAGTTATCGAATAAGATTTATTAAACAGTAATTACTGTTAAAATATATCACACAGAACACAAAATTTTTTTTGTCTGGTTCATTTCAGGCTAAACAATGGTACAGTTCCCTTCCTTAAAGATGAATGTGATCAGCATTCAATGAAATTTTTTTTTAATAAAAACTTATTGCAGGCTGACAGATGGTTATTTATTACCACAATGAATAACACTTTTTTTGGAGACAGTTTATGTAGGAAGAACTATTTGTAATAGCTATACTTCACACACCAGGGTTTCAAAGACTATTTCATATCACGGTAAGTTTCTTTGTTTTACAAGCAGGAAACAAAAGTCATTCATTATATAAGCAATTTTCTTATTCAGAATTCTTAGTGGTCAAAAAGGGCCTGCTTTAACTAGTTTAAACAGAACATAAATTTATTAACAGGAGTTATGTGACCATAGAAATCTCTAGCAGATTTGGAGGCTGAAAAGCCAGGAGCACTGCTCAAATCATGCCCTGCTGCTGATGGGCTCAGGTGTGGCAGCTCATATCATCCAAGACTGGCTTCTGATGCTGCTATTAGATGTTTCGTCTCAAAACAGAAGGATGTCTGTCATACCACTTTTACCTTGGATAAATGTGTTTCACCCAGCTCCTCCCTCTTCCTGTTAGTCTTGCCCTGAGCAGTTAATGGGCAGAACCTTCAGTCACTACCGGAGTCCTGGTTACGAAGGATCTGGGAAAACTCTTTGCTGGCTTTTACTTTGGGGAGGTGGGCCTTTTATGGTGGGAAATTTCCATACACTGCAAGACTGTGCACAGGTTATGCAGCGTCAATATATGACAAATATCGACTACACTGCATCCTCTGACAAAGCAAGAAGTCAGTCACAGACAAGGGAATATAATCCCTCTGAATCTCTGGTCTGGTTTCATTTGGTCGTGTCCTGTATCTAAAGCAATTTTAAAGCAGCTCACGAGTGAGAAGCTAATGCAAAAGTGGCAGTGGCCCTTGAACATTGTGATATCAGTTGATTTTAACTTCATGATTTTGAATTTGTATGTCAAGTATAGATGTGCCTAATATACAGTAGTCAAGATATGGCAATAACTTGCTAAAACTGTTGACTATAGGAGTAAGATATTAAAAAATTATTTCCAGATACTAATATGTTTGTAAATGTCACCTTTTTACAAAACCCCAAGGGTGATCTAGAAAATATAGGTTGACTTTCTTTTTAAATTCATTTCATAAAGAAAGTGAGGGACCTTAAGGGGTAAGTGTCAATTAAACAGACCCAGTGTATGGTGGAATCTGTCTGGGAGAGATGGAACTCAGTTATCCCAGAGAGGTGGTGGGTGATGTGAGGAGATGGGAATGACTGGAACTTCTTTCGATGATGTAGGTTCAGGGAGAGGTAATGCTAGTTTTCTTCAGGTTTCACCTGGAGAGAAAAATAGAAAGGTAGTAGGAGGCAGATTAGGGTTCTAGTCGCAAACAACAGAAACCAAATCTGGACAGCTTTGAGAGAAAAAATATATACTGGAAACATACATTTGGTGGCTTACAGAAGAATCATGACTGGAAAATAGCCACAAGCCAAGGAAGTCTGGGTATCTGAAAACATGGCCAAATTCATATCTCAGAAAAATCTGGTAGAATGCCACTTGTGCTGCTGCTGGAAAACACTTGTCACCATCAATGGAAGCTCAACTCTGCAGTCATTCCTGTGAGTAACTGGATGGTTCTGCACTTTACATAACACCCTCAGGATTCTTCTGTGGAAGCTTCTACTGGCAGAGTTGGAGCTACATGCTCTGCTCATAGCTGCCAAGGACTTTCTGGGTTTGATGATGGGGTGGGGATGCAGTGGTGGTGAGACTTTGTCTCCTAAAAATATCTGCGAAGGGGCATTCCTTCCCCCAGATAGGAAGGATAATCATGTAATTAAAAGTAATAGCCCCAGCTTTGACAGATATCCACCACTTGGGGGTCAACAGCCCTCTGTTGTGGGGAATAATATCATGTACTTGGGCTTCCCACAATCTGCATGGGTTGGCCTGGGGAGGAGAAAGGACATCTATATTAGGGCTTGCTTAGTAGGGAGAGGCATCCTGTCCAGAATAACGTGGATGGTCAAAGGGCCTGGACAAGTCAGTTGGAATCACAGCTGTTGGGGAGGTGACTAGGGGAAATGTAAGAGTGGCAACAGTAGGGGAAGAGCAGTCAGGGGATGTAGATGGTAGCCAGGGACTCATGGGGCTGATTCTGCTCTGAGATGAGCTGCCGAGCATCTCAGTGGTATCCTCAACCATTGACAGCAGGGCAGCTGGTGAATAGAAAGGGATGAAAAGGAGGATGGGATTTCAGAATGATGCTTCTAGGGGTTTTGTTGCTAATATTGAATTACCCAACACCCATTGATTATCCTTCCCAGGGCCAGTGGCCAGGTATATTATCAACATAGCTTTATTCATCTTTCTTAAAGAATAATGGCTCTATGATTTTTGTTAAAATGATATATTCCATTATTGAAAACAAAAAAATATAGGGAAGTCCATAACAAAAGTAAGGTATCCTCTCAATTCCACCCTCTGCAAAAAATCATTACTATTTGGTGAATTATTTATTTGGTGAATATTGTCTAGACATGTCTTTATTTTATATAGATAGGTAGCTAAAACAACAGTTATAGCATGGTTAGCGTGCACAAGGTCCTGGGTTCAATCCCCAGTACATCTTCTAAAAACAAATAGACCTAATTACCTCCCTCTTGCAAAAAAAAAGAATTTCTTCTAAAACAACAGTTATATAAGTAGAAATAATTTTAGGAAAATGGGATCTAAATATGTGATTTAAATGTAAAACATATTAAAAATATTCCTACACATAAAAATTTAGGGGGTAAATTTTTTACCATCATATAATACAGCAAAATGACAACTTTCTACAAATCTACTTTTTAATTACCAATGGGTATAGTAAAGCTTGATGCATTTTTATAAATGAATACAGCTATACAACTACAACCCAGATCAAAATTTAGAACATCCCCAGCCTCCCAGTCAGTTTTCTACTCCCAAAGATAACCACTATTCTGATTTCTATCACCAATGGTTAGTTTTGGTTGTTTCTGAACTGCGTAAAATGAAGTATTCTTTTGTGTCTGGCTTCTTTTGTACATTGTCAGTGTCTCTGAGATTCATCCACGTTGCTGAATGTAGTAATAATTCGGTCTTTTTCATAACTGTATATATGCCATTGTATAACAGACTACAATTAACTTATTCATTCTACTACTGATGGGCATTAAGGTTGTTGCCAGTTTTTGCCTGTTATGAATAAAGCTTCTATGAATATTTTATGTTGTTTGGTGCGTATATGCACTCATTTCATTGAGCGTATATCTAAGAGTGAAACTGTTGGATCATGCATATGTTCAGATTTAGCAGATATTGACAACTTTACAAAGAGGCTGTACCACTTTATATACATCTTTGCTAATATTTGGTAATTAAAAAAAAATCATCCTAGTGGTTTGTAGTGTTATCGTATTGCAGTTTCTTTTTTTTTTTTTTTAACATTTTTTATTGATTTATAATCATTTTACAATGTTGTGTCAAATTCCAGTGTTCAGCACAATTTTTCAGTCATACATGGACATATATACACTCATTGTCACATTTTTTTCTCTGTGAGCTACCATAACATTTTGTGTATATTTCCCTGTGCTATACAGTATAATCTTGTTTATCTATTCTACAATTTTGAAATCCCAGTCTATCCCTTCCCACCCTCCGCCCCCCTGTATTGCAGTTTCAATTGGCATTTATTATGACCAAAGATGAGCATCTTTTCATATACTTATTGGCTATTTGAATGTCCTTTTCTTCTGAAGTCTTTTACCTATTGTTAAAAAATTGAATTGTTTCTCCTCCTCATTGCTTTTTAGAAGATTCATATACTCTGAAGATGCCTTTTGACAGATATTTGAATTCAAATGTCTTTTTTCACATAACCTTAAAAAATGTCATTTGCCTAGAATTTCACATGATCCTGGGATTTAAGTATTTCATTTTACAGTTAAACAAATAGATTTAACAAATCTAAATGATTTGCCCATGGTGCCATAGAGGGCTAGAGATAGGAGTTAGGGTTATCTTCTCTCATGTTTCTCTCTCTCTCTTTTTACTCTAATACTCTGTTTATCCTAAAAATTAAAAGTAAGTAATTTAATCAACATACAAAGTCTTCACGACACAGTCTTATTCTACAGATATTTGGATCTGTTTTCTTTTCATTTATTAGTCCAAATCTTGAGGCTCTCATCAAATTTACTGTTAATTGTCAAGTGAAAGCTCATCAAACTTACTGTTAATCCTCAAGTGAAAGCAGGGAGACTTTATGTTTTCTCAAGGAAGAAAAATATAATCCAAAACATAGTTCTTGAACCCCATTTATTTGATAAGCTGCATGAAGCAAAGGTTTTCTTAAATGGTAAAATTTGCTCTAAGCAGTGGCTCTGTAGTTTGTGGTTGTCCTTGATAGTAAGATATAGATATAGATATAGACATAGATATAGATACAGATATAGATATAGATACAGATATAGATGTAGATAGATATATAAACTTTGAGGAGAGAAGTGGTCTGTAAGCCAGGTCTGTGTTCTGGCAGATCCTTGCAACAAGATGTTTTCAGGTAAAAAAAATCAAACAAAAACATAGACTGATGCTTACCTTCACTGTTACTATTGGCATTACAGAAGTGTGTGCAGCTGAACTGTTAGTAGAACTGGCCAGGAAATGAGGACCTTAAAAACCCTGACAGATAATTGTCAATGAAGATAAACCGCCATGAAGGCCACCAAATTCAAAGAGGGCCAAATGTGAGCTGCCTGCTCCTTTCTAAATGTGCAGCCAGGGGATCTGAAGGCAGTAAAACAGCTTTGAACAACTAATGTCTGAGAAAGGACTAACCATCTTCTGTAGATCCTCTGGTCCCAGGCTTCGTTATTCTGGCACCTGGAGCACAGCCACAGGGCTGTTGTGTGAGTGGATGGACGGTAGGTGCCCGTGTTGTGTTAGTAGTCAGTGACTGTGTAGGTTGGTTGGTTTTATTGGTGTTTGGGGGTCATCACCTTTGCAAAAACATCTCTTCAAGGGATTATATTTCATTTTGGAAGGTCATCATTGTACGGTCAAGGGCACAGATGCGCTCAATCCTCTGCAGTCGAAGAACATCTGGCTGCACTGACCCTGAGTGTCAGCATTTTGCATGGGACTGGCGTCACTGCTTTCTTCTGAATGCCTGCTTGAGACAGTTATTTAACATCTCTGCTCAAAGACAAAGTGAGGTCACTTACAGATTGGGTTGAAAAGGAGGTGATGACATTCACGAATTAGTAATTATTCCTGGGGGATCTCACCTCACAACTTCAAGTTTGGATATTGCTTAAAATACGCCTTTCAAAGATCACTTTAAAAAGCAATACAGTGAAATTTTCCATTAAAGATACTGAACTACATTTCCAATTAAAAACAAAACAAAAACTACTATCTAAAAGCTTATGGAATAAATAATTTTGTGTAAAATTTCTGGAGATGGCATCTAAAGAGAGTCAAAAAATGTGACATCCCAAATAATTTAGACGGAAAAAAAGATGATAAGCTCTGAAAAATGTGTTGTTTATTTCTCTCTCTCTAGAGACAGTGATACCAAGAGCTGGAATAGTTTCATGCAATCTAAGGATGGGGCAAAAATCAATGTTTTTAAATTGCCATGTTAATTGTCATTGTATATGATTTTTACATAATACGCAATTTTAAATATGTGTGTACAAACTGAACAAACTGCATTTATGGAGTGGTTTATCTATTTCATCTACATCCTTAAAAGATTATGTAATCAAGCCTTTTATTTGGAGGATTGCCTCATTGGGAAATGGAGACCATCTTATATTTGGTATAATTTACTGCTCGGGCTTAGTTGCTGCTTTCAGCCCTTTTATGCTTTGCAGAGCCCAGGGAAGCGTGTTCTACCACTGACACTGTTTGAATTGCCACCCCAGGTATAGGCAATTAACATACCATGTTGTCTTGAATTGAAGAACAGTAATAAAACCAACCAAAATAGAGCCTTATTTCTATTATTACCATATGCTGACCACTCTAAATACTATCAGTGGTAAATACTCTTCTTCACCAGGCTGTTCTCTCTCATTAATTCCCCCCTCCCCACTTTCCCCACTCACCACCATGTCACCGGACCCTTTTTAGTTTTTGAAGCAACAGCATAAGAAATGTCTGGAAACAAAAAGGAGAAGAAGATGACAATAACTGTAATTTCTCAAACGATCAAGTTTTGCCAAACTGGAACCTTAGAGTAGGTAAGTGCTAAATTGTAGAAAAATCATTGGCATGGGAGACAGGAGACGGAGAAACCCATTTTTGTCACTTGGGTAAGCCATTTCACCTTTAGTACCTTCTATATATATATATATATATATATATATATATTTTTTTTTTAAGAAAAGAGACAATGAGGAGGGATGAACATGATGATTTCCAAAATTACTTCCAGTTCTTAGCTTCTGGACTCTGATATAGGAGTCATGGCTGACAAAACAGATTGAAGGCTTGCTCTGTCCCTAACTAATGTGATCTTTAGGAAGTAACTTAACCGGCCTCAGTTTTGTAGGTTAAAGTACAAGCTCCTCAGTATACCTTAAAAGGCATAGGTTCTGTTTCATGTCTCATGCCACATGTTTTGTACTTGACACTCCATTAAAATCTAATTTAAAATAGTTTTTGAATTTTAGTGGGAAGGTTTTCAACTTTTCACTGTTGAGTATTATGCTGGCTGTAGGTTTGTCGTAAATAGGTATTATTATGTTGAGATATGTTCCCTCTATACCCACTTTGGTTAGAGTTTTTATCATAAATGGGTATTGAATTTTATCAGATGCTTTTTTGGCATCTACTGAGATGTTCATGTGATTTTGGTCATTTCTCTTGTTGATGTGAATCACGTTGATTGATTTGCGTATGTTGAATCATCCTTGTGTTCCTGGGATGAATCCAACTTGATCATGGTATATGATCTCTTTTATGTGTTGTTGGATTCTGTTTGCTAATATTTTGTTGAGGATTTTTGCATCTATGTTCATCAATGATATTGGCCTATAGTTTTCGTTTTTGGTAGTGTCTTCGTCTGGCTTTGTTATCAGGGTGATTGTGGCTTCATAGAATGAGTGTGGGAGTGTTCCCTCCTCCTCAAACTTTTGGAAGAGTTTGAGAAGGATTCAATCAATATCTTTAGTAACCTGTAATGAAAAAGAATATGAAAACATATATATATGTATATATATGTATGATAGAACTATTATATATATGTGCAACAGAAATTGACACAACATTGTAAACTGACTATACTTCAATTAAAAAAATAGTTTCTGCAACTGTACTTTTATATTAACTCTGGACTTCTATTAACTCTGGTGTTCCTTTGGAGAAGAGAAAATCAGTTGATCAGTCTAGAGAATTTTAGAGTATTTTCTGATGTAAAGACATTTGCTGACACTGTTGAAGTAGGTACATTTGGGTGAATGGTTATATATATTAAAAAAAAGCCCTCTCCACATTTTATCATTTTGCGGTTCCATCAAAATTCAACCTTCTTTCATCACCATAACAACCCACAGCTCATGACAAATGTCAGATCATTATCAGGAAAGATATGAGGACAAGTCTGCCAATCTTTCCATACATTTTGTAGTTATTTTTTATTCAGATCTTTATTTAGATCACTTGGCATATGTTGCATAGAGAACCTTCTTGTGAACCCTTAAATTTTCAGTTAGGGAACAGACGTTTTTGATATCTTGGCACAAAGGGTATCTCTTGGGTCTTTTTCTGATAAACAGATACCGAAATTACATACACCTTACAAGAGTGAAGGAGAAGACAAAATGCTATAAACCAAAAGGGAGGCAATACAGTACAATGCATAGAAGTACAGACTGCTAGTCAGAGGGCTTGGGCTCATATCATAGCTCTGCGGTCTGTCAGCTGTTGGCTAACAGATTTGTTAGCAGGCAAGTTACTAAATCTCTCTGGGCCTCAGTTTAATAATTCCTACTTCACAGGGTTGTCCTGAGAAACAATTAAGTTAAAGAAGAAAAGCACTTAGAGCATGATAGGCACATAGTGTGTACTTACTGTATGCTAGGTCTTGTTATTACAGGTCATCTGTGGATAGCCTTGCATAATAGATATAAACATGCCTGATGATGGAGGGATGTCACGGTTCTCCATTAGAGAACAACAGGGCAAGACACATAGCAGATTTGATTTCAAATTCTGGCCTCTTAAGCAGGATTCCTGTGTATGTCCCCTATTCTGATGGGAGTGTTCATCACACACTGTGATAAATTATCCTCTCTGCATCTCATCCATTTACCTACCTAATTAGTACCCCTCCTTCAAGACTCAAATCAGAGCTTATATCCTTAGAAAAACTTCCAATGACTGTTCTCCTCAAGACTCCTTTCCTACCTCCACCATACTAGATGGTAATGAGCTTCTATGTGCTCTGATGGCCTCAGGGACACGCCTCCATCATTGTCATCTTCATCTCACAGAAGTTACATGTTCAAGTTTTGGTCTACCTGAATAGACTATAATATCCTGGGAAGGCAGGCAGGCCCCAGATAATTTCCATGTTTGTATTTTCAGTGTCTATTACAGTACCAGGTTTATAATCTATACAGATGTGAGAGGCAGAAGGGGGCCAGCCCACTGCCTGGGAAAATGGCAATACCAGGAGTGGAGGTAGGGAATGCAGGGGGACCAGTAGGCTTAGGGAGGGGGAGATAAAGACTTGAGGGGTGGGCAGATTCAACTAAAGGCAGAACATCTGCTGTAGGAAATAATGATTGTAATTAAGGAAAATTTAGGCTCAGAGAGGCTAAATTTGGGAGTCATCCAAATGTATATGAGATTTGAAATCTTGGGAATGATGTTTGTGTCATTAGAGAGAATGGATGAGAAAAAAAGCCAAGAAAAGAATCCCAGGGAATGTCTACATTCAGTGGGTAGGACTCAGATAAGGAGAATGAGAAGGACCGGACAGGGAGGGGAGCAGAGAGAAACCAGAGCTTTATGATGTCTGAGGAGCCAGGATAGTGGTGAAATCAAAGAAGTGATTAACAGCATCCAGTAGTTACTATTAAGTGAACAGATACAAATTGAGCATCAAATCTGTGCTGGGACAAAATGGTTGCAAGGTCTTTGTCCTCATGAAAATTAACTGGGATGAAGGGTGGGATGAGGACTAGAATGAAAAGAATAGATTTGTAGAAGCTGATTACAACAGTGAGGAGCAAACCAGAGGTGAGATGTGGTCAAGAGAAAAGGAAGATGACTGTATTAAGCAGCCTGGCCCTTACTGGAAAGAGAGGAAATGATGGCCTGAAGGAAAAAGTATTATCTGAGGCAAGGTTTCATATTGTACTTATTGAATTGTTCGGCTTTTTCACTGGAGAGACTTGAGCCCATTTCTAGGCTGAAGGATACCTGCCAGAGGGGAGGCAGAGGAGAGAGTGAGAGCACACATGGAGAGGATGAGATCAGGAACACGTGAGGAGCCGTCAGCCTGGAAACAGAGAGGCCCTTCTGAGGCAGAACGCAGAGAGGACACAGGGAAAATGTTAATCACATCTGGAGACAGGAAAGAGAAGTTGACAGTGTTCATACTGGACGAATGGCATCTAGCTACTCTGAAAAGCAGAGGGGAAGAGGACCGGATGTGGGTTCAGAGAGAGATGACAAGCACCAGCACAACGACCTTTGGTGGGGACCCTCCCCTGGGGATGGTTGCTGAGCAGCACTGAGATGGGAGGTCAGACTGAAGTGGACCACGTGGGCACTCTTAGTCACGGAAATTAGAGTTTGAAAATTAAAGAAAAAAAAAAAAAAGAGGGAAGGAGAAACTAAAAGTGTATTAAGAAACGTGCATCTCATAGATACACTTGGAATAGTCTTAGTTTAGATTCCAAATAGTGAGAAAATGCAGATCTGCCAGTTTACTTACGGAAATGGAAATGCCATTCCTGAAGTTAATGAACAAAACCAAAACAAGATTCGATGGCAAGCTGTGGCTGCAGGCAGTGATCACAGAGTGCTGACTTTCCAGGACAAATTACTTCTTTTGAAGGCTGGGTTATAATGAAGTGGGAAGTGAACTGTGGCAGGATGTAGCCCTGGGACAGACAGGCTTTGCTTGATGGGGACCTTTGGTGGAATGGAGCCCTTCCAGCTTGGATGGTTCACAATTCTGTTGTTCTCCTTTTCTTATACTGTAGCCTCAAATAGTTCCAAATTGGATATCTTATTTGTGATGTCAAAACCATGCTGAGCCCTGGGAGAGGTGCATAAAGCTTTAGGGGAGCATTCTGCCAGGTTCTCTTCTCCAGCTTGCTCAGTCCTGCTCACCTGCTCCCTAACACGTGAATGGGGGAGCTGATGGGATTGCTCCCTGGGACACTTTGTAATTGAAAGGGTTGCTGTTCACAGTTCCTTCCTTACATGAGGTTGGCCCAAGTTTTCTCCTCCCCCGCTTCTTCTGTCTCTGGAAATGACTGGGTCAATAAGCCAGGGTTTGTGGCTCAGAATCCGCCATCTTCAACTGGAGGAAGAGAAAGCAGAGAACCTACTACGGCCTCTAGGATGAAGCTGTGTCCTCCAGCTCTCAGGTTTTTGTAGAGAGCTTCATCTTGACTGATGGCAGGGGGAGGGGGCAGGCATTTTGCTTCTCATTGGCTGTTGTTGGCTATACCTCCCTCCCTCAGTAGGGAATTGTGTAGAAAGGACTGGAGTAAGGGGTATTTGTCATTGGGTCTGAAGAGAACGTTGAGAAGAGAGAAGTGGCCCCATCTTTCTGAGATCAGGAGCTGTGAGGAGGGCACATTCCAGAGAGACTGATGTTAACACAGAGGGAAGCAGAACAAAGGATAGAGACAGAGACAGATCTTCAAGGACGTTGTTTTGAATGTCTGCTTTTATTGTGCCTGAATGTAGACCAACTCCTGGGCTCTCCATTATATAAGCCAACATTTTCCTATTTTTTTTTCACAGTCATTTGAGTTGGCTTTCTATCACTTGCCTTGAAGGAGTTCTGAATAAAATGAGAGGCGGTTAGCGACGCAAAATCTAGGTGTGTTCAGGATACTTGCTGCAATACCACTTTCTAAAATTATCAGAAGCTCACTCTTATGAACACACAGGTCTTTTTTCTTTATGTAAACATAGACATTAACTTAAAAGTAAAACAGCACTTTCTGAAAAGGACGGCTCTTGTGCTTAGGAAAGGGTGCCTAAAGAAACGGATGGAATCCTTCCCACCGTGTGCTCTAAGAATAAACATAGGCCCTCTGGGGTGGTGTAAATGCTATCCTGTCTGGAAGCAGAAGGGAGAATGGAGGAGGTCATCGCATCCCGGCAGTGCCAGCCATTTCACAGTGCTTTGTCAGAAACAAGGAGAGCTAGTTTAGACCACGTTGAAGGTAGTTTACTGCTGACTACCTCCTCCACTCCCATTTTTTCCCCCCTGACTTTTTGACCAGGAATTTAGGCACTCTGCTGAAGGGGCTTATAATACTTCAGAAAAAGCATCTAACATTCTTTTCTCACTGAAATTCAGGTAAAATTAAAACCCAAGCCAAAATACTTCTTGAGTGTGTCCTGTATGCTGGGTGTTTTACACACGTCCTTTCCCTCAATTCTCATTATGTCCACTTTAAACAGGAAGAAACAGAGGCTTCTAGATGCTAAGTAACTTGTTCAAGGTCACCTGGCAGAGTTGGGTTTCAAACTTAAATCTACCTCCATGACTGTTCTTGACTCTAAGCCTTCCTGTGTTTTGAAGATCCATAGGTGCCAAAGCACAGAAAACACCAAGGTAATCCTGAATATTACTAAATTTTTTTCCTGTCTTCTCAGGGTTGGCCTTTGCTTCAACGTCCAAATAACATAACTTAGCCTGCATCCCATGTCGCTGTAGCAAACCAAGTGCTTTCTGACAGCTCTAGGGGAACGTTGACATTTGCTTGATCATCACTTCTTACCTTCAACAGCAGTTTGCTCACCTCTTGCCTTCTCTTTACAGCGACTATGCTCCAGGGGGCAACTTGGGGGCCCATCTCCATTCTCAGAAGCACAAGTGACTCTGGGTTTCAAAATTCAGAATTCTGTAAGGATGTCCAAAAGGAAGGAAGTACAATCCAGGACAGGAAGTTTTCAGCTAAGTGTCAGGTGTTGCTCTGGGACCCACACTGACAGCCTCTCTCCCTGAGCCTGGACTACCCTTGGGGCTCTCGTCTTCCCTCTTGCCTCATTGTCATGTCTGCTCTAAACCACATCTCCAGGCTTGTTAGAGAAAATCAGAAATCCCTTAAATTAATTGCAGTGATGCTGGATTCTCCCCATGGGGCAGCTTTTACATTACATTATCACCTTGGAGATATTGTGGGTTCCATTTAAGAGCACTTCGATAAGCAAATATCATAATAAAGCAGGTCACATGACTTGTTTGGATTCCTAGGGCATGTAAAAGTCATGTTTAAACTGTAGTCTATTAAGTGTGCAATAGCATTAAATCTAAAAGACAACGTAAAGGCCTTAATTAAAAATACTTTATGGCTAAAAAGTCATCTGAGCCTTCAGCCAGTCATACTATTTTTGGTAGAGGGTCTTGCCTCAGTGTTGATGACTGCTGACTGATCAGGGCAGTAGTTGCTGAAGATTGGGGTGACTGCAGCAATTTCTTAAAATAAGACAACAACAAAGTCTGCCACATGAATTGACTCTTTCACAAACAATTTCTCTGTAGTATGTAACATTTCATAGCATTTTACCCACAGTAGAATTTCTTTCAAAACTGGAGTCAGTGGTCTCAAATCTTCCTCTACTTTATCAACTAGTTTGTCATATTCTAAATTCTTTGCTGTCATCTCAACAATTAAGTTCACAGTCTTATATGGGCATGGTTCATGGCTCCCCAAAGCAATTACAATAATAACATTAAAGGTCATTAATTATAGATCACCAAAACAATATAATAATAATGAAAAAGTTTGAAATACTGCAAGAATTACCAAAATGTGACACAGAGCCACAAAGTGAGTAAATGCTGTTGAAAAAATGGCACCAGTAGACTTCTCAACGCATGGTGGCTACAAAACTTCAATTTGTAAAAAAACAAAAAAAAAATTATCTGCAAAGCATAATAAAGTGAAACTCAATAAAAATGAAGTATATGTGTTTTAATGTTTTAGCCTGGAGTATTTGCATTTGGATTCCCTCACTAAATCCAAAATTATGTCAAGGACAAAGGAGAGAGACTATAGATGGCTTACCTCTCTAGCCAGAGTTTATTAGCTAATTTCTCTTCCACTCAAAACAAAGAGTCTGCCCTTAAGATAAATTTTTAGTGTAATATATAGATCATAGGAAACATAGCTAAAAAAATCACCATTTTGTTCTTGCTTCCAGCCAGCAGGTATTCAGAAGTACTATGGCTCCTGTTGGTCCTGCCCTGAGAGAGAGCCTACAGTGTGGGCAGATATCTTATATTTGAATCTTGTGATATTTTCCATCTGTCAAATTTTCTTTTTTGCTTTTTAACTTGATTCTGCCTCTGTTGTGGTCTTGGATTCTGTCTTTCGCTTGAAGGTAAGCTGCCTTTTGAACTTCCCTTCGCCTTAGGGGCTCCCCTAGAAGAGGCAGGCCCTCTTGGAAGATTCCTTCTCAGTTCTGAACTACCCCCCAACCTCTGTCTATGGGGCTTCACAACACTCTTCTGGCCCCTGCTTTCCTAGTGCAGTTCCTAGACAGGGGTGCACATCAGAAATACCTGTTTAGCTTTTATAAGATCCAGATGCTCTGGTCCTCTTCCCCAGGCAGTTCTGACTCAGTAGGACTGCAGTAGAACCCAGCATCTGTGTGTATCTGAAGAGCCCTCAGATACCAGAAGCGTGTTTTCTGGGCCCACAGAGATGTTGCCACATCTTTGGAATTAGAGTAGATTTAACAGTTTATCTACTCCCATGTTCTTCATTTAAGGTTGAGATAACTGGACTCAGAAGAGCTAATAGACTAGCCTAACGTGGTATAGTTGGCAGATGACAAAGCCAGGATTCCAACCAGGAATCCAACCAGGCTTTCTGCCTCCAAATTTACAGATTTTTTTTTTACAAGATGATGTGTTCTTTCTTAAAGAACTGATGAAAGTTAGATCCTTTCAGATTTCATTTGGTTATTGATGGTGGTATGTAAAAAATGAAGTGAAATGAAAGTGTATTGCTCTCTTCATTACCAATTCTAAGAGCCCTAGCCAATGCAACTTTTTGTAGCTAAGCTGGTAATCAAAACACAGGGAAAACTCAAGCACAAATACTGCTTAAGCATACCTCAGAAATGTGCATTCTGAAATCTTGATTGGAAAAGATGAAACATATTTTAAAAATTGAATCACTTTTTTGATTTGCTGGGAAGCAAACCTGTATGTACATAGTCTCACTTTAATAATGCCACATAATAAAAGAGATTACGTTTGCATTTGTACTGATACAACTGTCTTTGTTTCCATATGAGAACTTCATTATGACATAAAATAGAAGGATAAAATGGGAAATTCAATTCAGTCATCTTAAGATGCAGTCAGGTGGGTAACTTAGCTATCTAAAGTAAAGCAAGGGGCTCTGAATAATCAAGTAAAACTCTAGAGATTAAAAAAAATTATTTTGTGTGTGCTTGTGTAAATCAGATTTCTATGACTCTCAAAGCATAAGGACTGCTTAACTATACTGTGGCAATTTGCATCTGAAAAACGAGAAGAGGGATGCCTTCTCTTTAGATATCACCTGGTGCCCCTCTCTCATTTTTCAGATAAAAAGATTTGAGGTCAAGGGAGGTTGTTCCTTTCTCAAAGTCACAATGGCTATTAAGAGACAGGGCCATGAGTCATGAATCTGAAGTCATTTGACTCCCAGCTGTGTCTTCTAGCCACTTGTTAGGACCCTGTGCTAACTTTTTGCACTCAAGAAGTAGTTGAATTGCTTCCATTCTTTCCCTCCTTAATTTTGTTCTTCAAAGCCTTCAGACTCATGAAAACAATACTCTGCCTCTGATTCTGGTCTTCTGTGAAACGCACCATACTTATTGGTGAATACTGCACTTTTTCTGCAAATAATTATTCTTGACTACCATGTTCCAAGCACTGAGCTAGCAATGGTCCATGCCATGGTGAATAAGTCATACTTAGTCCTGCCTTCATGTAGTTTATACTCCAGTAGGAGCCACAGATGTTAAGCAAATAAATGTTTGATTACAAATCACGTTATGTTCTATGAAGTAAAAGTATAAGATGTTTTGAGAAGACAGAGAAACTTTTTTAAACTTAAAAACATTGAAATACAGTTGGTTTACAATGTTGTATTAGTTTCTAGTGTACAGCATAGTGATTTAGTTATACATATAAATATATATATTCTTTTTCATATTCTTTCTCATTACAGGTTACTGCAAGCCATTGAATATGGTTCACTATGCTATAAAGTAGGACATTGTTTATCTATTCTGTACATAGTAGTTTGTATCTGCCAGATGAGGGAGGGAAACTTAAATTAGTTGGGGAATGAAGGAAAGGTCTTTGAGGGAATAACATTTATGGTGAGATCCAAAAGTTGCACAGGATCCAACTAAAAGAAGTAATGGGGTGAAGTGTCATCAGAGGGAGCAGCATGTGTGGAAGCTCACGAGGTAAGGAAGAGCCTGGAGTGTTGAAAAATGGTGGGGTAGCCATTCCCTTGGGCTTCACTTGGAGCTGCTAAAAATAAGTTTGAAGTTGTATAAAGGAGATGGGTAGAATTCTGAAGAGTGGGTGTTTTGTTTTATAGAGATGAACTATTTGCAGCTCAACTTCTTAGATTAGGTTGATTCTTTTTGTTAAACCCTACTTTGCTCTCAGAAAGGTATAAAGTACCTTTGTTAGGAGGACGTCAAAGTCTTACTGCATTTTATTTATTTATTTTAATTTTTTATTTTTTAAAAATATATATATATACTTTTTTTATTGAGTTACAGTCATTTTACAATGTTGTGTCAAATTCCAGTGTAGAGCATAATTTTTCAGTTATACATGAACGTACATACATTCATTGTCACATTCTCTTTTGCTGTGATCTACCACAAAATCCTGTATATATTTCCCTGTGCTACACCGTACAATCTTGTTTATCTATTCTACATTTTGAAATCCCAGTCTGTCCCTTCCCACCCTCTGTCCCCCTGGCAACCACAAGTTTGTATTCTATGTCTATGAGTCTGTTTCTGTTTTGTATTTTTTTTTTTTTAGATTCCGCATATGAGCGATCTCATATGGTATTTTTCTTTCTCTTTCTGCCTTCTTCACTTAGAATGACATTCTCCAGTAACACCCATGTTGCTGCAAATGGCGTTATGTTGTCAGTTTTTATGGCTGAGTAGTATTCCATTGTATAAATATACCACTTCTTCTTTATCCAGTCATCTGTTGATGGACATTTAGGCTGTTTCCATGTCTTGGCTATTGTAAACAGTGCTGCTATGAACATTGGGGTGCAGGTGTCATTTTGAAGTAGGGTCCTTCTGGATGTATGTCCAGGAGTGGGATTCCTGGGTCATCTGGTAAGTCTATTCCTAGTCTTTTGAGGAATCTCCATACTGTTTTCCACAGTGGCTGCACCAAACTACATTCCCACCAGCAATGTAGGAGGGTTCCCTTTTCTCCACAGCCTCTCCAGTTCACTGCATTTTAAATTGTTCTGTGGTGATTGTCACCTGAATGAGAGATACAGCTGCTTTATTGACTTTTTACCATGTGGTCTATGCATTGGACTAGTCTGACTTCTGAATTTTCGTCTAGTTCATTTATTTTACTGCATTTCATCTTCAACTCAAATTCTACTCAATTGCTATAAATTTTTGGATTTATATGGAAGTCACAGTATGGAAAATAAAGTCAGAAAACCATATAAATTTAGGTGAAAGAACAAAGAAATTATTTGATTTGTGGGTATCTTGCTTCAAAATTCTCAAAGAAATATTTATTTTCAATTCAGTTTGACGTTAAATAACTGAAACAGAGCAAATCAATAATGTATTTTTCTATTTATTTTTATAACTGTAACTTAACTTTCTTGGGTTTGCTTTCCATTTCCTGGACTATTATGTACTTAATGGGAATAACAGAGGAACCTGGCAGGTCTCTTTTTGGTCCTGATCTTGAGTGACTCTAAGAGGGTTTAGAAATCTTTATTTCCATTACCAATTCACTCTCCCTCTCCAAGACATATAGTTGCACAGTTTCTTCTTTCCTCAAGGCTTTACTATTTCCTATTCCTTCTTTTTTTATTGAAGTATAGTCAGTTTACAGTGTTGTGTCATTTTCTAGTGTACAGCATAATAGTTCAGTCATACATATATATACACATATGTATATTAATTTTCATATTCGTTTTCATTATAAGTTACTATAAGATATTGAATATAGTTCCCTGTGCTATACAGTATAAACTTGTTATTTATCTGTTTTATATATAGTAGTTAGTATCTGCAAATCTTGAACTCCCAATTTATCCCTTCCTACCTTCATCCCTCCCTCTCCAACCATAAGCTTGTTTTCTACATCTGAGTCTGTTTCTCTTTCATATGTAATTTGTCTTTTTTTAGATTCCACATATAGGTAATATCATATGGTATTTTTCTTTCTCTTTCTGGCTTGCTTCCCTTAGAATAACAATCTCCAGGTCCATCCATGTTGCTGCAAATGGCATTATTATGTTACTACTCAGCAAGTGGCTGAGTAGTATTCTGTTGTGTATATATACCACAACTTCTTTATCCAGTCACCTGTCAATGGACATTTAGGTTGTTTCCATGTCTTAGCTATTGTAAACAGTGCTGCTATGAATACTGGGGTGCATGTATCTTTTCGAATTAGAATTCCCTCTGGATATATGTCCAGGAGTGGGATTGCTGGATCATATGGTAAGTCTATTTTTAGTTTTTTTGAGGAATCTCCATACTGTTTTCCATAATGGCTGCACCAAACTACATTCCCACCAGCAGTGTAGGAAAGTTCCTTTTTCTCCACACCCTCTCCAGCATTTATAGTTTGTGGAACTTGAATGATGGCCATTTTGACTGGTGTGAGATGATACCTCATTGTAGTTTTGATTTTCATTTCTCTGATAATTAGCGATATTGAGCATTTTTTCTGTTGGCCATTTATATGTCTTCATTGGAGAGTTGCTTATTTAGGTCTTCTGCCCATTTTTTGATTGGTTGGTTTATTTTTTGTTATTAAATTGTATGAGCTGTTTATATATTCTGGATATTAAGCTCTTATCAGTCTCATCTTTCGCAAATATTTTCTTCTACTCTGTAGGTTGTCTTTTTGTTTTGCTTATGGTTTCCTTTGCTATGAAGAAGCTTATAAGTTTAATTAGGTTCCATTTGCTTATTTTTACTTTCATTTGTATTGCTTGGGTAGATTGCCCTACGAGAACATTGCTGAGATTTATGTCAGATAATGTTTTGCCTATGTTTTCTTTTAGGAGGTTTATAGTGTCTCGTCTTACGTTGAAATCTTTAAGTCATTGTGAGTTTATTTTTGTGTATGGTAAGAGGGAGTGTTCTAACTTTATTGATTTATATGCAACTGTTCTGTTTTAGTCTCATTAAAAGAGCTTGCTTTTTATTCTGCCGAGAAAATAGTAGCATTTGTGAGAGAACAACCACCTACAACCCCCATTCCCATATATTCTACTTTGCATTTAAAATGGATAAACTGTACTTCTGCCTAAAACCAACCTTCCACTTATGTGCTGGGTTCCACCCTCTTTTGCCTACACAAGTTGTTAACTCCTGTAAATATCCCCTCCTTCTCTATCGCCCACTTACTCGTCTCTTCAGGAGCATTCCTACCATTATACAAACAAGCTGCAATTTTCCCCACTTTAAAAAGATCCTCCTTTGAGCTTAAATGTTTCCTTAAACTACCACCTGTGTTCTTTGTAATTTTGCAAAGCAGTAAGGCAGTCCTCACCCTCACGGTTCTAATAGGCATGGATTTCAGTTACCACAGTAATAGTAAAAGTACACACTTGGCTACCATCTCTTCAGTTCACAAATCACTTTATAAATAAAAAATGTGCATCATGATCATTAAATAATCATGTCACTTCTTTGGAAGTCTATAGGTGATTGGTGCATCTGTTATTTGGTTCACACACAGACAGCAAAATGTGAGTTGTGTTGCCTTCCAAAAATAAATCCATGTGGCATTTTACAAAAATGGATACTCTAAAGTGGAAATTGGCCAGTGAAGATGAAATCTCATGAAAGAAAGAAGTAATGGTAATGCTGGAAGTGTAATTCAAACTGGACATCAAAGGAATTATAGAAGAAATGGCTGACCCTGGAAATGTTGATACATTGTTCAAGAGATGAGATATGCAGCTAGCAGAAATGAGTAAAGGTGAACTTAACAGTATACTGGGAGTTTGAAATTTGTAGATACTGACAGGCATATGTAGAGCAGATAAACAAGATTATACTGTATAGCACAGGCAAATATATACAAGATCTTGTAGTAGCTCACAGTGAAAAAAAATGCAACAATGAATATATGTATGTTCATGTATAACTGAAAAATTGTGCTCTACACCGGAATTTGACACAACATTGTAAAATGACTATAATTCAGTTTAAAAAAAAAAGTATAAATGGGAAAAGTGGTTGTGAATAAAGATGTTCCAGAGGAACTAATGCTGGCAAACACTTCACATTAAAGGAACTCTTCGAGACATTTCATGACATTGAAAGCACAAAAGATAAAATACTGGAAGTTGATCCAAACTTAGAAAGGAATGTGAAAATTTGCATAGAAATGATGCTTTCTCCATATAGCAGGTCATATGTCAGAAAAAGGCAAGCACTGTTCAAATCTATTTTTTTTGTTCAAATCTATTATTGATAAAGTTTGACACATTAACTCCCCAACGTTTCCAATATTTTAAAATGCAATGTACTAAATAAATATTAGTTTACTGCTGATATATTTATAACCACCAGTAGGAGAGTTTTTAATGTTTTAATAAATATTTTTAAAGATTCTGGAACAATCCTAATTTTCCCCATGATTTTTTTTTTTTTTTTGCTGAGTAATCATTTTAAAGTTGCTCTTTAAAAAATTTTTTTTTATTGATGTATAGTTGATTACAGTGTGTTTTAGGTGTACAGCAAAATGACTCATATATATATATATATATATTCTTTTTCAGATTCTTTTTCATCATAGGTTATTACAAGATATTGAATATACTTCCCTGTATTATACAGTAGGTTCTTGTTAATCTATTTTATATATAATGGTATGTATATGTTAATCCCAAACTCCTAATTTATCCCTCCCCCCTCTTTCCCTTTTGGTTACCATAGTTTGTTTTCTATATCTATAAGTCTATTTCTGGTATATAAATAAGTTCATTTGTATCATTTTTTTGGATTCTACATATAAGTGATGTCATATATTTGTCTTTCTCTGTCTGACTTACTTCACTTAATATGATAATCTGTAGGTCTGTTCATGTTCCTGCAAGTGGCGTTATTTCATTCGTTTTTTTAATGGCCGAGTAATATTCTATTGGGGGCATGTTTGTACCACATCTTTTTTTTTTTTAATTTTTAAAAAAATTTTAACATTTTTTATTGAGTTATAGTCATTTTACAATGTTGTCAAATTTATACCACATCTTCTTTATCCAGTCATATGTTGATGAACATTTAGCTTGTTTCCATGTCTTGGCTATCGTATATATAGTGCTGCTGTGAACACTGAGGTGCATATATATCTTTTTGAATTAGAATTTTCATCTTTCCCAGGTATATGCCCAGGAGTGGGATTGCTAGATCATATAGTAAGTCTATGTTTAGTTTTTTAAGGAACATCCGTACTATTTTCCATAGTGGCTGCACAAATTTCCATTCCCACCAACAGTTCCCTTTTCTCCACACCCTCTCCAGCATTTATTACTTGTAGAATTTTTAATGATGGCCATTCTGACTGGTGTATGGTGGTACATCATTGTAGTCTTGATTTGCATTTCCCTGATGATTAGCGATGTTGAGCATCTTTTCATGTGCTTATTGGTCATCTGTATATCTTCTCTGGAGAAAATGTCTGTTTAGGTCTTATGCTCATTTTTTGATTGGGTTGTTTGTTTTTCTGATATTAAGCTGTATGAGCTGTTTGTGTATTTTGGAAATTAATCTCTTGTTGGTTGCATCATTGGCAAATATTTTCTCCCATTCCATTGGTTGTATTTTCATTTTATTTATAGTTTCCTTTGCAGTGCAAAAGCTTTTAAGTTTAATTAGGTCCCATTTGTTTATTTTTGCTTTTATTTCCATTACTCTAGGAGATGAATCCAAAAACTATTCCTACAATTTATATTAAAGAGTTCTGCCTATGTTTTCCCCTACGATTTTTATGACTTCTGGTTTTACACACAGGTCTTTACTCCATTTTGGGTTTATTTTTGTATATGGTGTTAGAGAATGTTCTAATTTCTTTTACATGCAGCTGTCCAGTTTTCCCAGCACCCCTTATTGAAGAGATTGTCTTTTCTCCATTGCATATTCTTGCCTTCTTTGTTTTAGATTAATTGATCATAAGTGCATGGGTTTATTTCTGGACTTTCTATCCTGTGCCAATGATTTATGTGTGTGTTTTAGAGCCAGCACCATAGTGTTTTGATTACTGTAGCTTTGTAGTATAGTCTGAAGTCAGGGAGCCTGGTTCCTCTAGTTTTGCTCTTCTTTCTCAAAATTGTTTTGGCTATTTGAGGTTTTTGGTGTATCCATACAAACAGTAAATTTTTTTTGTTGCAGCTCTGTGAAAAGTGCCATTGGTAATTTGATAGGGATTGTACTGAATCTGTAGATTTCTTTGGATTGTATGGTTGTTTTAATAATGTTGATTCCTCAAATTCAAGAACAGTATATCTTTCCATCTGTGTCATCTTCAATTTCTTTCATCAGCATCTTACAGTTTTCCTAGTACAGGTCTTTTGCCTCCTTAGGTAGGTTTATTCCTAGGTACTTTACTCTTTTTTTGATACAATTGTAAATGGGATTGTTTCCTTAAATTCTATTTCTGATATTTTGTTGTTAGTGTATAGAAGTGTAACAGATTTCTGTATATTAATTTTGTATCCTGCAACTTTACTGAATTCATTGATGAGTTCTAAAAGTTTTCTGATAGCCTCTTTAGGGTTTTCTATGTATAGTATGTTATCTGCAAACAGTGACAGTTTTACTTCTTATTTTCCAATTTGAATTCCTTTTATTTCTTTCTCTTCTGATTGCTGTGGTAAGACCTCCACAACTATGTTGAATAAAAGTGGTGAGAGTGGGCATCTTTGTCTTGTTCCTAATCTTAGAGGAAATGCTTTTAGCTTTTCAATGTCGAGCATAATGTTAGCTGTGGGTTTGCCATATGTGGCCTTTATTACATTGAGGTATGTTCCCTCCATGCCCACTTTCTGGAGAGTTTTTCTCATAAATGTATGTTAAATTTTATCAGAAGCTTTATCTGCATCGATTGCAATAATCGTATGGTTTTTATTCTTCAATTTGTTAATGTTGAAATGATTTGTGGCTATTGTTAAAATTCTTGCATCCCTGGAATAAATTCCACTTGATCATGGTGTATGATCCTTTTTTAATGTGTTGTTGGAGTTGATTTGCTAGTATTTTGTTGTGGATTTTTGCATCCATGTTGATCAGTGATACTGGCCTGTAATTGTGTGTGTGTGTGTGTGTGTGTGTGTGTGTGTGTGTGTGTGTGACATCTCTGTCTCATTTTGGTATCAGAGTAATGGTGACCTCATAAAATGATTTCAGAAATGTTCCCTTTTCTGCATTTTTTTGGGAATAGTTTCAGGATAGGTGTTTACTCTTCTGTACGTGTTTGGTAGAATTAACCTGTGAAGCCATCTGGTCCTAAACTTTTGTTGGAAGTTTTTTAATCTTTAATTTCATCTCATTACTGATAATTGGTCTGTTCATATTTTCTATTCTATTTCTTCCTGTTTCAGTCTTGGGAGGCTGTACCTTTCTAAGAATTTGTCTATATCTTCTACATTGTCCATTTTATGGCATATAGTTGCTTGTAGCAGCCTCTTAGAATCCTTTGTATTTCTGTGATGTCAGTTGTAACTTCTTTTTTATTTCTGATTTTATTAATTTGAGCCCTCTCCCTTTTTTCCTTGATGAGTCTGGCTAAAGGTTGATCAGTTTTGTTTATCTTTTCAAAGAAACAGCTTTTAGTGTCATTGATCTGTTCTATTGTTTTTTAGTCTCTGTTTCATTTATTTCTGCTCTGATCTTTATGATTTCTTTCCATATACTAGTTTTGGGTTTTGTTTGTTCTTCTTTCTCTAGTTGCTTTAGGTATAAGCTTAGTTTGTTTATTTGTAATGTTTCTTGTTTCCTGAGGTAGGCTTGTATCACTATAAACTTCCATCTTAGAACTGCTTTTGCTGCTTCCCATAGGTTTTGGATCATCATGTTTTTGTTTTGATTTGTGTCTAGGTATTTTTTGATATATTCAGTGATCTATTGGTTGTTTAGTAGCATATTATTTAGCCTCTGTGTGTTTGTGTTTTTTTGCAGTTTTTTTCTTGAAGTTAATTTCCATTCTTATAGTGCTGTGATCAGAAAAGATGCTTGATATGATTTCGGTTTTCTTAAATTTACTAAGCCTTGCTTTGTGGACCGGCATGTCATCTATCCTGGAGAATGTTCCATGTACACTTGAAAAGAATGTGTATTCTGCTGCTTTTGCATGGATTACTCTATAAATATCAATGAATTCCATCTGGTCCAATGCATCATTTAAGGCCTATGTTTCCTTATTGATTTTCTGTCTGGATGATCTATCCATTGATGTAAGTGGGGTGTTGAAGTCCCCCACTATTATTGTGTTCCTGTTAATTTTTCTCTTTATGTCTGTTAACATTTGCTTTATACATTGAGATGCTCCTATCTTGGGTACATATATATTTTAAATTGTTATATCTTCTTCTTGGATTGATCTCTTGATCATTATGTAGTGTCCTTGTTTAATGTCTCTTGTAGCAGTCTTTATTTAAGGTCTACTTTGTCTGTTAATAAATGTTGCTACTCTGGTTTTCTTTTGATTTCCATTTGTGTGGAATACCATTTTACATCTCTTCACTTTCTGTGTCTCTCAGTCTGAAGTGAGTCTCTTGTTACACAGCAAATATACTGGTCTTGTTTTTGTATCAGTTCAGCCTGTCTGTGTCTTTTGGTTGGAGCATTTAGTCTGTTTACATTTAAGGTAATTATTGATATATATGTTCTTATTGCCATTTTGCTAATTGTTTTTATAGGTCTTTGTTTTTCCTCTTTCCTTCGTTTTTCTCTTCCCTTGTGATTTGGTGACCATCTTTAGTGTTGTGTTTAGATTTCTTTTTCTTGTTTTGTGTGTATATCTATTACAGATTTTTGTTTTGTGGTTACCACGAGATTTTGGTGTAGCAGTCTCTGTCTCTCTCTATATATACATAATTATATCTATATATAATATATATAATATAGATATAATTATGTATATATATAATTGCTTAAGTTTCTGATCTCTTAATTTCAGATGCATTTTCAAAACTCTGCATTTGTACTCTCTTCACCTCATGATTACTGTTATCATTTTTACATCTAATTGTTTTGTGTATCTCTTATCTGCTTATTGTAGATATAGATGAGTTTATTACTTTTGTCTTTTAACCTTCCTACTAGTTTGTGTGTGGATGATTTCTTACCTTTACTGTACGTTTGCCTTTACTGGTGAGTTTTTCCATTTCATAATATTCTTGTTTCTAGTTGTGGCCTTTTCTTTTCTGCCTAGAGGAGTTCCTTTAGTATTTGTTGTAAAGGTGGGTTGGTGGTGTTGAATTCTTTTAGCTTTTGCTTGTCTATAAAGATTTTGATTTATCCATCCAATGTGAAGGAGAGCCTTGCTGGTAAGGTATTCTTGGTTGTAGGTGTTTCTCTTTTATCACTTTAAAGATACTGTGCCCCTCCCTTCTGGCCTGTAGAGTTTCAGCTGAAAAATCAGCTTATGATCTTAAGGTTCTCTTGTATGTTATTTGTTGCTTTTTCCTTGTTGCTTTTAATATTCTTTATCTTTAATTTTTGTCATTTTAATTATAGTGTCTCTTGGTGTGTTCTTTTTAGGGAAACCTGTATGAGACTCTGTGCTTTCTGGACTTGGGTGACTGTTTCCTTTTGCAGTTCAGGGGAGTTTTCAGCTATTATCTCTTCAAATATTTTCTCAGGCTCTTTCTCTCTCTTCTCCTCCGGGGACCTCGATAATGTGAATATTAGTGTGCTGGATGTTGTTCCACAGTTCTCTTAAACTGTCATCATTTCTTTTCACTCTTTTTTCTGATGCAGTTGTGATTTCCACTACTGTCTTTCAGCTCACTGATCCATTCTTCTGCCTTATGTAATCTACTACTGATTCCTTCTAGTGTATTTTTCCTATCAGTTATTGTATTCTTCATCTCTGTATAGTTGGTCTATATTTTCTAACTCTTTGTTAAAAAAAATCCTAACTTCTCACTCTGTGCATTCATTCTCCTCCTGAGTTCTTTACTCATCTTTATGATTATTACTCTGAACTCTTTCTCTGGTAAACTGCCTATCTCTGCATCAGTTTCTTGTTCTTCTGGGATGTTATCTTGTTTCTTTGTCTGGAACACATATCTCTATCACCTCATTTTGTCTAAATTTCTATTTGCATTTTTATGTATATGCTGGGTTAGTTACATTTCTTGACCTTGGAGAGGTAGCTTCTGTAGGAGGCATCCTATGTGTCCCAGCAGTGGACTCCCCTCTCATCACTCAAGGGCCATGGGTCAGCTGGTCCCAAGGTAGGTTCTTGCCTGTGTTTGCCAACTCAGTTCTACAGGCTATCGGATTGTCATTCTCTTGCTTCTGGAGTATTCCCCCTGGAAGGTGAAGCTGGTCTAGAGAATTTTGCAGGCTTCTTGGTGGGAGGGGATAGTGTCTGCCAGCTGGAGAGCTGGGTCTTGGCCCTCTGGTGGGCAGGGTAGTGCCTAGAGGCATCTCTAGAGGCAGATGGGTGGGATGTGTCCCCACCCAGTTGTTTGGCCTGATGCGTCCCAGCATAGGAACCTACAGGCTGTTTGGTGGGGCCAGACCTTGGTGCTAATGACCTAAGTCAGCCTATTAGAGAGTTCATGAAGATGAATACTCCCAGATATGTTTGCCACCAAGTCTATGTTCCTGGAAGGGTGGGGTGTCCAATCATACCCTGCCTCCTAGGATGTCCTCCAAGACCAGCAGGTAGGTCTGATCCTGGCTCCTAAGAAATTTCTGATTTTGCCCTTGGTCCCAGTGCAGGTAAGATTTTGTGTGTGTGTGTGTTTTTTTTAAGAGTGAAGTCTTTATTTCCCCTAGTCCTGTGGAGCTCCTGCAATTAAGCCATACTGGCCTTCAAAGCCAAAAACTCTGGGGACTCCTCCTTGGTGCCAGACCCCTGAGTTGGGGAGACTTACATGGGGCTCAGAACTCTCATTCTTGTAGGAGAACCTCTGTAATATAATTATTCTTCAGTTTGTGGGTCACCCACCCTAGGGGATGAGATTTGATTATGTCATGAGTCTGCCCCTCCTGCCCATCTTGTTGAGGTTCCTTCTTTATGCCTTTGGTTGTAGAAGATCTTTCCTCATAGGTGCCAGTCTTTTTCATCAATGGTGGTTCTGCAGTTAGTTGTGATTTTGGTGTGTTCGTGAGAGGAGGTGAGCTCTGTCTCCTGCTCTGACATCTTGGTCACCAACCCCCATGATTATTAAGATCACTTGGCATAGTTTCAGCTTGCATGCTTATTTTTATGGTTCTGCACTACTATCCAAAGAGAAAACTGCTGTGTTGCCCTTCAACAGGACAATCTAAGCACCCACAATTTAGAGGGTCCTGCTCAGCTTGCCCTGTTGAAGGGCTTTACTGTGTCTCCAAAAGAGGCTTACCTGCCTGGTTCTCAGGACAAGTCTGACATCATCTCTTACCACTTCCTCCTTTTCTAACTGAGCTACAGTTGGACTGACTTGGCTGCTCTGTGAATATGCCAAGTATCTGCTGTTTCAAGGTCTGTATAGAAGGATACCTTAGCAAACGTCTCTAAAATGTCAATGTCAGTGGCATTTAAACACAATGAGTGTTTATTTCTCCTGAAGTTCATAGTCTAATGTGGTTTGGTGACAGAGTAGGGCAGGGAACACTGGCTTTGTTCCACACTGTTATTTGCAACAGCAGCTCCTTCCATCCTGTTGCTTTCTTCATACTCCCAACCCTAGGTCCTTAGAGTGTTCTCTATTTAGTTGATGGACAGAAAAAGAAAAAAGCATGAAAGATTATGAAAGAGGTTATGGAGGACATTCTATAGGTTAGAACTTGATCTCATGGCCCCACCTAACTGAAGGAGAGGCTGGAAATGTACATTAAATTTGTGTTGGGGGAAATGTCTATTTCAATCTCTATGATATCCTTAGGACTTACAAAGGATACTTGTTGGACCAGTAAGTGAATGAATGAGTGAACTTGGGAACCATGGCACAGCTGAACCTTTAGTTAGAAACTGACTGGGCTCTGATGCTAGGAGTCAAACAAATTGGAGGCCTGTACTGGGAATATTTTGCCTTGCCTTCAGGTCTGTTCTACCTTAATATGTTTAAATAAGAGGATATTTCCCCTCTTTATATGAGATTATAGATGAGATTGATATTCTTAATTTAAAGGACCTTCTGTTTTCACAGAATAAAAATTTCACATTACAAAGCATTCTTTACTCTCCTACATCTCTACAGCAAGTGGACCAACTCTATAGCTGAGAAGTTGACTATGAAGAAAGGCAGAGGATCTTGTATTTCTTCTCCACCCAGACTTTCTACCTATCCTACCTCTTTTTATATTTGTTTGCATCAGATTAAAAAACCAAAAATAAATGTTTTATTCATGCAGAACCTTTAGAGGGAGGTGTGGTAAAAAGCATCATTGGATACATATTTATGAATCACAATGTTTTACTCACATATATTATGATATACTAATATGCACATACCATCTCATACATACTGAATTCAGATCTAACAAACCATTCAGAATGATTAGCTCTGTTAATAGTGCAAATTTGGTGCAAGTAAACAGACTACTCCCAAGTATTTTTCAAAGCTCCTTAATAAATTCCAAGATGTTTTCACAAGTTTCTCTGCTTACTTATTCCTGAATAATCCATTTAAGTAATTGGCTTTCTGCCAGTGCCATGGTGTTTTATGCTGGTAGGGCTATTCCTATTGGGCATTATATATTCCTTCTTCCATTTGATTTAAAAATTTAGGTTCTCAGCAGTCCGGTAAATCTTTGTTCTTTTTATGTTCTTCCACATCCTCTCCTCTTTAGACCTGCTGTCACTGCCTTGGTTTAGGGCTTTATTTTCTATCTCCTGCATTTCTGCAATAGCCTTGTATAACTTATTGGTCTCCATGCCTACAGTCTGCTCCATTTCCAATTCATTTTCCATCCAGCTATTAGAGTTATTTTTCTAAAGTGCAAATAAAGGTCAAATGGAGTCCAAGAATTAAAAAGTAGGTGGCACAAACAAAATAGAAATGCTAGATAAGAAATCCAGAAACACAAGAATGTCCATTGTATCCTTTGTCTCTAATAACACAACTCCAAGTTTTAGCTGGGCACTTTTTGTCAGAATTAAGATATATCTTATCCTCCTTTGTAGTTTGGAGTGGATCACTGATTAAGTTTAGGCCAAAAAGTTGTAAATGGAAAAAATCCTATAGTACTTCAGGAAAGGCCACTTTAAAGCAAGTTGACTCAGCTGAGAAGTATTTCTTTTGTTCTCTCCTTTCTCCTCCTGTTGCTAATCTGGAAGGTACTCAGCTATCTTGGGCCATAATGACTTTAAGAGTGGAAGTTAAATGCTAAGGATGGCAGAACAGAAAAATAGGAGCCTGGTTTCCTGATGTCACTGTAAAATCACTATGCCAGCTCTGGGCTTCTTTTATATGATAGAGAATTAACATTTAAAAAATGTTTTGGGCTTTTTCCCTGCTGTGTGCAGACAAGCATAATATTAACCAACTTATCATGGGATGAATAATATGAGCCCTAGTTTGAATTTGAGAAGATGCCTGGAAGGCCTGCTAGAGTTGTCATATAAATAGTTGGAAATAAGGGATTGAGAGACACATAAGAAAACAAGAGAGGTTCAGAGTCATCATTTAATATCTCTTGAGCCTCTACTAGTGTCAGGCACTCTGTTAAGTCCTAAAATAAAAATATGAATAATATTAAGATGACTTATTCCCTACTCACAGATAACTTCTGGTTTAGTAGGAGAGAGATAGATATCTAAAGATATTTGGATTGCATTATGATAGATGATCAAATAAGGTACAAGAAAATAAGATTAATTTCATTAGGAAGTTAGGAAACTCATATAGGGTCATCAACCACCTCATTATGAAAATTCATTTGGACATTTTAAAGTCTCCATCTCATTTGAGTCTCCCTTTTTCATTTCTCACATTTAATCCAATCCAAAATTCTATCAATTGGATCCCCAAATTATTCTTAAATCAATCTATTCTTTTCCGTGATACTGTCACCCTCCTGGCTCAAGCCACCAAAGGTTCCCTGGTTTGGTACTGGTGCTTGCAGCGCTACTCTGTTTCTTAAAGCTGCAAATTTGTGGGCAAATACATACCTACCTGATGCTCCCTCCCCTCCCCTGCTTCCTTATTTGTAGAGTGACAGTATCTCTGCCAGGGCAAGACAGTTCAATCACTGGTAACTGGAAGGGAATGCCTCTCTCCACCCCACCCTGCAGTGTGCCATGAACATTCTATGTTCAAGAATCTGACCCAATTATAAATGGAGATTAACATTTTGTCACCTTAGTAGCAGTTAATTTTAGAGAAGAAACTGTATTTGGGAAAATATCTTGATAAGCTGCTTGTAGATAGAAGTGAGACCTAAAAGCACAGATGTGTGTGCCAAGGAAAGAAAAGAAGATGGATAACTGCTCTGCCTGAAGCAAGGAGAGGAATTTGCTTTCATACTGAGGAAGACAGGGGAGGAGAGAAGAGAGCGGAGAAGGTAAGTGAGGTGAGAGGAGTGGGGGGGTGGCAGAGAACCAGGCTGGCTTGGTGTGAGACATTTGGAAGTTCTTTAAAAGGAGTCTCAGACAAGTAAAGGTATGTGAGATGGGTTAAAAACTCAATCCATAGATCCCTGTAAAAATTAGAGGAACTAAGAGGTTCCACAGTCAGAGGGAGCATCCTCAATTTCTGCGTATGTCCCCTCTCATCCCTGTTGTCAAGAATACTGTGAGACACCAGCCTGGCCAGGAATTAGGGGTGGGGATGGGAGTTCTACGATCACCCCAGATGTCCCTGCCTGCCCATAGGTGCCTTCCCTAGAAAAATAACTAGGAAGTTCCAGCAACAGGCCAGGGATTTAAGATTAGTCTGAGAAGACTTACTTTTACCATCGTCACCATTTTCATGTCAAAGGGACTCTCAAGCCAGAGAAGGTAGCCAGATCCCTAGGGGCAAAGGGTAAGGTGGACAGGAAGGGAATGGCTAAACACTATCATGATTTTGAATGCTGCACTGATAAATGGCTTCTTCTTGGGAATGTTGGTATTAGTAAAACTTAGTTTTGTCAGCTATGCACAGATCGGAAGGAAATGAGAAATATTGGTGTGTTGAGAGCTGTAATTTTCTATCAGGGCATTGAAGAGACCTTTCTATTACAGGGTGACTTTTGCTAATTTTAAGCATAAAAGATTTATGAGCATTCAGTCTATGATTTCTGAAAAGAAATTTCTTTTATTGCCACAGAACTGAAATTATTAAAAGCTTTCATTCACCATATTCTTTGAAGTGGTGAAAATGTCAGTGTTGATTTTAGAGGTAAAGAAAGAGATTTCAGCTATAAGTAAATATAGCGTGCTTTGTCTTCAGTCTTTTGCATGTAACTTTGTAAAGTGGTCTATGAGGGGAAATCTGGTTATTTTGGTAAAAACAGAACACTCAGACTAAAATGCTTCTGTGATCACTTCACCTCCCTCACTGAAGTAACGCCTTGCCGCAGGAGGTGATTTTGCTTCCCTGGCAAAGCTAGTAAAAGAATCCAAGACTCTTTGGATTAATGCAACAGCACTTCAACCGGTTGGTTAGAACAATCAAGAACATTCTGTCCCCACTGCAGTGTTTCAGTGTGTATCTTAGTTTCCAGGTCAAGGCCATATGCAGTATGGAGGTTGCTCTCAATACTCTGAAGCCATGAGTACACTTGCTTTAATTGCTCTAAATATCAGTGGGATGTCTGTTTGTTAATAGCTTATTAAGCCATAAACTGGCCTCTGGATATCCTTACGGTTCAGCTACTGGTAAGTCATCTACATTGATGTTGGGTACAGGATGATTGCCCCCTCACAGGACAGATGACTGCTGCTACATTTCGCCCTGGGCCACCCTATGAATCTGACTTAAGACTGGAGTGAAGAAGGTGTGTGTCCTTTGATCCTGAAAGGTGGCCCAGGGCAAAAGTCATAGCAGCAGCTCTGGGGAAACTAAGCCGTGTGGCAGGCCTGCACTGGCCCATGTCCACAGAAGAATATCAGCAGCTGGTCAGAGAGAGCACTGGAGAAATTAGAGCACTCACTGCCTGTTTGACTCTTGGGATGCCCATCTGTAACTTGAATGATGGTCATGGGTGTAGAGTGACTAAAAAAGTGCTAGAAATTATGGATTTGTTCATGACAGAAAAAATAGTGTGATGAATTGGTGTTTTCCAGAATGGCTTTTTAGCAGTGGTTCTCTAACCTGAACAATACTCAAAATTATGAGATGCTTAAATACAAAAATTTAGGTTCAGTGCTTCTTGGCTGGAGACTGGGAATCCTTGAGCAACCCACTTGGGGAACCACTGTTTTATGAGGATGGACACAGTCTAGTGTAAATAAAAAGACTCGGGGAAGAAGGAGCGGGTTTTTGGACATGGCAACGGTAGGTCTCTCCCAGAGACAGCATACACAGTCTTTGTTTCATTATGCATTTTAAAAAATACTGAGATGTTTACACAATCCTAGAGCAGACAGAACCCTCCTTATGTTTCACAGTTTTTGTAGCTAATTTTATGTATCTTTGACAGTTCCAGATGGCTCCAACACTTCAAATTTCCCTTTAGGACCTACAATTCTTTGGAACATTGTGTGTGGGAGGCAAATCTCTTTTCCTCCTGAGATTGTTTCATCACCAAGCTGGGTGGGAGATGGCTGAGGGGATAAAAAAGACTAAAGTGTACAGCTGAGATCCAGGCAAGATAAATGAATGGTGAGAGACTGGGGAGAGAAGTTAAAGAAGGCAGGCTGGGAGGGCAGGTGGAGGAAGAGCAAATAAATGGATATGATTTGGAAGGGAGAGGAGGACAGACAGGAAAAAAGTAGGTTTTCTCTCTCCACTGTTGTTACCACACAATATCCACTACTCATCAACACAGCTACCATAAGGAAACTTGTGAGCACACAAACTGAATGTCATGCTCCAGGGGCTAGAGGGAACATTTTTGTGTCCTGGTGGGAATCTAATGGAAAAGTTATCGAAATGGCAGTGGTGGCTGCCGTGCGATCAGTCTCTGGCAATCCTCACAAGATGCCATTTCTTACTTACTGCCTCTGTGGCTCGTGTATAACAGGGCCAGTCATCTTGGCTGAAGGTGGTCCTTTGGGGGGCTTCTGACCCCTAGCCTGGCATGTGTTATGTCCCCATTTTACCCTCCCGTGGCTGTATTTCTAATCGCAGGGTTCATCACAGCTTACTGTAATGTTTTTTGAATGGTGAGGTCTTATTTTAAGGTTTAACCCATTTTCTCCATTACTCTTTTGATTTTCTATGTTCAGTGCTAGCTGGCTCTGTGTTCAGAGTTGGAGGAGGGCTATGCCAGGGAAGAAAGCTGGAGTCAAACATAATCTTCCACAACTGCTCTTCCCCGAAGCCTAAACCCCACTGTGGGAGAGGAATCTCAGACGCAGACACAATCTCCTGGCCAAGAACCCAAAAGGAAGACTTTGCCCGAGTTTAGAGAATACTCCTTGCTGGGAGGTGGAAGACAAGGGCAAGAGTGGGTCTGGAGTGGGGAGACCGTGTGCCCTGCTCCCCGGCAGAGCCGGGGGTGGGGGACCTGAGAGGGTTGGCACACTGAGTCCAGGTGCTGATGGTATGAAAGGAGCTTGGAGGGAAAACTCAGAGCTGGCCCCACCCTTCTCAGACAGCAGAGCAACTCTTTGCAGGTGGTGTGCAGGCTCCTCTCTCTTCAGCCAGGCCCATGGAGGCTTTAAAGGCTCACGGGCAGGAACAGGCTAACTAATAGGTCAGACTGAGGTCAACTGTGCTGCCTCTGGGAAAGAATGACCACTCTCCTTGGCTGGAGTGCTGTGCGAGGGCTACTGTAACAGAGAACCACAAGCTGGGTGGCTTAAGCAACAGAACCTTATTGTCTCACGGTTCTGAGGCTAAAGGTCTGAAATCAAGGTATTGCCAAGGTTGGTTCCTTCTGAGGGTGGTGAGGAACCCTGTTCTGTGCCTCTCTCTCACCTTCTGGTGGTTTGTTGACAATCTTTGTTACTCCTTGTCTTGTAGATATATCTCCCAGGTATCTTCACATGACATTCTCCCTGTGCACATGTCTCTGTGTCTAAATGTTCCATAAGACACCAGGGTGTGGAGAAAAGGGAACCCTCCTACACTGCTGGTGGGAATGTAGTTTGGTGCAGCCATTATGGAAAACAGTTTGAAAATTCCTTAAAAAACTAAAAATAGGCTTACCATATGATACAGCAATCCCCTCCTGGGCATCTTATCTGGAGGGAACTCTAATTCGAAAAGACACAAGCACCCCAATGTTCATAGAAGCACTGTTTACAATAGCCAAGACATGGAAACAACCTAAATGTCCATCGACAGATGACTGGATAAAGAAATGGTATATTTATAGAATGGAATACTATTCAGCCATAAAAATGATAAAATAATGCCATTTGCAGCAACATGGATGGACCTGTAGATCATCATTCTAAGTGAAGTAAGCCAGAAGGAGAAAGAAAAATACCACATAATACCACTTATATGTGGAATCTAAAAAAAGACAAATTAACTTATTTATAAAACAGAAACAGACTTACAGATGTAGAAAACAAACTTATGGTTGGAAGGGGAGGGAAGGAGGTAGGATGGGATAAATTGGAAGTTAGAGATTTGCAGATACCAACTACTATATATATAAAATAGATAACCAACAAGGTTCTATTGTATAGCACAGAGAACTGTATTATGTACATATATGTGTATATATGTGTGTGTGTGTATATATATATACACACACACACACACACATATAAGCTGAATCATTATGATATACACCAGAAACATAACTTTGTAAATCGACTATACTTCAATTTAAAAAAAATATATAAAAAAATATAAAGACACTGGTCAAATTGGATTAGGGGCACTTTTATGACCTCATGCTAACTTGATTACTTCTGTGAAGACCTCGTCTCCAAACATAGTCCAAATGATTCTTCAAATTATTCTCCTCATGACTGTAGATGAACTTGCTAGTGAGGAAACCAACTGAAGTTCTCTTTGCGGTTGAAAAACCATTTCACTTTCAGCTAAGGAAACAGGTCATCAGTGAAAAAAAGGAGAAACTGCATGGCATCTAAACGCCTAACAGGATAATGTTTTCAAGGTTCAGGGAGGGTCTGAGGTAAAGGATGAGAGCAGAACTTCTTTCTCTGGTGAGTTGAGTGAGGGTCTCCCCAGATAGAGGATTGGCCAAAGGACTTGAAAAAATGGGCTGTGTGGAAGGGAAAGGAAATTAAAGGGAGGAGGGGAAGAGACGGGGGTTGGAAAAGGAGAGAACAGCCACCTGGGATCCCCTCTCTGAGTCTTTGCCTGCTGTAAAGGAAATACTAAGTTAGGTAAAACTGTAACCCTCCTTTCACCCTAGCCCTGTGTGATTTTGCTTCTCTGAGGGGCAGGGTCCTCTGGTAAAGTATCTTGTGTGCCTCCCGCATAGTCCCATGTGTCCTGCTCTGGCGGAGACTAAAAGCAGGCGGTCTGCAGGGGCTTCTCTGGCAATCTTGCAGGGACTCCATAGGATGCAGCCTCCCTCCCTCCCTGCTCCTCGTTGGAGTCACCAGGGCTGACATAGTGGAGAGAGCCACAGACCACCAGTGCAAAGCAGAGACAGTAAGTCTGAGCCCCTTCAGGAGATCACAGACCACCTTTCAAGACAGAAAAGGTGTCCTTCCCTGTGTGATAAGTCTTAAAAAACTCTCCACAGGTGCATGTTCAAACATTCTGGCCATTCCACTGAGGAATGAAGAATAACCTTTCCCCAAAGTGAGGCAACTTCTGAACCTTGATTTTTTTTTTACTTCAAATGAAGTCTAAACCTTTTGAAGTTTGTCATTCTTTCTCTAGGGAAAGGAAATGAGGTGAGGAAGTTCTTAAAACATTTATGATTAAAAAAGTTCTAGGTATCAAAAAGTTTTCATGAAACATATTTTGATGACTTAAATGTAAGTGAATTAACTGCAAGCTTTTAGTTTGAAGATTTTTCAATTTCAAAAAATAAATAGAAAAGAAAATTTGGAGTGTGGGAGAGAAGATAACACAGGTTAGAGGAGATAGAAAATGATTTAGATGTACTTTATATTTGTATATCTGGGATTTTTCCACATGTTGTCAGTATATTTTCCAGGACTCCCTATTTGCTTTATTCTTTATTTCTTCAATTTAAAATAAAAACTGCACTTTGTCTATGTAATATATATATGTATGTGTTTATATGCATTTTTAAGCTGGAACTCATCACCAACTTTAAAAATAGTCATTTACTTTCTGCATTCAGCTTCTGTGTGACTATTACAGAGCACCTTTATTTTCAAGATTTAACCTTACAATGTGCAAAACACATAAAAACACAATACAGTATAAAACATAAAGCCTGAAAAGGAAATTTTAAACATGTTTCATCCTCTTCTCTGGCCTGTAGGTCACAGATTACTCAGCAGAGGAGATTTTCTCATGAGCAGGGCCACGTTTACTCATTTCTGCCTCCCTGGCCTCTAGCACAGTGTTCAGGATGAGCAGCCCCCCAAAAGGTACTTGAATGTACCATAGCCCTTGGTAGCTTTGCCCAAGCTGAGTCTCAGAGATAGCTTGTGTTTAGTATTTCTTTTCCCTGAGGAGAGCTTGATTTGGGACACCACACTCCATTCCTATTGGCTTCAGAATTTGGAATGAGGAATGAAAAATGTCTCCTTTCTTTTTTCTTTGGAAATATTTTTTCCTTTTGTACAGAACAGGAGAAATGGGCACATTAAGAGTAGTAAGTGCAGCCTCCAGGCAAGGTGCCATGGTAATAAGTGAATAAAGGGAAGGGACCCAGGAAACAAGAGTGCTCTCAATAAGAACGGTTGAAGAGGGGACTTTTGTAACTTTGCAAAGTTAATTACTATTTATCAAACTCCTTGTAGTGGCAGACAAATCAGTTTAAGAAATGTGAACTGATTTTTATTAATTAAATACATCATATCATATATTCTTTTCTACTCTATCTTATAATACAATCTCTTCTGTATTTAAAAAAATTAGCAAGATTCATGGAGAAGCCATTTTATATCTGTTTTTAAAAGGTTTATGATGTTCTATTAAAGTACTGTTTTTTGTGTATATTTTTTATTGTATAGTCAGTTTACAATGTTTTGTCAGTTTCTGGTGTACAGCACATTGCTTCAGTCATACATGAACATACATATATTTGTTATCATATTCTTTTTCACCATAAGTTACTATAAGATAATGAATATAGTTCCCTGTGCTATGCAGTATAAACTTGTTTATTTTATATATAGTAGCTAGTATCTGCAAATCTCAAACTACCAATTTATCTCTTCCCACCTCCTTCCCTCCTCCTTCAACCATAAGATTGTTTTCTATGTCTGAGTGTGTTTCTGTTTTGTAAATATGTTCATTTATATATATTTTTAGATTCCACATATATGTGATATCATATGGTATTTTTCCTTCTCTTTCTGGCTTACTTCACTTAGAATGACATTCTGTAGGCCCATTCATATTGCTGCAAATGGCATTATTTTATTATTCTTTATGGCTGAGTAGTATTCCATTGTATAAATATATACCATGTCTTCTATATCCAGTCATCTGTCGATGGACATTTAGGTTGTTTTAATGTCTTGGCTATTGTAAACAGCGCTGCTATGAACATTGAGGTAAATGTAATCTTTTTGAATTAAGGGTCCCTCTGGAGATATGCCCAGGAGTGGGATTGCTGGATCATATGGTAAGTCTGTTTTTAGTCTTTTGAGGAATCTCCATACTGTTTTCCACAGTGGCTGCACCAGACTGCATTCCTGCCAGCAGTGTAGGAGGGCTCTCTTTTCTCCACACCCTCTCCAGCATTAATGGTTTGTGGACTTTTGAATGATGGCCATTCTGACTGGTGTGAGGTGATACCTCATTGTAGTTTTGATTTGCATTTCTCTGATAATTAGTGATATTGAGCATTTTTTCATGTGCCTATTTGTCATTTGTATGTCTTTGGAGAATTGCTTATTTAGGTCTTCTGCCCATTTTTTGATTGAGTTGTTTGGTTTTTTCTTATTAAGTCTTATGTGCTGTTTATATATTCTGGAAGTTAAGCCCTTGTCAGTCTCATCTTTTGCAAATATTTTCCCCCATTCCATAGGTTACCTCTTTGTTTTGCTCATGGTTTCCTGTGCTGTGCAAAAGCTGGTAAGTTTAATTAGGTCCCATTTGTTTATTTTTGCTTTTATTTCTATTGCCTGTGGTAGGCTGCCCTAGGAGAACATTGCTGAGATTTATGTCAGATAATGTTTTGCCTGTTTTCTTCTAAGAGGTTTATAGTATTTTGTCTTATGTTTAAGTCCTTAAGTCATTTTGAGTTTATTTTTGTGTATGGTGTGAGGGAGTATTCTAACTTCACTGATTTACATGCAGCTGTCCAGTTTTCCCACACCCATTTGCTGAAGAGATGGTCTTTACTCCATTGTATGTTCTTGCCTCCTTTGTCAAAGATTAATTGACCAAAAGTCTGTGGGTCTATTTCTGGGCTCTCTATTCTGTTCTATTGATCCATATGTCTGTTTTTGTGCCAATACTATGCTGTTTTGATTACTGTAGTTCCATCGTATTGTCTGAAGTCTGGGAGGGTTATTTATCCAGCTTTGTTCTTTTTCTTCAGTATTGCTCTAGCAATTCTGGGTCTTTTGTGATTCCATATAAATTTTAGGATTATTTGTCCCAATTCTGTGAAAAATGTCCTGGGTAATTTGATAGGGATCACATTAAATCTGTAGATTGCTTTGGGTAGAATGGCCATTTTAATTATATTAATTCTTACAGTCCAAGAACATGGGATATCTTTCCATTTCTTTAAGTCATCTTTAATTTCCTTAGGCAGTGTTTTGTAGTTCTCCACATATGTCTTTCACTTCCTTGGTTGGATTTATTCCTAAGTATTTTATGTTTTTGGATGCAATTTTAAAAGAGATTGTTTCTTTGCTTTTCCTTTTCTGATATTTCATTGTTAGTGTAAAGAAATGCCACTGATTTCTGTATGTTAATCTTGTAGCCTGCTACCTTGCTGAATTCCTTTATCAGCTCTAGTAGTTTTAAAGTACTGTTTTAAAGTAAACTTGTATTATACCTGCAAGTTCTTACACTAACGCAGAATGGGGGAGTGATTAAGAGTTCTAGGGACAGATCCAGGTTCTAGTTCTATTGTTAACTGGCTGTGTGACTGTGAGCAAATTACCTTAGCTCTCCGATCTTCAGTTTTGTCACTTATTAAGAAGGAATGATAATATTAACAACTCATAAGATTACATATCAAAAGATTTTATGCATGTACAAACACTTATTCACATCCATGGCATACAGTAGTGAAAGCCTCATACAGGAGGTGAACCATATCACTCAACCCTGTCCTATTTTGTTGTCTGTCAAATCTTTGTGCTTGTCCAAGAAGCCTGTTACACTTAGTAGCCAATAGAGGATATGCCAAGACCTGTCAGTGTCCCTTGGGGGTAGTATCTCAGCACCTAGATTCAGGGCATTTGGAATTCAGACCCTCAGACATAGGTCTTGGAGATGAGTTTTTGAACTGACACCAAAAGCAAAAGCAACAAAAACAAAAGTAAATAAGTAGGACCACATTATTATAGCAAGGTTTGGCACAAAAAAAGGGAACCATCAACAAAATGAGAAGACAACCTACTGAATGGGAGAAAATATTTGCAAATCATTTATCTGATATGGCGCTATTATTCAAAATGTCTAAAGAACTTATACAACTCAACAGCAAACAAATGGTGTTACCACCTATGTTCTAGGAGTTTTTAGGTTTCAGGTCTTACATTCAAGTCTTCAATTCATTTTAAGTTAATTTTTTGTGTAATATAGTGGTCTATTTTCTTTCTTTTGAATGTGGCTGTCTAGTTTTTCCAACACCATTTATAGCAAAACAAAAACAAACATAAAGCTCCTCCAACAATCCAAATTAAAAATGGGTAGAAGATCTAACTAGACATTTTTTTCCCAAAGAAGACAAGTATATAAAAAGACATTCAACATTATTAATTATCAGGGAAATGCAAATCAAAACCACAGTGAGATACCATCTCTCACTTGTTAGAATGGCTATTATCAAAAAGCCTAGAAATAAACAATTTTGGCAAGGATGTGGAAAAAAGGGACTTCTTCTTTGTGCACTGTTGATGGGGTTTTAAACTGGTACAGCCACTATGAAAAACAGTATGGGGTTTCTGCAAAAAATTAAAAAATAGAACTACCATATAATTGAGCAATTTCACTTCTGGATATTTATCCAAAGAAAACAAAAACACTAACTCAGAAAGATATATTCACTCCCATGGTCATTGCAACATTATTTACAGTAGTCAAGATATGAAAACAATGTAAGTGCATATCGATGGATGAATGGACAAAGAAGATTGGGGGATATATATATTATATGTATATGATGGAATATTATTTATCCACAAACAAGAATGAAATCTTGCCATTTGGGACAACATCAATGGACCTTGAGGGCATTATACTTAGTGAAATAAGTCAGATACAGAAAGACAAATACTGAATGAATGATTTCTGATTCTTAAAAAACAAAACAAAACAAAACCCAAAGAAGGTCATAGATACAGAAAACAGATTGGTGGTTGACAGAGGTATAGGTTGGAAGGTGGGAGAAATGGGTGAAGGGGTCAAAATTTAAGAAGAAAAAAATGAAAAGGAATCAATTGTTTTCACTTAAACTTGCTAAACACCAATTAGAAAGTAAAATGAAAAAAAATTGATCCTATTCAGAAAAGCAATAGTAATTAAACACCGAGAAACAACTTTAGTAAGAATTATGGAAAAAAACAGCAACACTTCAGTGAAAGACATGAAATAAAATTTAAATTAAAGACTATTTGAACGTGTCAGTTCCTCCCAGGTTAGTTGGTAAGTTAAATGCTATTCTAAGTAAAATCCCTCCAAAAAATTTGTGGGGGAAAGTTGACCCAGACTCCTGTTTCTAATGGGAGAATGATTTCTAAAAGGCTTATAACGGAGTCTCCCTCCAGCCTTCATTTAGTTTAAATATCTTTGACAAGATGAATGAAAATATCCAAGAAATTCAAGAAATAGAAGAATAATGAGGACACTATTAATAATAAGATGTCCTATAAGGCTGTAATAATCAAGTAGTTTGGTGCTGGCATTAATTAGTATTGACGGATGAATCAAGGAATTTATACAGAATTTTCCCTAATGTTGAATTCCTTATACACATACATCTTTTTTACAAGGACTCTGAAAATTCTCATTCAAGGTCAGTAGCTCCTCAGAATGGCAGATCCTACAAATTGTCAAGGAAGTCTTATGGTTTCTTAGACGGAAGTGCTATTTTTGGAGCATTCCTGCTTTCAGCTCACCGGGCCTCTGGCCTCTGCCCTTTGTGGTGTGTGTGTGTGTGTTTTCGTCTCTGCTTCTCTGCTTCCCCTACCTGTTCCTTCTGGTGACTAGCAGGTTTTTACCGACAAATCTTAGCCATGTGTCTGACACATGCTCCCCTCAGCCTGCCTGTTCTTGCCAAATACTCCTCACTCTGTCTTAGATCACAGACTACATCTTTCAACCCCGACACCCCTGGAACCACGCCCCATCATACTCCTCTTGCTCACTTTCAGACCATGACCAAGTTCTGTTCAGACTGATTCCAAAGGGGACCTGATTTGAACTGATCTATGGAGTAAGTTCTCTGAGAGTGGGAAATTACTCTATCCATCCTCCACCTATCTCTTCCTCAATCTCTGAGAAGAATGGTCATATAGATAGCCTAAAATCCTTTATTGTTTATACAAACTGAAGAAAACCAGAAGCATGCAGCACTGCACACACCCTACTTGTGGCCCGCTTTCCGGCTCTGGCACCCGGGCCTCTGTGCGCATGCTCTAACTGGGCTCCTTTCATGTAACTGCTCCATGTCTTGAGATTCAATTATTCTTAGGAAGCTTTTCAATAATTTGGGTTGGGCTTTTCTTTTCTTTGTTTTTCTGTTTGCTTCTTTTTTCTTTATTCCCATTCCCTTGACTGGGAATCGTAGATTTAACCTATGTTAAGTATTTCAGTTTTGGGAACTTGATAAAGAGACTGTTTTTAGTGCAATGTCACATCTAATGGGAGAATAATCTTTGAAAGTCTTATAAAGCAGTCACTCCCTTGCCTTCATTTAGTGCATCAGCACACCAATGAAAATAGTACTTACGAAAGATTAGAACTGGATAAATTAGGAAGGACTTAGGACTCAGATCAAGAATGGCACATGTAAATGATCCTTTGTCAAAACATTTGAGAAGCAAACTTTGAAAATCTCTATTTGCTCCTTCTTGTGATTCACCCATTTCTCTATTACTCTATTTTTCTCTGAAGAAATGGAAATGTCAAAGATAGCCACAAAGTAATATCAATAATTCAGTGCAAATAAGCTGAGATTCCATGGCTAACACCCCAGTGAGAGTCATTTCCGATAACTCAGAGAGCACTCTTTAGAGGAGCCACACGTGTTAGGAAGGGATTTTGAGATCCTGATTCCCAAGGTTGTCCCCTCAGGATCAGATTAGTCCCAGGATGATTTTTCAGGGGACCTTTTCTTCCACAGAAGCTCATTAAAAAAGGACAAGTGAAGAGGAAACTGTTCACTGATAATGCACATTTGCGGAGGGTAATGTTTCAACACAGAAAATCTTAAATTGACAAAACCAATGCTGTTCAATTCCTGAAAAAAATATTGTACCTTTCAGAAATTAAACTAGAGGTGTGTGTTTTTTCTTTTCTATCTGAAGATTTCTCTTTCCCTTAATTTTTGACCCGAGCCTTTAGTCCTGTTTCTGATTTCTCCAGAGGATAATGAAATGATGAAAGAAGGAAGAATCAAGTAAAGTGCAAGTAAATTTTAGCTGAGACTTTTTCTGTGGTGTCTGTGAGCTAATGCTGTGATGGGCATTTTAGGGTTGCCCATTTTTCTTACTGAACTTACTTTCAAAATGATAAAATAAATACAAGTTCTTTTATTGTGAACCCAAGTTTGCAGCCATTTAGGCTACAAAAATAGCAAAGTTACTATCTATCTGTGCCCCTTCCTCTGCCTCAAAGTGACAGGCAGCTGCTCTGAAGATTAAGAGAGGAAGGCTGAAGGGTCACATCCTCTGGGTTTTAAATGATGATATGAAAGTTTCATTAATGAGAATCTCAGTCTGAATTGCCTGGATAACAACAGGGGGGATTTATCTTAATGTGCACACTTATGCTTGCATTTTCTGCATAAGTAGTATTGGAAAATATGAATAATATTTGAGAATATAACTTCTTTAAAAATATTGGGAACGTATTAATCATCTTCATTCCTATGGGAGTTTGTGGGCTGGAGACCCTTGGTAGATAACATAAGTAAGTAAAATAATCTAGAAAAAGAAGTGACAGTATGTTGAGGTCTGTGGTAAAGAGGAGAGGGTGCCTGTCACCTGAGGGGGCACCACCGCTTGAAGGCTGGAAGCTGTGGACACATGGGAATGAGGGCCCATTATTTGACAATAATATTTTGCTAGAGAAACCCCAACTTTGGATTTAATGTATAATTTTGAAGGTTATCAACTAATGAAAGGTTTTAAAAAATTGGTGGGTCAAATACTATGAAGACTAAAGAAATCATGCCTGCAGGTTAGACCCCAGACATTAGCATCAGTTTTCATTATCCATCTAGACAGGCTGGCCCTCCATATGGATAGGCATTAAAATCAACTATTTCCTAGAGAAAAATGTTAGTGATGACAATGGAAAACATTTGATGGAATGATAAGTTATGTCATTTTCTTCAGTGCACTTACCATGATGACAGTGCTTTTTCTGTGTCTCTCCTAACTTTCCTTTCTTTTCCTTGATTCCACATTTTTTGATGCCTTCCAGTTGCCAGGAACTGTGCACTGTGAACTGGAAGGGGAAGGGACGGAAACAGGGGTAAGGTACACAGACAAGTTACATACCTTCTGTGCAGGACTTTGGGGTCTAGAGGGAGAGACTGGTATAAAGCATAGAGCTGTGATTCAGGGTAAAGAGAGCTAAGGTTAGGCAGGCATTTGTTTCCTAGGCTTCCTTCACAAAGTACCACAATACTGGTGGCTTGAAACAACAGAAATGGATTCTTTTTCGGTTCTGGAGGCCAGAAGTCCAAGATCAAGGAGTCAGCTGGCTTAGTTCCTTCTGGAGGGTCTGAGAGAGAAACTCTTTCATGCCTCTCCTAGCTTCTGGTTCTTGCCAGCAGTCTTTGGGGTTCCTTGGCTTGGAGATGCATCATTTCAATCTATATCTCTGTTTCACACAGCATTCATCCCTGTGTGTGTCTAAATTTCCTTTTCCTTATAAGGACACTAACCATTGGATGACAGCTCCCCTTAATCCAGTATGACCTCATCTCCACTCCATTACATCTGCAAAGACCCTAGTTCCCAATAAGGTCAAGGTTATGGGAGTTAGGACTTGACTATATATTTTGGGGGGACACAGATCAACCCACAAGAAGCAGGTAGAGGGCATGATGGTGGCACAGAAAAGGAGCAGCTAGTAGCCTGGGGGAGGAGGGAAGCTTTTTCAGGGAAAGTGATGCAGGAGCCAGGTTTTGAAAGACAGGAAGGTATCTGCTCCGTAAAGAGCGAGATCACTTTAGACAGACATCATGGTGCATGCTAAAACGGAGGCACATAAGGGGAACAAATTGTGTGAAGCACAAGGCATGTAGTGTCAGAGCTCTGGGGAAGGAGACTGGAAATTCAGGATGACACCAGCTTGTTTAGGGCTCTTACGGGCTTGCCCAGCCTGGTCTTCATCCTGAAGAAAATGGGAATTGGCCAAGGTTTCAGTGCAGGGAAGGGGTGTGATCAGATTTGTGTTTCCGAGAGATGTCTTTGTGCTGCTATGAGCGTGGGTGGCAGGAGGCAGAAAGAAGTTTTGGGAGCTCACTTGGTTTCATGGCTATTGCAATAGTGAGGGGCTGAGGGCTGAGGATGCAGACAAGGAGGAGCACAGAAGTGAGGGAGACTTTGAAGGCTGAGCTGATTAGACTTAACAAGGAAGGAGTAATTTGCTGAATTATCTAGATTAGAAAACGAAGTAGATGGTGAGGTTACCATCTGTGACAGAGGCAAAGAAAGAAGGGGTTTTGGTAAGAAGACGATGGTTCCATTTTGGTCATGTTGAATTTGAGGTACTGGTGGACATCCAGGTGGAGTTATCAGGTATGAATTTGTATCAATATCAGGGCCTGGAGCTCTTAGTCTGGGAATATTTGTAGATTGTCCTGAGGTTACTCAATTGGTGATGAAAGTTTTGAATCTATTTGTCGAGGGGAAATGCATGATGTCTATAGGGTTCCTTCTAGCTTTCCCATCTGATCTTTTGCCTGGGTGCAAATTTTGATAACAGTAATTGGTTTCTAGGGATAACACATATTTATCAGGAATCCTTTGTGGAACCAAATGCAGTTTTAAAATGTGGGGTCACCAACAGCCCTAGAACTGTGGAGAATCTGACTTTGGCTTATGTGGCTTGTGAAGAGTGCCTTGTTTAAAAAAAAATTCTGGGCCTTTGTTACATTCCCTCAGATAAGAATCTTGTGTGTTGGGGTCCTTGGAGGAACCACCCCTGTGGGAGTGATAAGGCAAGAGACCTGCATAAAAACTTCCTACAGGACATACAGTAGTGCAACACACTTCACAGGAGATTTGATCTGCACACTTTTCTAAAAAGACCATGATCATGAATATTCAATCTGTAACAAAACTTCCTAAATTTGACATACAAAGGATGTTCTCTGCTCTTGAAATCACGCATAAGGAAGGGTCCTTGAGAGTTCAGCTAGATCTAAGGCTTTCAAACTGTGCTCTGGGGAAGCAGGGGAAATGTGCTGGATAAGCCCAAGGGTTAGAAAACCTGCATGATTTCTCTTCGACCCTGAGTTATTTAGTTTTCCTCTCTTCTTTCTCTGAGTTCCTTTATTTAGAGAAAGCCTTTTAATTTATGGATCTGTAGCTTTGTTTACTCCCTTCCTCCTGTCCCATGGGTGCCCTTCAGCCCTTTTTGCCTCTGACTGGCTGCTTCTGTGATTGCCTGCAGTTTGCTCTGGGCCTGAGGCTTAGTGTTCTCAGTAAAAGAGAGATCATCTAATGCTAAAGATAGCCGTTAACAGGGTAATAATAGATGCTTGAAGCTTCCCCTATAATGTAATTAGAGGAAGTTAGTAACAGCTTTGATAAAGGTATAGCTTTGAAGAGAAAATGGGTCGGGAGCTTCTGTGTCTGCTGGAAGATGTACAACACGTTTCTGTCGAGTGCCCTGTGACTATCAGAAGTACTCGCAGGCTGGTCTGCTTCTAAAGGTTTTCAGATATGCGAGTTTTAGAATGTGAAACATAGCTTGTCCTCATAATATAAAGTTGGGTTTCTGACAAAAGCAATTTCTGGACCACATGCCCCTGAGGGTGACTATGGGGGATGCAGGTGACCCAGGTGAAAGGGCATCCATGCATGGTTCTATATTAAGTCCATTTCTTTTGAAATTAAATGTATTTTCCCCCAATAACTGATTTTATGGTTTTTTAAATTACTTTTCCTGTCTGGCATGCAGGTTTCAAATCAGTTACTTCTGGATGGGATCATGTGACAATGAACTTCTTTTCTGCAATTCTTGCCATTTCTTTCTGCAAGTAAGATTGCTGGGCTTGGGAGAGCAACATTCTGATTTGTTTCTGGCTGTGGTTGTTTTTGACTCTCCCTTTTGGATGGACTAGGTCACTACTTCCCCTTGGGCATTTTCACATATTCTGTCCTATTTCTAGGACTTCAGCTTTGAAAGGGTGTCTGTACTACAGTAGAAAGAACATGGGTATTGGAGACATGGTTTGGTTGAATCCTGGCTCTGCTACTGTCTGTCCAGTGGGCAGGAAAGCAAATTTCCTGAGCTTCTATTTCTCTCTCTAACATGGGGCATAACAACCCCAAGCCCAACAGGGTTATTTACCTCCTAGTGCTGTGCCTGTCACTTCATATGTAAGTTCTCAATGAATGTTAGTTTTTCCTCCCTACCCCACAAGAATGGGTATTGACTGTGACATTTTTAGTGCACAATCTTTAAAGGCTATTTTTAAGGCTGAGCCTTAGAACATCCCCATATGCATTCATTTGTACCCAAAGATTGTATTAGTGCTTCATTCTTTAAAAAAATTTTTTTAATTAAAGTATAGTTGATTTTTAATGTTGTGTTAGTTTCTGGTATATAGCAATGTGATTCAGTTATACATATATATGTATATATATTCTTTTTCATATTCTTTCTCATTATAGGTTATTAAGATATTGAATGTAGTTCCCTGTGATACACAGACATAGAAAACAAACTTACGGTTACCAAAGGGGAAAGGGATGGGGGATAAATTGGGACGTTGAGATTAGTGCTTCATTCTTGAAAGGATACATTCGTCACTTGATGGAAATCAAGGATCTTTTCCACCCCATGCTCTTGCCATTTCTACAAAAAAGTCAGAAGCAGGGAAAGGAAATAAGTTTCATTCCACAAAGAGGAGAGTAGTTACTCAAGTTCAGGATCTCTGATGGGGCCACACTTCCTAAGGCAGAGACGTCAAAGGGGCAGAAAGTCCTGTGTGGGTGTAAAGCTGCTACTCTCTTCTTGTCCTGCAGTCTGGAAGAATACGGAGCGAATACGAAGGGGTTTCTCCTTCTCTCGTCCTCAACTCCCTGCCTGACCTCTTACCTTGGCCTGAGAAGGCCTGGAATAAGTGGGGTTATGAACGTATCAATTACTCTCTCTCTCTTTTAGTCTTTGTTCCCATCTGCTAGTTCTTGGTTTGAGAGTAGACGTTCCACCTTATAATACCATTGCATATGTAAGATCTCAGGCTTCGTTGCTGTCAGCAGGGAAAATCGACAAAGCACGCTTTACTCCCTGTTCATTTTCGTCCGTGCCAGCAATCTTTGCTTGGGTGATAGAGATCTCCAGTCTCCAGGTAGTCCAGACTAGTTTATTGAACTTGTGCCCTGAGGTTTGGAACCAGAGTTTCCAAATCTGTAATTAGGAACTTCTTTGCTTCATTTGCACATCTTTCTAAGTTGCACTTTCTAAGACTTTGTAAGTTGGTCATATCCTTCTCCCCGTCCCCACAGTTTCCACTACATATGTACTTACCATGCTTTCTCAGCAAGGAAGAGAGGTTGGCAGGAATCATCTTTAAAGTATGGGGGCAAATAGTATGGATTGGTTTGTTTAACTTTTGCTCATCTTCCTTTTCAGTGCCTTCTTATTTAGCAAAACTTGGAAAGCAAACAATTGCTATTTCCCAGATGTCCTTGCAGCAGGAGTTCTGGAATGGGTTTCTGAAGTCTCACAGGAGACTTCAATTCAGAACTGAAGTCGGTGGAGAGGTGTGTTTTCCAGTGGCTCTTAGCAGAGGTCACACAGTTCTTCTGGACGGGGCAGCTTTTCACCTTGGCATGTGGGATCCTTGTGCAGGGCTGGCCTGGTTCTGGAGCTGGCCGCTGTGGGGGAAACCTGCCGCTGTACTTGCAAAGTAGTTTCCTGCTGTGTTAGTTCAGGTTTGTGTTATCACGTTCCATTCCTGGAAGCTGAGCCTACAGTCTGTTATTTTCTGCTAGCTCAATGATTATATAAGGCATTTATTAGCCAGTAATCACTTCTTTTGTGCTTACTCAATTTCAGCATAAACTTAACTCTGTTGGAACCCTCACAACGTAAAAATCAATACCAAGAATGGCACAGGCCACAGACTCAAGCAAATGTGAATATAGAGCTGGTTTTCTGATCTGGTTGTGTTTGAAGGCAGTAAAGATACCACTAGCACTAGAGGATATAACACCAAAAAATATAGTGTACGGTGGCAAAACATGTACTTGAACACCTGGAATGAAGTGTGTACTGAAAAAAGTTAACTTTGTTGGACTAAATGGTTTCTAAGATGAACCACTATGACAAGAAGGAGGAATACAAGGACTATAGGTTGGCTATATATTTCTAACAGTACTAGAGAGCTTGAAAAATGATGAGACTAAGGATTTAAATTCAAGACATGATCTCAAGTGCTAGAGAGCCTCCACTGTTGCACTGAAGGCATCTTTTAGATAGAGTCAACATATCCATAGATCAGTTACAGAATCTAATCTTGGGGTTTATTGAATTAATGTGTAGGTTGAATTCATAATTCGCCAGTTCTTTTAAGGGAAAGTTAAGATGTCAGTTGGGAAAATGTGGGAGCCTAAGAATTGGAAGATGGATATTTTGGAAATTCAGATGTACTTGAGTGCTTCAAACTTCCCAGCCCAACTGCACCAAGTCTCCCTTGTGAGCACTGGCAAATCATCCTGTCTTGTCGGCTAAATTATTCTATTTCCTGAAGAACTTAAAGGACATCACCTGAGGCAGCTGCCTCACAATGAGATTCAGTTCCATGTCATAGCCCAGCCATGCCACCTGTCACTGCCAGCTGACCTGTAACTGGAGTTTAAATCTATCATGCCTCAGGGGGCAAGTACAGAGTATATTCTATGAGTAGAACTTTTAGAATCAAAAGTATTTACACACACACACACACACACACACACACACACACACATTTTACCAATGTATGCAGGCAGAAACTCAGAGGGTATATGTGATGATGTATTCTTAAAGTACTAGACTCACTTGGTTGAACAGAAGTCTGCTTGAGTCACCAGTATTTAAAAGTCATGGCCTCTCATTGAGTGATTAATCTATTCTGGGATCCTTTAATAAAGGAGAAGTGGGATAAAAAGGTCCTGTGATAACACCCCAAGAATATAATGTAAATACTTCTCCTACCATTTCCCCAAAAGACCTGAAGCCACTGTTTGATATAACTACACCCTGGGGAAAGAAAAATAGCTACAACTTTTATGGGCTTACTGGGGACCCAGAATACTACTGTGGTCCATTGGTGATGAGAACTTGAGTGGGTCAGGTAATTAAAACATTTTGCATGCAGAGTAAATTTGGATCCTGGAAAAATATAGTAGATTATTATAAACTTAATCATGGGGTGACTACCATGGTGTCTGCTATTTCAGTTGAGATCTCTTACCAAAACAAATCAACATGACTTCTAACCCTTATAGGCAACTATTAACCTGGCAGAATCATTTTTCTCTTTTTTCTCTATTTTGATAACTAGAGAACACCAGAGGCATTTTACTTTTTTCTTGGCAAGGGCAGCAGCATATCTTCAGTCTTCCTCAGGGCTTATGTCAGTTCTCAACTCTCAGTCACTATTTGGTCGGCAAGAACCTTGTTCTCTCAGTATCCCAAAGAACATAATGCTCATCTAACATCTTGATGACATCGTGCTGATTGAACTTGATAACTGGGAAGTAGTAAGATTATTCTATGTCTCAATAAGACACTTGCTAGAATGGGAATAGATTCATGAAAATTTAGCAGCCTTCCAGATCAGGAAATGTTCTAGAATCTAGTAGTCCAGAGCAAGCTGTGATATCTTCCTCAAAGTAAGAGAGAAATTACTGCATCTTGAGTCTCCTATCACTGTGAAAGAAGTCCAAAGCTTTTTGGTTCTCTATGGATATTTTAAGCAATGTCTAACATGTTTGTGTGTGCTACTAAACTAGCTATGTCATAACCACTGCGGTGTCCAAAACAAATGGCACCTAGAACAAGAGAAGGCTCTTCAGGTTGTCTGTGCTGCTATAGAGGACCTTTCTGATGTTTGATCTCAATGATGTAGTGGATCCCATGGTCTTGGTGTGTTTGTGGCATCTCACAGTGCTGTCTTGGGTCTGGGCATGCACTAAGAGAAGACTAGGGTTTTGGGATTATTAGTCAAAGAATGATTTTCTTTTTGAGAAGCCAGAACCTCCTATCACAAATATTCAAATAACCATGAGAACTAAACTGCCCATCACAAAACAAGAATTATTTTATTCATGAAGCCTTGGATTTGGTGCACCTGCAAGTGCTCTCTCATCAAGTAGATACATCAAGATGGGATCTAGTAGTCCAGAGCAAGTTGATCTTCCTCAAAGTAAGTTAGGCACGTGATCATGTTGTTCACACTTTTAGGACACCAACTTCTGTATTTCTATCTCATCCTCAGCCTATCCTTATAGCCTTGTGTGGAGTTCCATATGATCAGTTGACTGAAGAGGAACCACCTGAGCATAGATTTTGGATGGTTCCACCTACTATCCAAAAGTGAGCTGTTGCAATGTTACAGCCCCAGTTAGAAGTAGCTCTGAAAAATACTAGAGAAAGCAAAATCCTCTCTCCCACTGGGCTGAACTTCAAGGAGAGCATCTGATAATTTGTTATGCCTAGAGGGAGTGCTGTGCAGAAGCATGAGTCCACACCATTTCAGGAGCTGTGAACTGTGCTTTGGTAGAAGAATACAGTTGGAAGATTAACAACAAAGGGATTTGGGGGGGAGTATGATGTGGACGAACCTTTCAGAGTAGGCTCAGTGTGAAAGAACATTTGTGTACCACATGCATGTTCACCAAACGCTCCACTCTGCAGAGGGAAAAAGTCAGTGAAGACAGTGGATCTGAACCACACAGTCACCTTGATCTTAATAACACTTATAAAACACTGCAGTCATCAGCTGCAAAATGAACATTTTTTTTCAAGTGCATATGGTACATTATTCAAGAAAGACTAGATTCTAGGCAATAAAGTAAGTCTCAATCAATTTAAAAGAATTGAAATTGTACATAGAATGTTTTCTGACCATTTTGGACTCAGATATATTATCAATAATGTTAAAATACCTTGGGAAACACCACCCATATTTGGAAATTAAATAATACACTTTTAAATAATCTATGAATCAAAGAAGCAGTCAAAGAAAGTTGGAAAATACTTTGACTAATGTAAGAATATAGATAGTACAATACAAAATATCAAAACTTACAGGATATGGCTATAGCAGTGCATAGAAGAAAGTTTATACTGCTAAATGCTTATGTTAGAAATGAAAAAAGACCTAAAATCCAATGATCTAAGCTTCTACCTTAAGAAGCCAAGAAAAGAAAAAGTAAAACCAGAGTAAGTGAAAATGAAAGAAGTAATAATAAATGCAGAAATCACTGAAATAGAAAACAAGCAACAGTAAAAACTTAAAAAGCCAAAATCTAGTTCCTTTAAAAGTTCAGCAAAATTGAAAAACCCCTAGTAGACTGATTGATGAAGGGAGAAAGAAGAAGGGAGGGAGGGAAGGAGGCAGGAGAGAAAGGGAAAGCCCAAATTATCAACACCTGGAATGAAAGAGCAGTTTTCCATTTGAATTTATAAATCAATTGGCAAAGGATTAACACTAAAATAAAATACATTATTTCTATCAATAAATTTGTCTTTATTTAGTTTTCCTTTAATATATTTCAATAAATATTCCAAATTTTCTCTAATAACTATCATATTTGTAGATATGTTACTTTTTGTTGACAGTATATATGAATGTAATTAATTTTGTATACTGATTTTAAAGTTTGCTATGTTGCTAAATCCTCCTATTCTAAGAATTTGGCATGGATTTAAATTTTTTTCTATGTATTATTCAGTGTGTGTTCCATAAGCCAGTGCCAGTTCCCGAACTGTTTGTTACTGGTGTACAATGAGATAAGAAATTGAGTCTAAGAGGTTAGAAAATTTTGTAGTAATTTGATAGAGTAATTATATATTTGCTGAATCTAACAAGACATTTGATTTGTATTTTGTATGTCTTTATTTTTCTTCCTCTAGAGATTTATTTCTGTTGTATTTTATAAGGATATCGGTCTGAGACAGGTCAGAAAAAAACTGATTCTTACCAGTTGAGAAGCACTAATATATGGGATAATGTTATTCTCAAGAAATGAGAATTTTGTTCTTTCTTAGTAAGTTGTGGGCTGTTATAACAAAGTAGACTAGGTGGCTTATAAACAACAGATATTTATTTCTCACAGTTCTGGAGGCTGGAAGTCTGAGATCAGGGTGCCAGCATGGCTGGGTTGCTTAGCTGGCCTGACTGGGCTTGAAAGCAGTGATGACCTTGGAAATAGGATAGCAGAAAAAATGACTGACAATGCCAGACATTTACTTTAATTCTTATGTGTGGCCACCTGGAATGCAAGACTTTGGCAAACCAACTGGCTGTTGGTTGTATTTTAAAAGGAATAAAGAATACGAAACTATGAGATGGGCTGGATACTTCTGACAGCACTTAAGATAGGGTAAGAGTTTTAAATTCTTCACTGATGAGATAGTTAGAGGACCAGGGTACAATGATTGACTTAAAAACTCTTATCTTTTGTAGCTGTAGGACTGGTATATCCAAAACACACACACACACACACACACACACACACACACACACACACACACACACACACACAAACACAAACCAGACATGAATCTGATCTCGAGTGCTGCTGAATCACTGGCTTGTCAGGACTCTTTATGTAAGAGTTAGAACATTGATACAGAAAGAGAGGAAACAGTGATTAGAATGGAGACACTGAGTTGGAGTCTGGTGGCTCAAGGATCCAGAATCTTTACACTCCACTAAGCTTTTGCTCTCAAGTGATTCTCTCTACAGAGCATCTAATAATGTGGCAGCTTGCTTTATTAGAGCAAGCAAGAAGGCAACAGAAAATGCCAGCAGGAGAGGAATTAGCCAGTTGGAAGTCAGTCTTTCATAACCTTATCAAGGAAGTGACATCCCATCACTATTGCTGTATTGTGTTCTTTAGAAGTAAGTCATTAGGTTCAATCCGCTTTCATGGGGAAGGGATTTCACAAGGATGTGAATTATCAATAGGTGGGGACCATTGGGACCATGTCAGAAGTTGCCCACTGCAAGAGTCTGTACAAAATTTATACAGAATTTCATACAAAATTTTATGCAAAATTCAAAAGCATGTAAAAGTAAACTATGTATTATTAAGGCTTATTTATTTATAGTGATCCACCTGATAAAAATATCTTGTAAGTTTGGCACTTGTCCTAGCCCTCTGAAAGATCCACATTTAAAAAAAAATCTTAAATACCATATTTTATCCAATTTAATATGGATTTAAAATATATTTTAACATCCTTAAAGTTGGAATGTATCTCACAATCCGTGGCATTTTAAATTCAATGAAGTATGCTACTTCATTTGGACTGAGTTTCACTCAGAAACCCAGAGGTGTTCTGTTAGGTACAAACCTGGTCTTTGTGTGCAAGCCTCAGTGTTTTAAAATATGTAATTAAGACAAAGAAATCGTTTGATATACATTTTGCACAGGCATGTCCTGTTAAGTTTCACAAAGTCCACTAGACTATAATTTCTATTTGGTCTTGGAATGCATATTATGTATTTACCTGTGCTCATTGTTTGCTTAGGGTAATACTAAATTCAGTTGGCCTTTCTTAGGCCACAGAGAAAGAACCGGCTGGGACAGTACTAGGTAGCAGCCTTGTTTGGAATTTAAAAGAATACATACAGGTGATTGAGAGTAGTTACGAAGAGATAAACAAAATCTCAGTTATTGAACCAGAGTGTTTAATTTCCCCTTCTATAGATGAATGAACAGTAATTTTTCTATGAATAGCACTGCCCTGTTACATAATTTATTTAAAGAAATTTGTTAGTAAGTTCACTAAAAGATATTTCTGAAATAGTGGAGGCAGCAAGCGAAAAACATAAGTAAGTCTAGGGTAGGAGTGGGGCCAGAATGTTCTGATCTTATTAAACTTCTGGTTCTATTTTCAAAAATCCCTTTTGATTGAAAAATGGTGCAGGCTAGGAGAAGAGTATTCTGGACATGATTTGAGATTTTATTGGACAGAGCTGACCTTTTTCTGTGTTACCAGTGCCATTTATTAAAAGCAAAGTAAATACACTTTACGTTTCTGTAGCATAGAACAACTCAAAAGTAAAATGAAATTGCATTACATGTTAAATTATTGCTTGAGGGTTTGGAGAAAGGAATTTAGAGATACTAATGTCTTCTTTAAGTTCTTTTTTTGCACTTAGATTTAGAGGCAATGTAATTATACATATGTATAGCTATATATATATATAATGTATATATGGATTTAAAATATATTTTAACATCCTTAAAATTGGAATGTATCTCACAATCTGGCATTTTACATATATATATGCACACACCCCCACAGAATGAGTCTTGAATTAAGTATGCATATATTAAAGTATTCAAATATTTACAGGGTCTTAAGTATTATTAAATTATTCAAATATTTAAAAGTTGAAAATAGATTACACAGAATAGTAAACCTCATGAATGTATAATAGTAATGTACATAACTAGATTGATTTTTCAGGAAGAGAGCTGGGAACAACAGATAAAAATGTTCAACAGAAAAAAATTCTAAAATAAAAGTCTATATTGTTATGGGCTATAGTTAAGCACCATTCTCTATTTCTATACTTTAGTTTGTTTTAACCAAAATCTGGCTCTGAATCAAGACAGCCTGGCTTGAATCCTGGCTTCACCAGTTATTTTTTTTACCTGTGTGCTTTTGGGGCAAGCTTCTTAACTTGTCTGTGCCTTCACTTCTTCACATATAAAGTGGGAATGATAATAATAGTTCCTTGATGGGGTTTTTATGGTAATCAAATGAATTAAGAGATATTAAATATTTAATTAGAACGATGTTTGACACATAAGTACTCGATATGTTTAATTACTGCTGCTTTGAGACGTCAATTGTTAATATACATTGATGTTAAAGTTTTGAAAATCAGCCTTTTTAAACATGTAGGAATAGAGAAAAATAATCAAGTCGTATTGGGCTCTCCAAGAAGCAGAATCATGCAGTATTTAGATTAAAGGAATAGGAGGGTCATCTAGTTGATCCCCTTATTTTACAGATGAAGAAACAGGTTCTTGTAGGAGAAAGAGATCCCTCTAATATCATACAGCAAATTAACAGCATAGTCAATTCCACAATCAAATGTAACACTCTTTCAAAGGCTCTAGGTGTCATAACAGAAGCATCACTGTGAACATTCAAATGAAGATCATTAGCAGGTGAGGCCACCACTCAAAACTTGAAATGAAAACCAAAACTGAATTTAGTGCTTAAAGAAGAACTGTACAAACAGGAAAAAGTACATTAAGCAAAGCAAAGTACTGGTTTTATATAGGGTTTGGGGAAGAGTCTGTTTAGTATGTATTGGTTTCAGGGGTAGGAGTGGGTTCATCTCAGCGCAACAGACCTGGTTGTGTTGCTTCCACAAGAGATTGTATTGTGTTGACAGTATGTTGAACTCACCTAGAAGCATGTTTCCTAGAGTAAGTTGGCTGCTGACTAGTTGGTTTTCAAAGTGCAGGGGTGTCACTGGTTGGTTGGCTTTCAGGGGCATGTTCACTGAAGCAAGTTGTTAATTGATTAGACAGGTGAACTACCTTAGCTGGTTATTAACATGGCTAAAGAACAACCAGTCTTTTCCTAGGAGTGTGGGACACTTCTTGATTTTGAAACAATTCTCTACTGGAAAATTGTTCAGAATGATGAATTAGTAATTGTGTATGATTTCAGTTTGTTTTGTATCATATAGAAGCATCATGTAAAAAAAGAAAGATAAATACAGACAAAAAGAGGGAAACCTAGAAGGAAGACACGGGGTTTTGTCACAAGAGCCAGAGCTTAGCAAAGGCCACTTTAATCTTCCTTCTGTGGGTCCATTAAGCAGAAGGGAGCAAATGGAGAATCTCCTCTTCCTAGTTGGAAAGATTGAAAACCATAATTACTCCATGGAAGAGCCTTTCCAACTTTGGGATTGAGTGCACACTCCTCTCCTGGCCTGTCTTACCATGTCTCCTTCAGAACTGGGTATCCTTTCTCCACTTTGAAGGCTCCATCACCATCTCCAGGCCCTTTCTTGATTGTACAATCCTGAGTCACAGTAAGTGCTTGATGAAACAAACCACATTCTATGAGCAGGGGACACACGATATATTTATCTACTCCTGCATTTTAACTCTAGTCATGACCCGCATGACAAGATCTTATATTTCACATGTTTAAAGCAAATGTGTTATCACCATTAAAAATAAAAATAAGCAAGGAGAAGGGATTTCTGCTACTCTTTCTTCCACACTATATCATCTGAAGGGTAAGGTCAACAAATAAATGACTTCTTGAATCAAGAAATAGCCTTACCAGTTGGTGCTCTTTGATCAGTGCATTTAATCTGTTGCTAAATGCTCTTTTTTCACTATGTATATTTTATTGTCTTTTTTTCTTTTTTATTGAAGTATATGTATGTATAGCTAAACACTCTTGTGATCGCAACTGCACCATGTCCCCTCCTCAAAACAAGAGCCTTAATTAAATTGAACTTACGACAGCCCTCACTGGAACTAATGCCACCTCTTTCTGGACTGCCTGCTTCATCTGGGATACTAAAAACTGTCTTTATTGATGAGGCTTTGATCTGGCTACTCTCCTACACAGGGATTTATATAAAGATCAGAAACTTTAACATACATTTGAAAGGCTTTTATCAAAGTACTTCACTCTCCTCCCTACTTTGAGGCACAAACCAAGGGGCAAAGACATGGGCCACACACATTAGTGACTTCTGGCACATGGTAGATGATCAAAGATTTCAAAATTACCATCCCAGTCTTTGTCTGAGTTTCTCTAGGGGAGAAAAAAAAAAGGGCTGCAGGGCAAACCCAGTATACTCAAGAACTCTCTCTAGTCCACAGCTACCAAGAGATCCACTGAGAAAATATAAAAGCAAGCAACTCTCCCAGCATACAAAAAGGAAGCTTTGGAAGTTATTTCTAAGGTAGCTAAGTTAAGCTATATAATAATTGCTGTAGCTGGTGTTTACCTGGCAAAACTGTGAGAACGCCGCGTCTGAAAACAGATAGAATGAAACTAATCTTAATTGAACACTTGTGATGTGCAGGATTCTTTACATGTATTATTTAATTTAATCACACAAATCCCATGAGACAGATATTATTACTCTATTAATTAGAAGAGGACATTGAGGCTCTGAGAAGTTAAGTTACTTGCTTTAAGTCAGTCAGAAAGGAAGAGCTGGCATTACACACTCCAGTTTGTTATTAGTCTCTGAAGTCCATGGTCTTTCTACACCATGTTGATTCCTGAAAAAAAGAACTGACATTTAAAATAACCTGAGTAAGATTTTCTTTGTTCTATGGTAGACGAGATAAAATGAAAAAGTAAAAGGTTGCATATCTAAAATTAAAAGTTTACTTTAAAAAATAGCCTGTATGGAGACAAATGTTTAGGTGGCTGAGGGTGAGCTGAACAGAAGCTATGTGTTGTGTTGAACATCAGCATTGGAAGTAAGAACACACAGGACCCTAGGTGCAAGCACTGGAGGAGTGTTCCCTGGGGATGGACAGCACAGAATCTGTGAGGGCTTATTCTGATGGTTTCCTGCTTTACGAACTTGTTATACCTCAGAATCTATTACAGAGTAGATTCTTAGTAGATGCTTTCTGAATTAATGAATTAATTGTGACAAGATTAGAGATTGGCTCCTTTATTATAGCCTTGTACCCCAGGTTTGTAATGAACACTTGGAAGATTTTGACTTGTCTACTCTTTGTGTCAGGCATATCTGAACATCCTGGTTATTTATCTCTGAAAGATATTGGCTGTGTTTGACCTAGCTGTTGTGGAGATGTGATGGAATGAAAACAAAGTACCCTGGAGTACAGAAACCCTAGAGGCATATCAGGGCTACTTCCAGGGCTCTTTCAAATGACAGCCCCACATATTACCACATATTACCAAAGGTAGAGCCATTTTCTGAAGACATTGTCAGCACAGGGTGCTATAAGAATATTTATTATCTCATTTATTTGGATATTTAGGTTATGTATGTCTTACAGTGATACGTAGCACATTGTTTTGTCGAGGTTATGGATAAAGAAGAGAATGAAACATTGTTCTTTTATAACATATCTTTTATTTTGACTAAATATGTTTAGGGTTTGTTTGCAGACAAAAGTTTAAAATTCTTAACATTATCCTCCCACCAGAGATTAACAACAATCAGAGATTTAGAAGGAAAGTAGAAGTGTCTAATTGGTATTTTGGGTTCCAAGTCTCTTTAGAAATTGTCTACCCAGAGAGAGCTAGCTATTTCTTCTAACAGGGTTTTGATAGGTAAAATACAATTGACCCTTGAACAACACAGATTTGAAATATGTGGGTCTACTTATATACAGAGTTTAAAAAATAAATACATAGTATAGTACTACAAAATTGGCAGTTGGTTGAACTGGAGATGTAGAACTGACATGGAGGACCAACTGTAAAGTTACTCTCAGATTTTTGATTGCTTGGGATGTTGGCATCCCAACCCCTATGTTGTTCAAGGGTCAACTGTACTTTTAGTGGAAAGGGGCATACGTCATAGGCAGGATTAAAGACGCATTTGCAGGACTCTGTTAGGTGTTGATTGGGTAGCACTGTGCTTCTTTAAGTGTATAATCTATTGACTGTAGATAATTAACTGAAATTGATATTTCTCAGAAAAGATTCCATTGCAGAATCAATCATTCTTTAATGAACAATTGTTAGTCATAAAATCTAACCAGAAAATTATAAATCTAGTCAAGAAATAACAAAAATTAGAGCAGAAATAAAAGACTAAAAAGACAATAGAGAAGATCAATGAAACTAGAAGCTATTTCTTTGAAAAGATAATAAAATTGACAAGCCATTAGCTAGACTTCACAAAAAAAAAAAAAAGTGAGAACTCTTGTAAAATAAAAATTAGAGTGGAGATGTTACACCTGATACTACAGAATGCAAAGACTCAAGAGACTACTATGAACAATTACATCCCAACAAATTTGCCAACCTAGAAGAAATGGATACATTTCTAGAAACATAAAACCTACGATAAAACAGAAAATCTGAACAGCCCAATTACAGGTAAGGAGAGTAAATCAGTAATCAAAACCTTCCTAACAAACAGAAGGTCAGGACCAGATGGCTTCACTGGGAATTCTGCCAAACATTCAAAGAATTAATACCAATCCATCTCAAACTCTTCTTCTTCTTCTTTTTTTTTTTTTTTTTTTTTGAAGAGGAGGGAACTCTTCCAAACTCATTGTACAAAACCAGCATTACTCTGATACCAAAACCAGTCATGACACCATAAGAAAAGAAAATTACAGGCCAATATCTCTGATGAACATAGATGCAAAAATCCTCAACAAAGTATTAGCGAACTGAATTCAACAATACATTTAAAGAATCATAAACCATGATCAAATAGGATTTATTCCAGGGATGTAAGGATGGTTCAACATCTACCAGTCAGTCACTGTGATACACCACTGAAACAAAATGAAGGATAAAAATCATATGATTATCTCAATAGATGCAAAAAAAGCTTCTGATATAATTTAATATTCATTTTATGATAGACTCTCAACAATGTGGGTATAGAGAGACTATACCTCAACTAATAAAGGCCATATATGAAAAGCCTACAGCTAAAAATATACTCAGTGGTGAAAAGCTGAAAGTCTTCTAAGATAAGGAACAAGACAAGGATACCAACTCTCACTACTTGTATTAAACATAGTATCAGAAGTCATAGCCAGAGCAATTAGACAAGAAAAAAATTCATCTCTATTGAAAGAAGTAAAATTGTCATTATTTTCGATAATATGATGATATGTGTATATATATATGAAACTCTAAATACTTCATCAAAAAACATTTAGAACTAATACATGAATTTACTAAATGGATACAGAAAGAGAAATTAAGAAAACAGTCCCATTTACAATTGCATCAAAAAAGAATAAAACACATGGGAATACATTTAACCAAGAAGGTGAAAGACCTATATATTGAAAAATACAAGACGTTAATGAAATAAATCAAAGAAGACATGAATAAATTGAAAAATATTCTGTGATCATGGATTGAAAAAAGTCATTATTGTTAAAATGTCTATACTACCCAAATCAATCTATAGATTTAGTATAATCCTTATCAAAATTCCAGTGGCTTTTTTCAAAGAAACAGAATCCTAAAATTTGTATGGACTTTCAAAAAATCCCATACAGCCAAAGCAATCTCAAGAAAGAACAAAGCTGGAGGCACACCACTCCCTGACTTTATATTACAAAGCTAGAGTAATTAAAACAGTATGAAACTGGCATAAAAACAGACACACAGATCAACAGAACAGAATAAAGAGCCCAGAAACAAACACATGCATATATGGTCAATCAGTTAATGACAAAAGAGTCAAGAATATGCAATGAGGAAAGGAAAGTTTCTTTAGTAAGTGGTGTTGGGGAAACTAGAGAACCACATGCAAAAGAATAAAACTTGACCACATTCTTACATCACACACAATAATTAACTAAAAATGGATTAAAGATGTGAAGGTAAGACATGAAACCATAAAAATCCCAGAAAAAAAACATAGATAGTAAGCTTCTTGATGTAGGTATTGGTGATTATTTTTTGCATCTGACATTAAAAGAAAAAGCAACAGAAGTAAAAATAGGTAAGTTGGACTATATCACACTAAAAAATTTCTGCACAACAGAGGAAATAATCCAAAAGACAAAAAGGCAACCTACTGCATGGAAGAAAATCAGACACACTTCATTTTATTGTGCTATTGTGCTGTGCTTTATTGTGCATTGAAGATACTGGGTTTTTGTTTTGTTTTGTTTTGTTTTTTTACAAATTGAAGCTTAGTGGCAACCTTATCAGATTATGGTTGGCATTTTTTAGCAAAAAGTATTTTAAAATTAGGCTACATACATTGTTCTTTAAGACAGTGCCATTGCATACTTAATGGGTTATAGTGTAAATATAACTCTCATATGCACTGTGTAACCAAAAATTGTGTGACTCTTCATTTTGATATTTGCTTTATTGCTGTGGTCTTCAACCACACCTACAATTTCTTCAAGGTACGCATATATTTGCAAGTCATGTATCTGATAAGGGGCTAGTATCTAAACTACATACAGAACTCATACAACTCAATAGCAAAAAAATATCAACAATCTGATTAAAAATGGGCAGAAGATCTGAATAGGCATTTTTGCACAGAAGACATACAGCTGGCCAACAGGTATATGAAAAGGTGCTCAACATCATTAATCATCAGGCAAATGCAAATCCAAGCCACAATGAGATGTTATCTCACATTTATTAGAATGGCTATCATAAAAAATACAAAAAATAAAAAGTTATAGCAAGGATATGGAGAAAAAGGGAACCCTTGTGCACTACTGGTGGGAATGTGCAACTTGGTATAGCCACTACAGAAAACAGTATGGAGTTTCCTTAAAAAACTAAAAATAGAACTACCTTATGAACCAGCAATTCCACTTTGGGGAATTTATCTAAAGAAATGAAAACACTAACTCAAAAAGATAAATACACCCCCACGTTCACTGCAGCATTATTTACAATAGCCAAGATATGGAAGCAACCTATGTATCCACCATCAGTCAGTAAATACACACACACACAATGGAATATTATTCAGCCATAAAAATGAATGAAATCTTAGAATTTCCAACATTACAGACAGATCTTGAGGGCAATTCGCTAAGTTAAGTTAGAGAAAGACAAATACTGTATGATCTCTCTTATATGTGAAATAGAAAACAAAAGACAAGGTAGTCACAAATGCAGACAGCAGATTGGTAGTTGCCAGAGGTAGAAGGTGAAGGGTGGGAGAAATGGGTGAAGGGGGTATAAAGTTATTTTCTTAATACATTTTCTTAAAAAAAATAAGAATTTCTCCTAGATAACTACTGGACAATTAGTACATTTAAATTTTAACAGTAGTTTCATGATATCACCTAGTATCTAGTCCATATTCAAATTAAAAAAAAAGTGTTCTGTGTAGTCAATCAGTGTTCAGCTTATAGCTCATTGTGTGATTACAGATAGAGTAATTGCCTTCTCTGTTTATCTTTAGTTTCCTAATATGTAAATTGAGAGGGAATGTGTGATACTTTCTGGCTTTATGATTCCATGACATTACTTGAGGTTAGGAGGGTTTAAAAGTAAGGCAATAAACCAAACAAACAAACCAAACTTCCTTGACTTAATGGCTCCCTGGCTTCCTCAAGCTCCTGAGGCATTTCTGTGTTCCCCTGCAAGGTAGTGCCTCCAATAAGAGTGGTCTGTAGGGCAGTCTCCATTCCACTGAAGGTGCTCATAGTTTCTAAGGACTGCCGTGTTGATACATCCAGCGGTAACTCAGCTGCCTCCTAGCAGCATTTGATCATGCTCATCTTAAAACACTCTGTTTGCTTCTGTGGAACCATTTTCTTTCTGGATTTTCTCCTTCCTCACTAGATGATTCTTCTCTGTCTTTTTTGTTACTCTTTTCAGTTCTTCCTTTTCAGCTCAACCTTTAAAAGTTAGAGCATCCCAGAGTCCTAGTTCTATTCCTTATCATCCACACTCTTCTCTTAAGTGGGTCTTTTATTCCTGTGGCTTTTAATGCTATTTATATGTTGATGGCTTTCAAAATTATTGACTCCTCCAACTTAACTCCAAATGCATGGCTAACAGACATTTCCAAATTCAAAACAGCCAGAACAGAACTTGTAATTTTCCACCTCTAAACCCTTCTTTCCTCAGTATTCCCCGGTTCAGTCAGTTAAATTATTTTTTAACTAATCGTTGAAGCTGAGAATGTAGGACCTATCCATAATTCCTGTATGATCTTCACACTCCAGATACCATGTTCCAGCTACATACTGCTACGTAATAAACTTCATCAGAGTGGCATTAAAAAAAACAGCAGTTTATTATTCCTCACGATTTTATGGGTTAGTTGGGAAGTTCTGCCAGTTTCATCTCTGCTCACTTATGTGGTTCACTCAGCTGACAAGCTGGCTGGACTGCAAGGACTAAGAAGACTTTATTCAGTACATGTCTGGCAGTTGATGCTGGCTGTCGGAGTATTTGGCTCTCTTCCACATGACTCTTCATATAATAATAAACTAAATAGGCTTTCTTCTAAAATGGTCTCATGAGAACATTTAAAGAGAGTAAAACCTGAAGCTTCAGTATCTCTTAAGGCCTAGCTTTAAGATTTGCACACTTCTTCCTCGCCTTATTGGTCAAAGCGAGTCATAAAGCAGCCTAGGTTCAAGAAGGTGGATAGATTCCATCTCTGGATGTGAGGAGAAGAAATTCACCTTGCAAAAGGTCATGTATGTTGGGATGGAAGAAACTTGTGGCAGCTAATTTATCACATAACCTGTCTACATATCCTGAGTCCTAATTCAAAAACATATCTTGAATATAACCACAGTTGACTCTTGAACAACAACACTGGTTTGAACTGTGTAGATCCACTTACACACAAATTTTTTCAGTAGTAAATACTATAGAACTACATGACCAGCTGTTGATTGAATCAGCAGCTGCAGAACCGTGAATGTAGAGGAACTATGTATAAGGAGGGTTAATTATAAATTATATGCAAATTTTGACTGTATGGAGGGTTGGCACCCCTAACCCCTACTTTGTTCAAGAGTCAGCTGTACTACTTCTGACATACTGCACTCAGCCTGTTGATGACAGTAATACATGGTCTGCTGCAGTAGCTCTTATCAGCTCCCTCTGCTTTGTTCTTATTAGCTACCCTCTTCCATATACACACACACACACACACACACACACTCTCTCTCTTTCTCTCTCTCTCATATAACAGCCAGAGTCATGTTTTAAAGTGCAAAGCAGATTATCAGATCCTCCTGTGAAAATACTTTAATAGCTTTTCATTGTTGTTAGAACAAGATCTAAAGTCTGAAGATAACCCAGGAGGTGCTCACAATTCAGCTCCCACTTATCACTCTGACTTTATCTCCTATCACTCTCCTTGAGCACAGTGCTCCTGAATAATTTAGCTGCTATTAAGTGAAAATATCTTTTTTTCTGTTTTTTTTTTTTTAATCTTTAAACATGTTGTTGTTGTTTTTTTTTAATCTTTGGGTCTTTGTCTTGAATCTCTGTGCTCAGGCATTTGCTTGGCTGACTTTTCTTATTCAGATCTCACACAGGTCAAACAGCTCTGCAAAGAGGCCTTTCTGTGACCTTCTTAAGTGTATCTAACAATTATTTTCTCTAGCCAGTCTCAGTTTAAAATTTTTTTTTATTGTTAAAAGAATACTTAGTATGAGATCTATCCTCTTAGCAAAGTTTTAAATGTATAATACATTATTTTGGCTGTAGGTACAGTGCTGTGCAGCAGATCTCTAGAGGTTACTCATCTTGCTTCACTAGAATTTCTTTTTCAGATAGCCCTTTATTGCTGTTATGTAGAAAAGTAACCAGTTTTTGTACATTGATTTTGTGTCCTTCAAATTTACTGAATTCATTTGTTAATTCTAAGAGGTAGTGTGTGTGTGTGTAGTCTTTAGGGTTTTCTACATACAAGATAATTTCATCTGCAGACAGACAATTTTATTTCTTTCTTTCTGATTTGGGTGCTTTTTATTGCTTTTCCTAACCTACTTGTTATGGTTAGGACTTTGAGTACTATGCTGAGTAGAAGTTGTGAGAGTAGGCATAGTTGCCTTGTTTCTAATCTTAGAGGAAAAGCTCTCAGTTTTCCTATTAGATATGATGTTACCTATCGGACTTTCATATATGTCCTTTATTTTGTTGAGGTACTTACCTTCTATTTCTAGTTTTCTGAGAGTTTTTAAAGGATGTTGAACTTTGTCAAATGCTTTTTTCCCCCATCTATTGAGATGATTGTGTGATTTTAGTCCTTTATTCTGTCAACGTGATATATCACATTAACTGATTTTCATGTGTTGAACCATCCTTGTATCCCAGGGATAATTCCACCTGGTCTTGGTATATGATCCTTTTAATGTATTGTTGGACTCAATTTGTTAGTATTTTGTTAAGGATTTTTACATCTATGTTCATCAAGAATATTGGGATGTATTTTTCTTCTCTGGTGGTTTCTTTGTCTGACTTTGTTATCAGCATAATGTGGGCCTCATAAAATGGTTTTGGAAGTGCTCTGTCCTCTTCAGTTTTTAAGAAGAGCTTGAAAATGATTGGTATTAATTCATCTTTAAATGTTTGGTCAAAATTAACAGTGAAATCATCTGGTTCTGGTTTTTCCTTGTTTGGAAGTTGGTGATTACTGATCCAATCTCTATGTTAGTAATAGGTCTGTTTAGATTTTCTATTTCTTCATAATTTAGTGTAGGAAGGTTATGTTTCTAGTAATTTGTCTGGGTTTCTTCTGGTTATCTGGTTTGTTGGCATGTAATTTGCTCTGTCACAAAAGTTTTTGTATATTGGGTTTTCCTTTTAGTTTGTCTTGAGATATTTTCTAATTTTCTTGATTTCTTCTCTGACTTCATGTTTATTTAAAATAGTGTCATTTAATTTCCACGTATTTGTGAATTTTCCAGTTTTCCTTCTGGAAAGGAAAGTTATTAATTTCTAGTTTTATCTACTGCAGTCAAAAGAGTTACTTGATATGATTTCAGTCTTCTTAAATTTGTTAAGATGTGTTTTGGATCCAACTTATTATCTATTCTGCTGAAAGATCTATATACACTTGAGAAGAATGTATATTCTGCTACTGTTGGGTGTAATGTTCCATGTATGTCTGTTGAGTCGAGTAGTCTATAGTGTTGTTCAGGTCTTCTGTTTCCTTGTTGATCTTCTGTCTGGATGTTTTATCTATTACTGAAAGTGGGATATTGAAATCTCTTACTCTTAATGCTGTCTATTCCTCCCTTCAGTTCTGTCAGTGTTTGCTTTATATATTTAAATGCTCAGATGTTGGTTGCATATGTATTTTAATCATTACAGCTTCCTAGGATTGGCCCTGTTATCATTATAGAATGTCTTTGTTTGCTTCTTGTGGCAATTTTTGACAGTCTGAGCCTAAGTTCAGACTCATTTTGTCTGACATAAGTAGAGCCACAATTACTGTCTTTCTGTTACTATTTACTTAGAATATCTTTTTTCCTATCCCTTCACTTTCAGCCTATATGTGTCCTTAAATCTAAAGTGAGTTTCTTGTTAATGACATATAGCTGGGTCTTAAAAAAAAAATCCAATCAGCCACTCTCTGCCTTTTGGTTGAGGATTTTAATCCATTTACATTTAAAGTAATTATTGCTAGAAAGGATTTACTGTTGCCATTTTGTTAATTGTTTTGTTAATTTCATAGCATTTTTCCTATCTTTTTCTCTTTTGCTGTCTTCCTTTATGATTGCTGATTTTTTTGTATGATGCTTTGATTCTTTTTTGGTTTGTGTAACTGCCACAGGTATCATGGGGCTTGCACAAAATATTTCAGTTATAACATTCTATTTTAAGCTGATAACAAGTTTAATTACATTAAAAAACTGTATTTTAACTCCTCCCTCCCGCTTTACTATTATCACAATTTACATCTTTTCATATGTAAATCTTTTAACATTTTTGTAGTTATTTTTAATACTTTTGTCTTCTACCTTATATACTAGAGTTAAGTGATTTACCACTACCATTACAGTAATATAGTATTTTGTATTTGTCTATACATTTTACCTTTACCAATGAGTTTCATAGTTTCTTATGCCATAATATGTGTTTAGTGTCTCTTCATTTCATCTTAAAAAATTCTCTTTAACATTTCTTATAAAATAGATCTAGTAGTGATGAACCCCTTCAGCTTTTATTTGTCTGGGAAAGCCTTTATCTCTTTCATTTTTGAAGGATAGTTTTGCTGGTTATAGCATTCTTGGCTAGCACTTTTTTCTTTTAGCACTTTGAATATATCATTCCACTCTCTTCAGGGCCTGCAAAGTTTCTGCTAAAAAATTCAGTGATGGTTTTATGGGGAGGGGATTCCCTTATATGTGACAAGTCTCTTTTCTCTTACTGCTTTCAAAGTTGTCTCTTTGTTTGGCTTTTGACAACTTGATTATAATGTCTCTCAGTGTGGGTTTCTTTGGTGTCTTATTTCTGTCTTTTGGGATTCTTGTCTGGATATCTATTTCCTTCCCCAGATTTAGGGAGTTTCCAGCCATTATTAATTTGAATAAGCTTTCTGATTTTTTCTCTTTTTCTGGGAATCCCACAGTGTTTATATTGGTATGCATGATGATGTCACATAAGTCTCTTATGCTTTATTGTTTTTCTTTCTTTCTTTTTTTTGTCCCTTTGAAGATTTCCAATTACCAATCTCTGACTTCATGGATTCTTTCTTCTGCTTGATATAGTCTGATGATGAACTTTTCTAGTGAATTTTTCACTTTGGTTATTGTAATCTTCAGCTCCATGATTTCTATTTGGTACTATTTAATGTTCCCTACTTCATTGTGGAAATTTTTCACTTGTTCATGTATTGTTCTCTTGACCTGGGTTAGCAATTAAAACAGCAATTCTGAATTCTCTTTCAGGTAAATCATATAACTCTGCTTCATTAGGATCAGTTTCTGGAGATTTATCTTGTACATCTGGAACATCTTTGCCTGATTCTTTATTTTCCTTGACTCTCTGTTTTGGTTTCTGCGAGAGAGAATCCAGCCCTGAGGGGGAGCTCCCTCAGTAAAACTGAAGTGCTGGATGCATAAACCAATGATTTTCCTCCTCTAGCAGAAGCTGGGACCTAGAGGATCTCATCCTGAGCATATGACATTGCACTAGGGGCAACAACTCTGGATAGAGGGTTTCCTGAATTTCCCTACTGAATTCAGTCTGGTTTCATGTTTGCCAAGTATGCAGGAATCTTATGATTTCTCCTGAATTCCTCACAAAGGAAATCTGCCCATGAACTGTTGCTAAATTGGTGTGTTTGTGGGAGAAAGGAAGGTCCATGGCTTCCTCCTCTGTCAATTTGCTGACATTGCTTCTTTGCCAGCCATTCTCTATTACAGCACCATGTTTTAGTTTCTTCATAGCTCTTTTCAATGCTGAAATTAATCTGTTCATGCATGAATATACTTGGATATTTCTGTTCCTCTTCACTAAAAAATGTTAAGCTCTACAAGAGCAGGGACCTGAGTTGTTGACCCTTATGTCTCAAGCTTCTTATAAGTCTTTGCTTGACTTATAGTGAGACTTCAAAAACTACTTATCTAGTGAATTAATTAGTGTTAGGTTACAATTGCATCTTTGCACTCTAAAATTGAAATCATTTTTTATGCACTCAATGAGAGAGAACAGTCTAATAAATGGAATAAAGGTGGAGATCTGGTTCTGTCCATTATTTTTCAAACATATTCAAATTCATTTAGCCTCTCTGAACCTTGTGATTTATCTTGTATAGGATTGTTTGAAGTCCTCCCTTCTCTATTACAAAGGAATGATGTCAGTGTGAACTAAAATCATTTTTGTAAATCTCTTAGACAGAGCTCGCTATAAACCAGACACTACGTAAGTACTTTTCATCTACTTCGGTCATGATTAGTGAGAAAAAAATGCTGCTTTATGGTCTGATAGATTGTCCTAGGGAGCATGGGTTACAGTAACTATTTACTCTGGGTGAAATAAATTCAGTTAATAGGTATAAATATCATATATATCAATATCTTCTCTAAGATGCCAAATACTCCTCCCAAACATCTCTATATCATTGCCAAATGTTTTAGATAAGATAGTCCCTTTACCATACAGTTGGGGAAATTTCAGTGAAAAATAGAACATTGTGCTTAGGTATTACTTAAAAATATTTTACTTAAAAATTTTTTTTTTTACTTTTTAAATGCCTTATCTTCATGTTTAAAAAGGACACACTGTTCCTGTTCCTTATTGAACTAGTAATGTATTACCTAAATTATATTAGCTGGTCTATGTGCCACTGTGCTGAGTATTTTATATACTATCTTATTTTTATGCTCAATGACTCTCTTTTAAAATTTTATTTTTGTTTTTTTTATTGAGGTATAGTCAGTTTACAGTGTTGTGTCAATTTCTGGTGTATAGCACAATGCCCCAGCCATACATGAACATACATATATTCATTTTTGTATTCTTTTTTTACCATAAGCTACTACAAGATATTGAATGTAGTTCCCTGTGCTATACAGCATAAACTTATTTATCTATTTTATATATATATATATAAGTATCTGCAAATCTCAAACCCCCAGTTTATCCCTTCCCACTCCCTTTCCCCCTGATAACCATAAGTTTGTTTTCTACGTGTGTGAGTCTGTTTCTGTTTTGTAAATAAGTTCATTTGTTTTTTTTTTTTTAGATTCCAAATGTAAGTGATATCATATGGTATTTGTCTTTCTTTCTGGCTTACTTCACTTTGAATGACATTCTCCAGGTCCATCTATGTTGCTGCAAATGACATTATTTTATTATTTTTTATGGCTGAGTAGTATTCCATCATGTAAACATACCACAGCTTCTATATCCAGTCATCTGTTGATGGACATTTAGGTTGTTTCCAAGTCTTGGCTATTGTAAATAGTGCTGCTATGAACATTGGGGTGCAGGTGTCATTCTGAAATAGGGTTCCTTCTGGATATATGCCCAGGAGAGGGATTGCTGGATCATATGGTAAGTCTATTTTCATTCTTTTGAGGAATCTCCATACTGTTTTCCATAATGGTTGCACCACACTACATTCCCACCAATAGTGTAGGAGGGTTCCCTTTTCTCCACAGCCTCGCCAGCATTCATCATTTGTGGACTTTTGAATGATGGCCATTCTAACTAGTGTGAGGTGATAACTCATTATAGTTTTGATTTTCATTTCTCTGATAATTAGCGATATTGAGCATTTTTTCATGTGCCTGTTGGCCATTTGTGTTTCTTCATTGGAGAATTGCTTGTTTAGGTCTTCTGCCCATTTTTGGATTGGTTTGCTTGATTTTTTCTTAAGTTGTATGAGCTGTTTATATATTCTGGAAATTAAGCCCTTGTCAGTCTCATCTTTTGCAAATATTTTCTCCCATTTCATAGGTTGTCTCTTTATTTTGCTTATGATTTCCTTTGCTGTGCAGAGAAGCTGTGTCCCATAAATTTTGGATTGTTGTGTTTTGTTTTCATTTGTCTACAGTATTTCTTGATTTCCTCTCTGATTTCCTTAGTGACCCATTGGTTGTTTAGTACCATACTTTTTACTCCATCTCCATGTGTCTGTGTTTTTTGGTAGATTTTCTTGTACTTGACCTCTAGTTTCATAGTGTTGTGGTTGGAAAATATGTTTGATATTATTTCATTCTTATATTTACTGAAACTTGTTCTGTGACCTAGCATGTGACCTGTCTTGGAGAACATTCCATGTGTACGTGAAAAGAATGCATATTCAGTTGCTTTGGGATGGCAAGGCTGTGTAAAGGGATAAAATGTCAGTGGTAGAAGGTAGTGTATAGTTTAATATTAAGTAGGGTAGTCTAGGCTGGAATCCTTAAGGAGGCAAAATTTGAGTAATGGTATGAAGGAGGTGAGGATTTGGCCAAATAGTTATTTGGGGTAAATAATATTGGCTGATGAAATAGCTAGAGCAGTGCTTATGATGGAATTACATTTAGAATCCTGGTATATTTAAGTAACTGTAAAAATATCACTGTGTCTAGCATAAAATAAGTATTTTGAGAATGTCAGAGAAGCAAATGAGGAGACTCTGTGAGCCACTGTAAAGGCCTTTACCCTATGTAAAATGAGAAGCCTTTGAAAGCTTCTGGGCAGAAAAATTACATTATCTGACTTAAACTTGAAAATGACCACACATTATATAATTGCTTTCTGTTTAATGTCTGGTTTCTTCTCTCCCACAATAAAACATAGAGGCCATGAAAGGCACATAAATATGTCTGCTTTAGACACCTGGCGTACATCAGTGAATATCGAGGATCTGATACATAGTAGCAGCTCAGTATGTAGTTGGTGAATAAAGGAATAAACATGTAATCTCTTGGATCACCTTGCTCCAACAGAGAGAGTTGAAAAATAAGCAATAGAGACCAAGGGTAAAACCAAGACCAGTTGGGAAGCTGTTGTCATAATCCAGGTAAGACCGTGTCATGGACCAGGATGGTGGCAATGGAGGTAGTAAAATTAGTTGAATTTTGATATTTTTGAATTGCTGAATTTTGGTATTTTTGAAGCATTCAAGAGGATTTCCTGATGAGTTGGATGTGATACATAAAAGAAAGGAATTAAGGATGTGCTCAAAGTTTTGGTGGGAGCACCTGGAAAGATGGGTTTACTATCAACTGAAATGAAGAAGGCTGCATTTGGAGAAGATTTCAGGGGATGGAGAAGTGAGGTTAGAAATTTACCTTGGACATTTGAGTTTCATATACCCATTAGGAATCTAAGTGGAAGAGGGAACTTTAATTCGAAAAGATACATACACTCCAGTGTTCACAGGAGCACTATTTGCAATAGCCAAGACATGGAAACAACCTAAATGTCCATTGACAGAGGACTAGATAAAGAAGCTGTGGTATATTTATACAATGGAATACTACTCGGCCATTAAAAAATAATAAAATAATGTCATTTGCAGCAACATGGATGGACCTAGAGATTGTTATTCTAAGTAAGCCAGAAAGAGAATGAAAAATACCATATGATATCACTTGTATGTGGAATCTGGGGAAGAAAAAGACAAATGAACTTACTCACAAAACAGAAACAGACTCAGACATAGAAAACAAAGTTATAGTTACCAGAAGGGTAAGGGATGGGAAAGGATAAATTGGGAGTTTGAGATTTGCAGATCTAACTACTACATATAAAATAGATAAACAACAAGTTTATACTGTATAGCATAGGGAACTATATTCAGTATCTTGTAGTAACCTATACTGGAAAAGAATATATGTGTGTATATTTGACTGAACTATTATGCTATACACCAGAAATTGACACAATATTGTAAACTGACTATACTTCAATTAAAAGAAAAGAGAAAGAAAAAAAAGAAATCTAAGTGGAAATGTCAAGAACAGTATGAGTCAGAAGTTTGTGAGAGAGGTCTGACCTGGAGATTAATTTATTGAAGTCTGTTGTCATTAACATCCCCACTTCTATCATATTATGTTTTTAAATTGAAGACAAAAGGTCAGATGATCACAATCCCATTTTTAATCTGAACTAGGCATGTCCTGACCAGTGCTGATGTCATTTCTACTTTCTCCTCGTATCTTACTGCCTGGATTAGTTTGACATTCATTTCACCCAACAGAAGTGTTCTGAACTGAACTTCTCCTGGGCACTGGTCATAGGCATGGTGAGCCTGGAAGGAGAAATGTAGAGCAGTTTATTCTTTTTGACCATCCTTATGCCATGTCTGTTCACATTATGAACTATCTAATCTCGAGTTCACATTATAGTTCTACCAAATAACCAACTACAGAAACCTGGTGATTCCCAGGACTCACTCATATCTTGCCCATTATTGCATTCCTCAGAAAGTTGTCTTAAACCTTCAGTAGAGATGAAAAAAATAATAAAGTATAATTGACGTACATTATATTAGTTTCAGGGGTACAACATAACAATTTGATGTTTGTATATATTGTGAAATGATTATGACCATAGGTTTAAATAAAATAACATCCATCACCATTTCTACAGATTTTTTTTTCTTATGATAAGAACTTTTCTTATGATAAGGATCTATTCTCTTAATAACATCCAAATATGTAAAGTTTCAGTGAAGTTGAAATTTGATTATAACCTAGAGACTGTTCAGGTTATATATCTCCCAGGAGCTTTTACCTGATGGTGGCAATATTGCCCTTTCCTTAAACAGCTGGGTTTATGCTTTCTACGCATAAAAACAAACAAAAAACTAAACAACACATTCCTTGGAGATTCTTACACTGCTAGTAAAACTTAAGTAAACATAATAATGATTAAGATAAAATCATGTCAGTGGTTATTTTCTGGGGACAGAGGAGTATAAACATAAGGAGCACACAGGAAGCTTCTAAGGTATTAGGAACTGTCTGTTTCTTTACTCAGATAATAGATTAGTAAGTTTTAATTTTTATCATTATTCTTTAACTGTACATAAGTATTTTTACCATCTTCTCTATACATGAGTTCTAGTAAAGGTTACTAAATTGGAGGGGGCTTTCCTCTTGACTTTGCAGAGCCATGGCTGCAGTGGATATAGGAACCAGTCTTCCCAATGGAGTTCTAGTAAAGGTTACTAAATTGGAGTCAGTAGATAGAATAAGCAAGAGTAAGAAAGGGTGAGTGAGGGGGTGGAGCTAAAAAAAATAGGGTGGTAAATTGACAAAGTCCACCCCTGCTTTTTCCTGGAGTGTACAAAGTGACTGGTAGCATGGGAGGGAAGCTAATTTCTAAAGAAATTGAAAGCTCTGATGGGGTGTAGAGCTCTTGGCATATATATTTGCACCCCAAAATAATAACATTCTTTTTATTTTGGCATTTAGGGGTGGGTGAGAAGAGTGTATCAGTCAGATACTGTTGCATAACACACTATCCCAAAATTTTGTGGCTTAAAGAGGTAAACTACTTAGCTTATGATTATGTGGGTTGACAATCTGAGATAGGCTCAGCTGGATGGTTCTTCAGATCTTGGCCGGGCTTATTCTTACATCGACAGTTAGTTGCTGGGTCAACTAAGGAGTGAATGAACAAGAATCCTAGCTTAGGATGGCTCATTTTGATTCCTTCTGGTCTCTCATTCTCAGTCAGGCTATCCCAGATGTTCTCATGGTAGCAGGTAGGCTTCTAAGAGAGTGAGCAAAATTTGCAATGCTTTTTGAGGGCTAGATTGGAACTGGCACATCACTCAATCTGTTGTACTTTATTGGTCAAAGCAAATTACAAGTTCTGCCCAGATTCAAGAGGTGAGGAGATTGCTATCTCTTGGTGAGGAAAATTGCAGTGTCTTGTTACAAAGGGTGTGGCTACAGGAAGAGAAATTATTGAAGTAATTTTGGTAAATAATCTATCACAGTAAGTGTCTTCATATTCTCAGTTCTTGCCTACCTATCATAAAGGGAAGACTTTCAATCAGTATCTTCTACCCATGTGCTTAGAGGCAGAGTCATACTCCCATTCAAGGAATAGTACTTTGGGGGAAAACAAGTTCAAACAATAGCAGAGAAACCCACACTACTTACCCATCTAATTAGCATAGTTCTCATTTATGCCTATGAATAGACCACCAGTAAGTATCAAATGTTGGAGAAAAATTAAGCAGCCCAAAAGAGAGACACCAAGATGAACAATCAAATATCTAATGCCAGCACCAAAAGAGAAAAATCAAGGGACAAAATAAGTAAAGTAGTATTTTTAGAGATATATTTATTGGCTAAATTTTAAAAATTCAGTAATATATATGCATGGTGAAAATTCAAATTATACAGTAGTTCCCCTGTATGTCCAGGTCTGAGTTCTCCTCCCCAGAGTCAATTACCATTACTTGTGTTTTATTTATCCTTCCAGAATTTTGCTTCAGGTATATTTGAGAAATAAACTAATAGCCTACTATAAGTAAAGATCAATAAGGGAATAAGAATGTATTTTTAGAAATTACAAAAATAAGTAATAAAAGTAAAATATATTAGATGTAGATATCAATAGGTAGATATAGTAGAGTTTGGATCAAAATTTAAAGAAGTCTCCTGTAATATGGAGCAAAAGACTCAAAGGTATAAAATATGAGAAAACTGGAGAGATATAGATGGTCAATCCATGAGTTTAAATATTTAAAGCCAATTATACAAATTTGTTTAGAAGAACTAAAAAGAGAAATAATAGAAGAAAATTCATATAAATTAAAAATTAGTTGAAAATTTCCTACTGAAAAGGCTCACCAAAGGTTCAGCAGGATGAATAAGAACAGTGCTACTTCTAGGCATACCTGCATAAATCACAAAATATGAAGAAAAACAAGATTTTGAATGTTTCTGGGGTGGAGAGAACAGCAGATTTTTTTTTTGTATAAAATTTCATATCAGCAACTGAGGAAACAATACAATAATAGATTAATGCCTTCAAAGTACTGAGGAAAAATAATTTTGAATCTATAATTTTACACAGAACTCTAAAGATTTTACCTGAGATATCTGAGAGCATGTAAATTATTCAGTGTGAGAGAAAAGAGTCCTAAGAAAAAAAATCTTCAGTTCCCACTGGATGAGAAGGGAAGAGGATGTAGTTTGGTGCTGTTGAAGTGCCTAGGACTTCAGGAACAAAATCCCAAAGAGGATAGAACCACAGGGAAGAGACCTTCAAAATATCTGGGCAATCTCCTCTCAAGGAATTCTCTAACTCCTAAATTGTGCAAGTGAAGGGCAAGACTCCAGGAAAACTGAAGCAGAAAGCAGTAACTGGGAGGCTAAATCCCTGGGCAAATATTTCAGTGGTCATGTAGTGCTGGGGAGGAAGAGGCCTAGACAGAGAGACCTTCACAAAAACCTTAGGCTCTGATTTGATTCACAGAAGGTCACCCACTAGGAGTTAGGGCATGTATCAGTTTCCTAGGGCTGCCATAATAAATTACCACAAACTGGGTGACTTTACAAACAGAAGTGTATTCTTTCACAGTTCTGGAGGCCAGAGGTCTGAAATCAAGCAGGGCCATGCTCTGTTTGAAGGCTCTAGGGTAGGAAGATCCTTCTTTGCTTCTTCTAGCTTCTGCAGTCCTTGATGTTCCTTGGCTCTGCCTACATTATCACAAGGCATTCGTCTGTGTCTTACTCATCTTATGACTGGCAGTCTACCATCTCACTCCCCACCCCATCAACTTCCTACCTGTGGCAACTACCAATACCAACTGAGATTTTTTTTTGAAAAAATTCCATGTGTAAGTGAGATCATATGGTATTTGTCTTTCTCTGTCTGACTTATTTCACTTAGCACAATGCCCTCAAGGTTCACCATGCTGTCTTAAATGGATGAATAATATTACATTGTATGTATGGTACATTTTCTTCATCCATCCATCCATTAGTGAGCACGTAGGTTGCTTCCTTATCTTGGCTATTGTAAATAATGCTGCAATAAATGTGGGGGTTGCAGATAGCTTTTGGATATAGTGATTTGTTTGCTTAGGGTAAACACCCAGAAGTGGAATTACTGGATGATATGGTAGTTCTATTTTTAATATTTTGAGGAACTTCCATAATGTTTCCCATAGTGGTTGCACCAGCTTACAATCCCACAATAACAAGGTTTCCCTTATCTTCACATCCTTGCCAACTCTTGTTATTTCTTGTCTTTTTGATAATAGCGATTCTAATAGGTCGAGTTGATATCTCACTGTCATTTTAATGTGTATCTCTGTGTTAGTGATGAACATTTTTTATGCACCTGTTGTCATCCAGTTTCTCTGTCCATTTCTTAGTTGAAATTTTTTTCTGTTGAACAGTTCTATATATACTTTGGATATTAACCCTTTATCAGATAAATATGTTCTCCCATTCAGTAAGTACATTGTCTTAATTTTGTTGATAGATTCTTTTGCTGTGCAGAAGCTTTTGAGTTTGATGTAGTCTCACTTCTTTTTGCTTTTGTTGCCTTTGTTTTTGGTGTCAATGTCAAAAAATCATCATCAACACCAATGTTTAGGAGTTTACCATGTTTTCTCTAGTTTTATGATTTCAGGTGACATGTTCAGGTGTTTGAGATATGTTAGTATTGTGTGTCATGGGTGAAAAAGGAATTGCATTTTTTATTTCTACTCTACCTTATTGAGGATTAAAGAAAGGTGGGAAATTTTGGGGTGTTCTGTCAAAGAACCTCAAATGTCTTCTTGATACACATTGATCTCTTAGATTTCTCTTCAAGCAATTAAACTAAAGCCCATAATATCTTAAGCATTTCTATACAGTATGAATCTTTCTATAAGTTATTGTTGCTCCTCACCCATCAGTGATACCAAGTGTCATAATCAGAGAGAGTGGGAATAATTATTGATTGAAGTTTCTTTGCTTCATTGTTCCTTTAGTATAACTTTGAAAACTACGTGGAATTAATGGTCACTGTGGTAAACTCCAAAGTCACTGTGTATTTTTCTTTTTAAGTACAAAATGTAGCAAAAAAAAATCAATACATAGAATATTGAATTACTGCCTCAGATGTGATACACACACCCACATAAATGCACACTGACACACACAATGCTTCAAAATAACAACAACATGAAGAAAAAGTCTACATCTAAACTGAGATTTTTGGCAAAAAGAGCTGAGGAGTTCAAACTTTTTAAACAAGCAATGAATAGGATTTAGTATTTGAAACCCTTTAGTAATCGTGATTTCTCTATGAGGCCGTTAAGACTAACCTCGTCTGGTTTCACTGTCCTGTTATCAGGGTTATTATACATATCCATGGCTTTCGGGTCACGTGTCATTACCTGGCTTTTGTCTCATTTTGCCTTATGTAGCCTCTGATGTGAGCCACTCCTTTCCATGTGCCCCCTCCAATCCTTCCCTCAAGTTCAGTGGAATTTAAACAATCTGTGCTATACAAACTTCCTTATTTTCTCAACTATTTCTCCGACTGTTTATTTCCTGTTTGCCAGCAAATCCTTGCTTTTGCCCGAGGGCCCAACTTCCCCTGTGATCCTTGTAAGTGTAGTTGTTTTCATATCTTTATCGAGGTATATTTAATATATGACAAATTGTACATTTTTAAAGTATCTAATTTTTAAGTTTATATATGTGTATATTCATGAAACTATTACATAAGATAATGAGCATATCCATCACCCCCAAAAGTCCCCTCATACCCCCTCATAGTCCTACCCTCCCACTCTAAAGATTTTTTCTATATACCCAATCCATATTCCTCTGAGATGGGATATTTTCCATAAACTTTCCACGCCACTAATCCCTCTTTCTCTCAAAAACTCATCTCCTTTAAAGTTTGTATACTCTAAAGACTATGTTTCCAATTTTCTTTTCTGTTTTCTGTTATGTGTCTACCTTCTTTCCACCCCTCATATTTACCAAAGGCTTTATAAAACTTGGCTCATTATCTTTTTCTCCACCTCTACACCAAACATTAATCATGGGATACCAACCAACATTTTCTGGATGACTCATCCAACACTGGCCTCTTGAGTTCCTTGGCCTCCTTGCCTCCAATTACCTCCTCTAGCCAACAAATTTCATGGTCCCACCTCAGACTTCATCATCACCTTTAACTGTATCTCCTCTCTGACTGTTACCTCTTCTCTTATCCTAGGACTCCACTACAATACCATGCCTCTTAGTATTCAACTTCATCAAGGCCTCCAATCCATTGCCCTTTCAACTTACTCATTTTATGAATGAAAACATCATGTCTTTACTCCCTTCCTCACACAGGTTAAAATTCTATGGTCCAGCAATGAAATTCCTCTTATACAAATTTTTAATTCTCTTCTTCCTCTATCATACTTACCTAGGAAAAATTCAATCCTAGCTAAACCTGAGTAATCTGCCTTCTCTGTGCCTAAGCAGCTGGAAGTTCTTTGAGAAAATCATAGAAGTCCTTTTTGATTCTTCTCTTTTTCAACAATATTCAAAAACCTTAAGAGACCATTTAACACCACTGGTCAGTCTTAGTATACTTCCCTAGTTCGTTTGCCTTCATATTTTCTGAGATGAATATTCCATACCTTCTCCTTTATTCTCATATGAATAAATAAACTCTACTCTGTCTGTCTTAGTTGCTCACTCTTCTTGCTATTTCTTTTAGGAAAATAGAAGTACTCAGATAGGACCTCCAATGTTCACTAAATCTGAATATCTCCACAAATCTTAATTTATGTTTTTTCTCTTTTGAAAATGAAAATAACTATTCCTCCTTCTTTCACAGCTCATCCTTCCATTTCTGCTTGGAATTTAACCCCCCGCCCCTTTATCTTATTATGGACTAATTCCTTCACTGTAAGTTTCTCTTTCTCCACTAAATATTTCCACTCAGTTATAAACTTGCTGTACTATCTGTCATTAAAAAGTCATCTCTTGACCTCAGATACTCTCATTGCAACTGCTCCACTTATGTTCTTCCCTAATAGAGAAAAAATTTTTTTAAAGAAATTTTGCTATCTATCCACTATCTCAACTCCTGTATCTCCTGTTTCCTATCAGGACATAGAGACACACACAGTGAGTTAAACAGAAGTTTAATATAAAGAATTACTAAATTATAAGAGGAGCAACTTTAGATCTAAGAAAAGTACATAGGCATCCGAGGGCTGAAGGAGAGCCTCCAAAGGAGGAACAACTTGAAAGAGCAGCTCTGGCCTCTGCAGCTGGGTTTCAAGCTTACAGTTGCAGCCCACTGGATGGCAGAGAAATTCACTGGTGTTTCCAGAGGCTAGATTCACAGAGGTACAGAAGGGGTGGGAGGGGTGCTAGTGCTGGCAGGAGGCCAGGACTACATGGTGTCCACATTAACAGGGCCAGAGAAAGGTTACCATCAGACTGGGCTAGGGTTGCAAGGTCGGCAAGGGATTATGCATTCTGGTTATGTGTCTTGCCAGAGTATGTTCTTATACCTGTAGCATTGACTGAAGGTGCAACAGGATGGACGTTTACTCCTGTAATGTCCCTGCAGTGCCCTTCTTTGAGAAAGTATAACATGGTATGCACTGCAAAGAAATACTTGAAGTAATTTCATCCATTATTACAAAACATATATTAAAAGGTGGATTTGGAGCTCAGAGGAAATAAATTGACAACTGATACACTCATAACTTGGTGTAATTTTAAAATGTGAAAAATGGTATTTTTCAATTCTGGAAAATTCTCAACTTTTATTTCTTTGATTATTGTCTCTTCCTCATTATCTTTATTTTCTTTTTCCCAAAACATTGTCATTTCATGCCTCCATATTTTTTGGTTTCATCTGCTGTCTGGGCTACACCACACAGCGCAGTGTAGGGTTAAGAGCGTAGACACTGGACCTATCTTACCTGCATTCAAATTCTGGTTCCACCACTGCAACTGCACAGTATCAGATACTTGAAAAGACTCATGAGACTCCACAGGGTGTACTCACATAAGGCTTTATAAAGGTAGGCATAGGGCAAAAAGGAGGGGGAAAGCGCAGGCAATCAGAGAGTGGTTGTATTATTTTAGATCCCAACCAGGATGGATAAAAGTTTCAGTTGCTTCACATTCTCATCAACATTAGGGAATGCAATGTGAAGGAAACTAGAGTGGAGAAAAGGAAACGGGGCAGAAAAGAGGGAGAACAACCACAAGGTGTATTACTGAGCTGGCCACTGCTTGATAGCAAATGAAATTAAATGCTTGATCTCAAGGGACCATCTTCTAAAGGACTAAATATTTATATGCTATTTACTAACACTTCATGTCAGGAAAGTTTGTCCAAGGGGAGGAAGGGAAGAAAATTTAGTCTCTAGCTCCCATGTCCCATGGGTAAAAGTCTGTCAAGTAGGAATTAATCTCCCTTCAACATTGCTGGTGTTTGCATGGAAGCCAAGAGCATCCTTTTCCAGCAGGAACAGGGAAATAGAATGGAAAGCATGAGATTCATGACACAGACATGAAATGAGTGTTGTCTGTGCTGTAGTGAAGTTGCTGTGGAGGTGGCTGGGTGGAAACAAGTGGCACAGCCCAGAGACAGTTGATGAATAAGAGATGTTTGATGCTATGACTTTATGCTGATAATTGTTATTTCTGAGTTTCTGAAGTTGAAAAATTGACCTTCCAAGCATATCAGACTTTCTAGAAGGCATTTTATGCCTTCTATTGTGTCCTCTATATAAGATCTACTATTAATTTATTCACTGTTTCATTCATTCATTCAATAAGCAACTACTCAGTAAACTAGCATGTGCCAGGCACCATTCTGGGTTCTTGGGATCAAATGGACCCAGGTAGGACCAAAATGGTCCTACTGTCATGGGCTTCCTCTGTAGTAAAAGAAAGACAACAAACAGGAAAAAAGTGAAATAAGCTAATATCAGAAAATGATGAGTGCACTGTAGAAAATAAAACAAAGTAAAGAGATAGAGAGTGTTCAGAGTGGGGCTCTGGAGGGCATGGGAAAGGTATAACTTGAGAAGGGAGTCATATTTGAACAAATAATTTAAGGATAAGAAAAACCTTGTCAGGTGTTGATTTGGAAATAGAAAGATTTAGGTAGAAGGAATGGCAAATGCCAAGGTCCTGAGGAGAGAGCATGCTTGAATAGTGTGGTTGGACATAAGATGAATTTGAAGAATTGGGCAGATCTCAGATGATGTGGGAATCTATAGACCATTGTCACGAGTGTGGACATTACTCTAAGTACAATGGAAAACCACTGGAGACTTTAATGAGGAAATGGCGTGATGTGATTTGTGTGTTTTTATTGTTGGTTTGTTTTATTTTTAATCACTCTGCTCTTTAAATAATAAAGAGCAGAGGGTTAGGAATGAAAAAAAGACTATCCTCTAACCCATGTGTATTGGTTGGATTCCGAGTCAGATGAACTGCGGTGGAGAGGGTGTAGGAGAAAATGTTGGGGAGTTGGATGCACTAAGAGTAGATTGGCACAGATTTATATGAGCAAGAGATTTGGGACAGCAGAGCCACGAGGAAGCCAGAATGTACCTGGAGAGAAAGAATGTCAGGAGGATAGCATGGTATTGGCCTCAGAGGCGGGCCTCCAGATCCACCTTTTCAAATTTGGTCTGAACCCAGGACATAATGGGGAGGGACAGGGGGCTTTAGGAAGATTCTGTAGGACACTGAGACACAAACATCATTGGTTGATGCTTAGGGAACAAAGTGTGACATTGGGAGGTAGTATCTCTCTGTTTCCTCAATGAGCACAGCTTGAGCTCAATGCCTTGAAAACCATACTACACTTGGAAGCAACCACACAGCCTAGGCTGAACAATGTCCTGGGAAACACAATGCCTCCGAAGAGGGATGGAATATATGGAAGTCTTAGAGGCTGCCAGACACATGATTATACTTATTTCTGAGCATGAGTCCCTCTCTGGTTCTATGCAGAATAACTAGTGATCAGTGAAGTTAGGACACTCCTTCACACCATACACAAAAATAAACTCAAAATGGCTTAATGATTTAAACATAATACAAGATGCTATAAACCTCTTAGGAGAGAACAGAGGCAAAATATTATCCGACGTAAAACTCAGCAATGTTCTTCAAGGGCAGTCTACCCAGGCAATAAAAATAAAAGCAAAAATAAAACAAATGGGACCTAATTAAACTTACAAGTTTCTGCACAGCAAAGGAAACCATAAGCAAAACAAAAAGACAACCTATGGAATGGGAAATAATATTTGCAGAAGATCACACTGACAAGGGCTTAATTTCCAGAATATATAATCAGCTCACTTAACTTAATAAGAAAAAAACGAACAGCCCAAAAATGGGTAGAAGACCTAAACAAGCAATTCTCCAATGAAGACATACAAATGGCCAACAGGCACCAGAAAAAAATGCTCAATATGGCTAATCAGAGAAATGAAAATCAAAACTACAATGAGATATCACCTTAGATGAGTCAGAATGGCCGTCATTCAAATGTCCACAAACAATAAATGCTGGAGAGGCTGTGGAGAAAAGGGAACCCTCCTACACTGTTGGTTGGAATACAGTTTGATGTAGCCATTATGGAAAACAATATGGAGCTTCCTCAAAAAACTTAAAAAGACTTACCATATGATCCAGCAATCCCACTCCTGGGCATATATCCAGAGGGAACCTTAATTCTAAGATATATACACCCCACTGTTCATAGCAGCACTATATACCATAGCCAAGACATGGAAACAACCTAAACGTCCCTCAACAGATGACTGAATAAAGAAGTTGTGGTATATTTACACAATGGAATACTACTCAGCCATAAAAATAATAAAATGCCATTTGCAGCAACATGGATGGATCTGGAGAATGTCATTCTAAGTGAAGTAAGCCAGAAAAAGAAAAATACCATATGATATCACTTATATGTGGAATCTAAAAAAAAAAAAAAAAGACAAACTTATTTACAAAACAGAAACACTCACAGACAGAAAACAAACTTATGGTTACCATGGGGGAAGGGGGTAGGAAGGGATAAATTGGGAGTTTGAGATTTGCAGATACTAATTACTACATATAAAATAGATGAACAACAAGTTTATACTGTATAGCACAGAAAACTATATTCAATCTTATAGTAACTTATAGTGAAAAAGAATATGAAAATGAACACATGTATGTTCCTATATGTCTAAAGTGCTGTACACCAGAAATTGACACACTGTAAACTGACTATACTTCAATGAAAATATATTAAAAAAAATAACTGGTGAGACACTGAGGCATCTGGAGGAGCTGTGTCAGAAGATGGGAGAATAAAGATACATGGTTTCCAGTGATGGCAAAACTGAGAACTTCTCTTTATCCCCGGGCAAAATTGCCTTGGGATAAAGAGGAGTTCTCACCTTGGGGTAATTGAGACGCTGCTTCTCTCCCTTCCTTCTGCCTCCCTCAAACGGTATGAGCCAGTCACATGAAGTCTCTTCTAGTCCTTTGGATGCATCTGATTCTCTTATCATCTGACCTTTTCAAATGCTATTTCCTCTCTTTGGATACTCTTTCTCCTTCTGTCTTGGCTTGGTTAATTCCTACCACCGTACTCTGGGTTACGCACTCCTCATCCATGCTTCCATGGTGTCCCCAAATACTATACTCCTGTAGCACTTACTACATGGGAACTGTTTACTTACTTAGTTTAGCCTCTCCTATAATGAAAACTTCATGACAACAGGGATTGGGTCTGTCCTTTGCTCACATTTGTATGTCTAGTCTCTAACATAGTTCCTAGAAATAAGTTGGTGCTCAAAAAATTTAATGAAGGAAGAGAAGGTAGAAAGTTGAAAAAGAAGGGCAGAAAAGAGACAAGTTACAAGTAAGGAGTGAGTACCCTTACCGTCCACCATTCCCTTTGATTCAACTGTCAGTGGAGTGGACACTGCTGCAGTTAGTAGAAGGTACTGTTGTATCTTCTTGTTCAGAGAAAACTGATCTTAAGGCTTTGTAATTCTTTCAGGGACTATTTCTTGAGCATTTATATTGTGAGGCTGCTCAATGTAATAGAAGGATAAACAGTTTCTGCCCTCAAGTAGCTTAGAGTTTAGTTGGGCTGAGGAACATATAAACAAATAATTTCAAATGATTAGATTTGTTTGGGGACTGAAAGTAACAAATGAATTATATCTTGAGGAAGAGAAAATATTCTTTATGTCAAAAAGAAGCTTCTCTCCATCCCCACAACTGTGCAATTCATTTTAGTCTCTTTCTTTCTGGAATGGCAATAGGGACAATTGTGTGCATCTCCCCTGGAGATCACAGGTTTTGCTAGTTCCTTTCTCTCTTTTTCTGTGCTTTCTCTCTTTTTCTGTGCTTTGACTTAACAATATCCCAGGCAAATAAACACTGATAAATGGTGCTCCGATCCCTCTTCAAGCCTCTCCTCCCACAATGTTGTTGCATAGAATCATTTGTTCCAAAACATTTGAATTCAACTATCAGGGGGATTTCATTTATATATCACTCCTCCCTGTCTTTCCCACAACACCGAAGTTCAGAAGGGACCTGGGTTCATTAAATTATAATAACATAAACCAAATCCATGAAGATGACTATGAAAAGACAACAGTAACAAGTGCTGATGAAGACGTGGAGAAATTGGATCCATCATAGTTTGCTGATGGGTTTATAAATTGATGCAGCCACTTTAGAAGATAGTTTGACAGTTCCTTCAACGTTAAATATAGGGATACTATGCAACCCAGAAATTTTACTCCTAGGTATATACTCAAGAGAACTGAAAGCATACGTCCCCACAAAAACCTGTACATGTTCATGGTGGCATTAGTCAAAATAGCCATGCTGTGAACTGAATGTTTGTTTCCCCTTAAAATTCAAACTTTGAAACCTAGTCGACCTAATCCCCAATGTGATGGTATTTAGGGGTGGGGTCATTGGGAGGGGATTAGGTCATGAATGGGATGAGTGCCCTCATAAAAAAATACTACAGAGAAATTCCTTGCTCCTTTTATGAACCAGAAAATGGGGCCTCCTCACCAGACACTGAATCTGCTGGTGATCTTGTACTTCTCAGCCTCCTGAACTGGGAGAAATACTTGTACTTCTCAGCCTCCTGAACTGGGAGAAATAATTTCTGTTGTTTATAAGTCATTCACTCTATGGTATTTTTGTTATAGCAGACCAGATGAACTAAGACAAGCCCCCAACTGGGAACAACCCAAGTGGTGATTGGATAAACAAAATGTGGTATATCCATATGATGGGATATTATTCAGAAATAAAAAGGAATGAACTACTGATATATGCTACAACATGATAAGCCTTGAAAACCTCTTGCTAAATGAAAGAAGTCAGTCACAGGGCAACAAGTTGCATTATTCCATTTAAATGGAAAGTCCAGAATAGGCAAATCCATAGAGAAAGTAGGTTGATAGTTTTTAGGTAAGGGGGAGGGAGAAATATGAAGTGACTGCTAATGGGAAGGGGGCTCATTTTCAGAGTGATTGAAATATTCCAAATGAGACAGTCATGATGGTTGTACAACTATATACTAAAAGCAACTGAATTATATAGTTTAAAAGGGTAAATTTTATGGTATGTGAATTATATCTCAATCAAGCTGTTATTTCAAAAATATGGATAACAATACTTGGAATACTGCAGTAACTGTATTTTGGCAGACTTGATTTGAATAACTTTCCTTTCCTTCCATAGACAAACATATATGGCTTCAGATTACATGAATGTGGGATTCTAGAACACCAGATAAGTTCTACTGAATCTCTTTAGAAAGGTATGCTTAGGAACCAAGATGGCAGAGTAGAGAGACTCACAGATCACCCTCTCCCATAAATACACCAAGAATTAATATCTACAAACTCATTAAATTGCACAGAACACCTACTGAACTCTGGCAGTGTCTCTCATTTCGAAATACAGGAGGATTCCCACAAAATCTGGTAAGAAAAGAAAAAAGAAAAACATTGGTGCAGGACCAGTCCTACAGGGAGGGGGCAGCATAGGAAGAAAGGCATCCTCATGCTGGGACACCTCCCTGTCCAGCTGGGAGGTCAGTGGGGACAGAAGTGGAGCTTCCAAGGCTCTGAGGAGAAAATGGCAACCACTTGGCAGACAGAATTAAAGGAAACTGACACAGAGGGTCCCTGCACTCCTCAGCCCTAGATGCCAGCTGGCAGCCTCAGGGGACTGGAAAGCAGTGTGAGCTCTGGCTGGGGGTGTGTGCAGAACAGAACAATCTGGGACCCCCATAAAAAAGCACCACTGTTGGTGCGAGGGGGAAGGGTGCAATGCAGCTGTACCATACCCACTTTGTCCACTTGGCTCTATTGCTGGTGTGTTCTCTCAAGAAGTGGTGCTTGTTCATAGCCATCACTGCTGCACAGAGGCGGGGCTGAAAGATGAATCCATACCCAGTTGCCCTGTAACTTCATAGGCCTGACTGAAATTTGTTTACAACCTCAGGCAGAGAGGGTGGATTTGCTCTTTCTGGGCCCTTTGTGGGCCCACACCTCTGGGACAAATAGGCAGTGAGAGGAGGTTCTGACTTACAGGTGGGGGTAAGTATGGGTATTGACAACAGGCCCGAATACCAGACAATATGTGGAGACAGGACTGGGGTCTGTCCTGACCCTGTGGTGCACCACAGATTCAGATGTACAATGGCATGCTTGCTACAGTGGGTCCTAGTGCCTGACACTGGTGGATCTGCAGTGGTTCCTGGGGCTCAGAGCCTGTGGGACACCAGAACAGGTGGCCGACATTTCCGCAGCTAAGGTGGGGACAAAGGCAGTGTCAACAAAGAGTACTTTGTAAGCCAGAATAACAAGCAACAGACAACACCATGTAGTGCACAGTGGACATCTCCTACCTACTCTTCTTCCCAGCAGAAGCACTCCAACCCTGCCTACTACACACCACAGGTCAGAAATGGGTCTAGAAGGCTCTATTCCAGCAACAAGGAAGTAGACCAGGCCCCTGTCAAGGCTGTGACAACTCAGAACAAAAAAGAAGGCCCAGCTCAACAACACTTAGATGCACATAGTCTACAAGGGAACACTCTGACTTTAAATAAAAACCAACAAAAAATAAAACAGTCCTTCAAGACAACAGTAAATAACTGATACTCCTAAATCCATAGAGCCAGAGAAATATAAATAAAATGAAGAAGTTGAGGAACCACTCCCAACTAAAAGAACAAGAGAAATCCCCTGAAACAATGATCAATGAGACCTCGATAGTCTGCTAGATAATGACTTCAAAAAAAGGGAATGCTCAATGCACTTAAGGAACTAAAAGAGACTATCAAGAGACAGAGAATACTTTAAAAAGGAAATTGAAACTATAAAGAAGAGCCAATTAAAAACAGAAAACTCAATTGCTGAGCTAAGAGCTGAGCTAAAGACAGTCAAAAGCAGATTAGATAATACAGAGGAACAAATATGTGACTTAGCAGGCAGGAGAACAGAGGTCACCCAATCAGAACAGCAGACAGAAAAGCAAATAAAAACCAATGAAAGCAATATAAGGGACCTATGTGATAATATAAAGCATGCCAACCTATGCATAATAGGGGTCCTAGAAGGAGAAGAGAAAAGGGGATTGAAAAGTTATTTGAAGAAATCATGACTGAAAACTTTCCAAACTTAAAGAAGGCAACAGATATCTAAGCATAGGATGCACAGAGGGTCCCAAGCAAGATGAACACAGACCTAAACTAAGACATATTATAATTAAGATGGCCAAAGTTAAAGATAAAGAAAGGATTCCAAAGGCAGCAAGAGAAAAACAGAGTTAGTTACAAGGGAACACCCATAAGGCTTTCAGCAGAGTTCTCTACATGAACAATGCTGGCCAGAAGAGAGTGGCAAGATATATTCAAAGTCTTGAATGAGAAAAAGCTGAAACCTATGATACTCTATCCAGCAAGACTATCCTTTAGAGTATAGGAGAGATAAAGAATTTCACAGACAAGCAAAAACTGAAAGAATTAAAAAATACTAAGCCTATACTTGTAAAGGTCTACTCTAAATAGAAAAGAAACAGGAAGCTATAGAAATGAGAAAACCATAACTGAAAATGTGATAACTATAATGAATTGCAAGAGAATAAACATGCAGATATAAAAATAAATAAATAAAAATAAATATCAAAATCATAAAAGGTGGGCGAGGGGAGCAAGAAAATACAGATTTTTTTCCTTTTTTTTCTTCATTCTTTTTAGGATGTGTTTGAACCTACATGACTATCAATCTAAAGCAAACAGATATAGTAAGGGGTTAACATACTTGAAAAACAGGGTAAACACAAACCAAAAGCATACAATAGAGTCACAAAAACCAAAAAGGAACCAAGATAATACAAAAGAAAATTATCAAGCCATAAAAAGAAAAACAGAAACAAAGGAGAAATACCAAATCAACTGGAAAACAAAGTTCAAAATGGCAATAAACACACATCTACCAATAATTACTATAATGTCAATGGACTAAATGCTCCAATTAAAAGACACAGTGGCATATTGGATAAGTCAAGGGTTTACAATATGCTGCCTACAAGAAACCCACATTAGATTGAAGAACACATAAAGATTGAAAGTGAGAGAATGGAAAAAGATATTTCATGCAAATGGAAATGACAAGAAAGCAGGAGCAATACTCATATCAGACAAAACAAAGGCCATAAAGAGATAAAGAAGGATACTATATAATGATCAAAGGAGCAATACAAGATGAAGATATCATACTCATTAACATATATGCACCCAATATAGGAACACCTAAATATAATAAATACTAACAGACATAAAGGGAGAAATTGATAGGAATACATTAATAGTAAGAGATTTTAACACCCCACTAACATTAGACAGGTCTTCCAGACATAAAATCAATAAGGCAATGGAGATACTAAATGACACAATAAAACAGTTGGACTTGGTTGATATTTTTAGGACATTACATCCCCCCAAATCAGAATATACATTATTTTCAAGTATTCATGGAACATTCTCTAAGATAGACCACATACTCAGACACAAAAGAAGCCTCAACAAATTTAAGAGGACAGAAATTATTCCAAGCATGTTCTCTGACCACAATGGCATGCAACTAGATAACCACAGAAAAACAAATGAGAAGAAAATGACAGCATGGAGACTAAACAACATGCTACTAAAAAAAAAAGTCAATGATGAAATCCAATTAAAAAATACCTTGAGAAAAATGACAATGAAAACACAACCACACAAAATCTATGGGATATAGCAAAAGCGGTCCTAAGAGGGAAGTTCATAGCAATACAGGCCTTCCTTAAAAAAGAACAATCTTAAATAAACAATCTAACCTACCACCTAAAAATTTAAAAAAGAACAAACAAAACCTAAAGTCAGCAGAAGGAAAGAAATAGTAAAGGGCAGGGAGGAAATAAATAAAATAGAGATTAAAACAATAGAAAAAAAATCAAACCAAGAGCTGATTTTTTTAAGGAGTAAACAAAATCTATAAACCTCTGGCCAGGTTCACTAAGAAGAAAAGAGAGATGACACAAATCAACAAAATAAATGAAAATGGAGAGATTACAACCAACACCACAGAAATACAAAAAATCATGAGAATACTATGAACAACTATATGGTAATAAACGGGAAAACTTAGAAGAAATGGATAAGTTTCTAGAAACATACAGTCCACCAAAACTGAATCAAGAAGAAATACATCATTTGAAGAGACCAATCACTAGAAGTGAAATAGAATCAGCAAGACAAACTAACAAAAAAACTTCCTTGCAAACAAAGTCCAGGACCAGATGCTTCACTGGCAAATTCTATCACTCATACAAACAAGAGCTAATATCAATTTTTCTCAAACTCTTCCAAAAGACTGAAGAGGAGGGAACACTCCCACACTTATTCTATGAAGCCACCATCATCCTGATACTAAAGCCAGACAAAGACATTACCAAAAAAGAAAGCTATAGGCCAATATCATTGATAAACATAGATGCAAAAATCCTCAACAAAATATTAGCAAACAGAATCCAACAACACATAAGAGATCATATATCATGATCAAGTTGGTTTTATCACAGGGACACAAGGATGGTTCAACATATGCAAATCAATCAACGTGATACACCACATCAACAAGAGAAAGGGCAAAAATTACATGATCATCTCAATAGATGCAGATAAAATTCAACACCCATTTATGATAAAAACTCTAACCAAAGCAGGTATAGAGGGAACATATCTCAACATAATAAAAGCTATTTATGACAAACTTACAACCACCATAATACACAATGGTGGAAAGTTGAAAGCCTTCCCACTAAAAATCTGGAACAAGACAAGGATGTTCACTTTCATAACTTCTATTCAATATAGTATTGGAAGTCCTACCTATAGCAATTAGACAAGGAAGACAAATAAAAGGGATCCAAATTGGAAGAGAAGAGGTAAAACTGTCATTATATGCAGATGACATGATACTATATATAGAAAACCCTAAAGGCTCCACATAAAAACTACTGGAGTTAATAAAAGAATTTGGCAAGGTAGCAGGATACAAAATTAACATACAGAAATCAGTGGTATTTCTTTACACTAACAATGAAATATCAGAAAAGGAAAGTAAAGAAACAATACCTTTTAAAATTGCATCCAAAAAAAAGTAAAACATTTAGGAATAAATCTGACTAAGGAAGTGAAAGACCTATATGCGGAGAACTACAAGACATTGACTAGGGAAATTAAAAATTACTTAAAGAAATGGAAAGATATCCATGTTCTTGGGTTGGAAGAATTAATATTGTTAAAATGGCCATACTACCCAAAGCAATCTACAGATTTAATGTGATCCCTATCAAATTATCCAGGACATTTTTCACAGAATTAGAACAAATAATCCTAAAATTTATATGGAATCACAAAAGATCCAGAATTTCCAAAGCAATACTGAAGAAAGAGAACAAAGCTGGATGAATAATCCTCCCAGATATCAGACAATACTACAGAGCTACAGTAATCAAAGCACTATGGTACTGGTACAAAAACAGACATATGTATCAATGGAACAGAATAGAGAGCCCAGAAATAAACCCACAGATTTTTGGTCAATTAATATTTGACAAAGGAGGCAAGAACATACAATGGAGTAAAGACAGTCTCTTCAGCAAATGGTTGTGGGAAAACTGGACAGCTGCATGTAAATCAATGAAGTTAGAACACTCTCACATCATACACAAAAATAAACTCAAAATGGATCAAAGACTTAAACATAAGACAAGACACTACAAACCTCTTAGAAGAAAATAGGCAAAACATTATCTGACATAAACCTCAGCAATGTTCTCCTAGGGCAGTCTACCCAAGCAACAGAAATAAAAGCAAAAATAAACAAATGGGACCTAATTAAACTTATCAGCTTTTGCACAGCATGGGAAACCATAAGCAAAACAAAACGACAACCTACGGAATGGGAGAAAATATTTGCAAAAGATGAGACTGACATGGCTTAATTTCCAGAATATATAAACAGCACATACAACTTAGTAAGAAAAAAGCCAAACAACTCAATCCAAAAATGGGCAGAAGACCTAAACAAGCAATTCTTAAATGAAGGCATACAAATGGCAAATAGGCACATGAAAAAATGCTCAATATCACTAATTACCAGAGAACTGCAAATCAAAATGACAGTAAAGTATCACCTCACACTAGTCAGAATGGCCATCATTCAAAAGTCCACAAATGACAAATGCTGGAGAGGCTGTGGAGAAAAGGGAACCCTCCTACACTGTTGGTGGGAATGTAGTTTGGTGAAGCCATTATGGAATGCAGTTTGAAGATTCCACAAAAGACTGAAAAATAGACTTACCATATGATCCAGCAATCCTGCTCCTGGGCATATATCCAGAGGAACCTTAATTCGAAAGGATACAAGCACCCCAATGTTCATAGTAGCACTATTTACAATAGTCATGACATGGAAACAACCTAAATGCCCAGCAACAGATGTTTGGCTGAAGAAGCTGTGGTATGTTGACACAATGGAATACTACTCAGCCATAAAAATAATAAAATAATGCCATTTGCAGCAACATGGATGGACCTGGAGAATATCATTCTAAGTGAAATAAGCTAGAAAGAGAAAGAAAAATATCATATATCACTTACATGTGGAATATAAAAAAAAGAACCCTATCTACAATACAGAAACAGACTCACAGACATAGAAAACAAACAGTTACCTGGTGGTGAGGGGGTCAGAAGGATAAATTGGAAGTTTGAGATTTGCAGATACTAACTACTATTTATAAAATAGATAAACAACAAGTTTATACTCCATAGCATAGGAGTTGAATATCTTATAACAACTTATGGTGAAAAAGAATATGATAACAAATATATGTATGTTCATGTATGACTGAAGCATTGTGCTATACACCAGAAATTGACACATTGTAAGCTGACTATACTTCAATACAAATATTTTTAAAAGCTTATGCTATATTATTGCTTATAAAATAATTCACTCCAGTGAAATGGAAATAGTTAAAAGAAAAAAAAATACAATTCCAGTATCAAAACAGCCCCACTTAATCTTCAGAAAATTTAAAATGAAGTTTGTAGTTCAGTATTGAAAAAAAAAATGACAACAGTCATAGCTATTTCACAGCTCCCCAAAGTAAACTCTAATTGTGACCCTAGATAACATTAATTTATAAGGAAATGCAACAACTATTTCAAAAATAGACTCTCCATTTTGAGGGGTCCATGCACTTCAAAAGCATATGTAAAATCTGCCAAAACAACATGGAGAAATATGCCATCTACACATAGGCTCAATGAATAGAAAGAGATAAGAATTAAGTATTTATAAAAAGCCACACAAGCTGGAATCTGACAAAACATTGTAAAATGATTATAAATCAATAAAAAATGTTAAAAAAAAAAAAAAAGAAAAAAAAAGCCACACAATATGGAAAGTTGTGCTCACTATAAGGTAGGATAGCTGATGCAAGGAAGCACCAGCTGTTGCTGCTTATTCTACAGATGTGTTCTACAGGTTTAGCACTGTGGGTTTAATAACAAACTTGGGTTTATTGAGCTGCATTGTGTGCAAAGGCAAGTTAATGATACATCATGATCCCAGAGGAGATTAAGGGGGCTGGCTTTCTTAAGGGCTTCTTATTATTTCTTCCCAAATTACCCTCGTATTATTTCCTTAGTGCCAATGTTCACAGATGGTCTCCTACATAACAGTAGTCCTAACGCTCTCATTGAAGTAAACATTGTAATAAGCAGTAGAGCTGACCAGGTGAGGCAAGTCAGGGATGATGGAGTAAAGAAAGAGCGAAAGCAAGACAGAGAACCAGAGTTAAAGCCTATTTTGCATGTTGTTATTGCTAACAAAAAATAACTTGCTGAAGATATATTTGCATAATACTACCATGGGAATTTCTTTAAGTTATAGCCAAAATTAGGTGCCCTTGGAGATGAGGAGGAGTCAAGAATAATTGTTTGGTGGGCATAAAAGCACTGGTATTTGTCACCACTACTGACTTCCCAAATACATTGTTTTCTGAGGTTGCTCCCTGAACAGGCTGAGGTTGCTAAGTTGTGTTTATTTTTTGTTCTCAAGATGCTTTGAGGACCAACTACTTGACTCCTCAGCTTTCTCTAAATAAACAATTGGAGTGAGGGCTCTGCAGCAACTTACCTGACTCTTTTGAAAATATTCACTGATAACTCAGCATCTATTTTCATGAGCTTCTAGTGTGGCTTCATTTACTACAGGAGTTGGAAAGCTAGAACCCACACTTACACTCTTTAAAATGCACTTAAGTGTGATTTGGGAGGCAGATGCCATCTTCTTGCTGCTTTTTATTTGTCTGTTCTCTGCTGGCAAGCACAGTAATGGGATGCAGGATTTTTCTGCTGTAGTATTAGAATACTCATATAGCAGCTTTGTGGTTGTCAAGAGACAGCTGCTCTTGGAGCAGCCATGGTTTCCCACTTATTTTGTATCACTGAATCGCAGTTTAGTAATGCTCTTTTTAACTCAAACATTCTAGTGGCAGCCTCAATTTTTTGTAAGCACCTAATTTCCATTATTAAATCTCTTTCTGCTTAAAATACCTCCTGGGATTTCTCATTGCTGCACTAAGCACTGACACACTGACCAAGTGAAGGAATGAATTCTGTAGATGAGGCACTGTTAAGAACTGTCCAACATCACCTTGCTATACCTTTCAGGGCAGAACAGAAATCCAGGTTTTCTGTCTCCAAGCCTAACTCACATGGTCTGTTAATAACATAGAAACTCAATATAATTTCAAACAGCTCTGAAATATGAAGTAGTTTTTCCCAGTGCTCAGTGAGTGAGATATTACCTTTTTTTGAAAACCAAAAAACTTCAAATTCACAAAGGCAGAAAACATGTATAAGAAGGAAATTACAGCCAGCAAAAATAAGATGGATTTTGTACAGCTTAATGTACACATAATACCCTCTAGTTGGCATACAAATCTCTCAAATGTGTGGAATTAATTTGAAACTTTTCTAAACACTCTTCTAGTTTTCCTCAGTCTTAGTAGGGACTTGAATACTTGGATTGATGATTCTGCTAAATATAATCTCATTGTCCTAGGGTAAAACCCTTTAGAATTCATGAAAATAAATATGAAAAATGATAGGAAATGGGTCATATTTCTTCTAAGTTTATAAAAGGGCAAAGAAAAAGAATGTTGCAGATTAATTTAATGTACATCATGTTATAATTCTAGGAATATATATTAAATAGATATTTGGGACTTCTAGAAACAAACAAGTAAACATTTTCTGACTAAGTCTCTTACTCAGAAATGTATATTAGAGATTCATTTGTCATTATATTTTCTTAATAATCTTTCTTAGAGTTGCTAGATTGATAAATAAGGGCAAACTCATAGGCTTATATGAAGACATGAGTATTAGAAATAAGCTTTAGCAGAAGTATAAAATCCTGTCAAGAAGTAAATGAATTAAGATAATAAACTAAAGGTATTCCCTGGATTTAATAATAAGTTACAATCACGTGGGTGAGAAAATTTTCTATGCAAGGGAGGCCAGAGGGTCAACTGATAGTGAGAGAAATAAATGGGAGTGAGGAATAGAGGTAGTAAGGGAGGTATGTTAAGCTGTTTACATGTTAGACATTAACATTTGAAATTATAGTGAAATTAACTGCAGGACTTTAAAGAAATAACTTACTTTAAACATCTAATTTTGAGGTTAAGAATTTTCTGCATTTTTGAACACTTTTAATAGTGCTACAATAAATAATACTTTAACCTACTTATACATGTGTTCAATGTATATCATTCCATTTCTTCTCTGCTGCTGCTCTTCCTCCTTTTTACAATCATGATTATTATTTTATAAAAATGATTTTACAAACAAACTACAGAAAAAAGGAGGTTAGAAACAGGCAATACAGAAAAGTATGAGGATAAAAGTAAAATAATAAATTCCAAACCTAACCAACTTAATATACCCATTATAAAACTCACTGACCATCATTGTACACACCCAAGAGGGGACTTATATGAACACATACACACAGTAGTTAATTCAAGAAAAAATGCATAATTCATAAGTTATTTCCCCTAGAAAGTATTAAATTTTAATTTACTTGCATTTAATAGAAAAAATAAATCTCAAGGAACTGATAAACTTTGGATAGTAACCATAATCACTTATGTCAGAAACTAAGATATTTTCTTATTAAGGAAAAATGATTAACAGAAAACTCAGAGCCTTGATTACTTTTTTAAACTACATTATTCAACTTTAGTTTGTACTTGTTGATTTTCTTATAAAAGTTGAAGAAATTAGTACATTTATACTTCTAAGTTCTATCTTTACACTATCAAAGTTTGTAACATTTACATTCTATTGTCTCCACAATTGTCTCCTTTGAGTAATTTTAATTCTATATATGAGTCAATCAAATGTTTACCATCAGTTCTTTACTGTAATTTCTTGATTTCTGATCTCTACTTATCTCTTGTTTGGCTGGATTTTGTCTACAATTCTTGATTGCTTAAGAATGCCAAAGGCAACTTGGAAGGACAACTTGGCTGGATTAAAGTACAGAGTTCCTTAAAACTCTGTCACTATTGCACTGCCATCCTCTGCAATGGAGAAAACTGAGGCAATTCCCACCTGACCTGCACTTGACTTCCTGTTTTGTCTGGATGGCCATACCAGTCTTTCTTTACCCTTCAAATTTAATATCACCAGGAATGTCTTGATAGCAATTGTCTTATTTTAAAAAACAATATTTATATTTTGCCTTTGAATTTTTTCTGGCTTGTTTATTGAAGATCACATTCTCTTAATGGGAGCATTAAGGAACCATCTAGGGGTTTTAGGAGGGCATGTTTAAATTTAAAAGTATCACTTAGTATACTATATGAAGAAAGCAGAAATTCTAGTGATGGGTAACAGTGGAGGATATGTTTCTGAAGTAGAACTTGGATATGTCTTTTCTATTATTTATGATGCAGCTTGCTAGGTAGAGAATGTTGAGGTAAAGAAGACAGAGAGTAATAGAAGTAACACAGAAACCCTAGGAACTCAAGACTTTGCTATATACTTCAGGAAATTTTAAACTACAAACTGTGGAAACACTTGTCTTTAGAGCACATGTTTTGATGAAAGGGAGCTAAAGACAGTAGACTTGTGCTGTGGCTGCCAGCTACCCAATTCTATTGCTGCCTATATAGAATTTTTAGCACCTAGCCAATTACTCCCAAGTATCAGTGAAACATACACACAAAAATGAGACTTAGGCATGGACATTGAAAAATCCTCTTGGGTGGGGAGAACATAAATGAAATGCAGATAAAGAATATACACACATACATATTACACAAATAATAACCCAAAAAAGCAGAAGTGTTCACATACTCCTTTAGTACTTTTAGTACTTTTGGACTCAACTTCTCAATCAAATTACAGAAAGCATGAATTCATAGTAAATAATAGTTCAAGGAATAATTATAATTATAAGGGTACAAAATGAAGATTATAAAACACCAGAAGAAAATGAAGGATGAGCTTCTCAAAATCAAGGAAAGAAAAACAGAAAAAAATTTATTAAAATGTATCTCACATTAAAGGTAACATGAAATTCAGGTTTATAAAGACAGGTTTGGGAAGGTCATACAAAATGAAATGCAGAAATGACATAAAATTATTATGAAGATTTTAGATGTGGAAGACTGACTTGTATTCATACTAAGTCATCTAGAATAGGTGCAGGCAAACATTTTCTATAGAGAAGCAGAGAGTAAATATTGTAAACTTTGTGGGCCACATGGTCCTTGCTGCAACTAATCAATCCTGCCACTGTAGAGTGAAAGCATCCATAGATACTACTTAAACAAGTGCATGTGGCTGTGTTCCTATAAATATTTATTTAATAAAGACAGGTGGTGGTTGGGTGTATCTCAAGGGCCATAGTTTGCTGACTCTTGAGCTAAAAGATTAAAAAAAAATATATTCAGACCAGAGGCAAAGATGGTGGAGTAGAAAGACCCTGAGCTCACCTCTCACAAGCACACCAAAATAACAACCATCTGGAGAAAGACTGGAGCTTATAAGAAAAGATCTTCTACAACTAAAGATATAAAGAAGGAACCACAAGGAGACAAGTAGGAGGGGTGGATCCATGACATAATCAAGTCCCTTACCCTCAGGTGGGTGATCCACAGACTGGAAAATAATTATGATGCAGAGGTTATCCCACAGGAGTGAGAGTTCTGAGCCCCACATTAAGCTCCGCAGCCCGAGGGTCCTGAATAGGGAAGAGAAGTCCCAGAGCATTTGGCTTTGAAGGCCAGTGGGACTTAATTTTGGGTGTCCCAACAGACTGGGGAATAGAGATTTCACTCTTAAAGGGCACACAAAAAATCTCATATACACTGGGACCCAGGGAAAAAGAAGTAATCTGAAAGGAGTCTGGGCCAGACTTATCTGCTGGTCTTGGAGAGTCTCCTGGAGAGGTGGGGTGGGGTAGCTGCAACTCATCCTGGGGACACAGACACTGGTGGCAGCCATATTTGGGAGCCTGCTCAACCATGTGAACACTGCAACTGGTGGCTACCATCTTGGCTCGTTAGTACAAAGACTTGGCCCTACCCAACAGTCTGTAGGCACCAGTGCTGGGTGGTAACACAGCCCCACCCAACTGCAGACTTCTTCAGCCTAAAGACTTCTTGAGCTCACAGCCTCCTCTAGAAACACTTCTACACATGGCACTGCCTACCAAAGGGTCAAGACCCAGGTCTGCCCACCACTGGGCAGGCAGTGGCTCTGCCCTTCAGGAAGACAGCACTAGCCTCTAAACCAGCCTCACCCAACAGGGGTGGACACCAGAAGCAAGAAAACTGCAATCCTGCGGCATGTGAACCCAGCCTGCCTATAGCAGGGCAGACCCTACTCTGGGACCAGCCGGGCCCCGGCTCTTCCTACTAGCAAGCCAACACAAGCTTTGAGTCAACCCAGATCCCATATCCAAATGTGTCAGGATCCCACCCCCACAACCAACAATAGGAAATTAGTTCTGAAATCCCTGGGCTCTGCAGCCAGATTCCAGGACCTGGCTATGCAAGACAGTAGTCCAGAACTAAACTCAGGACATTCTTCACTCACCAGTGAGAAGAGAACAGCCCCAGGATCTTCTGGATCCTGAGTCTGCCCACCAGAGAGCCAGCACTAGCCCCAGGGCTTCTTGAGATTCTGCAGTCAATAGCCTCATGACCAGACCCCACTAACCAGCAGTCAGAAGCATCTCCACAAACCAAACCAACTGGGCTAAGGGCCAACCAAGCCTTCCAGCCTGCCCACATAGTCAGCTTGCCATGAGAGAAGAACCCATGCAGCCCTCTTTAGGGGAATCCTTAGAGTATATAGCTTGGGTGATGAGAGGGAGGGTGCTGCAGGGAAACATAAGACTTTTCCTACAGAAGTCTGCAAGGTCGACAAATATGACTAACCTACTACATACATAAAAATACCAATAGCAACTTAGACAAAATGAGGCAGAAGAGGAACATGTTCCAGATAAAGAAATATGATAAAACCCCTGAAGAACTAAGTGAACTGGAGATAGGCAATCTACCTAAGAAAGAATTCAAAGTAATTATTGTAAACATGGTGAAAGAATTCATGAGAAGAATATCCAACACAATTCCAACACAAAACAAGAAGTTAGAACTTTTCAACAAAGAGTTAGAAAATATAAAGAACAAACCAGAGATAAAGAATATAATAAGTGAAGTGAAAGATACACTAGAAGGAATCAACAGTAGACTAAATGATACAGCAGAATGGATCAGCAAGCTGGAAGACAGAGTATGTAAGTCACTGATTCTGAGCAGAAAAAAGATAAAAGAATGAAGAGAAATGAAGGTAGTTTAAGAGACCTCTGAGACAACAAGCACAATAATATTCACATTAGTGATTTTGTGAATTAGGGGTTCCAGAAGAAGACAGAGAAAGGGGCTGAGAACATATTTGAAAACCTAACAGCTGAAAAATTCCCTAACTTGCAAAAGGAAATAATCACCCAAGTCCAAGAAGCACAGAGTCCCATACACGAAAACCCAAAGAGGAATACAGCAAGACCCATAGTAATTAAAATGACAAAAATTAAATATAAAGAGAGAATATTAAAAAGCAGTGAAGAAAAAGAAACAAATAACATACAAGGGAACTCCCATAAGGTTATCAGATGATTTTTCTACAGAAACTCTGCAGGCTAGAAAGGAGTAGCACAATACATTCAAAGTGATGAAAGGGAAAACCTACAACCAAGAATACTCTACCAGCAAGAATCTTGTTCAGATCTGATGGAGATCAGAAGATTTACAGATAAGCAAAAGCTAAAGGAGTTCAGCACCATCAAAACTGCTTTATAACAAATGTTAAAGAAACTTTTCTAGGTGAAAAAAGAAAAGACCACAACTAGAAATGAAAAAGCTCATTGGTAAAGGCAAACATAGGGTAAAGGTAGAAAATGATCAACACAGAAAACTATCAGGGAGGTTAAAAAACAAAAGTAGTTAAATCATCTGTATCCACAACAAGGAGATAAGGGATACACACACAAAAAGATGTAAAATATGATATCAAAAACAGTAATCATGAGGTGAGGAGAGTACAAATGCAGGTTTTTAAAAATGCATTTGAAATTAGGAGATCAGCAACTTAAAACAATCACATTTATATATGGACTGCTATACAAAAACCTCATATTAACCACAACCAAAAATCTAAAACAGATATACACATATAGAAGAAAACGGAATCCAAACATAACACAAAAGATAGTCATCAAATCACAAAAGAAGGAAAAAAAGACCTATAAGAACAATTCCAAAACAATTACCAAAATGACAATAAGAACATACATATCAGTAATTACCTTAAATGTAAATGGAATAAATGCTCCAACCAAAAGACACAGAGTAGATGAATGGATACAGAGATAAGACCCATATATATGCTGCCTAAAAGAAACCCCATCTCAGATCTAGAGACACAGACTGAAAATGTGGGCATGGAAAAAGGTAATGGAAGTTAAAAGAAAGCCGGAATGGTAATACTTAGAAAAAATAGACTTTAAAATAAAGACTGTTACAAGAAACAAAGAAGGACACTACATAATGATCAAGGAATCAATCCAAGAAGATATAACACTTGTAACATATATGCATTAAATATAGGAGCAACTGTGTGTATGTATATGTATATATATATATACATATATATGTATGCTTTTTATATATATTATATATATAAAGCAAATACTAATGAACATAAAAGGGGAAACCAACAGAAACACAATAGGAAACTTTAACACCCCACTTACATAAATGGACAGATTACCCAGACAGAAAATCAGTAAGGAAACACAGGCTTTAATTAACACATTTGAACTTAATAGATATATATAGACCCTTCCAACCAAAAGCAGATGGATACATGTTCTTTCAAGTGCACATGGAACATTCTCCAGGGTAAATCACATGCTGGCCACAAAGCAAGCCTCTGTAAATTTAAGACAATTGAAATCATATCAACTACCTTCTCCCAATCACACTACTATGAGGCTAGAAATCAACTACAAGAAAAAAATGGCAAAAAGCATGAAAATGTGAAGACTATAAACAATATGCTCCTAAACAAACAATGGATCACTAAAGAAATCAAAGAAGAAATAAAAAAATACTTAAGAATGAATGAAAATGAAAACATGACAATCCAAAACCTATAGGTCACAACAAAGGCAGTTCTAAGAGGGGTGTTTATAATGATACAAGCTTACCTCAAGAAACAAGGAAAATCTCAAACAACCTAAACTTACACCTAAAACAAACAGAGACAAAGAACAAACAAAACCCAAAATTAGCAGAAGGAAAGAAATCATAAAGATCAGAGCAGAAATAAATGAAACAGAGACTTTAAAAACAATACAAAAGATCAATGAAACTATAAACTAGTTCTTTGAAAAGATAAACAAAATTGATAAACCTTTAGCCAGACTCATCAAGAAAAAAGGGAGAAGGCCCAAATCAATAAAATCAGAAATGAAAAAAGAGAAGTTACATCTGATATCACAGAAATACAAAGGATCATAAGAGACTACTACAAACAACTATATGCCAATAAAATGGACAACCTAGAAGAAATGGATAAATTCTTACAAAGGTACAACCTCCCAAGACTGAACCAGGAAGAAATAAGTAATATGAACAGGCCAATTATCAGTACTGAAATTGAATAAAATTCCCAACAAATAAAAAGTCCAGGACCAGATGGCTTCACAGGTGAGTTCTACCAAACATTAGATAACAGTTAACATCTATCCTTCTGAAACTATTCAAAATAATTGCAGAGGAAGGAACACTTCTGAACTCATTCAATGAGGCCACCATCCAGAAAAGATATCACAAAAACGGAAAATTACAGACCAATATCACTGATGAACATAAGTGTAAAAATCCTCAGCAAAATACTAGCAAACTGATTCCAACAATACATTAAAAGGATCATGCACCATGATCAAGCAATGCAAGGAATTTTCAATATCTGCAAATCAATATGATATACCATATTAACATATTGAAGAATAAAAACCATATGGTCATCTCAATAGGTGAAAAAAAAGCTTCTGATGAAATTCAACATCTATTTGATAAAGATATGATAAAGAACACTCTCCAGAAAGTGAGCATAGGAACATACCTCAACATAATAAAGGCCATATATATTAAGCCCACAGCTAACATTATACTCAATGATGAAAAACTGAAAGCATTTCCTCTAAAATCAGGAATAAGGATGCCTACTCACACAATTTTATTCAACATAGTTTTGCAAGTCCTAGCCACAGCAATCAGACAAGAAAAAGAAATAAAAAGAATCCAAATCAGAAAGGAAGAAATACAAGTGTAACTGTAGTTGATACTACATACATAGAAAATTCTAAAGACACCACCAAAGAACTACTAGAGCTCACCAATCAATTTGGTAAAATTGCAGGATACAAAATTAATAACCAGAAATCTGTTGCATTTCTATACACTAACAACAAACTATCAGAAAGAGAAATTAAGGAAACAATCCCATTTATAATCACATCAAAAAGAATAAAATACCTAGGAATAAACCTACATAAGGCTATAAAAGACTTGTATTCTTAAAACTATAAGACAATGATGAAATAAATTGAAGACAACACAAACAGATGGAAAGATATACCATGTTCATGGACTGGAAGAATATTGTTAAAATGATTATACTACCCAAGGCAATCTACAGATTCAATATAATCCCTCTCAAAATACCAAGGGCATTTTTCAGAGAACCAGAACCAATAATTTTAGAATTTGCATGGAAACACAAAAGACCCTGAATAGCCAAAATCATCTTGAGAAAAAAGAACAGAGCTGGAGGAATCATGTCCCCTGACTTCAGAATATACTAAAAAGCTACAGTAGTCAAAATACTTCTATACACTAACAACAAACTATCAGAAAGAGAAATTAAGGAAATAGGCACTGTGTAAGGTAAATTAAGGTACTGGCAGAAAAACAGACACACAGATCAATGGAACAGGATAGAAAGACTACAAATAAACCCATGTACTTATGGTCCATTAATGTACAACAAAGTAGGCAAGAATATTCAAAGGAGAAAAGATAGTCTCTTCAATAAGTGGTGCTAGGAAAACTGGACAGCTATTTGTAAAAGAATGAAATTAGAACATTCTGTAACATCATATGCAAAAATAAACTCAAAATAAATTCAAGGCCTAAATGTAAGAGCTGACACTATAAACCTCCTAGAGAAACCATGCAGAACACTCTTTGACATTTATCACAGCAATATTTTTTTGGCTCTGTCTCCTAAAACAAAGAATTCAAAAGCAAAAATAAACAAATGGGATCTAATTAAACTTAAAAGCTTTTGCACAGCAAAGAAAACCATCAACAAAATGATAACACAACCTACTGAATGGGAGAAGATATTTGCAAATGATACAATGAATAAGGGGTTAATATTCTGTACATATAAAGAGCTCCTATGACCCAACATCAAAAAAAAAAAAACCTGATTAAAAAATGGGCAGAAGATCTGAATAGACAGTTTTCCAAAGAAGAATGCAGATAGCCAACAAGCACATGAAAAGATGCTCAATATCGCTAATCATAAGGGAAATGCAAATCAAAACCACAACACAATATCACCACATACTTGTCAGAAGGGCTATCATCAAAAAGAACACAAATAACAAATGTTGGCAATGTTGTGGAGCCCTCCTACGCTTCTGGTGGGAATGTAATTTGGTGCAGCCACTGTGGAAAACAGTATGAAGCTTTCTCAAAAACCTAAAAATAGAACTACCATATGACCCAACAATTTCACTCCTGAGTATATATCTGAAAAAAATGAAAACACTAATTTGAAAAGATACTTGCATCCAATGTTCATAGCATATTTACAGTTGCCAAGGTATGAAAGCAATCTAAGTGTTCATCAACAGATGAATGGATAAAGAAGATGTGGTATATAAATATAATGGAATACTACTCAGCCATACAAATAAATGGAATTTTGTCATTTGCAGCAACATGGATGGACTTGGAGGGCAATATGCTAAGTGAAATTATGCTCAGAGAAAGACAAACACTGTATGATATCAATTATATGTGAAATCTGAAAAATAAAACTAGTGAATAAGACACAAAAGAAGCAGACTCAGAACAAACTAGTGGTTACCAGTGGAAACAGTTAAGGCAGGGGAGGGGGGTGATATAGGGGAAGGAAATTTAAAAAAAGTTATTATGTAATTATATGAAATCATGTGTGTGAAACTTTTGAAAGTTGTAAAGCACTATAGAATTTAAAGAATCTTTCAATAAAAAAAGACAAAAATAATTCAAAGTGTACAAAATGAAACATCTCAATGAAAAGGAGTGAAAAAAATTTTAATTGTAATTCTTTTTAGTTTTTCAAGTTATTTATATTCTAAAATATTCAAAATTATTTATAAGATAAAATGCAAATATTAATATCAGTATCTTAAAATTATAAAATAAAGCTGTTATTTGATTACATTTTAATATTTTTACTTTTTATAAAAAATTATTCCACTGTAGCATTCTGTAACTATATATAAAAGCCTGATAATATTCTTGTTTTATACCATATTAAGTGTAGATGTGCATAGATGCAAACTGGAATAAAATAATTTAATGCTGCATGGTCTTCAGTCCATATGTACACATATTGTGAATACTATGCTAATTTAGTGGGTGCCTCCAAAACCATGAATTGGCTTACAAAAAAGAAGGAAGACGATATCCACTTGACAGTACTTCATACTTCATTATGGGAGAATTTATTGTTTTCATTTGCTCAGAAAGGAAGATTTTGGTGAAGTAATTGCTGTCTAGTCTCTTCTACCTAAGAACTTTTGAGCTGTTCAAAACCTTTTTGCCATCAGAAGCAATGTCAGTCTCTCACAGCACATGCAGCACAATTCGTAAGCCTTCTCAGTCTTTGGTCATACTTGCCTTTTGGTTGAAGGCGTGATGCAAGAGAAATGAAACAGTATTTTCCCGGAGCCTGACCAAGGGAAAGTCATGAAAGTCAATGTTTAGGTTGCATTGTGCTGACCCTACTGTGATTCCTGAGTGGCAGAGGGCCCACGTGTCCTTGAGGAAATTTGTGTCTGTGTCTATCGATACCTGCAGCCATTTAAGTCACAGGACCAAGGGTAGTGGCCCCTCTTGTCTGAGTCTAAGGGTAGGTCAGACTGGCTTACAAGAAAAATTTGCTCTGTAGATTCTCTCATAACCCCTCCACTTCTCTTCTCAGAGCTTTTTTTTTTTTCTGTTTTAATACTTCAATTGTTGATTCCTATCTGTATGCCTCCCACCAATCAAAATTTCCTAAAGTCTGTCTGCTGGTTTATTGCTATGTCCCTGGTGATGAGCATATTCCCTGACATACAGGAGGGGCTCAATATACATCCTTAAATGTGTGAATAAAAAAACCCTCAAGATTCCACTTTATTCAACATCTTAGTGTCCTTTAAAATGAAAACCATAAGGAAGCGGTAGTTTGGGAGTTACTAATTTTAGTAAAAAACTTAGATGTTGCTACTGACCAAACCTCATGTGTTTTAGAAGATAAACGTTGTGTATTTATTAGAATGGCAAACCACTTCTGGGAGTTAGCCTGAGTCTATGGGAAGAGAGGAAATGTGAATGATTGTGAAATGTAAACAGTTACTGAAGTTGGCTGAAAATATTTCAAACATCCGAGTTATCTTTCAGATTAAAACTTTGATTCACAATAAAATGAAGTTTTGCATGATAAAGTGCAAAGCCTCAATCAAAGCATTTTAAGTGGTCCTTGATGCAGGTGTAAAATCAGAAACCCAAGGCAAAAAAAAAAAAATAGCTAACACTTACTGAGTGCTTATATGTTCTGTGTACTGTTTTATCCACTTTACGTATATAAATTTAATGAGGAAAGTATTATCTTCCTCTTTGTTTTATTCATAAGGAAACTGAACAATAGAGATGTTACATAATTTCTCTAAGGTTGTTTGTTAAGTGGTGGATGGAGAAACAATATAGGCAGTCTGACTCAGGAGGGTTTGCACTTAATGACTAAAAATACTAAAATCCTAGCAGCAGAAAAGCTACACAACAAATATGATATGTAAAATAAGAAAAAAGTCAATCAGTCCATTCTATATGCTGTACCATCTTTATATTGACCCAGAATTGACCATATCTAGTCTATTGTAACTGCAGTAACAATACGATGTAAAAATAAATATGCAGTTAAGTTTATGAAAAGTGAGATCTTTAATATTAATATTTAAATTGATATATTATGTTTACTTACAAATGAGTTTAAAACTTCTTTTCCATAGACATACATGATAAAAGATGGAATTTGTTTTTGTTATCATAAATAACTTGTTTTTTGATGCACAATATGAAAATCTATAAAGAAGGAAATTTTACCTATACTGACAATATTCCATTTGCCTTTAGATTTTTTCCTTTTGAAAACATTTAAATTGAGTTATACCATACATACAATAAAATAAATCTTTAGGATGCAACCTAGAGAATTTTTACAAATGAAGATACTAACTACTCAGACCAAGATGGAGAACATTAACTCAGAAAGCTTCCTTTTGACTCTACCAGTAAGTAACCCTCAAAGTAAATACTAATTCCAATGAGCTGAATTTTGCTTGGCTTGCTTTTGAACTTCATATACACAGAATTGTACAACATATAATTTTTGGTGTCCAGTTTATGTTTGCTTAACATGATACCTGTGAGATTAACCTGTGTTACTGTGTGCAGCTTGTTCTTTCTCATTGCTGTGTCACACTCCAGTGTATGCATATGCCACAGCATCTTCAGCCATTCTACTATTCATGGGTATTTGGGTCATTTCTAATTTAGGACTATTAAGATTAAAGTGCTATGAACATTTCTGTTCATATCTTTTGCTGAAGACATACAATTATTTCTTTTAGCTATATACGGAGAAAAGAAACTGCTGGACCCCAGTGTATATTTTCAGCCTCAGAAGATAATACCAGTTGTCCAAAATAGTAGCACTCCCTCCAGCAGTGTAAGACATCCAAATACTATATACCCTTACCAAAACTTCAGGCTGTCAGTCCTTTTATTTCTGATTTGTTTTAATTGTGGTGGGTTTAGAGTGTTATCTCATAGTGGTTTTAATACATTTTTCTGATACCTAATGATTTTGACCACTTTTCATTTGCTTATTAGTCATTTTAACATACTATTTTGTAAAGTCTTTTGCCCATTTTTAAAAAAATGGTTGTTTACTTTTACTCACTGATTTGTAGAAATTACTTATACATTCTCTGCCATTCTGTAATTTTTCTTTTCATTCTGTGAATAGTGTCTTTGAATGAACAGAATTTCTTAATTTCAATAAAATCCAATCCTTTCTTATTATTGGTGCTCTCTGTGTCTTGTTAATGTATCTTTGCATACCAAGACTCATGAAGACATCCTTTTATGCTTTCTTCTAGAGGCTTTGTTTTACACTTCATATTTATAAAATCCATCTAAAATTTATTTTTGTGAATAGTATGAGGTGAGGGTAAGGTTCAATATCCAATTGATGAAGCATTACTTATTTAAAAAAAAAATCTATCCCCATTGCATTACAATAGCATTTATATCATAAGTCAGTTGGCCTTATAAGCGTAGATATAATCCTAGACTCTTCTGTTCCTTGTTCAATTTATCTACATTTGCTTCAGAAATCACAGTATTTTGATATTAATGTCACCAAGATTGTCACATAGGTTGTTCCCTGTTTTGCACCCCCTCACAAGAAGAACAATTAACAAATATTCATGGACAAGACACCACTGAGAAAATCCTAGAATGTGAGGGTGAGAATGAAGCACTCTTTAGTACCACTGAGACCAAGACATATTGCATTAGAAAGGTCAGAGGAATGGCTACATGCTAAACACATTGCCCCTTCCCCAGGCTGCTCCAACACCATGCTGAGAAGTCTCTATGGGCCTATGGTTCCTCCAGTGGGAAAATGGAGTCCAGGGTGGAC